>NC_141162.1:49393412-50839662 GCF_053477565.2 Lygodium microphyllum
TTAAGGTGTTGTCTTTGTTTTGTTGACATGACACGTAGCTCAAAACAAAATCTTTTACATCTGTCCATTGGCCCTTCTAATGGAAGCTTTTAGCAATTTTGTCATAAGTTTTAAAAATGCCCAAGTGACCAGCTGTAGGTGAAGAATGCATCTCTTGCATGATCTTTTTCTTGAATGGGGAAGTGTATGGGATGGCAATCCTACCTTGAAACCATAAGAGCCGCTGATATGGAGAGTTTTCTATATGCCCTTGTTGTAATTTCTGGAAAATGTGGCTGAAATCAGCATCTAACAAATAGGCCTCCTGAAGCTCTTCTATCCAATCACTATGAAGTTCCATAATGGCTGAAACTTTACAAGCCCACATTCGTGATAATGAATCAACAACTACATTGTCTTTTTCTCGTGTATATGTAATGTCAAAGTCATAGTTCTACAATGTAGCTACCCATCTACGTTGTTTGGGGGTAAGATTAGACTAGGAGAGGAAGTATTTGAGGACCCTATGGTCGCTCTTGACCCTAAATCTGCTATCATACAAGTAGTGGTGCCATTTCTGAATGGCATGAAGGATGGCTAGCATTTCTTGGTCATATACATTCATGGTCATCTTATTTTCAGCAATTTCGCGTCTCTCAAATGCTATAACCCCATGCTCTTGTAACAATACGGACCCTATGCCTCTGCCAGCTGGCATCACACTGAATGGTGAATTCTTTCTAAAAATCTAGGCAAACCAAGATGGGCGCTGAGGTAAGAAATTCTGTGAGCTTATTAAAGCTCTTATCAGCTATGGCATCCCAGGAAAAGGCCTATTTCTTAAGCCTATCTGTTAGGGGAGCTACAATAGTGGCATAATGCCTATTCAATCTGTGATAGAATGATGAGAGACCAAGAAATACTCTAAGTGAAGTGATACTTGCAGATGTGGGCCAGTCTTTTATACATTGCACTTTCTTAGGATTAGCCCTAATTCCATCTTCATAAACGATGTGCCCCAAGTATTCCACCTCCATCTACATGAAAGGACTTTTTTTTTCCTTGGCAAAGAGCGTGTGCTGCCTCAATACATCAAACACCTGCCTCATGTGCCAAAGGTGATCCTTCAGTGATCTACTATAGATGAGGATGTCATCAAAGAAGACCAACACAAATCTGAAAAGAAAGGGCTAAAGTATTTTGTTCATTAAGCTCTGAAAGGTGGCTGGTGCATTAGTTAACCCAAAAGCCATGACCAAGAAATGGTAAAGCCCCCTATCAGTTCAAAATGCTGTTTTGACCTCATCCTCTGCCATCATGCGGATCTCGTGATAGCCTGACCTCAAATCTATCTTCGTAAAGTACTTAGCCGCCTTGAGCTCATCCAGCAAGTCATCTATGCAAGGAATAGGGTACCTGTTCTTCACGGTTATCTTATTAAGATCCCTGTAGTCTATACACATCCTAAAAGATCCATCCTTCTTTTTGACCAATAACACAGGGGAAGCATACGGTGAAGAACTAGGCTCAATGAAACCCATGTCCAGTAATTCTTTGACTTGTCTGGCAACTTATTCTCTTTTGCACCTAGACAATCTGTAAGGTGGCTTGTTCATAGGCTTTGAATGAGGCTCCAGATCTATGGGATGATCAAGCGCTCTATTAGGGGGTAGTGCTGTAGGTACTTAGAAGAGGTCCTTGGACTCTTATAGAAGAGTTTTCAATGCTAAATTCTTTATTGTTTTAGTAGAATGATCTTAATTTTCTTTGTTTAACTGCAATATAAATATTTGGGACTATTTCTTGAACTCCTTCTTGAGTTGTTTGCTGGTAATGAGCTGAAATTCACTATCATTTTGAATTCCCTGCAAGTGAATGAGCTCTCCCGCACTGACAAACTCCATATACAGCAAGGAAAATTCCATGGTTATAGTGCCCAAAGTTTTCAACCAATCACAACCCAAGACAATATCTATACGCCCCATTTCTAATGCAATAAAACCCAATTGTTGTCCAAAATTTTTAGAAAGCTGAATATGAACAGCAGGGCATACTTGTATGCTAATTTCTTCATCCCCATTGGCAACTTGCACCTTCAATGGTGGCTGATGTAAATCAGTGGGAAAACACTTTAGCCTGTCCATGACTGCTTTGTTAATGAAACTATGAGTGCTACCACTGTCCACGAGTATAAACACATATTTCCCATGAATTTGGCTCTTAATACACAATGTATTAGGGCTTGTGGATTCTGACCAAGCATCCACTAATATGGTATAAGCAGTGGCAGCATGTGTTTCAGTATATGGTCCGATATTTCTACCCATACCCCATGATAAATGGCCAGCGAGGTCAAAAGGAAAAGAGTAAGCAGGGTCAAAGAACTCTTCTTGACCAAACTCTTCATCAGCATCATTTGTTTCAGTAGTCATCATAAAAGCATGTGTATCTTCAGGGTCCTCCTCTAACTCCTCAAATACCAACTTGCTGTGAATTCGTGCCTTAGCATTTCTAAAAGCACATTTTGAGACATGATCGACTGTATACTTCTCGCCACATTTAAAACAAAGCCCCTTTTCCTTTCTTTCTTTATACAAATCCATGGGAATGGACCTTGGACTACCAAAGGTTGAAGCATTTTTATTTCTGTTGTCCCCTTGCCTAATATCCATTCTTGGGTTGTTTGTTGTCCTTAAATTGCATTGTGGTCTTGAGGCATTAAAAGTGGGGTATGTGGGGATTTTTGGAGTGCTGAATAATATGTGACCACCACCATAACTAGCCCCAAACTACCCTGGCCTTACAGCACCTCTTTGTTGTCCAAAATATAACTACATGTGTCCTCTTTGTTGCCCAAACACTAGCTGAGATACCCCTCTTTGCTGTCTATACTGAAATGAAGCATCTCGAAGATACTTGCAAGAGTACCTTTCAACCAATTCAATAGCTTTGAACAAATCCGATGGGTCTTTAGGTGAAACATCAACTGAGAGTTGGGGATCCAGCCCATACACATACTTGTGTAGCTTGGCATCATCACTAATCGACTCAACATACATGGTAATGTTGAGGAATTGATTTGTATATTCTCTAACAGTAAGGCCACGATGTTCAAGGCCATACCATCGGTGGGCAAGCTTTTCTTTCTCCACCGGTGAGACAAATACTTGCACCATGAGTGCCTTGAATGCTTCCCATGAGTTTACTTGCTGATTTTCCCTTTTAATGTACCTCCACCATGTATGTGCAAATTCTTCCAAGTGGATCATTGCAAAATGGATCTTTTGGTCATCATTACGGGGTAGGATGTCAAAATAATCCTCAAGCTTGGAGAGCCACTCTTCAAGTTTAGCTTGGGATGACGATTGCGCCACGTGGGGCTCCAAGGCCAAGTTCCCAAAAGCTTAAGAAGCTTCTTGGGGAAGCTTATCAAGCCCCTAAGAATCCCCCCTTCATGTGCCTCTTTTAAGCTTCTTTTTCCCCCCACATAAAATCCCCTCTTCAAGGTTTTATACACCCCTTCCTTTCCCCCTTTTTGCCCACCTAGTGCATCCTAAGACTACCCCCCCCTCGGGATCAAATAAAAAAGCTCCTCGTGGCTATGCCAAGACTCTCAATGCAGTTAGAAAGAGCTATCATTGGGAGAGGCTTAAAGGTGACGTTCTCAAATATGTCACTAAGTGTTTGTCTTGTCAACGTATCAAAGCCGAACATGTCAAGATGCCAGGGAAGTTACAACCACTTGACATTCCCCAAATGAAATGGGAATTCATCAGTATGGACTTTGTTGTTAGCCTACCCCAAGTTTAGGGAGGATACAACTCCATCATGGTTGTGGTTGACATGCTGACTAAGGTTGCATATCTTATTCCAGTAAAGACAAACTATAAAGCCTTAGACATTGCAAGGTTGTTTATCACGGAGATATTCAAGCTACATGGGTTACCTAGAAGAATCATTAGTGATCGTGATTCTCTCTTCACATCACACTTCTGGAGAGCTATCTTTGAAGCTGTTGGGAATCAACTCTGTTTTAGCACAGCCTACCATCCCCAAACCGATGGTCAAACAGAGCGAGTCAATCAAGTCATCGAGGACATGCTTAGGGCATACTGTTGTCGTGAGCCAAAAAGGTGGATTCAGTACTTGCCTTTGGTTGAATTTGCCTACGATGCTTCTTACCAATACAGCATTCAGATGACCCCTTTTCATGACTGTTGAAGTCCCCTAAACTTCTCAGACCCAACCTTGAGAGTTGAAGCTTCAAGGAAGATGCTGGAAGAGACGGATGACCAAATAAAGTCAATAAGACAGGACATCCAAGCCGCCAAGGATAGATAGAAGGCATACGCAGATTTGAAGCGTCAAGATAGAATCTTCGAAGAAGCAGACATGGTCTTCATTTTTGTACATCCAAAGAAGAGTTCCCTATCCTTAGGAGATTGCAAGAAGCTAAGTCCAAGGTATTGTGAACCGTACAAGATCCTCAAGTGCCTAGGACCTAGTGCTTATAGATTGCAACTCCTTGAGAACCTAAAGGTTCATAATGTATTCCATATCAACCTATTAAAGAAGTATATACCTAATCCTAACTATGTACTTGATGACCAACAAGTTGTAATGCCTAGTCAAGGAGCCTTGAGCTAAGGCCTGACAGGATCTTAGATATTAGGGAGAGACAACTGAGATCCAGAACCTTGAGAGAATGCCTCGTCCAGTGAAAAGATTATCCCGAAGAGGATGCCACTTGGATCGATGAAAGCATTGTCAACCACCAATATCCCCAGTTCATCTGGAGATGAGGATATCTCGATTCCTCCAAGGGGGAGAGAATGTAACAATTCTGAGCTCTAACAGCGCACTCTTGACAAGAACCTCCTCTTACAAATAATCCAAATGAAAATTGTTAGAAGTATAGTAAATTTTTATAATTAGTTCTCCCTCTCTCCTCCAGCCCACTATCATGCTGGAGGAGAAGGGAATAGTAATGGCCACCAAGCTACTTGCTTGATGCCATGGGATAGACCAAGGGCATGCACGTTGGCGTGTGGAGGGAGGGAGGTACCTCCCCCTCTCCCATATAAACCCCTGTGGGAAAGGGGAGGAGGAGAGGAGGGTCGTGAGAGGTGAGAAAGAAGCCGTCCCTCTGCTGCGTCGTGTCATTGCCGAGCGGGAGGAGAAAGGCCATCACTCTACTGGTCGAGAGTGGAGGGAGGAGTTGCTTGCGCTGCTGACTCAAGGAGCTACCGTGGAGGGGAGGAGTTCTTGAAGCCGCCCACTACCGTTTGTCAATTTGCCGTCGCCTTCTTTCTCGCCACGTGGGGCTCCAAGGCCAAGTTCCCAGAAGCTTTAGAAGCTTCTAAAGCCCCTAAGAAGCTCCCCTTTATGTGCCTCTTTTAAGCCCCTTTTTCCCACCCACATAAAATCCCTTCTTCAAGGTTTTATACACCCCTTCCTTTCCCCGTTTTTGCCCCTTTTTGCCCACCTAGTGCATCCTAACACTATTCCCCCCCCTCGGGATCAAATAAAAAAGCTCCATTCCTGTGGCTTTAATAAGCCTTCCCTCGAAAGACTTTAAACCCCTCCCTCCCCGGGATCTAAAACCCTCCCCGTGGGTTTTCCCCAACCTCGGAATTCAAAGGGCCTTAATCCTTGCTTGTGGTTTTCTTCAAAGTCCCTTTCCCTGTATACAATTTGCACTGAAGCTTCTATGAAAGGAAGGAAAAAATTTCATAAAGGACCATGGAATTACAAAAGGGAGTTTCCTGTGCAAAGGAGACCACCAAGGTCATAAATCTGCATCCAAGACGAAAAGGCCCCATTCGCAATGGCTCCTAAGAAAGCACAAGGCGCAGCCATAGGAGGATCATCTCCTAACATCCATGTGGACATTTCACCACAAGTCCAGGTTTTTCTTCCTAATTTTAATTTACGCTGTTATAATTCAATCGTGTATGGATCATTTTTGGATTTAAATACTTTGACTAATTTAAAGGAAAGAGCATCACGATGGAAAATTCGGTCATTAGTATTTTTTTCCAATAAAACGAACAAAATAAAGTGAGCATAAGATTTCTAGCAAGTGGTTTTATGCATTGCAAGGAAATGAAATTAGATTAATTAATGTCCATTTTTACAAAATGGAATGATGATAGTACACTTCAATTAAGCATGGAAGAAATAAACCATTTATCAAATTATTGAACATTTTTATCGAGATGATTCTTAAGGAAAGTTACTAGCAACCGTAAGAAATTGTTAGGACTGCATGAGGAAGATTTAACTCTAGGCAAGTGACCTAAAACTCAAATCAACGAAAGGTTGTGTAAGTTCTGCATACGATAAATTCATTTTGAAATGAAAGTAGAAAAAGGCTGCATGTTTTAACATAAAACCCTAAGCCTAGTAGCATGAATCTTGTTTGCATGTTATAGGATGATAAATTGGAATTATGCTATAACTTAATCTATGCTTTGATCTTAACCCGAAAAGTTAAGGTTGTAAATCAACTTATACATAGGTAATGAATCATGTGGTTACGAAAATGATAGCGTAATTATCTTTGAGAAAAGACAAGTTAAATTGGTTTAAGCCTAAAGACCTAAAACCGAGAGGTACTCGTTTAGAAAGGGTTAATTCAATGCAACATATCCCAAAGAGCTAACTAGGGTTGGCACATTTGGGACATTACCTAGTCACTCGTTTTACCAAAGCTGAAACTCCGATACCCTAAAGACTTGCCCACATTCACGTAATGTAGGGACATTGGAACATACTTGCGAGAAGTGATCTAGGGTTTTTCCTAAGAATCTCTTGCTAAAAAGGATGAAACTTGGAACGTTAGGACTGACAATGCCGGCCTAATGCAATCAGGAATGGATTGTTATATCTAATCATGATTTCGTGACTCCATTCGATAGGTAAATAGTCCCTTAGTTTGATGCGACACTTGTGCAACAAGTTGCAGAGTCGCATGATCTTGTGAGTTGATCACAAGGGAATGGCCAACTCCTCAGAATGAGATTGGAAGATTCTTAGGCAAGTTATCTTGCAGGAGGATGAATAATCGTCCTAATATAGTATCTTTCTTGGATAAAGTGACCAAGATACGGGGATTAGATTTTTGCCTTGAAGCAAAGGAGCAATCAGTAAATTGAAGTAACATATTTACTACTAATAGCACTTAAGGTTTTGGTTAAGTTGGGTTAATAGGGTACGGCCCTAAACCAAGAATATAGGGTTAACAAACAAACCCTTGGGGATCTTGCCCAGTCGCAATTGATCCCGAATCGAGTGCTTTATTCATTCGGAAAGAAGGATTTGCTCCTTAGCAGTTGGCCAAAAATAATGACCAATGGTAATGATTGTACTTGTAACAGATTTTAGAGTATTTTTTTGCTTTATTTTCTCAAAGAATTAAAGGATAAATGGATATCTAATGTTTCAGGTTGAAGGCCTGAAGGGAGAGGCAGCTTCAGTTACCCCAGACTGCCTGCCTCACCCTAACCAAGGGGGTTGTGAACCGCGTCGGGAAGGTGGACCGAACCTGCTGCGAGAGGTCTCTCCGTTGAGCGCTACTTGGAGTAGGAGGATGCTTGGGTGCGAGGGGGGGCTCTGGCCGTAAATCCCTCACCTTCCTCGGGCCCTACACAAGAGGCCAACATGACTCGCGATTGGATCTCGAGGCCCGCATACTAGTCTACGGGCGGAATCTTGGATTAGTAATCCCTATGGATTGCTGGATAGCCTTCGCGCAGATTATGGATAAGCCTACGGGCTGGACTTTATGTATTTTCAAAGATAAATATGATAACCTCTTGAAAAGGAACTTGTTTGACATTGTTTTTCTATGTCAATGTCATGAAGGAAAATAGAACATTAATATTTGCACCTTGGATTAATTCCAGCCTTTGTAAATTTAGCCCTAGCCTATGTGTACATGTGTGAACAGCCCTTAAGTTTGGAAAGAGGGTTAGAATAAAAAGGGGACTAGAGCCAAAGGCAAGACATCTTTTGATCATTCAATAATCTTGGCTTTACCATTTTTCTTGGAGTTAGCTTCTTCTTAGCCTGTGAAGCACTCAGCCATGGCCGTCATGTATTCTTGAATCCCCAACCATTAATACATGATGAGGATGTCTTGGTGCAATAGATTTGTTAATTCTTTGTTGTAGCTTAGTTAATTTTCAATTTCAGTTAGATTTCATTCCATGGTTGATTGCTTTCTTACATTGGTATCAGAGCCGTAGCTTAGATCCTTGCAGAAGTCATTTTCAAGTACTAGATTCAGTTTCCTAGACTAGAGAGAGCAAACCATAGTTAGAAATTTGAGTGACAGGACTTGACAGGACATGAAGGCTTCAAACCGGAGCTACATGTGAAGGTCTGCTACAAACAGGGATGAAGATGGTGATTCTTGGCATTACTAATGGAAGAAATGGAGGGCTCCAGCCAAACTAATGGTTACAGGACACTTTAACTGTGGTTACTTTTGAGAAGGAAGGGTTTCTTCTTCTCTTTCCTCTTTCCTTCAAGCTTTCCTACAAACTGCCATGGACATTTCTTCTCAGATCTTCTTCCCATGACCTCTAGTGCTCAAATGGCTTATGTAAGAATGTTGTATGGGTCTTGAGCTACCTATTGAATACCTATATGCTTCATATCCACCTCGTTTTCATCACGTGCTGTAAGAGGACGTATTGCAGCAGTTTGCATTGTTTTTACAGCCCCCCCTCTTGATCAACAAAACGTGATGCAATGGGAGGTTATACTCTTCATAGGATGATCAAATGGAGTGCAACTATGGAGTATACATCATCTTCTACTTAATCTTTCACTCTTTTTGAAGATGGGAGCTTTCTCAAACCCTAGGTATGGAGCTTTATGACAGTTTTGGACAGCACTAAAATTTCTCAAATTTCTTCATCAAGATCAAAGGGTTTTTGCTCTATTATACTCCCTGAGGCTTCTACATACATCCTAGTACCAACATTGATTGATCTTGAAGCTTGAAGCTTTGATGGAGCATGGATATGGAGATTGTAAACCCTATGCATAACAGTTTGGGACAGCATCAAAGATTCCTGAAATTTTTGAAGCAAATCATGGGGCTTTTGTGGGCAAAGCATCTCTGAAGCTTCCTCAACCATTTCTCCTCAAGAATCCATCAATATTGGACCGACATTGAAGGAGATTGAAGCCAATGGAGGTCTAGGTATTCAATGGACAGCATGAAGCTTTTATGCCATTAAATTTTGGCATTCCCTCTCAAATTTCGGGATCTCTTGGACACATTGAAGCCCTCTCTATTACCTATTGCAACCTACTTCAAGTAGAGAATGTAATCGGTCTTCATCAACCCTCATTTGGAGCATTCATGGAGTCATGGAGCTTTCATGGGATTAATGAAGTTGAAGCTTATCAAGGAAGGGATTATTCTTAAATATTGAAGATCTCTTGGACTGATTTTAGAAGGATTATCAAGCTCAACTCACCTAACTCAAGCATTATGGATTGGAGGTCATTCCATCAACAATGCTCTTCTCCAATCAATTAAATGAGGTACTCTAATCACTCTTAATTTCTCTTTACATCCAGTTGCTGATCTCATTTCCAATTGTTGAAGAGAAATAAGAGGATTAATGAAGCTTTCATTCATAGCTTAATGCATTACATGAAGACTATAGGTTATGTTAGTCATTGTCTTTACTAAACCTCTTCAATTTACTGAAATGGCCATCTCTAAATGTCTCAAACTCTTCCTTAAAGAATGAGCATTACCCATCTACTTTCATTCACTGAAATCAGTAATTTCTTGAGCTTCATTACTCAATCTTTATTGCCTAACCCTGACATGAAATTGATTGC
The DNA here is from genome assembly GCF_053477565.2 of Lygodium microphyllum. Taxonomy (NCBI): domain Eukaryota; kingdom Viridiplantae; phylum Streptophyta; class Polypodiopsida; order Schizaeales; family Lygodiaceae; genus Lygodium; species Lygodium microphyllum. The sequence goes on from NC_141162.1 coordinate 49,403,259, forward strand.
CTATTTTGCCTCTTGATCATAAGAAAATCATTACCCAATTGGTAAGTGAGAAAAGCTTTGTAAGCAGTGAGTCACTGCTGAGGTAAATACCTCTCCATTTCTCATTTACATTTCAGCCTTTTCAATTCCAATCTTGCATACCATGAAAGGGCAAATGAAAGGCGATTGTATTTCCTTCCTATTCCATGCATATCATACTGATTTTTAGAGCTAGAATTCACTCGCCATGTACATGCCCACGAGGAAAAGTGGATGCCGGGCGAGTCGGTAGGACAAAAGAGAGGTGACCCTCCCCTACCGACGAGGACCCTGAAGGGGAGTGCAACCCGGCTCGAGAGGGAACTTTGCAAACCCTCGGGTCTCGGATCCCACGCATTTTCAAATTTAGGTGCAGGTACAAATCTCAAAGGCACTTGAAATCAACCTACAACATGAGTTTATGGGTAGTGATTTCTTGAGATATTGGAAAATATATAGTACTCATGAATGTATGGCAAATGTATGAAGACATATGGCTACAGTAAAATGTATGCATCCTATGGTAAAGACACTATGGTTCAGCATTAAAGTTTGGGACAGAGTATGTATGCATACCCTCATTAAAGATTGCAGTCTACATTGAGTTAGACAACCATTTTACTGGTTACAGAGGTCATTTTCAGTATGGGCAGATGTATGAGACTCTCCTACAGGGTTATGAAGTTGGTACATGCTTGGTATTGATGGTACAAGCCATTAATTGACTAGAACAGGGTATTCACTGCCTGCAGGAATTTTTAGACAGCAACAGAAAATCCCTTACAGAAATTTTTGTACTCATTCATTTTCTGCACTTGATAGCTCCTTGGATAGAGGACTCTTCAAGCTTCGAACAAAGCCAAAGACCTTGTAATTTGGATCTCTATAAGTGAAGATAATCAAGTTTTTCTACTGTAGGAAATTCAGGACAGAAATCAACCCATGGCTAGGAATAAGAAGAGAGACCCTGTTTTGGATACTATCAATGAAGAATTGAAGGAATATCAACAGGAAAGGGGTGAACATCAACAGGAAAGAGGTGAACATGACACTTCTCAAGATGCCATTTACCGAATGCATTATGAGAACGAAGAGGTCGATGCAAGTTCCACCCACTCCCCTACCAATCAACCCATAGAGATGTCTCATATCTCAATGAATTCAAACAGTTTTCAACAATTGTCAAACGGCATAAAGGATATGAAATCAGGTTTCGAGGGTATGAGGTTGGGTATTGACAAGCTTGTAGCACTTCTTGGTGAGAAAATGTTGCCTACAACTAGTCTTAATGTCCCACATCCTCATAGGGCTGAAGAACCACCTAAACCACCTACTCCTAAGGTGGTAGGTCAATTTGAAGTTGGAGAGTCATCTAAAGCTAAGGATTTTGTTCAGCCCACTTCACTTCAGCCACAATTCCATCAACAAAAGGGTCACTTTCAACCACATGGGCAAGATCCTCAAGAGAGAGTGCAAACAAACTCAAAGCATGATGAAGACATCCATGGGTGCAACTCTTTCTACAAGCAATTTTACCCTCAAGCAAATGTTGGTGGCTATGAGCAAGGGCATGTTAATTCAGCCCCAAACTCTTATGGGCAACCACATGGACATGTGAATTCAGCCCCAAATGCTTTTGGACAGCCACAACATAATTTCTCTACTCAAGTCCAGCCCAATAGGCCAAGTCCCATGTCAAATCATGGTTGGAATCAGCAAAATAATGGGCAGCAACCACCTTTCAACTCACCTATGCATGGACAACCTCAAGGGAACCATGGACAACCTCCCAATGTGAGCAACACATACTTTCAGCCTCAAGGACATTATTTCCAGCCACAAAGTCATGGTATGCATTATGGACAGCAAACTCCTTATGCACAAGGGCATGGAAATAATGAATATCCTAGGCAAGGACCTTTTGGCAATTCTTTTGGGCCACAACACCATAGTGGGCAGCAGCACCATAATGGACAACCTCCTCAATATGAGAGAGAGTACAAGGAGAAAATAATTATCTCAAACTTCAAGGGAGAGAACCCTTCACCCACGGAGTTGGAGGAGTGGTTTGACAAGTTAGAGATGTATTTTTCCCTTTACCCAAGGCCCAAGAATGCCAAAGTAAAATTTGTAGCCCTTCATCTAGAAGGCTATGCTCACACTTGGTGGAGATATATGGCGAGGATGGGACATGACTTCTTGTCTTGGGATGCATTGAAAAATGCTATGATTGAAGTCTTTGTTTCCCCTATTGAAAAAGAGCGGTTAGAGAAGAAGTGGTATGCACTTGAGCAACGTGGTCTCTTGATTAGAGAGTACTCAAATCAGTTTTTGAACCTTTCAATGTATGTTCATGGGGTCTCCGATAGTGCCAAGTTGAATAAATACATATTTGGTTTGGAACCTACTCTTTCTTCCGAAGTTGGAGCCATGAATCCTACATCCCTACAAGCTGCCATTCAATTGGCTGAACGTTATGGGTAGAAATACAAGGGTTTTCAGCCAAAAACAGGGCATTCTTTTCAGCCTACGCAGTTCCCAAGGACATCAGGCCATTATGGGCATGCTAAAACTGATTTTCGGCATATTGGGAATCCATCAAATACTTTCAGCAATATCTACAGCAAGATATCCACTTTTCCTACTGTTTTTGGGTCAAAACAAAGCAGTAATTTCAGACCTAATGCTGAAAATAGATTTGATGGAAAGAGAACTGATATAAGTGCCAAAACTTCAGCCCCTACTCAAGGCAAACATGTATCGAATGACAAGCTCAAAGATATGTATGCTAAAGGACTATGCTTCAAATGTGGAGAGAAATGGTCACCCGATCATAAGTCCAAATGCAAGGCCAAAAATATGAAGATTAGCATGATCATCGAGGATGATTCCGATGTTGAATCTATTGAAGGAAGCTTGGCTCAGCTTGATGACATAACAACTCAAGAAGAGGCGCATGAAAATGAAGAGAATGTCCATGATGAGTTCTATGATCCGATGGATGGGTTTCCTTTCGACCCGGGTGGTCATTATTTGGATGATTCATGGACTGATTTACATCCATCGCTATGTGCCATATCAAGTGATGCATGGAGTGGTTCAAGAGGGGATAATACCCTACGCCTTAAGGGTCAAATCAAGGGAAGGACCGCTCATATACTCATTGATATGGGAAGTACACATAGCTTCATTAATGCTAAGTCACTCAATGGGCTGAAATTGAATACGCATGAAATGCCTACATCACTCAAAATCCAAGTGGCAAATGGAAATTTTGAGAAGAGCAATCAATGTTGTCCAAATGTACCTATCACCCTTTCCCCATTGTGCACTACATCGGTGAGCCTAATTGCATTAGAAATGGGTCCCATTGAAATAATACTTGGCTGCAACTGGCTGAAATCTTTGGGCAGATTTACCATGGATCTCAACAACATGGAAATGGAGTTTAAATTGTGTGGACAACAAGTAACACTACATGGAGTTGAAAAGAAAAGAATGGAGATGATCAGCCCCAAGAAGGTTAAGAAAGAGATAAATGCAAAGGCATGTATGTTCACCATTCTTCTTTCCAAGATTGAAGAGGATCAGCCCTCTTCTCCTACCAACAACATGGACCCATGTCTTTGTAAATTGCTGAAAGAATATGATGATATTTTTCAGCCACCTACCTCTCTTCCTCCCATAAGAAAAGTGAATTATCCCATTGACTTGCTGCCCAATACAAAGCCTATCAACAAACCACCATATCGCCTCTCCAAAGTGGAAAGAGAAGAGGTAGAACGCCAAGTCAAAGAGCTTTTGGAAATGGGTCTCATTAAGGCATGCAAATCACCTTTTGCTTCTTCAGTCCTTCTTGTGAAGAAGAAAGATGGCTCCTTTTGAATGTGCATTGATTACCACAATCTCAACAAGGTCACTATCAAGAATAGGTATCCAATACCTAGAATAGATGATCTCTTAGATGAATTGAAGGATGCCAAGGTGTTCTCCAAAATTGACTTGAGATCGGGATATCATCAAATACGCATGAAGGAAGGGGATGAGTTTAAAATAGCCTTCAGGACGGAGAGGGGTCTTTACCAGTTTATGGTTATGCCTTTTGGGTTATCAAATGCTCCAGCCACATTCCAGTCTCTCATGAATAAGATACTTCAGCCATTGCTCTTTAAAACAGTTTTTGGTATTCTTTGATGACATTTTGATCTATAGCAAGAATAAAGAAGACCATTTGCAGCATGTAAAAGAGGTCTTTGACATATTGAGGATACACAAACTGTTTGCCAAGGCCACTAAATGCTCTTTTATAACAAAGGAAGTTGAGTACTTGGGTCATATAGTGGGAGAAGATGGAATCAAAGTGGATCCTAAGAAGGTTTAGTGCGTCAAAGAATGGCCTACACCAACCAATGCCACTTCATTAAGAGGTTTCCTTGGTTTGTCATCCTTTTACCGACGGTTTATGAAGAACTATGCTCATGTTGCAGCTCCTCTTACCGATCGGCTGAAAAAGGAGGCCTTCTTTTGGGATGAGATCGCTGACAAGAGCTTTAATGAGCTTAAGCAATTGCTTGTTTCAGCACCCATACTAGTTTGCCCTGACTTCTCCAAGACTTTTACCATTTATGCAGATGCCAGTGGTAGAGGTTTGGGAGCAGTTTTGGTACAGGAGCATGGTGTCATTGCATTTGAGAGCAGAAAATTTGATGACAAAGAGAGAGAGATGCATGTTTATGAGCAGGAGATGCTTGCTATTTTACATGCAATCAAGAAATGGCACCACTACCTCTATGGGACACACTTCAAAGTCAAAAGCGATCATAGGGTCTTGAGATATTTTCTCTCGCAGCCCAATCTTTCTCCCAAGCAAAAGAGATGGTTGGCCACTTTGCAATCATATGATTTTGAAATATCATACATGGCTGGCAAGGATAATGTGGTGGCTGATGCGTTATCAAGAATGTGGGCATGCAATCTATCTGCTATGTCTACCATTTATAAGGATTGGATTGAAGACATTCAAGAGGAATATGTGCTTGATGAGCATGCTGCCCATATTTTACAGAAATTACAGCAAGGGTGTGATGCTGAATTTCCTAATTTTAAAGTGCATAATGGCCTCTTATGGTTTAAGGGTAAAGTGTACTTGATTCCCAGTAGTAAATTCAAGATGAAGGTGCTTCAAGAGATGCATTCATCGCCAATGGCTGGTCACTTGGGCCTTTTCAAGACGTTTGATAGAGTTCATCAAAGCTTCAATTGGAAAGGTCTATGGAAAGATGTTAAAGAGTATGTATCTCAGTGCTTGGAGTGTCAGCAAAATAAGGATTCCACTCTATTACCAGCCGGCTTACTTCAGCCTTTACCCATACCTACGGGCAAATGGACAGATATTTCCATGGATTTCATAATGGGATTGCCTACTACCAGTCATGGATCGAACAATATCTATGTGGTAGTTGATAGATTGACCAAATCAGTCCACTTTATCCCAACTAAAGTCCAATATTCAGCAAGGCAAGTCACCGAACAATTTATGGAAGGTGTGTTCAAACTACATGGTATGCCTATGAGAATAGTATCAAACCGTGATTCGAAGTTTATGGGCAACTTCTGGAAAAGTCTATTCTCCTCTATGGGTACTTTCCTCACTCCTAGCACGGCCTATCACCCTCAGACTGATGGGCAAACGGAGAGAGTCAATCACTGGGTGGAAGTATACCTTAGGCATTATTGTCATGACACACAAGCTTCATGGGATCGTTGGATCCACCTTGCTGAATTTTGCTATAATAACACGCATCACATGAGCATTGGGATGTCTCCGTTTGAAGCTCTTTATGGGTATAAAGTCCAACTTCCATCAGTTTTATTCCATGAAGACATCAACCCACAAGCAAAGGAAGAGTTGGAAAGAATGGAGTTGCTCATGAGGCAATGCAAGGACAGCATAAGGAAAGCACAAGAGGTAATGAAGGTCTATGCAGATGAGAAAAGAAGATATTTAGACTTCAAGGTTGGAGATTGGGTATTTCTCAAAGTGCCCAAGACGCATTATGCTTCATTAAAGGGTGGGAACAATAAGCTTGCTCATAGGTTTTATGGGCCATACTTGATCTTGGACAAAATTGGAGAGCTTGCTTATAAACTTCAGCTACCATCTTCCACTAGAATACATGATGTATTCCGTATTTCACAGCTGAAGAAGTATGTTGGGCCCGATGTACAAGTATTGGAAGAGTTACCACCATTGGATGAGGCAGGACTGATCATATATGAACCTGAAAGCATTATTGGAAAGAGAGAGAAAGTTCTCAGAAATCGTACTCTCATTGAGTATCTCATTAAGTGGAAGAATTTGCCCATTGAAGAGTCTTCTTGGCAACCATCCACTTATGTCAGTAACTTTCCTTGGTTATTACAGGATGATATATGATGTAGTATGCAGTGACTGTGCAGAGACAGCTTGCTGTATGAGATTTCTGCAGACAATAAAACTGTCCTGACTTCATCAAAATTTGATTTTGATATTATGGGGTGATGCTTGGGAGTGTATACTTCGTTTCTACACCTCATACGCCTCATTTGGACCAATATATCAAAAGTTATGGCAGTTTTAGTGAATCAGCCCTGTTTGGACAGCAGCCAGTTTTCTCACAGTTTGGCATGCAAAAAGGTCTTCTTTTCATGGACAGTGCTTTCTTATCACTTGGAAGATGAATGGGCATGATTAATATCATCCTTGACTTAGATTTAGTCCATTACTTCTTGGTTTTGAGGACAAAACCATCTTCAGGACGGGATGGTTTGTCATGAAGGAAAATAGAACATTAATATTTGCACCTTGGATTAATTCCAGCCTTTGTAAATTTAGCCCTAGCCTATGTGTACATGTGTGAACAGCCCTTAAGTTTGGAAAGAGGGTTAGAATAAAAAGGGGACTAGAGGCCAAAGGCAAGACATCTTTTGATCATTCAATAATCTTGGCTTTACCATTTTTCTTGGAGTTAGCTTCTTCTTAACCTATGAAGCACTCAGCCATGGCCGTCATGTATTCTTGAATCCCCAACCATTAATACATGATGAGGATGTCTTGGTGCAATAGATTTGTTAATTCTTTGTTGTAGCTTAGTTAATTTTCAATTTCAGTTAGATTTCATTCCATGGTTGATTGCTTTCTTACAGTCAAGTGCCATTATTACGTGAAAAACCACTGCCTAACGGGCTAATCAAGGAAGCTGTTTGATGCATGTCCAACTAAATGTGGTAGGTAATTAGATAACTAAAACAACCTGAGGAAAGTGCGGTGGATGTGGCCATGGGTCCGTCCTACGGATGGGTGGTCCCAGTTGGCCGGGAACTTTTCTCAATCATGATGGACAACAAGAAGATCGTTCAAAGAACACGAACAGCAAGAGCGTTGACCTAGATTCTAAGTTATAAATGATCGTGATTAACGATGTTTTAGGGGAAGAGAATGGAACTATGCCTTATGGCAGAGAGGTTGAGCTTCGCATCCCTCTAGTTTCCCATTCTCCTCGAACCAAGTGCAGCGTGAATCCACTTCGGACCTGGCGTGTCTGCGTAAAGTAGTTCGCTCGGGTTCGACGCTAGTTGCCATTAGGAAATGACCAATAGGAAAAACCCTAATTCAAGTCGGTCCTAAGTGGGAATGGCCGGAATACTTCTACTATGTGGCAGACGCGATAAATCCTAGATCGCAAACTCCGTAACATTTCATGGGAGTGTCGAGCGGAGCTTTCTAGACATCCTTTCTGATGGACTGCTAAGACGTGTCCTGAAGATAACAGGTGGACACATTACAAATAAACATGAAAGATAATAAAGAAATGGGAAAATATAGAGAGACACACACACAAGGAGCTTTTAATCATTCCTTATATAGGAAATTTTATGAAATGTAGAAAATTGGATGATATTTCCTATATATGCATTCATATATTCCGTACATATAACTAGGAAATTAAATTCCCCACATCTACTAGTAGGGAATTACACATCAAACTAGAGATTTTCCTACATTCTTTCAAAATTCCCCATATAAGAGATAGAATCATGTGTTTTCCACTTTTAATAATAGAGAATTATAGATCACTTTAGTGAATTTCTATGTTCTTTGAAAATTCCCTATATAAGAGACTGTAAGAATATCATTTCCCACTTTTGATAATAGGAAATCAAATGTACATATAGAGAATTTCTTCCATTATCTCAAAACTCTTTGTATAGGAGAATATAAGAAATTGAAGCATTAATATAGGTATTTAAGATATGGTACTTTTAAAAAGTATAAATTTATTAAAGTTGGAATTGAAACTATGGAGATGAACCTTAGATTGTCTAAGAGCCATCTATCCCAAGTACATGCATATACACATGTGTACATCCATGCACCATTAAGCATGCCCTCCCTAGTCCTAGTTAAATAGTCATATCTAGATGCAACTATGGACTTGTTTTTCCTTGGATTAAATCTTATAAACTAGCTAGAAATGGCCTATTTTGTACAAATGGATAGCCTCAACCTAGTTAGTTACTCAATACTATACCAAACATAGCTCTATTTTGTTTATTTTATGCCCATGTAATGCAAAAATGCTTGTTGCCTTTGCTCTAATAATTTTCTCTAACAATTGGAGAATTTTCCCTCCTTACTTCTTCAAAAGTTTATTTCAATAGTACGTCAAGCCATGTGAAGATAACATATGACTAACTAATAACTAATTACTAGCCAACATTTGAGTAGCTCAATACATATAAACACTAGTAGATATGATAGTTTGATTAGCAAGACGGGACAATTTGTTGCCTTTGATATGGACTACAATAAAAGCATTAGTGTTGACATAAGCATGCAACTCAAAATTTGAGGAATTGAAGTAGATCTGTTGTGATATTTAGCATTGAGTAGAGGCATATACCAGGTCATACCTCATATACTTACTCTCCTTTTGCATTTTTGGATGCATTAGAAATGTTGTCTATGATTTTTTGATGAAAAATTGCAATCTTGAGCAAGGAGAAGGTTATTGTTGCAAGAAGTAGAGGTTGTAGTAGTGTCTATTACTTCATGCTAATGATAAAAGGTCCAGACTATTGCCATAAAATTTTGGAAGAGGAGGGATATTAATGTTGAATTTAAAACTAGTTATAGCACATAGAATAGTTTAGAAGTTTGGGAAAATAGATTCCTAAATGAGTAGATAATATTAGATACAAGCCAAATTGTATATAGAGTTGCGGAGCCTATGTTACTTAAGAGTTGAAGGTTTACAATTAAATATTTGATGATGCCATGGAGAAGATGTACCATGCATATCAATGTGACTAAAATTCTAAATTGGTCCTAGCTTTCAATAATTACAAATTAGAGTTGAAGGTTGCATGTTTATCATGATTGGGATGCTCCACATTCATCTCAAGGCATGAGCATCTCAATCTATAGTTTTGAGGATAAGTATAGTTATTGGTAGTCTTTCTTTCTTAGATTCTATCCATCATAGCTATGTATATCATTCTTTAGATGGTGATATTATCTCAGTCAATACTAATAATCAAATTGTTATGCTCTTTCTATGATCTCACTAGAAGAAATACATAAATTAGTACTTGCTTGATGTCTATAATATTAAAAGTTGGGCTACAAGTAGGTATCTCATGTTGCTAGTGATGAATCCTCTTATGCATGTTATATCATGCTTTAGATGCTGATATTGATCATGTTTTTTAGTACTAACAATCAAATTCTTATGCTCTTTCTCTCAGCTCACTCGAATCAATACATCATTTAAAACCTTCTTATAAGTCTACAATTTTAAAAGTTATTTGTTACAAGCAGGTGTCTCATGTTTCTAATGGTGAACCTTATTATGTATGCCAATGTTTGAAGCTTTAGTGTGATTGCAAACTTTCAAAATTGTGGGCCATTTTTGTGTTCACTAAGTTTATATTTTCTGAGTATTGTTATGCTTCTCATGCTTTGAGTGGTGCACAAGGAACTCTAAACTACTTTCTATATAGCAAATTCATATTATAACTAGTAATATGTAACGTGTCCTCTTCGTATCATCCAGGACACGTCCTAGTAATCCATCGGAAAGGATGTCTAGAAAGCTCCACCCGGCACTCCCATGGAATATTCCGGGATTTGCGATCTAGGTCTTTCCGCGTCTGCCACGTAGTAGAAGTATCCTGGCTGTTCCCACTTAGGATCGACCGGAATTAGGGTTTTCCTGATTGGTCATTAACTAACAGCAACTAGCGTCGGACCCAAGCGAACTACTTTATGTAGAAACGCCAGGTTCGAAGCGGATTCACGTTGCATTTGGTTCAAGGAGAATGGGAAACAAGAGGGATGCAAAGCTCAACTTCTCTGCCATAAGGCATAGTCCCATTCCGTTCCCCTAAAACAACGTAAATAGATTAAGACATAACTCTAGGTCATCGTTTTCGTTATTCGTTTTCTTTGACGATCATCCCGCTGTTCTTTGAAAAAGTTCTCGGCTAACCGGGAGCACCCAACCACAGGACGGACCTATGGCCCATCCTCCGCACTTTCCTCAGTTTTTTTTAGTTATGTAATTATCTAACACATTAATTTGACATGTAACAACCAGCTTCTTTAATTAAACCGTTAAGCACTAGTTCCTTAACTGACCTTCTCAATGCTCCTCCATTTTTCAAGTCCATTAATAAGCTAAGATGAAATGTGCTTCAAATGATAAAAATTTTAACATGTACTCAAACATGTGACTATGCCTGTTATGGATCTTAATTATGGTATTTATAGGAATTCAATGTGGAAAGATTATTCTCCTTCCATTGATTTTTATGTAATTTTGGTTTATTTTGCACATGCTTTGACTTATTGCATGAGCGCATATTTGTGATATTGTTCACATTATACCTATTAGATAAATAAAATGATACTAGTATACTCTGTGTTGTGGTGAGTAGATTATTAAATAAATTTATGTGAAATCATTATTTTGAAGAAGCATATTTTAATTCATAGTGAGTTTTTATGGTTAAGCACTTCATAGTGTGGAAGTATTATATATTTGTGCTCAAAATACATTGAAGGTCTCTTTTGTGTTTTTGATAAGTTTTCTTGCTTTTCTTTTTCTTGCATAACTTTTTTTTGTCAAAATCAATCTATTGTAATCTATTCTAATAAATTTACATCCAAAAATAGTATTTTAATATTTTTAAAATATTTAACAATAAACACATCCAAAATAAGTAAGTTGCACATGCACAAATGAAAAATCATTATGCTTGTGAGTGCTTATAAGACTATATTATCTTTATGTTATAAAGTGTAAAATTTTTAATAATATTTTCATGTATGAGGTGGACAAGTTTCACGTATTAAAATACACTTCATCAAAATATTGATTTCTTATAAATCCAACTAATAATCTACTTCCCACAACATAGAGCACATTACTATCCTTCTTTCTATCTACTAGGCATAATGTGTCCACTCCCACACATACATGCATGTGTAACAACTCATGATACATGTGGTTGATAATGAAAATTCACACAAAATTAAGTACAATAAAAATAATCTCCTTTTCACAATTAATTCTAGAAAAATATATCATAAATACCATTATTTCATAACAATGTCTCCATCTCTACCTTCTTTGAAAATAATCAAGATACATTGATGATGTCTCATTATTTGGTTGATCAATTTCTTTGTGTCTTCATGATTCATTTAATCTAGAAGTATGCTTCTTAAATGAACTTCTCAAAAGAACACAAGAGCTAAAATCTTCCTCTAATCTTTAAGACAAGATCAATATATGTAGAGGCTTTGATCAAACCCTTATAATAACAAGAAGCTCCATGTCTTCCTCATGTAAGAAACAAGAATATGCATTGATAATATTCAAATCCTTTGCAAAAGAATTTTATTTTGCACTAAGAAGAATGCTTTTCAAAAAAGGCAAGCTAGCGTAACATATTTCAAGCCAGTTTTTTTTTTTCAAAAAGGTTGTGATATTCTACACCATGGGTTGTATTTTACTATTGTTGATGTCAATGTATCATTCTTAAGAATGTCAATAATATGCAAGCCTTGAAGCTCAAATTCTACCCAATAAGAAAACTTTGTTCGAGGAGCAGTATCAAAGCTTAGGATATTGGTCCATTTAATTTCTCCATTTTTCCATATCCATTTTTCCCTATTTTGCTTCAAAAATTCTAAGACATTATGTACATCACACACATAGCTTGTACTTGTAGGCCATCTACACTAAGCAATGACTATCTTGGGAGCTTTGATAGGAGCCTTGGACAATTTGGGAAAAACCAGGGCCAAAATGGCTTCTTCTTGTCAAATCAGGAGAAAATTTAAAGACGTGGTAAAAATTAGAGCTATATGAAATTGGATGAGACTAAACATATTACTACTTTCCAAAGAAAGATTTTTCATTTTCCTTCAAGCATCTTTCACGGTGAATCTTGTTAAATTCTCTCTTCTAAGCCTCTATGTCTTCATTAGCCTCTTGATGCTCCTCCTTCATCATCCCATAAGACGCATTTTGATTACCATCTTGGCAAGGATTAAAGAGTTGAAAACCTACTAGAAGCCAACACAAATCACACTCATCCACATGCCTATTTAGCAATAAAGAAAACCCTAAATTCACAACATCTCCCCTTCTTTCTTCTATGTGTGTATGGTGGTGACAAACTTCTCTATTATAGCATTGAATGTTACATTGCTCATCTTTAGTAAGAGGCTTCACTCTTGAAGCTAGAACGAATAGGACGTCAACCATTATTATGTGATTTTCTTAGTAATCATCCATTTAGGGACTTATGCCTTGCTAATAATAAATAGAGTTTTTGTGGTCAACATTGAAGTTCATTGTTGATATTTTTCACTCTATGGATATTATGCTTCTTCTTTAGAAGCATTCCAATGAGGGAAGTAATAAAAACTTACAGTTTTGGTCATGGACATTGCTCTAGATTGATTCTAACAAGAGCTTTTGAGAATTTGATGTTTCTTATAAGCCTTGAAGGGACCAAGCAAAGCACCATGTTAGAGAGGTTGTAGATATAAGGTCTCGCATGCTATAAATTGACTTGCTAGATCTAGAAATGTTAGAATGAATTCTCTTAGTGGCCATAGGGTAAATGTGTTGAGATGTAGAGAGAGAAGATATGTAGATACGCGAGAGAGAGAGAGAGAGGAGACACACCATGTACACTCCCAAAGACTATTTCATATTGATCACAATCTACATATATATAAGTGAGACCTACACAAGGAGCTTTTGAACAAATCCTACATAGGAAAACTACAAGAATATAGAAATTTCTCCAATTTTTCACTACAAGATATAGGCCTTATACCGACGTTTAAAGCGATGAAAATACAAACAACAAAATATTACCCTGTCGTCGCAAAAAGCGTCGTTTTTAACGATGCCATAGAAACGTCGCTATTGGCGTCGCTATCAGCGTCGCAAATGCGACGCTAGCGACGCGATGCGCATAGCAATGGCAATAGCGATGCGAGTAGTAAAATTTGTGACGCTAATAGCGACAGTAACACGGATAATTTTTTTTTTGTGGCAGGGCAGCACATATAGCACTGTGTGCTGTATGAGAGCCATACAAAATAGTTTATGCACTACTGTATACAAAGTGCTTGCAAATAAAAAGAATGTATACTGAAATCATAAAACTGATACATGAAATAAATACATGATCACATAAAAAGCGATTGGTACAATCATGACAGGATATCACTAATACATAGAAAATGTCTACATAGATCATGTGACTAAAAAATAAAGGTGTGTGAGATCCAAGGATCCAAGGGCGAGTTACAAATTCTCGTTCCCCGAAAGCTCATTCCGCCGCAAAGGAGCATTGAACGAACTCTGCAGAAAAAAAAAACAACACATCAATCCTCCATACAATAATGCATTCAAATATCTCATGGTAACTACGGACAAGAAAGATGAGTGACTTACAGGGCCGCCGCATCCATACAATCGGTTGATCAATGCATTGAGACCGTGCCTCTCTGCATATCGAGTCTCAAGGCCTATCGGATCGCGATTTGTAATGGAGTGCTGCAAAGAAAACAAAATGCTAACTGTTAGAAACATGATTGTTAGTACAAATAATATTTCAAAAAAACAAATAAGCAAAACAAAAGAAAAACTTACAAAGTCCTCCAAATATGTCCTGTGGCGGCGACTCCCAAGATGATGGACCACTCCGGCCTCGAGTCATGCCCTTGCCGCCTCGCGCTGCTGACTCCAACATCCTAGAGAATTTGTAGCCCCCTCCCTCATTCGGCGCCAGTTGTCTGCATCTAACCACTCGGGCTTTTCAGCCCCACTCTTGATTGTCTTACGTGTGTCGAATCGTCTGTGTGACATGTATGCACGCATGCAATCCATCATCGAGCCTGTAGAGAATCTATCTACTGCGGCTGGCACTGGAAACTCCTCATGCAAGGATGCTACTATGTAGTCCTTGCTCCCCTCTGGTATGTTCTTCCAATGATCCAGGACGTTGTGCCGAAAAACTTGTTGGTACAACTCTCTCATGCGAGCCATCACCCTCCTCCCCTCATCATTCATGATGATGGCTCCTGACCTACTATCGACTAGATATCCATAACCCCTAGGAGTCTGTCTAAGATGTCCTCTCCCATCTGCATCCACACTCCTAGGCATATCCAGGAGATCCATCTACATCTGGTGTACCGACAGGGGTAATCTCTCTCAGAGTGGCACCCAAAGGGGTGCCACCTGCTAACGGCTGTGCAAAAGCCGGAGCAACTAGAGTAGACGTCCCCATAGGTGTGACAAATCCTAGAGGTGACGCAACTCCAGTTGAATGACAAGACGGAGACACCACATCCGTGTCTCCATAGCAGCATCCCCCGGATCCCGATGCACTCCCTCCCTCTGGCCCAAGTCGTAAGCGTCGAGATCATCTAGTCTGCTCGAAGCCGAAGCATCCAATCGCGCTGAAGTAGATCTAGCAAAGCGCCCTGACGAAGAACGAGATAGCTCCTGGTCTGCCATCTCTCTTAATCTCGCAAGCTGGTCTGGAGACATGCGTGCAAAGATCTCCTGCAACTCGTCATCACTCATCCCTCGACTCATCCTAAAAATGCGAGCTGGTCTAGAGACATGCGTGCAAAGATGTCCTGCAACTCGTCATCGCTTATCCCTTGAATCATCCTGAAAATGTCACCTGCACAGATAAAAAATGATGTTAGAATAATCAATTTAAATCATACAAAGCGCAATAATATAAATCATTTTAAAAAAATCTCCCTTAAAATGTATATCTTATGTACCTTTATAAGAGATTGGTCAACGAATTGAGTAAGTGGATGCTCCAAGTATGAAGTATCCTATGGTCCCATGTTAATCTCCTGACACAACTCCGCATACACTGGAAGGTCGATAGATATGTCACCACAAAAGAATGAGTCCGCCTCGTTCTCAAAAAATTCTTGGACTCCTGTATTTCCATCATTGTTAGCCGATGCTGGCTCCAAGCTTTCGATGGCCTCCACCCCTTGCAATATCGACCCCTCTATTTGCATATTATCTTCATCTATGCTCGGAACATCGCTTTGATCATATACTCTCGCACTTTGGGGAATTGAAGATATAACATACCACCATCGAGGTTGTCGGGGGTTTGGATAGAAGATTACATGTTCACAAACACGTATAAGAGAGTTCAAACCATTGTGATATAAACCATGTCCTAATACAATTAGCAAGCAAATGAGTCTATGCACCTGTTCACAATGGGCCGGAAACTACACAAAGATGTCGCGCAAATCCGTCCATTTTTTTTCGGAATCTATTTCGAGAAATCCAGATGGACCTCGTCAAACTGTTGCTCCAGCTCCTCCAAGTACCACTTTGAACCACTGCACATTGAATAGTATCATGGAGAAGTTACGGTAATCCACCGTAATAATACTTTGCAAGTTCCCAAAATACTCCATCTCATCCACAACCATGTTTGGATCCGTTGCTCGTCACCGGCTCTCTTGCTTGAACCTTGCCATGACACCACAATCCATCGTGGAGCGCATTTTGTCAAAAGGCTCCACGCGAAAATGCCGTCTGCGCGACTACGCTGCACTATATATTTTGTACTATACATTGAAACACTCAAATTAGATGTCGCATATAAAATTTAGATACGACAGATTCTAAACCCCTCATCACCTTTGGACTATATCCCCTCGAGAATTCCCACTCCTCCATTGAGACCTCTGTCCCTTCGCGAGATGCTGCGGTCAAGGGTCCATGCAACCATCGTGTTGACATAAACCGCGGCATCTCCTCCATGCCTTTGGGATATTGAATCGGTCAATGACGCGTACTACATCGGAATTCAGCTCACGCTTTCTCTCGATCTTGCCTTGCAATCTGGTACTTGGCGAGCCACGTCTCCATGGAGGCATGGTGCAACATACAAAAGCGATTCACCTTCTCTTCCATTGAGGCATCCATTCTTTTTTCTACCCCATTTCCAACCACCACATCTCCAGTCAGTCTATCATCATCCTTTAGCGTCCATAGCATTTCATTGTCTAGTTCCACCATTGGTAGCCATTGTGAAATATGCACTAACGCCTCTGACACCAACCAACCTTCGGCCATGCTACCTTCTGGCCAAGCTCGTTGTCGCAAAAATCCTATCAGGGTTTTCATGAAGCGCTCCAGGAAGAACATCCATCGCATATGGAGAGGTCCAACAATCTCCGCTTCGTGCACAAGATACACAAGAAGGTGGATTTGTATCGTGAGCATGTTAGTGGGCAGGTATTTCTCAAAGAGATAGACTGTCTCCACTGCTCCCCGCCTCGCGGATTCAATAGAGGACGTCTTAATCTCTTTCTGTGAGATCCATTGCACCAAAGTCGACAACTTGTAAATGGCCCAGCGAATTTCTAGAGTAAGGCATCTTGCGATCGCGATTGGTAGGACAGACTACCACAAATGAGAAAGCATTATGAATAATGGCCACTTTCCAAATTGCAAAATGCCCACGCTAATTACAATCCAATCGTAGCAAAAACGTGACATATCTTATGCCAATCATGGGATTTTAGCCCCAACAATTGGTTATCTTTAGAAAATGCGGACCTAAGAGAACGCATCATACCCATCGGAGTGTAGATAGACTTGATTACTTACTTCACAATGCGCTCTTCTTTAGTGGAAAAAACCCAAGGAGCACGAGGAAGCTGCACGCGACCATCAGCACTCGACTGCAGCCAAAGCGCCTCCATCTTACCTACCTCCTTTAAATCCATTCGTGCCCCTATAGTGTCTCTCTTTCCTGTGATGTGGTCCCATAGCAAGCTGCCCACATTCTTGAAAATATGCATGGGATCCAACAAGTGGTTGACTTGTAAGTGGGTTCAATATGGCAACTCGTAGAAAACTGAGAACCCTCGCATTCCATTTGGATGTGATTCCACGTGAACCATTTTCAGCTCATACCAGCTTGCGGCATTTATACGTGTTGGAGTTCGTCCAAGGAAACCTTCCCTGAGTTCATGATCCTCCGGCAAGAAAGCGGCGTGTCCTTGATATACCATCTTCTTCATGGCTCGTGACCTTCGAGAGTCTAACTGTGGCTTGCACAATGGACATGCATAATAACCTGAGGTAACCAAACATGTTCCAACACCACGACCTAGTGAATACTTGATTGAATGAGATAAAATATTGATATTACCAGCGAGAACGGAGGCCTGCTTAGCTGAGCACTCTCCCAATCCTGGAAAGTCATGCATCATCGACATGAGAATGGCTCGAATATTGGCTGACAGCCGACCATCGCGCCTGCTCATATCTTGTGCAGTGGCCCCCTCCTCCCACAAAATCTTGAGCTCATTGACTAATGGATGAAGATACACATCCATATTTTTAACTTTGTAGCGGTCTGGGACGAGCAAGCTAAGGATGAGATGTCCTTTCTTCGTAGAAAGCCATGGAGGGATGTTGTAGTTGACAAGGACTATAGGCCACACACTGTAAGAAGTCGAGCGCAGACTGAATGGATTCACGCCATCCATTGCGAGACCGAGCCGAAGATTCCTTAGCTTTCGCGCAATGCTTGGGAAGGTAGAGTCAATGTGGCTCCATGCGCGCGAATCCATTGATATTCGTTGAACTCCATCTGTGCATCTATTCTGCACATGCCACGTTGTCAAGCTTGCAATGCCGGATGTACGAAACATGTGATTTATGCCGGGGATGAGCGGAAAGTGTTTGAGAACTTTTTGAGGGATGGTTTGCCCTTGCAAGTCCTATCGATACATGTGAGCACCACACTTTGGACATGTCTCCATAGTCTCGTATTCTCCTCGAAACAGTATGCAATTGTTGATACATGCATGGATGTTATTGTAGTCCATGCAAAACTTCCGTAAAACATGTCGTGCATCATCACGAGAATCAGGTATGGTATTTGCAGGTGGTAATATATGATATTTCAATAACCTTTAAAAAATCATAAAATACCTTGAAAAAGCACAAATGTTTGTAATAATAGTGTCAAAAAAAAAATCAATGAAGCCTATGTGCAAGGTACCTGAATAACTCAATCACACTCGTATCGCTCCACCCGTATTTTGCTTGCACACTTAAGAGTGCAAGCAGTGTCTTCAACTGAGATACTCGACACCCATCATATAATGGTATGGATGCTTCCTCTCTAAGCGGATCAGAAGTCTCAACATCCATGGGAATCAATGCATCGATCATTGCCTCCATCTCAGGCTCCAAGATTGTAGGTAGGTTTGAAAGGTTGTCTGTCTTCTCTGGCATTGACGGTATAGATTGGCCTTGCAAGTGGTGGATTGGCTCCTGCACTCCATCCATAGCACGCCCACGAACTCTTCTAATTGGCCACAAAGGGTGCACTCCCCCTTGGGATGAGACATCACCTCCCTGGATAGAAAATTTGCCAGCAAGACCCAATCTTATTGTATATGGTTTTCAATTAGCTTGCGAGTACAATGCATGATTAATATTAACTTCAAATTACCGTGTGCTAAAAATCCACAATCGCCTGATCAATGATCTCAGATTGTAACTCGCCAAATCGTCGTACGTGTTCTATAGACAATCGACGTTTTCGTCTAATTGATAACTTGCATTGAGAGCAAGGACATGGGACACGCTGATTAAGATATGCCTCGCGATCTTGAACAACAAGACCTTTTTCATTTTCCATCTTATCTACATTACAACAAACAATTTAATGACTTGTAATACAATTTCGAAAAATGAGGCTCAAATGGATAGCTTTATGGAGATGTATGTCAAGTTGCAAGTTGACCATAAGCTCTTGCTTGAGAGGTTTTAGCCTCTGCAAGAGATTGAGAAGAAAATTTTGTAAAACATTGAGGTTGATATTGATGCATCCATGGGGTTGAAATCTAAACTTTAAGATATAAGAAATGCTTTACTAATTGATGTAAAGAATGCATGGGACATAGTAGTTGAGAGATTTATTGATGTTATATCTCGACCATATACCATGCTCAAGGATTTGTTTGTCTCGGTAGATAACTATTAATTATTGTAAAAAAAAAAGCATTGGTTCATAAGGTTCATGAGTTGAAGACTAAATGTTTGGACTTGACTAAACGATTGGATAATGCCTTAGATGCTAAAAGGAAAAGTGATGAATATGTTACTTCATCATTGCAACAAAAAGATTGGTGACAAAGATGCTATGATTAATGAAGTTCTTCACGAGGTGAATATAGAGTTGAAGGGGATGGAACACGATTCTTCTTTGGGATTTAGTGGTGATCACTCAATTATTGAGGTGTCTTCTTGTATGGCCATTATACCTTATATACCTAGCTACGGTCTCTAGGTTATGTACTTTGAGTATCTTAGGGGGGCTCTACTAGGATTACTTATACAACTGCACTAGAGGGCTTTGAGTATAGGTAATCTTAGTCAAAAAAATTTATGAGCATCATTGAGGATCTCTTAGTATAATAATAAATCAGTCTCAACAAAAAGCATCTTAGCAATGTGGTTTTTTTGTCCTAGGTCCATGTATAAAAATTAATACCATCTATGAAATTTATCAACTATAGTTATAAAATTTGTTCCAATCAATTCTACTCATAGTCATAACATTTGAAGAAAATATCCTATGATCAATTTAAGGGATTCTTCTTCTATAGCAATACTTTTGGGTTCATTTTGATGAAGTACCATAATGACCATTAGCTAGGGTATCTTTTTCTTTTAGTCCTTCCGTTTACTAGTTGGCATGATTACTAATTTGTTATGCCTATAAAGTTAATACAAAAACAAGGAATTATGCATATCACAATTAGATCCCCTACTTGGACATTATGAAGGATATGACCAATTTTAAGCCATCTTAAAGAGTCACCAATGTACGTGGCCCATGGAAAACCACATTGCATACCATTATTGATAAGTTTATTATCGTGCATCTTAAATCTCCTAATTAGACTTTATAAAGTGTATGCCCAATTTTTAGCCCTCTTAAGGAGTTGATGTAATGGTACCCATAAAAAAAGCAAAGTACATACCATTACCATAATCATGGATATGTTATCGTTCCAATATATACACACATAGGTGGACTACATCTTGAGTAGACCAAAGCTATCCATTTGAGTAGACATACATCTCCATAAAGCTATCCATTTGAGTATACATCTCTTTCTCTTTCTCTCCCTCTCTCTTCCTCTCCCTCTCTTTCTCTCTCATGTCCTCTCCCTCTCACAATATATCCTAACACTCTCCAAAAGCAAAAGGGAGAGGGAGAGAGAGAATGCACTCTCCCTCCCTCTCCCTCTCCCTCTCCCTCTCCCTCTCCCTCTCTTTCTCTTTCTCTCCGTCTCTCATTTCCTCCCCCTCCCTCTCCCTCTCCCTCTCTTTCTCTTTCTATTTCTCCCTCTCTCTCTCTCTTTCTCTCCCTCCCTCTCCCTTTCCATCTCTTTCTCTCTCATTTCCTCTCCCTCTCACAATATATCCTAACACTCTCCAAAAGCAAAAGGGAGAGGGAGAGAGAGAATGCACTCTCCCTCCCTCTCCCTCTCCCTCTCCCTCTCCCTCTCCCTCTCCCTCTCCCTCTCCCTCTCTTTCTCTCCCTCTCCCTCTCTCATTTCCTCCCCCTTCCCCTCCCTCTCCCTCTCCCTCTCTTTCTCTTTCTCTTTCTCTTTCTCTCCCTCTGTCTCCCTCTCCCTCTCTTTCTCTCTCATTTCCTCTCCTAAACAAGCAAAAGAGAAAGTGATTTAAACCTTAAACAAGCAAAAGAAAGAGAGAGGGAGACTCACCGATGAGATATGGTGAGTGTGGGGCGGCTCCTCTTTGCGATGAAGGCTCCTCCTCTCCTTCGCGAACAACGGCGGCGGCGGCGACGGCGGCAAGTCTTCTTCCTCTCCTTCTCTCATGATGGTCGTTCTCTCCCTCGCTCTTGCACTCAAAACACAAAACGTGAAAACGTGAAATAAAGCCGCGCTCGGTTTCGGCCCGTTTTTTTTCCCTGTGGAGTGTCGCTATTTACATCGCTTAGCGACGCACATAGCGACGCCGCTACCTTCCGTCACTAATCACCGTCACTATAAGCTTAAATCCTTGTAGTGTTTCGTAGGTACATATATATGCATTCCCCATGTATAACTAGGGAATTACATTCCTTGCATCGAGAAGTAGGGAATCCTAGGCGTGCATGTATGAATTCCCTACATATAACTAGGGAATTTAATTCCCCACATATTGAAATAGGGATTGATTAGGCCATATAACTAGGGAATCCTATTCCCCACATAGCACGCTAGGGAATTATAGTTGGCCACACAACTAGGAAATTGGATTCCCCCATTTCATACTAGGGAATTACAAATGGCTATATAAAGAATTATATGTATTTTTAAAAAATTACTAATAATGATATCAAGATATAGTTTGTGGGAGATGGTCAGTAAACAAATGAGGCTTATGTTAAGTACTCACTTAATAATACAACATTGGTTCTCATCCTTTTTTACCAATTTTTGCAAAATGTTTCTCCTTAGTGCACAAAATATTACTTGGTGGTGCACCAAGCCCTATAAAGGTAACTATATTGATTTCATATTGCAAAGAATTGGCTTGATAGCAATCATCACTTGGATGCCAAGAATTCTTCTTAAGTCCCTCTTTCCAATAAAGGCTGGAGTCAATAATATGAAACATTAAGGTTGACAAGCTAATAAAAAATAATATTAACATGCCACCACAAATTCCTGAATTGGTGTATTACCATTTAAGTATTCTTATATTCCATAAAGAATCTCACTTTAGAAAAGTTGGCTTTAAATAAAGGCCATCAAAATTCTATCATGAGTCTCTACATCTAAAATTTATTTACCCCCAATTCTTTTAGGTGTATAGATATGATTCCAAGAAATCCCAAATATGCTAGAATGCATAGAGTTATTTTTCTAAAGCATGAGACCAATAAATTGTGTGATTCCTCACAAATTAGTATTTGAATGAGGAAGCATTGATAAGTAATGTGAAACCATGGGAAACATGATTGTCTAAGCAACCTTTAAACCCACATGAAAAGGCCATTCTTGTCATTTCCAATAGTTGAATTTGTCAGCAATGTGAGTGGATATCCAATTAAGAAATTTCATAGGCAAGACATTCACCCCCAAGGGATATTCCAAGTGTCTCCCAATACTGCCCTAAGTTACCACCTCCCCTTGCCAACCCAAAGATAACATGTCTCATTATGTACAATTGATAAGAGAAAATTTGGAGGTATTAATATGCAATCTTGAAGCTAATGCAAACAAGTCACATATGTCCATGGCTTTGTGAAGATTGTCCTTATTATCTTTCAAGAAGGTAAATCTATCATTTTCCAATGCTTGACCAATTAGTTATTGTTGTGAAGAAAGGGATAAGCCTACAAGGCTTAAGAGGCTTCTACCAGGTTTACAAAAAAGATAAACCATGGTAAATAATTCAAACCCTATAAGTTACTCATTCTTGTAGCATATCAATAAATGTTTGTCCAAATATGGGTGCCTTGAGAGCATCTTGTGACATCTAGGCTGGTACTAGAAATCTAAAATAGCTTCTTAAAGTGGATCATCCTATTATTTCAGAAGATACAACTCACTTTAGAAACAATCTCTCACATTGTCTATTAGCACTCTACTCTAACTAACCATGCATTCTCATCTCTCTCCCAAGAAATCAAGAACATAAGACTAACTTTGAGGTGTAGTGAACTCACCAACTTACCTTCCAGCATTGTAGTCCAAAATCTTGAAGACTCGAAGATTGTTCCACGACCTAAGAAACACAATCTAATGTCATCCCTCATTTGTATCCACCACCAAGTATACCAATGAGTCAAAATTCTAGTAAAGAAGAAGAGAAAAACAAGAAGAGAATGAAGAGCTTCATCTCCACTTAGTCCCTCACTCAACACAACTCTCACTCTCACTCGCTCTCCCATTCACTCTCAACAATAGAGATAAGACAATAGAATAGAAGAAGAGAATAAAAAGCTTCAATAGTTGCACTCCTACATTTTCTATAACATGGATGCACCAAAAGGGTAAATGCAACTAAGATGTTCCAAACTTATGTAGATACAAATTAGATTTAGGATCACGTCACCTGTCTAGGACGGCACACTGTTTTAGGGTTAGGATTTGTACCTCACTTAGTGTTTAAGGGTTTGCACTCTTAAACATCAAGGTTTATGCCCCTTCCACGTTTTAACGTTTCCACCATTGTGAATTAGGTTTTGTGTCCACTTTTGGGTATCCTACCTATTTTGTGAGGTCTATGCCGCGATTAATCCTCATAGCATGTTTACATCTTAGTCTAAATAGACCAAGCCTACATTAATTTAATCATATATACATATGTGAAACCCATGAAACAATTTTGAGTACAACAAATGCATCTACAAGTGATAAATACAATGTGCATGGGAGTGAGTTTGACTCTCATAAGATAATACATCCATCATAATCTAGTGTCCATGAGTAAACAAATAATACACAAGTGTCCAAAGTCATACAATGAAGTTTCACAAAATTATAGTCCTTTCAAAAAATAATAGCTAACACTTGCACTTTCACTTTTCTTTGATCTTCTATTACTTTAGTCACCACAAAACATTTTTAGCATTAGCCGCCTCCTAGACCGAGTGCTAGTCCCATGGCACTCACATCAAAAGTAGACATAGAATGTTGGGAAGAGCCTTGATGGATAAAATAAAGGCTGCTAATGAAGAACTATGCATGATGAGAGTGATATGCTTGTTGATGTCAAGATCTAGTACTAAAGAAGATGATGTTTCTATAGATGTTATAGATGACATCCATAAATATTTAAGAATTATTAGAAGATGATATCTACATGAAGAATCACCAATGGCATAGCAAAATAAGAGAAATGAACATGGAAGGATGAGGATGCAGAGGCCATGGACATTGACCAGGCTTCAGTCCTTCAAATGATCATCTACGAAAGTCCTATAAGGAGTGTGTTTACTTACATATATGTTGACTTGTGTTTACTTGTGCTCTCCCTAAGGGATCTATTTATTTACATGTACGGTGACTTATACATGTGTAGGTGAAATTGGGAGATGGTTCAAACTTCAAGCAAGCCTGAAGTATTGTCACACACTTGAGGATCCAAGACCATAAATAGGTTATGGTGCAAATATTATATGAGTGCACAAGCATACATAGTTTAATACATAGTTAGAAGCTGGCTACTCCATGGATTCTTCTCTTGATGGGGCCTAATGAAGGAATCTTACACAAGGAAATATCGGAGAAAGTATTTGTTGTTGCTAAGGAAAAATAAAGTTATTGGAGAGACACCATTGGGGAGATGGCACATTCTTGAAGCACATGGTTCTCCACAAAATCAATATAAAGGGAAGTGGATGAAATTTTACTCTTTTTATGTGAAGTAACTTTTCCTTCTTGATTTGAAGGTGAGTGAGTAGTATTAGGATAAATAAATTGGAATGGAAAATGTGAAAATGGCCTAGGGAGACACGTCTAACCTAGATAAGCTGAGAGTATACCTAGGTATGTCTGGACCTTGATGTGCCATGGTGAAATGTGGGGGAAAATGAAAAAGGGTTAGGGGTTTAGAGACAAAGCCACTAGATGAACTTAACGTTAGGACCCCTAGATGCAGTTCAGTGCATGGATTAATTTCCTATTCTTTATTTTCTTGCTTGTTTTTTTTGCTTCTTCCCACATTTTTAGTTTTTTATATATTTTAAAAATCTAATTTTTGAATTAAAAAACATCAGGCTAGCATCAATGATCATGTTTCTTTGTCCCAATCAACTTGCACTATGCATTTCTTTCTCTAAAAGAAGTTTGTCAGGGATCTATTTCAGTAAGTTTAGAAATGTTGACACCAAAGGCAATTGCAAGCACTTTCAAAGATGTAGGTGGTACATATGTTCGACCATGTGTGGAAGTCCAAATCAACTTTCCTAGCTTAGTAATAGTCATTAGATAACTGCCATTGGCTCTCACTCGAGCAACCTGAGTTTGGGTCTCGGTAAGGTAACCAAAATGTTGAGCCAAAAGCACAACAATCGGGACTTTGAACAAACTTCTATTGTTTTAGAAGTTGCAACTCAATTTTGTGATAATATTTCACATTGTCTCTCAATACTCTACTCTAAGTGACCATGCATCCTCCTCTCTATCCCAAGAAAGCAAGAACATAAGACTAGCTTTGAGGTGTAGTGAACTCACTAACTTACCTTCCCCCATTTTAGTCTAAAAGCTTGAAGGCTAGAAGATGGTTCCATGATCTAAGAAATATGATTTGATGTAGTTCCTTCTTCGTATCAACCACGAAGTACACCATAAAGCTGAGATTCTAGTAGAGAAGAAAAGAAAAGTAAGAGAATTACGAAGAGCTTCACCTTCCCTTTGTCCCTCACTCAATACTCCTCTCACTCTCTTTCTCTCTCTCTCTCTCTCATTCACTCTCAACAATGGAGGAAATATGATAGAATACAAGAAGAGAATAGAAAGCTTCAATAGTCACACCAATAGAGCTTCTGCAGCATGGGTGCACCAAAAGGGAAAATACAATTGAAACTTTCCATCCTTATATAGGCTCAAACTATAGTTAGGGTTAGGTCACCTCTCCAGAGCAAGGCACCATTTCAAGGTTACGGATTTCACCCCACTTTGTGTTTTAGAGTTTAGGCCCTTGTAAATTAGAATTTGCACCCCTTTTTTGTTTTAGGGTTTGCACCCTCTTTGGCATCCTATCTCTTTTGCGGGATCTAGGCCAATCAATTCTTATAACATACTTGTACCTTAACCTAAAAAGACTAAGCATACATTAGTTTAATGACGAATACATATACGCGACCCATACAACAATTATGGTTATGACAAATACAACTACATGTGATAAATACAATGTCCAAGGGAGTAATCCCAGCTCTCACAAAATAATACGTCCATGGGAATCTATTGTCCATGAGTACAACAATAATACACAAGTAGCCAAAACAATACAATAAATCTTCGTACAATTATAATCCTTCTAATAATAGTAGCCAACACTTGTACTTTGACTTTTCTTTGATCTTCTTTGACTTTAGCCTTCATAAAATACTATTAATAACTACCTCTTGCAACTCCCCCTACAAGAAGACATTCTTAACATCCATTTGATGCATGATCTAACCCTTTGATGCTACCACTACTATGATAGTCCTTAAAGTAGCCATTTTAGCCAGTGGAGTAAGTGTCTCCTCATAATCAATACCATGAGTCTACACATATCCTTTGGCAATCAATCGTGCCTTATAGAACTCAATAGATCCATTTATAGCCAATAGCTTAGTTGCCTTCAAGAAAAGGCTCCAATTTTCATGTATCATTCTCCTTAAATGCAACTATTTTTCCATCCGTAGTAGGATACCAATACTCATTAACCAATGCATTCTCAAAACAATTGGTTTCATATCTTCCACAACCTTAGTCATGTATGCATAGTAATGAGCTACATTAATATCTTATATCAATCATTGCAGTGACTTCATTACTTTATTTGACTTGCATGGATCTCAATCACTACCAAGTGCTTTAGCATCTTTTTGTGCCTTCTGTATGCTAGGTGTTTTAATAGATGGAATTCCAAACTCCTTATTTAGTCTCTACTTAGAGCCATTTGAACCAACACCAATGTGAGAGAAAATTGATGATACATATGCCATAATAGCTAAGTCTTTAACTTTTCCTTTTCCTTTTCTTGATATCTATGATATACATGGTGGAGTATCTTATGACATAAATCTACCACTCCAAGGTCTATTAATAGAATCATGACTAAGAGACTCTTGTGGTCCATTCAATGCCTCTAACTACTAACCTATTTTATATACTTCCACACTATCATGCTCATCAGTCCAAGCTACATTCTATACATACTATGCCATCTTATTTAATAAAACAAAATATCCTTGGTAGCTCTCTACTAATGTCTACTAAGGTTATAATATCTATATATCTTTTTCTCAAGAGAATATTCCAAAAATACACATTTTTTTACTTTGGGATCCAATTTACTATGCAACTCATTAAGAATATGCACATAAGAATAAATCCAAATACTTTTAGAAATGACAAATTTGACTTCCTATCTCTAAAATCATGTTCGAGTGGATGTTGAGATAGATGTACTCTAGTCTTTGAGTGGTATTGTTGGTAGGAACTCATTGGAGTATTCTTTGGTGATAAGATGTTGCAAATTAGGTTGAGTTTTGAGGGGGAATCAAGGTGTGGCCTGAGTAGTTGATTTGGGAATTTTGGGTGATATTGCGAGTCTTGGAGAGACTCAATGTGATGTTGAGAACAATGTATGTGTTGTTGGGATCCCTAAAGTGGCTCAATTTGTTGTTGACTTTGGGTGTGATGTTGAGAAGAGTGGAGATTACTTAGCATATGTCACTATTTGTGTTGATAAATTCTTAGCAAAGTTAGACAAGAAGGAGAGGGTGGAAACCTCTTTTAAAGATCTTGAGAGATCATTCATAGTCCCTAGACAAGACCATCAAGTATATTTTTTTGCAAGAAGATGTTGAGAACAAAGAAGATTGGGATTGTGGTTCGAAGGAGCCCGAGATTGAAATGGAAGAAACTATATGAGGGAATATGTACAAAAGGCACAAAAGAGGAGTCAACAACTTAGAGAAGAAAAGTTCAAAAAAGCTAAAACAAAAAAAGGAGAAAAATACTTTGGTACAAAAAATTAAAGGAGAAGAACTAGATGAGACGCCTTTGGAAGATGCTTTTGAGGAAATAGGGAATGATTTTTTGGTTAAATACTGAAGAAAGGCATAGGGAGATACTTAAAGAGATGAAAATCATGGGGAAGATGATTATGTTGGAGGACGTAGAGCTGCATAAGGAAGTAGGACTTGAAGCTTATCAGCATTCAAGTGTGATTGTATCTATTGTCCCTAAAGTGTTTGGAAAATCAAAGAAAAGAGTAATGGACCCATAAAAGAACTAGATGAGTGATAAGCCATAATTATATAAAGAGACATGATGTGCATGAATGTTTGCAGTATAATGGGCAAGCTAAATAAGTCATGCTTTTTGTGAAAAATCTTAAAAGCCCCTAATTAGTAGTGGAATATTTGTTTCTTGAAACCTTGTATGGAGATTTTGCTGATGCTTGTTCATTTGAAAAGCCAATAAGAACTCAAATTATAATATCCTAAGAGTTCAAAATATGTTTTTCCTTTGTATTTCCTAAAGCATATAATATTTTCTTGTCAATTTTGAGGAGTTGTAGAGGTTGACAATAAGGAGTTAGATATTGTAAGTCATGGAAATATGAAGGAAAGGCATATCTTCTAAATCCCAGAACTCATGCACTATATAGTGATAAAAGGGACATAGGCACACACTACACGTTGTTTTGGGCACATTGTAAGGGCCTCTCATACCATTTTTTTTCATTTACTCATATGCCATTGGGGAGACACACTTCATTGTACCAATACCCCTAGTCGCACATTGTTGTGTTGATACACGAGACATAATGTGAAAAACCTTGGACCACACCATCATCTAGCATTCTTATTAATCTAGAGAGTCAATGTCATATTTGTGATTAGTGTTAGTATCCATAGTATGAATAGTTCAAAAAAATGAAAATTTAGCCTATTTTTTACGTTTCAAATATTATTTCTTGTAAATATCCTAAAAAGATGTAAAAAAGTTTTAAAATAGGGTGACATGGAGAAAGCAAGTGGCTTTTTAGCCAATTTTGGAAAATCTCATTAAAAAAGGGACTCTAAAATTTACACGGCACCGGATCGTAGTTTTCAAGCAGCAAACATCACTTCGAAGGATGGGAAGAATAAGAAAGAACTATCTGGGAGAATTTTGATTAGGGTCTCTTGGATTTTTACTCCCCTCTTTGAGACAATGGAACCATCAAATTTGTCATCTGAGGAGTAGAGAAAAAGCTAGTATTTGATGCACGTTTTTGGTCTACCAGGGAGCTCCAAGAGATCTAATGCTTTGAGATAACTTCCGAGTAGTCCTAGACAAGGATTTTGTTTATCTTCTTAGGTTCTTTGAATCATTGAGCTTTGTCCTTATATTTTGTAAAGGCATTGGTAGATTTAAATCCCTTGGTTATTCTTTTTCTTCTCTTCTATCTCCTATTCTCTACTTCATTCTCTCTAATCCCTAGTGGATACGACCTTTCAACAAAAATCCCCTCACATTGGTGAATCCGATGACGTGAAACTTTGTTGAAAAGTAAGGCAAGATGAGAGAACCTTAAAGCATACTTTCTAGTGATGTTTTGCAATAATTAGTGTAGAATATAAACATGCTTATGCAGGTACAACAATAACAATATGTAATGTATGCTTTTGCTCAAACAAAAACTATTGTGATAAATGCTCTACATGTAGTAGAGTGTGAGATGAAGTTGTTTAATGGTAGGAATGTATATGTATATTTGCATATCTATGATCAAAAGATGGAGTTCTTTGGGTTGGCTGGACTTGCATGGAGCCAATATTTTGTAAGGGTCACTATACATGAATTGAAAGCTAGAGTTATTGAATTGTACATGTAGGATGCTCATTGGGTAACTTTCAAGAAGACACTTAAGGATAAATTTTACATTGAAGACACCAATTTAATTACCCGTAAGACATTCTAGGAGTGGGTTCTAAATCCAATAAGGGTTGTGTGTCTACGAAGTTATTAAGAGAAATCAAAATTTAGTTTGAGCAGTTAAATCTTGTAGAATAGCATGCTCTTGCAAGTCAAAAAATTGAATTGTTTCTACAAACAACTAATCTTGAGCTTCAAGAGAATCTTGATGATTTGTTAGAGGACTAGACTATAGAGACATTGCTTAAAATAGAATGGAGGCATGTTAAGGATGTTTTTACTTCACTAGTGAAAAATCATAGAAGAAGAGAGAGATTGCATGTATCTAGCTTGCCCAATGTTACGAGCAAAACAATTAATGTATCCCCAGTAAGCCACTTGCTTCTAAGGCTAACCCTATGGCAGTACCTATTGTTTCCATTGTTAGGAGAGATGTACTAGATGAATTGGTTAAAGGCATACATGATCTTCAATTGAAGATTGAAAAATTGGATAAGAAAGGACAAGGGGAAAGGGGATTGGCAGCGATCCCTAAATTCAAGGAAAAGATGTATATGGTGTGATAGTTTGCACCATGAAATAAAGGATTGTGCTACTTATTAGGAGGCCTTGGCATGAAGGCTTATCTTTTGGAAAGATAGAAAAACCCATGCTCAAGAAATGAGATTGCCTCTTGCTTTGAATTTTGGAAAGAGGGGTATGCAAAAGTTGTTAGAAGAGTTGGTTTTCCAAAATGCTTATGTGACTATACATGCTACGACTTCTAGTTTACAATTGGATAGAATGCCTAACCAAGTGATAGTTAGTCTAAAGGCTATAATATAAACACATGCATTGCATGCAGTTGAAAAGAGGAAAGCTATTCATAGTGAATTGTCTTATACACGTTAAGACATTCATGACATAATTGGCTAGAAATCACTAGTACATGCATATTTAGCAAAATGGTAAAATATGGATGTACTTTTGGAAGAGAAATAGAAGAGATGAAGATAATGTAAAGACATCTAAGAGAGTGATAAGAAGAAGTGACGATCAACCGAAAGCTACAAATCAGCAACCTCCTAAGCATGTTATGGAAGAGGTTGGGTAGGTGCAGAAATAAGATAGCAAACAAGAGGGAAAAACAAAAGGAAAGTAGCCGAATATAAGCTCCACTTTGATATTGAGACAACCAGGGATGCCTTGGAAGTTCCTGTAGTGAAAAGGTGAGCCATTATATATTTAGATTTTCTTAATGCATCTAAAGAGATTTACAAAACTCGTGTTTTACTTGATATAGGGACTCAAAGAGAGATCAGTGACTTATTGGATGTACATGATTTACAAGACATAGTTGTTGTCTTTGAGATAGTTCATGAGCTAGAGGCTATGAGGATAAAGGATCCTATATATGATGCTCCACAGTTGGAAAATGTTTTGGATGCTTTTTCAGAGGCCTTGATAGACAATTCAAAGATACTTCAAGTTATGGACCACTTTACTATTTTTAGTGATGGTCAACATGTGCTAGATACAAGTGAGCCTCAAATTATGTTTGATGTGATACATAATTATCGATATAAAAAGATTTCCATATGCTAGACTCTGAAAAAGGAGGCATGTTGCTATGTATTTATTGATTGGTACCTTAATTACTTGTATATGGAGATTTAATAACCTCTAGTATATGATGCACACCCAAGGTGTGTTGATCCTAGAGTGGATGCTTGGTATGGTGTCTGAGTTGTGCAAATCCTAATCATTTTTATCTATGATCTAGGGGGATGTATTCTTATTTGCATGATGAGCGAAAAGTTGATGCGACATGTGTTTGACTCGGATGGTGCATTGGTGGCATATATAGAGAATGTGGGTAGGTTCAGAGGGGGTGGATGTCGTGTCGCTAGTAGGCACAGTGTCAAAAATGCTAAGCCACATTAGCATCTAGCTTTCTTATTAATCTAGAGAGTTCATGTCATATTAATGATTAGTGTTAGTGTCCATAGTATGGATGGCTCAAAAATATGAAAAATTTAGACAATTTTAGCATATTTTGGATGTTATTTCTTGTAAATATCCTAAAAATTTGTAGAAACCTTCTAGAATAGGGTGAAATGTAGAAATCAAGTGGCTTTTTAGCCTATTTTGAGAAATATCTGAGAAAAAAGAAGGGCTCTCAAATTCATGCAGTGCACAATCGTAGTTTTTAGGTAGCAAACAACACTCAAGAGATGGAAAGAAAAAGAAATAGCGATGATCTGGGAGAATTTTGGCCCAAATTCCTAGGGTTTTACTCCCATTTTGGAGCTAGCAGAACCATCATGTTCGCCATGAGAGCAGTAAAGAAGAAACTAGTGTTTGGCATATATTTGTGGTCTATTAGGGAACTCTAAGAGACTGCTTCCGAGTAGTCCCAAACAAGGATTTTGTTTATTTTCTCATGTTCTATCAATACATAGTGATTTGAATCATTGAGCTTTGTCTTTATATTGTGTAAAGGCATTGACGGATTTGAATCCCTTGCCTATTCTTTTTGTTCTCTCTCCATATTCTATACTTTCTTCTCTCTCAGATCCTTAGTGGATATGACCTTCACTACAAGGATACAGGGGAATAGCAACTGGGCAGTTCGGATACATATTAGCAGCATCGCTATTTGTGTCGCTATTTGTGTCGCATTTGCGATACAAATAGCAATGGTACTAAAAAAAACCAATCGAAACCCGAGCGTAACATTTTTCCGCAAAGAGCAAAAGAGAGAGCAAAATAGATTGTGCATTTAGGAGGGAGAGGGAGAGAAAGAGAGAAGGAGAGCTTATCATTGTTGCCGCTGCTGTTCGCAAAGAATAGGAGGAAGTGTACGAAGGGCAAAGACGAGCCGCTATTGCGAAGAGGAGAGGAAGAGTCCATCCTTGAGCATTTGAAATGTGACCATTTACCCAAATGACATAATCAAGTGTTGTGAGTACATTGCTTCCTCTTGGTCTGTTCTCGTTCATTCTCCTTTCCTTTTGTTTGTTTTTGTTGAGAATGAGGTGCATTGAGAGAGAAAGAGAGGAAATGAGAGAGGGAGAAGAAGGAAGAAAAAGGAAGAAAGAATGAGAGAGAGAGAAAATAAACATGAAACATAATAAAGAAAGAGAGAAATAGAGAGAGAGAGGGAGTGAGAGAGGCGAATGAATGAGAAAACATGAGGGAGTAGAGAAAAACAAAGAGAGGGTTTGTTCTTGTTCTTTAATTTCTTCTTTTTTTTGTTTTTTAAATTTAAAAATGATGTGCATTGAGGGAGAAAGAGAGGAAATTAGAGGGGGAGAAGAAGAAAGAAAAAGGAAGAAAGAATGAGAGAGAGGGGGAATAAACATGAAACATAATAAAGAAAGAGAGAAATAGAGAGAGAGAGGGAGGGAGAGAGGAGAATGAATGAGAAAACACGAGAGGGTAGAGAAAAACAAAGAGAAGGTTTATTTTCTTGTTCTTTAATTTTTTCTTGTTCTTAAAAGAAAAATTATGTGCATTGAGGGAGAAAGAGAGGAAATGAGATAAGAAATGAGGGAGGAGAATGTGGTGCATTAAAGGAGAATAAGAGGAAATGAGAGAGGGAGCAGAAGAAAGAAAAAGGAAGAGAGAAGGAGAAAGAGAGAGAGAATAAACATGAAAGATAATAAAGAAATGGGGAAATAGAGAGAGAGAGAGAGAGAGAGATAAGGAGCTTTTAATCATTCCCTATATAGGAAATTTTATGAAATGTAGAAAATTGGATGATATTTCCTATATATGCATTCATATATTCCCTACATATAACTAGGGAATTAAATTCCCCACATCTACTAGTAGGGAATTACACATCAAACCAAAGATTTTCCTACATTCTTTCAAAATTCCCCATATAAGAGATAGGATAATGTGTTTTCCACTTTTAATAATAGAGAATTATAGATCACTTTAGTGAATTTATATGTTCTTTTAAAATTCCCTATATAAGAGATTGTAAGAATATCATTTCCCACTTTTGATAATAGGAAATCAAATGTACATATAGAGAATTTCTTCCATTCTCTCAAAACTCTTTGTATAGGAGAATATAAGAAATTGAAGCATTAGTCTAGGTATTTAAGATATGGTACTTTTAAAAAAGTATAAATTTATTAAAGTTGGAATTGAAATTATGGAGATGAACCTTAGATTGTCTAAGAGCCATCTACCCCAAGTACATGCATATACACATGTGTACATCCATGCACCATTAAACATGCCCTCTCCAGTCCTAGTTAAATAGTCATATCTAGATGTAGCTATGGACTTGTTTTTCCTTGGAATAAATCTTAAAAACTAGCTAGAAATGGCCCATTTTGTACAAATGGATAGCCTCAACCTAGTTAGTTACTCAATACTATACCAAAAATAACTCTATTTTGTTTATTTTATGCCCATGTAATGCAACAATGCTTGTTGCCTTTGCTCTAATAATTTTCTCTGATAATTTGAGAAATTTCCCTCCTTACTTTTTCAAAAGTTTATTTCAATAGTGCATTAAGCCATGTGAAGATAACATATTACTAACTAATAACTAATTACTAGACAACATTTGAGTAGCTCAATACATATAAACACTAGTAGATATGATAGTTTGATTAGCAAGACGGGACAATTTGTTGTCTTTGATATGGAGGACATTGAATTATCCATGGATTTTTAATAAGGAGTAGTTGTACATTAGCCATAAATTGAACTATCCATGAGCTTTTAACAAGGGTGACTACTCCATATATTGAACCTTCATACTCACTATATTGGCCTACAATAAAAGCATTAGTGTTGACATAAGCATGCAACTCAAAATTTGAGGAATTGAAGTAGATCCGTTGTGATATTTAGCATTGAGTAGAGGCATATACCATGTCATACCTCATATACTTACTCTCCTTTTGCATTTTTGGATACATTAGAAATGTTGTCTATGATTTTTTGATGAAAAATTGCAGCCTTGAGCAAGGAGAAGGTTATTGTTGCAAGAAGCAGAGGTTGTAGTAGTGTCTATTACTTCATGCTAATAATAAAAGGTATAGACTATTGCCATAAAATTTTGGAAGAGGAGGGATATTAATGTTGAATTTAAAACTAGTTATAGCACATAGAATAGTTTAGAAGTTTGGGAAATACATTCCTACATAAGTAGATAATATTAGATAGAAGCCAAATTGTATATAGACTTGCGCAGCCTATGTTACTTAAGAGTTGAAGGTTACAATTAAATATTTGATGATGTCATGGAGAAGATGTACCATGCATATCAATGTGACTAAAATTCTAAATTGGTCCTAGCTTTCAATAAATACAAATTAGAGTTGAAGATTGCATGTTTATCATGATTGGGATGCTCCACATTCATCTCAAGGCATGAGCATCTCAATCTATAGTTGTGAGGATAAGTATAGTTATTGGTAGTCTTTCTTTCTTAGATTCTATCCATCGTAGCTATGTATATCATTCTTTACATGGTGATATTGTCTCTGTCAATACTAATAATCAAATTCTTATGCTCTTTCTATGATCTCACTAGAAGAAATACATAATCTAGTACTTGATGTCTACAATATTAAAAGTTGGGCTACAAGTAGGTATCTCATGTTGCTAGTGATGAATCCTCTTATGCATGTTATATCATGCTTTAGATGGTGATATTGATTGTGTTTTTTAGTACTAACAATCAAATTCTTATGCTCTTTCTCTCAGCTCACTCGAATCAATACATCATTTAAAACCTTCTTATAAGTCTAGAGTTTTAAAAGTTATTTGTTACAAGCAGGTGTCTCATGTTGCTAGTGGTGAACCTTATTATGTATGCCAATGTTTGAAGCTTTAGTGTGATTGTTTCAAAATCATGGGTCGTTTCTGTGTTCACTAAGTTTATATTTTATGAGTATTGTTATGCTTCTCATGCTTTGAGTGGTGCACAAGGAACTCGAAACTACTTTCTATATAGCAAATTCATATTATAACTAGTAATAAGATCAATCAAACTAGTAAGGATGCAACATTCCCTAGTTATAACTAGAGAATTTTAGTTTCATGAGGTTCTTGTAACTAGTAAATCCCTTTTTCTAGTTACTATCTACAAAATTAGAGCCCTATCTAGTAACATTATATGGTAAGTTGTTGTAAAACTAGTAACAATAATGAGATAACTAGGAGATTTTGAGACTCACTACTTATAACTAGTAAATTATTGTCTTCTAGCTAGCAAATTACATGCATTCTTTCTAGTCAATTAAGAACGTAAGATTGTCCTAGTTATAACTAGTAAATTGAGGTCCTTTGACCAAAAACTTATCTCATCTTCGACTAGAAATTTCTTTTCCCATAATACTTGATAAATGCAAAATCTATAGATGATAAAATTATTACATTGAATATGGGTGTACCTTCAAGTAGGCAATGGGTTATTCTGCCAACATACCCTTATTTGTGTTCTTCACTATACATTCATGCATGTGCATGTTTATAGGTACTTGTATGCACATCCATACACCACCACTCATACATTGCTATACACATAATCCACTTACATACACATATGTATGTAACAAATATTATAGACATACATACACACATGTATGCATCTTTATGTCAAATATAATTTCACACCTAGATATATTTACACCTAAAACAATCTATGTGCACAAGCACGCACGCACACACACACACACATTCAAGGCCATAGTGACAATATTTGCACTATGTTGATGTAAAAGTGTATGTATATACATGTATGAATGTGTGTAGATACATATGAGACACATACACATAATTTTTGTGTATACGAATGTTTTTGTGTATCTACACTAGTGTATTATAGTCCACAGATCTGCATATGCACATATATTTACTGTACAACTCTATAAATGCATGAGCACACAACAAATATATACACAAATTGGATATCAACATATATGCATTGGCATGCCCCATCATTTTAATACACATCCAAAAATTTTTATAGGAATGTATTCATACCTATGCATGCATGTGTGCATGCACACGTACATACATATGCATGCTCATGTGTGCATGTGTACATGTGTATACACACACAGAGGCATGGCACATTGACACACAATACTATAGAAGTAAATGCATGGATACACATGTATAGTCTCCACCTTAATCTCATTTTAACATTCGTCTAATAATTATGATATCTTAGTGTCTCCTCACCAAAAATTGCTGTCAAAATAGTATGAAGCATACTATGTTATGCATACAAACTATAGTTGTGGGTTGTCACAAAGGCCAAGAGTAGACTAGGTTGATCAATGAGAGCCAAAACATAGACTAGCTAGCATGGAATCATTGATCATTGGGCTTAACAGAGCTGACTCAATATTGTGTACACCATTGGGAATTATTTACTTCTTCATATACACACACTCTCTTCTTTCATTGCACACTATGTAATTTTGCACACAGACACACACATACACTTCCCTCAATGTAGACTTATAATCACACATATTGCATAATTATGCAAACACATGCATAGCTATGATTTCTCAGCATTTTCTTAGCAAACCACTTTGTCAAAATAGTAAAAGCACACTCAAATGCACTCTTATGTATGGGTTGTAATAGAGCCAAAACACATGCTAATTTAATGAATGAAAATTGGAACACAAACTATCTAACATCAAATCATTGATTAGCGAGCATGAAATTATTGATCAATGGGCTTTATAGTGGACCCAACAATATACATAGACACTATCACATATTGTCGACTTCTTCATATAGACACACATACATACATATAACCATAGTATATAACAGATCCCCGCCCCCCAACACACACACACAATCTACTTACATGGATATAAATACATACATTCTTATAAACACATTTAGGCAAGATGCGTCAAACTTGAAAGAATGTGTTAGTATTAGTGTTAGTGTTAAGGTTCTTTTTATGCTTTTTTAACATCCATAGGGTATTTATATCATTGCACATCCTTAAATACATTTAGCATGAACCAAGGGAGAAACCATAATAGCTTCTTGTCCCCCTCATCTAGATCCACTTGAAAACTATGCACATTTGTATCTTAAGTACTTTTAAAAATTCATATATATACAACTTTTAGTTGCTTTACTAATAGAGATTAGAGTATTAAATATTTACAAAATTTTGAGGTTTTTTGAAAAATAAGTGTGATAGAGAGATAGGGAAAAGATTTACCCACCCTAACTTGCACGAGGAGAGCATTCAGGGAGTATGTTGGTGTCATGTTGTCGTAGGGGTTTTTGTTCAAAGGTCGAATCCACCGGGGATCAGAACTGGAAGAAAGTAGAGATAGGAGATGGAAGAGAAGATAGAGAATACACAAGTGGCAAACACTACAAAGAAAAAGCACAATGAATTGACTCAATATGTATTGAAAGGACCTGGAATCTTTGCACTACTTAGAAGCAATCTGCAGGCATTAGATCTCCTAGAGCTTCTTCGTAGAATAAAATGTGCATTAAAATTACAGCTCTTTCTCTAGTGCTAAAACCCAAATCTGATGGCTTCGTTGGCTCTGAAAGGAGGATAAAACACTAGGACACCTAGTCACGGATCTCCCACATCACTCCTTCTTTCAGTTCAATCTGCAGTTTTCAGCCTGTTTACAACGATCGTGACGGGCGTGAGTTCGGGGCGTGAGTTCATCCATCTGTCGCTCTTGTGAAAATCCCATAATTGGTTGAAAAATAAACTAGTTTTTTACATACAATCCTAATCTAGAAACTTTTTCTAACTTTTTTGGATTTTTACAATAAATAACATTAAAAAAAGGCTAAAATTATCCAAAAATCTAGTACTTTTGGATAATTCATGTAACTCACACTAGTACTAATGGCTCAGATCACATTGACTCTCTAGATCAATTAGTAAGCTAGATGATGGTGCATTCTATACTTTTTCACACTGTGTCCTCATAACATCATGACATCCACCCCTCCTAACCTACGCATCCTCTGATATGCACCACAAAATAGTCCTCCTGGATTGAAGGGCCACAACATTATCTTCCAAAGTATCTGCCGCATCGACAAAGCACCTCCAGGATAAAAAATCCAATGTTCTTCCATCCAGCATAGGAACATCTCACCATCCAAACTTGCCCCTCCTAGATCATAAGGTTTTATCAATGTATTCAAGCCACATATGATGCATCTCCATGCTACGTTCTAAAAACAAAGCCCCCTCTCTAACGTCACTGATTATGTCATTGAAAACACTAAAATCAAGCCTTCTCTCTTTATCCTCCCCCCCTCCCCGATTACTATATAAATAGGGATAGAGTGTCACGTAAAAAAAAAACCAACCCATATAGAAGTCTCTCTGCTATTGACGCGACGAAGCTCTGCTGCAATTAGCCGAGTCTCTCTCTCTCCACACCTATGTGGAAGCACTGCTCAAATCCCATCAAGCTTCTTCCATGGCTCCCAAGAGACATCGACATGTTGAGGGAGGTCATGTTGGGAAAGCTCCCCAACATGAGGAAGTGGTAAGCTCGAAACCAAAATGACCACCACACACTTTTCCTCATGACAGGAAGATAAACAAGTAGGAATCTCAAAACTATCTAGCATCCTTCTCAATATATTATCAATCCCCTTCATGAACAACTGGTCTCGCCAACTATCTAGCATCTCTCGCCAACTCGCCTGATTAATTCACATTAGGCCAGATTTAGCATACTCGGTCAGTATTTCACAACACCTAGGATAACACATTGGATTACATATCTTTGTGTGTTGCATTATTTACAGTGTACTTATTCTTATGGCCTGACTTATGGTTCTGGTTTATGTTTGCAGGGGTACACCGATTCTGATTGGGCAAGAGATCCCGACACCCAACGTTCCCATGGTAGCTACCTCTTTACCTTGGGTACGACTCCTATTTCTTGGTCAAGCCGTAAGCAAGAGACGGTGGTGGCTTCCACGGCCAAGACTGAGTATCGAATTCTCTTCGATAACACCATCGAGGCCATCTACCTAAGGAGTTTATTGACGCACTTCATTTCCCATGCGACTCTTCCATTGTTGTCTACTGCGACAACCAAAGTGTCATTGCCCTTGCGGACAATCCAATCATTATACCATGGACACGGCATGTGAAAGTCCACTTTCATTTTTCTAGAGAGCAGGTTGAGCTAGAC
Organism: Lygodium microphyllum; assembly: GCF_053477565.2. Classification (NCBI taxonomy): domain Eukaryota; kingdom Viridiplantae; phylum Streptophyta; class Polypodiopsida; order Schizaeales; family Lygodiaceae; genus Lygodium; species Lygodium microphyllum. The sequence goes on from NC_141162.1 coordinate 49,443,717, forward strand.
ACTATACGCCTAGAGTTTGTGCCCATATCCGGAAATTTTGCAGATGTTTTGACCAAAGAGGTCAACCCGCCGGTTCTTCAGTACCTGTTACCTAGGATCGGTTTGGATACGCCCTCCCCTACTTCTTCAGCTTAATGGGGAGAGGGTGCTTCCCTCTTTCTTTCCCTTCTAGTTTGAGAGGGGCCGGCTTCTACTCTTGATAGTGACAGTGATGATGCTTCCAGTTTTTTAGACATTCATTCCTTTATTGTATTATGGGCATTTATAACTTCATCCACATTTTCAGGATGATATGATTGTAAAAGGGCGCTTGAGCAAGTGAACAATTCCCTTGCGAGGGCACTGTCCAAGTGGTACCATTGCATTGCATCTTGCGTGAGCATGACATCTTGCATCGAGAATACCCTCTAGATACCATGAACATACTCACAATGTGCCCATCTTCATAGACATAACAACACCCTTGCTCCTTTTGAATCCACTACTTTGGAAGCAACCCATGTTGATACTTTACTTCTTGATTTTTCACATCTAAGATCTTCAGAATATCATCCATATCCAAAGCCATCCATAGCATCATGAGCATCTAGAAATAAGGTATCCATTGTAGTTCCTGGCAAAGCATCAAATGTCATCCTGCATTCACTAGCAAGGTCTTTTGATTGTGTAAGAGCCATAGGCATCGTTCCTTGAAGCACACTCTCCTCGGCATCCCCTGTCTTTGATACTTCCTCTACCAAAGCATCTTTTCTTGTGTTACGTGTATCATATAAAGCATCAAGAACTGACTGCTCAATAGCAAACAATGATTCTGCCTCTTGCATATCAAGAAAAGTATTCATAATTTCTTGTGCGTCCTCATCATTCCTTAACACAGCATCCTCTAAGGCATTTGTCCAATCATCTAGTGCATCCTTCTCATCTTGTTGACTACCTTGCTCCAAATATTGTGGAACCTCTTGAGCACAAGCCTCATCCATAACAGCAATATCAAAGTTATCACCTGCATTAGAAATCAAGTGAGTCTCACATGAACCACACATGGATTCTTTTGCCTCTTCATAAAATCCATTAATGTTTCCAACATGCTCTTTGTCATCTGCATGCAAACAAGTAGCCAGAGAGTTTGATGTTTCTTGCATATTTCTTTGGTCTAACACTTCTGTCTCTTCCTTGTGGATCTCTATATCTTCAATAGTCTCTTGTAAACCGGTCATAGAATCACAAGCTGCATTCACTTTCACTTCTAGAGCAAACAATTCAACCACAAACTTTGAACAGACAACCTCGACTATAGCTTCATCAAAAGCCTTCCACAGGGTAACATCTTCTTGCAAACACTTATCAACCAGAGCCTCAAGTAAGGAATGTGCCTCATGCACATGGTCATTCACCTGTAACAAAGTATCACTGGATAAACTCCCAGTATCATCTACATCAACAGAAACTGTCGTAGGCAAGACATCTCCATCATTACTATCATGCACATGCATATCAACATTGTCAAACTCAGGGAATTCTTCTTTCAAGGCATTCTTTAACCCTTTCCATGTTGCACCATGCCTTTGCTATATACCCTCAATTTGGTCCTTAAAATTATGCTACACCAGCTGGAGAAAATAGACACCCCTTTGTTCCTTAGCCACATCACACCTTTCCATCGCTATGTCAAAATAGTTGAGATATGTTGCTGCATATGACCCATCAAAGAAACCCAATTCTTGTGTCATCCACTGAAAATAATCCCTAATCAAATCCTCTTTTTCAATCTTTGCCTCTTCCAACATGCTTTGTTGTTGCTCTTCTATCTGCTTCTGCTGCTCATACAACTGTCTACATGTGTCCAATAAAAACTTTTTGAAACCAATATCTACATCTCCAAATTCAATTATCCAAGAATAATTGTTAAAAAACTACTTCAAATCTGGCATAGAACTCACATTTGAAACTATGCCTCATGATAAATCACCCATTTCTACGTTCCTTCCGTCGACTTTCATGTTGGGTTCACCAATATCAGAGGGGTTTTTGTCGAAAGGTCGAATCCACCGGGGATCAGAAGTAGAAGAAAGTAGAGATAGGAGATGGAAGAGAAGATAAAGAAAAATCAAGTGGTAAACACTACAAAGAAAAAGCACAATGAGTTGAATCAATATGTATTAAAAGAACCTAGAATCTTTGCACTACTCAGAAGCAATCTCCAGGCATTAGATCTCCTAAAGCTTCTTCGTAGAACAAAACATGCATAAAAATTACAGCTCCTTCTCTGTTGTTTGGAACTCTAGGACATCTGGTCATGAGTTTTCCAGATTACTCCTTTTTATTTCCATTCCATCTGCAGTTTTCAGTCTGTTTACAGGAATTGCAACACGTGCGATTTCATCAAATTGTCCCTCTTGTGAAAATCCCATAATTGGCTAAAAAGCAACTAGTTTTTTTCATGCCATCCTAATCTAGAAGCTTTTTCTAACTTTTTTAGATTTTTACAATAAATAATATCGAAAATATGCTAAAATTATCTAAAAATCTAGTATTTTCCACTACAAGATATAGGCCTTATACCGATGTTAAAAGCGACAAAAATGTAAATAAAAAATTTTACCCTCGTCGTCACAAAAAGTGTCGTTATTGGTGATGCCATAGATTAGTCAGTATTAGCGTCGTTATCAATGTTGCTATTTGCATCGATATCAATGATACCGATGTAAATAACGATGCCGATGACGATGCTTTGCGACGGTAATAACGATGCCAATAATGACGCGTGCAATAAATTTGGGACTCTAATAGCGACGGTAATAAGGGGAAAAAAATTTGTGACAGGGCAGATATAGCCTTATGTGCTTTATTTGGGCCATACAAAATAGTTTCTGCACTATGTACAATGCTCGTATAAATAAAGACAAAGTGTGCTTAAATCATAACACTAATACATGAAATAAATACATGATCGCATAATAAAAGTGATAGATACAATCATGGCAAGATATCACTACTACATAGAAAATATCTACACAGATTACATGACCAAAAAAGAAGGGTGTGTGAGCTCTTGGGATCCAAGGGCAAGCTATAGATCATCACCATCCGAAAGCTCATTCCGCCACAAAGGAGCATCAAATGGACTCTGTAAAAAAAGAAACAACTACGTATCAGTCCACCATACAATAATGCATTCTAATTGAACATGGTAACTACGAACAAGAAAGATGAGTGACTTACAGGTCCGCCGCATCCATACAATTGGTCGATCAATGTAGTGAGACTGTGCCTCTATGCATATCAAGTCTCAAGGCTGGTCGGATTGCAATTTTTAATGGAGTGCAGCAAAGGAAACAAAATACTAACTGTTAGAAACACGATTGTCAGTACAAAGGATATTGCAAAAAAATAAGCAAGTAAAACAGAAGAAAAACTTAACAAGTCCTCCAGATATGTCATGTGGCTCCCACTCCCAAGATGATAGACCACTCTGGTCTCTAGTCATGCCCTCACCGCCTTGCGCTGCTGTCTCCAAAGTCTTGGAGAATCTGTAGCCTCCTCCCTCAGTGTGCATCAGTCATCTGCATCTAGCCACTCGGGCTTTGTAGCCCCGCACTTGAGTGCCTTGCATGTGTCCGATCGTCTGTGTGACGTATATGCATGCATACACTCCATCATCTAGCCCGTAGAAAACCTATTTTTTGTGGCTAGTACCCAAAACTCTTCATGCAAGGATGCTACTATGTAGCCCTTGCTCCCCTCTAATATATTTTTCCAATGATCCAAGACATTGTGCTGAAAAACTTATTGGCACAACTCTCTCATGCGATTCATAACCCTCCTCCCCTCATCATTCATGATGATGGCTCCTGACCTATCATCTACAAGGTAGACATACCCCTCTGGGGTATGCCTAATATGGGTCCTCTCCCACTCGCGACGACACTCGTGGGCATACCAAGGAGACCCCTGTACATCTAGTGTACCTACCGGGGTAGTATCTATCGGAGTAGCACCCATAGGGGTGCCACCTGTAGACAGCTAAGAAAAAGCCAGAGTGACTAGAGTAGATGTCTCCACAGGTGTGACAAATCCTGGAGGTGACGCAACTCTAGTAGAACGATGAGACGGAGACACCACGTCCATGCCTCCACACCAACCACCTGAGCCATGCTCTCTAGAACGGCCACGAGATTGAGAAGTAGCACCTATATCCCGAGCCAACCATGGGCTTACTGCATCCGTATCTGTGCAGCATCCCCTTGACCCTGACGCACTCCCTCCATCTGGCCCAAGTATGGAGCGTTGACCTCATTTGCTTGGACCTAGCATCTGATCGCGCCGAAGTACATCTAATAGAGCAGCGTGACGATGTCTGAGATAGCTCCTGGTCCGCCATGTCTCTGAATCTTGCCATTTGATCTAGAGATATGTGCATGAAGATATCTTGCAACTCCTCAACGCTCATCCCTCGACTCATCCTGATGATCTAAGTATCCACAAAGGTCACCTATACAGACAAAAAATGATGTTAGTATAATCAATTTAAATCATAGAAAGCATAGTAATATAAATTTTTTTAAAAAATCTTACTTAAAATGCATATCTTATATACCCTTATAAGTGATTAGTCAACGAATTGAGTAAGTGGATGCTCCAAGTATAAAGTATCCTATGGTCCCATGTTAATTTCTTGACACAACTTGGCATAAAATCGAAGGTCAATAGACATTTCACCACAAAAGGATGAGTCCACCTTGTTCTCAAATAATTCTTGGACTCCTATATTTCCATCATTGTTACCTGATGTTGGCTCCTCTACATGCTCCAAGCTTTCAGTGGCCTCCACCCCTTGCAATATCGACACCTCTATTTGCATATTATCCTCATCTATGCTCAGAACATTGCTTTGATCATATACTCTCGCACTTTGAGGAGCTGAAGGTATAATATACCACCGTCGAGGTTGTTGGGGGTTTGGATAGAAGATTACATGTTCACAAATACATACAAGAGAGATTTAACTATTGTGACATGTACCATGTCGTAATACAATTAACAAACAAATGATTTCATGCATCTGTTCACAAAGGGCTGGCAACACAAAGGTGTTGCGTAAATCCGTCTATTTTTTTTCAGAATCTATTTCGAGAAATCCAGATAGACCTCGTCGAATTGTTACTCCAGCTCCTTCAAGTACCACTTTGAATCACTGCACATCGAATAGTATCATGGAGAAGCTACGGTAACCCAATGTAACAATACTTTACAAGTTTCCAAAATACTCCATCTCATCTATAACCGTGTTTAGATCCATTGCTTATCATCGTGGCTCTCTTGTTCGAACCTTGCCATGATACCACAATCTGTTGTGGAGTGCATTTTGTCAATACACTCCATGCGAAAATGCCATCTGCGCGACCACGCTCCACTATATATTTTGTATTGTACATTGAAAGACTCGATTAGTTGTCACATATAAAATATAGATACAACAAACCCTAAACACATCATCACTTTTGGACTACATCCCCTCGAGAATTCCCACTCCTCGGTTGAGACCTTCACCCCTTCTCGAGAGGCTGCGGTCAAAGCTCCATGCAAGTATCGAGTTAACATAAACCGCAGCATCTTCTCCATGCCCTAGGATATCAAATCGGTCGATGGCGCATACTATGTCGAAATTCAGATCACGTTTCCTCTCGATCTTGCCTAGCTTACTAATACTTGGCCAGCCACGTCTCCATAGAGGCATGATGCAACATACAAAAGTGATTCACTTTCTCCTCCATTGTAGCATCCATTATTTTTTCTAACCCATTTCCAACCACCACATCTCTGGTCATTCTATCATCGTCCTTCAGTGACCATAGCATACTACTGTCTGGATCCACCGTTAGTAGCCATTGTGAAATATGTACTAGCATCTCAGACACCAACCAACCGTCATCCATGCTACCTTCTAGCCGACCTCGTTGTTGCACAAAGCCTTTCACGGTTTTCATGAAGCACTCCAAGAAGAACATCCATCGCATATGGACAGGTCCAACAATCTCCACTTCATCTACAAGATGCCCAAGAAGGTGGATTTGTATCGTGAGCATGCTGGTAAGCAGGTATTTCTCAAAGAGAAAAACCATCACCACTGCTCCCCGCCTCGCGAATGTAATAAAGGATGTCTTAATCTTCTTTTGTGAAATCCATTGCACTAAAGTCGACAATCTGTAAATAGCCCCGCATATTTCTGGAGTAAGGCATCTTCCGATCGCGATCGGTAGTACAAACTTCCACAAATGAGAAAGCATTATGAACAATGACTACACTCCAAATAGCAAAATGTGCAGGCCACTTACAATCCATTCGTAGTACAAACCTAACATATCTTATGCCAATTATGGGATTTTAGCCCTGATAATTGGTCATCTTTAGAAAACGCAGACCTGAGAGAACACATTATACTCGTCAGAGTGTGGATAGACTTGACTTTTTGCTTCACAATGCCCTCATTTTTAGTGGACAAAACCCAAGGAGCACGAGATAGCTGCATGCGACCATTAGCACTCGACTGCGGCCAAAGCGCCTCCATCTTGCCTATCTCCTTCAAATCCATAATTCATACCTCTATAGTGTCTCTCTTTCCTGTGATGTGGTCCCATAGCAAGCTGCCCACATTCTTGAAAATATATATGGGATCCAACAAGTGGTTGATCTTTAAGTGGGTCCAATATGGCAACTCGTAGAAAACTGAGAACCGTCACATTCCGTTTGGATGTGACTCCGTGTGGACCATTTTTAGCTCGTATCAGCTTTGGGCAATCATATGGTTGGAGGTCGTTCAAGAAAACCTCCCTTAAGTTTATGACCCTCTGGCAAGAAAGCGGTGTGTCCTTGATATACCATCTTCTTCATGGTTCATGACCTTCAGGAGTCATGATAACCCGAGGTAACCAAACTTGTCCCAACACCTCTATCCAGTGAATATAAACTTGAATGAGCTATGATAGATATTACCAACAAGAACGAAAGCCTATTTACCTGAGCACTCTCCAAATTCTGAAAAGTCATGCATCGTCCATATGAGAATGGCTTGAATATTGGTTGACCGTGGACCATCGCGCTTACTCATATCTTGCATGGTGACCCGCTCCTCCCACAAAATCTTAAGCTCATCGACTAATGGACGAAGATACACATCCATATATTTAACTTTGTAGTGATCAGGGATGAGTAAGCTAAGGATGAGATGTCATTTCTTCGTAGAAATCCATGAAGGGATATTATAGTTGACAAGGACTATAGGCCACACATTGTAAGAAGTTGAGCGTAGACTGAATGGATTCACGATGATTAAGATATGCCTCGCTTACATTGAGAGCAAGCACATGGGACATACTGATTAAGATACGCCTTGCGATCTTGAACATCAAGACCTTCATCGTTTTCCATTTTGTCTACTTATGACAAACAATTTGTTTTTGTTATCATTCTTTTTTTCTTTCTTAAATTGTTTGAGAAGGGATTTCTTCTCTTATAACTTTCCAAAAATTAACGTAGGTAAAGTCTCCACCCACCCACCCACAAATTAACGTATGTCGGAGTGTTTCCTGTCTCGTGGTGTTGCATCGCACCTCACTGGACCTCGCCACCACTCTCTCTTTGTTTTTTATCCATTCATTATCTCCTCTCCTTCTATCTCTCTTTCTTTATTATGTTGTATGTTTACTCCCTGTCTCTCATTCCTTATTCTTTTTTCTCTTCCTCCCCCTCTCTCATTTTCTTTAACAAAACATATCTCTCTCTACTACAACAACAACAACAACTACTACTGCTGCTGCTGCTGCTGCTGCTGCTACTACTACTATTACTACTACTACTACAAACAAGAAAAGAAAAAAAAACTACTATTACTACCACTACTACAATAACAACAAAAAATAACAAAACTAGACAACAAAAAACAAGAAAACAAAAAAAACTATTACTACAACAACAACAACAAAAAACAAGAAAACCACTACTACTACTACTACAACCACGACTACGACGACTACGACTACGACCACAACTATGACCATGACCACGACTACGACTATGACTATGACTACGATCACAACCACGACTACCACTACCACTACAACAACAACAAATAACAAAACAAGATAACAATAAACAAGAAAACAAAAAAACTATTACTACAATAACAACAACAACAACAACAAACAAGAAAACCACTACTACTACTACAACCACGACTAGGACGACTACGACCACGACTACAACTACGACCACGACCACGACCATGACCACGACCATGACTACGACTACGATTGCGACTGCGAATGCGAATGCGACTGCGACTGCGATTGCGACTACCACTACCACTACCACTACCACTACCACTACACTACCACTATAATAAACAAGAAAAGAATGAAAAACTACTACTACTACAACAACAACAAATAAGAAAACTAGACAACAATAAATAAGAAAATAAAAAAACTATTACTACTACTACAAAAACAACAACAAACAAGAAAAGCACTACTACTACTACAACCACAACTATGACTATGACCACGACTATGACTACAGATACGACTACGACCACGACTACCACTACCACTACCACTACCACTATAATAAACAAGAAAAGAAGAAAAAAAAACAACAACAACAACTACTACTACTACTACAATAACAATAAACAAGAAAAGAAGAAAAAACTACTACTACTACTACTACTAATACTACTACAAAAAACAAGAAAACTAAACAACAATAAACAAGAAAAGAAAAAAAACTACTACTACTACAACAAACAAGAAAACAACAACCTCTCCCTCCCTCTCCCTCTCCCTCTCTTTCTCTCTTTTCCTATTATATTTGATGTTTTCTCCCTCTCTCTCTCGTTCTTTCATTCCTTTTCTCTCTTTCTCTCCCTCTCTCATTTCCTCTCCCTCCCTCACCCTCACCCTCTCTTTCTCTCTTTCCTTGTTATGTTTAATGTTTTTTCTCTCTCCTCTCTCTCTCTCATTTTCTTTTCTCTCTTCCTCTCCCTCTCCCTCTCTTTCTCTCTTTCCCTATTATGTTTAATGTTTTTTCCCTCTCTCTCTCGTTCCTTCTTTCCTTTTCTCTCTTCCTCTCCCTCCCTCACCCTCTCCCTCTCTTTCTCTCTTTCCCTATTATGTTTAATGTTTTTTCTCTCTTCCTCTCCCTCTCTCTTCCCCTATTATGTTTAATGTTTCCCTCTCTTTCCTCTCTCTCTCTTTCCTCTCCCTCTCCCTCTCTTTCTGTCTTTCCCTAAACCAATTTAATGTTTTTTCTCTCTCCTCTCCCTCTCTCATTTCCTTTTCTCTCTTCCTCTCCCTCTCCGATTTCCTCTCCCTCCCTCTCCCTCTCCCTCTCCCTCTCTTTCTCTCTTTCCCAATTATGTTTAATGTTTTTTCTCTCTTTCTCTCGTTCCTTATTTCCTTTTCTCTCTTCCTCTCCCTATCTCATTTCCTCTCGCTCTCTTTCCCTTCAATGTTTAATGTTTTTTCTCTCTTCCTCTCCCTCTCTCATTTCCTCTCCCTCCCTCTCCCTCTCCCTCTACCCTCTCTTTCTCCCTTTCCCTATTATATTTAATGTTTTTTCCTTCTCTCTCTCGTTCCTTCTTTCCTTATCTCTCTTTCTCTCCCTCTCCCTCTCTTTTTCTCTTTCCCTATTATGTTTAATGTTTCCCTCTCTTTTCTCTCTCTCCCTCTCCCTCTCCCTCTTTCTCTTCCTATACCTCTCTCATTTCCTCTCCCTCCCTCTCCCTCTCCCTCTCTTTCTCTCTTTCCCTATTAGGTTTAATGTTTCCCTCTCTTCCTCTTCCTCCCTCTCCCTCTTCCTCTCTTTCTCTCTCATTTCCTCTCCCTCTCTCAACACACATAAATTTTAACAAAAACAAGTAAAAGAGAAAGAGAAAACACAAAAACAAAGAAATAAGGAACAATGCACTCACTGTAAAGGCTCGAAGAAGGGTTCGGTGGCTCCTCTTCACCCTCCGTACACTTCCTCCTCTTCTTCGCGAACGGTGGTGATGGCGGTGAGAAGCTAACTTAAAAATGCAGATTAATGGAGCATGTGGGTTTAAAAGCCTATTTCCATGTTGTTGATGTTCTGTGTGACCTTCTTGCACATAGTAGCTTCATGCGAACAATGGAGTTAACCAAATTGATGAGATCACGGTAGCTACCCTCAACAAGCTATTGGAGCTCTTCTATCTTCTCCTCGATCTCCATGCATGTGTTGGCCTTGACCTCACGGATGTCGATCACCCTTGGGGTGGCTCTCGAAGAAGTCCTTGACATTGTGAGATTTTTGTTGGAATCTGTCACCTCACATCTGGATCATCTGGTGGAAGAAGACAAAGAAGACAAAAAAGAAACAAGAAGATGAATGATAGGAGGATATAACGATATTCTATGGATGAGGGTGCATAGGTTCCTTGAATCGGCTACAAGAGCTAATGCATATCAAGACATGGACGCTCTTTGCTATACATGGGGATAGTTGTGGCCAGTTTTGATGATGGTGCTAAAAAAGTCTTGCAAGTCTTCGTTGAAGGGAACCATTAGAGAACAAGCCTCACCGCCAATGAAATCCTGACAAAAATAGATTATGTTTTTTATGAAGCAGGTTCAGTTAATGGAGAATAGGTCACGGAAGTGTACATCTGCAAGCATATGTGTGGGTGTAGCTATTCATGCCCCCTTGGATCATGCATGCCTTCTCCGTGTACTAGTGGACACTCTTTGAATAGGTATTGCTTCTACTACTATCATTGTTGCTATCACATTGTTGAAGAAACTGCCATATATGAAAACAATTGAGTAGTTGTACCTGGTAATTGATACCTACGAATGGTACTGAAATAAAATGCTTATGATTTCTTTATTTATGGTGAGCCAAGGTGATACAGATTTAATACATGCGAGAAGAGGGTATTTCCCTAGATACAAGAAACTTTATTTGCATTTTGATGCCTTATTGCAACATAAGAGTACTTGATAAAGGTGAAGAGGTACATGCTGAAATCTCTGGATAGGGGTTAATGGAAAATTGTTTTCGTCAGTAGCATATGCTACACCTACTTTATAGCCTTTGGACACTATTGCCAAGAGTGTGGTAGTACTATGTTTCTTCATCTAGTCCTTTAAAATATTGCATTTCAATTTTGAGCTCAGTCTTGTTGTTATTGAGCCGCCATCTCTTTGTAGCCAGTCATCTCTAGAGACTGCTCTATTTATCCTCTGCATTATTTGCTGCTTAGGAATTGCTATGTTTGGCATCTACTTTACCCATTTTTTCTACCTTAACTTCATAATTAGCATAGATTATAGAGTTTGGGTCCATTTTGGAGGACACACTTCAACACTCCCTTAGGTTGCTCCCATGAGAGTGAGTGTCTATTGGAAAGCCCTTTGTTGGTGGGTCATTGAATGCAATAGAGAGTGTCAAACTGTTACTCAGATTTGGAGCTGATTTAAATATTTTGGATATGTTTGAAATATGCCCTGCAAATCTTCTGTGAAGTATGTCCTCCATTTGTATGCGTCTATGGGAGGTAACATCTTTCAGAAGTGTGGAAGTGATGGAAGCATTTGTAAAATATTACACGGCGCAGCGAACAGAATCTGAGAAAGAGATAGAGAGTACACAACAGATAAGAGGAGAATCAGTAAATTCTTTAACTTCAAACAACTGATACAAAGATGGCTCTGTCCACCCGTGCGCTTCCACTGAGTGAAGCTTAGATGGCGATCTAGACAGAAGATAGGTGAAGAGTTTAAGGCTAGCTGGAACAACAACTCTGACTGGGTGAAAGATTAGTGTAAGATGGCTGCGAAGGGGTTTAGCTTTTATAGCCCGCGAAGGTCGTTAGGTCGGTCTGCTGACCGACCTACCATATGAGCCTCCACTAGTCGGCCAGGGAATATTCCAGGGAATATTCCCTTTACCATCGGGCCGGGGGCGCTGCCCCCGGACCCCCGCCAGGGGGGCCGCTGGCCCCCCTGGGACCCCCCAGCCAGGGGCCGCTTCCGCGGCCCCCGGACCCCACAATAGGGGCCCCTTTTAACTCCCTTACCACGCAACTCAATGCAATGTGCCTCGAGTTGCTACCAGCTTAACCACTCCATCTAACCCAAAGATTAGACCCACAACAGTCACCTTTTTGCCATCCGGTCACATAGACCTCATCTGATATACAAGTCAGGACTCAACCAATGTCCGGGCTCACATTTGGCTTCTCCTCATAATGGGGGCCTTACAACTTTGAGCACCATGGATCATTGGTAGCACCTAATGAGGGTGGGGCATTGATCATATCTAACACCCCCCCTCAATGTCCACCCATAGGTGAACTATCTCCTCGGCCCAATGCCGAGTCTCTGAAGATGAACTTGAAGCAGATCCTTCGTAAGTGCTTTGGTGAAGATATCTGCTCCATTCTCCTCTGTTGGACAGTAGACCAATTCCACTATCCCATCCTCCATCAAATCACGCACATAGTGATACTGGATCTCTATATGTTTGGTGCGTGCATGAAACACTGGATTTTTGGCAATGGCGATGCAACTCTGATTGTCACATCTCAGCACAGTTGGTTCTTCATCCTGCACTCCCATATGCCATAGAATCCTTCTCAACCATACGGCCTCACATGCAGCAAAACAAGCTGCCTTGTACTCTGCTTCGGTAGAAGACAATGCCACTGTTGGTTGCTTCTTACTAATCCAAGAGAAAATTCCTGAACCCAAAGAGAAACAATAACCAGAAACTGACTTCCTGGAATCAATGTCTCCTGCCCAATCTGAGTCACAGTTCCCCACAAGAGAAGTTCCGAAACTGTATGTGATACCATAGTCAAGAGTTTTCTTCAAGTATCTGAGCACCCGCATCCCAGCCTTCCAATGACTCTCATGAGGTTTGTTTGAGAACCTGCTCAAAACACCAACAGCAAAACTGATATCTGGTCTGGTGTTACACAAGTAGATTAGACTGCCGACCAACCTCCTATACCTCCCAATGTCTGCTAGTGCTGATGTATCCTCAACGGATAACTTCACATTCACCTCCATAGGTGTAGCTATCTCCTTGCACTCGGTCATGCCAAATGCCTTCAAGATCTCCCATGCATACTTCTTCTGAGAGATGAAGATCTTTCCTGGCTCTTGCCAGACTTCAATCCCCAAACAATAGTGCAGCAAGCCCAAGTCTGTCATTTCAAACTCAAAACTCAAAGCCTTTCGAGTTTGGTTGATCATATCTTCATAGTCACCTGTAATAAGAAGGTCGTCCACATATAGGACAATCACTACAGACTTTTTACCATCCCTGTAAACATACAAGTTAGCATCTGAGGCACATCTTTTGAAGTTTAGGTTTAAAAAGAACCTATCTATCCGCTGGTACCATGCTCTGGGGGCTTGTTTCAGCCCATACAATGCCTTCTTCAGTTTACACACTTTGTTCTCAGAATGGGGGGCCTCAAACCCTGGTGGCTGAGCCACGTACACCTCCTCCTTGAGGTCACCATTTAAGAACGCTGACTTAACATCCATTTGGTACACTGGCCACTTCTTGTAGGCAGCCACTGCAAGTACCGTGCGAATAGTGGTCATTCTGGCAGTTGGGGCAAATGACTCTTGAAAATCAAACCCTTCAACTTGTGAAAATCCTTGGGCAACCAGTCTAGCTTTGTACTTTTCTAAGGTACCATCAGCCTTGTACTTTACCTTCCAGATCCACTTGGTGCCAATAATCTTCCGCTTTGCTGGCCGATCCACTAGCTCCCAAGTGTCATTCTTCATTATGCTGTCATACTCCGCCTGCATAGCAGCCTTCCATGATGGATCTGCAAGTGCTTCTTCTAAGTCAGTTGGCTCCTTTACTTCTCTCATAATCTCAACCATCAAGGCCATGTTGACTATGTGAGCAGAAGCCCTCCTTTGCTCCTCTATTCTCTGAGACCTCCTTGGTCCGTCTGCCTTCTCCTCAACAGATGCAGGCATAGGATTATTGTGGTCATAGAGCTGCTTCACCCAGCGCGGCAATGGCTTTTCCGGTGGGGTGATGTCAGGTTGGTGAACTTTTTCCTCATCATCTGAAGATGATGCTTCCTCCTCCTTAAGGATAGGGATAGCTCTCGGGACAGGTTCATAGTGGACTACTTCTTCGCTTGATGATAAAGTGGAAGACCTTGCCTTCTCCTCCTCCACTGTATGCGGCTCCTCCTTGAACACCACATCACGGCTCGCGATGATCTTCTTTGCCTCTTGGTCATATAACTTGTAAGCCTTCTGCTCATCACTATAACCCAAGAAGATACATTTTCTGCTTTTTGGTTGTAACTTGTTTCTCTTCTCATCTGGAACATGTGCATAACATTCACATCCAAAAATTCTGAAATGTGAAACAGATGGTTTCTTACCAGTGTAAGCCTCATGAGGTGTTTTTCCCTTGAGAGCCTTTGTGTAGCTCCGATTTAGAATGTAGACTGCAGTATTAACAGCTTCAGCCCAAAAATGGTTAGGCAATCCCTTGCCCTTTAGCATGCATCTTGCCATCTCCACAATGGTACGATTCCTGCGTTCCACAACACCATTCTGCTGAGGTGTGTGAGGCGTCGTCAATTGACGCTTGATCCCTTTGCTCTTGCAAAAGCCTTCAAACTCCTTTGAGTTGAACTCACCACCACCATCTGTTCTAAATTTCTTCACACTTTTCCCTGTTTCATTCTCAACAAGTATTAGCCATTCTTTAAACTTACCAAAAGCTTGAGCCTTATCACGAAGGAAGTACACCCACATCTTCCTACTGTAGTCGTCGACAATCAACATAAAATAAGAAGATCCCCCCAAGGCCTGTGTAGGCATCTTACCACACAAGTCAGCATGCACCAACTCTAGAGGAGCATGTGCTCTATTCTTGCTTTCTTGTGGAAATGCCTTTCTCTGTTGCTTGCCCATCATACAAGCTTCACATGGTTCCTTCAATTCAGTTATTGTAGGTAGGTGAGCAACCATACCTTGCTTTTGCATCTCCTTCAATACTGCAAATCCGATGTGTCCAAACCTTTCATGCCAAAGCTTACTTGTGCCCACTCCAGCGGTGGCTGTAAGAGCACTTAGCTCATACAGGTTGTTCCTTCTTTCTCCTTTGCCAACAATTGTGCCAGCACTATCAATAATTTCTGCACCTGTCTTCTTGAACCTCACTTCATGACCAAGATCAGTTATGGCAGCAACTGATAAGAGATTTCTCCTGATTTCGGGAACATACAACACATTTGAAAGCTTTTTGACTTCACCATTTGCAGCAACAAAAGAAATAGTACCTGTGCCCGCAGCAGGGCATTTAGCATCATTTCCAACCGTCACAGTGATGGATTCTTGTAGAGGCTGCATAGAACTGTATAGACCTTTCTTGTTGGTCATGTGACGGGAGGCCCCACTATCCAACACCCAAGAGTCAGTGGTAGATTCTTCTTGCGCCGAGGAGCACACTTCCTCAATGGTCGCCATGAATAATTCCAACTCTGCTTCAGCCGTATTGGCTGTCTCTTTCCCTTTAGTTTTAAGGGTACCATTCTTTTCATCTGCCTTCTTGACACGACAATCTGCAATTGCATGTCCTTTCTTCTTACAGTAGAAGCACTCTCCTTGAAACTTCTTCTTGCCGCCCTTTTTCTTTTTGTCACCATCATTTTTGGTGGAGGAAACACCTTTGCCTTTTGCATTGGCAGAGAATGCAGCATCTCCATTGTTGCTTCCTTCTCGGGCTTTCAGCCTCAACTCCTCCTCCATTAATAATGCACAAAACTCCTCAAAAGTCAAAGCTTGAGGTCTCACCTGAGTATTAAGGGCAGTTACTAGTCCATCAAACTTTTGTGGACAAATCCGAAGACACCTCCGAGCTAGCTCTTCGCTAGTCTTTTGTATCCCAGCGCCAGCCATCTGGTCGCGCAGATTCTTAATCCGAGTGATGAATGCTTCAACCGTCTCTCCTTCAGCAAACTTCTCCGCTGCTAGTTGATTCTCCAAGTTTTGAATCCTTGTTTGGTTTCGTGTTTCATACTGACTCCTTAGTACATTCCAAGCCTCTGACGCTTTGGTTGTATGCTGAATCAGAGTCAAAACACTGTCAGAACAGCTTGTAACTAAGGCACACAATGCATCTGCATTCCTTCGTTTCCAAGCTCGTAGAAGATCTGCATTCGGAGGAATCATCACACTAGGATTTGATGGGTCGGGGGTAGGCTGTGGTTCTGCGTCAGTCCCCAGCACAGTCTCCAGAAGCTCATAAGAATCAAGGATAGTAGTAATTTTGAACTTCCACAAGGTGTAGTTTGTACCATCTAACTTGCCTTCGCTGAAGGTTGGTGGACGAATCCTCAGTGTTTGAATAGCCGGTACAGCAGCACCACCTCCTGCACCGCTTCCTGATGCGCCAGAACTGCTTCCCGGAGTCGACATCGTTTCTCTTTGCTGTTGAAGCCTTTGCCTCTTGCACGCTCTCCGATCTCTAGAGCCCCCTGGGCTCTGATACCATGTAAAATATTACACGGCGCAGCGAACAGAATCTGAGAAAGAGATAGAGAGTACACAACAGATAAGAGGAGAATCAGTAAATTCTTTAACTTCAAACAACTGATACAAAGATGGCTCTGTCCACCCGTGCGCTTCCACTGAGTGAAGCTTAGATGGCGATCTAGACAGAAGATAGGTGAAGAGTTTAAGGCTAGCTGGAACAACAACTCTGACTGGGTGAAAGATTAGTGTAAGATGGCTGCGAAGGGGTTTAGCTTTTATAGCCCGCGAAGGTCGTTAGGTCGGTCTGCTGACCGACCTACCATATGAGCCTCCACTAGTCGGCCAGGGAATATTCCAGGGAATATTCCCTTTACCATCGGGCCGGGGGCGCTGCCCCCGGACCCCCGCCAGGGGGGCCGCTGGCCCCCCTGGGACCCCCCAGCCAGGGGCCGCTTCCGCGGCCCCCGGACCCCACAATAGGGGCCCCTTTTAACTCCCTTACCACGCAACTCAATGCAATGTGCCTCGAGTTGCTACCAGCTTAACCACTCCATCTAACCCAAAGATTAGACCCACAACAGTCACCTTTTTGCCATCCGGTCACATAGACCTCATCTGATATACAAGTCAGGACTCAACCAATGTCCGGGCTCACATTTGGCTTCTCCTCATAATGGGGGCCTTACAACTTTGAGCACCATGGATCATTGGTAGCACCTAATGAGGGTGGGGCATTGATCATATCTAACAGCATTGCCCTTCATTGTGTTGTTGTTGGTGGGTCAACAACTAGAGAAGTCTCTCCAATGATTTTGACACACTGAGATGCTATAGGGTCTACAACAATTGATGACGATGATGAACACCACCACATCTCCCATGTTATACCCCTACAGTCAGTGGACTAGCATGGTACTCAATTTAACATTGAGACCCATCTATTATTAGTTGAGACTTAACAATTTGTGTGTGGAAATGGGTACCTGTCTAAAAGTAATAAATGACTTGGCTAGGTAGAAAAAGATTTCATGACGATGTAGACATACCGTTATGCATAAAAATTCATCCTGGTTGAGGTTTTTTATTAACAATAGTATTCTCTAATTTATTTAATGCTTAACTTCAATGGGTTAATCACCAAAAGGGATTTGAAACTAGAACTATAGCAACTGGCTACTTGTGAATTATCTTTGGCACGGGAATAAATGACAGTGTAATATATGAGCTTGGTACAATTGTGTTGCATGCAACTAGGACTATGAGGAGAATCGATGGTTATCATGGCAATGGAGCAATAAAATGGAAGAGGAAATCAGATATGTTTGGTATTTGTGCTTTTGCCAGTTGCTTCAATAACATTCACTAGTTGTAAAGCATTGTGAGCATTGAAGGGATTACAGGAAATCTCAATTTCTTTCACACAATTTGTGGTAACAAGAAGTGTAGAAAAGAGAGTGTTTTGTTCCTCTACTCCTAGCAACACATAATAGTATCAAAAGTCAAGCATATATGGAAGAGATAATTATACATGCATTTTGGATGATACTGAATATTCTTGAGTAGTATGTGCAAGGTATCAGAATCATGCTCTATTGAGAGCTCTATTGAGTAGAGGTAGTGCTGATCATGGTTTAGATCCAAATTGACTAGAGTATTCTAGATAAAAGAGGTATGATTACTAGTGGCTTATACCTAGATTGATGTCATTGATCACTGTAGTTTGTTTCTTTCATCCAAGGTCTAGTGCTATATAAACATGTTATTTGATGTGAGAGAGAACTCTTTATTGAAATGTATATAACTTTATGTTTTTATGAAGGTTCTGCTTGGAAACCTTCAAAGAACTATAATGAGGGCCATGACTTCTTAGAAGAGGAGCATAGTACATGGACAACTACAACCTTGCGCATCACAAAAAACAGTGGTGGCTATTAGGTGCGTATATAAGGATATTTTCCTTAATAGCATGTAGAATAAAGAAATAACCTTTCTCTTGTTGTATCAAGTCTCTTGGGAAGGAGATTTGGTGTTATGTGTGCCCCTCTGGCTTTATTTGAAACCATTTGTCATGTCATAAGTTGATAACCATTTGTCACATCATCAGTTGTTAACCAGGTTGAATATGGTGACTTAAGGTTGCTTTTAGCTCAAGCTGAGGCTCATTGTTATTGTGTCATGGAATCCTTTGATTATAGGATATGCAACACATGGACTTAGTGCAAAAGCTACCAATTGTTTTTGAAATATATAGCTGGAGGCCATAGGTTCTGCTCCTGTCACATTCATTTGCACCTTGAAAGCTAGTGCCACTAGGCAAGATTTAGAAATGGGTGGTGTTGTTCACATGTAGATGGCATGTTACTGGATTGCAAAATACTACCTAGTATATTTTAGAGGTTTCCAGTTCAGGAAGTGGTTTCATGGAATGCACTATTTGCAACTTATGATAAGCATGAGCTTGGAAAAGGAGAGACTGCATTTTGACAAATGCTATTAGAGGGTATGAGTGCTGATTCTTCTATGTTTGTCTCTCACTTGAAAGCATGTTTCTCTACATGGTCATTGGAAAGAGGTCAAGTAGTATATGTTGAAATAATAAAAGAGCATTGGAGTGTAACCTTCATGTGGGCAACACTATGCTAGCCATGTACATTGAATGATGGTTCTATTGCACAAACTTGCCATTTTTATGAAAGGCTGCCTGCCAATGATGCAGTTTCCTACAATTCCTCATTGCAAGATATATGATGAACATGGATAGTAGGAGGAAGTTGTCTGCAGCAAATGTTTCTTGACATCCTATCTCCTGATTGTGAGAGATTTGTCTGTACATTGAAAGCATGTGCCACTATGGAAGCCTTAAAAAATGGCAAGGAGATGCTTGCTGAATTTGCTAAATTAGGACTAGATACTTAACCTTGTGGAAGTTAGTGAGTGCAATTTTAATCACAGTACAAGTAAAATGATAGGTGTAAATATGAAGTGCTCAACACTATGGGATGAAAATGCAAGCCTATGCCCATGAAGATTAAGGGGAGGGAGGTGCATGGTCATGCTCATCCATATTGTTAATGGATACAAGTTAAACTCACATAATGCATTATCAAACTCATGATTGATAAACCTTTCTTTGGTAAAAATTGGATAGAAAATGTGCTTTTCTTTACTTGTGCTCTTTTTGGTTGGCTATTATCTGGTTATCTAGTTGCCATGGTCTTGATTTTCATGTATTTATGACAAGTAGTACCACACTTGGCAGATAGGGAGAGAGTGGAGGATATCTTAGATCCCCAACTCAAGGGAAAACATAAACAAAAAGATTTGACTCAGGTTTGTATGACCCCTTTGATTATGGACGATGGCCTAAAGGCATCCTACATGTTGTAATCATGTAATATTATACTTTTTTTTGTAATTAATACAATTACCTATTAGGACAAAAAAGATTTTTTTTTGTAATTAATAAAATTACCTATTAGGACAAAAAAAGACAAAGATTCTGTTGTGTTTCTTCCTCAACATCCCAGCTTTCACCATCATCTAGGTAAACAACCTGCACATGAGATAGGGTGACTATGTCGACTGTAGAGGTGAGCACAAGCTCAACCACCAAGACCCACAATCACTTATTGTTCACGCGTTTCAAGCGAGCACTAGTGGCTACCTCTGACATAGCCAATGCGCTATCCCTCTCTACGGGTCTAGTGAGCTTACCTTTATGCCTAATTGATTTGCTTCCTCTCTCAAGCACTCCGATAGCCCCACGATTCGTGATTCAAGCTCAAGCATCCTCAAGGCTCCTCCTCCAAGCTCCATTCTCCATACCACATGTGAGACAAGAGAAGAGAAGAGAAAAGAAGGGGAGAAGAAAAGAGAAGATGGTGGAGAGCTTCACCTACAAGGTCCCTCACTCTCACAAGCTCACTCCCTCACTCCCTCACACTCCCTCCCTCAAGCACTCACAAGCAAGCAAGAGAAGAGAAGAGAAGAAGAGAAGAAGAAGAGTCCACTTTGCCACACAAAAAAAAAAGATCTCTCATTCATTATTTGAACTTTATATACAAAGCCCTAAATCCCATTTGGGCAGTCATTCCCTTTTTGCATTGCTGGCCCTCTTTTTTCTATTGTTCTCCTATCTTCCTAGCTTCCTTTCTACCACCCCTCTACATTTTCAATTTACATAGGTCGAAGCACGGCATTCTTGAAATAAATCAAGGTTCGCCTTACACTCTTTTGCAAAATTATTGACTTGCGCTTTCTCTTGAGCGCCTCTCCTTGACTTAGGAGTTTTTCGCACTTCTTGTATTTTTCGATTTTTATTGGCATGCCTTCGTTCTTCATTCCATTTTTACATTGGCCCTCTCTTCTTCTGCTTTAGATTTTTTGAATTATCCACCTTATTCATTTGAGGGTTAACATTACCCCTCTCCTATTTGAGTGCTAGTCCCATGGTACTTGTTGGGTAATGAGTTGAAATCTTTTGCTAAAGTAACCAAGTAGGATTTTGAGTTTGTGTATGAGTTGTGTTGGAGGGATCTATGAAACTGTAAGGCCCTTGAGTTTGAACTTAGTTCTGGTTTTGGAGGGATTGTTGGAACTGTGAGACCCTTGATTTTGAGATGATCCCTTGTCTTACAGGGATGTATGGACCTATTGGAGTGATTTTTGGAACTAAAAGGCCCTTGCATTGGAGATGATCCCTTGTCTTGGAGGGATTTATGGACCTGAAAGGTCCTTTAGTTGGAGATGATCCCTTGTCTTGGAGGGATTTATGGAATTGAAAGGCCCTTGAGTTTGGAGATGATCCCTTGTCTTGGAGGGATTTATGGACCCAAAAGGCCCTTGAGTTTGGAGATGAGCCTGGGTCATGGAGAGAGGCTGGTGGGCGGATTTGTTGTTGAAAATGAATATTGTGTTAGATGGATTCGTCGCCTCACCCTCTACGATGACCTTCTTATGCACCATTCGAAATGAGCTTCTTCATTCACTTTTTGATTGGGGTTGTTGCATCTATCCCTTGGTTTGTTGGGCCTACATCCTAGGATGTTTCATAAGATGGAGAGCACATTGCATGGATGATGGGGTCACTGAAGTAGGTGGTGGGGCCTTCAGTTGTACTTGGAAAGAAAAGAAAGGTGCGTTACGTGTGGGTGTGTGCCATTGTCATGTGGTGCATTGTGCGCATGCTAGTGGGATAGAGCTTAAGGTGACAGGTTTAACCACAGGTGAGTGTTACCTCCTTGGTGTGTTCTACCCTCCTTAATGTGCCCTACGCAGGAAGTGTGAGATCAAAATGAGTATAGGGGGTTAAGAACGGAGCTAGTTGTGATTGGGGCCGCTGGACGCACCTAACTTGAGAACCCCTAGGTACAGTCGTTGTGGTGGATGTGCAACTTGCAGTGACAATGTGTGATATCTTTTTCATTTCTTCTTCTTCTTCTTCTTCTTTTAAAATATAATAATAATAATAATAAAGTTACATAGTTGTGAGAGAAGTTTAATCTTCATCATCGAAGTGAGGTGGAGAAGGGGGCTTAATAGATTTATTAAGGAGTCGATGGCTTTGAAGATACCCCCTGAGGTTTAGGCAGAATTTAAGGGTGGTGGTATAGAGGAATAGATGATTGCAGCATATGAAGCAGCTATCATTCATGTCCTCTAGCAAAACCAAGAAAAATGAAGGCAATAGAGTGGTTCGCATAATTAGCCGAGCCATCACACAAATATCTATAGTGTTAGGATCAAAATGGAGCATTGGGAGACCGTGTTGTTGTGGGATGGGGTCTTGCCTAAGGAGTATCCTAAGAAATTTAAGGTAATTACAAGTGGTAATAAAGGTGGGGTCAAGGCATGAAGAGAATTGGTTGGTGAATTGGATTAAAGTATCATACAAGCTTTTTTATGTGAAGACAAGGACATCTTCATATGTAATACAATGAGGACTATAGATTATAGGGAAGTCATAATGGCCGTGGACATTGGAGTCAAAATCCACTCCCACCCTTCAAGGATAGGGCATAAAGGTTGGATCGTTCCGCTTGAAGGGTGGAGTGTTGCAAAAGGCCATCCAAGTGTCCAAGTTGGTGTCGTAGACCCTTCTTCTCCATGTAGGTTGGCATTCGTAGTTGGGCATAGACTATGGTACTTCAAAAACTTTATTTTGCCAAATTTGGCATCTTGTGTGGCCCATAATGTGGGGTTCCACTCTCTCTCCTTCAGCCGAGCCTGCTTCCGATGTTAATCACCTCCTCCACCACCTTGATAGGTAACACTCTATGTAGGGTGGTGGGGAATCACAACTTGAGGTTCAAGGGGCTGATTACCTTTTCTTGCCTCTCCAAGATTATGAAGTTGGCATGGAAACTCACTGGGGTGTAATCCGCACATGGTGGGATAGGTGCCTGGGGTGCCCTCGCTCCCCTGTCATTCCATTTTCTTCTTGTCTCCTTCACTATTTGGTTCGCTCTTTCTCTTAGTGCCGCCTTTCATTCTGCGGAGGTGTCTACGTGTTGTTGCTCTTTAAGCCTCGGGGAAGGTGGTGGTGGGACAATCTTGTCTTCATATGGCCCCATTTCAAAGTTCATGTCCACCTCCCTTTTTCAGCTTGGATCTTGCTACTGCTCTTCGAGGAACCTAAGTTCTTCCACTTCCTGTGAGGTTAGACCTGCCAATAGGAGATAATAGTGTTGTCCTTCCAAGCTTGGGCCAACTTTACTAGGTTGCGGTGGCATCTGCAATCCAGCCTTCAGTGCCCTATGAGCTATCCTGAGTTTCATTTTCATTGCCTCCATGGACTCTCTCTCCTTTGCCTGGGTGATGTCCAATATGGTTTCTAGGAAGGCACGCTGTTGGGTGTGGAAGCTCACTTGGGCGGCCTCCACTCTACTTTCCACAAGTATCTTTTCTTTTTCGGCTTGAACAAGGCAACATGCCAAGGCTTTGAACCTTTTTTCATTCTGGTTGGCCCAATCTTCCGCCCTTATGTTCATGCCTTTATGGCTTTCCCCTTACCTCTAGGCTAGCATTGTCAGCCTTCGTTTTTGGTCTTCCATTTGTGCCCTTAGCTTTTACTGCTCTTTTTGTGCCGAGGCAACCTCTTGGGTTAGTCTCTCAGCCTTTGTTTCATACCTGTGAGCTCTTTCCTCCCTCAGCTCCTCTAGCTCTTTTGTGGCTTTAGTGAGTTCCTCCATTTGAGCTTGGAGACCTTCGTAGAGTGCCACAATCTCTTCATTCTACTGCTGTAGGCATTTTATGGCCTTGGTTTCTCCATTCAAGCACACCTGCCATTCAACTTTTGTCTCTTCCTTAGCTTGTAGCTGGTCTTTTAGCACATTGACTTCTCTAGCTGGAATGCCACCATGGCCTTCTTTTTAGCTTGAAGCTCTGCCATCGGGGTTCTCTTATCCTCCTTGGCTCTATCCAGTTGAGAGAGAAGATCTTTGATGTACTCATCATATTCTTTGGGCGTCCTCTTTGTTGTGGGGATAGAGGTTGTAGAGCCTACCACCTTTTGCTTCTTAGGGTTTCACCTTGACTTGGTGTCTGCCAACAGCTGGCCTTTTGGTTCCTACCAAAGGGGTTCCTTCTCCTACTCCTTGGCCCATTTTTCTACTTACAAAGTATTGGACCCAAGCCATTAGGTTGCTAGTGTCTACCTACGTCATAGAACTGGGAGTGAAGATGGCGATGGTGGTGGCGCGCGTCAAGAGGGTAGGGATGGGGGTGATCGGAGCCTTGCCCTTGCCTTCTTGCACTATAGGTGGCACAAACTTAGGCACATCGGCACTTGATCTTGGGTCTTTATTCAATGGACTTGCACGTGGCAAGGGCCAGGTCTTCCTCTTTTTTTCTCAGCTCCTCCTCCTCTTCCTGATTTTTCTTTCTCTCCTCCTCAGCCCATTTGGACTCTCTATGAGTCCTTTGCAAGTCTACCCTTTCTTGTTTCCTCCTATCCTCCGCCTGATGTTCTTATGCAATTTTCTTATTTGTCTTTCTCTGGCTAGTTTACTCTTCTTATTCCTTGCCCTCTTCTTCTTCACTTAGCATCCTTTTGCTAGATTATGCCTCCCGTTCCTAGTGGGGTGGCGACCTACTTACTATTTCATTCACCCCTTCTTCTCCTTCTTCTTGCTCTTATCCTTGGGCTTCCCAGATGATCAGGCTGAGGACCCCACTGAATTTGATGGTTGTAGCCTTTTAAGATGAAGCTTTTCTTTTAGCCTTGGTGGTGGGAGATTCTCCTCCAACGGGCTGCCCTCTTATTGCCAAGACTTTTGCTGAGGTCTCAATGGTCTTCCCCACAAACCCGTTGAGGTTCGCCTCATCCAGTGACCTTGCTCTGACACTCTCTAACAGAGGGATGTTGATGTGGCTCACTACAGAGTTGTATCTTTGGCTAGAAAATAGTGCGTGCATCATCTTAGTGTAATATTTCGGCACGAAATATTAATGAATTTTAACCACTACAAGCCCGTGCAAAAGTAACTTATAATAATCTCCCCGCGACTAGAAGAACCTTGGGCTAAATACTCCACCCTCATGGGTTAATAAACTCCACCCGCAAGGCGCATAAGAGGCCGTGGCTTGAAGACCACAAGGCCGCATGAGAACACCTCTTCTAGAGGGAAAAAGGGATAATGGTTAGAATTTTGACAAAAAAAATTATTATTTACCCCCTCCCCTCAGTCGATGCATGGTAGGGGAGAGGGAGTGGAGCTAAGTGGAGAGAGGGGGGAGTGTGGTGTAGAGATGCATGAGGGAGGGAAGGCATGCAAGCCACCCATGTGGGAGGCTATCTTCCCCCCCCCTATACACCATATGAACCCTCCTTTGGTGCTTGGGAAGGGAGAGAGAAGACAGTCGTGGAGACTACTGTGGTGTGCCCGTGCCGTCTGCCATCGCCAAGAATGCCACCATGCTGTCATGGAGTGCAGTTGCTGCCATGCCGCCTTCCCTTCACCATCATCATCATCGTCCTCCTGCTCGACGTCAATCTCCTCCTTCCCAATCATCCCCCCCTCCACGTCATTCTGTTTCACACAGAAGCTTCTTGCAAGCTTCTTTAGAAGCTTCTAAAGACAAAGCTTCCATAAGTCTTGTGTACACGGCCTTTTTCCCGGTTTCTTAAAACCCACGTCCTATAAAAGGAATTCCTGCGTGAGGGGGAAGTAGGAAGATTTTAAGATTGATTTGCCAAAGGAAGTTCATAGATCGGGTAAATGCAAGGATGAGTTGCAGAGTCAAGAGTCTACGTCAACGATGGCCCCCAAACGAAAGACGCAAGGCGCATATGCGGGAGCCTCCAACCCTAGTTTACACATGGACATCGGTGCGAGTCCTCATGCCCAAGTTCTTGAAAGATTAATTCCACATAAAAGGAATTCATTAGGAATGTTTAATTTTCATGGAAAGAATGCATTTACACATGTTTCTAATTCACGTAGCCAAGTTAAAATACATTTGGAAATTCATCTCCTTGGATGATTTACAAGAGTTAGTGCATGTCGTGCATTTGGGTTTCTTGCATTTCCAAGTTGCAAAATCCTAAGCGCATATTGCGTAGGTTTAAAAAGATGGAATTGTTTAAATGCATCCTTGATTGGCCGTAGAAAAGAAAAGCGCATAAGGCATTTAGGTAGTAATTTTCTACTTGTGGTCTCGTATGAGATAATTGTTGTCGTCTAGTGGATGTTGTCCAAGTTGTTGCATTGCATGGAAATGAAACCATGAACTTTCCTGTTGCATGGGAAGATGCTTGCATTTTTAAGTCGGGTTAAGTGCCGCTCAATGGATTAAGTCAACAATAGTCTTATGACATTCATCATGCATGATCTTCATTTATTGAAGTTGTATCTAGAAAAGGTTGCATGTCATAGTAAAGCTTGAAATTCAATTGCATTAAACGAAAGGTTGTAGGAATAGCTCTTGATGTAAATCTATGTAGGTTTTATGCAAGTTATTCCCCAAATTGTCAATCATCATGATTTTAGCAAGGAAAAGAAATGGTCATTGCAAACCTTATAGTTGCATAGAAGTAATGAAATCGCATATTTGCACGTAATGTGATGTCTTGCAACTATTTACACCTTTAGAACAAATTTAGCATCTCTAAGAAAAGATCATTTCTTGTGGCAAGACAAGTAGACCAATTTAGCTAAATCGCTTGTAATGACATAACCCACATGGGATTCTTAAAAGCATAAGTAGTTAGTACAACGAACACCTCAAAGTGCTAGCTAGGGTTTAGTCATGTTAAAAAGTCTACCTAGTATTGCACTTGGGATGCTAAGTCGAGACTTTCGATCCCCAAAGGTCCTACCCACATTCATGCAATGTTTGGGTTAACTGGATGGCCATACAATAAGGACTAGGGTTTTTACCCTAGGGTAAATTGGCCTATTACTAGACTTCCAATTGAGTTTAGAAACCCTAGGGCCAAACGTCGTCGGCCTAGTAAGGTTAGAGTTGGGTTGGGTCAAGAGGACTCCCAAACCCCACATCTTGATCAAGCATAATTCTTGACCAAGAAACGCCATTGATGGGAGATTGATCCCACAAGTTCGATGTGACTCCTATGCAACAAGTTGCAACGTCGCATGGCTTTGTGCCTAAATCATAAGATAGTATTGCCATTCCCTTGAAGTAGGTTGGTAGGTTCTAAGTACAAGTATAATTTGTGTGAGGATGAGTAGTCATCGTGTTACATTACCCTTCTATAAGGCTAAGTTGCCATGCTAGAGTAATTATGAACTGCCTAGCAAGAATTGACCAATTGAGTTAGGGTGACAAGGTTGCCCATGAATTATTGTCTTAATTTAAGGAACCTAAGGTGTAGGTTAATTTGGGTTAATAGGTTATAAACCCTAACCAAAGGAATAAAAGGGTAAAACAAGTAACAAAACCCTAGGGGGATCTTGCCAAGTCGCAATTGATCCTGGATCGAATGCTGGATGCATTCGGAGAGAATGATTCACTCCTTAGCAGTTGGCAAAACAAACGACCACTGGGTTGATTGTGTTTGTTCAATTTAGGAGCACTATTTGTATTGCTTTGCTCAAAGAACTAAAGATGAAAAAATAATTAATGCTTCAAGTTGAAGGCCTGAAGGGAGAGGCAGCATCAGTTACCCCCAACTATCTACTTGACCCTATCCAAGGGGGTTGTTAGCTGCGCCAGGTACGTGGACCGAATCCACCGCAAGAGTTCTCTCCGTGGATGCTACTTGGAGTAGGAGGACGCTTGGGTGCCAGGGGGGCTCGGCCGTAAATCCCTTGCCTCTCGGTCTTGGATAAGAGGCTGAACATACTTGGGATTGGATCTTGAGGCTCGCATACTAGTCTAGGGTGGAAACTTGGATTAGTAATCCCTGAGGATTATGGATTCCCTTCGGGTGGATTATGGAATAGCCTACAGGCTGGATTATTATGATGTATTTCAAAGACTGATAAATAAAGATAAATTGTTGAAAAGAAACTTGTTTGACGTTGTTTTTCTATGTTAGTGCTAAGATTACGTGAAGAAACCAGTGATTAATTGGTTAATTAAGAAAGTTGTTTTTGTGTGTCAAACTAAATGTGATAAGTAATTAGACAACTAAAGCAACCCTGAGGAAAGTGCGGTGGATGTGGCCATGGGTCCGTCCTATGGATGGGTGGTCTCGGTTGGCTGGGAACTTTTCTCGAAGGAAATTGACAGCAAGGAACGAAGACTTAGAATCTAGGATACTAGAGTCTTAATTTATGTTGTTTTAGGGGAACGGAATGGGACTATGCCTTACGGGCAGAGAGATCGAGCTTTTCATCCCTCTCGTTTCCCATTCTCCTTGAACCAACTGTAGCGTAAATCCGCTTCGACCCTAATGTTTCTACGTAAAGCAGTTCGCATGGGGTTCGATGCTAGCTGCCGTTCTAGGAATTTGACCACTAGGAAAACCCTGATTCAGGTCGGTCCTAAGTGGGAACGGCTGGAATGCTTCCGCTTCGTGGTAGACTCGAGAAGACCTAGATCGCAAACCCCATGACATTCTGTGGGAGTGCCGGGCGGTGCTTTCTGGACTCCCTTCCCGATGGGCTGCTAAGACGTGTCCTACGAGAGAATAGGTGTACACGTTATAATTGGTATCAAAGCGAACCAACGAGGAACTAATATTTACAAGAAAACTTAATGAGGTGAAGTAGAGAAAATGTTCTTGTTAAGAAGATTTCCTTACTTACTTATCGATGCTAACTTGTAGAGTCATGAAGGATGGAACAGATTCTTAGTGTTCCATGTTATGTTTATGACCACGATGCGTTCCTCGGATTATCAACGGAGGATCGATATGATAAATATCCTAGACCACATCATCTACAATCCTTCACCCTGTACATGGAACAGAGATAGACGGGTGATTTAGGAATCTATTACATAGCTACCCATCGATTTGCGTACCTTCGAACCAACTTAAAGAGAATCAAGTGGTTGGAGGAATTAAAGATCGTGAAGCTATTCATCTTTGTTGAGGCTCACACAAATGCAACCTACATGTCGGCGGTCGAAAGGTCAAGCAGAACGCGTATGTGTAGGAGGAAGTGACTCGAATAATCCCTGTCGACTGAATCAAGGTGTTGGGACGTTACGAGAAGAACATGTATCAAAGGAAAGGATACCTTAATCTTCCTATGACCTATCGATTCCTGAAAATCCATGACCCCAATCCATACTATTAGTCAGTTCCGTAGCTCAATGTAACACAATCTTATTCTCCCTGAATTAATGTATCAGCTTGCTCTACCATCCCAATAATAATTGTACTCTGAAAGGGCTATGTCCGTATGAATGAATAGACTTTTTTTATCAATGATTGTCTTGGCTATAAGTGTTGGTATATAGTTAAGTGATTAGGTCACTTGGTTGAAAGCTGAACTAGGCATGAAATGTAATGTGAGAAACGCTTAGCAAGTTTTTAACGTAAAGAATCTCATTGCCCAGGCACAACCTCAAGTGCAGATCCCTAGTTCGAACCCTACACAAAGTACGGCTGTGATTCAGAAGAAGAAGTTTCTTCTCAAGAAAATCAAGCCACCAGAATTTGATGGCAAGGGAAGGACCGTCCAAACTAATGCAGAGATCTGGATTGAATCCATGGAGGATTATTTCGAAGCCGTAGGTACTGCACCCGCTAACCAAGTGATGCTCACCAAATTGAAGCTTACCGGCAAAGAAAGACTTTGGTGGAAGCAATGGTGCAGAGACCAAGGGATCTCAGAAGGGTCAGTTACTTGGGAGAAGCTAAAAAGAGCTGTGCGAGGAAGATATCTACCACCTTCCTATCACACGCAAAAGGTGAACGAGTTCTATGAGCTGAAGCAGCTTCGTCTATCTCTTGATACCTACTATTCAAAGTCCGTCTCTCTTTTGAAGTATGCACCACAAATGGATATGACACAATAGGTTTCGAAATTCTGTGTTGGATTAAACCCACCTATAAACACCCACCTCGAATCAATACGTCCAAAAGATCTTCAGGACACACTCATTCGAGCTGCGCATAATACAAGAAGTGCATACCAGGCCAAGAAGTAACAAGACTTGGTCTTATAAGAATCAGAACAAAGAAGTGTATAGGTCTTAGGAAAAGAGAGCTCAAGGTCAAAACCAAGGACAAAGGAAGAAAGCTAGGACCAACAATGTCAATAATTTTGTTCCAACCCAAGGAAATGGCCGCAATGTTCGTTGCTTCCATTGCAACGAGCCTGGTCATTTCAAAAGGCAATGTCCCAAGCTTAACGGAGGGCAACATCAAGGACCATCTCAGGGAACCATCCGTGGCCAAGGAGCCACCACCCGGGCCAGAGGAAGAACCGCCAGTGTTTCCAACAGGGAGATGTGTGATGAAGAAGACCCGACCATGGAAGTAGACTTTGAGAGGGCAACAGTTCATGCCACCCTTCACAAGAAAGGCCCCAATCGCCAATTTTTGGTGATTCAAACCCCATCGGATTATCAAGGTAAAAGCTTCAAAACCTTGATTGATTGTGGTAGTACGCATTCCTTTATTTCACCACTTTGTGCAAGAAGATTAGGAATAGCCACAAAAGATGCACCTACCTTGCTTGTGGAATTAGCAAATGGTCGTGAGGTCACTTGTACCAGGAAAATTGCTAAGGTGGAATTCCTACTAGGAGGAAGTCAACTTCGGTCCAGATTCAGGGTTATGAACTTAGGTATCCACAAGTGTTTGCTCCGAATGGATTGGCTTAAACCTAATGATGCCCACATTCACTATGGAAAGGGCCAAGTTTCCTTTCAAAATTATGAAGGGGAATTGGTCACAACTCAAGGAGAGGCTGTTAAGCCAAAAATTCAACTGGCTTAAGTATCTCAGATAATAAAAGGAGTTAGAAGGGGCTACCTATCTATTTGATTAAGCTAAATAAGCTAGATCAGAATCAGGAGTCTAGTGAAGAACCTTCATGGCTAAAGGAGTACGTAGACATATTTCCTGAAGAGTTGACAGAACTTCCGCCTCAAAGGGAAGTTGATCATGAAATCAAGCTAGTGCCAGGAGCTGCACCAATTGCAAAGAGACCTTATAGAATGTCCATCCTGAAAGCGATTGAGCTGAAGGAGCAACTCAAGCAACTGTTAGATCAAGGCTACATCCGTCCTAGTAGTTCACCATGGGGAGCACCAGTGCTATTCCAGAAAAAGAAAGATGGAATGCTTCAGCTATGTATTGATTATAGAGGGTTGAATATATCAACCATTAAGAACAAATATCCTATTCCAAGAATAGATGAAATTCTTGACCATCTTCAAGGTGCGAAGATCTTCTCCAAGATTGGTCTCAGGTCTAGTTATTATCAAATAAGGATCAAGGAAGAAGATATCTCAAAGACGACATTCAGCACAAGATATGGACACTTTGAGTTCCTGGTCAGTTCATTCCCACTGACAAATGCTCCTCCTACCTTCAATAGGTTAATGCAGGATATCTTTAGGCCATATCTTGATGACTTTGTACTCATCTTCTTTAACAATACCTTATTCTACTCCAAACAGGAAGAAGATCATGAACCCTAGCTTCGCATTGTTCTTGAAACAATGAGGGCACACAAGCTTTATGCCAAGAAGAATAAGTGTGCATTTTTGAAATGACAGATTGAATATCTGGGATTCATTGTATTAGTAGAATGAATTTCAGTAGATCTAGCCAAAGTAAGAGACATTCTGGAATGGCTTGCACCAACAACTGTCAAAGAAATATGCAGTTTTCTTGGATTGACAGGATGGTACAGGGTCTTTATCAAGGAATATGCTTTGATTGCAATGCCACTGTGACCGATCTACTGAAGAAGTAGACATCAATTGTATGGTCACCTGCTGAATAGTCCAGCTTTGATAAACTAAAGCAAAGTTTAGTATCATCACTTATTCTGAAACTTCCAGACCTTAGTAAGGAGTTTGAACTAATAATTGATGCTAGCACACTTGCCTTAAGATGTGTGCTTATGCACGAAGGTCATCCTGTAGCATACTCTTTAAGGAAACTAAAGAGCCATGAGAGGAATTATGCTACCCACAATCTGGAGCTGTTAGACGTCATCCATGCTCTCAAGCTTTGGAGACACTACTTGCTGGGTAACAAGTTTACCCTAGTGATGGATCATAAAAGTTTGAAATGGATCTTTACCCAGAATGAGCTCAACATGAGGCAATGTGTCGATGGATTGAAGTGCTAGAAGAGTATGATTTTGAAATCAAATAACGGCCTGGAAAGGAGAATATAGTTGCTGATGCACTCAGTCACAAGGCATTTCTAAATTCTCTAATCTTGTAAGATCCATCAATAGCTAGATCTCTAGCCATAAAGGTATCCATGCCAAACAACCCAATTCTTGAGCTAGCTAGAGAAGAGGCATGCCATGATCCAACTTATCATAAATTGCTAAGGGAGATCCCTATCAAGGATCAAGATCCGAAGCTACAGGCAAAGTATCTAGAATTCTCTATCACTAGTGGACTTGTCTACTATAGAACAAGATTATGTATACCGGCAAGCCAGTCACTTAAACAGAGGTACTTTGGGAAGCTCATGACTCCGCTTTTTCAGGACATCATGGCTATGCTAAGACCCTCAATGCAGTCAGAAAGAGCTACTATTGGGAGAGGCTTAAAGGTGATGTTCTCAAATATGTCACTAAATGTTTGTCTTGTCAACGCATTAAGGCCGAACATGTCAAAATGCCAAGAAAGTTGCAACACTTGACATTCCGCAAATGAAATGGAAATTCATCAATATGGAATTTGTTGTTGGCCTACCCCAAGTTCAGGGAGGATACAACTCCATTATGGTTGTGGTTGATATGCTCACCAAGGTTGCACATCTTATTCTTGTTAAGAAAAACTATAAAGCCTCAGACATTGAAAGGTTGTTCATCAAGGAGATATTCAAAGTGCATGGACTACCCATAAGAATCATTAGTGATCATGACTCTCTCTTCACATAACACTTCTGGAGGGCTATCTTCGAAGCCATTGGGACTCAACTCTGTTTTAGTAGAGCTTACCATCCCCAAACCGATGGTAAAACGGAGTGAGTCAACCAAGTTATTGAGGATATGCTAAGGGCACATTGTTTCCACGAACCCAAGAAGTGGATTCAATATTTGCCACTGGTTGAGTTTGCCTACAATGCTTCTTACCAACAAAGCATTCAGAAGACCCCTTTTCAAGCATTGTATGGACATGATTGTTGTAGTCCCTTAAACGTTTCAGATCCAACCTTGAGGGTTGAAGCTTCAAAGCAAATGCTAGAAGATATGGATGATCAAATGAAGTCAATAAGACAGGGCATCCAAGCCGCCAAGGATAGACAAAAGGCTTACCCAAACTTAACATGTCAAGATAGATCCTTCGCTGAAGGAAATATGGTCTTCATTTGCATGCGCCCAAAGAAAGTTCCCTATCCTTAGGTGAATGCAAGAAGCTAAGTCCAAGGTATTGTGGACCCTACAAGATCCTCAAGTGCCTAGGACCTAATGCCTATAGACTGCAACTCCCTCAGAACCTAAAGGTTCATAATGTATTCCATATCAGCCTACTGAAGAAGTACGTACCCAACCTTAGTCATGTACTTGATGATCAACAAGTTGTAATGCCTAGCCAAGGAGACCTTGAGCTACGGCCTGACATGATCTTAGATGTTAGCAAGAGGAATTTGAGATCCAGAACCTTGAGAGAATACCTCGTCTAGTGGAGAGATTATCCTAAAGAGGATGCCACTTGGATGGATGAAAGTACTCTCAACCAACAATACCCCCAGCTCTTCTCGAGATGAGGACATCTCGATTCCTCTAAGGGGGAGAGAATGTAATATTTTTGCACGAAATATTAATGAATTTTAACCACTACACGCCCACACAAAAGCAACTTAAAATAATCTCCCCACGAGTAGAAGAACCCTGGGCTAAATACTCCACCCTCATGTGTTAATAAACTCCACCCGCATGGTGCATAAGAGGCCGTGGCTTGAAGACCGCAAGGCCACGTGAGAACACCTCTTCTAGAGGGAAAAATGGATAATGGTTAGAATTTTGACAAAAAAATTTATTATTTACCCCCTCCCCTCAGCCGATGCATGGCAGGGGAGAGGGAGTGGAGCTAAGTGGAGAGAGGGGGGAGTGTGGTGTAGAGATGCATGAGGGAGGGAAGGCATGAAAGCTACCCATGTGGGAGGCTATCTCCCCCCCCCCTACACACTATATGAACCCCCCTTTGGTGCTTGGGAAGGGAGAGAGAAGACAGTCATGGAGACTGCCCTATTGTGCCCATGCCGTCCGCCATTGCCAAGAACGCCGCCCTGCTGTCGTGGAGTGCCACTGCTACCACGCTGCCTTCCCTTCACAATCATCATCATCGTCCTCCTGCTCGACGTCAATGTAACGTGTCCACTAAGATCATCCCGGACACGTCTTAGCAGTCCATCGGAAAGGATGTCTAGAAAGCTCCGCCCGGCACTCCCATGGAATGTTACGGGACTTGCGATCTAGGTCTTCCCGCGTCTGCCACGTAGCGAAAGTATCCTGGCCGTTCCCACTTAGGATCGACCTGAATTTGGGTTTTCCTGTCTGGTCATTAGCTAGCAGCAACTAGCGTCAGACCCGAGCGAACTACTTTACGCAGAAACGCCCGTAGGCTTGTTCATAATCCGCCCGAAGGCTATCCAGTAATCCACCAGGGATCACTATTCCAAGCTTCTGCCCGTAGACTAGTATGCGGGCCTCGAGATCCAATCCCGAGTCACGTTAGCCTCTTGTGCAGGACCCGGAAGGCGAGGGATTTACGGCCAGAGCCCCCCCTGGCACCCAAGCGTCCTCCTGCTCCAAGTAGAGCTCAACGGAAAGACCTCTCGCGGCGGGTTCGGTCCATGTTCCCGGCGCAGTCAACAACCCCCTTGGTTAAGGTCAGGCAAGCAGTCGGGGGTAACTGAAGCTGCCTCTCCCTTCAGGCCTTCAACCTAAAGCATTTATATATCTTTTCATCCTTTAGTTCCTTGAGCAAACAATGCAAACAATGCTTTCTAAACTGTTACAAGTACAATCAATTCCAGTGGTTGTTTATTTGGCCATCTGTTAAAAAGTGAATCTTTCTCTCCGAACGCATCCAGCATTCGATCTGGGATCAAATTGCGACTTGACAAGATCCCCAAGGGTTTGTTTGTTCCCCCTTTTATCCTTGGGTTAGGGCCATACCCTGTTAACCCAACTTAACCAATACCTTAGGTAATAGTAAATCCTGGTGACCATGTCGCTTCAATTTATTGATTGGTCATTTACTTCCAGGCAAATACCTAACTCTCCTTTTACTTGGCAATTATTCCCCAAGAAAGGTGATGTAACAGGATGATTACTCATCCTCTTGTAAGTTAAATTTGCGCAATAACTTGCCAACCTCATTTCAAGAAATGACAAAACTCTCTTGTGGACAAGTCACAAGTCTATGCGATGTTGCAACTTTTTGCACATGTGTTGCATCTATTTCACGGGATCATTTCACCCATTGAATGGCGTTTTCTGGTCACGGAATTACCTCCAGCCAAGTAGCAGGGTTTAGGGTGTCTTCTTACCCAACCGATTCCTAATTATATTGGGCCACGGTCCTCGGAATTTCCAACTCAGTCGGAGTTTCATCATTTGAATGAGTGATCCTTAGGATAGAAACCTTAAATCATTTTATGCATGAGCATCCAATTGACTCAACATTTCGTGAATGTGGGTATGATCATTGGGTTTGAGGGTTTTGACTTGGCAACAAGTGTAAAACTAGGTCGACTCCTTATCGTACTAAACCCAAGTGAGCTCTTGGGATATTTGTCATGTCGACTGAACCATACCCATGTGAATCCTTTGTGACTAGGTGATTTGGGTAATTCACTATGCTTGTCTCGCGACAAGGATGAATCCTTCCTAGAGATAATAAAGTAGATCTAAAGGAGGAAAAATAGTTGCAACTACCGCAATACATGTAAACATGTGATTCATTGCTTCTACGCATCACATGGTTCACAATAACTCTATCTTTCCTTGGTATAGTAAAAATGCATGATAATCTGGGTACTAACTTTCCTAGGACCTACTAGGACTTACATCAAATAACCATGCCTACAACCTTGTTGTCTACACTTTAGAATCTCATGCTTTGATAAACCATGCGACCTTTCCTAAAATACGGCTCCTGATGAATGAAATTTCTGCATGATGACTATGCAACACGCAACTTTCCCCTAGCTACAATGTAGTTAATGAAATTCATACCAAAATAAAGCTAGTGTTAACTTATTCCATGTTACATGCTACTTGCAAGTCCATAAGATCATTTTCGTACTTTTCTATTTCTTTTCGGATAATATCTTATGGGTGTTAACTTTTCCTCATGAATCATTACAAGGAAGATGTTGCCTAAAATGCGGCACACGCTTATTCCCACCATGTCTAGTAACCAAATGCACTTATCAATTTCATTTCTTTGCCCTATATGTTTAGACTCATTACTTTGATAATGTTCCAAAATAGCAACATGCAGCTAGTCTTCTAAGGCGGACAACTCTGGAAATGCAACTGTTTCAATTTCATGACATGCATCAACCTTGTCTAATGTTTAAAGAGATAATTTATCAAATGTATTTTTAACGCTGCCACATGCATTAAAAATAAGCATAAAATGCATTCTCCCTTATGGAATTAAGCGTGCCTAAACATTTCTTTGTGTGAGAATAAACTCGAAAAAAAAAACCTGGACTTGTGGGCTCGGGGAGATATCCACTTGAATGCTTGGAGATGAACCTCCCGCAGGCGCACTTTGTGACTTTTTTTTTGGGGCCATCGCAGGTGTGGTTTCGGCTTCTGGTTTGCCTTTGCGGTCTATGAATTGACTTGCCTTGGTATGCAGCCTCCAGACCTTTGCCTTTTTCCCTCGTACGCAGGAGATTCCTTTGCGGGACTTTGGATAAATGGTGCTTGGGGAAGAGGGCTTTATGAGTTCTTTAGGAAAAACCGGGTGGCTAGGAATGGGTTCACAGATGGCTTGTGGCCTTTGAAGTCTAATTACGGGAAGCCTCTTACGAAGGATCTTGCGGAAGGCTTTATAGCTTCTTCCTCTTCTCTTCAAAGTCCCGGGGGGGGGGGGGGGGGGGGGTATGAATGGACTTATGGGGATCTAGTGGGAAGGGGGCTTAAGAAAGCCCCCTTAGAAGCTTCTGGGGCCTGCAGCAACGTCGAGGGGGGGGGTACCAATGATTGGAAAGGGGTCGTGAAGAAGGCGAGGATGGCGGCGGACTGTGGCGGGCTGGCGGACAGTAGCAGCCTGGCGGATTCCTGCACGGCGGCGATGGCAGCAGCGTCCCTTACTCCCTTCTCACAGCACCGTCGCCTCTCCCTCCTTCCAAGCTCATAATGGCTGTTTTTATAGGCATGGGGGGGGGGGGAGAGAAGGGCTTCCCCACGTGGCCCTTGCATGGGTTCCCCCTTCTCCATAGAGTCCACGACTCCCCCAAGTCCATCTCTCCCACACTCCCTTTTCTCCAGTCGTGCATCGGCTGGGGAAAAAGGGATAAAAATAAAAAAATTTGCCTTGAATTATTCAAATTGCCCCTCTCAAGAGGGTGTTTTTGTGAGACTTGCGGTTTTGAACTTTCGGTTTTGATTTACCAATGCGGAGGACCCCATTTCTCGCGTGCGGGTCACACATTACACTGCCAATAATTTCAATGCAAGAGATAACCTTTGCACAAGGTTTACGTCGTATGCGGGACGTCAATATTCACGGGTGGGAATATTACAGTCAATCTCCTCGTTTCCAATCATCCCCCCTCCACGTCATTTTGTTTCACACAGAAGCTTCTTGGAAGCTTCTTTAGAAGCTTCTAAAGACAAAGCTTCCATAAGCCTTGTGCACATGGCATTTTCTCCGGTTTCTTAAAACTCACATCCTGTAAAAGGAATTCCTGTGCGAGGGGGAAGCAGGCAGATTTTGAGACTAATTTGCCAAAGGAAGCTCATAGATCGGGTAAAGGCAAGGACGAGTTGCGGAGTCAAGAGTCTACGTCAATGATGGCCCCCAAACAAAAGATGCAAGACGCATAGGCAGGAGCCTCCAACCCAAGTTTACACGTGGACATCGCTGCGAGTCCTCATGCCTAGGTTCTTAAAAGATTAATTCCGCATAAAAGGAATGCATTAGGCACGTTTGATTTTCATGGGAAGAATGCATTTACGCATGTTTCTAATTCACATAGTCCAGCTAAAATACATTTGGGAATTTATCTCCTTGGATGATTTACAAGAGTTAGTGCATGTCATGCATTTGGGTTGCTTGCATTTCCAAGTTGCAAAATCCTAAGCACATATTGCGTAGGTTTAAAAAGATGGAATTGTTTAAATGCATCCTTGATTGGCCACAGAAAAGAAAAGCTCATAAGGCATTTAGGTAGTAATTTTGTCCAAGTAGTTGCATTACATGGAAATGAAACCATGAACTTGCCTATTGCATGCAAAGATGCTTCCATTTTTAAGTCAGGTTAAGTGCCGCTGAATGGATTAAGTCAACAATCGTCTTATGACATTTGTCATGCATGAACTTCATTTATCAAAGTTGTATCTAGAAAAGGTTGCATGTCATAGTAAAGCCTGAAATTCAATTGCATTAAACGAAAGGTTGTAGGCATAGCTCTTGATGTAAATCTATGTAGGTTTTATGCAAGTTATTCCCCAAATTGTTATCATCATGATTTTAGCAAGGAAAAGAAATGATCATTGCAAACCTTATAGTTTCATAGAAGTAATGAATCACATATTTGCATGTAATGTGATGTCTTGCAAATATTTACACCTTTAGAACAAATTTAGCATCTCTAAGAAAAGATCGTTTCTTGTCGCAAGACAAGTAGACCAATTTAGCTAAATCACTTGTAATGACATAACCCACATGGGATTCTTAAAAGCATAAGTAGTTAGTACAATGAACACCTTAAAAAGCTAGCCAAGGTTTAGTCATGTTAAAAATTCTGCCTAGTATCGCACTTGGTATGCCAAGTCAAGACTTTTGATCCCCAAAGGTCCTACCCACATTCATGCAATGTTTGGGTTAATTGGACACCCATACAATAAAGATCTAGGGGTTTTACCCTAGGGTAAATTGGCTTATTACTAGATTTCTAATTGACTTTAGAAACCCTAGGGCCAAACGTAGTCGGCCTAGTAAGGTTAGAGTTGGGTTGGGTCAAGAGGACTCCCAAACCCTACATCTTGATCAAGCGTAATTTGTTGACCAAGAAATGCCATTGATGGGAGATTGATCCCACAAGTTAGATGCGAGTCCTATGCAACAAGTTGCAACGTCACATGGCTTTGTGCCTAAATCATAAGATAGATTTTCCACTCGCTTGAACTCGGTTGGCAAGTTCTAAGTACAAGTATAATTTGCGAGAGGATGAGCAGACATCCTGTTACATTACCCTTCTTTAAGGCTAAGTTGCCAAGTTAGGGTAACTATGAAATACCCAGCAAGAATTGACTAATTGAGTTAGGGTGACAAGGTTGCCCAGGAATTACTGTCTTAATTTAAGAAAGCTAAGGTGTTGGTTAATTTGGGTTAATAGGGTATAAACCCTAACCCAAGGAATAAAAGGGTAAAATAAGTAACAAAACCCTGGGGGGATCTTGCCAAGTCGCAATTGATCCCGAATCGAATGCTGGATGCATTCGGATAGAAGGATTCACTCCTTAGCAGTTGGCCAAACAAATGGCCATTGGATTGATTGTGTTTGTTCAATTTAGGAGCATTGTTTGTATTGCTTTGCTCAAAGAACTAAAGATGGAAACATAATTAATGCTTCAGGTTGAAGGCCTGAAGAGAGAGGCAGCGTCAATTACCCTCGACTGTTTTCCTGACCCTATCCAAGGGGGTTCTTAGCCGTGCCGGGTACGTGGACTAAACTCGCCGCGAGAGGTCTCTTTGTGGGCGCTACTTGGAGCAAGAGGATGCTTGGGTGCCAGGGGGGGCTCTAGTTGTAAATCCCTTGCCTCTGAGTCCTGCACAAGAGGCTGACGTGACTCAGGATTGGATCTCGAGGCCCACATACTAGTCTACGGGCAAAAACTTGGATTAGTAATCCCTGAGCATTATGGATTGCCTTCGGACGGATTATGGAATAGCCTACGGGCTGGATTATTATGATATATTTCAAAGACTAATAAATAAAGATAAATTGTTGAAAAGGAACTTGTTTGACATTAT
This sequence comes from Lygodium microphyllum, assembly GCF_053477565.2. Classification (NCBI taxonomy): domain Eukaryota; kingdom Viridiplantae; phylum Streptophyta; class Polypodiopsida; order Schizaeales; family Lygodiaceae; genus Lygodium; species Lygodium microphyllum. The sequence goes on from NC_141162.1 coordinate 49,484,036, forward strand.
TTTTCTATGTTAGTGCTAAGATTACATGAAGGAACCGGTGATTAATTGGTTAATTAAGGAAGCTATTTTTGCGTGTCAAACTAAATGTGATAGGTAATTAGACAACTAAATCAACCCTGAGGAAAGTGCAGTGGATGTGGTCGGGAACTTTTCTGGACTCTTTTTTGGACCCCGTGACATTCCGTGGAAGTGTTAGGCGGCACTTTCTGGACTCTTTTCCTGATGGGCTACTAAGACGTGCCCTACGAGAGAATAGGTGGACACGTACACTTGGCTTGAAGTTAGATTTCAGGGTCAAAATTATCAGCCAAGCTAATGTCATCATTGGTCCAAGTCTGGAGCATCGACCTCATTTGCTAGACACTAAAGCATCAAAGCGCACCGAAGTAGATTTAATAGAGTGGCATGATGGTGTCCAAGACAGCTCCTAGTTCGCCATATCTCTGAATCTCACCATCTGATCTGGAGACATACACGTAAAGATCTCCTGTAGCTCCTCATTGCTCATCCCTCGACTCATTGTGATGATCTAAATATCCACAAAGGTCACCTGCACAGACAAAAATTGATGTTAGCATAATCAATATAAATCATACAAAGCACGGTAATATGAATCTTAAAAAAATGATCTTACTTAAAATGCATATCTTATGTACCCTTATTAGAGATTCGTCAACGAATTGAGTATGTGGATGCTCCAAATATGAAGTACCCTATAGTCCCATGTCAATCTCCTGACATAACTCCGCATACACTAGAAGGTCGATAGATAGGTCACCACAAAAGGACAAGTCGACCCTGTTCTCAAAGAATTCTTGGACTCTTGTATTTCCATCATTGTTATCCAATTTTGACTCCTCTACATGCTCCAAGCTCTCAATAGCCTCCATCCCTTGCAATATCGACCCCTCCATTTGCATACTATCCTCATCTATGCTCGGAACATCGATTTGATTATATACTCTCGCACTTCGAGGAGCTGAAGGTATAACGTACAACCATCAAGGTTGTCAGGGATTTGGATAGAAAATTACCCGTTCACAATCACGTATAAGAGAGATTTAACTACTGTGATATGTACCATGTCGTAATACAATTAAAAAACACATAAGTTCATGCACCTCTTCACAATGGGCCAACAACACAAACGTGTCACGCAAATCCATTCATTTTTTTTCGAAATCTATTTTGAGAAATCCAAATGGACCTCGTCGAACTGTTACTCTAACTCCTTCAAGTATCACTTTGAATCACTGCACATTGAATAGGATCATGGAGAAGCTATGGTAATCCACAGCGACAATACTTTGCAAGTTCCCAAAATACTCCATCTCATCTATAACCGTGTTTGGATTCATTGCTCGTCATCAGCTCTCTTGCTTGAACCTTCATGCCATGATACCACAATCTATTGTGGGATGCATTTTGTCAATAAGCTCCACGTGGAAATGCTATTCACGCGACCACGCTGCACTATATATTTTGTATTGTACATTGAAACACTCAATTAGTTGTCGCATATAAAATATAGATACGACAAACCCTAAACACGTCATCACCTTTGGACTACATCCCCTTGAGAATCCCCCCCCTCAGTTGTTGAGACCTCCGCCCCTTCACAAGATGCTGTGGTCAAAGCTCCATGAAACCATCGCATTGACATAAACTGTGGCATCTCCTCCATGCCCTCGAGATATTGAATCGGTCAATGGCATGTACTACGTCAAAATTTAGATCGTGCTTCCTCTTGATCTTTCCTAGCTTTCTGGTACCTATAGCGAGTCACGTCTCCATAGAGGCATGGTGAAATATACAAAAGCGATTCACTTTCTCATCCATTGTAGTATCCATTCTTTTTTCTACCCCATTTCCAACCACCACATCTCTAGTAAGTCTATCATCGTCCTTCAGTGACCATAGCATACTGATGTCTGAATCCGCCGTTGGTAGTCATTGTGAAATATGTACTAGCGCCTCAGCAAACACAAATCAACCTTCATCCATGCTACCTTCTCGCCGAGCTTGTTGCCGCACAAATTCTTCAGGGTTTTTATGAAGCGCTCCAAGAAGAACATCCATCGCGTATGGATAGGTCCAGCAATCTCCACTTCATCTACAAGATGCACAAGAAGGTGGAATTATATCGTGAGCATGCTGGTAGGCAGATATTTCTCAAAGAGACAAACCCTCTCCACTGCTCCCCGCCTCGTGGATTCAATAGAGGACGTCTTAATCTCCTTGTGTCATATCCATTGCACTAAAGTCAACAACCTGTAAATCGCCCCGCGTATTTTTAGAGTAAGGCATCTTGTGATCGCGATCGGTAATACAAACTGCTACAAACGAGGAAGCATTATGAACAATGACTACACTCCACCTACAATCCATTCGTAGTACAAACCTGATATGTCTTATGCCAATCATGGGATTTTAGCCCTGATAATTAGTCATCTTTAGAAAACATGGACCTGAGAGAATACATTATACCCATCGGAGTGCGAATAGACTTGACTATTTGCTTCAGAATGTACTCTTCTTTAGTGGACAGAACCCAAGGAGCGCGAGGTAGCTGCAAGCGACCATCAACACTCGACTGCGGTCAAAGCGCCTCCATCTTGCCTACCTCCTTCAAATCCATTCGCGTCCCTACATTGTATCTCTTTCCTGTGATGTGGTCCCATAGCAAGCTGCCCACGTTCTTGAAAATATGCATGGGATCAAACAAGTGGTTGATTTGTAAGTGGGTCCAATATGGCAACTCGTAGAAATCTGAGAACCGTCGGATTTCGTTTGGATGTGACTCCGTGTGCACCATTTTCAACTCGTACTAGCTTTTGGCATTCATACATGTTGGAGGCTATCCAAGAAAACCTTCCCTAAGTTCATGAACCTAATGCCAGGAGGCATATTCCACGGTGGATTCCATGAGGTTTTACGGTGGATTCCGTAAACTTAGATGACCGGGGCTCATACACAAAGTGGATTCTTTGTGCAAGAAGTTGATGGGGACGCTTGTCCGTTTCGAGCGTTTCATTAATTTAGTGTGTACATGGGTGATTCCATAGCGGGTGATTCCGCAAAATGCATATTAAATTAATAAACGTTCATGAGTTTAGAGTGTGCACTCGTAATAAATTAAGGTTAGGATTTATTTCTAACCAGTTGATTTATTTATGTAGCTGAAGACTGCTAGGTATTCACTTTTGTCGGTTTAATTGTATTATTTTACTAACGATTGTGAATGCTTCAGTTGATGTGTAGAGATAGCAGTAGTGGCGGAGGAAAGCATTGGAGTCTAGCGAGTATTCGACCTTTGGATTATATTTTGATAGGCGCCACGTCTATATTTTGTTATGTCTATCGAGCCATTGATTATTGATTATTATTTTGTATGCGCCTATGCGCACGGATATGTTATTTCTATTTGGGACATTGTGTTGGGCGTGCCAGATTCCATGGGCACCGTCCATTAGCTTTATTTCCTATTTTTGTAGAAAGCAAACTCAAAAGCTAAAATCTTGTCATATTTTTGTAAATTGGGCTATTATTGAGCATGAAGATGGAAATATACATAAAATGCATGCTTTGTGAAGCGCTCACACAAGGCATGGAGGGAGATTGAACCCAATTGGTCTCTTGCTTCTTGTCGTTCATGCTTTTACATTGTTTTTTGTGCAAAAAAGTAGAGTTCATTGTTCTTGGGGACCTTCCAGGATTCACTACGTGAGCATACTGCGACCGATCTGCGCACCAGTGGTATCAGAGCGGAGCTGAGATCAAGAGCTTCCAATCACTACCCATCTCGAGCGAAGGCGGAGCTCCAGGAACGATCGGGATCTATAGTCAATCTCGTCGTGAACTGTCGATACAGGCAGACTTCTGGCTATCAAGAACCCCTGTTTCTACTCTCAGATCGCGAAGGACCAGGCTATACAGGCGGAGGACAACGCATTCATCTCCTTCATCAAGTCTTCAAAAACCAGTGAGCAAACTCCATAAACCAATTTTTTCAAAGCTTAATTGTTAAGCTTATAAGCTTTAAAAGAAGCTTGAAGCTTCAAATCTCTCATCGTGGTACAAGAGGAGGTCTCCGTGTTTTTCGCGATGTAAAAAAAACGGCCCCCCTCCCCACGAAATCAGACGACGATCTCATTAAGCTTTTCAAGCTTAAGCCATTAAGTCAATCAAAGCTTCTAAGCTTCTGCAAGTCACACAAGGCAAGCAAGTTCATAAACTCCAGGTCCTGCACTTCTGAAGTCAAGTTCTGCAAGTCGACTGGAATCAAGTTCTGCAAGTTCACTAAGTTCTGTAAGTCTTCAACTCTGTAAGTCGGCTAAGTCTGCAACTCTGCAAGTCAGGCTACTCAACTGGAGTCAGAACTGACTAGTGCTCAAAACTCCTAAAAGGGTTGTTCCTGCGCAAAAACTATGAACTGGAAAGTTGTTTGTGGCAAAGTATTCTACCTATACGCAGGTTCGCTGAAGTATTTTCAGCAAACGAAGACGGAAATATCGCACATTTTCTGAAAATTGAGAAAGAAATACCCAAAAATACATAGCCTTGTAACCCCGAATTTGAGCTACGCTCATCCCACTAACCTGATTTTGAGTGAGAAAAGTCTTTTGAGTTTTACAGGATGACGACCCTACATATGGATCATCCAATGGCTGAAGACGATCTACCTGAGCCTACCATGGAGCAAAAGCTGGATCTAATCATGCTGCAATTGGAAGAAGAACGAAGGGCTAGGCAAGCATTGCAAGCGCAATTGACAAAATTACAAAGAGCGTCTACCGACAAAGAAGAACCTCAAGCTGAAGATTTGATTCGACGTACCATCGATGCCACACTTGAAGCACAAACCATTCGCAAGGAATCAAAGATAAGTAAACGAAGTTTCAAATTTCGCACTTTCAATGGCATACGAGAAGGAAAGACTATTTTATCATTCATTAGCCAGTTTGATGACTATTTCCATGAGGAAACTTATCCAAAAAAAGATAAAATCAAGTGTGTTACTAATCATTTGGTAGACAAAGCATCACTTTGGTGGACTGTAGTACGCAAGAGCATAGAATGTCCTACTACTTGGGAAGATTTCAAGAAGAAGTTCATGCAGAATTTCCTTCCACCGCAATTTCATGAGAAGGCTATCAAGCAATGGGATTTACTTCAACAATGGGATCGTGAGCCTATACCACAGTATACAGAGCGTTTTTGGAATGCACTCCTACAGCTACGCATGCTTGAAGACGTACCAGAGACGATACATAAGCGGAAGTATATGTCTGGACTTCTAGGACATTACTACGCTGAAGTGAACATGTTCAAGCCTGCTACCCTTGAAGACGCCATCTCACTAGCTCACGACACTGAAGATAAGTTACGCAGAAGAGACAGACGACCACAGCAATTCCAAGTCAACGGTAATTATGGATCTAAATAATTCAATTCCAATTTTAGAAGGTTTAATCCAGGTCATTTCTCTTCACCATCTTTTCGCAAGAATTGGGCTAAACCACCTGCATTACCATCCAATGTCAATCCAAATCTTAAGCCTATTTCACAAGAAAATCCAAATATACCCAGACTTCCAGCCATTGCAAATAATGTAACCAAAGCCAAGCCAATAGTATGCTATAAATGTCACCAGCCTAGGCATCTCGCAGCAAATTGTCATTCAAAGAAGCCACCAGCACATATCAACTATCTTGGAGCCATGGACGAAGACGATCATGAGGATATGCCTGATTTCACTGAAGATGAGGATGATACTACTACTACTTCAGACACTTTACCAGGTATGCCTACTCCACATTCATTATTGACTATAAAATGTTTGGTGCATGGAAAGGAAAGAACTATCTTGCATGATGACGGTAGTACTCATGACTTTATTTCAGCAAAATTGGTAAAGGAATTGAAATTACAGACTGTACCTACGCATTATCGCATAAAAGCTGCATTTTTAGGCACTAGGTACAATGGCACACAAGAAGTACAAGATTTAGAGATTCAAATTGGTTCATACATTGAAAGAAGAAATTTCTTAGTTGTTCCATTACAGTCGAGTGACATTATTTTGGGAATGCCTTGGCGACACCAGCATAATCTAAATATAGATTATTCCACACACACAATGAATATTAATTTTCAAGGAAAATCTATTACATTATATGGTATGCATGCAACTAATATTTTTCCACTGCTTTCGCATACTCAAGCAAAACGTGCATTACGCAAGAGTATTAAATCATATCTCATTTGGGTGAATGAATTACAAGCAAAGGAAAATCATATGCACCCTAGGCATAAGGAATTTCTTGCATATTTTAAGGACTGTTTTGCAGAAGACCTACCACCAGGTTTACCACCTTCATGTCCAGAAGACCATAAGATTGATTTGATTCCTGGCACACAACCACCTTGCAAAGCACCATATAGGCACAATCAAATAGAGCAAAAAGAAATCCAGAGTCAAGTTGAAGAATTACTAAATAGAGGTTTGATTCGACCTAGTAGTTCTCCATTCGGTGCACCTGTACTCTTAGTTAAGAAAAAGAATAATACCTATCGTATGTGTATTGACTACCGAGCTTTAAATAAGATCACTGTAAAGAATAGGTATCCTATACCTAGAGTTAATGACCTTATGGACAAACTGCAAGGATCTTCTATATTTAGTAAAATTGACCTTAAGTCTGGATATCATCAGGTGAGGCTAGATAAACCTTGGGAACATATTTAAGACTGCATTCAGAACACAGTTTGGCCATTACGAATTCTTAGTCATGCCATTCGGATTGACTAATGCACCTGCCACCTTTAGTAGAATGATGAACCGTATCTTTTTGAAATATCAGTACTGTGTGATTGTCTTCTTTGATGATATTTTGGTGTTTAGTCAAAGTGAAAAAGAGCATTATGAGCATTTATCATTAGTTTTTCAATTACTGAAAGAAAATCAATTGTTTGCAAATCCTGAAAAGAGTGAATTCTTTAAGACAAAAATTGAGTATTTAGGTCATATTGTATCAAAAGAAGGAATTAAAGTTGATCCTAAGAAAATTGATGCAATATTGCATTGGCCTGTTCCTAAAAGCGTGCATGAGTTACTCTCATTCCTTGAACTTGCTAGTTTCTATAGGAAGTTTGTACGTAATTTTTCATTACTTGCTTTACCATTAACCAAACTTCTCAAGAAAGGAATTGTTTATCAATGGACTGAAACTCAGCAGAAGTCCTTTGACTTACTGAAACGTGCATTAACCAATGCCCCTGTTTTACAATTGCCTGACTTTAATAGACCATTCTTTCTAGTTGTGACCGATGCTAGCGGATCAGGAATAGGAGCCGTACTAATGCAAGACAATCATCCAATAGCATATTCTAGTTCTAAGCTGAAACCCTCTGAACCGAAATATTCCACTTATGACAAAGAACTATTAGCAGTTGTACAAGCATTAAGACAGTGGAAACACTACTTAATGGGTTCAGAATTCATGATAAAGACTGACCAGGAAAGCATTAGACATTTACTTAGCCAACCCCAAATCTCTAACCGTCATATCAAATGGGCTTCCTTCATTCAAAGTTTTCATCCTATCATTCAATACCAACCTGGAAAAGAAAATGTAGTTGCTGATGCATTGAGTAGAAGACCTGCAATTCATAATATTTCTGTCATATCTTTTGATTCTTTGATTGCTATGAAAGATACATATCACCAGGATATTACTTTTCATTCTGATTGGCAAAAATTAGTTCAAAATAATTTCATTCCTGTTGATTCATTGTCATATAATGATGGATTTATGTTTTATGAAAAGAGACTGTGTATTACTATTCCATTCCGATCTTTTGTTTTGAATGAAATTCATTGTCTCCCATATCAAGGTCATAGAGGTATCATATCTACATTACGCATGTTAACTGAAGATTTTTATTGGCCGCATATGGATGCAAATGTATCTAATTTCGTTTCTGAATGTTTGATTTGTCAAAGAATAAAAAGACATCATGGTAAATAGTATGGATTACTAATGCCTTTGTCTATTCCATCTAAACCTTGGGAACATATTTCTATGGATTTCATTACTGGTTTACCAAATACTAAATCTAACCATGACATGATTTGGACTGTTGTAGATAGATTTAGTAAGCAAGCATATTTCATTCCATGTAAGAAAACTTTAATAGCAGCACAATTATTTTTGAAAACTGTTTTTACTAACCATGGATTGCCAAAAGTGATTATTTCAGATCGTGATTCTAGATTTTGTAACAATTTTTGGATTACACTGTTTGCAAATCTAGGCACAAAGATTGATTTCTCATCTGCATTTCATTCAGAAACAAATGGACAAACAGAAGCCACAAACAGCACAATTCTAGATCTTTTACGTGCATATACTATTTCTAAACCCCAGACATGGAACACTCATTTGCATTTATTACAGTTTGCATATAACAATACACCGCACACATCTACAAAGAAAGCACCTTTTGAAGTCATTTATGGATATAGATTATCTACACCTGTTGCATCTTTGTCTAATAGAATTCAGAGTGCTGATGATATTGCTAGTATGCATAACAGTATATTTGATGAAGTTAAGGATATGATTGCTAAAGCCCAACAATCATATACCAAACAAGCTAACAAGAAAAGACAAGCCATGAATTTCAAAGTTGATGATTATGTTTGGCTGAGAATAGAAAAACGTAGACTGCAAAGTGTAGATAGACATCCAGTTGTCAAATTAGCTCCTAGATTCTATGGACCATTTAGAATCATTCATAAGATTAATGATAATGCATTCAAATTAGAATTACCATCTCATTGGAAAATTCACAATACATTTCACATTAGTTTATTGAGACCATTTAGAGGCCAATTACCTATCCACCCTGTTTATGAAAACCCACCTTTATTAGAGGAAGAGACTGAAATACTTGAACCAGAAGCCATCATAGACACTGACTATATGACCACTAGAACTGGCCGAAAGTATTCTAGATATCTAGTAAAATTTAAGAACCATCCTGTAGAGGAAGCACAATGGATGCACGCTAGAGACTTAAATGCTTTCCCCACTCTGTTAGCTCCACATTGAGCTAATAGCAATTGAGGTCAATTGCTATCCCACCCCGGGGGTATGATGCTAGGAGGCATATTCCACGGTGGATTCCGTGAGGTTTTACGGTGGATTCCGTAAACTTAGATGACCGGGGCTCATACACAAAGTGGATTCTTTGTGCGAGAAGTTGATGGGGACGCCTGTCCTTTTCAGGCGTTTCATTAATTTAGTGTGTACATGGGTGATTCCATAGCGGGTGATTCCGCAAAATGCATATTAAATTAATAAACGTTTATGAGTTTAGAGTGCGCACTCGTAATAAATTAAGGTTAGGATTTATTTCTAACCAGTTGATTTATTTATGTAGCTGAAGACTGCTAGGTATTCACTTTTGTCAGTTTAATTGTATTATTTTACTAACGATTGTGAATGCTTCAGTTGATGTGTAGAGATAGCAGCAGTGGCGGAGGAAAGCATTGGAGTCTAGCGAGTATTTGACCTTTGGATTATATTTTGATAGGCACCACGTCTATATTTTGTTATGTCTATCGAGACATTGATTATTGATTATTATTTTTATGCGCCTATGCGCACATATATGTTTTTTCTATTTGGGACATTGTGTTGGGCGTGCCAAATTCCATGGGCACCGTCCATTAGCTTTATTTCCTATTTTTGTAGAAAGCAAACTCAAAAGCTAAAAGCTTGTCATATTTTTGTAAATTGGGCTATTATTGAGCATGAAGATGGAAATATACATAAAATACATGCTTTGTGAAGCGCTCACACAAGGCATGGGGGGAGATTGAACCCAATTGGTCTCTTGCTTCTTGTCATTCATGCTTTTACATTGTTTTTTGTGCAAAAAAGTAGAGTTCATTGTTCTTGGGGACCTTCCGGGATTCACTACGCGAGCATACTGCGACCAATTTGCGCACCAGAATCTCTGGCAAGAAAGCGATGTGTCCTTAATATACCATCTTCTTCATTGTTTGTGACCTTCGGGAGTCTAATTGTGGCCCACACAATGGACATGCATGATAATCTGAGGTAACTAGACCTGTCCCAATACCTCTATCTAGTGAATACAAACTTGAACGAGCTATGATAGATATTATCAACGAGAATGTAAGCCTTAAGACTAATTCTATAGTGGGTTTGATCACCCAAATTTTGGGTAGGCTAGATTTGGCCATATGGCAAAATCTTCTAAGACAAACATCTTCTATCTTATCTTCAAAAAGGAAGACCATATTATAGTTGGAACTCCTTAATTACCTACTATGTTTCTAGAAAGTTTGGCCATGTGGTCAAAACTTGTCGTGCAACAAACGAACCACTTTGTTTCCATGAAGCATTTGATTCATTTCAATTTTTCATAACTTGTGATCTATATGATCATATAAAAGTATCATATCATTTTCCCACAAATTAGCAACTTTGTCCATTCCACTTCAGAATAAAAATTTGCCATATGGTCAGATCTTTTATTTTGTTATCAATGCTAGTATTCAACAATTCACCATTCTCATTTCATTCAACCATATGATCAAATTTAATCTCATACATCTTGCTAAGCATGAGACCACTTTTTTCATCCCACTATAAAACTATGTTTGGCCATATCCTAGAATTCAATTTCACAATATATTGTGGCAAATAAACCACTTTCTTTCTATGGTTATGAAACTATATGGTTACAAAACTAGATTTGTCCATATGGTTAAAACTAGTTTATAAAAATATAGATATCTTGTATGTTTTACCATGAGCTCAAATATCCATATTTCAAGTATTTTTCACATTACCTTATATTGATATCTATGGGATTTGCTACATAGCCATATTTGTTTATATGTGAATCTCATATCACAATAAACCACATCCTCTGTTTAACCAGCCTTTAAAAACCATATGCTCACAACCATGGCAAAAGTTTCTAATCTCAAATATAAGTCTTATGACTAAATAGGATTTGACCACATGACTAAAACCAATGGCAACATTTCTACAATATGACTCCTTTCGAGGCAAACTTACATGTAGAGTAATTAAAATGTTCACTTTCGGCCAAATGAATTCGTGAGATTACTACATAACCACATTGATATATGGGTGGATCTCATATTGGACTAAATCTCATTCTTTGATTAAATAGGATTTCACCACATGGCCAAAAACCTTAGCAACATTCCTAGAGTACAATCCTTGCATAGGAAACTTTCATGGAGAAGAAATCCAATGTTAACTTAGGGACAACATCATCCATGAGATTTTCTACATAACAAGAATGATTTTTCACTATATCTCATACCACACTAATAGTCAACATTTTATTATCACTTTACCATTTGGTTAAGCCCATTCCCAATTCTCACTATTAATAGAAATTGGTCTTCTGACCAGAGCCCATGGAAAAGTTTCTACTATATGATTCTTGCAAGACAAATATAATTAATGCAAGCTTAGGGCCAAAATAATCCATGAGATTTGATACATAAGCACATCAATTTGTGGTTGGATCTCATATCACACTTAATCTCAAATTTTAATATTTTATTTTATGGAAGAGTCACTTTGGAGTATATTTATCTTGTATTTTGTAAAATCTTGTGATGTTGTCTTTTCAATTTTCAACCTAGAAATCTTATACATTTATTTAGGTTTTGTAAATTGTGACTATTTGTAGATCCACTTTTGCTTGACAACTTTTTCTCTTTGTAGAACTATTCAACGGCAAAGAAAGATAGCATATCTAAAAAGGAGACCCAAACCATTGATGGAGTTAGTGGTGATTTTGTGAATCCATGGTATGTAGATGTTTATGATAGTCAAGGAAAAAGGGTTGTCAATGTTCTCTTATTTACTTTAAAGAGTGATATTGCATTTTTTCAACAAGTTGGTGTCATAGAGAAGATAACATATGGATGTGTTGGGAAAGAGGGAATACAATGTAATCTTGTCAAGATCAACGGAAAAATGTATTATACAAACTTGATCCTTTGTCATTTCACTTTGCATGTATTAAAGAGGCCAAAGAAGACTCTTTGAAAAAAATGGACCGGACCTTATTTCAAGAGAGGTAAAGGGCATAGAAGACATTATATCAGCATTCCAAGTAGTCCAAAATAGTAAGCTACTTTTCCTATCAAGAAAAGGTTATCGCCCCAACAAAAGGATAAAGCTCCAAGATAAACAAATAGAATTGAGATCTTCACCTACTCCTCAAGAAGAAAATAATACACCAAATCTAACAAGCTCAAATTCAAAATCACCTCAATAAAGTTCCTTGTTACAAGCTCTAGTTGTTAGTATGGTTGCTAACACACTAGTGAGAATGATGCCACTTACCTTCTATGTTGGAATTTACACCTGCAATGCCAATAATTTCTCTTGAGGTCAAGGGAGTAAAATGAACATTTGATTTTCTTGAGAGAGTTAAGAAGAAGGGAAAAAAGGAAGAAATTGGATTTCACATGTTTTGAAAATTCTTCCAATTTGGTCAGAGAATCTAATTTCTTATTCTTGTTTATAGGTGCTATGAGGCACCTCCTTTATATGCTTATAGATCACTATGTTGGGATTATCTGGAGAAGCTAACCATGTCTTTCATAAAGAATCCCATGAATCTAGCAACAATAGTATATCTTATTCCTTTTGTACATTACAACAATGAGAAGAGACCCATGCATCATGGTAAGGTTGATGCTAAAAAGTTGGACACTTATAGTTATTGGATTATATCAGGTCTTCAGTACTCAGTTCATGTAGCAAAACTACATATTCAAAGTAATGGTGTACATTGTTTAGCAACCAAGCATTTATACACCACAAGAAATGGTAGAATATCCTCTTCTTTTTTGGTTGTATAATCTGTGCATGCCTCTTCCATGTAGTATTCCTTATATGTACTTATCAACCTTTGTATAAAATCACATCTTGCGACATTTACAAATAGATTTTCATATTCTATTTTACTCTCCTCTCTCTCCATGGTTCCATTTAATGTCATGAGTTGTCATCACTAGTCTTGTACTTATTCTATGAGTTATCAATCTTGTGGGTTTAAGTACTTTTTATGCTCATCTTGATCACCATTGCATTCCCAACATGTAATTTCTTTCCAGAATATTATATGGCACATAGTGCTATATGCGTGCACCTTGCCACAAATTTGTTTTCCCCTCTGCAACCATCGCTATTTGCATTTGTGATTTCTCTGCATGCATTGCTATTGCTATCGTTATCTACATCGCAAACCATCGCTATTGACATAGATAGAGACGGTTTATGTGACGATTTTGTAGAGACACTTATAGCGACACTTTTAGCAATGATAGGGGAAAAATTTTTAATGTACATTTGTGTTGTTTTGAACATCTATATGATGCATGTATCTTGTAATGGCAATCCCCCTAAGTCCACTCTCAAATATGGGGTTAATATTTAGTCACTTGGTCTAATCTTTACTCCTTATTTGAAAGTGAAACACTTAGGAGATTCCCGAATTCTCTGATATGGTATTCATTGCAAAAGTACTATGGAGTATAGGAACTCTAGAACTAGAAAATTGTAGGAATTGCAAGAATACATGAATTACATGTTTGCATGTTTAATAGGTCCATAGGTAATAAAATATTCTTCAAATCAAACTTTTCTTTTTCCATCGAACTCTACATATTTCAATAAGCTATTTTCCATTTTTTTAAAAACAATTACAAAAGCATACACAAGAAGATTTGGAATTGGCCACAAAAAAGGTCTTTCCACATTCAAAGAAACTTGCAATTTACAATTATTGCTATTTCAAACTCCTCATAGTTTCTATCAACTTCAATTCTATATTGAATTATTGTGATAACATAATGATTGCAAGATAACAATCTTGCAATCCTCAAAAACCTTTGCTTTTCTTTTCTTACCGATGTAAAACACTTGAATATCTACTTTACATCCACACAACTCACAACATAACAACTCTCTTCCTATTTCACTTGTTAAAAACAAGGCATCAAATAAATGTCCACAATAATTAAGTTTCATGAAGTAGTAGAGAAGGAAAACAAGATGAAAGCAATCATTTCCAATTATATATATAGAATGGGAGAATTGCAATAATAGACCCAATTTAGAAGCTTTCTCTCCATTGAACATGGTTGCAAACCTTTTGGGTGTAATATTGCACCTTAAGAGAAACATTTGGAATCTTTTTGAAGTAGTCCTTCAAAAATATCCAAATTTATTTTAAAATATTAAAAATACGTATTTTTGATTGATGCTTTTCAAAAAATCACCTAAAGTTGCTTCAAATCTATGATATCCATATTTAAAAAAGAGTCCGTTTTGATTCATTTTCAAACTTGATATGTTGATTTTTAATTGTTTTTTTGAATCAAATATTTTTTGATATTGTTAAGGGAATCTTACAAAGTCTTCTTAGGAGGAGCATGTAACTTAATCAAAATGTTTGCAACTCTATTATTGGCATCACCATTGAGCCCCAAGGTCAAAATATGTTTTGTTCTATAGACATCCCTCTCTTTGAGCTCACAAACAAGCTTCAAAACTATTCTCTCATGTTTTGCCTCCTTCAAAACTATAAGACTCTCTAAAATTCCTATTTTTCATGTATTTCTCTCTTTTTAATACACTCACTTTACCCACTAATTTCCCTTCCTTTTTTAAGTCGCAAATATGCAATTGATCACTTTAAAATCTCTCATTTGCATAGGGGTCACACGTATAAGTAAAATATACTATATTTATATATTTTTTGCATTTCCAATGTACAAAGATAACAAGGATATGCTTAGAAAGAAATGTATTTTCCTTATATCGAAGGTTGGATTCAAAGATAAGAAAGATTATTACCTAGGGGCTTGTTTCAAAGTGTTATTTATTGTAAGCAACTAAGGGGTAGTAAAAGCATATATGCCCTAGAAACAACTTGCATTGTAACCCAAAGTGGACAAAAACTCTTTTACTATGTTATTGTAGGGTTTTAATGGTGGATGATCCTCTTCATTAGGCACCTAGGACTCTCTAAGTCTTAAACTGAAGACTTCTTCTACGAGAGAGCCTTTGGGTGGCTTTACACTTTTGTGTTTTATGTGACATGAATTTTTAATAGTGGTTCATGTACAAAAAGTGTGGTTCATACATAAAAAAGAGTGGGTAATTTTTGTATTGCATTGAAAACAACCATATTCAATTCAAAAGAAATATGTATAATACGAGTTGCTAATAAATACATTATCATGAAGAATAGTGAGACAAGTACCTATCTTCGTTGTTTTGAAACTCACAACTCTCTCCTTTATCAGCATATATGGTGATAACAATGACTAGAGGTATTGGTAATCTTTACTAGTTGTATATGCATGAGCAATAAAATAGTCAGCTCAATGGAGATTCTATGCTTTGGGAGCATCTAATGTATACTATTTCTTATGTTTGAATTTACTAAAATGTAACAAAATAGAAACCAGAATTTGCACATGGCGTGTAATGGATGGATCCAAAACCCTTTCTATTGTCTATTTCCTTATTCACTTTTCTCTACTTTCTTCATGGATTCATCTCTCTCTCTCTCTCTCTCTCTCTCTCTCTCTCTCTCTCTCTCTCTCTCTCTCTACACACATACACCCACACACACACACATACACACATACACCCACACACACATATATAATCCATTTTCCATGAAATCCACACATTTCAAACCTTTTGTAATCGTCTCTTTTCTTTCTTTAAATTTCTAGACTTCTTAATTAGTCTCGTCTCTTATTTCTCCCATATCTTGCATGTGGACTACCTTTGGACAATTGCTTGAATTATATGCACCACCTATCATTCTCTCTTTTATTTATCTAAATAGTTTCATCACACACACACACACACACACACATCTTGCATGTTGTAATATATCAAATATTTATTTTGATTTTCTCTCCCTCTCGCATGGCGGCGCATTGTGCTGGAAGGGTGGAAGGGGATAGAGGAGCCAGCAAGCTCCTCGCTAGAGCTTGCTCAGCTCCACTGGCATGCACCATGACACATAGGAGGGGGAGGATTCCCTCCCCTCCCCTATAAAAATGAGGGAGGGCCGCATGCTAACAGAGAGGGAGAAGGAAGGACAAAAGACGTATGCTGCCTGATCGAGTGCCGTGAGAGAAGGGAGAATGATCGCCTAATGCTGCCGAGCTGCTACTATTGCCTGCCGCCTCTATCCTCTCTCCCCACGTGTGCCATCATCTGCCGCCTGCAGACTTTTAACCCCCCCCCCCCCCGTCATCGCCATCAAATTTTCCCCCCCACGTGGCTCCTGACTCCCACAGAAGCTTCTTGAAGCTTCTAAGGCGGGGGCTCCTTAAGCCCCCTTCCTATAGCCTTATTACCTTTTTCACCCCCCTCCCGGTTTTATCCCCTTAGAATCCTTTCACACCCCCCCTCCGGTTTTTAAACCCTTAAGCCCTTTTTCTCCCTTAAAGCACCTTCACTTGGAGGTCTTAACCCTTTCCGAGGAACCCTTAACCTTTCCTGTGGGGCCATTAAACCCCCACTCCCCTTGGCCTCATAAACCCCAAATCCCCCCCCTTGTGCTTAAATTTATAAGTCCCTTCTTGTGTTCTCCTTGAAACCCCCTCATATTCCTTTTTATCACACCCCCCTAAGCCCCTTTTTAATCCCCGTGTTCCCTTTTTCCTTACACACCCTTTTTCCTCCCCCGTGCTATAAGCCCTTCACCCTTCACCTTTCCCTTTCACCCCGGGTTTAAATCCCTAAGCCTTTACTACTCCGTGTCCCAAAACCTCTCCAAAAATCCCCCTTCCTATACCTTTTACCCCAAGCCCAAAGATCTCCCAAGGCCCTTCATATATGTTTGTGAAACCACACTCACACACACCCTTTTCACCATGATTATAACCTATAGACCCTTTTTCTCTTAGGCTTTATAAACCTTTCCCTCTTCGAAGAAGCTAAGACCTTAAAGGTCTTGTTACCCCTTCCTCGTGGTTAATTCCTTAACGGATCCTTGCCTCGAAAGAAAGAAGAAGAGTTTTGAAGGGGTGGTGGAATTCTGGAAAAAGAGTGTAAAGCTGCCTTCACGTTTGAAGGATTACAACCGCGATGCCACCTAAGGAAGTCCAGGGAGTAGCTGCGAGAGGGTCATCTCTTGGTATCCATGTGGATATCTCACCCCAAAACCAAGTTTTTCCTTCTTGGTTTTTATATCAGTTTTAATTCAATCATGAAAGATGAATTGTTAGGATAAGTTATATTTTGTCCTAGTTATTTACGATGAAGTAATTTAGTTTAATTGAACATGCAAAATGGGTAATGAATAAAACATAGTTTTCCTTCAAATAGCATTATGCATTGAAACAAATTATGAGCAAGATTATTTACCCACTAAAGTAGTATATTTCGGCTAAATCTTGAAGGTATAAAAATTGCATCTTGCACCATTAACCACTATTTTTTTTCAACGAATCATCATAGAAGATGAAATTCATGAAAGGTTTCTTACATTGTTTAAACTCTAGGAAGTTATCATTACTAACTGCATATCTTAGCAAGGGAAAGATTGTTGATTGGGCATGAGTTTTGTTCGCAAGGAAAAAAGGAAGATTAATTGAATTTACCTAACCTCGAAGCAATAAAGTTTAGAACTGAAAAATCAATCGTCACATAGATAACAAATCGTGCCGAGGTGATCTCGATATTACGTTCTAAAAGTTAACCGAATTAATGTAAACTTAGAAATACCTATGCTGGGAAATATGCATTGGGAATGATTTAGAATCCAAAGAAACGTTTATACTTTAAAATACTTGCCCACCTTCCCTGATTGTAGGGTCAATAAATCATAACGTAAAAGAACTAGGGTTTGTCCCTGAGGTTCTTAAAGAAAATAATAAAAGGAGACCCTAGGTCTGACAAACGTTAGCTTAAAGAAACTGAAAAGGATTGCTTCATCGCATAGTACGATGCAGGACTTGCGCAACAAGTACGAAGTCATATGGTCTTGTGATTGATTCACAAGAAGAAAGGTTAATTACCCTCAACAAGGATGGCAGATCCTTACGCAAGTTATCTTGCAAAAGGATGTATTCTTTGATATCCTTCTAAGTAAGGATTGTTAAAAACCGGAAACTAAAGTATCCAATGAACTTTAGGGTTGACTAAGTTGGGTTAATAGGGTACACCCTAACCTAGAATATAAAGGATCTTGCGAAGCAAGGTACCCGGAATCAAGTGCTAGATGCATTCAAAAGGAGAGATTCCTTCCTTAGCAGTTTGCCAACAACAAGATTGGTTAATGGAAATGTTTGTGCTTGCTAGACATTTTAGTACACAGTTTTGATTTATGAATTACAAATTAAATGAATATCTATACTTCAGGTTGAAGGCCTAAAGGGAGAGGCAGCTTCAGTTACCCCCGATTGCTTGCTTGACCCTAACCAAGGGGGTTGTTGACCACGCCGGGAACGTGGACCGAACCTGCCGCGAGAGGTCTCTCCGTTGAGCTCTACTTGGAGCAGGATGATGCTTGGGTGCCAGGGGGGCTTTGGCCGTAAATCCCTCGCCTTCCAGGTCTTGCACAAGAGGCTAACGTGACTCGGGATTGGATCTCGAGGCCCGCATACTAGTCTACGGGAAGAAGCTTAGAATAGTGATCCCTATGGATTACTAGATAGCCTTCGGGCGGATTGTGGACAAGCCTATGGGCGAAACTCCTTGTATTTCAAAGATAAATATGATGATATGTTAATAAAGAACTTGTTTGATATTGTTTTTCTATGTGACGTGATAAGATTACGTGAAGGAACCAGTGCTTAACGGTTTAATTAAAGAAGCTGATTGTTACATGTCCAATTAATGTATTAGATAATTACATAACTAAAACAAACCGAGGAAAGTGCGGAGGATGGGCCATGGGTCTGTCCTACGGTTGGGTGGTCCCGGTTTACCGGGAACTTTTCTCAAATCTCGAAGAACAGCGGGATGATCGTCAAAGGAAACAAACAACAAAAACATTGACCTAGAGTTATGTCTTAACCGATTTACGTTGTTTTAGGGGAACGAAATGGGACTATGCCTTATGGAAGAGAGGTTGAGCTTTGCATCCCTCTCGTTTCCCATTCTCTTTGAACCAGGTGCAGCGTGAATCCGCTTCGGACTTGGCGTTTCTGCGTAAAGTAGTTTGCTTGGGTCTGACACTAGTTGCTGTTAGGAAATGACCAATCAGGAAAACCCAAATTCCAGTCGATCCTAAGTGGAAACAGCCAGAATACTTCCGCTACGTGGCAGACGCGGAAAGCCCTAGATCACAAACCCCGTAACATTCCATGGGAGTGCCGGGCGGAGCTTTCTAGACATCCTTTCCGATGGACTACTAAGACATGTCCTAGATAATATTAGTGGACACGTTACAGTTGGTATCAGACTCGACCAACAACGGAATTGTTTTTATGAAATCTCAATGAAATGAAGTAAAGAAATTGTTGCTATCCAAACATTTCCTTACCTTCAATACTGTCTTGCAGAATTATGAAGCGTGGAACAAGTTCTTGGTATTTCGAGTAATGTTTATGACTGCAATGCATTCTCCACTTTATAGACAAAGAATTGGGATGATGAATATCCTGGAGCAGATCTATAATCCATCACCTTTGTACATAGAACGAAGATGGACGGGTGCTTCAGGAATCTACTATATAGCCGCCCACCAGTTTGCTTATCTACAGACCAACCTAAAAAGGATCAAGTGGTTGGAAGACTTGAAAGTCATGAAGCTGTTCGTTTTTGTGGAAGCTCACGTAAATTCGACTTTACATATTCGAGGTCGGAGGGTTGAAATGAACTCATATGTATATAAGGAAGTAACCCGTGTAATCCCCGCCGATAGGATTAAAGTGTTGGGCCGCCATGAGAAGTATGGATTCCAACGGAAAGGATATCCTGAACTTCCAATGACTTATCGATTCCTGAAGATCCATGACCCAAAGCCTTACTATTACACAGTTCCTGTAGATAAATGCAATACAATGTTGTTCTCCCCAAACTAAATGTAACAATTGGTTTATCATCACATGAAACATTGTATTTGAAAGGGCTATGCCCATGTAAATACAAATAAAGACTTCTTTTTTTATCAATGTCTGGTGATGCATAAGAGTTGATAAAAAGTTAAGTAGCTACATTGTTTACGAGATAGCTGAATTAAAGATAAGCTAACGTCGATTATCGTATAATAACGTTAAGAAAACCTTTATTCAGGCACAACCCTAGGTAAAGGTTTCTAATTCGCCTCCTACATCAAGTACTGTTGTGACCCAAGAGAAGAAGTTCCTTCTCAAGCAGATTAAGCAACCCGAGTTTGACAGGAGAGGCAGATTCGTTTAGGCTGATGCTGAAATTTGGATTGAATCCATGGAGGATTACTTCAAAGCAACTGGTACTGCACCTGCCAATCAAGCAATGCTCGCCAAGTTAAAACTCACCGGCGAAGCCAGACTTTGGTGGAAGCAATGGTGCAAGGATTAAGGGATCGCAGAGGGATCCGTTACCTGAGAGAAGCTGAAGAAAGCCATGCAGGGTAGATACTTACCACTTGCATATCGCACGCAGAAAATGAACGAGTTCTACGAGCTAAAACAGCTAGGAATCACTCTTGACGCATACTATTCTAAATTCGTCTCACTTTTAAAGTATGCGCCGCAGATGGACATGACATAGCAAGTGTCCAAATTTTTGCAGGCTTAAATCCACCAGTAAATACCCATCTCCAATCTATGCCTCCATCAGATCTTCAAGATGCACTCATTTGAGTAGTGCCTATAATTCAGGAGGTGCAAGCTAGACAAAGGGATAACAAAACTTGGTCTTATAATGACCCGAACAGAGGAGCATTTAGACCTCAAATGAAGAGAGTTCAAGGTCATAATCAGGGAAAAGAAAGAAAGCAAGGACGAATAACATCAACAACTTTGTTTCTACTCAAAGTAATGGCCAAAACCTTCGTTGTTTCCACTGCAACGAGCCCGGTCACTTCAAGAGGCAATGTCCCAAGCTTGGTGGAGGACATCACCAAGCGCCTTTCCAAGGAATAGGCCGCGGTCAAGGAGCTGCTACCCGAGGAAGAGGAAGAACCACCTGCATTGCCAATAGGCAAATGTGCGAAGAAGAAGATGATGATGATGATCCGACCATGGAAGCAGAATTCGAAAGAGCGACAGTCCATGCCGCTTTACACAAGAAAGGGCCGAATCGCCAGTTCTCGGTGATTCAGACACCGTCGGACTATCAAGGTAAAGGTTTCAAAACCTTGACTGATTGTGGCAGTACACATTCCTTTATCTCACCAGCATGTGCAAAAAGATTAGGAATAGCCACAGTAGAAGCACCTATCCTGCTTGTGGAATTGGCAAATGGTCGTGAGGTAACTTGTACCAGGCAAATTCCTAAGGTGGAATTCTTTCTAGGAGGAAAGAAGACTTCGGTTAAATTCAGAGTCATGAATTTAGGTATCCATGAGTGTCTACTCGGAATGGATTGGCTTAAGCCTAACAATGCCCACATTCATTGCGGAAAGGGTCAAGTTTCCTTTCGAAACTCTGAAAGGGAATTAGTCACAACTCAAGGTGATGCAGGAGTGCCAAGAATCCAATTGGCCAAAGTATCTCGGATCATAAAAGGAGTCAAAAAAGGATTACACGTTTACTTGATCAAACTCAACAAGTTAGATCAAAAGAAAGAGTCTCATGAAGGACCTTCTTGGCTAAAGGAATATGCGGACGTATTCCCTGAAGAGTTAACCAAACTTCTGCCTCAAAGAGAAGTGGATCATGAGATTAGGTTAGTGCCTGGAGTTGCACCAATTGCCAAGAGACCTTATAGAATGTCCATACCAGAAGCAATTGAGCTGAAGGAACAACTCAAGCAACTGTTAGATCAGGGCTACAATCGACCTAGCAATTCACCGTGGGGAGCTTCAGTACTATTCTAGAAAAAGAAACATGGGACGCTTCGACTATGTATTGATTACCGAGGGTTGAATCAATCAACAGTCAAGAACAAGGATCCTATTCCTAGAATATATGAGCTTCTTGATCGTCTTCAGGGTGCAAAGATCTTCTCCAAGATTGATCTCAGGTCAGGTTACTATCAGATAAGGATCAAGGAAGAAGATATCCCAAAGACGGCCTTCAATACAAGATATGGGTACTTTGAGTTCCTGGTTATGTCATTCGGGCTTACGAATGCACCTGCCACCTTCAATAGATTAATGCAGGATATTTTCAGGCCATATCTTCATGATTTCGTGCTTGTCTTCTTCGATGACACTTTAGTCTATTCTAAACAGGAAGAAGATCATGAACCTCAACTTCGGATTGTCCTAGAGACAATGAGGTCACATAATCTATATGCAAAAATGAAGAAGTGTGCATTCTTCAAGCGTCAGATTGAATATCTGGGAGTCATAGTATCATTAGAAGGAATATCAGTGGACCCAGCCAAGGTCAGAGATGTGCTTGAATGGCCAACACCAGTATCTGTCAAAGAAATATGCAGCTTTCTTGGATTGACAGGATGGTATAGGGTCTTCATCAAAAACTATGCTTTGATTGCAGCACCTCTGATGGATTTACTGAAGAAGTAGACTTCCATTACATGGTCAACTCCCGAACAAAATAGCTTCGATAGATTGAAGCAAAGTTTGGTATCAGCACCTATTCTAAAACTTTCAGACCTCAATAAGGAATTCAAGGTAGTAACTGATGCTAGCATTCTTGCCTTGGGGTGTGTACTTATTCAGGAAGGTCATCCAGTAGCATACTCTTCAAGGAAACTGAAGAACCATGAAAAGAATTATGCTACGCATGATCTGGAATTACTCGCTTTCATCCATGCTCTAAAGCTTTGGAGACACTACCTGTTGGGTAACGAGTTTACTCTAGTAACCGACCATAAGAGTCTCAAATGGATCTTTACCCAGAACGAGCTCAACATGAGGCAACGTCGGTGGATTGAAGTGTTGGAGAAATATGACTTTGAAATCAAGTACCGACCAGGGAAAGAGAATGTAGTTGCCGATGCACTTAGTCGCAAGGCATTCCTAAATTCCCTAATCTTGCAGAATCCATCAACGGCCAGATCTCTAGCTACAAAAGTATCTATGCCAAACAACCCTATACTTGAGTTAGCTAGAGAGGAAGCATGCCATGATTTGGCCTACCAAACAATGCTAAAGGAGATCTCTATCAAGGATCATAATCAAAAGTTGCAAGCTAAGTATCAGGAATTTTCCATTGATAATGGACTTGTCTACTACAGAACAAGGCTGTGTATACCAGCAAGCCATTCACTTAAGCAGAAAATGATGTGGGAAGCTCATGATTCCCCTTTCGCAGGACATCCTGGCTATGCTAAGACTCTTAATGCAGTTAGGAAGAGCTACCATTGGGAGAGGCTCAAAGGTGACGTTCTCAAATATGTCACTGAGTATTTGTCTTGCCAACGTATCAAAGCCGAACATGTCATGATACGAGGGAAACTGCAACCACTTGACATCCCCCAAATGAAGTGGGAATTCATTAGTATGGATTTTGTTGTAGGCTTACCCCAAGTCTAGGGAGGATACAACTCCATCATGGTTGTGGTTGACATGCTTACCAAGGTTGCACACCTTATTCCAGTAAAGACAAACTATAAAGCCTCCGACATTGCAAGATTGTTTATCAAGGAGATATTCAAGCTACATGGTTTACCTAGAAGAATCATTAGTGATCGAGATTCTCTCTTCACATCACACTTCTGGATAGCTATCTTTGAAGCTATTGGGACTCAACTCTGTTTTAGCACCGCCTACCATCCCCAAACGAATGGCCAAACAGAGCGAGTAAATCAAGTCATTGAGGATATGCTTAGGGCATACTGCTCTCGAGAGCCAAAGAGGTGGATTCAATACTTACCATTGGTTGAATTTGCCTACAATGCTTCATACTAGCAAAGCATTCAGATGACCCCTTTCTAAGCATTTTATGGTCATGATTATGGAAGTCCCCTAAAATTTTTCGATCCAACCTTAAGGGTTGAAGCTTCAAGACAGATGTTGGAAGACATGGATGATCAAATAAAGTCAATAAGACAGGACATACAAGCGGCCAAGGATAGACAAAAGGCATACGCGGATCTGAAGCATCAAGAAAGGGTCTTCGAAGAAGGAGACATGGTCTTCATTCGCGTACGCCCTAAAAAGAGTTCCCTATCCTTAGGAGATTGCAAGAAGCTAAGTCCGAGGTATTGTGGGCCATACAAAATCCTCAAATGCATGGGATCCAATGCTTATAGATTGCAACTCCCTGAGAACCTAAAGGTTCACAATGTATTCCATATCAGCCTATTGAAAAAATATGTACCCAACCCTAACCATGTACTTGATGACCAACAAATTGTAATGCCTAGCCAAGGAGTCCTTGAGCTAAGGCCTGATAGAATCTTAGATGTTAGGGAGAGACAATTAAGATCCAGAACCTTGAGAGAATGCCTCATCCAATGGAAAGATTATCCCGAAGAGGATGCCACTTGGATAGAAGAAGACACTCTCAACCATCAATATCCCTAGCTTATCTCGAGATGAGGACATCTCGATTCCTCTAAGGGGGAGAGAATGTAATATATCAAATATTTATTTTGATTTTCTCTCCCTCTCGTGCGGTGACGCGTCGTGCTGGAAGGGTGTAAGGGGATAGAGGAGCCAGCAAGCTCCTCGTTGGAGCTTGCTCGGCTCCACACGCATGCACCATGACAAATAGGATGGGGAGGATTCCCTCGCCTCCCCGATAAAAATGAGGAAGGGCCGTAGGCTAATGGAGAGGGAGGAGGAAGGACAGAAGACGTATGCTGCCTGATCGAGTGCCGTGAGAGAAGGGAGAATGATCGCCTGATACTGTCGAGCTACCGCCTGCCGCCTGCTGCCTCTATCCTCTCTCCTCACATGCGCCATCATCTGCCGCCTGCAGACTTTTCACCCCCTCGTCCTCGCTGTCAAATTTTCCCCCCACGTGGCTCCTGACTCCCACAGAAGCTTCTTGAAGCTTCTAAGGGGGGGGCTCCTTAAGCCCCCTTCCTATAGCCTTATTACCTTTTTCACCCCCCTCCCGGTTTTATCCCCTTAGAATCCTTTCACACCCCCCCTCCGGTTTTTAAACCCTTAAGCCCTTTTTCTCCCTTAAAGCACCTTCATGTGGAGGTCTTAACCCTTTGCGAGGAACCCTTAACCTTTCCTGTGGGGCCATTAAACCCCCACTCCCCTTCGCCCCATAAACCCAAAATCCCCCCCCTTGTGCTTAAATTTATAAGTCCCTTCTTGTGTTCTCCTTGAAACCCCTGTTGCACCCCCTCATATTCCTTTTTATCACACCCCCCCTAAGCCCCTTTTTAATCCCCATGTTCCCTTTTTCCTTACACACCCTTTTTCCTCCCCTGTGCTATAAGCCCTTCACCCTTCACCTTTCCCTTTCACCCCGGGTTTAAATCCCTAAGCCTTTACTACTCGGTGTCGCAAAACCTCTCCAAAAACCCCCCTTCATATACCTTTTACCCCAAGCCCAAAGATCTCCTAAGGCCCTTCATATATGTTTGCCAAACCACACTCACACACACCCTTTTCACCATGATTATAACCTATAGACCCTTTTTCTCTTAGGCTTTATAAACCTTTCCCTCTTCGAAGAAGCTAAGACCTTAAAGGTCTTGTTACCCCTTCCTCGTGGTTAATTCCTTAACGGCTCCTTGCCTCGAAAGAAAAAAGAAGAGTTCTGAAGGGGTGGTGGAATTTTGGAAAAAGAGTATAAAGTTGCCTTCACGTTTGAAGGATTACAACCGCGATGCCGCCTAAGGAAGTCCAGGGAGTAGCTGCGAGAGGGTCATCTCCTGGTATCCATGTGGATATCTCACCCCAAAACCAGGTTTTTCCTTCTTGTTTTTTATATCGGTTTTAATTCAATCATGAAAGATGAATTGTTAGGATAAGTTATATTTTGTCCTAGTTATTTACGATGAAGGAATTTAGTTTAATTGAACATGCAAAATGGGTAATGAATAAAACATAGTTTTCCTTCAAATAGCATTATGCATTGAAACAAATTATGGGCAAGATTATTTACCCACTAAAGTAGTATATTTCGGCTAAATCTTGAAGGTATAAAAATTGCATCTTGCACCATTAACCCCTATTTTTTTTCAACGACTCATCATAGAAGATGAAATTCATGAAAGGTTTCTTACGTTGTTTAAACTCTAGGAAGTTATCATTGCTAACTGCATATCTTAGCAAGGGAAAGATTGTTGATTGGGCATGAGTTTTGTTCGCAAGGAAAAAAGGAAGATTAATTGAATTTACCTAGCCTCGAAGCAATAAAGTTTAGAACTGAAAAATCAATCGTCACATAGATAACAAATCGTGCCGAGGTGATCTCGATATTATCTTCTAAAAGTTAATCAAATTAATGTAAACTTAGAAATACCTATGCTAGGAAATATGCATTGGGAATGATTTAGAATCCAAAGAAATGTTTATACTTTAAAATACTTGCCCACCTTCCCTGATTGTAGGGTCAATAAATCATAACGTAAAAGAACTAGGGTCTGTCCCTGAGGTTCTTAAAGAAAATAATAAAAGGAGACCCTAGGTCTGACAAACGTTAGCTTAAAGAAACTGAAAAGGATTTCTTCATCGCATAGTATGATGCAGGACTTGCGCAGCAAGTACGAAGTCATATGGTCTTGTGATTGATTCACAAGAAGAAAGGTTAATTACCCTCAACAAGGATGGCAGATCCTTACGCAAGTTATCTTGCAAAAGGATGTATTCTTTGATATCCTTCTAAGTAAGGATTGTTAAAAACCGAAAACTAAAGTATCCAATGAACTTTAGGGTTGACCAAGTTGAGTTAATAGGGTATGCCCTAGCCCAGAATATAAAGGATATTGCCAAGCTACAAGGTACCCCGGATCGAGGGCGGAAGCTTGGAATAGTGATCCCTGTGGATTACTAGATAGCCTTTGGGCTTATTATGGACAAGCCTACGGGCGGAACTCCTTGTATTTCAAAGATAAATATGATGATATGTTAATAAAGAACTTGTTTGATATTGCTTTTCTATGTCACGTGATAAGATTATGTGAAGGTAAAGGTTTAATTAAAGAAGTTGATTGTTACATGTCCAATTAATGTGCTAGATAATTACATAACTAAAACAAACCGAGGAAAGTGCGGAGGATGGGCCATGGGTCTGTCCTACGGTTGGGTGGTCTCGGTTGGCCGGGAACTTTTCTCAAATCTCGAAGAATAGCGGGATGATCGTCAAAGGACACGAACAACAAAAACGTTGACCTAGATTTATGTCTTAACCGATCTACACTGTTTTAGGGGAATGGAATGGGACTATGCCTTATGGCAAAGAAGTTGAGCTTTGCATCCCTCTCATTTCCCATTCTCTTTGAACCAAGTGCAGCGTGAATCCGCTTCGGACTTGGCGTTTCTGCGTAAAGTAGTTCGCTTGGGTCTGACGCTAGTTGCTATTAGGAAATGACCAATGAGGAAAACCCAAATTCCGGTCGATCCTAAGTGGGAACGGCCAGAATACTTCCACTACATGGCAGACGCAGAAAGCCCTAGATCGCAAACCCCGTAACATTCCATGGGAGTGCCGGGCGGAGCTTTCTAGACATCCTTTCCGATGGACTACTAAGACGTGTCCTGGATGATACTAGTGGACACGTTACACATATAGTCAAAGCATCCCAATTTTTTTTCTTTTTTTTTCTATAAGTTATTATATGATTTTTTTAATTTAACTATATATTAAATTGGAGTAATGTATGACATGATTTGCACTCACAATCATTAATCAAGTGTAAGTCATGTGCCAAATGTAAGTGAGAATCGCATTCAATGAGTGCACGTTGCTTCATGTGAGTGTTAATTCTCTTCATTTTTTGTAATTCCATTGGTGTAAATATGTCTATCGTCATTTAAAATATTGAGTAATCAATTAGAAAGCTATTCAAATAAGTTTTATGGGGTTAAAAACTATTTGATTGAGAGAGAGAGAGAAAGAGAGAGAGAGAGAGAGAGAGACTACAAGGGAATGGGGCAATAGCGATGGATATTTGTGATGCAAAAAAGCGGTGTCGCTATTAGCGTCACTATATGTGTTGCTATTTGCGACGCTATTTAGCGACGTAAATAGTGACGCTTATAGCGATGCAAATAGCAATGCATATAGCGATGCTAATAGCGACGCATATAGCGATGCTAATAGCGATGCCGGTCTGAGGAAAAAGTTTCGAAAACCCGAGCGTAACATTTGCTAAGAAAACATTTGCGAGAAAGCATGAAAAAGAGAGCGAGAGAGCTTAAAGCTTTGGGAGGGAGAGAGAGAGAGAGGGGGAGCTCATCACCATTGTTGCCGCCACCGTCGCTATATATGAAGAAGAAAGAGAAGTGTGCAATGGAGAAGGGAGGGAAGGTGCAAATAGAAGGTACAAAGGGTTTCATCTTTAGGCGTTTGAGGTAGGTACATTGCCTCTTCTTGCTTTATTTTTGTGTTCTCTTGTTTTCTTTTTTTGTTTTTCTTTGCAAAGAGATACATGGAAAGAGAGGGAGGGAGGAAGGGAGGGAGAAGAATGAAGGGAGAGGAAGAGAGAAAAAGAGGGAGAAAGGAAACAAAGAGAAAGAGGAAGACAGAAATGAGAGATGAAGGGAGGGAGATAGGATGAGTGAGAGAAACAATGAGAGAGAGAGAGGGGGGAGAAACAAAGAGAGAGGAAACAAAGAAAGGCAAATAGAGAGATAAAGAGAGGGGGAGAGAAATAGAGAGAGGGAGAGGGAAGGAAGAGAGGAGGAGGTAGAAAAGAAGGGTGAGGTAAAGAGAGAAAGGAGAGTGAAAAGAATAGAGAGAGAGGGAGAAAGAGAGATAGAGAGAAAAAATAGAGAGCGAGAGAGAGGGAGAGAGAAATAGGAAAACAATGAGAGAATGAGAGAGAAGGTTAATAAAGAAAAGTAAAGGGAGAGGGGGGAGAGAGAGATAAAGAGAGGTGGGGTGACATTTCTTTCAATATCTTTGTTTCTTAAGCTTTTAATTTTCTATCTTTGATTGTCTTTGCAATGAGATGAATTGAGTGAGAGTGGGGAGGGAAGGAGGGAGAGAAATAGAGAGAAGAAGGGAGGGGAAGGAAGAGAGAGATGGAGGGAAATAAAAACATGAGAGAGAGAGGCTTCATAAAAAGGTTTTAAAACCCGAGTATGGCATTTTACAGGTTTGTAAACAAGCAAGAGAGAGAGGTCGCCACCACTGCCGCCATCCACGAAGGGAGGAGACAGGTGTAAAGGAGAAGGAAAGAACTCCCAAAGGAGAAAAAAATGAGAGAAGTACGAAGGGATTCTTCTTCAAGCTTTGAGGTAAGTGCATTATCTCTTCTCTCTTTGTTTTTCTCTTTTATTTACTTCTCTCTTTCTTTTTGTTGATGAAGAGTGTATAGAGAGAAGAAGTGAGAGAGATCAACATGTGCAAGGGAGATTGAGAGAAAGAGAGAGAGAAAGAGAGGTCGCTACCACCGCCAATCCACCACAAAAAGAGAGGGGACAACTGCAAAGAAGAAGGAGGGAACCTGTGAAGGAGAAGAAGAAGAAGGAGAGAAGCGCGAAGGGATTCTTCTTCAAGCTTTGAGGTAAGTGCATTATCTCTTATCTCTTTTTTTCTCTCTTTTCTTTACTTCTCTTTTCTTTTTGTTGATGAAGAGTGTATAGAGAGAAGAAGTGAGAGAGATCAACGTGTACAAGGGAGAGAGAGAGAGAGAGAGAGAGAGAGAGAGAGAGATTACTGCCACCGCCAATCCACCACAAAAAGAGAGGGGACAACTGCAAAGAAGAAGGGAACCCATGAAGGAGAAGAAGAAGAAGGAGAAAAGCGCGAAAGGATTCTTATTCAAGATTTGAGGTAAATGTATTATCTCTTCTCTCTTTGTTTTTCTCTTTTCTTTACTTCTCTTTTTCTTTTTGTTGATGAAGAGATGTATAGAGAGAAGAAGGGAGACAGATCAACACAAGGGAGATTGAGAGAGAGGGAGAGAGAGAGAGAGAGAGAAGCTGCCATTGCCACTACCATTGCCACCACATCCACTAAAAGAAAGGGGACAACTACAAAGGAGAAGGAGGGAACCCCCAACCTCTGTCTCTTCTCCATCTTGCCCTCCTCGAGCTTACATGGCAGGCATCAAGCAAGCATGTCCCCGTTTCTCGGCCATGGGAAGGCCTCATGCCAAATCCCGCCACCTGGAGTACAAGGTGAAGCCTCCTCTAGTGCAACAACAGGTGCTCCCCATAAAGCATAACGACCATCAGAGAAGAAGAGGAGATGGAAATTGGGCACTTTTTCCCTTCGGGAGATAAGGAGAATGCAGTGCGGATATGAGCTTTCTCATCCTGAAAAGATCTTTTCATAAGGATGTTGTTCGGGAAGTCATGCAAGACTTGGAGCTAAAAGGGGTGGAAAGATTTTGGGCACGAGTGCAAGACAGCCCACCAATAGGACGGTAGACTACTGCAGCTATGACGATAGAAAGAAGAGCCTACATGATGTACTACATGTACCTTCTATTACCAAGAATCTATTGTCGATTGAACAGATGGCAGAACAAAATTTGCAAGAATCTACTGTCGGTTGGATAGATGATTTCAACTGATACACATGGCTGTACATTCGGAAGTACAAGGATGAGGTACTCAATGTCTTTAAGCAAATGGGTTTATAAAGAGAAATGCAAGTTAGATGGTTCGTTGGAAAGGTATAAAGCCCGACTCATTGCAATGGAATATACACAACAATATGGCCTAGATTATGAGGAGACTTTCAACTCGGTTGCCAAGATGGAAATGGTGAGAATAGTCATTGCATTAGTGGCTTCTAAGGGCTGAAAATTATGAAAAGTGAATGTCAAAAATGCATTCCTGAATGGTGACTTGCTTGAAGAGGTAAATATGGAGTAGTGTGAGGGTTATGTACACAACTTGAGGTGTATATGGATGCTAGCTAGCAACCTCGTCTATCATGCTAGATCCAAACACATAGAGATTCATTACAATTTCATCAGAGAAATTGTACTTGCAAGACAGATTGATCTACTTCATGTGAACACAGAAGGCCAGGTAGCCAATATCTGTACCAAATCACTTGGTAAAGAGAAATTTGTTTGTTTCATGGATGTACTTGGAGTATAGTAACTAGTCTGAGCTCAAGAAATGGAGTTTGAGAAGGGGGAGGATGAGCTTGATTCTTTTGATCTTAAAACACCTCCATCCATTGAGATTGAGGGTAAAAACAAGAAAGAAGAGATGGAAGATGACTTAGATGTAGGTAAAAACAAAAAGGAAGAAGTAGAGCTAGAGACACTACCACTCCCTATATAAGTGTTTCTAGCTCCAACACCATGGTATAACTCTTACAGATGTCCAAATGCTCCCCCAAAAGGACTTGAACAAGTTTGGAATAAGCTGGAGTGAGCAGAAGATCAATGGAACTTATTCATACCTTACGGTCCTGGCTATAATGAAAGCTTGAAGTGAAGCTCTTCTTCTTGGGCCTAACAAGTGATAAAAAAGATCCTTGAGCAATACTTTTTTGAATTGATTATATCTAGCTTTTGCAATCACAAGCTCTTTTTCTTCTTGGACCCAAGCAAGTGATGAAAAAGCTCCTTGCGAAATACCTTTTCGAGTTAATTATATCTTGCTTTTGCAATCAAAGGATTCAGTTTTTTTAAAACAATCTCATACACAATTTTTAGAAATTAGGTGTAGCTGACATTGGCAAATGAATTATGCAAGAATATTTAGTGTATATAGCTAGAAGTACAGCCTTGCCACCTTTTTTTTTTCCCTTTGTAACCGTCACTATTTGCGTCGCAAATTTACTCTGCAACCGTCGCTATTTGCATCGCTATTAATAGCGACGCTAATAGCAATGCATATAGCGACGCAAATAGCGATGCAAATAGCGACGTATATAGCGACGCCAATAGCAACGTTAATAGCGACGCGAATAGTGATAACGGGGGTAATTTTTTCCATGAATAATTCCGTCACTTTAAACGTCGCTATTGGGTCTATATGTTGTATAGAGAGAGAGAGAGAGAGAGAGAGAGAGAGAGAGAGAGAGAGAGAGAGAGAGAAGCAAGAGAGGGGTAAACACCATTGCATTACAAGAGCCCTAGTGATCTTAACTTTTAAGAGAGGTGAGCCCTGAAGTGGAAGCACAAGTGGGAGCAAGAGCTATGGTGGAAGGAGCACGAGCAAGAGAGAGAGTGACTCCAAATATGGGAACTCCAACAATCACAATGTGTGACCCGCCTTCCCTTTATTTGAATGTCACTAAAAGTATAAAGAATGAAGTGAGAGTGATGGGTGCCCGCCACTTGCAATGTGCAGGTGGTGCGGGTACTCTTAGTGTAGTTATGCACGGGCAGGTAGGCATAGGTGTCTTTACCCCTAACAACCTCCCAGTGAAAGGTGATTCTACCTTAGTAAGAAGGAAAAAATAAAAAAAAGGTACAAGTGTACAATATAGGTACAATAGGATGAGGAAAAAAGAAAAAAAAGTATAAGTGTACATAGGTACAACAAGATGAGGAAAGAAGTCATCTCATCCGATACCCATCATCTTCCTAAGGAAGAAAAAATACTCTACTAAGAGACTTTTCATGAGAAAATCAGCAAGATTCTAGCCAGTTGAGATCTTGACAAGATCAACAGTTCTATCCTCAATGATCTATGAATGAAGTGATACCTCACCTCAATGTGTTTTGTCTGTACATGGATGATCAGATTCTTGGCTAGCTTGATAGCACTAAAAAAATCTAAATGTAGTGTAGGGATAGCATATGTCATACCAAGGTCAGCAACAACCAAACACCCTAACTAGATGGTCTCCTTCCAAGCCTCAGTGGCTACAATATTCTCGGCCTCTGTAGTAGTGGAGAGGGCCATGTATTGCTACACTCATGACATCCATGAAACATAACCTCCAGCAAAATTAAACACATAGCCAAAAGTGGACTTCCTACTGTCTACATGTATTAAATAGTCATGTTTAGTGTACCCCACAACTCCTATATTTTGGTTTCCATAACAAATGCATATATCTTTAGGTACCTCATGATACCTTTCACAGCATCCCAATGCCTCTTGCCAAGTATAGCCATATACGTGCCACAACACCAATTACAAAAGTAATATCTGGATGGGTGGCTATCATGGTATACATAAAACTACCCATTGTGGATGCATAGGGAATCTTGGTCATCTCCACCTTTTGGTAATTTGTTTGCAGACAATCAACCTATGATACCTTCACCTAAGAATGCAATGGATAACCACTAGGCATCACATCCTGCATACGAAAGCACTCAAAGAC
The DNA here is from genome assembly GCF_053477565.2 of Lygodium microphyllum. Taxonomy (NCBI): domain Eukaryota; kingdom Viridiplantae; phylum Streptophyta; class Polypodiopsida; order Schizaeales; family Lygodiaceae; genus Lygodium; species Lygodium microphyllum. Next base: position 49,517,598 of record NC_141162.1, read on the forward strand.
TTTATGGATATACTCCTTCTATGATGACAAATAGAGTAGTCCTTGTTGAGACATGTCACCCATAATGTGCATACCAAGTATATGAGATGCCTACCCTAGATCTTTAATCTCAAAGCTCTTTTTGAGTTGAGCCTTAAGAGCATCTAGCTCATCATGAGATTTCTTTGCCAAAATCATGTCATCCACATAGAGTACCAAAATCAATAATGAACAATCATGGGCTTTCTTCGTGTATAAGCATGGATCCATAACACTATTACTTTAGCCTTGTGAGATAGCATAAAAGCATCAAACTTGTGGTACCATTTGCTAAGTGCATGCTTTAGACCATAAAGACTCTTCCTAAATCTACACATTAAGTGTTCCTTACCTAGCTCTATAAAATTTTTAGGATGATCCATGTATATCTCATCATTCAAGTCACCATGTAAGAAAGCCGTCTTGACATCCAACTGATAAATTTCCAAGTCAAGATGGGCAACCAAAGCTAGGACTAAGTGTACAATAGTCATCTTGACCATAGGAAAAAATACTTCATCAAAGCCAACACCATGTTCCTACTTAAAACCCTTAGCAAACAATCTGGTCTTAGATGCTGGCATGGGGTGGCTAGGGGTACTTTTAAACTTGTACACCCCCTTACAAGGCAAAGCCTTCTTGCCACTAGCCAAGGAATCCATGTCCCATGTATGATTCTTATGCAATGAGTCAATCTCAAACTACATAGCCCTCTCCCAAGAGTGATATTCACCCCTATGCATAGTCTCATCATAGGTGAAATGCTCTCCTGCATTTGTAACCAAGACATAATCCATGGAGGGCATATAATGGTCAAGAGGTCATCTATCTCTAGTATAATACCTTAAGGCAGGCTATGCTTCCTATCCAACATCCTAGCCATGAGCATCGGCTAGTGGTGCAAGCTCTCTAGTTGTTGTACAAGAGCAGGGGGCTCCACCTCTAGAAATATAAATGTGTATATCTCAACCACTTTCTTAGGCTGCCTATGCATATTGTCTTCATGGAAGATTGTATCATGATTGTGGATGAGTTTCCACACCTGCAGATCTAAAAGACAGTAATCCATCTCACTTGCATCGCTATAGCCAAGAAAAATATAATTCACACTTCTCAGATCTAGGTTATTGATTGGACCTTGGACATATGGCAGAAGGCCACATATCCAAAGACAAACAAATGAGCATATGAGGGATGCTTTCATGTCCATACCTCCTCTGCAACCTCAAAGTCAATACCACTACAAGGTGACTTGTTAATGAGATGCGTGGCATAAAAGATTGCCTTAGCCCAAAAATGGTGTGGTAAGCCTACCTAACTAAGCATATTGTGGACCCTCCCATCGATAGTTCTATTCATACGCTTAGTTGCCATACCATTCTAGAGAGGGGTGTAAAAGAGGTGGTCAAGTAATGTTTAAACCACTCAAAGGCACGTGAGACATATTCACCCCCATTATCTTTTTTAGGCATTTCATCCTATGTCCAGACCGATTCTCTGAGAGAGCAATCCAATGTGTGCTGGGAAAGAGCCAAGACATCAGATTTCTTCTTTATGGGATAATATCAAACCTAACATGAATAATCAAAATGTGACAAGGTAATTCACACCCCTAATGACTAATAGGGTATGGGTCCACATACATCTAAATGCACAAGAGCTAAAGGCTCATCCATGTATGGAATACAAAACATTGAATGCAAATTCCTAGTCTATCTATCATATAAACAGTGATCACATGACTCAAAATGCGAGTAGTGAAAATGTGAAAGATACTACAAAGCACTAAGCATTTTCATTTCCTTTAAGTGACATATGCCTACATGGTCAATAGTGTACAACCAAGGGGTAGATGCTTCCAAACTTGGCACCTCAGTGCTAACTTGCATCATCAAGCTACCCAACAGATTTAAGGCTTTTAATCAATGTAGATACATGATGTACATTATGCATTAAAAAAGTGCTACTAGAGAGAAATTCTAAAGTGACATCACCAATGCCAACAATAATAAGAGATTGATCATCACCTTAGTGCATAGAACTAGATACACTACGATAGGTATGAAACCACTTATAGTAGGGGATCACATGAAAAGATGCACCCAAATCCAAGAGCCAACACTGTGCATGCATAGACCGAGCCTCAGTCAGTTGTGAAGGCATCACATGAAGAGGTTACTAATATATAGTTACCATTGTACTCCTAAGGCTACATGGCATTTATCTCTATAATATTTACGTTGGACTTTGTAGGTACAAAACTATGATCATTGGATTTCTCTTGCACTTTCTCTTACTCCTTTTCTTTGCACTTATCATCACGCATCTTATGGCATTGTGTCCATATGTGTCCTTCTTTCACATGATAATGTCATGTAAGATTAGACTTACATCCACAAGACTTGTTGCATCCACATGATATAGATCGGGACTTCTAAGAGTCCTTCCCATGATGATCATTATCTTTCTTGCCACTTTAGCCACCTCTAACGAATATCGCATGTGAACTGCGAGGAGATTGTGACAAGCATAATTGTTTTTCCTGTGAACTTCGAGGAGACTGTGAGAAGCATAATTGTTTTTCATGTTAATCTCTTCAGTCAAAGGAGTACTCTCTACATCTTTCAATTTCAACGCATCAAGCTTGTTGGTACAGATTGTACTGTAAAATACATCCAAAGACTCAGGTAATGTACCAAGTAGAAACAAAGGATACAAATTATCCTGAAACTCAATACCCTGTTAAAGAAAATTATTTATAACTAGCTAAAGTGAGTAGAAAATTGGGTATCCTCCTTCATGTGGAGATCCATCGATTGTTTAAGCCAATACATCTGCAAAGTAGCAAGGCTTTTCCTTATATAAAGTTCTTGAATCTTTTCCCATAGATTCCATGCACGTTGATCTTCATCCTCAACAACATTATTGCGGACCTCTTCAGAGATTGATAAAATGATAGTGGACTTGCAATATAGTGCATCTAAATCAGCCGAATCATCATCATCCATGTTCTTGGGTTTAATATCCTTGTTTCTTAGTGGCTTAATCTGCTATTTTTGTACCAAAACCTACCATATTTGAGACTTTTTCTGGTAGCCCTAGTTGGTGCCATCCAACTTGGCAATGTTAAACAAAGTTGTATCTTTGAGATGACCAACCATAACGAGTCAAACAGAGGTAGATGATGTAGAAAGAAAACTCTTGTGATTAGTAGAAAACAAGCCAAAACCACTGCTGAAACAAGCTAAAAATAAAAGAAACTGCTAAAATGACTAGCTTTCCACAAATATAATCAAAAGGGTATCAAATAGTAATGATTACCCTCAGTAAACGCTCATAGTCTACAATTTACATCTTGTTGTAAGAAATCACAACAGTAGGAAAAAGAAGCCAAAAGCATAGATATCATTGATACATAACTAATTGCAATTGCTAGGAGGTAAATACATCCAACACTGAGTAAAAAAGAGTAATGGGCACGAAGAACTATCAACCAAGCAGGGTGTCTAATAAGATACATCTCATAGACATAAAATTTATGCATGTAATAAGCCTCGGGGTAAGAAAGGAGACCAAGCATAGGCACAACTGATAGAAAAGTGTAAGTAAAGCTTAGTACAGAGCCATTCATGATGTGCACATAATTGACAACACTATGATAGAGATAGATGGTTTCCCAAGAGTAGTGTTAGATCAGCCCACTAAGCATGAACTGCATACATGAAGCACAAAGAGAGCATAGACATGTCAATGTCTCATGATCTCAAGCTCAACTACAAAGTCAAAGCTCAATGTACATCTAAATAGTCCAGAATCTCACATTGGAAAAAAAGTCAGATGTAGAGGGAGTAAACACTACTCAAATACATCAAGTATATATCATATGACATATGACATCCAAGTAGAATACACCCAGAGCATAAATCCCAAAGTAGCTCAAGCGCATAAAATTTGAGTAGCTCGCAAACAAATAGTGTCCAAGTTCTCCAAAATTCTCAAATGAAATTACAAATGAATCCCTAAATGTTTGTCAGACATAGATATTTCAAGTAACATCCATTTCTGACATAAGCATAAAAGCATAAAGCCTAGATGTCAAGGAGAGACAATCGGCATAAACTCTCATAAAGAATGCCAACTGTAGTCCAATGACAATTAGTGTAGACCAAAATAGAGCTTAATCACTACTCAAAACCATTCTAGAACCAAAACAAAGAATATGCCAACCTCCATATACATCCAGATGGTCAAATGAATCACCCAAGAAGCACCGTAAGCAATAGATAGAGCATACACCGACCAGATAGGCTTCAGTGCTGGTTAGTAAAGTAGTAAATTCATTGTCAAAACTGAGTAAATCAGTCCTCAAAGTAAGCTCAAAGCCACCTCAAATCATAGGTACATGATATATCAGTGTACTAATATCAATGGTACACATCAATAGTGCATATAGAACATCGAAATCATAGTTAAGAGCAATAGGCATATCAAATCCCTTTTAAAAGAGGTTCAACCGTGCGATCAAGAGTGAATACAATATCAAACCAAGCTATTCTACTACCAAAATGAGCTCCAAGTGCAACCCATAAGACGAGCATAGCCTTCCCATACATGTAGACATTACCCTAGTATAATCAGGCATCATAAGATCAACAAAACTAACCATAGAAGCATCAAATAGGATGCTGCTCTATTTTATGATAGTTTGTGGACTGTTATAATAATCCAAAACTAAGGTCAAATGCTCAAATCGAATGCTCAGAGTGGAAGGATCAATGCCAAGCATCAAAACCAAGTGTATAAGTGCTTATATAGTTTCCCAATTAAGAAGATATACTAATGAGATGAGAAATGTGAGCTACTGCTAAAAAAGGGCATGTTCTATACAATATGATGCTACACCAGTAGGGTGAGGGCTATGGGAGGTTGCTCTAACTTGCTCGAGAAGGCTCAAAGAGTGCCCAAGAAGAATGCAACAGGTAGGAAGCTTGAATAGAGTGGCTACCATGGCTACCAACAAAGAGATAAGTGTTATAGGTATTCGAATGGAAGCTAAGAGTGTGTTGGACCAAGATCGAGCTCACGAAGAAGAATGCTTTGATACCAATTGAAGGGAGGTGAGCCCTCAAGTGGAAGCATGAGGGGGAGAAGAGCTATGGTGGAAGGAGCATGAGCAAAAGAGAGAGAGAGAGAGATTCCAAATGTGGGAACTCAAACAGTCACAATGTGAGACTGGCCTTCCCTTTATTCAAATGTCACTGAAAGAATAAAGAATGAAGTGAAGTGATAAAAACTTACTGCTTGGAGTATACAGGTGTAGATACTATCATTGCAGTAATATATAGGTGGCTAGGTAGAGGTGCCCTTACCCCCAACACACTTGCATCAAAGTAAGTTTAAGTTCTAGATTATAGCTTATGTAAGCATGGGTACTATGAGTGTAGTAATATACAGGTGTCTAGGTAGAGATGTCTTTACTCCCACTACACTTGCATCATAAGACCAACAAAGCTGAACATAGAAGCATAAAATAGAGTGCTCCCCTATTTTATGATAGTCAATGGATTGTTATAACAGTCCAAAACTAAGGTTGAATGCTCAAACCGAATGCCAAGACTAGAAGGATCAATGTCAAGAATCAAAACCAAGTATATAAGTGCTTATATAGCTGCCCAATGAAGAATATATGCTATATGACATGAAAAACATGAGCTACTGCTAAAAAAGGACCTATTCCATTGAACGTCATGTTGCACAAGTAGTGTGAGGGCTATGGGAGGCTACTCCAACTTGCTCAAGAAGGCGCAAAGAGTGCCCAAGAAAAATGCAACCCATAGGAAGCTTGAATGGAGTGGCTACTAGGGTTGCCAACAAAGAGATGAGTGTTGTAGGTATTCAGATAGAAGCTCAAAGTATCTTAAACGAAGCGCGAGCTTGCAAAGAAGAATGCTCTCATACCAGTTGAAGGGAGGTGAGCCCTCAAGTGGAAGCATGCATGGGAGCAAGAGCTATGGTGGAAGGAGCAGGAACAAGAGAGAGAGAGAGAGAGAGAGAGAGAGAGAGAGATTCCAAATGTGGGAACTCAAACATTCAGAATGAGTGGCTGGCCTTCCCTTTATTCAAATGTCACTAAAAGAATAAAGAATGAAGTGACAGTGATGGGTGCGTGCCGCCTACAACATGAAAGCACGAGCACTATCAATATAATAATATTCATGCGGTCAGGCAGAGGTGCCTTTACCCCCAACACACTTGCATCAAGTAAGTTTAAGTTCTAGATTATAGCTTATAAAAAATGTATTGGGAGAGAGAAAGGAAGAGCCTTTGGGGGGGGGGGGGGGTTCCTTATAAGTTCCCTAATGACTCATGATTGCATGGATCTTAGACATGCAATGCCTAGTAGAGCTCAATTGAAGTACCTCGACAAGTCACTCATAGACGTTGAATGTAAGTATGTGTGGGGGGTCAAGAGTATGAGAGGAGCAAGGAGGTCCGGATCCCAATTTAATTTTCATGTTTATGTTTGATATTTCAATTTTTTGATCTGCAAGATAGTAGGTCGTAGGTCGCCAGAGGAACCAACTTACTACATTGTCATAGAGCCCTTTCATACGTAGACACTTTTCGTTCGAAAGCTACATTGATGAACAATGCTTTACACCTATAGCCTGCTTATAAGCCTGTTGAATTAAAGTTATCTTGATACGTCAAAAAAGTGCGAGGGGAATGTTGTTACCATCTCCAATTGCGGGTTGCATAATTGTTTTTTTGCAGCGAAATTCAGTGGCAAAGCTAGCAAAACTTCATCAACGTTTACAAATGAAGAGCCGATATGGTCGAGTGTGACGTGTTGAAGTGTGCGCACCAATTAGACATAGCGAAGAGAACGCCAATCTAGAGCACACTACTGCTTGGAAAAGGAGCGACAGAGTAACTAGACAAGTACAAATAATGAAATTGACAACATAAATGGTTCTATAATTTGTGTTTAATATGCAATGCGATCCTTGCATGATTCTACTACTTGAATTCGTAGTGACTTGACGAAGCGATAGACGAGGTGGAGGAGTCTCACCCAGACAGTTCAGGTTAGATGGAACGTGGTGAGTCTATCAGAGTTATGTAATCCATTGTTTTTAAGGAGGCCAGAGGGAGGGGCATCTAAAGATTTAAGAAAGTAATTAGTAGCTTACACTAATTAAGCTGCCTGAGCGGCTGGTAATTGGAGGTGCGCGAGATGGGGAGTGGCCGTTGCAGCTACAATGGCCTCACAGGTGGAGAGCTCCAGCTTGTGTGCGAGGGCATCAGGCAGGCGTGCGAGCAGGTTCTTGGAGGCGTAGCTGGCGGTGTAGAGGCCGTGGCGCATGCCAGCGAAGTGGAAGGAGAGGTTGCCGCCCAGCCAGTAGGTGAGGCTCTGGATGTAGGCGTCCAGCTCCTCGCTTACTTGCAAGGAGGAATTAGAGCCGCTGCGGATGTACCGCACAAGGCGCACGCACTCCTCATCCATCTCCTTGACGAGCTGAGCAACGTCAAGCATGATTTGGTGGAGGTCGGGAGGAGTTACGACGGTATCTGTAGCAGCAGTGGAGGCGTCGACGGACTCCTTGAGGCGGTTGTAGTACAGAATGGAGACAAGGTTGAAGAAGTCACCGTCTTTGTATTCCTTCTCGAAGGAGAGAAGGTCGTTGAGCCAGCAGATGTGGTAGAGCGTGGCATCCCTGAGGCGCAGGAGGAGCGGGTGGGCCAGCGTGGGCTCATCCAGCTCAATGCCCAGTGCGAACTCGATGAGGACGTCGCAGGCTCTCCAGCAGCTGGAGTCCCTCCGCAGGCGCTTGTACTCCTCTACATTGGCCAGGCGCCCGCTCTGCCGATAGCCGACCTGGGTCGCGGTGGCCCGCAGGAAGTCGCGGAAGGTTCCCACGAAACGCTGCTGCTGGCCCACGGGCATGCCGCTTCGCAGATCCGACCACACCTCACGCGCCGACTCCTCGATGAGGCGGATGGCAAGGCGGGCTCGTGCCGAGATCTGTGGAGAGCTAGCCGCTACGGCTATTGCGGACTCCTCATCCTCATGATCCTCGAGCACAGCCATGATCCGCTTCGCCAGGAGCGCAGCGGCCGAGGAGTCAGCAGCCATCTCCTGGGGCTCGTCGAGCAGGTTGTCCACCATGTGCAGCCACGCCATGAACTTAATGATGGCCGGCATGCGCGAGCTTAGACCGTTGGCATACGACAGCGTCACCAGTATGTCGAAGCGCGACTTAAGGGCCACGCTCTCCGCGAAGCCGCCACCTTCACCGGCGCCGTCCAGCAGCATCTCACCGAAACGAGACAGGAGCCACTCCTGCGACAGCTGCTTCAGCTGGAGGTAGTCCGGGTGGATTGTCTGCGAAGGAAAGGAGCATTGCACCTCAGGCAACTCCACGCTCGTGATAGACTTGTCGAGGGGCAGTTCTGTCAGCCCCATCTTCTGCACCGCATCTGCCGGCAGCAGGAGCTTGGATATGCCAGAGAGCACGAACGAGGACGTGATCGGCGCCATAGGATTATATCAATAGACTGTGAATGTTGATAGGAGATCTGCCCGCTTGGTTTTAGCTGCTATAGCTAGCACAACCTGTAGCTAGTGAGTATATTGGCCGCCCATCCAGTAATGTCTGTCGAACGGGGCGAAGCTTGAGGATAGAAACCAGAGAGATTTACCTGATTAATACCGGAGGCCTGCTGCCATAGTGCCATTAGCACGGGTTTTTATACGATATGGTGTATGCAGCCGCACTGGCCGAGAGAAGAATGGGTCAAATATTTGTGACAATAGAACGCGAGTGTGCGTGACCTGTAGGGGCGTTTCGGCACATGGCCAGATCGACCATACACCTAGTGCAGCGACTCATACTTCAAGTTTGCGCCCTTGAAAAATGACTCCCATTGCCTGCTCTTTCAAAGATGCTTTTTGAGCACTTAAAAAAACTGATCATAGGGAGCTTCGTGTCGTTACGAATATGCTTTGAAGATTGAGAACTGAGGGTTTCAATTGCGCTTGTCAATAATCACCTTTTGAAGTTGAGGGCCGAGGGTTTGAAATTCATGCACGATTTAAGACAAACGTTACCCCTTTTTTAATATTTTCCATATCCCGAGGGCATGGAGGAGATGCGCTCCACAACCTGTAGCTAGTGGTATATCCTTATTTTTGTGAAACCTTCACATGATGTATCTTTTTATATCACATCCTTTAGCTAATCCTAGCATATAGTGTTAAATGATTAGGTATTACAATAACAAATTGACATTGTTGAGTGCTTGCACTGTGTGTGTCCATTATTGGTAAACACTCATGATTTATATGTGTACATGTGCACAGGCACGCCTCTTTCTGTCTCGCCCTTTGTGCCCATGATAGGTAGGCATGAATACTTCTCTATGTTTACACATGTGTATGTAAACAACACATGAACACGCATGCATCATGTTTAGATGTGTCCAAAATATCTAACTATTTAGTTAACAATGGTATTGGGGGAAAAAAAAGGCCTAAGATGTCCAAAATGCCTTCAATTACAATTGCACATCAAAAAACAATAACTAAGCAGAATCCAAACCTAGCACAATTATTTTGTATGGATACTAACGAGTGTACATACTTATTAAAGGGCTTCAAAACCTTCAATGAACAATATGAGATCATGACTCATAGTTCCTTTTATGACAACAATATATCCCATGTGTTTGGAGAAACATACATATGTTTAGTTCATTCATATATACTTAATGTGCATGATTCTATCAAAGTGAGGGAGATTTTTATTACGATCCCAAAAACACATAGACCCCCAACGAGAGGGAGAGAGAGAGAGAGAGATAGAGAGAGGGAGAGAGAGGGAGGGAGGGAGAGAGAGGGAGGGAGGGAGATCCATCCTTTGATGTCATATTGATTGCTCCACCGCTTTCCTAGTTTAGAGATTGCCAACTTGCCAAGATCACACTAAATATGCACTATGTTAAATGTGTTGCATGAGAGAAAGGGCATGCATGTTTTGAATAAGTGTGTATGGGAGAGAGAGAGAGAGAGAGAGAGAGAGAGCATGTGTGTGTGTGTGTGTGTGTGAAAATTTATATGAAATGGAGCATATGTTTCTTAATATTTTAAAAATTTAAAGAAAATAAGGCTTGGAAAGTTTTTGAGCTCCTGCCATGTAGGATCACTTAGTTTAGGTAGATTCCTTAGTAATAAGTATCATAGATTAATAAATCATATGCATTGATCTCCTTTTTATATTTTCTCTCTCAACCTCTCTATATACATGGCTTGCTATGTTATTGATGGATATGACTCTTACATGTAAACATACTTTCAAGTAACCTAAGATAAGGATTTTGTTGCCTCTAATTCCATATGATAATAGCATAACAATTTTGCTTCAGTCTAATGTCACACAATAATAATCCCTCTTAGGCAATGAACTATGTATAACCACATAATAATTAGTGATAGATATAAAATTTCATGTAAAAGTATACCCATGGTAAACACTTTATATTTCTTATCTTCATTTTCTTATGCACAAACAATCTCACTTGTTGGAGTTAAATTTCTACTTTCTTGTCTTCTTTTTGTTGTGTCAAATTTGTTGGATGTCCTTAATTCTACTCTCTATCTCAAATGCACAAAATGATCTTGTTTGTTGAAAACTTTGCCCAAGTTACATACAAACATTACAATCCAAATCAAGTCACCAAATGTGCATGTGCCGAAGCATACAGGATGCATGTGCACAAACATGTGTACATACACCTTACATAGAATGACCCAAGATATTTGCATGTGCTTTCAAAGTGTGGATTTACTTGTGCTAGTGTACATATTCCTTGAACTCACATTATAAACCCTTGTAGGCAATGAGTGAACATTCATGGACAATTGAAAAGTTTAATGCATTCGTTCAAGCTTAAATAGATAGAGAGGAACAAATGAACTTTGTTATTGAGACATTACAACAATGGAATATCTTATTCAAACTTAACATGCTCTCTTAAGATTAAGTAGATAGTGAGGAATAAATGATATTGTTATTGAAACATTGAGAGGCCAAAAAAGCATATTCCAAATTCCTAACTATGCCCAAACACCTCTCTAAACAAGACAAAATTGGCACCCTCCTTTAGATGTATGATGAGATATGCACATTGTAAAGCTTCTTCATTGCATGGAAGACCATCTTTTTTCAAGGTTTGTATTTACACAACGTTCATAGAAATGTGTGGAAATAAAGATAATGGTATAAGTACTCCATATCTCTAGCTACACCTTCTTACAGTTGAGTAGATATTCATATTGAGTTGATCCACTCTAGATAAAGGAGATATCTAGGAGTCCCTCATGCAATGAAGCCCATGCTTTCTTTGGAGTCATTCATACAACAAGACCCATGCTTTATTAGTCACCAAGAGGGACTCCATCATGACAAGCAAGAGTGCTAGAAGAGGGGGACCTCCAAAATCTACAACTCAACCTTGAAAGTGGTTTAAGAACTATGTCCTAAGAGAGAGAGTGTGTGTGACAGGTCTGTCATCCACTATTAGTCAACCAAATGAGGATCTTATAGCAAGTCTTGCCATTACTTAAAGTGAGCTAGACCAGTGATTATGTATTAAAGAAAGAAGCACCTCATCAAAAATAATGGTGAAGACTACCCTCTAGGAGTCCCTATTCAAATATAATATGGAAACAAGAAGACTTCCCTCTAGGAGTCCCTATTCAAACATAATATGAAAATAATTTTTAACAATACTAATTAGCTATGCTTACAACCAATCACGGTGGCTTGATTGGCAAAGCCTTACATTACTAATTTCAAGGTCATCAATTCAACACTTGAAACTAATGGAATGACATTGTTTTTTGCTTCGGTGGGGGATTTGGTTGTCCGATGATATTAATTACTTTATCTCAACACAACATACATTGACACATGTATGCAAACATTTGTCTTTGATGGTTATTCACATAGTTTATGAGGGGCTCGATTCCACATCAAAGCCAATCATAACATAGTTTATAAGGAGCTCAATTCCTAATCAAAGCTAACTATAACATAGTCTATGAGGGGTCTTAATTTTCATCAAAGCTAAACGTACAAGGTGATTTTCCTAGTGTTACATGGGACTTAGGTTCAATTAGTGGCCTTTTGGTATGGTGATAGGGCTCAAATGTATCGTTGTAGCACCAATCCTTGGAGTTTAGGATCTTTGTACTAAGTAAGGTAGGGTCCAATACTATTTTCTTCTAGTTCCATACATGTAAGTGGGACATACAATATTTCAATAAGTATCACCTACCACTCTTTATTCAATGACTTTTGTTGACCCGATCAATTTGAGGCTATTGTCAAAATTGAATTATTGAATCAAAACATGAGAAATTCTTTGAGAGTTGAAGGCCTATCTTAAAGGTTGATTGACTTTCTTTATTTATGGAGCAAGAAACTGTTGTTAAAAATGCCTCTACATTGAGGTATTCCATTTCATGTAGAGTCTGAAATTATCACCTTGCATTGGAATGGCTGAGGTGAAAATACAATGTTCATGCATATGTCTATGTAGGAGATGGTGGTAGATTGTAATCTTCTTCCGTGTGGTGTGATATACATACTTGATGCTGATCTTTTGGCCTTATGTGATTAAATATTTCCTACAAAATATATTTTGGTCTTATTTGATTAAATATTTTCTACATATATTTTGACCTTGTAGTACATTATTTTGACCAGGTCCTAGTTACTTAGGTGCTGCCGCTGCTTCACATTACTATGGTTTGGGATACTTCATGTCAAAAAACACACTTCTACAACAAGAGGGTTCTCAAATAAGCATTGCATTTTGGAATTATGGCTTGTGAACTTAATAGGTTTTATCGCTCACACTCTAAATCACACAAAATCTATAAAAAAAGACCAAATTTGTAATGCTATATAATGTTTCTATAATAATCTCATTATATCACACATGATGTATAATGCCTATGTGTAACAAATATTGGTTAACACTTAATTAATCTCTCATCTAATCTTTCTTCCAATTTTATACTCTTATTCTCTCACTATCCCTTCTACATGCTTAAAACTAAGAGAATGGCTAGTGCCTTACATTGATTTTAGTATATAATCCTTCACATATTAAGTTATGCTTCATGTTGTTGGAAAAAAAATGCACACACACACACACATATACATGTATGTATGCATGTATGTATGTATGTATGTGTCCTTCTCTATAGCCTAGAATAATGTTCTATCTAAAATAAAATGGAGTACATAGGATCATACATTAATAATTTAATAGTACTTATTAGATATTAATAATGCAATAATTAACACCATATAGTAGATATATAATAATATAATATTGATATAACACATATATAATAATACACTATATACTCTGTGTGTGTGTGTGTGTGATGTATAAGTGTTGTCCTACTATTACAATAGTACATTGGCACACACTTTCTTGTTGATTGAGAAAACCCTCTCTTGGTTGCATGATCATGATAGTAAGGAGTGTTGGTAGGAATAAGTGCACCACAAGAATTTGTATTAATACTTTCTTTTAGTCCAAAGAAGCATACCAAACCTCTCTCTAGCTCCTTGCTTCCTCATCATTCTAGCTTAATCTTTATGCCCCTTTTTGAGTAGTAGAGTACTAGTGAATCCTTTTCTTCCTTTCTAAGTTTGTCATTAGGGTGTACAAATTTTGTACAATGGAAATTGTGAAATCAACTTAGGAAATCATATTCAGTGGATGATCTTCCATCTTTCAATTCAATAATATCCTTTTCTTTCTCTCCTAGGAAATGTGAAATGAATTTTACCTTAGCTCTTGTTTCCATAGAACATTTAGATTACAAACTAGTACCCTATTTACATTAAGTATGTTTCATGAAACTCCTATCCAAGCATCAAAAAAACTTTGCAACTTGCTATTTTATAGTGAAAGTACATTAATGTAGAGCACTCCAATTTAGAGAAATTCTTGAAAAGACATTCTTAGCCATTTTTGAGCCATATGAACAAGCCTAGAGACATATTTTTCAATCCTTATAGTTTTTAGAACATTTAGTACAACATATTCTCACAAATGTCTAAATTTGAAACCCCTAGTATCAAGTGTGTTATAATCACTCTTTAGCACCACAACCCTTATGTTGATTTCCAAGAGCAAAATTGTTTCTCACATGAGCTTAGAGTCTTTATCTAGAGCCAAGAGTTGATACTACATCTATATTTACTTAAATAATATATGGTTTTCAACCCAACCATTTAGAAGAACCCTTTGGTTCCATTTTCACTATCTATCTCTTCTTCTCTTGGTGGATTGTTCTCTTTCAACCCTTCATTCATCCCATAGTGTGCTCTTCCTCTTGCAAGACATTCAAATACACTATTTACCCATTTCAAAACCGAATTATTTAGGAATTGGAAAATTTATGCACAACCTTAGTTCTCTAAGATGTAAGAGAAAAATTTTGACATGGAAAAAACATAACCTAGTGAGATAGAGTATCACATCAAGTATGCCAAGACTATCAAACATAACTAAGGCTAGTAGACAACCATGTACATCATTTCCATATCCAATTTCACAACATCTTTATATGGAATAGTAGGCACATAATCAAAAAATTCAATTTCAAGTAAAATGGTTCAATATTAAGGTTATAAAATTACTTATGGTGCCAGAATCCAAACATAATAGAGAGTTTATTGTAGTCAAACTAGACAAGAAATCTAGGTGTTTATTTGGACACAAAATACATGATTTCAATACTACATTCTATTGCCCACCCTTCATGCATTGCAAAAAGAAAATTTTTGCAATTGTGAATATATAAATTATTTTCCTCTCATGATGCCTATACCAAGACAATAGACATGATGCTCAAAATGCCCAACTACTGAAATAGGCAAGGGAAAACAAGATTATTTGCATACTTCCACTTATGCAAGCAAATTGTGATGCATTCAAGAGCCAAATATATAATAACTTTCTCTTACAAATGTACTAAGCTCTTATTGAGGAATTTTTGGAAAGCTAAAAGCCAATGGAAAGATTAATATTATCAAAGTTTGATGTTGAGCTTGTTAACAAAATTACGAAACATTTTGGCTTATCCGGTAAAAAATACATCATGTGTGCTATTGATTGAAGTGTATATTGCATTACCTATTTCTAACCTTGTCACTGACCCTTGTATTATCCCATAGTCATACTATCAAAGTTTATTAGTAAAGAAAATTTTATTTTGAGCAACATCAAAGGCTTAGTTAAGTCCTTTTGATATGTAGATTATATGGTCATCATTAACATTTTAGCAAATCCATTGTAGCACAAAGTTCAATCCTCTCATCTTATTTAGAATATTCAAAGCCTTATATGCAATGATATACGAACATTTATCAAATCACATCAACAGTACATTGACATTATTAATGTAATCATATGTAAAATAAAACAAACCTCATAGGTTGACTTACTTGAGATTCATAGTCATCCATCTTCATGAATATGATGATAGTCTTTGTGCTTCAAAACTCCATGAAAAACATTCTAGCATTTTGTAAAGGGTTATAGATAGAGAGCTAAATCACATTCCTACAAGAAAGCAGTGTAAGGTGAAAGGTGGGGAAAGAAGGACAAAAGAAACTCAAGGCTTATGAAGGATAGAGGAAACCTAGATAAGTCTAAGTTCTCTATATCAAGCCATGGGTTATTGCTACTAATGGATAGACAAACCACCCTACTAATGCAGTCTAATTTATAACTCATGTGGAGAACCCCACCTATTGACAAATATATAAGGATATTTGTGTGCACTAGTCTTGGCTCTTACTGATGCATCAAAGATAAGTGATCATCACATGCAAATCTAAATGGGTCATAAAGTATCTAACATAAAAAAATTGAATAAAATATGTGACACCTCTAAGTAGGATAGTCCTGATTGAAATAACAAGGCATGTATGTATTAGGTCAAAGCCTACTTTTTATAAGTATCATGGAGGGGCCTCATAAAAGATACCCAATGTGATTCTACGTAGGGTGTTGATTATTAAAAGAACAAGGGGTCAGTATATTGAGTCCAAGGTGATTTTGATAAGTATCATGGGCAAGTCTCGTCATAAGTACTCAATGAGGACCACTATCCAGTGGCATAATGGAGTACTTTACCTTTTAAGCCTTTATCTAGCCAAGTCATTGTCAACTATACTAATAAGTTTGATAGGTAAATAGGTTAGAAGGGGGCCCTAAAAGAGACCATCTTATGAACAAGAATAACAACATTTATCTCAAGGACATTTATAAAAAATTTTGAGTTGTCGAGAGTAAAGTTTTTATAACTAAGGTGCCAAGATGGTAGTAAATCACATTAGCAACTATACATCTGAGCTAGGTTAGGAGGGAGAAGAATATTCTATAATATAGGAAAGGCCACACCATCACATACACCATAAGGAAACTAGAGAGGGAATAAAAATTTCAAGCATTAAAGAAAAAAATGAGAAGAAGAAGATGTGTTGTTAGTTGGAGGATCCTCATTATGGGTATGAAAGTAAAAGAACATTTATGACAAAATTTTAGATTTATCATCAATGGCCAATAAAGAGCAAGTCATCACATTGCAAATATATTTCTCATTAGCAGATCATACACATGTCAAAGGTAAGTAATTATAAAAAATAAATCAATAACTAGATAAATAATGGTAAACTTGGTGAGGTGTGACTATGAAATTATGAATGAATATAACAAGATATTCATGTAGTTTAGGTGCATGCTAGTAATGGAGGAAAGAGAAGAAAAGTGTGAGCTTCAAGTTTGAGATAGATAGAGAGTAAATGAATGTTAAAAATGGTTATTTACGTGATACACTATCCTTGTCAGACCATTAAAGCCCCAAAAAAGGATACATACATGTCATAATCTAGACAAGAGGATCCACATTTATGGGATGAGTACCCAAGCATTGGAAGGGCATTCCATCTTACAATGTGTAATGTGTCCACTCGTTCTCTTTCAGGACACATCTTAGCAGTCCATCGGAAAGAGGGTCTAGAAAGCTCTGCCCAGCACTCCCATGGAATGTTACGGGGTTTGTAATCTAGGACTTTCAGTGTCTGCCACGTAGCGGAAGTATTCCGGCCGTTCCCACTTAGGGCCAACCTCTGAATCAGGGTTTCACCTAATGGTCACTTTCCTGAATGGCAACTAGCGTCGAACCCTAAGCAAACTACTTTATGCAGAAATTCCAGGGACGAAGTGGATCCATGCTGCACTTGGTTCAAGGAGAATGTGAAACGAGAGGGATGCAAGGCTCGACCTCTCTGCCCATAAGGCATAGTCCCATTCCGTTCCCCTAAAATAGCATAAATTGGAATTTTTGTAACCTAAACTCTAGGTTAGCGCCCTTGCTATTCATTTCCTTTGAGAAGAGCTCCTTTACTGTCCATTTCAGTTGAGAAAAGTTCCCAGCCAACTGGGACCACCCATCCATAGGACGGACCCATGGCCACATCCACTACACTTTCCTCAAGGTTGCTTTAGTTGTCTAATTACCTATCACATTTAGTTGGACATGCATTAAGAAACTTTCTTAATTAGCCCGTTAGACACTAGTTCCTTCATGTAATCTTAGCACTTTGACATAGAAAAGTAGTGTCAAACAAATTCCTTTACAATAGGTTATCTTATTTATCTTTGGAATACATCCATAAAGTCCAGCCAACAACCGACTAATCCATAATCTTCCCGAAGGCAATCCATAATTCGTCCAAAGGCTATCCAGCAATCCACAGGGATTACTAATCCAAGATTCCGCCCGTAGACTAGTATGCGGGCCTTGAGATCCAATCCCGAGCATGGCCCGAAAGGCAAGGGATTTACGGCTAGAGTCCCCGCTAGCACCCAAGCGTCCTCCTACTCCAAGAAGCGCTCAATGGAGAGACCTCACGCGGCGGGCTCGGTCCACGTTCCCAGCGTGGCTAACAACCCCCTTAGTTAGGGTTAGGCAGACATTTGGGGGTAACTGAAGCTCCCTCTCCCTTTACGCCTTCAACCTAAAGCACTAAATAACTTTCCATCCTTTAGTTCCTTGAGCAAACAATGCAAATAGTGCTCCTAAACTGTTACAAGCACAATCCATTCCAGTGGTCGTTTATTTGGCCAACTGCTAAGGAGTAAATCCTTCTCTTTGAATGCCTCCAGCATTCGATCCGGGATCTATTGCCACATGGCAAGATTCCCAAGGGTTTGTTTGTTCACCCTTTTGTCCTTGGGCTAGGGCCGTACCCTATTAACCCAACTTAACCAATACCTTAGGTTATATTAAGAGTAAATCCTGGCGACCATGTCGCTCCCAAATTATTGATTGATACTTTGCTTCCAAGCAAATACCTAATTTTCCTTAACTTGGCAATTTTTCCCATGAAAGGTGATATACTAGGATGAGTACTCATCCTGTTGCAAGTTAAACTTGCACAAGAACCTGCCAACCTCATTCCAAGGAATGGCAACTTTCTTGTGATCAAACCACAAGACCATGCGACATTGCAATTTTCCCTACGTTCCGTGAATGTGGGTAGGACCTTTGGGTATGAGGGTTTCGACTTGGCAAAAAGTGCGAAACTAGGTTGAGTCTTTATCGTGCTAAACCCTAGTTAGCAGTTAGGGTATTTATCGTATCGATTGAACCAACCTATGGGAATCCCTTGCGGGTTAGGTGATTTAGGTAATTCGATATACTTGTCTTGCGACAAGGACGAGAACCATTCCTAAAGATGTTAACTTGATCTAAAAGAGAGAACAAGTTGCAACATGTCACAATTCACGTAAGCATGCGATTCATTGCTTCTACGTACGACTAGATTCACAATTCCTAACTTTTCTTGTTAAGACCAAAACGCATGTTAAATTTCGGCATAACTTCCATTGATCCTACTAGGACTTGCATTCACGAATCATGTCCACAATTCTTTTTCTAAGATTTTAAGATTTCATGCTTTAATGAACCATGCAGTCTTTCCCTAAATACAACTCTTGATGAATGAAATTCACGCCAATTAAAGCTAGAGTTAACCTATTCCAATTTCCAATTACATGCCACACACAAGTTCATAGAATCATTTCCACACTCTTCTATTTCCTACGGGGTTAATGACTTTCCCTAATGAATCATTACAATGAGGATTTGCCTAAAAATGCGACCTTGGATTAGTCTTTCCATGCCTAGTCAAAGGTGCACTTTAATAATTCAACCTTATAATGATAAGCAACAGTTGTTCTAGGCTCGTCACTTTGAAATGCACAAAAGGCAACTTATTGATATGTTCCTAAAATGCATAGACAACTTATGTTTTTTTCGTTAGTTCCATGGAAGATACCAATGACCAATTTCATATCATGAGATAATTCTAGTCATTGATCAAATAGTCAATTTATTTCCAATTGCATTTAACTTGACTAGGTGAATTTGAGCATGCATGGGTGCTTCCTAATCCATTAAGTTATCGTGATTAATGCAATACTTTTGCGTGGAACCAAAATTAGTAAAAACCTGGACTTGTGGGCTCGAGGAGATATCCACGTGAATACTAGGAGATGAACCTCCTGCAGGCGTGCCTTGTGGGTTTTAAGGGGCATCATAGGCGTGATTTCGGCTTTTGGTTTTCCTTCGCGGTCTATGACTTTACTCGCCTTGGTATGCAGCCTCAAGATCTTTCCCTTCTCCCTCGTACACTGGGGATACCTTCACGAAACTTTGGATCTTTTAAAGACCGGGCATGTGAGACTTGGGCCTATGGAATTTGGGTGTATGGGATTTGGAGCTTTGCGAGGGGGTTTGCGGAAAGGCTCTTACGAATGGTGCTTGCGGAAAAAGAAGCTTTAAGAGCTTCTTTAGGAAAAATCGGGGTGGCTAGGAATGGGCTTACCGATGGCTTGTGGGATTTGAAGTCTATTTGCGGAAAAAGGGCTCTTGCGAATGAAGGTGCGGAAAATAAGCCTATGGAAAATGGGCTTTAAGGGAAGGCTTGTGTGAAAGGGGCTTATAGAAACCCCCTTAGAAGCTTCTAAGAAGCTTCTTAAAGAAGCTTCTAAGAAGCTTCTGTTTGGGACAGATCCGTCGTGGAACAGGGATGATGGCGTGAGGGAGGACGTTTATGGCGGCGGCTATCAACGCTACAGGCGCCGGCATCCCCCAGTCTGGCGGCGAACGGCTCCCACGGCGGTGGATTCTCCAGCACGGCGATGACTGCAGCTTCCTTCTTCACTCTCCACGCAGCATGGTAGCTCACTATTTCCTCCTTCTTACCCCCCACAAGGCTAAGGGGGGGTTTATATAGCCCAAGGGGGGACGAGGGGAGCTCCACACGTGGCCATTGCATGGCTTCCCCCCTCCATGCAGCCACCACTCCACTAAGCCCATCCCCCCACACTCCCTCTCCTCCAGCCGTGCATCAGCATGCACGGCTGGACGAAAGGGGTAAATATTTAAAAACTTTTCCTTAATAATATCCATTTTTGCCCCTCCCAAGAGGGTGTTTACCCGCGGTTTGTAGATTTCAACCCTCGGGCTCCCTTTGCCAATGCGGAGGTCTCAATTTCTTGCGTGCGGGTTACAGATTACACTGCCGGTAATTCCAATACGGAAGATAACCTTTGCACGAGGTTTACGCGGTGTGCGAGAATTCAATATTCACGAGCGGGAATATTAAATTCTCTCCCCCTTGGAGGAATCGAGATGCCCTCATCTCGATAAGAACTGGGGATATTGTTGGCTGAGAGTGCTTTCATCCATCCAAGTGGCATCCTCCTCAGGATAATGTTTCCACTGGACGAGGCATTCTCTCGAGGTTTTGGATCTTAGTTTTCTCTCCCTAACATCTAAGATCCTGTTAGGCCATAGCTCAAGGACTCCTTGGCTAGGCATTACATTTGTTGGTCATCAAGTACATGGCTTGGATTAGGTACATACTTCTTCAGTAGGCTGATATGGAATACATTATAAACCCTTAGGTTCTTAGGGAGTTGCACTCTATAAGCATTGGGTCCTAGGAACTTGAGGATCTTGTATGGTCCACAATACCTTGGACTTAGCTTCTTGCAATCTCCTAAGGATAGGGAACTCTTCTTTGGGCATATGCAAATGAAGACCATGTCTCCTTCGTCGAAGGTTCTATCTTGACATTTCAAATCCGGGTATGCCTTCTGCCTATCCTTGGCGGCTTGGATATCCTGTCTTATTGACTTCATTTGGTCATCCATATCTTCTAACATCTGCCTTGAAGCTTCAACCCTCAAGGTTGGATCTGAGAAGTTTAAAGGACTTCGACAATCCTGCCCATACAATGCTTGAAAAGGGGTCATCTGAATGCTTTGTTGATAAGAAGCATTGTAGGAAAATTCAACCAAAGGCAAGTATTGAATCCACCTTTTTGGTTCACAGCAGCAGTATGTCCTTAGCATATTCTCAATGACTTGGTTGACTTGCTCCGTTTGACCATCAGTTTGGGGATGGTAAGCTTTACTGAAACAGAGCTGAGTCCCAATGGCTTCAAAGATAGCTCTCCAGAAGTGTGATGTGAAGAGAGAATCACAATCACTAATGATTCTTCTGGGCAACCCATGTAGCTTGAATATCTCCTTGATAAACAACCTTGCATTGTCTGAGGCTTTATAGTTTGTCTTAACAGGAAAAAGATGTGCAACCTTATTAAGCATATCAACCACAACCATGATGGAGTTGTATCCTCCCTGAACTTGGGGTAGGCCAGCAACAAAGTCCATATTGATGAATTCCCATTTCATTTGGGGAATGTCAAGTGGTTGCAACTTTCCTAGCATTTTGACATGTTCAGCCTTAATGCATTGACAAGACAAACACTCGGTGACATATTTGAAAACATCATCTTTAAGCCTCTCCCAATAGTAGCTCTTTCTAACTGCATTGAGGGTCTTGGCATAGCTAGGATGTCATGAGAAAGGGGAATCATGAGCTTCCCACAGTATCTTCTGCTTGAGTGACTGGCTTACCCGTATGCATAATCTTGTTCTATAGTAGACAAGTCAACTACCGATAGAGAATTCATGATACTTAGCATGTAGCTTTTGGTCATGATCCTTGATAGGGATCTCCCTTAGCATCTTTTGATAGGTTGGATCATGGCATGCTTCTTCTCTAGCTAGCTCAAGTATTGGGTTGTTTGGCATGGATACCTTTGTGGCTAGAGATGGATTTTGCAACATTAGAGAATTAAGGAATGCCTTGCGACTGAGTGCATTGGCAACCACATTCTCCTTTCCAAGTCGGTATTTGATTTCAAAATCATACTCCTCCAACACTTCAATCCATCGACGTTGCCTCATGTTGAGTTCGTTCTGGGTAAAGATCCACTTGAGACTTTTATGATCCGTCACTAGAGTAAACTTGTTACCCAACAAGTAGTGTCTCCAAAGCTTTAGAGCATGGAAGACAACTAATAGTTCTAGATCATGGGTAGCATAATTTCTCTCATGGCTCTTCAGTTCTCTTGAAGAGTATGCTACAGGGTGACCTTCTTGCATAAGTACACATCCTAAGGCAAGCATGTTAGCATCAGTTACTACTTCAAACTCCTTACTGAGGTCTGGAAGTTTCAGGATAGGTACTGATACCAAACTTTGCTTTAATCTATCAAAGCTAGATTGTTCCACAATTGACCAGGCAATTGATGTTTTCTTCTTCAGTAAATCCATCAGAGGTGCTGCAATCAAAGCATAGTTTTTTATGAAGATTCTATACCATCCTGTCAATCCAAGAAAACTGCATATTTCTTTGACACTTGTTGGTATGGGCCATTCTAGGACATCTCTGACTTTGGCCGAATCCATTGAGATTCCTTTCGCTGATACGATGAATCCCAGATATTCAATTTGACGTTTGAAGAATACGCACTTCTTCATCTTAGCATAAAGCTTGTGTCCCCTCATTGTCTCAAGGACAATGCGAAGCTGGGGTTCATGATCTTCTTACTGTTTGGAATAGACTAAGGTATCATCAAAGAAGACAAGTACAAAGTCATCAAGATATGGCCTAAAGTATCCTGCATTAACCTGTTGAAGGTGGCAGGTGCATTCGTAAGCCCGAATGACATGATTAAGAACTCAAAGTTTCCATATCTTGTGTTGAAGGCCGTCTTTGGGATATCTTCTTCCTTGATCCTTATCTGATAGTATCAAGACCTGAGATCAGTCTTGGAGAAGATCCTCGCACTTTGAAGACGGTCAAGAAGCTCATCTATTCTAGGAACAGGGTACTTGTTCTTAACGGTTGATTGATTTAACCCTTTGTAATCAATACACAGTCAAAGCATTCCATCTTTCTTTTTCTAGAACAGCACTGGAGCTCCCCATGGTGAACTACTAGGACAGATGTAGCCCTGATCTAACAGTTGCTTGAGTTGCTCCTTTAGCTCAATTTCTTACAGGATGGACATCCTATAAGGCCTCTTTGCAATTGGCGCAGCTCTTGGCACTAGCTTGATCTCATGATCCACTTCCCTTTGAGGCAAGAGTTATGTCAGCTCTTCAGGAAATATGTCTGTGTACTCCTTTAGCCATGAAGGTTCTTCACTAGACTCCGGCTTCTGATCTAGCTTATTAAGCTTAATCAAGTAGACAGGTAGTCCCTTTCTAACTCCCTTTATAATTTGAGGTGCTTTGGCCAATTGAATTTTTGGTTTTTCAGCCTCTCCTTGAGTTGTGACCAATTCCCCTTCAGAGTTTCAAAAGGAAACTTGACCCTTTCCACAATGAATGTGGGCGTCGTAAGGCTTAAGCCAATCCATTCCGAGCAAACACTCATGGATACCTATGTTCATGACCCTGAATTTGACCAGTTGTGTTTCCTCCCAGAAAGAATTCCACCTTAGTAGTTTGCCTGGTACAAGTGACCTCACAACCATTTGCTAATTCCACAAGCAAGGTAGGTGCTTCTACTGTGGCTATTTCTAATCTTCTTGCACAAGCTGGTGAGATAAAGGAATGCGTACTGCCACAATCAATCAAGGTTTTGAAACCTTTACCTTGATAGTCCGATGGTGTCTGAATCACCGAAAACTAGCGATTTGGGCCTTTCTTGTGAAGAGCGGCATGGACTGTTGCCCTTTCAAACTCTGCTTCCATGGTCGGGTCTTCTTCCTCGCACAATTCCCTGTTGGCAACACATACGGTTCTTCCTCTACCTTGGATGGTGGCTCCTTGGCCACGGGCAGTTCCTTGGAATGGAGCTTGACGTTGTTCTCCACCAAGCTTGGGACGTCGCCTTTTGAAATGACCGGGTTCGTTGCAGTGGAAACAACGGAGATTGTGGTCATTACTTTGGGTAAGGACAAAGTTATTGACATTATTGGTCCTCGCTTTCTTTCTTTGTCCCTGGTTTTCACCTTGAACTCTCTTCGCTCGAGGACTATAAGCTCCTTTGTTCTGATCATTATAAGACCAAGTCTTGTTACTTCTTGCCCTAGCTTGCACCTCCTAAATTATGGGGGCAGCTCGAATGAGTGCGTCCTATAGATCTTTTGGGCCCATCGATTCAAGGCGGGTATTCACTGGTGGGTTTAAACAGGCACAAAATTTTGACACTTGTTGTGTCATATCCATTTGTGTCGCATACTTCAAAAGCGAGACGAATTTTGAGTAGTATGCGTCAAGAGTCAGACCGAGCTGTTTTAGCTCATAGAACTCATTCATTTTCTGTGTGCAATACGCAGGTGGTAAGTATCTTCCTTGCACAACTTTCTTCAGCTTTTCCCAGGTAACGGATCCTTCCAAGATCCCTTCATCTCTGCACCATTTCTTCCACCAAAGCCTGGCTTTGTTGGTGAGCTTCAGCTTGGTGAGCATTGCCTGGTTGGCAGGTGTAGTACCAGCCGCTTCAAAGTAATCTTCCATGGACTCTATCCAAATCTCAGCATCAGCTTGGACAGTCCTACGTTTCCCATCAAATTCTAGCAGCTTGATCTACTTGAGAAGAAACTTCTTCTCCTGAATCACGGCCGTACTTGATGCAGGGGACGGACTGGGAATCTGTACTTGGGGTTGTGCTTGGGTAGAGGATTCTTGATGTTAACAACTTGCTAACCGTCATGATTATATTTCATATCCACTTCATCTTTCAGCCAAAAAAACCTAACCACTTAACTTTTTATCAATTCCCATAGACAAGACAACATTGATAAAAAGAAGTCTTATTTTATTTATATGGGCATAGCCCTTTCGGAGTACATATTTCGTGGGATAATAGAGCAACTGGTACATTAGTTCGGGGAGAATAATATTGTTTTACATTTAGCCACAGAAACAGGATAATAGTATGGTTTCGAGCCATGGATCTTCAGGAATTGGTAAGTCATTGAAAGATTAGGGCATCCTTTCCTTTGGAACCCATTCTTCTCATAGCGTCCCAACACCTTGATCCTGTCGGCGAGGATTATGCGGGCCTCGTATACATATAAGTTCAACTCGACCCTCTCACCTTCGACATGTAAATTTGTGTTTACGTGAGCCTCAACAAAAATGAACAGCTTCACAATCTTCAGGTCCTCCAATCACTTGATTCTCTTTAGGTTGGCTTGAAGGTACACAAACTGGTGGGCAGCTACGTAATAGATTCGTGAGTCACCTGTCCATCTCCGTTCCACGTACAAAGGCAATGGATTATAAATATGGTCTAGGATGTTCATCATATCGATCCTTTGTCGATAATCTAAGGAATGCATCGCGGTCATAAACATGACTTGGAACACTAAGAATCTGTTCCATGCTTCATAATTTTGCAAGACAACATCGAAAATAAGGAAAGATCTACCTGTCTTGCGACAAGGACAAACCATTCCTAGAGATGTTAACTTGATCTAAAAGAGAAAACAAGTTGCAACATGTCACAATTCACGTAAGCACGTGATTCATTGCTTCTACGTGCGGTTAGATTCAGAATCCCTAACTTTTCTTGTTAAGACCAAAACGCATGTTAAATTACGGCATAACTTCCATTGATCCTACTAGGACTTGCATTCACGAATCATGCCCACAATTCTTTTTCTAAGATTTTAAGATTTCATGCTTTAATGAACCATGCAGCCTTTCCCTAAATACAACTCTTGATGATGAAATTCACGCCAATTAAAGCTAGAGTTAACCTATTTCAATTTCCAATCACATGCCACACGCAAGTTCATAGAATCATTTCCGCACTCTTCTATTTCCTATGGGGTTAATGACTTTCCCGAATGAATCATTACAATGAGGATTTGCCTAAAAATGCGACATGCGATTAGTCTTTCCATGCCTAGTCAAAGGTGCACTTTAATAATTCAACCTTATAATGATAAGCAGCAGTTGTTCTAGGCTCACCACTTTGAAATGCACAAAAGGCAACTTACTAATATGGTCCTAAAATGCATAGACAACTTATGTTTTTTTCGTTCATTCCATTGAAGATACCAATAACCAATTTTATATCATGAGCTAATTCTAGTCATAAATCAAATAGTCGATTTATTTCCAGTTGCATTTAACTTGACTAGGTGAATTTGAGCATGCATGGGTGCTTCCTAATCCATGAAGTTATCGTGATTAATGCAATACTTTTGCGTGGAACCAAAATTAGTAAAAACCTGGACTTGTGAGCTCGGGGAGATATCCACTTGAATACTAGGAGATGAACCTCTTGTAGGCGTGCCTTGTGACTTTTTAGGGGCCATCATAGGCATGATTTCAGCTTCTGGTTTGCCTTCGTGGTCTACGAATTTACTCGCCTTGGTATGCAGTCTCAAGATCTTGCCCTTCTTCCTCGTACATTGGAGATACCTTCACGAAACTTCAGATCTTTTAAAGGCTGGGCCTGTGAGACTTGGGCCTATGGAATTTGGGTGTATGGGATTTGGAGCTTTGCAAGGGGGTTTGCGGAAGGCTCTTACGAATGGTGCTTGCAGAAAAAAGAGCTTTATGAGCTTCTTTAGGAAAAAACGGGGTGGCTAGGAATGGGCTTACAAATGGCTTGTGGGATTTGAAGTCTATTTGCAGAAAAAGGGCTCTTGAAAACGAAGCTGCGGGAAATAAGCCTATGGAAAATGGGCTTTAAGTGAAGGCTTGTGTGAAAGGGGCTTATAGAAGCCCCCTTAGAAGCTTCTAAGAAGCTTCTATTTGGGACAGATCCATCGTCGAAGAGGGATGATGGCGTGAGGGAGGATGGTTATGGCGGTAGCTATCAACACTACAGGCGATGACATCCCCCAGTCCAGCAGCTAATGGCTTCCACGGCGGCGGCTTCTCTAGCATGGCGATGATTGCAGCTTCCTTCTTCACTCTCCACGCAGCACGGTAGCTCACTATTTCCTCCTTCTTATTCCCCCACAAGGCTAAGGGAGGGTTTATATAGCCCAAGGGGGGGAGAGGGGAGCTCCACACGTGGCCATTGCATGGCTTCCCCCTCCCCCCCCTCATGCAGCCACCACTCCACTAAGCCCATCCCCCCACACTCCCTCTCCTCCAGCTGTGCATCGGCTTGGGGAAAGGGGTAAATATTTAAAAAATTTGCCTTAACAATATCCATTTTTGCCCCTCCCAAGAGGGTGTTTACCCACGGTTTGCGGATTTGAACCCCCAGGCTCGCTTTGGCGATGCGGAGGTCTTGATTTCTCGCGTGCGGGTTACAAATTATACTGCCGATAATTCCAATACGGAAGATAACCTTTGCATGAGGTTTACGCGGTGTGCGCGAAGTCAATATTCATGAGCGGGAATATTACACAGTGGAACTGATCTCGAGGGGAGAGTAGCGTGATAAATACATAAGTTAGATGTGTTCATGGAAAATTGAAAATTTTAGCACTTATGTGAGCAAAAAATGAACTCTCTTTTGGGCCTTTTGTCCCTCATTCCCTTGCTCCCCCTTAATACAAGGAAATGTGGAGATAATAATGTTAAAATACATCCCTTATATCTTAGCTATTCTTTTCTATTCCACTACTCTCGCATACCTCTATTGTCACCTCTTCTTGATATGTATCCAACCTACCTTGACACAATGAACTACCTTGACCTCTCTTACTCACAATCAATCTATGTATGTTTATGCACTCTTCCTTCATCCTCAAGTATTCCATTTTCATTGATATCTATTTGTGTCCTTCCATTCTACCTTCACACACCAAGCTAATTACTTTCCTTTGACATCTCTATGTGTCTATCAATGACTCTCCTATCTATCTCCATAGACATCAAATCCCCTATTTTCAGTAACATCCACATGTGCCTATTTGTGCCTCTCCAATTTATCTCGATGGAATCAATCATCCTGATATCATTAGCATCTCTATGTGTCTTTATCTCTCTACTATACCTCCATAAACATTAAATCCCCTATTTTAGTAACATCTACATTTGTCTATTTGTGCCTCTCCATCTACCTCCATAGAATCAATCACCCTAATACCATTCGCATCTCTATGTATTTATACCTCTCTACTATACCTTCATAAACAAAAACCCCCTATTTTCATTAATATATATGTGCATCTCCATCTACCTCCATAGAATTAATCACCTTGATACCATTAGCATCTCTGTGTGTACCTTCATTAATATATATGTGTGCCTATCTCTATGTGTTTATACATGCCTCTCTAATTTACCTTCGTTGAAGCTACTATAACATCTTTGTGTATCCATATCTATCTCTCCAATTTACTCCATAGAATCAATGAATCTCTTTCCATTAACATCTCTATGTGTTTACTTGTGCATATCTAGACATCAAACCCCCTATTTTCATTAGCATATTTGTGTGTCTATGTATACTAATTTTGCACTTAACATGTATTTAGCACATATGTCTAACTAATTTATGGATCCATAACTTGATTGCAATCTAAAAACAAAATTAATACAAGCAAGAAGAAGTTACATATGGAGATGGAGCTTGAGCATGACTATTTCCAAGGGATTCCACCTAAGAAATCATCTATGTAACGTGTGTTCAAAGGATATTAAGAAATACCCTTTCTTTACATGTTATAAGGCCCTATAATCACCCCTTTTACATTACTAAACTTACGAATTTTTTTCAAATTATTATTAAAAAGCCCTTTTTCTAAATAGAATCCTGTAAACTTTACTAAATATACTACCCTTTCTTTTGAACTCACGTGGTATCTTATATGTTCTATAAGGTGGACCCCCTAAGGACAATTTATTCTAAATGGTAGGGTGTACATGGAATTATGTATTGATTGGGAAGACTATCCAATTTATTCCATAACTAATGAATTAGTAGTTTTCTGAACAATTATAATCTTGGTGAAAAATATGTGCGAGGGTAAAAATGGATTGCTTGGTTACATTAGGTGGCTCAATGATCAAGCATCAAAGTATTCACCATCTACCAAGCAAGTGTTAATAATTTTCATGATGTCATTGTTTCACTCAACTGCAAATATAGTAGCTAATATAACAAGAAAAGAAATTGAATGATACAATAACTCAAAAAAGTAAATAGATCATCGCAATGCAAGACACTATTCATGATATTACTATTTTGTATGAGGAGATAAAGCTTCAATTGCATGACATAAAGATGATCAAGAGCAAGCTTACTAAAGTGCAAAAGAAAGAGTTTTTCTTATTAGATATCCAATCACAATAGAAGTTTTCACTTTACTCAACACCAAGATTTTGGAGCTGATAGAGAATGCCATTTATACTATTGGTGTGGAAACACTAAAGGTGGGTATAAAAAGTGAATGTAAGGTTAAGCTTACAAAGCTCAATAATTACTACAGAGATTCTATAAGATGCAATCCACAATGGTGATATACTATAATATGATTGTTGAAAACTATGGTGGTAAATTGCAGTTTGTCATCAAATTGGATGAAAGTGAGGGAGTAAGGCTTAAAGTAAGATTTTGGGTCTCTTCTTTGATCAAATAGTATTGTAAGGGGATGACTTCCTCTTCCATTTCAAGACTAACACCAAGAGGTGTTATTTTACTATTTAAGGATATTTTTGAGTGTATGACTCATTGAGATATTAAGAAGTCTTTAAAGTGATTATATATATATATATATATATATATATATAAAGTCTGTGAGAGTGGATGTACTATATGCGTACAATGCATAATGTGTAGTTCTGAGTGTTCAACATTATCGTGGATGTTTTTTCATCTACCCATGATTATGTGATTGTATGTGGCTTCTTATGCTAGAGTGATGTTAATATTAATAACTTCTTATAAGATAAGTGTGAGTGTGGGTCATTGCATGCATGCGCATGTGTGTACACATGTTTGTGATTGTGATTATGTTTGTTTTGAGCATGTGAAATTGCAACATATAAATAGATGATAACGAAGCCTATCCAAAGAAGTAAAAAACAGCATCCTATCATAGTATGCACATGAAAAAAATGGAAGAAAGAGTTGCAAGGATAAAGGAAGAGAAGGGAATAGAAGAAAGCTTCAAAGGGACTAAAGAAAGGAGGAACAAGAGCCTTAATGAAGAGGAGGAGAGGTTCAAGAAAGTAAAGTGCATTGTAGAATGATTTCACCTATCCGTGAGTGGGATGAAGAAAAGGTGAGGATTAATCAAATAATGGGGATTTGAAAGAGAGAAAGAGATAGACTTTATGGGAATATGGACAAATTTAAGTGAGGCTCATTTCTATAAGACATACTCAAAAACTTTGGAGGAAAAGCTTGAATGCATAGAGACATTAGTCTAGCCTTTGCAACAATAACAAAGAATAGAAAAATATGCCACTCTTGCAAATCTCAAAGAAAGTCAAATATACTCATAAGAAGATAAAAATAGTGCCATGGTAGGGAATGGATAGTTCTAAGAGAAGATTTATTATTTGGGGTGAGCCATATGGTGTTTTGCTAGAATGGTCGAATTCGCCGTAGGCTAGTGATGGATTGGAAAATGGATCATCTATGGGAGGAAGGCTAGATGATGTCTCTATAGATCATGTAGAATGTAAAGGATGAGTAGACATGGTTTATATTAGTGGTGCACATGCATGTCCACACAAATCCTCTTGCATGCTTCTTGGTGGATTACAATGTGCCTTTCACTCCAAGGGGGAGAGGGACCACTCATAAATATATATGTATCATATGAGTTCAACATAAGGGATTTTTCAAATAGCATCTTTACACATTTTGATATATAGAAAGTTTCCATATAAAGGGGTTATTTATATTTACAATAAAATAGGGATATATTTTATTCAAGGAAAACTTACAAATGATAAGATTTATAAATAGTCTTTGAGCACATCTAATATAGAGGATATACATCTAGTGAACCATCCAATCCATCTCACAATCTCTTCAACAATAACTTTTGCAAAATATTAGTCTTTGAAGTTGAAGTAGTAATTTTTCTCACACTATTTGATATTGCAAAAGAAGATCAAAATTTGTGTAAAAAGTTGGGAAGAATAGTTGTTTAGTGTGAAAATATTAATAATACCCTGTCACATTGACGTTTGGTGTAAAAAGAAGGGACATATAGTTTTTCTCATCTTTTAAAACATTAATGCATTACTCTCTCTCTCCTCATTAGCTTGCTCACAACTTCAATGGCTTCTAACCTCTTTATCTCTTTCTCTTTCTAGTTCTAGTCTTTCTCTCTCCTTGTCACTCTTTTTCTCTCTCTCCTACACCTCTTCTTCTCTCTCTTCTGCAATCTTCTCTCTCCTCTCTCTTTCCCTCCAGTTTACTTCTTGACAAGTGGTATCAGATAATTGGTCTTTGATCTATTTTTCTTCATATTCAATCCAATTTCTCATCATAAAATACCTGTTCAAACAAGTACTACAAGTACAAGACATGGACAGTGGCTAGTAGTGGCTTGCAAGACATCTACAATTTGAGGTATTTGGTAAATTAAGGACTAACTAGACTAGAAGAAGACTTAAACGTCAGTTATTTTTTGTGTAGAGCCTTCTTCTCTCTCTTCCAAGATTTTTGTTGAAGCATCCATGGTGGCTGCCAAGAAACGTAATAATTGTGCTCTCCAATGACATTTTAATCATATCTAACCTTTGGGCAAAGATTCTTCAACTCTTGTCTATCAAAAAGAGCACCATAGTGTGAGCTAAGCTGAGTAGTCTCCTCCAGGAATAGCCCATATTTTCTGGTGCAAATTTGGTTGATCTTGCTACTGCTAAGGTTTAATACTCTTCTTGCTCCTAATCTCTTCCAAGCTTGTCAAACAACCTTGGTACACTCCTCACTGGGGAACATCTTTAGTAAGTTTCTACAAGATTCGAGTTCTGGTCTGCTGAAAACCTAAAACACTACAGGAGGCCAGCCATAGCCATAGACTTGGAAGCTTCAATTTCTTCAATCTTTGGCCCTTCCCGACCTCGAAAGGGTTTCTATCATCGTTTTGAAGCAAGATGGACTCCAAGATTGAAGGCATGGCTATGATCTCAACCTATTTAAGATCTTGAAGCTCATATTGAAGGATTATTTTTGGGCTTTTCTTCAAGAAGCTTCAATATTTGACATTCAAGTATTCAAGCAAGACCTAGACATTGATTCTTCACGTAATCTATCATATTTGAGCTTATATGGGATGATCTTATGGACTTATCAAGCTTTTTTATGGATTCATGGTGGATTATGGAGGGATTTTCTAATATTTGGATTAAAGCTAGCATCAATCATTTTCTTCAAGCTTAATTAAGGTATTCCACTTTCTTAATCTTTGAAATCTCTCGATAATCCACTTACTTAGGCTTTTCCACTTATAAATGAGAGATTATTGGTCAATTAATTCTTTGAATTGATCAATAGATCAAAGATTGGTATTGGGAAGCGGGACTTACCAATGCAATCACTGAGTCATTGAATTGCATTGGTAAGACGCTCTTCCCATCCATTTTTCCAAAATTTGAATTCTTTTGCATTTCATGAAAAGAGATGAATGGATATTTAAGTAATGCATATCATGCTAATTGATTAGAATAGTATGCCACTACCATATTGATATTCCCACTAAGGAAAAGATGGATGTCGAGAGTGATAGTGAGATAAAAGAGAGGTGTCCCTTCCTCACTATTAAAGATCTGGAAGGGGTGCAACCAACTGACCCGAGGGGAACTTCGCCCATCTTCGAGTGATTCAGAGCCCATGTAGGGAGAATGTCCTACCATTTTATCCCTCACATAGGTACAATGAGTATAGAATTGAAGATTTAATCACTTTCAAAGACTCAAGTATCTTCAAGAGCAAAACAAGGTAAAACAGGGGATTTGCAAGACACTATAGGGTATATATAAGTCATTACAGGTACAATATTTATTACTAAAGTGTAAGTGTAGGTACTATAGGGTGCCCACAAGTCCTATCCAACTTTCTATAGGATCTGGTAGCCATTAGGCACTACCATTTTACTATTACAAGTGGAAACAAGGTACTTACATGTTAACACAAGGTGTATTCCTAGATAGTTTAAACTTAGAGATTGAATTGCAAAATTTTCTGTCCTAAACTTGATATGAACTACTCTAGCTCATCTTGAAGATGAATCAAAAATTTTGGGATTCTGATTTTCCTAGCTTAAGCTTTAGCCAATTTCTTGATAGGGGATACTGCATGATTGCACTACTATGGTAGGTCATAAAGGAAAGAGTGAGGGGCCTAGGATGAGTATGCACAAAAAATTAGAGATTCCATGCCCGATAGTACACCTCAAGAGATCCTTGAAGAGCCTCAAATACAAGGTGAAATTATTGCACTCAATAATACCATGTGTGAACATGAGAATAGGCATGCTCAAAGGCATATGTAGCTGCTATCTAGAGTGAAGCATATGTAGCTACCATAGTCTTCCATTGGGAAGTTGGTGGATTCCAATACCCAAAAAAAGGCTTGAATTGATAAGCTAGTAGAATATAATGCAAAAATAATGGCTCAATTCTCTCAATGGATGAAAATGTTAATGGGAAACCAAGGAAGCTAAGGAGAAAGCTCATTCAAACACTGAACCTTCAGTCCCACTTCAGCCATGGTTGCAGACATCTTCACAAAAGCTCTTAGTGAAGCTCGCTTTAGCTCATTAAGACATGAACTTGGTATTGCTCCAAGTTCTTGTCTCACTGATTGAGGCATGTATCATTGTATTTAAGAAAACTTTAAAGTAAATCATTTTTGTATCGTAGGTATGTGTAGGGGCTCGGGTTTTTCCCTTGTTCTCCCCAAGGGTTTTTTCACTCGCAGCCAGAGACCTTTGTTTGAGTGGGGATGTTACAACTATATATATCATCTCTCACTTGACTTGGGTCTCACCTATATATACTAACTCTACATCAATATGAATCATTCTTTGGGAGCATGTCTTGTGTATCTCTCTCGTACTCTCTCTCTCAACATGAAGACCCTCCTTTATTCGAAGAAGAAAATGAAATCCTTGAACCTGAAACTATTTTGGATACAGAATTTATGACCACCATAACTGGCTGTACATATTCTAGATATTTGGATAAAATTAAAAACCATAGTGTTGAAGAAGCCCAATGGATGCACGCCTGTGATCTAAGTGCTTACCCCTCACTACTAGTTCAAATTGTGTTTTGTACATGTAAAAAGATGTCTTTGGGATTCCATGAATCGCATATTACTCCCTTCCACAAGAAGCTCTATTTCCTTGTTCCCATGTGATCAATCCTCCATGATGATTCAAACTTGTCGTAAACATAGTTTGTGCAGTCTAACCATAATTGTTGCATTACTTCTCTATTAGCAAACTGGCAACATATTTCTTGGCAATAATCAATCGTGGAAATCTATGAAATGGAGTCCATAGAAGTTCTCAAGTTTGCACTTTTAGGGGTAATAATTCCATGCTTTATATTGACCATACAATATGATCTTTTTTGAATAAGAATTAATTTTTTCATAGAAATAGAATCTTCATTGGTATCTTCCATGTTTTTTTCACAAGCATTTGTAGAGATAAATTGCACGTATAATTGCTATTGTAGGAGCAATGTTCCATCATCAAAAGTGGGATGTTTAATAGGTCGGTCATCTTTCCAAAGGGACACTATGGATGTTGTCACATATATATATTTTTGTGGTTTGATCAAGAGATTTATCTACCACCACACTAACATCCTCTTCTCCCAGCAATTCAAAATTTATCATGTCATACAGAAAAGCCAAAAGCATAACCCATGTCCCAACACACATCATGTTGTCTTTTGCCCAAAGCATCACTCTACGTTCTCTCAAACTTTCATGAATGTTAAGTATATCAATATCCTTATAAGATAGGACATGGTTTCATTCATAATCATCTCCTTCATGAGCTGTTATTGAGTTTGAAACAACTACTACATCTCTGTTTTCCCATTTTGCAAAACCACCTACAGCTTCACAAACCTTCATTGCATCAATTGTTGGGAATGGCAAATATGCTTCTACATTTAAATATTTATCAATAGCCCCATTGAAATATATCTCGAAGTGTTTCTCCATGGCATGTCTCATTTGGATGTATTGAATGCACTCTCCCAAGTGCAACAATCTCATGATCAATTAGCAAATTAACAGTTTCTCCAAAATAAAATTCGTTATTTATGATACATGTACAAGTGAGAAAATGGATATTTTATCATTTTTATATTGTCACCTCTCAGAAAGAAGAAAATAGTAATGAAATTTCTAATAAACAGAATTCATAATCAAGTTTCATTGAAAAGAACAAAACACTGAAACATTAGATAGAATGAGTCCAACATCCATGATACAAAGTATTAATAGAAATATCTTACAAAAGAGGAGAGATTTGACTGTATGGCAAAAAATAAACTTGTAAAGAAGCTAGTTGCCATAGCAAGACATTAAACTGAAAATACAAGAAATAGAAATAAAATACCAAGAAACCATACCCAAGGTGGCTAGGCATGAAATGGTATTACCAATGTTGGTTGAGAATCAAATGATGAGTAGTTGCAGCAAGGTATGCACCCCAAGCTGTGGTGGCCTAGATTATTCACCCTCTTAGATGGTGGGAGGCTACGACCTCAAACAAGTAATGTTGTATAATGGAAAAAAGATGATTCACATAATACATCTCCACCTTTTATACTTAACCCTAGCCTACTCTAGACTAAGGCATTTATGCTTTATTACAAAACTTTCTTATGAACTATGCCCCAAACTAAAGAAAAAACTATTCTTTTACTATTTTTAGTTCCCCTTGATTTTACTTTATTTTATTAGGTAATCTTTGTGTAAGCACAAACTTCTTTGTGTGTTCTCATTGTTGGGGAAGATGTAACATACGACAAAACTTGTACTACACTATTCAACATGAGAACAATGATTAAAATTATTCCTAATGTATATAGTCAAAACTTGTACTATATCTATTCAACACAAGAACAATGATTAAAATTATTCATAATATATATAGCAAAATGGTTAAAATCTCAAGCAAAATACATATAACAAGGGTAAAACTCATTGTGATCCTTATGGAAAAAGATTTAGCCAGATGGTCAAAATCTCTATTGCAAGTATTTTATACAAGACTTGGGATTAAAATTCTTTGTGATGTTAACACGAAAAGATTTAGGCATATGGTTAAACATGTATTGTATGTAACCTAGGTGATTAGCAAGGATAATAATTATTTGTGATGTCCATAGAACAAGATTTAGCCAAATGGTCTAAGCCTCTATTCTAAGTCAACAAGGACAAATAGTCTTTGTGATCTCCATAAGAAAATATCTTATCAAATGATCAAAGCCTTTATTTCATGTATTTCACATAACACAAGGATAAACATATTTTATGAGAAACGTTGACCTTATGCTTAAATGTTGAAACCACAAGGACCACCAAAGAATATGAGATTTCATTCCCTATGTCATGAATCTATAAAGATTGATGAAATTTCACCATCAATTAGAAGTTATTTGAGAATGAAAGGTAATATGTATCATTTTTAAATATTTATAAATCTTATAGTACCTACTTGTTCATAATAGTAAAATGTATCATATTGCATTTTGTTTTTATGTTATACTACTGTAGTCTAAACCATGTTATATTAATATATCGTATTATGTGTATATTATGGAATATAGTATCAAAATATATTTTAAAATATATTTTAATTTAAATTTTTATAGTTAAAAATATAATTAAAATATATTAAATTATATTCTATAAGATGTTGTATTTTTAATATATTTAATTTCTAATGTATAATGTCACCAATGATTTTGAAGCCACCTTAGTGATAGTTCCAAAGTAGAATCTTGAGTAGGGTAAGATAGGGAGTATGTAGGCAATAACTGTAGTTTTAGAAAAAGGGGTACTATTACAATCGTGGGTTCTTAAGGGGGGAGGGGTGGTAAGCGGGGGGGCTCTACGGGAAATGCCCCGAGTGAGATTCTAGGGGAAACACCCTCAATGGGGGTCTAGGGGCAACGCCCCCCATTAGGGGTCTAATAGGAAGCATTCCCTGGTGGGGGTTTGGGGGTAGTGCCTATGGTAGGCATTTGGAGGCAATGCCCCCAACGGGGGATCGGAGGCCAATGCCCCCAGTGGCGGTATAGGGGCAATACTCTAAGCAACACGACAACACTTCCAACCATTACATGATTTTTGAAAAAACCATGACTTGAAACCTTTAAAGAAATTGAAAAATAGTTACAAAAATAAAATCTAAATCTACTTGTATTCTGTAACAAGTTACGGCAATTCATATAATGCCATACATTAAATCATCCCTTTCACGAGATTGGTCTTTATAACTAATCATAATATTTTTATGTGCAGGTTTTGCATATTTAATCATTTACGCACCCAAGGAGATTTAAATATGGAGCTTCTGCTAGGTTTGACATAGTTGTCCAATTGCTGAAGCTCAGCTATTGGTGTCACTGATGAGATTCACAGAATATTGCAGACAATGACGACACTTTGGAAGTTTTATGGATTGGCTTGTGCCATCAAAGCTCCACGTTTACCTACAAAATCTTTCTATCCTTACTAAGCGGTAACTATCGAGAAAGCTTGAATCAATCTTTGGCATGGGAAACTAAAAGCAAATATTTCAGGCCAAGAAGCAATATAAATTTTTGAGGAAGTTCATATTAACAAAGGATGAGAGAAGAATATTGAAAAACAAGCATGATTGGAAATGGCCAAGGAAGCATTAAAAAGACATTACATTTACAAAGGAGTTTTTTGAAACTCGCCATAATAATCAATGATAGAAGTCGAGATTATTCAAATCATAAAGGTGAAATTATGACAAAGAAGTGTGTGTGCAGCTCTCGAATGTAGCATTAGGAAGAAGACATTAATAGATTCGAATATGACTTGAAATGTCGGTGGTTTTGATGGATTGTGAGCAGAAATATTAGCATATCGATGCATGCAATGATAAAGACTCCGAACAAAAGCTTTAGAAAAAAAAGCTCTAATATGGAGGTGTTTTTTTTAAGTTTAAAAGGAGGGACAGAGGTTGACGGCAAAAAGAGGAAACAAAGAATGCAGCAGAAGTTGACGTCGGAGCTCTGAAGCCGAATCCAAAGTTAGGAGTCGAGAAGATGAAGTTGATGAAGAGGGAGGGGAGTGCACTAAATCAGTGGTTTGTGGACATACTGTCGATGACTGGATCATTGGTGGCTCCAAAAATGGCAATTCCAATGTGAGACCACAAGAGCCTTGTTTTTCTGTACCCTGGCAGAAGAAAAACGAAGCCAGTGGCCACAGTAAAATCAAAGCGTAGAAGAAGACTTGCAGACGCGACGTAGGAGAAGAAGAAGAAGCTAGTGCTTTTGCAGGAAGGTGATGAAGGTGAAGCTGTAAGAGAAGATGTCATCAGCAGAAGACAGACAAAGGTGGCAGAAGAAGTTGTTGTGACAAAGACGTAGACGAAGAATGTGACAACGAAAAAGAAGAAGAAGGTGAAGTGACGAAAAGGGGGAAGATCAGAGAGCTCAGAGAGACAACGAGGAAGCGGACGAAGTGCAATAACGACAACAAAGGAGAGAAGACGCAGCCTGCAGACAAACCCGAAGAGATGAAGACTGAAGTTGACAATATCTTGAGCTTGATTCTCCACTTGTTGGCAGCCTTATGCCATACTCAACGTTTTCTTTCCAAAACTGATGCTAATTAATAATTTGGCATACTACTAAGAAGAAAACGTAATGGCTCTTCTTCTATATTTCTCTTCGTCAATGTGTCTTAACATGGCCTCTATACCTCAAAGTGATTGTTTAGATAGGCATGACCTACCCGCCTCCCACCCACCTCCAAGCCTGCCTCCAAGAAGATGTGAATAGGAGCAATAAGAGCAATATCTTTAAAAGCTTATATCATCTTTCCATCATACACACACATAGAGTGGATTTCCCTCGTCAAATTTTTTTAAATCTTTGCTTTGTTATCGAGGTTTTGAGAAGCAACTATCTACAGAACCGATAAAGAATATGACTCTTCATTACGTTATGGATGTCATCACTACATCAGCCGCATCTTAAACTTTGTTGTGTTGTGACAACTAAGAAGTACAAAGCTCCTTTGTAGATATATTGCTTGGAAGAAGAAGCTCCTAAAGCAAAGCAAAGAGAAGAAGGGTATTGTTGAAGCTGCAAACTTGATCAAATATGTGAAACTTTCTTGTTCAAGTTTATGATTGGAGGATTGAGTCTTTTCAATAATTTGTGCCTCGAAGGAAACACAAATCTATGTTAGCTCATCTTCTTATTCAAACAAACGTTTTTCATAGCTCATGAAATTACTTTGAGAATTCTTATTGTATCAAAGCTTCTTCTTCTATGTGAATCTGATTTGAGTTAAGTATTGTTCATCATGTTTACTCCTATCTCTAAGCATCCCTACGATAAGTGACATTCATGAACCCCCACGCGAATCCCATGTGACATTTGGTGAATGCAATGTGAAAGCGTCACTTCTAATAATCGAGATGGGAGACTCTTCGAATACTCCACCCACTTCATCATTGAGTACTTCTTCCTTTTCAACCGATGAGATGAATACTTTATTGAAAAGTCTTTCTTCAACCATTATGATGTAGAATCAATAGATGCAGTTATCTACGCAGCACCAATAGCAGTTACATCAACAACAACTAGATCAACAACAAATGTTGCATCAAGAACAAGAGCATACACATGGTGCAACCAAAGCGATCAAGGGTGTCGTTAGTGAGCGCAACTTATTTGATGAACGTAATGTTTTAGCCTATCTTAAATCCTTTGAAAGCTAGATGCGCTTCTTTGGAGATCCTACCAATTGGAGTAACTATTTCTTATGGCTTGTCAACATGGGCTTTGCAGGTTAGAGTGACTGATTTATTTTTGCAAGACTCAAACTAGAATATTTTCAAGATAGCGCTCAAAGACAAATATTTTCTGGAGGATTATGGTATTGTTACACAGAAGACGTTTAGAGAGTGAGTCTATTAGCCCAACAAAGGTCTTGTTGCTTATGAGTTGTTGCAGGATTTTGAAGAGTGATACAACCAGTTGGATGCAGTTTAGCATAGAGCCCTAAACTCGGAGAAAGTGGAGTTATTCTTGGAGGCGATTAATCCTGCACTTCAAGATGAGTTGGGAGAGCTTCTTGAAGACTATACACAACCTATGGGATTGAATACGGATTGGCAAGATGCTGTTGATGTGGTTTTCACATTAACAAAGAGACGGAGATGGAAGGCTCACTTGCAGAATGGCATGCAAACACCTCTAGTGATGTCTTCTTCTTCCTCGACTTCTCCTATTTCTCTTGTTGCTCCTTCCACTTCTTCTCCTTATTTTCATCCGGTGTCCATGCCTATTCCTACTACGGTAGTCATTAGACCATCTACCAAACTCACTATCAAAGACATGGTGGAGGAAATTTCAAAAAACTTATAAGATCTTCAAATTAAGATGACTAGAAGAGAACAACGGCCACTTAACCCAACCCCAGTTTTTTCCCCAACCTCTTCTACTCCTATGAATTCTTCCAAAAATGATTGTGTTCAGTGTTGCATATGGTGGAATAGTCTAGCCCATGAATAGAAGGACTGTCAAGACTTTGAAGAGGCAAAAAGACTGAAGTTGGTGGTTTGGAAGGACAAGATGATATGTTTCGGAGACACAAAGCAATCGATCAAACTAAATTTTGGCAAAGGAGGTATGAAGAAATTATTGGAGGAGTCTCTTTTACACTCTTCTTATGTGATGCAAGAGGTGCCAAGAGAAGCTACTGCCTATGGTTTTCAATTGGAGCAATTGTCGAAGGACAAGTCTCCTTTATGGTCCTATGCACTACATGCAAAAAAGAAAGGTAAAGCTTCATCATCCGAACTTTTAGCCATAGGAGATACAATCATAAAACGGATTGGATGGAAAGATCAAGTTGGTGTCTTTTCTATCTATGCTTTCATCGCGAAATCTCAAGGATTTGAAGCGCTCGTTGAAGAAAAGTGGAAAAGAGATAATGATCTACCGGAAGGATCAAAGAGG
The DNA here is from genome assembly GCF_053477565.2 of Lygodium microphyllum. Classification (NCBI taxonomy): domain Eukaryota; kingdom Viridiplantae; phylum Streptophyta; class Polypodiopsida; order Schizaeales; family Lygodiaceae; genus Lygodium; species Lygodium microphyllum. The sequence goes on from NC_141162.1 coordinate 49,559,220, forward strand.
GGGACTAGGAGGAGTGATTCATTTCTTCAGCCTTCTTCTTTAGGACCGAAGTAGAGTATGGCTTTTGTATAGAAGCCAAAAGTGCAAAAAGATCAGAAGGCCCCAAAGATAAAGGATCCGAAGCCAAAAAAGTAACCTAGATTCAAGTTGCTATCTGACATTGAGAACGACGACGGACTTGAAAAAGATAATTGAGGATCGGATTCTTAATTGCAAAATTGAATTTTTCTTGGAGAAGTCTTGGGAATTGCCAAAAAATAATTTCATGATGTTATCATCAACATCATTAAAAGAAAATGACAGGTTATTGAATAGCTAACACTGATATGATCCATCGAGAGGCTTTAGGGCTATTCTCTATGGGTTCCAGATTTAGGAGATTGATTTTAATGAGGAGACTATTTAGGAATCTACAAATGGAGCTCTATGTATGTAGCCCAAGAAGTCTCTTCAACCTTTACTTTATCCCATACAATATGATGAGAGGGAAGATGAGCCTAGATTGGTGCCTCAAAGCCATTTTTCTTGTAGTCACTAGGCTCATGCAACTACAGAGACTGTAATGAATCTTGGCAAGATAGAGAATCCTCGTGTTTCTCTTTTGGATCTGTAACGTGTCCACTAGAATCATCCAGGACACGTCTTAGCAGTCCATCAGAAAGGATGTCTAGAAAGCTCCGCCCGGCATTCCCATGGAATGTTACGGGACTTGCGATCCAGGTCTTCCCGCGTCTGCCACGTAGTGGAAGTATCCAGGCCGTTCCCACTTAGGATCGACCTGAATTTGGGTTTTCATGTTTGGTCATTAGCTAATAGCAACTAGCGTCAGACCCGAGCGAACTACTTTACGTAGAAATGCCAGGTCCGAAGCGGATTCACGCTGCACTTTGTTCAAAGAGAATGGGAAACGAGAGGGATGCAAAACTCAACCTCTCTGCCATAAGGCATAGTCCCATTCCATTCCCCTAAAACAGCGTAAATCGGGTAAAACATAACTCTAGGTCATTGCTTTCGATGATCCTCCCACTGTTCTTCGAGATTTTTGAGAAAAGTTTCCAACTAACCGGGACCACCCAACCGTAGGACGGACCCATGGTCCATCCTGCACACTTTCCTCGGTTTGTTTTAGTTATGTAATTATCTAACACATTAATTTAACATATAACAATCAGCTTCTTTAATTAATCCTGTTAAGCACAGGTTCCTTCACGTAATCTTATCACGTGACATAGAAAAACAATATCAGACAAATTCTTTATTATCATTTCATCATTTTATCTTTGAAATACAAGGAGTTCCGCTTGTAGGCTTGTCCATAATCTGCTCGAAGGCTATCGAGTAATCCGCCAGGGATCACTATTCCAAGCTTCCGCCCGTAGACTAGTATGCGGGCCTCAAGATCCAATCCCGAGTCACGTTAGCCTCTTGTGCAGGACCCGGAAGGCGAGGGATTTACGGCCAGAGCCCCCCCTGGCACCCAAGCGTCCTCCTGCTTCAAGTAGAACTCAACGGAAAGACCTCTCGCGGCGGGTTCGGTCCACATTCCCTGCGCGGTCAACAACCCCCTTGGTTAGGATCAGGCAGGCAGTCGGGGGTAACTGAAGCTGCTTCTCCCTTCAAGCCTTCAACCTGAAGCTTTAGATATCTTTTCCTCCTTTAGTTCCTTGAGCAAACAGTGCAAACAGTGCTTCCTAAACTATTACAAGCACAATCAATTCCAGTGGTCGTTTATTTGGCCAACTATTAAGGAGTGAATCCTTCTCTCCGAATGCATCTAGCATTCGATTCGGGGATCAATTGCGACTTGGCAAGATCCCCAAGGTTTTGTTTGTTCACCCTTTTGTCCTTGGGTTAGGGCCATACCCTATTAACCCAACTTAACCAATACCTTAGTTTTATTAATAGTAAATCTTGGCGACCATGTCGCTTCAATTTATTGATTGATCATTTTCTTCTAAGAAAATACCTAATTTCCCTTTTCTTGGCAAATTTTCCCCAAGAATGGTGATGTAACAGGATGACTACTCATCCTCTTGCAAGTTAAACTTGCGCAAGAACTTGCCAACCTCATTTCAAGAAATGGCAAAACTCTCTTGTGAACAAATCACAAGTCTATGCGACGTTGCAACTTTTTGCACAAGTGTCACATCTATTCCATGGGATCATTTTACCCATTGAATGGCGTTTTCTGGTCACGGAATTATCTCCAGTCGAGAAGCAGGGTTTAGGGTGTCTTCTTACCCAACCTATTTCTAATTACACTAGGCCAACAACGTTTGGTCCTAGGAATTCCAACTCAATCCGAGTTTCATCATTTGAATGAGTGATCCTTAGGGTAGAAACCTTAGATTGTTTTATGCATGAGCGTCCAATTGTGCCCTACATTCCGTGAACGTGGGTAGGACCTTTGGTTTAAGGGTTTGTCTTGGTAATAGATGCATGAAACTAGGTCAAGTCCTTAATGTGCTAAATCCTAGCTAGCACTTGGAGTATATTGTATCAATTTAACCATCCTAAATGAGTCCTTTGCGGTTTAGGTGTTTTTGGGTAAACCCATTTACTTGTCTTACGACAAGGACGAACCATTCCTAAAGATATTGTCTTGATCTAAGAGGGGAAAAACTAGTTGCATTACGTCATAACTCACGTAAGCACGTGATTCATTTCCTCTAGATTCGCAATCCCTAACTACTCTTGTTAAGACCAAGCACTTGCTAAAATTCACATAACTTCCATTGATCCTACTAGGACCTGGATTCACGATTCATGCTACTAAGCTTTTAGGGTTTTATGTTAAAATGAACCGTGCAGCCTTTCCCTAACTACATTTTTGAAAGAAATATTCGTACACTGAATGAATGAAATTCTTACGTGCGATGAGTGTGCAACATGCAATCCTTTCCTAACTACACGTAGTTAAATGAGATTTATGCCAATTGAAGCTAGAGTTAACCTATTTAATGCAGCCCTTAGAATTATTACCATGCTTTGCTATTTCCTACGGGTGATAATGACTTCCTTAATGAATCATTACCAAGAAGATTTATCTAAAAATGTGACATGCCATTAATCTTTCCATGCCTAGTAAAAAAAAGGTGTACCTCAATAATTTCAACCTTGTAATGAGTCAATAGTTGACCTAGGCTCGTCACTTTTGAATGCACAAAAGGAAACTTATTGGTAAGGTCCTAAAAATGCATAGACACCTTATGTTCTTTTCATTCATTCCATTGAACGTACCAATGACCAATTTTCATATTTTGAGCTAATCCTAGTAAATTGTTCGAATAGCCAATTCATTTTCCAATTGCATTTAACTTGACTAGGTGAATTCAAACATGCATGGGTGCTTCCTAATTCATGAAGTTATCGTGACTAATTCAAAACTTTTGTGTCGGATCCAAATAGATAAAACCTGGACTTGTGGACTCCAGGAAATATCCACGTAAATACTAGGAGAATATCCTCCCGCACGCTATCGAAGGGTTTATGAAAGCAATGTCGCGTCTTCAGAAGACTTTGATAAATTTCTGGATACAAGATCAGCAAAAATGCGAAGATGAAAAAAATCTTTGTACAAAGCTGTTGTCACTATTATAATAGTGACCAGTTGAGCTAGTAGCCCTTTTCCAGTCATACGTAAGCTACTGCATGGGACCAGCTAGTTTACAGCCTGGAGTGTTGGAAATAGTATACGGTTGATAGGCACAAAGCCTTTTATACTGTAGATAGAGTATTGACTGACAAAGTAGGACTACAATCGTCACGTTCATATCATCCAACTCAGCTCTGAATGCTTTGTAACCTCTCCATGCACCTGTACATCAATCATTGTATAACACAGCCACTGTTTATGCATCATCTTTAATGATATAGTTCCGTACTTTTAGCTTGGTTGATTGCAGTACCAGGACAACATATCTCATAGCCCAACACAACATTATCATCTTCAAGTCTAGCACATGTTCTTTGTAAATTACTGACATATGTTAGAAAATTTTGAGTAACCTTTCCTATTTGCTGAAAAAGATGGCATTGCTCCAGCAACTTCATCTCTCCTATCGTAACTTCAATGGGTACTCTTGTGTCAATTCTATGCACATAGTAGAGATCGATACAGTCCACACCCAATCTCTTCAAGCTTGCCTCACAGCAGACACGAACATATGTGGGATCACCTCTGAATGTTCGCTGTCCATTTTCTATAGTGATTCCAAATTTTGTAGCCAATTGGACTTTGTCTTGTATTCCCTTAAGTGCTTTGCCTAGAAGGATTTCATTGAGATGCAGTCCATAGACATCCGAGGTGTCGAGGAAGGTGACGCCCAGCTCTGTGACTGCGTAGTGGATGAGGTCGATCATGTCCTGCTCGGGCTTGGGGGGCTGTACGAGAAGGACATGCCCATGCAACCGAGCCCCTAGGCAGACACTTCCAGGACTAGTGATCCGAGCTTGGTACGAGGCACCGCTGGGAGGGAGGTTGCCATAGCTCTCTCGCTCACTCTCGCTCTCTCAGCTTCTCGTTGTTGTCGTCTCCCAAAATCCCTTCGTTCCTCTGTTCTATTGTATTTTCAATGTCCTCCCTCAATATTGAAAATGCTATTAGTAACCGCTTACAAGCTCACGCCATCTACCACCACAACTTTGAGTATAGGGAAAGAGCTGAAAAGCGCTTCACAATGGACGATTCTGAGGAAGCGGTCGCCATAGCCAGACCTTTGTGAGCTGCAGAACATAAACATCGCACCTGATCGAGAGGGAAAGAAAACAAGCCAATAAGGTCCCCTTTGTTGCTGAAAATCGAGCTTCTTCGTGGCTACATCCAGAGCTTCGTTGGTCATTATTGTGTCGTCAAATCATCTTCCTCATGGCTTATCATCTTCATGTCACAGCATTTTCTCAATCGTTATTTCCTTCTTCGTTCTCGTTTATGGCTTTGTCACCTCCCATGACTTCATCTTCTGCTGTCGGTCTTCTTCTCCGCCATCTCTCCCCAGAGCATTGCATTCCCCACTCGATCAGTGAAAAAAAATCTTCCTTTTTCCTTCCATAAAGCTCCCTGAAATCGTCTTCTTTCCACAGGAATCAAAGCAGGTTCCTCTTCATATAAGCCAGAAACACAGGTCGTAATCTATCCATTTGACTCAGAATTTTTTTTTTCTCCTTCCGCTCCATATCTACAATATGTATGATCCCCTTATTCCAAAAAATCCTTTTCGATTCCAATCCTTTCCCAGAGAAATCTTTCTTCCCCAACAACGATTCCTCTTCCGTTTCCAGCTATTTTTCTCCTCATCCAGGGCAGAGTTCCATTTATTTTCCTCCCTGATTGAAAAAGCTCTCCCAAAAAAACTTCGTGTCTTCCTTTTTTAGTCGATCTTTCCCCCCCAAATTCGATTCAAAAACAAAAACTCCTCCCTGTCCTCAGAAAAGCAAAACGGCCAATAAAGCTCTCTTTTTTTTTCCCACAACAGCCTCAGAAAAGCAGCCCTTTTAAATCTTGCACCTTTCTCTGAAACGTTACTTTAGTTGGAGCGACTTTACACCCTTTCAGTGGTATTGATACAGATCTTGAGACGTCTAACGGTGAATTTCCATGCAAAAAAGTGACCTTCTCGACAAGTTCCACAAAACAATGTGAGCCTTTGGTGCTCTTCGTTTACTTTCCCTTGCAATGATACTGAAAAGAAGTATTTGTATAGCTGAGCTAGTGACATACCAAAAAGATCCACTTATTCCATATGTAAAAGTCTCATTTGCTGACTATAAGATAATTGAAACCCATGTCCAATGGCTGACAAAATCTGAACAAACACCCTCTAACTACATGTGATAATAAGAAGCAAGTGCCTTGACAAATGGTCCAAGTTCTACATATCCTTTTTGGTGGATTCCACATCTCAGATGCGCAGTAGTATGACATCCACCCCCTCTAATCCTGCGCATCCTCCGGATGGGCCAACTACCCATGATCATTATCATCGAGATCCACAAACAGATCAATCTCTTCGTTATGCATTTCTGGTATATCAGCAAGATTATCTGTCATATCATCTGTCTCTTCCATTGGAGTTTCTTCTCGTTGCTCTTCTCTTCCAAATTCTTCTAATGCATTATCTTCATCATCTCTTTTCTTAAAAATCTTGATTCTTTTTCCAGCAATAGGCACTTTAAGCAATGTTCTATCCAATTCTGTCAACTCATATGTTGCATTATCAAAGACATGTCTGACTATGTACGGCCCAAACCATCTTTTCACCATCTTCCGAAGTGCAGTATGCTGATTTTCAAGGCTGCTATCAAAGACAATACCCAATCTCCCTCTTTTATTGCTCTAGGCCGCAAGCGATGCCTGCTGTCAAACCTGTCCTTATTTCTTAGTCTAGCAACCTTCAACCTGTCAATAGCTAGCTGAATATCCTCACGTCTCCTCTCCAACTGTCGAATCCGAAGAGCTAAGAGCTCCTCTCTCGTCAAATCCTCATGCCAAGGTAAAACTGACCAAGTCAAAGCACAAGTCTCAGTCGGCATAATAGGTTTGTGACCATACATCAACTCTGTAGGCATATATCCTGTGGTAACACTGTGAGTCGTACGATCAGCCCATAAAGCAAATGGTAGAAGTCTCGGCCATTCTCCAATCTGTCCTTTGCATGCTTTGGCTAATGCTTTCACTATCGACGGATGCCCTCTTTCACTCTTCCCATTTCCCTCTGGATTATATGCTATAGTTAGAGCCAACTTGATTCCTAGCTGAGAGAAAAACTCCCTAGCTTCATCTGCATCCAATTCACCACGATCCGCAGTGATCTTACCCACACAACCATACCTGCAGAAAATTTCCTCCAATAAGAACTTACACACTGCACTAGTGGTCTTCGTTCTCAAAGATCTGCCCTCAACATGATTGGTAAGATCCTCTCTAGCCAAAACAATGTATCTCATCTGCCATAGACCCATGGGCATGGTAACCAAATCAACTACCCACTTATAATGAATGCATAGCGGATAGGTCGGATGAAGCTCATCTCGATGACGCACTACTGAATACATCTGGCAGTCTCTGCAAGTCTCAACAAAGTGAGAAACATCTCTATACATGCCTTTCCACCAATATTTCTCCTTGATTTTCTCATAAGTAGCCCATACCCCTCTATGACCAGCCCAAGGACTCTCATGAAACTCCCTCATCACCTGTAACTGTGTCTCTCTATCGCAGACAACCCGCAAAGGTAATCCGCCTCTTTTCTTCGGATGCTTCCAAAGAAATCCGTCCTTGAGAAAATAACCATAGGCTTTCCTTCTGATCTTCTTGAACTCTTCATCCGTCCATTCATCTCTTTTGTTTAGTGTACTAAGGTACCTACCAATCTGCAACCAATCTCCAACATAGAGTTCTTCTGTAAAAGCCACAATATCATAGACATGACAAACATGATCAACCATAGTGGCTGAAATTTCTGCATCATCCTCTTCTGCAAGTAGAGTCTCCTCATCATCATATCTGGCTCTAGACAACATATCTGCCACTGGATTATCCTTCCCTACTATGTGTTTAAATTCCGGATTTAATGACTTAATGTATGCAATCCATCTCAGCATAGCTATATCTGGAGTAGAGCAACTCGTAATCATACCAATCAATGGCAAGCAATCTGTCTCTACCACAACTGAAGCTCCGATAAAGTACTCCTTGTCACATTTAAGAGCCATGACAATCCCCAATAACTCCCTCTTGATTTGCGGATATCTCCTCTGTCTCTCGTTTAAGACTTTCGCCCCAAACCGAATAGCATACCTATTTCCATCTGCATCATCTTGACCCACAGCCCAACCTATGCCAATTGGACTAGTGTCAACTGTCAATACAATAGGCCTTCCACAATTATAATCCGCTTTCCTAAGAGTAGGAGCATTCTGCAATAACTTCTTCAATTTCCGCATGGCTTTAGTGTGGCTCTCATCCCAATAGAATTTCTGCCCCTTTCGAAGCAGCTGATACAAACAATCTGCTATGTGTGCAAAATGAGGTATCCAAATCATATAAAACACACAAGCACCAATGAATCTCCGTACCTCCAAAGTGGTAGAACAATACTGTGCAATCTTGCCTATAGCATTCACCTTATCAGGTGAGGGTTTCCTGCCATAATATCCACACATATGCCCAACAATAACAACCTCATTCACTCCAAAAACAAATTTTTGCCCTGAAAGTGTCAAGTTCACTTCTTCTAACCTGGCCAAAATCTTCTCACATGCTGAAATATGATCAGCCACAAAGTATCTGCATCCCTGCTCATTTAGGCTCTCATTCTTCTCTTCTTCTGCACACCCCTTAATGGGCACATCATCCAAGAAAGGCATAGTAAGCTGAGGTATGTAATCATGAAGGACCTTATGCATGGAATTCATCATACGCGCAACAGAATTAGTGGCACCTTGAGGCAAGGTACACATCCTGACAAGCCCAATAGGAGTTCTCATGGTGGTTATGTCCCTGCTTTTCAAAGCCAGTTAAAACTGATCATATCCTGAATACAAATCACCCAAAGAATAGATGGCACGTCTAGCAAATGCCTCTGCAAACTCATCCACAACTGGACCTATACCAACATTCCTGATAGTAACTCTGTTCACTGGCTGCATGTCTTGAATAAATCGGAGAGTACCATTCTTCTTTGGAACTGTAAACCACCTATTTGAGTATGGTGCAGATGAAGGCTCAAGGATTCCCATCCTGATTTTCTCATTCAATAAATCAATCAGCTTTGGCAAGTGTGCTTTAGGCACTGGAATTGGTCGGAGATTCCATGGGATATGAGGAATAGTAAAAATGACCATAGGAGCAACAATATCAGGATTCACACATCCAATCTCATGCGGGAAAAAAGCAAATCCCCTTCCATGTCGCTCAAGCATATCCTGAAAGCATTGCTTCTCTATGGGTAGAAAGAAATCACCATTTCCAATTTTCAACTCAGCAAGAGTCTCTGCTGAAAACTTATGACCAATATGCTCTGGATTCCTCAAAATTTGCTGTTTAGCAGCCTTCTCTATTTGCTGATCACTGTCAGGTGGAAGCGGTACAGCAACTGGCTTCACCTTCTTATCCACAGTTTTGTATTTCGTGTCAACCCTGGCTTCATTATGCTCTTCTGCATTACACAATTCTTGCTGTAAATCAGCAATTCTGCACACCAATGGCTAAATATTCTCAGCCCTCTGCTTTATGGACTGCACAGAAACAGCCCCAAACTCTGAATGCTGAAATATTTCAGCAGTAAACTCTGTTGGCTGCAAGTTTTCAGCCCTCTATCTCTCTGAAAGCTGATCATAACCAGCTGGAAACTCTGTTTGCTGAATTTCTTCAGCACTCAACACTCTTTGCTGAGTTACCTCAGCCTCTGACTCAATCTGTGACATAAAATCTGCAATTTCATGAAACATGTCCAGGGACTGCACTAATACATTACTGTGACAATTCAGCATATCAGTTTTCAGCATATCTCCCATCTCTGTCATCGTATCTGCACAAATCACACTGCCATACATCCCATCTATGTGCTCATCATCCTCCAAAATTCCTGTATTTTTCAAATTTTTCTCCTTCCTAGATATATACTGCCTGGCAGCTCTAGGCAACCTAGAAGTCTTCTGATAACTCATCGAACTGTTTGCTGAAATCCCAACAATACCGGAGGAGAAAACACTGCTGCCAGGAGGCGAGAACTCCAATCTCCTTTGCTCTCTACCACCGTCATCTCGCGAAACGGCGGTACCTAATGAAAACCTGAATCCCTCACAGTGGGCAAAGGTGTATCTCTGAGGGTATCTCTGTTTCTAACATGGTTCACACATACAGTCATAAACTGAACTGCTCTCATACCATCTTTACTGCGAATCCGTGCATAAGCAGATCCATCATCCATGACCTTTGTTTCCATGCGCATCTCTGTAATGAATGGCTGACCAAGAATTATGGGATAAGAGCATGAATCCTGCACAAAGAAATGAAAATCCTCCTCTACATCACCAATAGAAACCCTGACACTAGGACAGGCAGCATACAAATCACTTGCAGTGTTATTGGCGGCTCTCATACGCCACCCATGCTCTACATCCATAGGCCATCTGTTACTCTCATAAACTCCACGAACTATGAGATGAATCTCTGAACCATGATCCACCAATGCAACATAAGGCACCTGTTTCTCTCCAATCTTTACCGTCGTCTCTGTAGTTGCCCTAGCCCAATGGCTCCGCAAAAAGTGACTACGCGGTATCATGACAGGCTCATCAATTTCAGCATAATGCATAGGCTGAACCCTCTTCTCTACCTGTGGAAAAACAAAAGCATTATCAACCATAACCTCATCCTCATCCTCATCCAACTCCCCAATCAAAACTCCCTGTGTATCAGTAGTAGACAATGCATGTCTTTTCCTCTTCAAGACCTCTTGAAACTGATCCTGAAACTCTCTTTTTGAGATGCCCAAAATCTCAGAAATAGTGAAAGTCACCTCACTGCCAAGTATCTTATCATTAAAGATTTTCTTCATATCTGTAGATGTCTCAATATCAGACATCAATCTGAACCCTGGCTTCTTTCTCTCTCTAGGCTCTTGCCTCTTTTCTCTCTTTTGAGTATCCTCCATCTGTCGATCTGGCCCTGGTCTTGAAGATGGTCCTGCAGTAGGTGGAGTAACAAACTCACCCCCTCTAGTCTTCTTAGCTGCGCTTGGATTTTCTTCATCCCTCTTACGCTTCTCCTCAACAAGTACATCTGCACCATGAGACTTAGCCAAATAAGCATAAATAGAATACCTATCAACAGGCGAGTCCCAACCTGTCTCTGATCTGATGCTAGAGCCTGCACTAGTCAAAATAGTTTGCTGAATTTTCCCCTTGTTTGTAGTCTCCATAGCATAAGTCCATAGTGCGGACTGAGTCTCTAATCCCTTCTCAATCTGTACTCCATATGCAGAAGCATCACCTCTAGCTGTCACATAAGAAGTACGCGCAGCCATGTCCTCCACTAACTTCTTCATTCCACCTTTACCAAAGTTGGTAGCAAGTGGAGCTCTTGTCTCAGTCAACCAAATCTTACCATCTTACCCCCAATATACCACATTCTTCCTCCTTGCATCCTGAAAAGAATCACAATCCCTGCAATGCTGATGGTCCGTACTATCACACCAAATACATCTCCGATCTCTCCTAGGTGCACTAGGAGCACTCCTAGGTGCAGTAGGAGCACTAGAATAAGTAGTAGGCGCAGTCGATGCAAACTGCTCCTTCAACTTTCCCACCAACTCCGCTTTGACTGACTCCAGTGTCAAATCTGTGATGCCTTTGATTATGTCATCAAGAGAAGTAGGCACCAATGGAGCGGATGGTTTTGGAGCAGAAGGTGTAGGCATCGGTCGTGGAACAGGAGGAATAGGTGGAGTGGAAACAGTAGGCACTGGCATAGGCCAAGAAACTAGCTGAGGAGGAGAAGAAATAACAGGGATAGAAGTAGGCATAGGAGCTGATGATGGTGTAGGTGTCATGGAACCATTCTGTAGGCGAGTCTTTCATATCCTCCTCTTGGTCAAAGTCGAGACTGCATCCTGAGCATCCTGCCAATCCGTTTTAAGACCCATAGGCTTCGTGCGATCTTCAAGAAGCTCACCCAATTCTTCTTGAAGAGCAGGATCTGCAGCTTGCAAGAAAAGCTCAACTTTTTCCACATCCAATGCTCTTTGTTCAATGGCATTAAGCTGACTATACCTTTCCTCAAATTCTCGGATCAACTCCGAAGCAGCTAGACCTTTGTTTGGCATGTAGACCCACTCTCGGAATGACCGCCGAGTAGCCATACCAAAGTCCTCAAGGAAGTATTCTTCTTTCAAGGCCTTCTTAAAATCTTGCCAATGTGTATTTTGAATAAATAGATCAGTCACTTTTGTCCTCAAAGCAGGTGTGACAAGACGAAGGAAGTACTTACTCATAAGTCCAGCAGGAACTCCAAAAAACCCCATCTTGATCTCATATGTCTTCAAATATGCTGAAACATTATGCCCGTCAAATAGCTTCTTCTCATTCTCAACTGCTTCAATAGCCTTAGTTGCACTGTTTGCATTCTCCTGCTCCGAATAGAGTTGCCTTTGCTGAGACAACTACTGTTGATGCAATTGTTGTTGCTGCTGCATATACATTTGTGTTTGCTGATTTTGGAGCTGCATATACATGGACATATTCTGTAAAATCTGCTTTAGATCCTCTGTTGAAGTACTTGACGTTGCAGCCATTGATGGAGCTGAAGTAGACGCAGCTGGAACTGTAGAAGAAGCTGAAATAGAGGCTGAAGTATCTCCCATCCTGAAATTTCTGCGACGCTTTCACGTCGGGTTCACCAAAGATGTCGAAGGGTTTATGAAAGCAATGTCGCGTCTTCAGAAGACTTTGATAAATTTCTGGATAGAAGATCAGCAAAAATGCGAAGATGAAAAAAATCTTTGTATAAAGCTGTTGTCACTATTTTAACAGTGACCAGTTGAGCTAGTAGCCCTTTTCCAGTCATACATAAGCTACTGCATGGGACCAGCTAGTTTACAGCCTGGAGTGTTGGAAATAGTATACGGTTGATAGGCACAAAGCCTTTTATACTGTAGATAGAGTATTGACTGACAAAGTAGGACTACAATCGTCACGTTCATATCATCCAACTCAGCTCTGAATGCTTTGTAACCTCTCCATGCGCCTGTACATCAATCATTGTATAACACAGCCACTGTTTATGCATCATCTTTAATGATATAGTTCCGTACTTTTAGCCTGGTTGATTGCAGTACTAGGATAGCATATCTCACAGCCCAACACAGCATTATCATCTTCAAGTCTAGCACATGTTCTTTGTAAATTACTGACATATGTTAGAAAATTTTGAGTAACCTTTCCTGTTTGCTGAAAAAGATGGCATTGCTCCAGCAACTTCATCTCTCCTATCGTAACTTCAATGGGTACTCTTGTGTCAATTCTATGCACATAGTAGAGATCGATACAGTCCACACCCAATCTCTTCAAGCTTGCCTCACAGCAGGCACGAACATATGTGGGATCACCTCTGAATGTTCGCTGTCCATTTTCTATAGTGATTCCAAATTTTGTAGCCAATTGGACTTTGTCTCGTATTCCCTTAAGTGCTTTGCCTCGAAGGATTTCATTGAGATGCGGTCCATAGACATCTGAGGTGTCAAGGAAGGTGACGCCCAGCTCTGTGACTGCGTAGTGGATGAGGTCGATCATGTCCTGCTCGGGCTTGGGGGGCTGTACGAGAAGGACATGCCCATGCAACCGAGCCCCTTGGCAGACACTTCCAGGCCTAGTGATCCGAGCTTGGTACGAGGCACCGCTAGGAGGGAGGTTGCCATAGCTCTCTCGCTCACTCTCGCTCTCTCAGCTTCTCCTTGTTGTCATCTCCCAAAATCCCTTCGTTCCTCTGTTCTATTGTATTTTCAATGTCCTCCCTCAATATTGAAAATGCTATTAGTAAGTGCTTACAAGCTCACGCCATCTACCACCACAACTTTGAGTATAGGGAAAGAGCTGAAAAGCGCTTCACAGTGGACGATTCTGAGGAAGCGGTCGCCATAGCCAGACCTTTGTGAGCTGCAGAACATAAACATCGCACCTGATCGAGAGGGAAAGAAAACAAGCCAATAAGGTCCCCTTTGTTGCTGAAAATCGAGCTTCTTCGTGGCTACATCCAGAGCTTCGTTGGTCATTATTGTGTCGTCAAATCATCTTCCTCATGGCTTATCATCTTCATGTCACAGCATTTTCTCAATCGTTATTTCCTTCTTCGTTCTCGTTTATGGCTTTGTCACCTCCCGTGACTTCGTCTTCTGCTGTCGGTCTTCTTCTCCGCCATCTCTCCCCAGAGCATTGCATTCCCCACTCGATCAGTGAAAAAAAATCTTCCTTTTTCCTTCCATAAAGCTCCCTGAAATCGTCTTCTTTCCACAGGAATCAAAGCAGGTTCCTCTTCATATAAGCCAGAAACACAGGTCGTAATCTATCCATTTGACTCAAAAAAAAAAATTTCTCCTTCCGCTCCATATCTACAATATGTATGATCCCCTTATTCCAGAAAATCCTTTTCGATTCCAATCCTTTCCCAGAGAAAGCTTTCTTCCCCAACAACAATTCCTCTTCCGTTTCCAGCTATTTTTCTCCTCGTCCAGCGCAGAGTTCCATTTATTTTCCTCCTTGATTGAAAAAACTCTCCCAAAAAAACTTAGTGTCTTCCTTTTTTAGTCGATCTTTCCCCCCCCAAATTCGATTCAAAAACAAAAACTCCTCCTTGTCCTCAGAAAAGCAAAACGGCCAATAAAGCTCTCTTTTTTTTCCCACAACAGCCTCAGAAAAGCAGCCCTTTTAAATCTTGCACCTTTCTCTGAAACTTTACTTTAGTTGGAGCGACTTTACACCCTTTCAGTGGTATTGATACAGATCTTGAGACGTCTAACGGTGAATTTCCATGCAAAAATGTGACCTTCTCGACAAGTTCCACAAAACAATGTGAGCCTTTGGTGCTCTTCGTTTAGTTTCCCTTGCAATGATACTGAAAAGAAGTATTTGTATAGCTGAGCTAGTGACATACCAAAAAGATCCACTTATTCCATATGTAAAAGTCTCATTTGCTGACTATAAGATAATTGAAACCCATGTCCAATGGCTGACAAAATCTGAACAAACACCCTCTAACTACATGTGATAATAAGAAGCAAGTGCCTTGACAAATGGTCCAAGTTTTGCATATCCTTTTTGGTGGATTCCACATCTCGGATGCGCAGCAGTACGACAACGCGTGGCTTGCGACTTCTTGGGGGCCATCATGACATAATTACGGACTTCCGGGTTACCTTTGCCCTGACGCGATCGGTGAATTTGCTCGCCTTGGTACGCAGCCTCAAGATCTTTCCCTTCTCCCTCGTACGCAGGAGATACCTTCACGGAACTTCGGATCTTTAAAAGGTCCGGCTTGTGAGACTTGGGCCTACGGGATTTGGGTGCATGGGATTTGGAGCTTTGCAAGGGGATTTGCGGAAAAGGGCTCTTGCGAATGGGCCTTGCAAAAACGGAGGGTTTAGAGTTCTTCTTCTCCTTCCCTAAAATCCTAGGGCCGGCCTTGTGGGTGATTGGTGGGAAGAGCTCGTAGGCTTCCCCTTCTTCTCTTCAAAGCCCGGGCTAGGGGGCTTCTGGGTGTTGCAATGGAAAAGGGGTTTAAAAGGAACCCGGGGGGTTAAAATGGCCTTTATAGGGAATCCATGGGAAAGGGCCTTAAAAATCGGGGCTAATATGGATTTGTGGTGGATCCAATAGGAAGGGGGCTTAGAGAAGCCCCCTTAGAAGCTTCTAAGAAGCTTCTGGGGGGTGTGTGCAGGTCCACGTGGAAAAGGGGAGGGTAATAGTTACGTAGAGGGGGGAAAGGATGGTACCCACGTGGAAGACGGAAGGAGTGGTGCTGATGTGGAGTGTGGGGAGGTCCTTGAGATGGCAGTGGTAAATCCAATCGGCTCTGCTGGCGGTGGCTAACGAGCCACAGGTGGCGACGTGACAACTGGCGGCTCCCTCCAGCACGGCAGCTCCAGGAACTACAGCAACTCCTTCTCCCTCCACGTCGGATTCCGCAGCTCTCCCCTCTTCCACACCTTGGCACGGCGGCTAGCGGCTCCCTCTCCTCCTCACTGTCAAGAATGGCAGCTTCAACTCCCACAATCTAGCGCTGTCCTCTTAGCCTATCACAGCCTCCTCACGGCAGCCTCCTCACGTCCCTCCTTCATACGACGTAGCACGGCCTCCTTCCTTCTCTTCACGGGCCCCTTCTTCACGGCAGCCTCCTCACGTCCCTCCTTCACACGACGTAGAACGGCCTCCTTCCTCCTCTTCACGGGCCCCTCCTTCACGGCAGCCTCCTCACGTCCCTCCTTCACACGACGTAGCACGGCCTCGTTCCTCCTCTTCACGGGCCCCTCCTTCACGGCAGCCTCCTCACGTCCCTCCTTCACACGACGTAGCACGGCCTCCTTCCTCCTCTTCACGGGCCCCTCCTTCACGGCAGCCTCCTCATGTCCCTCCTTCACACGACGTAGCATGGCCTCCTTCCTCCTCTTCACGGGCCCCTCCTTCACGACAGCCTCCTCATGTCCCTCCTTCACACGACGTAGCACGGCCTCCTTCCTCCTCTTCACGGGCCCCTCCTTCACAGCAGCCTCCTCACGTCTCTCCTTCACACGACGTAGCACGGCCTCCTTCCTCCTCTTCACAGGCCCCTCCTCCACGACAGCCTGTTTCCCTGGCTATCCCATACCACTTAAATAGGTGAGGGGGAGGGGGTCCTCCCTCCCCCACGCGGCATCATGCATGCCTTCGTTCCCTTGCGAGCTCCAGCAAAAAGGAGCTTAATAGCTCTTGCTATTCCCTTCTCCTCCAGCACGACAGTCGGCTAGAGGAGAGAGGGATAATTTTAAATTTTTTTTGCCTTTATTCAATTAATGACCTCCTATTAAGTAGAGGTTCATGTGAGGAATGCGTGCCTAGAAATCGGGAATGTCACAGGATCATGTCTCCAAGATTAATGTCATAATGCGAGGTTTATATGATACTAGTAGATGGCCATTGATGTGGATCATGGTTGGTGCAGGCATGCAACCAACAACACTGCAGGAGATTTGTATGTTGCTTATCTAAACCTGAAGATTTATATTGGAGATGTGGGTGAGTCTTATAATTTCTTTGTGCAAAAATCTTGTTCTGATCCTATTATTTTGGGGCAGCCATTTGTTACTAAGTCTTGAATGAAGAATAAGGTTCTAGACGATGGGTCTGCCTATGCATGGATCTGAAGTAAGAATGGGAAGAGAGTTGTTCAGTTAATGACCATTTGCATCAATCATTTGCAAAATAAGGATTCTTTGAGGGATTCCCCTCTTCCTACAGGAGAGCCGGTATTTTGTTATAGGTACAATTGTCTTGCGAGACAATAATAGTATGATGTCGTGATATTATGAGAACACAGTATGAAAAAGCATGGAATGCATCATCATTCGACTTCTTTATGGATCTAGAGAGTTAATGCGATCTGAGCCATTAGCAGTAGTGTGAGTTGCATGGATTTATCCAAAAATAGTAGATTTTTGGATAATTTAAGCCTATTTTTTAGATTATTTATTGTAAAAATCCAAAAAATTTGAAAAAACTTCTAGATTAGGATGGCATGCAAAAAGCTAGTAACTCTTTCAGCCAATTATGGGATTTACACAAGAGGGACAGATGGATGAAATCGCATGCATCGCAATCGCTATAAATAGGCTGAAAACTACAGATTGAACTGAAAGAAGAAGAAAGAGTGATCTAGGAGATCTATGAGTAGGTGTCCTATGGTTTTACCCCCTTTTTGGAGCCAACATAGCCATCAGATTTGGGTTCCGAGTAGTAGAGAAGGAGCTGTATTTTTTATGCATGTTTTGTTCTATGAAGAAGCTCCAGGACATCTAATGCCTGGAGATTGCTTCTGAGTAGTGCAAAGATTCCAAGTTCTTTCAATACATATTGATTCAATTCATTGTGCTTTGTCCTTGTAGTGTTTACCACTTGTGTATTCTCTATCTTCTCTTCCATCTCCTATCTCTACTTCCTTCTACTTCTGATCCCCAATGGATTGGACCTTTTGACAAAAACCCCTCCGACAATGAGTCCGGGAAAGCTCTTGCCTCTTGGCAAGGGGAATTTTTCCTCATGTGTTATGGTGTATCCACTAAAAATTATTTGTGTTTTCAACATATTTGTGATATGCCTAGAGCTACCAGACAATATGTAAAAAGAAAAGAAAAAGAATTTATTCTTGCATGTGTTTTGCAAGAAGAAGACTGGATAGATGGGCTCTATGATGGACTTTCATGCTCAGATACCATGGAAGCACTTTTGGTATTACTGAATGCTAACAATCAAGAGTTGTCATATGTCTTACAGGTCTATTCTTTGGCGATGTATTGGGAAATTGCTAATCTTATGCCTCAAAAGAATTTGGGTGCTGAGGATTCTTAGCAAAAAGTATCCCTTGCTGACATATTTCAACAAAAAGAGTTGGATGTTACTGTTTATACACATCAAAAATTGTGTTTAGTGCGGTATTTTTACGAAGGGTTGAAACTTGTAGACTATAGCAATGAAGCCAGTGTTCAGAAAAAATATAAGACAATTGACAAGAAGGTTAGACCAGTTGTCGGACCGCTACCGTTGGACACTAACAAGATGGTTAGGAGAGCTACTCTATAGCCTCCTTTACGAGATCCTGCAAGTATTGGACATAATTTTTCAACAGAGATATTGAAATAGATGAAGACTGGGACCCAAGATTTTCTACTTCATGAGAAGGAAAGATGTTTTAAAGAGATGTGATGCAGACATGAGAAAGGTCTTGCTTTTTTCCCACATGAAATTGGATGCATTGATCCTAGGGTTGTGATGCGTATGGTTATTTTTACCATTTCGCATGTCCCTTGGAATCTATGGCCTATTCCTATACCGAGGGCTCACTTTCCCAAATTGATAGAGCTTTTGAATGGATAGATCAGGATGGGGATTCTAAAGCCATCTTCAGCTCCATATTCCAACAGATGGTTCACAGTTCCTAAGAAGAATGGGACACTCAGATTCATATAGGACCTACAGCCAGTAAACAAGGTCACTATTGGGAATGTTGGTGCATGACCTATTGTGGATGAGTTTGCCGCAGCTTTTGCTAGACATGCTATCTATTCACTTGGTGATCTTTATTTTGGATATGATAAGTTTCAGCTTGCCCTTGAGAGCATAGATTTGACTACAATGAAGACACTTTTAGGCCTTGTCCGAATGTGTATGCTTCTGCAAGGAGCTACTAATTCGGTTGCCCATATGATGAATGGGATGAATAGGGTTCTATGAGATTTTATTCCTGAGCTTACAATGCCCTTCATTGATAACTTACCTATCAAGGGTTTCTTATAGAAAGAGAGGGATGATTCTTTAGATGACCATGGATGCGGGTTATTTGTGGCTTCACATATTAGAGATTTTGAGAGGATTCTTTGTAGGTTGGAGGAAGTGAAATTGACATTCTCAAGGTTGAAGTCTATTTTGGAGCGAGAGAAGTTTTGACTATCAGACATATACAGTGCGGATATTATGGCAAGAAGCCCTCTCTTGCAAAGGTTGATGCCATAGAGAAGATTGTAGAGACTTGCTCTTCTACTTTGGAGGCTCATAGGTTTCTTGGAGCTTGTGTGTTTTATCTTATTTGGATTCCTCATTTTGCTCATATTGCATATAATCTGTACGAGATCTTGAGAAAAGGGCAACGTTTTTCTTGGGAGATAAAACATAGTAAAGCCATGCAAAAATCAAAGAAATTATTGAGATCTATTTTGACTCTTCAAAAGGCAGAATATGAGTGTGGGAGACCTATTTTTCTTACTGTTGATACTAGTCCTATTGGCATTGGATGGGCTCTTGGCCAAGACGACACAGATGGGAATAGGTATGCTATTCGGTTTTGGGTGGAAGTCCTAAATGAGCGGCAACATACGTATTCACAGGTTAAGAGAGAGCTCTTGGGAGTTTTCAGAGCTCTCAAGAATGATAGAGAGTACTTTATTGGTGTTTTTGTGGTGGTCAAAACTGATGGTTTGCCTCTTCTAGGTATGATCACAAGTTGTTCTACTCCAGATATTTCCATACTTATGTGGATTGGGTACATAAAATCCATGAATCCTGAGTTCAAACACATAGTAGGTAAAGACAACCCAATAGCGGATATGCTTTCACGAGCAAGGTACGATGATATGGATTTTTCATGCATTGATGATGTTGATGATGGGGCTGATCTTTAGGCCATGCATGCTGATCATATTTGTCATGTGTCTACTTTGGAAAGCTTTGATGAGTCTTTGTATATAGGAGAGTATTTATAGATTGGAAGTTGTTTGATTACCATGTCTAGATAGGATGGATGGACTGATGCAGACTTCAAGAAGATTAGAAGAAAAGCTTATGGGTTCTTCTTCCAAAGTGAGCTACTTTGGAAGCATCCATGAAATCAAGGAGGAGGACAACCACTCAGAGTTGTTTGTGATAGATCCTCACAGGTACAGATCATGAAAGAGTTTCATGGAAGTCTTTGGACTAGACATCAAGCTATTTTTGCGACCTATGAGAAGATCAAAGAGTGCTATTGGTAGAGAGGCATGTACAGGGATATCTCACAATTTGTTGAGACATGCCTTGATTGTTAGTTGTTCTCTTCAGTGAGGCATAAAGATGAGCTTCATCCTACCTACCCACTATGTATTCATTAGAAGTGGGTTCTTGATTTGATTACTATGAGTGTAACAATTTGTTTATTGCAGATGCGTTACATTGTTTAGAAAGAGCTACTCCACTATCTTCCTTAGCTAATAAGCTATTAGCTTGAGGAAGATAGTGTTTGCTTACAATATCACAAGACCATGAACTTAGTTGGTACCAACACAAGGTAAAGTATAAATAATGTTAATGAGGACCCTAATGAGTAAAACCACAATACACTTTATAGAGTGGCATGGACATTTCAAGATGAATGTGAAATATTTCATGGAAATGCACTAATTGCCCTCCTCAATTACTAGTTTCCACATCAAATGGCATATCTTGATACATGTTTGACCAATTTATTTGACATTTTTGGCATGTTAATCATATAAAGATATGATGTGGAGTCTTTTCACAACTTCACCATGTAGGTTACACATTAAAGAACTAGATTTTATCATATCTCCAAATTCTTCTCTAAGGATGCTCTTATATATATCCGATCTACACTTTCTATTTGGTTCTCGCTTTCATGTGATGATTCTTGGTATGATAAAATGTAATAGTCCTTTATTTAAACCCTTTGGTAGCTAAAGCAAGTAGCTTGCACCAATCTTTACTAACCTTTCAATAGGGTATCACCACAATACATTTTGATAAAACCTTTAGAATTTATGTGAGTATCTTGAATTTTATGCATCACACTTGATATTAACATAGGACAATATTTCAGTGTTAATGAAAGCAATCTAGCAAGGTTCTCTCTCTCTCTCTCTCTCTCTCTCTCTCTCTCTAAGGGTTAAGCGATCAACACAAAAGGATAAGGCCTTTGATTCCTTGCAAGTTATTGTAGTAGCACATGAGCTACTTATGAATGTTTGGGGGGAGCCTCTAATGGAGGAGCTTCCATAGCCATGGATGCATGCACTCCTCACACATTCCAAGCTAGATAGGAATAGTGAGTGGGTGTAGTGGAGCAAAATATTTCATCCACACAAATATACTCTAGCGTAAAAAGAAATTTCACTAGAGCTTGTTGCCTCTAGGTCCATGATGGGATGTTTTTGATAATGAGTGGAGTTTCTCCTAGTTTATCTGCCCTGGTGGCACAACTTGGTAAGTGGCTAAAGGCAAGGAGACCATGGCATGTTGTGCTTCAGTTGGAGTATGTTGCATGTGAGATAGAGATGGTGCTATGTTCTGTTTCTATGATTTGGGTATGCCTATGAGCTACATTAACATTGGTTCTTCTTTGGAGATGGTTTCTAGCATGGGACTAATATTCCAGCAAGCTTTCTAGAGGCTCTTTTGAGATTTTGGCTATATGGTGATGATGAAACTTCTTTGGTGACTATGGTGGTGAGGCTAGATTGTAGGCATCTTGAGGTTACTCTAGGGGTGCCAATGGATGGTGTACATCTAAAGATATTTCCCATTTCATTGCATCATTGTATACATTCATGTATTGTCCACACATGATCTAGGAGAGGGTGTTAGCATTATGTAGCTCATTGTGGTCCACAGGTGCTAAGAATCTTGCTATTTTGACTTATTCTATTTTCAAGAAAGCATGTTTCGTCTCTAAAAACTCTATTTTTTCCATATTGGATCATATTGGGCTATTAGGTAAATTTGTGCTTGTGCTTTCTTAAAGGAAAGTTGTATTGGGGTTTCTCTAGAGATGAGGCTACTTTCTCTTAGGACGGCTCTATTTATAGTGCCCTATAGTGAGTTTTCTCCATCCTTTTACATGTGTGCATTGTTCTTCTGCATGCCCCATTTTATGTTATTGGCTTAA
This sequence comes from Lygodium microphyllum, assembly GCF_053477565.2. Classification (NCBI taxonomy): domain Eukaryota; kingdom Viridiplantae; phylum Streptophyta; class Polypodiopsida; order Schizaeales; family Lygodiaceae; genus Lygodium; species Lygodium microphyllum. The sequence goes on from NC_141162.1 coordinate 49,581,397, forward strand.
GATGGTTCAACTGGAACTTGATATATGGAAGCCATATTTGTAGGTGATTCTAATATGGTAACTTCGCTTGATGTTTTGATCTAACATATGACATCTGGACACAAGTAGTATTCTTTGGGAACTGACATGGAAAAATCTACACTCTAATTAGTTATCAAGGGCAGACTAGGCTCGATTGCCTCTATTTCAATGATAGGGTGTGTTTGTATTCACAATTGTTCTATATCCAGTTTGAAGGTGCAATCAACGCTTGTAAGAAATATGAAGAAGTACAATGAAAGTATTGGGAGCTATTGCTTGTACTACATCAAGAATTTCTTACAAAAGCAAAAGGAGGATAAAACTTCACATATTAGAGTTCAATCTCCTATACAGAGGTTGCAACACAATATGGAAGAAGTCATAGCTAAGATGTTATATTGCTTTCTTGAGCCAATGCCTTCCTTAGTAGGCCATTGTTTGAGGAGGAGATAAATGTAGTGGTATTCATCATGAAGAAAATATAAGACACTTGGTGCATAAATTCGTTAACTAATGTCCTACCTGCATGAAGAAGAGCTATCACGTATTGTTGTTTTTTTGTATTTCTAAACAAAAGGCAAAAATAGCCTAAATAAGATCAAAACACACTATTTGTGATTATGATAATAAGAATGAGAATATAGATGAGCAGGCTATACATTGCTTCTCTTAGAGTGTGTGTGTTCATATGTTTGTTTTGCATTAGAGGCTGCTCAATAGAAAATTTGTCCAAGAAAGTGATATTAAACAAGTCACTAATCTATCTCCTTTAACCTACTCATCAATCGTGATTTACATGACGTTAAGATCATACGATGTCTTTTATGTATTGACAACCATAGTTATGTTTATTCATGAAAGCATCATTTACCTACATGTGGCCTATCTCAAAAAGAATTTCAACAAATGGTTCACATTGGCCTTGGAAGATTTGCTTCTTGAATAGATTAACTTAGCGAGGTTTAACATGGTTTTCATACAGGGCATGTAGTTGACTTGTTGTATGGAGGTTTTTCTGAAAATGCGTCTGTGGGTGGGAAAATTGACCATCTTGATTTGTGTGCTCATAAATATTTCCTCTCCTACTTTCAAGCACAAGGGTTTTGAACACTTGGACGTGGCCCTTCCTGAGGGATGCCCAAAGCGAATCCACAATTGGGCTTTCCCTCACAATCTAGTCTCGTTCTGAGATTTATTTCACGAAGAGTGTACTACATCATCAAGCACAAGGGTTTTGAACACTTGGACGTGGCCCTTCCTGAGGGATGCCCAAAGCGAATCCACAATTGGGCTTTCCCTCACAATCTAGTCTCGTTCTGAGATTTATTTCACGAAGAGTGTACTACATCATGTTAAGGATTAGAGTATACAGTACTGCCTGGGCGTAGAAGCTACAGCAACAACAAAAAACAAACGAGGCTGGAAGCGAAAGACCAGGAGTGCGATGGCACCCTTGAAGACTACCAAGCACTAAACTGTTGGACTATCAGGCTCCCCAGCCAGAAGAAACGGCCGATGGGTGGCTCAACTACCATGGTCGACGCGCCACCGCGCCAGCATGACTACTAAGACACAATCAAGGCTGCATCACATGACAGTGCAGATGAAGTCAGAGAATTGGCTATTGCTCCTCGGCCTGCATTTGTCCCTGGGCTTGAGCCTCGTGGACATGTTGTATAGCTACATCAGCATCTACATCGATTAACAAATCTTCTTCTTTAATTTGTGTTGATTGGCTGCACGAGGATGTTTACGACACGATATGACTGCTGGGGAAAGGATCGCACGGATGTGTGCATTTGTGCAAGGGGACGTTGCAGGTGGCCACAGGAGCTGGAGGAGGAGGTTGCAGCAATCCATCGCCTGTACTAGGCCACTTGGTCAAAGATGTTAATTGCTACGTTGCATGCAAGTCTCTGCCCCAGTACACAGAGTTTGTTCCGTCCATGGCAAAGCATTGGAAGGAGAGCGTGAAGAAGGAGACCGAGGTCCTCATTCACCTACAGAATAATGGAGTACCCGACATTCTGTGCTTGATCCACATTAATTTTCCAACCAAAATCAAGTTTTTTTGAATAGGGAATAGACGTTCCAAAGAGCTCCAGGGTTGTGGTTCAAATTCTGTGTTTGGTAGGGGGGCTATTATACATCATTTACTAAACAAGGCTTTTTTCCTTTTAGATACTGGTAGTATTACAAAGATCTGCATTTCCTGGAGCCACAGGGTGCTAGATTACCAGAGAGCATCGATCATCGTCAACAGCTTTTCAAAAACCATACGTATGTCCTCTACAAACTGGTAATTGTTTACTTTATTATTGCCTTTATACTTGAGCAATCTCTGCAATAAGCAAATCTATCGTGATAGTTTTCAATTCTAGTATAACATTGGAAAAAATCTTGCCTTTGTCTCACTAGGTTATCCACATCACTATTTGAACAAGATTTATATTGTTTGTACAATCATCACCATCACAAAACTCTTGGATAGATACATAGTAAATGCATGCAATCATAGCTTTAAGATGCGTGCTAGGCAAGGAAAGTGTTTGGTAGTGTAGCTAACTCAATCAAAGTATGACACCACAACAGAAACAAGTCATAGACACGCAAAGTCGGGTGCGTCTATATGCGCGTGTAAAAGAGTGTGTAAATAGATGCGAATTTTGCATCTATATATCCGCGCAGATAGACATGAACATAGACGCAATTTCAGACAAGTAATTATTAAACCACCTAAAGTTGGACTTAATATAATTTAAAAAACAGAGTTAATAATTATTTTTTCATTGCTCTCTAATGAATGGCAGTTCCTTCAGTTGACAAGCTTGATATAATTAATTAGCAATAAGCGACACAAACCTTATTATACAATTAGTAGCAAGCATTGTATGTATCTCATAATTTCTCTACTTGAAGAAGATAAAAAATACTTCATTTTTATTATGGAAAATTCAATTTGGCTTTAAACTTGACTATTGATTCTTGAGTATGCATATGTGTGTATGATATTTTTCATAGAATTAAGAATACACATTGAATCATTAAGCGAATTAAGTATGTTAGAGTGAATGATCCATCTCATCTTCAATGAGATCAGCCCTTGCTAAACTATCTACTTCTAGGTCTATGTTACCAAGAGGTAACGAAACAAATAAGTCTATCCCACTCTCTGATGCATTGCTATATTGCTCAATAACTTCATCATCATCAACCACATTATTGTCATCTTCTGCGTTTCATTGTACATCCTCGCGAGGTTCATCTTGTACTATATCATGCATATCATCCATTATGGTTTTATCATGTACATCATCATTAATTGTTGGATTGTCATCTGCTATCTCTATGCCGGTAATATTATCATATATTGGTTTTAAACGATTAGATATAGGGATGACATACCACCATCGGTTATTGTTTACCATTGGATAATAAACAACCTGTATTTGAAAAATAAAAGCAAGAAACTTACATACTTATTATATTGTGTATATGTATCACATGCATACATATAAAAAATTTAGCTTTTACATATATACCTGCTCGCATTGTTGAGATAGTACTAATGTGTCATTCTTGTTTTGGTGAAATTTGTAGAGTCAATGATTACAAAACCACTTGGATAATGTCTGATTGTGCAATGCTCACTATTTTTTACAACTTCTTTAAACCACTTCACATCCAGTACATATATAAAGAATCGTCTGAAGTCAAGCTTCAGAATATCTTGGATCAAGCCACAATAACCTTCCATGGTACCATTAGCATCCTCGAAGTGAGCAAGGACACCACAATCTTGGGTATTTCTCTTTTCATCTATACATTGAGTTCGAAGATGTTTACCCTCATACCAAATAGCATTGAATAATGTGAACTAGTAGTAAAAGATTAAGATCAAACATGTCATTTTATTATATAAAATATAACTAGAAACAAATTAATTGATAATATGTTTCACCTTTGATAAGCAACCTCATGCGTATTTCCACTTTTCTTGAGATATATTAATTACCTCCTCTTTTTTCATTCTCTTCATTTCCTCATGTAACCAATCTATATCAATATGACGTGGGAGCGCATTCAGATGATCTGGAAATGAGACATTACGTCCATATTTGGTGCGAAATACTTGTCTTTCCCTTTTTCTTCTTGCCCTTGCTTCATTATATAGTGTCACCCATTTGCTCATTACATCACTATTGAGCACACAAAAACTATTTAACTTATGAAGTTCTTCTTTTGTTAGCACTTTACTCCTTCCTTTTCTTTGAGGTATTATAGAGGTCATCCTCAAGTCTTCATTGTCTTTCCATAGTCGTAGTTGAGAGTGGTCCACTTCAGCAAGATATTCAGAGATATAAACAAGGAATGATTGAACTAACCAACCCTTAGCCATGCTTCCCTCAGGCCGTGCTTTTTGCCTCACAAAATCTTTCAAGGTTTTCATGAAGCGCTCAAGAAAAAATATCCACCTTGCATGAACTGCCTCACAAAGTGCGATCTTATCAATCAAATGTACGAGTAAATGTAATTGAGTAGTCAAAATGGAGCGAGAAAAAATTTCCTCCACCAAACAAACCACCTCAACAGATAATACTCGAGCATCTTGCAATGTGTTTGGATCGATTTCCTTTGAGCTCGTGTATCTGTCAAGATGTATTTGACAATTGTTTATTTTTTTATAAAAATTCAAAGAGGTTCACTGCATGATGTATGCAATATATAATGAAAAAATACAATGTATACACACCTCACAAGCTCTCCCATCTTGTAAAGGATATCACGTACATCTTTGGATACACAATGGGATATGCTAGTAGGAAGTATGAACTGAATGTAAATAATATTCATAAATCAAATGATTAGTTGAGGAAAAATTCATTATATCTCAAAGTTTATACATAATTACTTCACTAATTACTATATTCATGGTTAGAGATACCCTTACTTGAATCATTTTGTGCCAATCGTGGGACTTCAAACCAGATAGTTTCTCTGCACCTCTTTTCTTTTTCTTTATAAAGGCTCCCTTGAGACATCTCATACATCCTGTGGGTGTTCAAAAGCTACATATCTGTTCCTTCACTATTTTTTCCTCGTTCTTTGATAGCATCCAAGGTGCATGGGGTAGCTCAATCTTTCCTCTAGGTCCAATGCGTGGCTAGGCTCGTCTCATGCGACCAATGTTATGTAAATCCTCCCTTACATTGACTGAATCACGAGCCCCTATCAAGTGATCCCATAATCTAGATACAATATTTTTGAATATGCGCATGGGGTCCAATAGGTGATTGATCTTGAGTTCAGTCCAATACAAAAGACGAAAAAATATAGAGAACCTAACAAAAAAACAATATATTATGTAAACAATTCATCATGCTAAATACTTTAAAGTCAATTGAGAGAAATATACTTCTTACCGACTCATCCCGAGTGGAGGGTGGTTGTCGGCATTAATCCATCTCTCATTCCTGTTACAACTATATATATCATCTCTCACTTGACTTGGGTCTCACCTATATATACTAACTCTACATCGATATATATATATATACTCTCTCACTTGACTTGGGTCTCACCTATATATACTAACTCTACATCGATATGAATCATTCTATGGGAGCATGTCTTGTGTATCTCTCTCGTACTCTCTCTCTCTCTCAACATGGTATCAGAGCTATGGATGCGTAGCAACAACAAGGAAGATAAGTTGTTTCATTGTTTATACTTGATTGAATTCTTTACACAAGTGATGATTTGATACATGAATTTGTTCAAATTAGAATTATTAGTTAAAATCGCTTGTCAATCAGAGTTCTGGATCAAAAGTTATGACAGTTCAAGATTCAAGACAATAATTCTGCTTAAATCTGCGATTCTTTATTTAAGACTCTAATTCTAATTACAGTTCGTTAATCCCCAATTACAATTCATTAATCTCTCATCTTCGTTAATCCCCAATTACATTTCGCGTCTTCGTTAATGACGTTGATTACGACAAGCAAACATCTTGCTATTTTTAGCGATGTTTTATTATCGTTCACGTTCTTTGCTCGATCAAAATAGCACTTTTCTTATATGCGTCATCTCGTCTTGCACATTACGTCTCTCTATTTCGGGCTTTCTTTTTAGTCACTCAATACTTTTTGTCGTTCTTACGTGCATCTCCCTATTTTGATTGTCATGCGTCTCAACTACACTCATCTTGATCATGGTTTGCAGATTCTGCAATCTCATCTTATTTGTTTTCTCTCGACATACAGGCATGGCCAATTGCATAGTTGTTAACGGATATCCGTCTGGCCAACGTTCGGTTCCCTTCTTCCAAGGACAAGGCTTTCCTGGGTGGAAAGCAAAGATGATGCTAATTCTTGAAGGTGACGAATTATTTGATACTGTTTTGGGCGACCTGTCTTGCCTAGTTCAACCTATTGATGTGTTGAATAACAATTTTGTGATTACTGATGGCCTATTATTTGAACAATGAAAAATTGATCATATTGATTGGATTTGTCGTGACAAAGCGGCTCGTCGTTATATATTGTCTACACTTCTTGACTCACTTATGTTGGATGTCTTTTATCTGGAAACCTCTCATGCTGTTTGGGAGTATCTTATCTTAACGTTTGAGAAGAAATCGGTCACCGAAATTTTATATCTCCAAACTTGTTTGAAGAATCTTCAATATAAGGTTGGTACTTCTATGTACTCTCATATCGAGGCTTTTAAAGACATTATCAATCAGCTTGGTGTTGCCGGCGCTCCTGTTGCTAAAAATCAGATTGTTACTCAACTTCTTCATACCATCAAAGATCCTTTATATGAAAATATCATCACTATTTTGTCTAACAAGGATGATATCCACTTTGACAAAGCATGTATATCTCTTATTGAATATTCTCAACATCATGAGCATCATTTGGAAAAATCTGATGCTGTTTTGGTCACTCGTGGACAAAGGGATTTTGATACTACTTTTGTTGCTCGCAAGCGTCCCGCTTTACATTTTCAGTAGGGTGGACACCCTAATCAAGGTAGTAAATCTTCTCGTCTTGCTTATCCTAACAAACATTGTTCTTATTGTGATAAGAAAGGCCATGTGGCTTCTAATTGCTGGGCATGTCAATATGATGAGGAGCATGGAGTTACTACAAAGCAACCTCGCTTGTCCAAAAGTTTTCCTCCTTGTGATTATTGTGCACATACAGATCATCCATCTCGTCGTTGTTATAAACGCAGATATGATGAAGAACGTTCTCGAGCTTATATTGTTCAACAAAGTACAACTGATGATGATCATACTCATTAGGAGCTCAATTTTATCCATCATGATATATCTCCAGAAAAGGTACTTCATGTTCATGATGGTTCTCTATTCATCGTTGATTCAGGTGCCACTGGAAACATGACACACCAATCGCAGTGGCTTCACAATTATCATTCTCTTCCTGTCAAGTTTGTTTACCTTGCGGATGATACAACTTGTCAAGTCAAAGGAGTGGGTGATTTATATCTGGGGACTGTTTCATCCACTAGAATATTAAGAGGAGTTCTTCATATTCCAGATCTGCAAAGAAATCTTCTTTCTGTTGCTCGTCTAGTTGATCTTGGTTTGTTTGTTGGCTTTGATCATAATCAATGTCGTATAGAGAAAGACGGACATACTATAGCAGTGGCTCCTCGACATGGTAATCTATTTGAGCTATCATTGAATGATACAGTTGCAAATGTTATTACTGCCCCTGGAGATGCAGATTGCAAATTATGGCATCAACGATTTGCACACTCTGATTTCGCCAAAATTCTTGATCTTCATCGTCATGGTCTTGTGCAAGGTATGGATCTTAAATCTCATCCATGTATGGGAATATGTGAGTACTGTGCACTTGGAAAACACCATCATTCGCCTTTCCACACTTCTACTTCATCACATTCCTGTGCTCTCTTGGATTTGGTTCATACAGATATTTGCGGTCCTTTTCCTGCTGCCTCAAAGTCTCAATATCGATATTTTATAACTTTCATTGATGATTTCTCACAGTACACACATGTCTATCTTCTTCGACATAAGTGTGAGGCTTTATCTATATTTAAACAATACAAGATAAGCGTGGAGCTTCAAACTGGATTCTCTATAAAGACGCTTCGCAGTGACAATGACGGTGAATATGTATCCAATCTATTTGATGACTTCTGTAAGGAACAAGGTATTCATCATGAGTTTACAATTCCGTATTCTCCTAAGCAAAATGGTGTTGCTGAGCGCAAAAATCGCAGTATTCTTAATGCTATACGTTGCATGCTTATGTATCCAATCTATTTGATGGCTTCTGTAAGGAACAAGGTATTCATCATGAGTTTACAATTCCGTATTCTCCTAAGCAAAATGGTGTTGCTGAGCGCAAAAATCGCAGTATTCTTAATGCTATAGGTTGCATGCTTATACACTCTGGTTTGTCTCGAAAGTTTTGGACTCAAGCACTTCTAATGGCCGTTTTTATTCAAAATCATCTTCCAACTACTGCACCTGCTGGTAAAATTCCTATAACAATCTGGACAGGGAAGGCACCTTCAGTCTCTCACTTTCGCACATTTGGCTGCATTCCTTATATTCATGTGTCCAAGGATACTCGACATAAGTTGGATCCTCGAGGTTTGAAGGTTATTTTTCTTGGTTATTCAAATCATTTCAAAGGTTACAAATTTTATGATCCTTCTACTCAAAAGGTTATCATTAGTCGTGATGCTATATTTGATGAGAAGACTATGGGTGGCACATGGTCATCAGATGTTTCAGATGATACAGAGTCTTTTCTTAGTGCATTTCCTTACTTGCTTTGTGAGTCTACTAATTCTGATGATCATAAACCTCCTTCACCTCCAAAGAAGATTGATGAAAATTTGGAGATCTATGTCGATCTTCCTATTGAGATAGAGCATGGATTCTATTCTATTGAATATGATGCCTTTGATGATGCTATGTCTGTCCAAGAGGATCCAATATCGTATATGAAAGCTATCAATTCGTCTCAAAGGGATCAATGGCAAGAAGCTATGCAAGCTGAGTACGATTCTTTAATCTCCAAAGGTACATGGATTCTTACTGAACTCCCCCCAAATCGTGTTCCTATCAAATGTAAATGGGTTTATAAAACCAAGACCAAAGCTGATGGCTCGTTTGATAAATTCAAAGCACGACTTGTTGCAAAAGGTTACTCACAGATTGTAGGAGTAGATTATCAAGAAACATTTTCTCCTGTTGTGCGCTCCACAACTGTTCATATGATTTTGGCTTTTGCAACACTATTTGATCTAGAAATTCACCAAATGGATGTGAAAACGGCTTTTCTCAATGGAGATATTGAAGAAGAAATCTATATGGAACAACCTGAAGGTTTTATAATTGCAGGAAAGGAGCATCTTGTATGTGAGCTTCATCGTGCATTATATGGATTGAAGCAAGCCTCTCGTGCTTGGTATATTAAGATTGATCAGTTCCTCACATCTAAAGGTTTTGTTGCATGTTTTGCTGACCCAAATATTTACATCAAAAGGGAGGACAAATGTTTTATTATTATTTCTCTATATGTTGATGATACTGTTCTTGTGTCAAATAATATTGCTTTCTTGGATGCTATAAAGAAGCTTTTATCGACTGCATTTGAAATGGTGAATCTTGGTGAGATACATTCTTGTTTGGGTATTCAAGTTCAACGACACCAACAACAAGGCATTCTTCTTCTTCGCCAGACAAAGTTTATTAATGATATTGTTAAGAAGTTTGGGTTGACAAATGCGCACTCTACCAACACTCCCATTCTTTCGAGCTCTACCAAGGGTACATCTACAACACGCAATGAAGAATCAACCATTCATCAACCTTTTGCTAATCTTGTTGGTTATCTTCAATTTATTGGTTTAAACACAAGACTAGATATTGTATTTGCAACTAACTTTTTGGGACAGTATCTTTCTTCCCCTTCCACTATTCATTGGAGTGCTGCAAAACATATTCTTAAGTACCTCAAGGGTACTAAGGAATTTGGTCTTATTTATTGTCATGGAGAGGATTCTTCTTTATCTTCTTCAACTTCTCTTGACCTTATTGGATATACAGATGCTGATTGGGCAAGTTCACACTTATCCATGCGATCCACAAGTGGGAATTGTTTCTTTGTAAATGGATATTTGGTTTCTTGGTCCAACAAGAAACAACGATGTGTTGTGGTTTCTACAACTAAGGCCCAATATGTTGCTGCATCATTAGCAGATCGCGAGCTAGTTTGGCTTTGACAACTACTTACAGATTTGGGACATCATTCATCATCTAGTACACCTCTTCGATGCGATAACGAAAGTGCTATTAGTCTTACCAAAGACTATATACAACATAGTAAATCAAAGCATATTGCTATTCATTATTATTACGTTTGACATGAAGTCAAGAAAGGTTCCATTATGGTGGAGCATTGTCCCAGTGATCAAATGGTTGCAGACATCTTCACAAAAGCTCTTAGTGAAGCTCGCTTTAGTTCATTAAGACATGCACTTGGTATTGTTCCAAGTTCTTGTCTCACCGATTGAGGCATGTATCATTGTATTCAAGAAAACTTTATAGTAAATCATTTTTGTATCGTAGGTATGTGTAGGGGCTCGGGTTGTTCCCTTGTTCTCCCTAAGGGTTTTTTCACTCACAGCCAAAGACCTTTGTTTGAGTGGGGATGTTACAACTACATAAATCATCTCTCACTTGACATGGGTCTCACCTATATATACTAACTCTACATCGATATGAATCATTCTTTGGGAGCATGACTTGTGTATCTCTCTCGTACTCTCTCTCTCTCTCAACACTTCCAATCTCGAATGGTTAGGGATTATGGAGTCATTCCATTAGTAGGGAGAACATATTTGGAATGGTCAATAGGAAGAAATCGATGATGATTGTCATAGATAACCTTCTTTAAATGTATCGACCTAGAGAAAACTAGAGAGGAACCACAAATAGGACATGCACAATATCCTGATGTGGTCAAACCTAAACAAACAAGTGAATTAATAACATGCAATTGTTTCAAGTCTTAAATTTCAAATATAGAGTTATATATATGTACCTGAACACTCTCCATATCCTGGAAACTCATGCATGGTCCACAACAACATGGTCTTCAAAGTGAAATCTCTAGAGGATGCAGATATGCTTGTATCTTGCACCTCAATACCTTCCCATAACATTTCTAACTCTTCAATCAAAGGCTCTAAGTAAATGTCCATGTTTTTTACCTTATGCTTTCCAGGAATCAGAAGGGACAACATTACATGTCCCTTTTTAATTGCCATGGATGGAGGAATATTATAGTTCACCAATACCATTGGCCATACACTATATGATGTGCTTTTGATGCCAAATGGATTGATTCCATCCATACCTAAACCAAATCTCAAATTTCTTAGCTCTTCTTTGAAAACGGGCCACAAATTGTCTATATGTTGCCATATCGGTGTGTCTGCAGGGATCCTCCATTTTCCATCACTTGAACAATGACTAGCATGCCATGACATGAGCTTTCCAATAGACTTACACTTGAACATAAATTGAATACATGGAATAATCGAAAAATGTCGCAAAACTTTACGAGGCACATCCATTGACTTCATCTCCACTTCGTATCTTGATTCACCACAAACAGGACACTCTCGTGCGAACTCATTAATCCCACAAAATAAGACACAATCATTGACACTGGTGCACAGATCGGATGTTGTATGCGCGCGTAGTGAGCGTTAGAAGGTCCCCAAGAACAAAATAACTTTACTTTTTGCACAAAAAACAATGAAGAAAGCTTGCATGACATGAACAAGAGACCAATTGGGTACAATCTCCCCCCATGCCTTGTGTGAGCACTCCACAAAGCATGTATTTTATATATTATTCATCTTCAAGCTCAAGAAATAGCCCAATTTACAATTAGCATGCTTTAGCTTTTGTGTTTGATTTTGTGCCACTAAAGAATTAAAGCTATTGGGCGCCCAAGAAGTCAAGCGGTACTTAAATACAATGTCCAATACAAATATTTAAATCATGCACCCATGTGCATACAAAAATAATAAATAAATATTAAGCGCTTTGATAAATAAGCGCGTCAAAATGTGGATGCCATGCCTAAGATACGTGCCCATAAAAAATTGATGATAATTTGAATACACACTATCCTCCAATGCTTCCCAATGCCACGGCTGCTTGCTCTACACATCAACTGAAGCATTCACAATTGTTGGAAAAATAATACAATTAAACTGACAAAAGTGAATACCTAGCAGTCTTCAGCTACAAAAATAAATTGGTTAGAAATCAATCCTAACCTTAATTTATTACGAGTGCGCACTCTAAACTCATAAACGTTTATTAATTTAAATATGTATTTTGCGAAATCACTTGCTATGAAATCACCCACTTACACATTAAATTAACAAAACGCCCGAAAAGGATAGGCGTCCCCATCGACTTTTCGCACAAAGAATCCACCTTGTGTATGAGCCCCGGTAATAAAATTTTACGGAATCCACCGCAAAACCTCATGGAATCCACCGTGGAATATGCTTCCTAGCATCATATCCCCGGGGTGGGATAGCAATTTTCCTCAATTGCTATTAGCTCAATGTGGAGCTAGCAGTGTGGGAAAAGCACTTAGGTCTCTAGCATGCATCCATTGGGCCTCTTCAACAGGATGATTTTTAAACTTGACCAAATATCTAGAATATCTACGGCCAGTTCTAGTGGTCATAAAGTCAGTATCTATAATAGTTTCAAGCTCAAGGATTTCAATTTCTTCGTCTAGCAAAGGAGGGTTTTCATAGACAGGGTGTACAGGTAGTTGTCCTCTAAAGGGTCGTAATAAACTGATATGGAAGGTGTTGTGGATTTTTCAATGTTGTGGTAATTCTAGTTTTAATGCATTGTCATTGATTTTGTGTATGATCTTGAATGGTCCATAAAATCTAGGTGCTAATTTGACAATGAGGTGTTTATCTACACTTTGTAATCTTCGTTTTTCAATTCGTAACCAAACATAATCATCAACTTTAAAATTCATAGCCTATCTTTTCTTGTTTGCTTGTTTTGTGTATGATTGCTAGGCTTTGGCAATCATATCTTTAACTTTATCAAAAATAGTAGCATGCATGTTAGCAATATCATCAACAGTTTGACTTTTATTTGATAATGATGTAACAGGTATAGGCAATCGATATCCATAAATAACTCAAACGGTGCCTTCTTTGTAGTTGTATGTGGTGTGTTATTATATGCAAACTGAAGTAAATGTAGATATGTATCCCATGTGTGTAGTTTTGAATTTCTTTTTGTTCAATTTGGTTATGTCTATATAGTGCTTTGCATGGTGGTTGTGTTCCAGGAATTAAATCTATCTTATGATCTTCAGGACGTGAAGGTGGTAATCCAAGTGGTAGATCAGTAGCAAAATAATCTTGGAATTGGGAAAGAAATTGTGCATGCCTAGGATGCATCTGGTTTTCTTTAGTTTGAATTTCATTCATCCATATTAAATAGGATTTTCTACTTTTACATAATGCACGTTTAGCCTGAGTATGAGTAAGCAATGGAAAATTATTGGAAGCGTGCATACCATGCAGTGTGATTTGTTTTCCTTGAAAATAAATTTTAATTAAATGCATAGAATAATCTATATCAGGATTGTATTGATGACGTCCAAGCATTCCTAAGATAATGTCACTAGACTGCAAAGGTACAACTAAGAAATTTCTTCGTTCAATATAATCACCAATTTTAATTTCTAAATTATGCACCTCTTGTGTTCCATTATATCTCGTACCTAGGAATGCAACCTTGATGCGATAATGTGTAGAAACAGTATGTAAATTCAATTCTTTGACCAATTTTGCAAAAATAAAGTCATGTGTACTCCATCATCATGTAAAATAGTCTTTTCTTTACCATGCACAAAACATTTCATTGTTAATCAGGAATGGGGAGTTGGCATACCTAGCAAAGTATCCGAAGTAGTACCAATGTCGTCATCTTCTTCCGTAAAGTCCGGCATCTCTTCACATTCTTCATCTTCTAATGCTCCCACATAATTGATATGGACGGATGGCTTTTTGGATTGACAATTTGCTGCTAGATGTCCGGGTTGATGACATTTATAACAAACTATGGCTTTTGCTTTTGATACAATATTGGTAATGGCAGGAAGTTTAGGAATGTTGGGATTTGACTGTAGAGATGGCTTAGGGTTCGGATTTGTATTTGATGGCAAAGCAGGTGGTTGTGTCTAAGATTTACGGAATGAAGATGGAAGAGAATGACTTTGATTGAATCTTCAAAATTTTGAATTGAATTGTTTGGAACCAAAGTTACCATTAGTTGGGAAGTGTTGTGGTCGCTTGTCTCGTCCGCGAATTTTGTCTTCAGTGTCATGGGCCAAGATAATTGCATTTTCAAGAGTTGTTGGCTTGAATATATTGACTTCCGCATAAAAATGTCCAAGTAGGCCAGACATAAACTTGTGTTTATGAGTTGCTTGAGGTACATCTTCGAGCATACGTAGTTGCAATAGGCCATTCCAGAAACGTTCGGTATATTGTGAAATAGGTTCGTGATCCCTTTGTTGTAGAAGATCCCATTGCTTGATTGCTTTTTCGTGGAATTGAGGAGAAAGGAAATTCTGGAAAATTTTCTTTTGGAAAGTCTCCCAAATAGTCCACCATAAGGATGCTCGGTCAACTAAATGGTTAGTGACACATTTAATTTTGTCTTTCTTAGAATATGTTTCTTCATGGAAATAATCATCAAATTGACTGATAAAAGCAAGGACAGTCTTTCCATCGCGTGATCCATTGAAAGTACAAAATTTGAAGTTTCTTTTACTTATCTTTGTTTCTTTGCAAATAGATTGGGCTTCAAGTGTTGCATCGATGGTACGTCGTATAAGATCTTCAGGTTGCAATCAATCTTGGTCGGTGGTAGATCGTTGCAGAATGGCCAATTGAGCTTGCAAAGCTTGCCGTGCTCTTCGTTCTTCTTGAAGCTGCATCATAATCAAATCCAACTTTTGCTCCATTGTTGGTTTGGGTAGATCTCCTTCAGCCATAAAATCTTCCATGGTTTGATCACTCATCCTGCAGAATTCCAAAAAACCTCACACACTCGAAACCTTGTAAGGGGGATGAGCGTAGCTCAAAGGCGGGTTTACAAGGCTTGTAATTTTTTTTAGTTTGGCTTTTGTAGTATTTCTCCTTTACGATTACAAAATTTGATGTCACAACCATCTTCCAAGAAAATAGTTTTGCGTATAGACTGTGTATAGTCTGCGTGTTGATGATTGATTGATGTAACTCCTTCTGTCAGTTCACAGGTGTGAACAAGGGCTTCCAAAGGGTAGTAAATTGAGTCGTGTGCTACTGAGTATGGACCGCCCTTATGATAGTTGTTGAAGATGACTTTTATGACTTTAGTGACTTGAGGAACTTGGAGGAATTGGAGTTTTAAGTCTTTATGACTTAGCTTGGATTTAAAGGACCTGAATATGTCCTCGCCCAATTCGACGATGGGCAATTCGTGCTACCGCTGTAGACGGATAAAAACAAAGTATGAAGCTTTTAATCAGATTCTTTTTGAAGCTTTATAACTTATCCTTAAAGCTTTGAAAGCTATGGAGGAGAATTTCTTATCTGTAATCAATGACTTGATGAAGGAACTATCCGCGTGGTCCTCCGCCTATGCAGAGGCCGGTCCTTCGCGATCTGAGTGTATAGCAAGGGGTTCTTGACTGTTAGGAACACGCTAGTATCGACCATTTGCCACGAGACTGACTGTAGAGCTCGATCGTTCCAAGAGCTCAGCCTTCGCGCGAGATGGTAAGTGATTGGAAGCTCTCGATCTCAACTTCACTCTGATACCACTGGTGCACAGATCTGACATCGTATGCACGTGTAGTGAGCGTCAGAAGGTCCCCAAGAACAAAAGAACTTTACTTTTTGCACAAAAAACAATGAAGAAAGCTTACACAACATGAACAAGAGACCAATTGGGAGCAATCTCCCCCCATGCCTTGTATGAGCGCTCCACCAAGCATGTATTTTATATATTATTCATCTTCAAGCTCAAGAAATAGCCCAATTTACAATTAGCACGCTTTAGCTTTTGTATTTTCTTTTGTGCCACTAAAGAATTAAAACTATTGGGTGCCCAAGAAGTCATGCGGTACCCAAATACAATGTCCAATACAAATATTTAAATCGTGCACCCATGCGTATACAAAAATAATAAATAAATATCAAGCGCTTTGATAAATAAGCGCGTCAAAATATGGACGCCATGCCTAAGATACACGGCCATAAAAAATTGATGATAATTTGAATACATGCTATCTTCCAATGCTCCCCAATGCCACCGCTGCTTGCTCTACACATCAACTGAAGCATTCACAATTGTTAGAAAAATAATACAATTAAACTGACAAAAGTGAATACGTAGTAGTCTTCAGCTACAAAAATAAATTGGTTAGAAATCAATCCTAACCTTAATTTATTACGAGTGCGTACTCTAAACTCATAAATTTTTATTAATTTAAATATGTATTTTGTAAAATCATCCGCTATGGAATCACCCACTTACACATTAAATTAGCAAAATGCCCAAAAATGATAGGCGTCCCCATCGACTTTTCGCACAAAGAATCCACCTTGTGTATGAGCCCCGGTTATAAAATTTTACAGAATCCACCACAAAACCTCACGGAATCCACCATGGAATATGCCTCCTAGCATCAGACACATGCATGGATCTTGACATAATCCAGGCTTCCCAGAGATGTCAAGTAATGTCTTGCTTGCTCTCTCTTAGTTGGTTTCCTTTTGGAAGCATTTGTGATAATAACGTACATATATTTTTAAAAGTGAGTTAAAAAACCACCAACATATATTTGTGTCTAATTTCAAAATAGAACAATGAATATTATGATTCATAAGCCAAAACTGATTTTATACCTACTTCAGTAACATATTCAAACTGACATTATTCCATCCATAAATTTTTTGCAAGTTAAGTATCTCGATGGACGCACGAAGAACGAAGTACGTACATACAACAGAGTAGATGACGCACATATAGTGGGTCATCTGGCTTCGTCAAGTGACCTTCTCCCCGAACCAGTTGCAAAAATAGATCGTGTACCATGTTGTCCAAAATCTCATTCTCGATAACTTGATGGGGCATTTCATGAATGCTTCTATTATGGTCATCAGTCTCCACTCTTCTTGAAGACTCTATCTCCTCGCGTCGACGTTTTTGCAGCCTCTCGATGCCCGAGAGGGAGCATTTGAGGATGTGGCACCGCATCCTGCTCAACCACAAAAGGGAGTTACATGTACGTTGATATATATTTCAAACATAGACTAGCAATCTTAGTGTTAAAAACAATGAATACCGATGATTTTTCTCGATTCCATTCTCCATACATGCTGAGGTTTGACATTGCAACTCGATGTGCTCGAAAAATACACCCTCAACAATGATTACACATGCATTTAATTTTTCGTCGTAGCCATGCATCTCGACTATGAAGACGTAATGTTTCATCTTCACTTGAGGATGTGCTCGTTGACTCATCGACATGCACCGCACTAGGTGATGACGACGACATGATTAAACCTAATTCATGGCAACATCAAATTTGCTATTAATATGTTTACATAAAAACTTCAAGGCATATTAATTATTCTAAGATATTCAATTTTAAATACATAAAACTTATCATAAATACATAAAAATTTATGATAAAAACTTACTATCAAAACTTATCTTAAATACAAAAAATTATGATAAAAATGCAAGCATGCTAAATGCGCGTCTATGTCTGCGTTTATCTGTGCATCTAAATACGTGTCTATTAGTGCATTTACGTAAAATTAGACGTGCATATACACGCAAAAATAGATGCAAACGTCAAAATTCAAAAGATACAAGCGATTTCTTTTCAAACTGCGTATTTCCTACGTTTTTTGCACGTTCTGGAGCTCGAGCTCAACCCAAATGTAGTCTACCTCCACTAGTCTCTTCATGACTTACCTCCTCATGACTCACCTCTTCTTTCACTTCAAAGAGACAAGAAGGAAAAGAAGACAGCTAAAGAGAAGAAAGACAAGGAAAGGAAGAAAGAGAGAACAAAAGAGAGGAGAACAAGAGAAACAAGAGGCAAAGAGAGGAGACAACAAGCAACAAGCATCAAGGAAGAACAACTCACCAAGGAGAGGAAGAAGGAGAAGGAAGCAGCGCCATCACCAGTCCACACCAAAGACCCAAGGTGAGTCCTCTCTCTCTCTCTTTCTCTCTCTCTCTCTCTCTCTCTATATATATATATATATATATATATATATATATATATATATATATATATATATATATATATATATATATATATATATATATATATATATATATATATATATATATATATATATATATAGGATCTTTCTTTCTATGAATTTGAAGCTTTTATATCACAAAAAAATCATGGCGGTTGTCAGTCTGAGAGCGGCCGACTTAGCGCGCCTGAGAGCGCGTGTAGTTTCCAGAGTAGACACAGATATAGATGCCCAGTTGTGTTTTCTGTTATCGCGTCTGCAGGCACATCTCTAAGCACATCTATTCTGAATGTTAGATGTGAGTATACATGCACCATGCTCAGAAAAAAACTCTTGTTTTTCCCATGGTGGTACTGTGTCTCTGAGGCATCTATTCTGCATACTAGACGTGAGAATACACGCGCTTAAAAGACAAGCTTTTATTTCTAGAATTGTATAAACATGTTACACAATAGTACAGTTTACACAATATTGTAATTTAGAAAATTTATCTTATTTCTGTGTTTTGTTTACAGATGTCGCATCTTGGTTCATCTAGCAATAACCCAGATTTGGAGCACATGAATGATACTTTTGCGTAGTTCAGCAGAGGGGTCAATGCTTTTTTTGGAGGTTTTCCTAGTAAGGAAGACTTCATGGGAGAGATGACTAGACAACTTTGCCGCTCTCCCACAGCAGACGAGGTGTTAAGTGTCATGTTTGGAATGCCTCTGACGTCTTTGCCTGGCACTTCTTCCCAAACACCAAATTTCCGAATCCCAATTGCAGGTACTCCACGTGCAGCACCTGTATGAGCATCGGCTCAAGCACAAGCGTCAGCCGATGCGCGTGCATTTGCAGAAGCACGTGCATCCAGCGAGGCAGAGGGTAGTCGATAGAGAGAGAGGAGGGAGAGTCGAGGGGGAGGATGAGGCTTGTGTGGGGGTTGCCTAGGAGGTGACGAGTGATCACCCTCACCAGAAGATCACGTAGAGGAGCCTCTATGCCAGTACTATAGAGTTACAGATACTGGTGGCATCTTCCATGATGATGAAGGAAGGGATGTAATGGCATACATGAGGAGCGTCGTGCATGCGACGTATAAAGATTGTTTCATTTACTTCAAGAATCAAAAAAGCGGCTTGTGGCAGGAGGTACTGAGGGAAGTCCATAGGAGGTACCCAAATCCTAAGGGTCAGCGATTCTCGGATGATTGGGGATGCACAAAAGTGAGGGATTTGCTTCACAACAAAAGATCCCACATCATGACACGCGCCAGGAGTCACTGTGGAGACAAGAGGAGGGGCGTGGAGCCTATAGCCAACCACCTATGTGCCACCGCATAGAGTGGAAGAGAGCCAAGAAGAAAGCAACAGAGAAAGTGAAGAGTCGCCAGCACGTAGAGGCGCGACACATCTAAATGGAAACTATGGGATCGTCGCATTACGGATTGGGCGACAGAGAGTCGTGGGAGGTAAAGTTTGTAAGTATATTTTGATTTCTAGTTTGTTAAAATTTATATTTTTTTCAATTCTTCATATAATTTATTCTAATACATTGTATCTCATAATTGTTTGTATATCATAATTGTTTTGTAGACTACTATCGTTGGTGGGATGCCTACTCCTAGAGAGATAGGTTACCATCAAGGCCATAACCGCGCAACCACATGGCTTCACTTCTATGAGGAGGGTCTCATCATTGAGGAGCAATACAACTGGGCTATGAGGATTCAACAGCCAGAGGAGGTATGTTTTTCTTACTTTCCTATTAAAAGTATGGCTGATTATAACTTTTTCTTTGCAATTGTTCATAAGAAACCTTGATCTTTTGTGTGTGTAGGCGAACTCCGATGTGGAGCATAGCAAGGAGGGGGATAGCGACGCTAATAGCAATGGTGGTGCTAGCAAAGATGTTTCTTCTTCAGATTCATAAAGGAGCACCATGCCTCCTCTATGGCCTTGTTTCCTTGTTTTTCTATTATCCATCTTTGAGCCTACTGCTTGTGGCCACGCTTTAGGTCGCAAGCACGTAAACTCCCAATGTAAATGCGTTTTATATATAATGAATACATGGATTTTTGTTTTCAATTCTCGTGCGTTCAGTTCCATTGTGTTTTTTCCAAATGCACAATTTGATGTATGGGAGGGGGGAAAAAAAACTAGAGAGCATACTCTCTTGTTTTTTTTTCCAATTCTGTGCTTTGCATCTATTTGCACATCTAAATTGTAGAAAATGCGCGTCTTTACTCGCGTCTAGAATGCAGAGTACATGCACCAATAGACATGCTATATAATTCAAATTAATAAAAAGAAATTAAATATCTTTTTTTAAAAAATGATATTTTTGCTTTTGCGGTCGCATCTACTACCGCATGTAAATGCGTGTCTATGCACGTGTCTATGTGCCCGTTTAATCTTCCATGTAGATGCGCTTGTAGACGCACAAAAGAAATTAAATAAATAATAATTATTGGTTTTCATCTACATGTTTATTTATGCGTGTCTAAAGCGCATCTATTGGTGTGTGTGGATCTCCTTATTCACGCAACTATAGATGCGAAATGGTACACGCGCACTTAGGTGGGTTTATAGACGCACCCGTAAGATTTTCTCTCAATTCAAAAATTGCATCTAAGAGTGCGTCTAAGAGGCCTTTTTGTTGTAGTGTGAAGAATATGATGCAACTAACTTTGGTAGTAGGACTTGATGTCATTCTACCGCTCTCATCCATATTTGAAGTTTTCAAACTTCATGATCATGGATACCTACTTTTAGTCATACAAATGCTTCTAACCTTTTTTAGAACCATATTTCTCTTATTTGATTACCATTCTGCATTGTTGCTAGTGACATTGCTACATTGTCATGCAACTAAAATGGTAGCCATAAGTAGTTGATGAAGATGCACCCATGCTTTTTATGGTAATTTTTTTATGGCAAAGAGAAATAAGAAAATGGAGGAAGAAATAGTGCACTAATTGAAATAAATGTTGAATACAAAGCTATAGATTGATTGGTCCCTACGCACTCCAGATAAGCCTCATTTATGAGGGCACAAGATCAAGCTAGAAAAGATGGCAGTACCAATATTGGAGAGGAGAGGGAGCAGTGTGTGCTGAATTTGCAAGAAGAATAAGTGAGTGTGACTAGGGGGTGGCTATATATAGCCCCCCACCTCCAAATCTGGCTGACCTACTGGCAACAACCCCAAACTGGTCGAGTGCATAGGAAATGCCCTAATTCGGTAGAGTGCCACCTAACAAGGAAATGCTTACTAAAACAACAACACACTAAACTGACAGAGCTCCTCTGTCTACTACCAAGCTCTAACAGGAGCTCACAACTAGGAGATGATAGATTGGCATACACAATAGGGCAGACTAATAGGTTGCATGGTCTGTTGATCCACATCTCAATCATTTTGCTACATAATTATTGGTTCCAGTCATGTTTAAGTTTGGCTTTATCGATATCATATGCTATTTTTTGAGTCCCTATTTGTTTATGAAACTACAGGTTTACTAATTGTGGGTTGCTTGGTGATGAGTGAGGTGGTGCAAAAGACAACAAATCGACTTAAGGCTATAAGGGTTGAAGGAGTCCATGTAATTTCCTCTCTCATTAACAACTTTAGCTCTTAAAGGGTGTAGTTAGCCTCATCCTTACCTGCATGGGTATTGGCCAAATATTTATCACTTGTATGGATAAAATTGAAAACCAGGTCCTGTACAATAGCTATTTATTAAATAAACTAAGGGTTCATGGACCATATAGTTTGGAGGTGGTTGCCAGAATGGTTTATTGAATGGACAAGGCCTCATGAATGAATAATGCCCCATTAATTATGTTAGTTGTTGATGGGGATGGGAAGTGAGGACTATATGGCAATTGTGGAGCAATGTGTTCCTTCTACCTTTGGCCTTGTCATACCTCCCTGTCCATGTTGTTCCAAAATGCAGCAGTTCTCCTTACTATAGAAAGTCATTTGAATTTGATGAGAGTATTATACCATGTTGTAGAGCCTTGATGTGAGTGATTTGTTATTACATCATTATCTTATCCCAACTTGAATAAGATTGGAGATGGTAGCCACTTAAGAGTAAGCCATAGAAATATCCAAAACTCCATTTTTTTGTCATTTTTGAGACTTGGTGGAACTATAGCATACACCAATTATGAGACTTGGAATGGCTATAAGCCAATGCTATTCCATGTAAGATTTTATACTCATATGGTATATAACATAATACAATAGCCACTTTGACAAAAGGTACAAGATATACATGTTAAATGCACTTTTGTTGGATATAGTGTAGAAAGTAAAGGGTAATGTTTCTACCAACCCTCTGAAAATATCTTTGTGAGTAGAGAAGGCTGCTATTGTGGGAGGCAAAAATAGTCCCTAGATGGTTGTTGGATACATTATGGGACAACAAATAGTTGACCACTCCACTTCTTGATAGAACTAGGGAAGTTGCTTGCCATGCATACTTTGTTGTGTAGGCAAATGTAACTACTACTTGTAATGAAGAACCTCTCCTTGGAGGACGAATCATAGTTGGACTCCACTGATTAGAATGGTAGATGGGAGTCATGTGACTCCCCTCCTAGCAAGTATGCTATAGGCACAACGTAAAACACAGATTCAATGGCTGCTCTTGATAGTTATTATACTTAGTGGGGGGGAGGGGGTAGCCATTACAAAGACTAGTTCTAACTGCCTATTGTAATACAAGAGGAACACTTACACCATGACAACATCATCATCATTAGATTCTTTGCCTATGGCAATCATGGGGGATGTATGTGAAAATGTGATACATGCAGTTGTTTGTTATGCTTGAGCACTCCAACATGAAATAGCTAAGCTAGGCTAGGCTAGGCCTTGTTAATGAATATTAATCATGGTTTTGAAATATCATAATCACATTCTTGTGCTTATTTGTCTCTGTGTATTGCAGAGGGATATGCATGCCATAACTGTTGATAGCTATATGGAAGTTCTTGACAACAATGATCAAGCCCTCCTTTGAGCAATTGCCAAGCAACTCGTTACTAGCACTGGCATTGACACAAGTAATAAAAAATCTCAAATTCTACATTGGGGTAATGTACAATTCAACACTTCTATTTACAATTTCATTAGCCATTAGGGATCAGCTTAAGTGAGAATATAGTATCACCATATTATGGCATCATAGAGATTAATTAAATAATATTTTAAAGTAAATTTACATATATACAAGATTTTTGGTGACCTAGAAAAAAAATCCTATATAGGAAAATATTATCTATTTAGGAATTGTTTCTTGACATAGGAAAATAAAGCCTATATAGTGAAAAATTTACCTAATCTATTAGATAAGGATTATATCCTATTGAAATTAACTAAATAATCTCTATATAATTTTCTAATTGAAATTTTACTATGTGATTTCCTACTTAGAAATTCATATAAGTAGGAATATACAAACTAAGGAAAATACAGTATTTGAAGTTAGAAAAAAATTAGAATCACATAAGAAATTTCTCATATACCATATGTAGGGAAACATTTGAAAATTTTCCTACATTGAAAAGAAAAAAAAAAGGGAATTCCCTATCAAGTCCCAAGTTAAAATTATGCATAAGTAGGGAAATTAAATAATAGGGAAAATGGAACATTTCCTAGTTAGAGAAACTAGGGAATTGCATATGGAATTTCCATAAGGAAAACTCCCTATCGTAGGGGATTTTTCCTATGTAGGGAATTTCCTATGCGACTCCCTAGTTTCTCTAACTCGAAAATGTTCCATTATTCCTAATATTTATTTTCCCTCCTCATGTGTATTTTTAACTAGGAAATTGATATTTCCTTTGTTCTCCTATATACAAAACGATTAAAAGTTCCTTGTGATCGGCTCTTGCTCTTTGAAGGTCATGGCATCGACAAGAGATCTAGCTCATAGTCCAAGCCACTGTTTCGTCACTATCATGCGATTGACCACAATGCAAGGCTAGTGAAGTCCAAATATGGCTTGCGCTAAATACTCGTCTGCATTTGTAGCAATACCTAGATCCAGAGATACAACGCCCATATGTTCGAAATACACTATACAACAACTTATTTTCATAAATAATTCTATTAAAATATAATAATAAAATACCATAATTTCGTAACAATTTCTCCATTTCTTCATTCTTTGAAAATAATTGAAAATACATTGATGATGTCTCATTATTTGGTTGACCAATTTATGTGTCTTCATGATTTATTTAATCTAAAAGTATGCTTCTTAAATAAACTTCTGTATAGAACACAAGAACTCAAACCCTTCAATCTATAAGACAATATCAATATACGTAGAGGGTTTGATCAAACCCTTATAATAACAAGAAGCTCCATGTCTTCCTCATGTAGGAAATAAGAACATGCATTGATAATATTCAAATCCTCTAACTACACAAAAATTTTGTTTCATACTAAGAAAAATGTTTTTTTTTAAAACATGGGGGTGAATTTCTAGATCAAATAGTGTTGCAAAAGCCAAAATCATATGAACAGTTGTGGAGCACACAACGGGAGAAAATGTTTCTGGATAATCTACTCCTGCAATCTGTGAGTAACCTTTTGCAACAAGTCGTGCTTTGAACTTATCAAATGAGCCATCAGCTTTGGTCTTGGTTTTATAAACCCATTTATATTTGATAGGAATACGATTTGGGGGGAGTTCAGTAAGAATCCATGTACCTTTGGAGATTAAAGAATCGTACCCAGCTTGCATAGCTTCTTGCCATTGATCCCTTTGAGATGAATTGATAGCTTCCATATACGATATTGGATCCTCTTGGACAGACATAGCATCATGAAAGACATCATATTCAATAGAATAGAATCCATGCTCTATCTCAATAGGAAGATCGACATAGATATCCAAATTTTCATCAATCTTCTTTGGAGGTGAAGGAGGTTTATGATCATCAGAATTAGTAGAATCACAAAGCAAGTAAGGAAATGCACCAAGCAAAGACTGTGTATCATCTGAAACATCTGACGACCATGTGCCACCCATAGTCTTCTCATCAAATATAGCATCACGACTAATGATAACCTTTTGAGAAGAAGGATCATAAAATTTGTAACCTTTGGAATGATCTGAATAACCAAGAAAAATAACCTTCAAACCTGGAGGATCCAACTTATGTCGTGTCCTTGGGCACATGAATATAAGCAATGCAGCCAAATGTGGGAAAGTGAGAGACTGAAGGTGTCTTCCCTGTCCAAATTGTTATAGGAATTTTACTAGAAGGTGTAGTAGTTGGAAGATGATTTTGAATAAAAACAATTGTTAGAAGTGCTTCAGTCCAAAACTTTTGAGACAAACCAGTGTGTATAAGAATGCAACGTATAGCATTAAGAATAGTGCGATTTTTGCGCTCAGCAACACCATTTTGCTCAGGAGAATAAGGAACTGTAAACTCATGATGAATAGCTTGAAGAAGTCATCAAATAGATTGGATATATATTCACCGCCATTGTCACTGCGAAGTGTCTTTATAGAGAATCCAGTTTGAAGCTCCACACTTATCTTGTATTGTTTAAATATAGATAAAGCCTCAGACTTATGTCGAAGAAGATAGACATGTGTGTACCGTGAGAAATCATCAATGAAAGTTATAAAATATCGATATTGAGACTTTGAGGTAGGAAAAGGACCGCAAATATCGGTATGAACCAAATCCAAGAGAGCACAGGAATGTGATGAAGTAGAAGTGTGGAAAGGCGAACGATGGTGTTTTTGAAGTGCACAGTACTCACATATTCCCATACATGGATGAGATTTAAGATCCATACCTTGCACAAGACCATGACGATGAAGATCAAGAATTTTGGCAAAATCGGAGTGTGCAAATCGTTGATGCCATAATTTGCAATATGCATCTCCAGGGTCAGTAACAACATTTACAACTATATCGTTCAATGATAGCTCAAATAGATTACCATGTCGAGGAGCCACTGCTATAGTATGCCCGTCTTTCTCTATACAACATTGATTATGATCAAAGCCAACAAACAAACCAAGATCCACTAGATGAGCAACAAAAAGAAGATTTCTTCGCAAATCTGGAACATGAAGAACTCCTCTTAATATTCTAGTGGATGAAATAGTCCCCAGATATAAATCACCCACTCCTTTGACTTGACAAGTCGTATCATCCGCAAGGTAAACAAAATTCTTGGCAGGAAGAGAATGATAATTGTGAAGCCACTTTGATTGGTATGTCATGTTTCCAGTGGCACCTGAATCAACGATGTCGTATCGCTGCGCATTCGAGGTGTGAAACCACCCAAAAGTTGTGTGTGTGATTTGATACTTTATACATACTTAGTCGTTATGTTTGCTCTTTCATTCTATGCGGAAAATATAGTGAAGAGGGTTTGGAGCAAGAGGAATTAATCAACAATGCTCTGGTTGACATGTATGCTAAATGTGACATGCTTGTAGAAGAACAGGGAGTTTTTGGTAGACTGGTAACTCGAGATGCAATCTCATGGGCTGCACTTATTTCAAGATATGCTGATTATGGGCTTTGTGAGGATGTTTCCAACATCTACAACTGCATGGTATTTCTACTGATGCTAGTACAATTGTTTACAGCCTAAAATCATGTAACATCATAGGAGCTTTAGATACAAGCCGAAAACTCCATGTAGAGATATACAAAAGGGGACTAGATAATGAGTTTCATGTTGGCAATACACTTGTGGACATGTATAACAGTTGTGGTTGGGCTGCAGAAGCTTATCAAGTATTTGACAGACTTTCAGAACAGGGGAACATCTGGTCCAAAATGCAGATGACACAACTGCTAGATATTCTGGAAGATTATTGTGTTTTCAGAGACTAACAGTACTGTCACATTGATGGAGACACAAGAAGGGAAGATTGGGAAAGTGCTACTGATTCTTTAAACCAACCAGGCAGTGACAAGTTCATTGTCTTACTATCTACAAGGGCTGGAGGGTTGGAAATTAATATGGCAACGGCCGATGTTGTCATTCTTTATGATAGAGATTGGAATCCATAGGTCGATTTACAAGCTTAGGACCAAGCTCACTGGATTGGATAGAAGAAAGAGGTTCAAGTATTACAGTTTTAAACTGTGCTAACTATTGAAGAAAAAGGGATTGAATGTGTTTACAGGAAACAAGCATTAAATGCACTTGTAATCCAGCAAGGCCGACTTGCTGAACAGAGAGCTGGGTGTACAGCCATATGATGAGGATTCAAGCACTGATGAATTGCGTTATGTCGAGATGTCTGTTTACAACACATCAATTCCAGTTATTACAGAGCGTTACCCAAATGGTGTTCAGGATGTGTACTTGAGACATCTTTGGTGGACTGATGTGAAATTTATCCTGGTGAACATATCAAGAGAGGAAATTGAGCTTCATAAACCAGCTGTTGGGCTTTTGGGTGATGCAAGAATAGTTCTACAACGGCTAAATGCAGAGATAAAGGATGATCCTTTTTGTCCTTGGTGATAGTCACCCTGGCTTGAGGCTATCAGAGAAAAGGCAACCAAGAATAGTGAGAGGATGGAGGAGTCTTTAAGCAAGGATGTGGTGACTTTCAACTTCTGAGCTCCACTAAGAATAAACAGAGATGCACTAGCTGAATTGGGATCACCCTCACCTATACTTGTTTCAGAGGGTGCAAATACAATGGACATTGGCCAATCTGTGTTACCATAGACAGAACCAAGAACACGTCTTGATGCTGGCACATGAGGTACGTCTTCTGCGCTACCCTAGCAGCATCTCGTGACGGCATAGCACACTGTGGTTTTCTATAACAGCGTCATAATGGATCGGACATCACTCGCAGGTGCTTTGCTGCTACCCTTGATCGTCACTCTCTTCTTCGTGGCAGCGAATGCCACGAGTTCCTAGAAACCTTGCAGCTCGATGGAGGATTACAGAGTGACTGTTAAGGATGTGAAGGTTAACTCTGACCCAATGGTGCGGGAGAGTTATGCACAAGCAGTAAATGGAAGGTACTAACCACTCGCAACCAGGTGAAGCTATTCTTGTCGCTCTCCATTTATATTGGCTAAAGGTGGAGGCCGCTGTTTACCTGCGTGTGTATGAGAAAAAAAGGTGTGGCTAAAAAAAAAGGTGGCTTTTTTTGGAACGGAGGAGGGAGGCCTGGGGCGAACCCTGTTGAGCAAGATTCAGACGCTCATGATTGGGAAGTACGGAATTTCAAGCGCTACTGAGGGAAAGAGAAAGAATTGGGGAAGGAAATCTAATTGGGGAGAAGATCGACTGTGGAGGAAGAAGGGACGACGCTAGAAATCGACAATAGGGGGGGAAAAGCTCGCCTTGGGTATCATCATAGGAAAAAGCTTACTTGAGGCTGCGATTGGGGCATGGAGGACGGCAGATCGGCACACTCAACAGATTTTGGGACCTTGAACAAGACTCTTGCTATATCTGTGAAGAAAGGCGCATATTTGATGATCTAGGACGGAAGAAGGCAGACGACGCGAAAGAAGAGGAAAGGAAAGAAGCAATCAGAAAGCCAATCGGCCCAGCTCCAGAAGTATGACTGATGTAGATTTTGAAGAACTCCAGGGATTTATGGACTTGGGTTTCAACTTTAACCAAGACGATATCATTCCACGAACAGTCGGCATGTTTCCTGTATTGAGACATCAGCGCGGAGAGGAGTAATTTCTAGTGGAAAGCTCAGATTTCACACTTTCAAGAATCAAAGCAATTTGAACTGAGGCATAATTAATACAAAATCTTAGTCGTCTCCACAGCTCCCCATTCGCAGTCATCCACTTGGGTCGTCTCACCTTCACCATTTCAGAGGTCTTTCTCTCCAGGACCTCATTACTGCTGTCTAGGACAAACAAGAAGTCTTACCCATTGCACATACTTTGAAGTCTCTCTCAGCTAAACAAACAGCTGAATTTGCTTAATGCTCAGAAATTCATCATCCATGTACTTGATGATAGCTGCCGCCTCTTCGTTCAGCCCATGTTGTGGACATGATCCAGAAAAAGATTCAGGAATTCTGAGAACAGTGCACCTTCGAAAAGTCCATGTGAGACACATGGTTACAGATTTTAATAACACATTAAGTCACTTACAGGGACAACATAAGAGAATTGGGTTTACATTGCAGTTGCTAAAGCAGTGGAATGTGCTTAAAAAGATGTTGGTGACGAAAGACTAAGTAGTGGAGGACTTGAACAGCAGTAAAGCAGAAGCATCTTTAACATTTACAGCAACAGCCACAGTTTACAGCAACAGTCACAGTTTCAGCTACTATAGAATCTTCAAACCTCTTAAAATGAATCATCCCACATTTGGAGATCGCTATAGACAGTTGGCTTAAGCACATATGCTAGATCATACACTGAATCCAGTTGTAAAACTCAATCAAAGCTTGATACTCCACATTCCTATGAAACTTTCAACCTGCAACAGAGATCTCAGACTTTCAGATTCTACATTATGATCTGTGAACCACGAGCCATTATCAACATGGCAATGAAAATGCATGTTATTCACGTTTGATCTTATCACAATTCTATATGGTGAAGAATTATGTATTTTGAAAGACCTATGACAGAGTTTTAACTATACAAGAGCTGTGTATATCTATCCAAGATTACATTAGATCTGGATGGTTGCCACAGAAAGTTGTATATTGGACATGCTCTCATTCAGATGTAATTGGATATTTGTCACATATTATTTAAAATTGAGCTTTCAAATGGAATTTGATCTCGCTTGATTAATATTTCATCTTGAAATTAGTCAAGGTCCTCTGTGGATACGATATTGCTTTCACAAACCCTTCGACATCTTTGGTGAACCTGACGTGAAAGCGTCGCAGAAATTTCAGGATGGGAGATACTTCAGCCTCTATTTCAGCTTCTTCTACAATTCCAGCTGCGTCTACTTCAGCTCCATCAATAACTGCTGCGTCAAGTACTTCAAGAGAGGATCTAAAGCAGATTTTGCAGAATATTTCCATGTATATGCAGCTCCAAAATCAGTAGACACAATTGTATATGCAGCAGCAGCAACAATTGCATCAACAGCAGTTGTCTCAGCAAAGGCAACTCTATTCGGAGCAGGAGAATGCAAACAGCGCGACTAAGGCTATTGAAGCAGTTGAGAATGAGAAGAAGCTATTTGACGGGCGTAATGTTTCAGCATATTTGAAGACATATGAGATCAAGATGGGGTTTTTTGGAGTTCCAGCTGGACTTATGAGTAAGTACTTCCTTCGTCTTGTCACACCCGCTTTGAGGGCAAAAGTGACTGATCTTTTTATTCAAAATACACATTGGCAAGATTTTAAGAAGGCCTTGAAAGAAGAATACTTCCTTGAGGACTTTGGTATGGCTACTCGGCGGTCATTCCGAGAGTGGGTCTACATGCCAAACAAAGGTCTAGCTGCTTTGGAGTTGATTCGAGAATTTGAGGAGAGGTATAGTCAGCTTGATGCCATTGAACAAAGAGCATTAGATGTTGAAAAAGTTGAGCTTTTCTTGCAAGCTGCAAATCCTGCTCTTCAAGAAGAATTGGGTGAGCTTCTTGAGGATCACACGAAGCCTATGGGTCTTAAAATGGATTGGCAGGATGCTCAGGATGCAGTCTCAACTTTGACCAAGAGGAGGATATGGAAGACTCGCCTACAGAATGGTTCCATGACACCTACACCATCATCAGCTCCTATGCCTGCTTCTATCCCTGTTATTTCTTCTCCTCCTCAGCCAGTTTCTTGGCCTATGCCAGTACCTACTGTTTCCACTCCACCTATTCCTCCTGTTCCACGACCAATGCCTACACCTTCTGCTCCAAAACCATCTGCTCCATCGGTGCCTACCTCTCTTGATGACATAATCAAAGGCATAACAGATTTGACACTGGAGTCAGTCAAAGCGGAGTTGGTGGGAAAGTTGAAAGAGCAGTTTGCTTCGATTGCGCCTACTACTTCTTCTAGTGCTCCTACTGCACCTAGAGAGATTGGAGATGTATTTGGTGCGATAGTACGGACCATCAGCATCGTAGGGATTGTGAATCGTTTCAAGATGCGAGGAAGAATTTGGTATATTGGGGGCAAGATGGTAAGATTTGGTTGACTGAGACAGGAGCTCCACTTGCTACCAACTTTGGTAAAGGTGGAATGAAGAAGTTAGTGGATGACATGGCTGCACGTACTTCTTATGTGACAGCTAGAGGTGATGCTTCTGCATATGGAGTCCAGATTGAGAAGGGATAAGAGACTCAGTCAGCACTATGGACTTATGCTATGGAGACTGCAAACAAGGGGAAAATTCAGCAAACTGTTTTGACTAGTGCAGGCTCTAGCATCAGATCAGAGATAGGTTGGGACTCGCCTGTTGACAGGTATTCTATTTATGCTTATTTGGCTAAGTCTCATGGTGCAGATGTACTTGTTGAGGAGAAGCGTAAGAGGGATGAAGAAAATCCAAGTGCAGCTAAGAAGACTAGAGGGGGTGAGTTTGTTACTCCACCTACTGCAGGACCGTCTTCAAGACCAGGGCCAGATCGACAGATGAAAGATGCTCAAAAGAGAGAAAAGAGGCAAGAGCCTAGAGAGAGAAAGCAGCCAGGGTTTAGATTGATGTCCGATATTGAGACATCTATAGACATGAAGAAAATCTTTAACGACAAGATACTTGGCAGTGAGGTGACTTTCACTATTTCTGAGATTTTGGGCATCTCAAAAAGAGAGTTTCAGGATCAGTTTCAAGAGGTTTTGAAGAGGAAAAGACATGCATTGTCTACCACTGATACACAGGGAGTTTTGATTGGGGAGTTGGATGAGGATGAGGATGAGGTTATGGTTGAAAATGCTTCTGTTTTTCCATAGGTAGAGAAGAGGGTTCAGCCTATGCATCATGTTGAAATTGATGAGCCTGTCTTGATACCACGTAGTCACTTTTCGCGGAGCCATTGGGCTAAGGCAACTACAGAGACGATGGTAAAGATTGGAGAGAAACAGGTGCCTTATGTTGCATTGGTGGATCATGGTTCAGAGATTAATCTCATAGTTCGTGGAGTTTATGAGAGTAACAGATGGCCTATGGATGTAGAGCATGGGTGGCGTATGAGAGCCGCCAATAACACTGCAGGTGATTTGTATGCTGCCTGTCCTAGTGTCAGGGTTTCTATTGGTGATGTAGAGCAGGATTTTCATTTCTTTGTGCAGGATTCATGCTCTTATCCTATGTTTCTTGGACAGCCATTCATCACAGAGATGCGCACGGAAACAAAGGTCATGGATGATGGATCTGCTTATGCATGGATTCGCAGTAAAGATGGTATGAGAGCAGTTCAGTTTATGACTGTATGTGTGAACCATGTTAGAAACAGGGATACTCTGAGAGATGCACCTTTGCCCACTGTGAGGGATTCAGGTTTTCATTAGGTACCGCCGTTTCGCGAGACGACGGTGGTAGAGAGCAGAGGAGATTGGAGTTCTCGCCTCCTGGCAGCAGTGTTTTCTCCTCCGGTTTTGTTGGGATTTCAGCAAATAGTTCAATGAGTTATCAGAAGACTTCTAGGTTGCCTAGAGCTGCCAGGCAGTGTATATGCAGGAAAGATAAAAATTTGAAAAATGCAGGAATTTTGGAGGATGATGAGCACATAGATGGGATGTATGACAGTGTGATTTGTGCAGATACGATGACAGAGATGGGAGATATGCTGAAAACTAATATGCAGAATTGTCACAGTAATGTATTGGTGCAGTCCCTGGACATGTTTCATGAAATTGCAGATTTTATGTCACAGATTGAGTCAGAGGCTGAGGTAACTCAGCAAAGAGTGTTGAGTGCTGAAGAAATTCAGCAAACAGAGTTTCCAACTGGTTATGATCAGCTTTCAGAGAGACAGAGGGCTGAAAACTTTCAGCCAATAGAGTTTACTGCAGAAATATTTCAGCATTCAGAGTTTAGGGCTACTCCTATGCAGTCCATAGAGCAGAGGGCTGAGGATATTCAGTCATTGGAGTGCAGAATTGCTGATTTACAGCAAGATATGTGTAATGCAGAAGAGCATAATGAAGCCAGGGTTGACACGAAATACAAAACTGTGGATAAGAAGGTGAAGCCGGTTGCTGTACCGCTTCCACCTGACAGTGATCAGCAAATAGAGAGGGCTGCTAAACAGCAAATTTTGAGGAATCCGGAGCATATTGGTCATAAATTTTCAGCAGAGACTCTTGCTGAATTGAAAATTGGAAATGATGATTTTTTGTTACCCATAGAGAAGCAATGCTTTCAGGAGATGCTTGAGCGACATGGAAGGGGATTTGCTTTTTTCCCACATGAGATTGGATGTGTGAATCCTGATATTGTTGCTCCTATGGTCATTTTTACTATTCCTCATATTCCATGGAATCTTCGACCTATTCCAGTGCCTAAGGCACACCTACCAAAGTTGATTGATTTATTGAATGAGAAAATCAGGATGGGAATTCTTGAGCCTTCATCTGCACCATACTCAAACATGTGGTTTACAGTGCCAAAGAAGAATGGTACTCTCTGATTTATTCAGGATATGCAGCCAGTGAATAGAGTTACTATCAGGAATGTTGGTATAGGTCCAGTTGTGGATGAGTTTGCAGAAGCATTTGCTGGACGTGCCATCTATTCTTTAGGTGATTTGTATTCAGGATATGATCAGTTTGAGCTGGCTTTGGAAAGCAGGGACATAACCACCATGAGAACTCCTATTGGGCTTGTCAGGATGTGTACCTTGCCTCAAGGTGCCACTAATTCTGTTGCGCATATGATGAATGCCATGCATAAGGTCCTTCGTGATTACATACCTCAGCTTACCATGCCTTTCTTGGATGATGTACCCATTAAGGGGTGTGCAGAAGAAGAGAAGAATGAGAGTCTAAATGAGCAGGGATGCAGATACTTTGTGGCTGATCATATTTCAGCATGTGAGAAGATTTTGGCTAGGTTAGAAGAAGTGAACTTGACACTTTCAGGGAAAAAATCTATTTTTGGAGTGAATGAGGTTGTCATTGTTGGACATATGTGTGGATATTATGGCAGGAAACCCTCACCTGATAAGGTGAATGCTATAGGCAAGATTGCAGAGTATTGTTCTACCACTTTAGAGGTACGGAGATTCATTGGAGCTTGTGTGTTTTATATGATTTGGATACCTCATTTTGCACACATAGCAGATTGTTTGTATCAGCTGCTTCGAAAGGGGCAGAAATTCTATTGGGATGAGAGCCACACTAGAGCCATGCGGAAATTGAAGAAGTTATTGCAGAATGCTCCTACTCTCAGGAAAGCGGATTATAATTGTGGAAAGCCTATTGTATTGAAAGTTGACACTAGTCCAATTGGCATAGGTTGGGCTGTGGGTCAAGATGATGCAGATGGAAATAGGTATGCTATTCGGTTTGGGGCGAAAGTCCTAAATGAGAGATAGAGGAGATATCCGCAAATCAAGAGGGAGTTATTGGGAATTGTCACGGCTCTCAAATGTGACAAGGAGTACTTTATTGGAGCTTCAGTTGTGGTAGAGACAGATTGCTTGCCATTGATTGGTATGATCACGAGTTGCTCTACTCCAGATATAGCCATGTTGAGATGGATTGCATACATCAAGTCATTAAATCTGGAATTTAAACTTATAGCAGGGAAGGATAGTCCAGTGGCAGATATGTTGTCTAGAGCCAGATATGACGATGAGGAGACTTTACTTGCTGAAGAGGATGATGCAGAATTTTCAGCCACTATGGTTGATCATGTTTGTCATGTCTATGATATTGTGGCTTTCATAGAAGAACTCTATGTTGGAGATTGGTTGCAGATTGGCAGGTACCTTAGTACACTAAACAAAAGAGATGAATGGACAGATGAAGAGTTCAAGAAGATCAGAAGGAAAGCCTATGGTTATTTTCTCAAGGACGGATTTCTTTGGAAGCATCCGAAGAAAAGAGGCGGATTACCTTTGCGGGTTGTCTGCGATAGAGAGACACAGTTACAGGTGATGAGGGAGTTTCATGAGAGTCCTTGGGCTGGTCATAGAGGAGTGTGGGCTAGTTATGAGAAAATCAAGGAGAAATATTGGTGGAAAGGCATGTATAGAGATGTTTCTCACTTTGCTGAGACTTGCAGAGACTGCCAGATGTATTCGGTAGTGCGTCATCGAGATGAGCTTCATCCGACCTATCCGCTATGCATTCATTATAAGTGGGTAGTTGATTTGGTTACCATGCCTTTGGGTCTATGGCAGATGAGGTACATTGTTTTGGCTAGAGAGGATCTTACCAATCATGTTGAGGGCAGATCTTTGAGAACGAAGACCACTAGTGCAGTGTGTAAGTTCTTATTGGAGGAAATTTTCTGCAGGTATGGTTGTGTGGGTAAGATCACTGCGGATCATGGTGAATTGGATGCAGATGAAGCTAGGGAGTTTTTCTCTCAGCTAGGAATCAAGTTGGCTTTAACCACAGTATACAATCCAGAGGGAAATGGGAAGAGTGAAATAGGACATCCGTCGATAGTGAAAGCATTAGCCAAAGCATGCAGAGAACGGATTGGAGAATGGCCGAGACTTCTACCATTTGCTTTGTGGGCTGATCGTACGACTCATAGTGTTACCACAGGATATATGCCTGCAGAGTTGATGTATGGTGAGAAACTTGTTATGCCGACTAAGACTTGTGCTTTGACTTGGTCAGTTTTACCTTGGCAGGAGGATTTGACGAGAGAGGAGCTCTTAGCTCTTCAGATTCGACAGTTGGAGAGGAGACCAGAGGATATTCAGCTCGCGATTGACAGGTTGAAGGTTGCTAGACTAAGGAATAAGGACAGGTTTGACAGCAGGCATCGCTTGCGGCCTAGAGCAATAGAAGAGGGAGATTGGGTATTGGTCTTTGATAGCAGCCTTGAAAATCAACATATTGCACTTCGGAAGATGGTGAAAAGATGGTTTGGGCCGTACATAGTCAGACATGTCTTTGATAATGCAACATATGAGTTGACAGAATTGGATGGGACAGTGCTTAGAGTGCCTATTGTTGGAAAAAGAATCAAGATTTTCAAGAAAAGAGATGATGAAGATTATGCATTGGAAGAATTTTCAAGAGAAGAGCAACGAGAAGAAACTCCAATGGAAGAGACAGATGATATGACAGATAATCTTGTTGATATACCGGAAATGCATAATGAAGAGATTGATCTGTTTGTGGATCTTGAGGATGCGCAAGATTAGAGGGGGTGGATGTCGTATCGCTGCGCATTCGAGGTGTGAAACCACCCAAAAGTTGTGTGTGTGATTTGATACTTTGTACATACTTAGTCGTTATGTTTGCTCTTTCATTCTATGCGGAAAATATAATGAAGAGGGTTTGGAGCAAGAGGAATTAATCAACGATGCTCTGGTTGACATGTATGCTAAATGTGACATGCTTGTAGAAGAACAGGGAGTTTTTGGTAGACTGGTAACTCGAGATGCAATCTCATGGGCTGCACTTATTTCAAGATATGCTGATTATGGGCTTTGTGAGGATGTTTCCAACATCTACAACTGTTGAGATATCGAGCTCCACTCGTGATACGCCAGGGTGACGGTTGTGCATTTACGTCACCAACTTGTCAGTTGTAGATGCGGTTGGTACACCGCCCATGAATAATAGCTACATGATAGCTATCCTTATATACTCTAGTTCGTGGCTCAGTTAGTATGCCACCTTAGTTGGTTGAGTTTGGTTTGAGACCCATATATAGGGTTCTTCTATTTCTTTGTATATGAGAGTTCTTTTGGCTTACACAACTAAGAAGAGAAAAACTGTTTTCAACCTCCACCCTTGTGTGTATTCCCCCATTGTGCAAGCAAGAAAGCTACAAGTGAGACTCCTTCCTTCTCTCCCACAATCTTGACATGGTATTAGAGCCTTGTTCGTGGTAAGGAGCTCAAGAAAGCAAGCCAAGCTCGCGGTGGTCTGGTAAGAGGAGCAGTGTTGCTTTCATTTTCTGTTTTGGGAGCAGATCTCTGCAGGTAGCACAGCCGAAAATTGCAAGAGTGCATTGTCTCAAGTTGAGACGCCCTTCACGGTGAAGCAAGAGGGCACTATATGCTGCGGGAAAGGGCTTTAGCCCTAGGCGACCTTGTTTTTTTTATTTGAGGCCATTTCGGGGGCTGTTTAGAAGGCGGAAGTTTTCTACACGCACTCAGGAAAAGACCCTATTTTATGCTGTGCGACCACTGTTCTACAGGTCGGTGAAAAGTTACTGTAGAAATTGCATCGTATGCTTGTGCGCAGAGACATTGGGAGTTTCAGAATCATCCTTGGTTCCTATTTATGCAAAATCGTCACTAGGAAGTGACTGTGTGGTCAAATACCACTTTCGCCAGTTTTGCAGATTTGCCCTTGTGAGGGTGAAGCTGTGTTTTTTGTAGTGACATAATTTTTTGCAGTATTCTGTAATGGCATCTGATTCTCTTTCACATATTGTCACTGAAAAGCTTGACAAGAACAACTTCTAGGCATGGAAGTTTAGAATGACGAATTTCCTTATGGGAAAAGGATATTGGGAATTTGTTGCAGGAAATGAAGAAGAACTTGTTCTTCCTGATGTTCCCAATCAACAGCAAATGCAGGCATTCAAAGCATGGCATGAGAGAGCCAGGAAAGTTATGTACTGGCTGTCTATCAGCATTTCAGACTCTATGATTGTGCATATTCGGGATGCAAGTACGCCAAAGGAGGCATGGGATACTCTGTCAAAGATGTATAGCACAAATACGCAAGCCAGGAAAATGCAGCTCAAGCAAGAGTTGCACAATGTGCAAAGAGAAAATATGAGCATCAATTACTACCACATGAAGGTGAAGAAGATTGCAGATGCACTTGCTTCCATTGGGTCGCCAGTGGAAGATGATGATTTAGTTTCTGTGACCTTGAATGGTCTAGAAAAGGATTATGCGCAGTTTCGGACATCCATTTCCGTCCGTGAAAGATTTCCTGATTTTGAGGAGTTGATTGCTCTTCTAATTTTTTAGGAGCAGAGAAATTGTGGTGCATCTTCTTCAGGAGGAACTTCAAAAGAAGTTGTCTTCTACTCAAATGCTGGAAGAGGTAGAGGCAGAGGTAGAGGAGGCCGATTTGGAGGCCGTGGTAGAAATCAGAATATGCAGCAAACTCAAGAAAACCAGTCCTATGGAGGAGGACGTGGTAACTCTAGAGGCAAGGGGAGCCAAAGAGGTCGTGGTGGATGGCAAAGAGGTCAAAATGCAAACAGTAATGTTGAATGCTACTACTGTGGTAAAATGGGTCATATGGCTAAAGACTGCTATAAAAAGCAGAATGATATCATGAATGGAAAACTGCAACAAGGGAATTATGCATCTTCTAGTAGACAGGGTGATGACAGAAATGAGCATTTGTTTATGGTGCAGCACATGAACAATTCTGTGACAAGTGTAGAAGAAAGCAATGATGTATGGTATGTTGACTCAGGTGCATCAAACCACATGACAGGTCATGCAGAATGGATGGAGGATGCAAGGAAAATGGAAAAACCAGGATTTGTGGAGACTGGTGATGATACTGCACATCCGATTGTGCAGATTGGAAAAATTCCTTTGTCTATGCAGGATGGGAAAAAGAAATACCTGTCCGATGTATTTCATGTCTCGAATATCACCAAGAATCTGGTTTCTGTTGGTCAAATGGTTGAGCAGGGCTTGTAGGTCAGATTTAATCCTCATGGATGCTTTGTTGACGATATGAAAAATAAAGGTCGCTTGATAGCAAAAGGAAAGAAGAAGGGCAGAATGTTTACATTGGATGCAGACATGTCTGAATTGAGTGCAGTAATGTTTGCACATGGGACCGGTGTAGTTGCAGATATTGATATCTGGCATAAACGCATTGGTCATGTTAATGTACAGCGACTTAAATCAATGCAGGCCCAAAATATTGTTGCAGGATTGCCTAAATTCAAGGTTGCAGAAATGCATAAGGTATGTGAAGCCTGTCAGTTTGGAAAACAGGCAAGGAAACCATTTCCTAGACATGTTCAAGAGAGTAAGAAGCCATT
Source organism: Lygodium microphyllum (assembly GCF_053477565.2). NCBI lineage: Eukaryota > Viridiplantae > Streptophyta > Polypodiopsida > Schizaeales > Lygodiaceae > Lygodium > Lygodium microphyllum. Next base: position 49,620,921 of record NC_141162.1, read on the forward strand.
GGAATTAATCCACTCTGATGTGTGGACTACTAAAGCTGCATCTCTTGGAGGCTATCATTATTTTGTCAGTTTTATTGATGACTATAGCAGAAAAGTTTGGGTGTATTTTATGAAAAAGAAAAGTGAAGTTTTTGGACATTTCAAAACTCTTAAAGCTATGGTTGAAAAAGAAACAGGCCTGCAAGTAAAATGCCTAAGGTCAGATGGAGGGGGAGAGTACCTCTCAAATGAGTTTGCAAGGTTCTTGCAGGAGCATGGCATAAAGCAGCAATATTGATGCAGTCATACCCCACAGCAAAATGGAATTGCAGAAAGAAAAAACAGACATATTGGAGAGGTGTCTCGTGCCATGCTAAATGAAAAAGACCTGCCAGATTTTTATTGGGCTGAAGCAGTTGCTACAGCAGTCTACATAATGAACAGGATCCCCACTGCAGCAATACATGGGATGACTCCAGAGCAGAGGTATACTGGTAGGAAACCAGATATTTCTCATTTGAAAATTTTTGGTTGCATTGCCTATGTACATGTGCCAGATGAGTTGAGATCCAAGTTGGATCCAAAAGCTGAGAAGTGCATCTTTATTGGTTACTCTCTGCAGCAAAAAGGGTATAGATTCTATAACCCTTCTACTCGTAAGTTTACAGTGAGCAGAGATGTTGTTTTTGATGAGATGAGTAGCTGGTATAAACCAGTAAATGTGATTGATAATGTAGATGCACAAAATGGTAATGTTGCACAAAATTCTCAGCAGCAGTCACAAGATATTAGTGGACCTGGAGCGTCCTCTAGCAGTGTTCACATTCTTCGCCATGGACAGGCAGATTGAGATCAGGAGAACCTTCTGAAGGCAGCGCAAATAGTGGTATGCAGGTATCACGAAAAGGAAAAGAGAAGGTAGATCAGCCCATGTTTGATGTGAATGCAGGTTACTCTTATGTGGATGGTGAATCCAGTGGCTCAGAACAGAGCATTGATGATGAGTTGGGTATTCCTTCTATTGTTACACCTGGAGTAAGGAAGACCAGGGATGTTTTGAGAGCACCTGGGAGTGAACCCACTTTGCGTAGGTCTACCAGAGCTAGGTATCCTGTGGATAGGCTGAAATATGATGGATTTACAGCCATTCACTATGCATATATGGTCAAGGTGATACAAGAACCAGAACCCACTTCTTTTGAGCAAGCCATGGGAAAAGAAAAATGGGAGAAAGCCATGGATGAAGAAATGGATGCCTTGGAAGCAAATGCTACATGGGAATTGGTACCTTTGCCTAAAGGTAAGAATGCAATTGGCTGTAAGTGGGTTTATAAGGTGAAGCACAATGCAGATGGTTCTGTGAACAGATACAAGGCAAGATTAGTAGTCAAGGGGTATGCACAAACATATGGCATTGACTATGAAGAAACATTCAGTCCGGTTGCAAGGATGGCAACCGTAAGAGCAGTCATTGCTATGGCTGCATCAAAGGGATGGTCTTTACATCAGATGGATGTAAAGAATGCCTTCTTGCATGGTGATTTGCAAGAAGAGGTCTATATGGAGCAGCCACCAGGCTATGTGCATGCTGTTCATCCTGAGTTTGTTTGCAGGTTGAAGAAAGCATTGTATGGCTTGAAGCAAGCACCTAGAGCATGGTCTGACAAGATAGGACAGTATCTTCTCACTATTGGCTTTCAGATTTCCAAGGTAGATTTCTCACTTTATGTGAGAAAAACAGAGAAAGATATTATGCTACTTGTCATTTATGTTGATGATTTGATTATGACAAGTGACAGTGATGAAGATATCCTTCATGTGAAAATGCTATTGAAGCAGAAGTTTGAGATGAAGGATTTGGGAGAGCTGCGTTATTTATTGGGCATTGAGGTGATTAGATCACCAAGTGGGATACAGCTCTTGCAGAGGCAGTATGGATTGGACATGCTGTCCAAATATGGGATGACAGGCTGTAAGCCTATTTCAGTTCCTTTGGAGCAGAATGTGAAGCTGAGCACAGATGCAGGTGAGCTTCTGGAAGACCCTACTATGTACAGACGCATAGTAGGAAGTTTGATTTATATGACTATTACCAGGCCAGATTTAAGCTATGCTGTTGGATTGGTAAGTTAGTTTATGCAGGCTCCAAGGAAACCACATTTGGATGCGGCTAGATGCATACTCAGGTATGTGAAGTCCACATTGCAGTATGGACTATTTTATGAGACTGGGGTTCAGATACAGTTACATGGATACACTGATGCTGATTGGGCTGGTAGTATTTTTGATAGACGATCTACCAGTGGATATGTGTTCTCTTTTGGGAGTGCTGCAGTCACTTGGAGCAGCAAGAAAGAGCCTACAGTTGCCTTGTCGAGCACAGAGGCTGAGTACAGGGGTGCAGCAATGGCTGCATGTGAGGTAGCTTGGTTGCATAAGCTACTTTATGATATGCATCAGTCTATAGATGGGCCAGTTGTCATTTATTGTGACAACATGAGCAGTATACACTTGGCAAATAACCCAGTCTATCATGCTAGAACAAAGCACATTGAGGTGCATTATCACTATGTGTGAGAGAGGGTTTTACTAGGTCTTATTGATCTAGTTTATGTCAGCACAGAGGATCAGGTAGCTGACATATTTACGAAGGCATTGGGCGTAGAGAAGCTGCGCAAGTTCAGAGACCTACTTGGTGTGCAGGAATTGGGATTGAGCTCGAGGGGGAGTGTTGAGATATCGAGCTCCACTCGTGATACGCCACGGTGACCGTTGTGCATTTATGTCACCGACTTGTCAGTTGTAGATGTGGTTGGTACACCGCCCATGAATAATAGCTACATGATAGCTATCCTTATCTACTCTAGTTCGTGGCTCAGTTAGTATGCCACCTTAGTTAGTTGAGTTTGGTTTGAGACCCATATATAGGGTTCTTCTATTTCTTTGTATATGAGAGTTCTTTTGGCTTACACAACTAAGAAGAGAAAAATTGTTTTCAGCCTCCACCCTTGTGTGTATTCCCCCATTGTGCAAGAAAGAAAGCTACAAGTGAGACTCCTTCCTTCTCTCCCACAATGTTGACAACAACTGCATGGTATTTCTGCTGATGCTAGTACAATTGTTTACAGCCTAAAATCATGTAACATCATAGGAGCTTTAGATACAAGCCGAGAACTCCATGTAGAGATATACAAAAGGGGACTAGATAATGAGTTTCATGTTGGCAATACACTTGTGGACATGTATAATAGTTGTGGTTGGGCTGCAGAAGCTTATCAAGTATTTGACAGACTTTCAGAACAGGGGAACATCTGGTCCAAAATGCAGATGACACAACTGCTAGATATTCTGGAAGATTATTGTGTTTTCAGAGACTAACAGTACTGTCATATTGATGGAGACACAAGAAGGGAAGATTGGGAAAGTGCTACTGATTCTTTTAACCAACCAGGCAGTGACAAGTTCATTATCTTACTATCTACAAGGGTTGGAGGGTTGGAAATTAATATGGTAACTGCCGATGTTGTCATTCTTTATGATAGAGATTGGAATCCATAGGTCGATTTACAAGCTTAGGACCAAGCTCACTGGATTGGACAGAAGAAAGAGGTTCAAGTATTACAGTTTTAAACTGTGCTAACTATTGAAGAAAAAGGGATTGAATGTGCTTACAGGAAACAAGCATTAAATGCACTTGTAATCCAGCAAGGCCGACTTGCTGAACAGAGAGCTGGGTGTACAGCCATATGATGAGGATTCAGGCACTGATGAATTGCGTTATGTCCAGATGTCTGTTTACAACACATCAATTCTAGTTACAGAGCGTTACCCAAATGGTGTTCAGGATGTGTACTTGAGACATCTTTGGTGGACTGATGTGAAATTTATCTTGGTGAACATATCAAGAGAGGAAATTGAGCTTCGTAAACCAGCTGTTGGGATTTTGGGTGATGCAAGAATAGTTCTACAACAGCTAAATGCAGAGATAAAGGATGATCCTTTTTGTCCTTGGTGATAGTCACCTTGGCTTGAGGCTATCAGAGAAAAGGCAACCAAGAATAGTGAGAGGATGGAGGAGTCTTTAAGCAAGGATGTGGTGCCTTTCAACTTCTGAGCTCCATTAAGAATAAACAAAGATGCACTAGCTGAATTGGGATCACCCTCACCTATACTTGTTTCAGAGGGTGCAAATACAATGGACATTGGCCAATCTGTGTTACCACAGACAGAACCAAGAACACGTCTTGATGCTGGCACATGAGGTACGTCTTCTGCGCTACCCTAGCAGCATCTGGAGACGGCATAGCACACTATGGTTTTCTATAACAGCGTCAGAATGGATCGGACATCACTCGTTCGCAGGTGCTTTGCTGCTACCCTTGATCGTCACTCTCTTCTTCGTGGCAGCGAATGCCACGAGTTCCTGGAAACCTTACAGCTCGATGGAGGATTACAGATTGACTGTTAAGGATGTGAAGGTTAACCCTAACCCAATGGTGCGGGAGAGTTATGCACAAGCAGTAAATGGAAGGTACTAACCACTCGCAACCAGGTGAAGCTATTCTTGTCGCTCTCCATTTATATTGGCTAAAGGTGGAGGCCGCTGTTTACCTGTGTGTGTATGAGAAAAAAAGGTGTGGCTAAAAAAAAAGGTGGCTTTTTCTGGAACGGAGGAGAGAGGCCTGGGGCGAACCCTGTCGAGCAAGATCCAGACATTGATGATTGGGAAGTACGGAATTTCAAGCGCTACTGAGGGAAAGAGAAAGAATTGGGGAAGGAAATCTAATTGGGGAGAAGATCGACTGTGGAGGAAGAAGGGACCCTTACTTGAGGCTGCGATTGGGGCATGGAGGACGGCAGATCAGCACACTCAACAGATTTTGGGACCTTGAACAAGACTCTTGCTATATCTGTGAAGAAAGGCGCATATTTGATGATTTAGGATGGAAGAAGGCAGACGATGCAGAAGAAGAGGAAAGGAAAGAAGCAATCAGAAAGCCAAGCGGCCCAGCTCCAGAAGTATGACTGATGTAGATTTTGAAGAACTCTAGGGATTTATGGACTTGGGTTTCAACTTTAGCCAAGACGATATCATTCCACGAACAGTTGGCATGTTTCCTGTATTGAGACATCAGCATGGAGAGGAGTAATTTCTAGTGGAAAGCTCAGATTTCACACTTTCAAGAATCAAAGCAAATTGAACTGAGGCATAATTAATACAAAAGCTTAGTCGTCTCCACAGCTCCCCTGTCGCAGTCATCCACTTGGGTCGTCTCACCTTCACCATTTCAGAGGTCTTTCTCTCCAGGACCGCATTACTGCTGTCCAGGACAAACAAGAAGTCTTACCCATTGCACATACTTTGAAGTCTCTCTCAGCTAAACAAACAGCTGAATTTGCTTAATGCTCAGAAATTCATCATCCATGTACTTGATGATAGCTGCCGCCTCTTCGTTCAGCCCATGTTGTGGACATGATCCAAAAAAAGATTCAGGAATTCTGAGAACAGTGCACCTTTGAAAAGTCCATGTGAGACACATGGTTACAGATTTTAATAACACATTAAGTCACTTACAGGGACAGCATAAGAGAATTGGGCTTACATTGCAATTGCTAAAGCAGTGGAATGTGCTTAAAAAGATGTTGGTGATGAAAGACTAAGTAGTGGAGGACTTGAACAGCAGTAAAGCAGAAGCATCTTTAACATTTATAGCAACAATCACAGTTTACAGCAACAGTCACAGTTTACAGCAACAGTCACAGTTTCAGCTACTATAGAATCTTCAAACCTCTTAAAATGAATCATTCCACATTTGGAGATCCCTATAGATAGTTGGCTTAAGCACATATGCTAGATCATACACTGAATCCAGTTGTAAAACTCAATCAAAGCTTGATACTCCACATTCCTATGAGACTTTCAACCTGCAACAGAGATCTCAGACTTTCAGATTCTGCATTATGATCTGTGAACCACGAGCCATTATCAACATGGCAATGAAAATGCATGTTATTCACGTTTGATCTTATCACAATTCTATATGGTGAAGAATTACGTATTTTGAAAGACCTATGACAGAGTTTTAACTATACAAGAGCTGTGTATATCTATCCAAGATTACATTAGATCTGGATGGTTGCCATAGAAAGTTGTATATTGGACATGCTCTCATTCAGATGTAACTGGATATTTGTCACATATTATTTAAAATTGAGCTTTCAAATGGAATTTGATCTCGCTTGATTAATCTTTCTTCTTGAAATTAGTCAAGGTCCTCTGTGGATGCGATATTGCTTTCACAAACCCTTCGACAACGATGAATAGAGAACCATCATGAACATGAAGTATCTTTTCTGGAGAGATATCATGATGGACAAAATTGAGCTCCTGATGAGTATGATCATCAGTTGTAGTTTGTTGAACAATATAAGCTCGAGAATGTTCTTGATCATATCTGCGTTTATAACAACGATGAGATGGATGATCTGTATGTGCACAATAATCACAAGGAGGAAAAATTTTGGACGAGCGAGGTTGCTTTGTAGTAACTCCATGCTCCTCATCATATTGACGTGCCCAGCAATCAGAAGCCACATGGCCTTTCTTATCACAATAAGAACAATGTTTGTTAGGATAAGCAAGACGAGAAGATTTACTACCTTAATTAGGGCATCCACCCTGCTGAAAACGTGAAGCGGGACGCTTGCGAGCAACAAAAGCAGCATCAAAATCCCTTTGTTCGCGAGTAACCAAAACAGTATCAGATTTTTCCAAATGATGCTCATGACGTTGAGAATATTCAATAAGAGATATACATGCTTTGTCAAAGTGGATATCATCCTTGTTAGACAAAATAGTGATGATATTTTCATATAAAGGATCTTTGATGGTATGAAGAAGTTGAGTAACAATCTGATCTTTAGCAATAATGAAAACCATAAAAACCAATAGGGCAGCCATAGTCATAGGTTTAAAAGCTTTGATTTTGATGCCAGGAGGCATATTCTACAGTGGAATCCATGCCACGGTGGATTTCGTAAACTTTTATTACTGGGGCTCATACACAAAGTGGATTCTTTGTGCGAGAAGTTGATTGGGATGCCTATCCTTTTCGGGCATTTTGTTAATTTTATGTGTACGTGGGTGATTCCATAGCGGGTGATTCTGCAAAATACATATTTAATTAATTTGAAAGTATGGAATTTGAAATTTCTTTTACTTATCTTTGTTTCTTTGTAGATGAATTGTCGGATAAGATCTTCGGGTTGTGGTCCCTCTTTGTCGGTAGTCGATCTTTGTAAATTGGCCAATTGAACTTGCAATGCTTGCCAGGCTCTTTGTTCTTCGTCCAACTACATTATAATTAAATCCAACTTTTATTCCGTGGTAGGTTTAGGAAGATCGCCTTTAGCCATTAAATCATCCATATTTTGTTCTGTCATCCTGTATATAGAGTTTTGTTTGGCTTTCACGGTCTTTGACTTTTGCGGTGCAGGGTTTGAAATCTTTGTAAAATCTGTGTATGTCCTTTTGTGTGTGCTGAAACTGGTTCAGTAAGTCTGCATATGCGAGCAGAGTCTTCCAGGGAACAACTTTGCAGTTCAGTGCTTCTGCGCAGGAACAGTCCTTATGGGAGTTTTTGGCACAAGTTAGTTCTGACTTCTGGTGACTTGACTGACTTACTGAGTTGCAGAACTTATGGAACTTGATCAATTTTGAAACTTTTTGCGACTTATGACTTGATTGAATTAGCTTAAAAGCTAGTCTGAATAAAAACGGCGAGTTTTAGGGGGGGCGTTTTTTCAGCTGGCGAAAATCACGCTGAGGTCCTCTGATGCACCGATTTTAAAAATTTATGAGCTAAGATTTTTAAAAGCTTTGCCTTGAAGCTTTTAAACTCTATGAATGATATGAAACTTATCTCTTTGATCTCTGAGAAGACGACTTGATAGAAGGAGATGTTGACGTGGTCCTCTGCCGTTTCAGACTGGTCCTTCATGATAAGAGGCTATAGACAGAGGTTCTTGACCACCAGGAATCCACCCGTATTGACTGTTCACGATGAGACTGACTGTAGAGCTCGATCGTTCCAGGAGCTCCACCTTCGCACAAGATGGGTAGCGATTGGAAGCTCTCGATCTCAGCTATTTCACGGTGGATTCCGTGCCACGATGGATTTCGTGAGGTTTTACAGTGGATTCCGTAAACTTTGTTGACCGGGGCTCATACACAAAGTGGATTCTTTGTGTGAGAAGTCGATGGGGACGCGTATCCTTTTTAGGCATTTCATTAATTTAGTGTGTACATGGGAGATTCCATAGCGGGCGATTCCGCAAAATACATATTAAATTAATAAACATTTATGAGTTTAGAGTGCACACTCGTGATAAATTAAGGTTAGGATTGATTTCTAACCAGTTGATTTATTTATGTAGCTGAAGACTGCTAGGTATTCACTTTTGTCAGTTTAATTGTATTATTTACTAAGGATTGTGAATGCTTCAGTTGATGTGTAGAGATAGCAGTAGTGGCGGAGGAAAGCATTGGAGGATAGCGTGTATTTGAGTTATCACTTATATTTCGATGGCGCATACCTTAGGCATGGCATCTGTATTTTGTTGCACCTATTTATTAAGGTGTTGGATATTTATTTATTATTTTTTATGTGCATGGGCATACGATTATGATATTTGTATTTGGACATTGTATTGGGTATGCCTGACTATTTGGGCACCCACCCATTAGCTTTATTTCTATTTTGCGCTAAAGCAAACTCAAAAGCCAAAAGCGTGCTATTTTGTAATTTGGGCTATTATTTGAGCTTGAAGATGATTAATACATAAAATACATGCTTTGTGGAGCATTCACACAAGGCATGGGGGAAGATTGCACCCAAATAGTCTCTTGTTCATGTCGTGCATGCTTTTTACCTTGAGTTTTGTGCAAAAAGTAGAGTTTTTTTGTTCTTGGGGACCTTTCGGCGTTCACTACGCGAGCATACAATATCCTATTTGTGCACCGGTTTTTTTCATTCTTTTAAAGAAAAATTCTTTCAATGACAAGAAAACCATTTGTCCGAAGTATCCATGCCTACTCTGAGAGATTGGAAGAGAAGGTAACAATGCATGGGAGGAAGGTGGAATTGAGGGGACAAAGAAGGAGGTCACCTACTCAAAATGAGAATGATGACTATCAATAGTAGTAGGAAAAATAAAAATGAGTGATACCCAAGGGGAAAAGGGACTGTCTGTTATGTTTGTCAAGATCCCTATGGAGGAAAGTACTTCTTTAGATCATACCTATTCATTAGAAAGGAACCATTAGAGGCATCCATGGCTTACACTTGAATAGACCTAGTACCTTGTAAGGGCCCATCCAGCACTACTAGAGATTCCATAAAAACTTTCCAATGCATGAATCATATGCGAGGACAAGATGCTCTTCCTTGAATTTTTATTCTTGATGAAGCTAACATGGTACAATTTGTATTAGATCTATGTGGCTTCCATGGATTGTAAGGCCATGCTTTGCATCTTGTCCAGGCATACCAAGTGCAGTAGACAATATTGTAGAGACTTGTCATCTCATAGCCACTCTATGATAGCCAATTGCAAAGATAATAGCTCCAACTCAATAGTGAAAATAGCTTATGTGTACTACACCAATTGGAATGGTGTCTATCCTATAGTAGCCTTATGAGAAGTTTTGTATACCCAGAGGGCCTCTCTAATTCGGTCATCCTAAGCATGGTGATGAGCAATAACAATTGTTCTTGTTAGGATACAATTAGTGACCTCAACTTTCCCATTGGATCTAGGGTATAGGGTGTTAACTTGAGATGGTGGATCTTATAGATCACTATCACCTCCTCCATTATCTTATTTAGAAGGCATGTGCCTTTATCACTTAGTAGTTCCACAAGATTGCCAAAATAGGTGATAATGTTCTCAAATAGGAACAAAGCCACATTGTTGCCATCATCTTGCTTGAGATTTTTAGCTTTAGTCCACTTCATCACATAATTTTTATAAATCATGATGTATTTGTTTGGCTTCCTTCTAGTTGGAAAATAAATTGGCCACAAAAGATTGATACCCCATTTCCTAAATGGCTTCAAAGGAATGAGTGGTTGTAGTGGCATGGCATTGGATTTGGTAGCCTTCCCCATTTGTTGGCAAGCATCATAGTGCTTATAGTAAACATAAGCATCTTTATGCAAGGTTAGCTAACGAATAACTTGCGAGGATAGATTTTAAGGTTATTACTTATTTTGCAAAGTGTCCACCACATGGTTCCTCATGGCAAGCTTTTAGGATGAGCTAGATCTCATCTTCTACAATGCATTTAGCACTTCATCTTTGACTTTATTATATAGTGTGCTACCTAATAGGTTATGGCAGGATGATTCCAATAAAAGCTTCTTCTTTACTCTGCTAGAGATGCTAGGAGGGTACTGTTGTGTGGCCAAGAGATTTGCATTGTTTATATACCATGGGGTTACAATATCCCTTAGAAATAGAGTAGTGTTGGGGAGGTCTAGATCATCTTGTCCTTTTCTTAACTTTGAGGAATTTGTGATAGATGATCGATTAGGAAAAGATGATTGATTACTATGTGACACTAATGTCTTCTTCTAGTTCATTCTCCATCATTATTAAGACTTATTGTTATTATTTGTCTTTACATTGTCTGTAGAGTGGTGTCATGAATCATCTCTTATGGCATTAAGCTTATGATTATGATTGACATAATTATAATGTTTTCTATTAATTTTATGATATTACAAACTATGCAAGTCAAAGATACTAATTCATATTCCTAAAGACTATACGTTCTGAATATTGTAAATTTAGGAGTGTTATAAATCCTTTCATGAATGCCTTCATATATGCTATTGTAAGTTGAAGAGTGACGTGCTTTCTTTAAATGCCTCCATATAGGCTATTGTAAAATCAAGCCTTATGTAACTTCTTTAGACCTTGTAATTTTATTCTTGAGTCCCCCATGGGTATTTTCATCCATAATTAGGGATAATCATTTGAGTGGAGAGGCATTGTATTATATATATGTCTATATATAACACCCCACTTCCCTCCATATAATCCTATCTCATGTTATCAAGTGTCACACTTTTGGTGTTCCAAATCTAGCCTCCCTCTCTCCCTTCAATCTCTTATCTTCATTGCATAACTCAATTGATTTTCTCATGTGTATGGTGTAATTATGTAATTTTAGAGTTTACAAAATTAGAGCTATGTGAAGTTTAGCAATCCCTCATGTCTTTGTAATGTCAAGGGTGTGAACTTGTAGAAGTGTGTTACTATCATTTTTTAGCATCAAATCGTGTCAAAAGTCTATATGTTTCAATGAAAACATCGCATTGTCTTATGATTTCCAAGACTAAGAAGGATCATTTCCCTATCCCTTTCACTGAGGAACTATTGGGCATAGTGGCAAGCCATGAACTTTATTGTCTCTTGGATGCATTTCGTGGATATAATCAAGTCTAGATCATAGAAGAATATCAATCCAAAATGACCTTCACTATAGAATGGGGAACCTATGCTTATAGAGTGATGCCATTCAGGCTCTATAATGCTCCTAATACCTTTCATGGAGTGAGGATGGCAACATTTGGGCTCTGTAGTGATCCTACTACCTTTCAGAGTGATGCCATTCGGGCTTTGTAATGCCCCTACTACCTTTCATGGAGTGATGATGGCAAGATTTCACAACCATCTACATGACTTCATTGAGGTGTACCTGGATGACTTCTATATATATAGCCTAATCCATGAGCATTGGGGACACCTAGAGTAGTGATTTGATAGATGTTGAGAGTATAGGACCTCTCTCAACCCTAAAAAATGCATCTTTGGAGTCTCATTAAGAGTTCTTCTAGGCCACATTGACTCTGCACATAAGGGATAGCAATAGACCCTACCAAGATTAAGAAGATTGCTGCCTTAACAGTGCCAACCAATCTCAAAAATTTAAGGAATAGCAATAGACCCTGCCACACTAAGAGTATAGGACCTCTCTCAACCTCGACAAATGCATCTTTGGAGTCTCATCAAGAGTTCTTGTGGGCCACATTGTCTCTGCACACAAGGGATAGCAATAGACCCTTCCAAGATTGAGAAGATTTCTGCCTTAACAGTCCCAACCAACCTCAAAAAATTAAGGGGCTTTATTGGCCATATGGGATATTATAGAATGTTCATTGTACACTTTGCGACAAAGGTAGCTCTCTTGCATAAGCTCATGAGAAAAGATGCGTAGTTTACATGGACTCTGATTGTGACAAGGCATTCAACACCCTAAAGCAGTGTCAGATTGAAGCACCTATCTTGTAGCCTCTCCTAATTAGATGAAGGAGTTTCATGTGCATAATGATGCATTAGTTGAAGGCCTAGGTGTGGTCTTATGCCAAAAGAGCCCCTCAAACTTAGATCAACCTATCTATAATGAAATCCGAAAAGTAACCGATAGAGAAAGGAGCTATACAATGATGGAGCTTAAGTGCTTGGCAATGGTGTTTGCCTTCTTGGAGAAATTCTAGCACTACCTACTTTGGATGCACTTAAAAATCTATGTGGACCATGAGGCCCTATCCTTCTTAATGAACAAGGCCGTGTGGGGAGGAACAATGAGATGGCTCCTTCTATTTCAGGAGTTTGACTTCGAAGTTGTTACTGAACCTAGTCGCTCCCATGTTCTAGTTGATCATCTATCACGAATCCCAGAGAGCGATGAGGAAGAGAAAGATGATCCGAACCTCCCTAATGCTTCCCTCTTTTTAGTTGAAATTGTTACCCCTTCGTACATAGATAGTATCCCCTTGATATTTCCAGATGTGTGAAGAAGAAGCTTCTGTTGTTGAAATCAGTCATTTACACCCTCTTAGGTGGTGCTTTGTACAAGAAATGCAAAGACAAAGTCCTACAAAGATGTGTTGCAGGAGAAGAGATTGGAATTGTGTTGAAAGCATGCCCTGATGAGCCCTATGGAGGATACTTTTTGGAAGAAGTGGCAGCCATGAAGGTGTTGCTCACAAGATATTGGTGGCCGACCCTCCATAAGGATGCCTATGACTATTGCAAATGTTGTGATGTAACTTATCAACGAATGGGAAAGCCTACCAAATGTAGCACCATGCCACTGAAACCTATTCTTCCCCCAAATTTGTTCAAGAAATGGGGAATTGACTTCATGGGCCCCATTGATCCGCCAACTAGAAGGAAACAAAACATATACATCTTGGTTTGTATAGACTACATGACAACGTGGTATGAAGTCAAAGCTCTCAAGTGAGATGATGGCAAAAACATAGCTCTATTCCTATATAAGAAAATCATTACCTGGTTTGGCAGTCCCCTTGAGCTTGTAAGTGACAAAAATACTCACTTTCTCAATAAGATTATGGAAGCGTTAACAAAGTTGTACAAGATCCACCATCGTAAGTCTACACCTTATTATTCAAGAGCCAATCGCCAAGTCAATGTTACCAATCATATCCTCTGCTCAATCCTAACATGAACGATTGATGCACATCACCATGATTGGGAAAATCAACTTACAAACATCCTCTAGGTGTACAAAACCTCCCATAAGGCTGCTATAGGATAGACCCCTTTCCAATTGGTTTATGGTACAAAAGCCATCTTCCCTATTAAGTTAGAGCTACCCTCTTTGCGCATGGCTATAAAAGAACGCTTGGAAGATTATGAGTCCTTGCAATGTCATCTCTTGCACTTGGAATGTCTAGACCAGACTCGTAGGATGGCCCTACAGTGCATGGAAGCTACGCAAGCTTGCAAAATGACCTATCATGACAACTTCATCAGCAGAAGGAGTTTAAGGAAGGTGACTTTGTCCTGGCCTATGATTCTTGATTTGGCTAGTTTTCAAGAAAGCTTCAACAATGACGGATGGGCCCCTATAAGGTACTTGCTATCAACCCTAATGGCTCTATCAAAGTACAAATAGTTGGTGCTTTTGATTATCCTTTCTTGATTAATGGCTATTGCATAAAGAAGTATTACCCTCCTTGGGATCCGAACAATCACTACCAATAGCTCCCTCATTCTTTGCACGTCAATCAATAAGGCTTTGCCTATTGCTTTCAATGGCCCTTCTATTTATCATGATGCAGCATCTTCGTTTTGCTAGCCCCTCACAGCCACCTTCCAACCGTTGCTCCTTTTCCATCGGATCCAGAGTAGAGGTGGCAAGGATGGTTCTAATACATGGTGTTCTTGCCATTCTCCTTCTTTAAAAGAAGAAGAAGAAAAAAATATCGGTTATGGGAGAAAAGCACTTCAGTCCCCTATCATGCCAACCTATTCTTCAAGAAAAGGTGGAAACACCCTCGAGAGTAGGGCAAAAGAAAAGAAAAATTATATATATATAATCAAAATTTTTATGGGAGAAAAGGAAGAAATGTCCTATCATAATAGACCTCATTCCAAGAAAAGATGGCAAACACCCTTGGCCATGAAGCAGGCTATGGAAAAGGTGGTAACACCAGGCTATGGAAAAGGTGGTAACACCCTGCAGGCTAGGATCATTGAATCATTCGTAGATCTTCCAGAAAAAGTTCCAAATCCACCTCCCTTGGTGCGCTAGATCCTGCAACCCCATTAGTGATTTTGATTCTACAACAGATGATATTTGTTAGATGTAATCCACATACCTGATGTGTTGGCTACCTCCCTGGGTACGCCTCTTCATCTATTTACCGATGCAAGTTGGCATCATCAACCCATCTTCATCGACAAACCTTGAGCAATGAGGACTATCATCCTGATCAAATGGGGATGTGAGTATGGGTTGTGCTATGTAATCATCAATAGAACGTGAGACGGAGGGTGGGGTGAGTGACCTTTATATTCGACTAAGAGTTGAGATTTGTGAATGGAGTGTTGCACACATGGGTTGGGCCTCCTAATACACACAACACAAATTATTCGTATGCACTGCACTATAAGGCTCCCTGGCCTTCTTTCTTGCACGGTATGCTGAAATGGGGTGGGATGCACTATTGCACCATCAATTGCACATAAGGCATACAACTTTCGCACAAGTGGTAGTGAGGCTTCCATCAACAGGGTTTAACGAACTTGGTTTCCCTCCTATAATCATCAACAAAGCATGAGGCAGAGGGAGGGATGAGTATGATTGATTTCCCTTTCCTCAACTAAGAAAGTGAGGATTGAGAGACATTCTGACCATTGGAGACAGGTACATTCTCATTTTCCTATACACATCCGAGATGGGCCTCCTCCACAATTACTATACACCTCATTCTTTGTTTGGCGCACTACATGCTAAGGCTTGTTGGCCTTCCTTCTTGCACCGATGCCAAATACTACAAGATACAAGCCTCCTACCAATGTTCAAAGCGATAAAAATATTCACAAAAATATTACCTCCCTCATCGCTAAATACATTGGTATTAGCGATGCCATTAAAACGTCGCTATCGGCGTTGCTATTTGTGTCACTATATGCATCGCATTTATGATGCATATAGCAATGTAAATAGCAATGGTTTGCGACGCATAGTACGATACTAATAGCGACACGTACAATAAATTTGTGACACTAATAGAAATAGTTACAGAGAAAGAAAAATTTGTGATAGGGAAGCTACATGTAGCACTATGTGCTGCATTTGGGCCATACAAAAGGCTTACAATAAGGTATGCAATGGTCGTAAAAATAAAGGTAAAGTGTACTTAAATCCGCAAGATTCATACATAAAATAAATACAAGATCGCTTAATGACAACACTCATGGAATCATGGCAAGATACAAAGGATGATAATAACGTCGTCCATAGAAAATGCCTACATAAATCACAGGACCAAAAAAGAACTGGATATGCGCTCCATGGATCCAAGTGCGAGCTATAGATCCTCGCCATCCAAAAGCTCGTCTCGCCACAAAGGAGCATCGAACAAACTTTGTAAAAAAAGAAACAAATACACATTAGTCCACCATATAATAATGCATGTTAACTAAAATTAGTAACTATGGATAAGAAAAATGAGTGACTTACTAGGCCACTACATGCATACAATCTATCAATCAATACAATGTGATCATGTCTCTCTGCATATCGAGTCTCTAGGCCAATGGAATCGCGGTTTGTAATGGAGTGCTGCAAAGAAAACAAAATACAAATGTTAGAAATCTGATTGTCAGTACAAGTGATATTGCAAAAAAATAAGCGACAAGAACAAAAGAAAAACTTACAAAGTCCTCCAAATAAGTCCTATGGCCAGCACTCCTAAGATGATGGACCACTCCTACCTCCAATCGTGCCCTTGATGTCTTGCACTGTTGTCTTCAACATCGTGGAGAATCTGTAGCCTAACCCTCCGACAAGAAAGCAGCATGCCCTTGATATCCCATCTTATTCATGGTTTGTGACCTTCAAGAGTCTAATTGTGGACATGCATGATAACCTGAGGTAACCAAACTTGTCCCAATACCTC
Organism: Lygodium microphyllum; assembly: GCF_053477565.2. Taxonomy (NCBI): domain Eukaryota; kingdom Viridiplantae; phylum Streptophyta; class Polypodiopsida; order Schizaeales; family Lygodiaceae; genus Lygodium; species Lygodium microphyllum. Next base: position 49,637,402 of record NC_141162.1, read on the forward strand.
TATTTTGTGAATACAAACTTGAACAAGCTATGATAGATATTACCAATGAGAAAAAAAGCCTACTTACGTGAGCACTCCCTAAATTGCAAAAAGTCATGCATGGTCTACATGAGAATGGCTCGTATATTGGTGGACTACTGACTATCGCGCTTGCTCATATCTTCCACGATGACCCCCTCCTCCCACAAGATCTTAAGCTCATCGACTAATGGACGGAGATAGACGTTCATATTCTTGACTTTATAGTGGAAAGGAACGAGCAAGCTAAGAATCAGGTGTCCTTTCTTCGCAGAAAGCCATGGCAGGATATTGTAGTTAACAAGGACTACAAGCCACACACTGTAAGAAGTTGAGTAGAGACCGAATGGGCTCATGCCATCCATAGCTAGACCGAGTCGAAGATTCCTTGCCTCTCATGTAAAGCTTAGAAAGGTAGAGTCAATGTGGCTCCATGTGCATGAATCTAGTGATATTCATTGGACTCCATCTATGGATCTATTCTGTGCATGCAACATTGTCAGCTCGCCAAGCTCGACGTAGGAAACATGTGATATATACAAGGGATAATTGGAAAGTGTCCAATAACTTTTTGAGGGATGGTTTGCCCTTGCAGGTCTTGTCGATACCTATGAGCACCATACTTTAGACATGTTTTCATTGTCTCATACTCTCCTGGAAATAGCATGTAATCGTTGACATATGCATGGATGATGTTGTAGTCCATGCCAAGCTTTTGTAAAACATGTTGTGCATCATCATGAGACTCGAGCATGGTATTTGTAAGTGATAATATATAATAATTTAGTAACCTGAAAAAAAAGCATAAAATACCTTGAAAAAGTATATATTTTTTTAAAATGGTGCCAAAAAGAAATCAACGAAGCATACATAGAAGGTACCTGAACAACTCGGTCACACTCGCATCGCTCCACTCGTATTTTTCTTACACACGTAGGAGTGCAAGCAGCGTCTTCAGGCGAGATACTCAGCACCCATCATATAATGGTATGGATGCTTTCTCTCTAAGAAGATCGGATGTCTCAACATCCATGGGTATCAATGCATCCATCATTGCCTTCATCTCAGGCTTCAAGTTTATAGGAAAGTCTGAAAGGCTACTTGTATCCTTTGGTATTGACGGTATAGACTGGGTAATGCCTTGCAAGTGGTGGATTGTCTCAGGCACTCCATCCATTGAATGCCCACGAACTCTTCTAACTGACCGCCATAGGTGAAATCCTCCTTGGGATGAGACATTACCTTCCTGTAATAAATTTTACGGCCACACCCAATGATTTTGTATATAATATTCAATTAGTTTGCGAATACAATGCATGATTGATATACACTTTTCTTACCATTTACTCAAAGTTTGAGATCGTCTCATCAATGATCTCCGATTGAAACTCACCGAAGCGTGGTACGTGTTCTATAGACAATCGGAATTTTTGTCTAATTGCAAGCTTGCATTGAGAGCAAGGACGCGGGACACGCTGATTAAGATATGCCTTACGATCTTGAATATCAGGACCTTCATCGTTTTCCATTTGGTCTAGGTTACAACAAAAAAATTGTTTTTGTTCTCATTCTCTTTTTGTTTCTTAAATTTTTTGGGAAGGGATTCCTTCTCTTGCTCAAAAAAATTAACATTAAGAAAAGTCTTGGTTTTCTCCCTCTTTCTTTGCACATTTCTTTGTGCTCTTCGTTTTATGTTCTCTCCCCTTTCTCTTTCATGTTTTCTTTGTCTTTCATGTTTATTCTCTCTTTTTCGTTCTCTCTTCCTCTTCCTTTCTTCTTCTCCCTCTCTTATTTTCTATCTTTCTTTCTCTCTCTCTCTCTTTGTTTCCCCTCTCTTTGTTTCTCTCCACCCCCTTATGGGCAGGGCCTACAGTATGTGAAGTCTAATATGCTATGCATGGGAGCGAGAGAATAGCTACCCTACGTCGGAGTGTTTCCCGGCCCATGGTATTGCACAGGACCTCACAACATTTTTTCCTTTGTGTGTGACACAATATGTAGAGCGTAGGAGGAGATAGCGCAAAGCATGTTAAGAAAACCATCCATTCACCTCCAAGTCCAATCTCTCTTTTGCTTTATCGGGCTTGGAGACACAAGCCTTCCACACCTTCCTAAAGCATCGAACACACCCAAGGTGCACCTTTAATAAAACCTCCCTCTCTCTCTCTCTCTCTCTCTCTCTCTTCTTCTTCTTCTTCTTCTATAACCACTACCACTACCACCACCACCACCACCACCACCACCACCACCACCACCACTACCACTACCACTACCACTACCACTACCACTACCACTACCACCACTACCATCCTGGCTTTCATATATTGCTCAAAAGTTTCAAAAAACGAGAGTACAGCAGATGCAACGGCCATTTCTCTCTTCCTCTACCTTTCTTTTTCTCCTTCTCTTATTTCCTATATCTTTTTCTCTCTCTCTCTTTCTTTGTTCCCCCTCTCTTTATTTCTCTCAACCCCTTTACATTTCCTCACTCATTCTCCTCTCTCCCTCCCTCCCTCTCTCTCTTTCCCCATTTCTTTGTTATCTTTCATATTTATTCTCTGTCTCTCTCTTGTTCTCTATTCCTTTTCCTTTCTTCTTCTCCCTCTCTTGTTTCCTATCGTTCTCTCTCAATGCACCACATTTGCCGCCCTCTCTCATTTCTTATCGCATTTCCTCTCTTTCTCCCTCAATGCACGTCATTGTAAAAAAAAACAAACAAGAAAAGATGAAATTAAAGAGCAATAACAAACCCTCTCTTTGTTCTTCTCTACCCCCTCGTGTTTTCTCATCCATTCTCCATCCTCTCTCCCTCTTTCTCTCTATTTCTTTATTTCTTTATTATGTTTCATGTTTATTTCCTCTCACTCTCATTATTTCTTCCTTTTTCTTTCTTCTTCTCCCTCTCTCATTTCCTCTCTTTCTCCCTCAATGCACATCATTGTAAAGAAAAAAAACAAAAAGAAAGAAATTAAAGAACATGAAAAAACCCTCTCATCATTTTTCTCTACCCCCTCATGTTGTCTCATTCATTCTCCTCTCTCCCTCCCCCTCTCTCTCTATTTCTCTCTTTCTTTATTATTTTTCATGTTTATTCCCTCTCTCTCTCTCTCTCTCTCTCGTTCTTTCTTCCTTTTTCTTTCTTCTTCTCCCTCCCTCATTTCCTATCTTTCTCCGTCAACGCACGTCATTCTCAACAAAAACAAACAAAAGAAAAGGAGAAAGAACAAGATCAAACCAAGAGGGAGAAAAGCACTCACTGCAAAGGCCTGAGGATAGATTCTTTGTCTCCTCTTCACGATAGTGGCTCCTCTTCACCCTTCATGCACTTCCTCCTCTTCGCGAATGATGGCGGCGATGGTGAGAAGCTCTCATTCTCTCTCTTTCTTTCTTTCTCTCCCTCTCCCTCCCAAACGCACGATCTATTTTTCTCTCTCTGTTTCTCTTTGCTGTAAAATGTCACGCTAGGTTTCGGTCCTTTTTTTGTCTAAGTACAATCACTATTTGCGTCGCATTTGCAAATGGTCGAGGGTTCCTCTCAACCATCTGCAAATTGGGCCAAGTTTTTCTAACCTTACCACTTTTGATTACAATATTCAATTATTTTTTAAGTGTGGAGACATGTGTATGAGTTGTGATTAAGCATTAGGCCCCTATTAATTAGTCACTCCGATCTATTAAGGTCTTTAGTGTGGGGACGTGTCCATGTTTGTCTATTTTACATACCCTCATGGAAAAATTCCTTACAGACATTTTAAATTTACCATGTCCTAACCTTGCCTTGATGGGGTCCCTTCCCCACCCACCCGTCCTATTTTCCTCCCGTCTTGGGGTCGTGCCTTGCCCATTTGGATTTATCCCTTGTTTCACCATTTTTTCCATGTGAACGCACCCTACATTTACCAGAATAAAAATCTGACCTTACATCCCTGTTTGTCCCTTTGAACTGGCCACTTTTCATTTTTTGAGCCCTCTATTTTGAGCCATGGCTCCAGAGTTATTAATTTTTAAAGATTTTTTTGTCCATTTAACGTGTTTTTATGAAAATGCACCTCTTTTACTTCAGAACAGTAAATTGATGTGAGATCACTAACCTATACCTTCCTTTGATAATTTTTCTTTTTACTACCTATCATTTTGATGTATAGTTTATCAACTATGAATTTTTCCGTATTTTCGAGTATTCTCATGTGTATTTTGGCTCTTTTTCCATGCGAACCTACCCTAAGCGCCTCATAATTTAATTATGATTAGATAGCCTTGTCTAGCTTTCTTCTTGCACAATTTTATCTTTTCCTTCATCCTATTTAAAACTACCAATTTTATGATATTATTTTTTTTTGTGAGTTTTCGTGCTTGTTTTTTCTATTTTTGCCATGTGAATACCCATTAATGCCATCAGAACTTCGTTCTCACATGAAAGCCTTGTCCCATAGATTTTCTCGGACATTTTATATTTCATTGCACTCCATTTTGGTGCACGGATTTTCTCATGTTCATTTTTGACTTTATTTTCCTTGGTAATTTTATCGTTTTTTCCATGAGATTGCTCCCTACTGCCCTCAAACCCGCATTCTACCTTGGCCATCCTGTCTCCTACAAACATCACGGATTCATGCGCATGGAGCCATATTGACTCTACCTTTCTAATCTTTATACGAGCGCCAAGGAATCTTCCGCTCGGTCTAGCTATGGATGGCGTGAATCCATTTGGTCTTCACTCAACTTCTTACAATGTGTGGCTTGTAGTCCTTGTTAACTACAACATTCCACCATGGCTTTCTATGAAGAAAGGACACCTAATCCTTTGCTTGTTTGTTCCTGGCCACTATAAAGTTAAAAATTGTAACGTGTCCACTAGTATCATCTAGGACACGTCTTAGCAGTCCATATGAAAGGATGTCTAGAAAGCTCCGCCCTGCACTCCCATGGAATGTTACAGGATTTGCGATCTAGGGCTTCTTGCATCTGCCACGTAGCAGAAGCATTCTGGCCATTCCCACTTAGGATTGACTGGAATTAGGGTTTTCCTGATTGGTCATTACCTAATAGCAACTAGCGTCGGACCCAAGCGAACTACTTTATGCAGAAACGCCAGGTCCGAAGCGGATTCACGCTGCACTTGGTTCAAGGAGAATGGGAAACGAGAGTTATGCAAAGCTCAACCTCTCTGCCATAAGGCATAGTCCCATTCCGTTCCCCTAAAACAGTGTAAATAGGGTAGGACATAACTCTACGTCATCGCTTTTGTTGTTCATGTCCTTTGACGATCATCCCGCTGTTCTTCGAGATTTGAGAAAATTTCTCGGCCAACCAGGACCACCCAACCGTAGGACGGGCCCATGTACCCATCCTCCGCACTTTCCTTTGTTTGTTTTAGTTAGGTAATTATCTAACACGTTAGTTGGACACGTAACAATCAGCTTCTTTGATTAAACCGTTAAGCACTAGTTCCTTCACGTATTCTTATCACGTGACATAGAAAAACAATATCAAACAAGTTCTTTATTAACTTATCATCATATTTATCTTTGAAATACAAGGAGTTCCGCCCGTAGGCTTGTCCATAATTCGCCCGAAGGCTATTCAGTAATCCACAGGGATCACTATTCCAAGCTTCTACTCGTAGACTAGTATGCGGGCCTCGAGATCCAATCCCGAGCCACGTTAGCCTCTTGTGCAGGTCCCGGAAGGCGAGGGATTTACGGCCAGAGCCCCCCTGGCACCAAGCGTCCTCCTGCTCCAAGTAGAGCTCAATGGAGAGACCTCTCGCGGCGGGTTCGGTCCATGTTCCCGGTGCGGTCAACAATCCCCTTAGTTAGGGTCAGGCAGGCCGTTGGGGGTAACTGAAGGTGCCTCTCCCTTCAGGCCTTCAACCTGAAGTATAGATATTCATTTAATTTGTAATTCAAAAGTCAAACAGTGCTCTAAAATCTCTAGCAAGCACAAACATTTCCATTAACGATCTTGTTGTTAGCAAATTGCTAAGGAAGGAGTCTTTCCTTTTGAATGCATCTAGCACTCGATCCGGGGTACCTTGCAACTTGGCAAGATCCCTTATATTCTAGGTTAGGGCATACCCTATTAACCCAACTTGGTCAACACTAAATTTCATTGGATACTTTAGTTTTGGATTTTTAACCTTCCTTAGAAGGAAATCAAAGAATACATCCTTTTTCAAAACAACTTGCATAAGGATCCGCCATCCTTGTTGAGGGTATTTAACCTTTCTTCTTGTGAATCAATCACAAGACCATATGACTTCGTACTTGCCGCGCAAGTCCTGCATCGTAATATGCAATGAAGCAATCCATTTCGGTTTCTTTAAGCTGACGTTTGTCAGACTTAGGGTCTCCTTTTATTATTTTCTTTAAGAACCTCAGGGACAACCCTAGTTCTTTTATGTTACGATTTATTGACCCTACAATCAGGGAAGGTGGGCAAATATTTAAGGTATAAAGGTTTCTTTGGATTTTAAATCATTCCCAATGCATATTTCGCAGCATATGTATTTCTAAGTTTATATTAATTTGGTTAACTTTTAGAAGGTAATATCGAGATCACCTCGACACGATTTGTTATCTATGTGACAATTGATTTTTTAGTCCTAAACTTTATTGCTTTGTGGTTAGGTAAATTCAATTAATCTTCCTTTTTCCTTGAGAACAAAACTCATGCCAAATAAACAATCTTTTCCTTGCTAAGATATGCAGTTAGCAATGATAACTTCCTAGAGTTTAAGCAATGTAAGAAACCTTTCATGAATTTCACCTTCTATGATGATTCGTTGTAAAAAGAATAGGGGTTAATTGTGTAAGATGCAATTTTTTTATACCTTCAAGATTTAACCAAAATATACTACTATAGTGGGTAGATAATCTTGCTCGTAATTCGTTTCAATGCATGATGCTATTTGAAGGAAAACTATGTTTTATACATTATCCATTTTGCATGTTCAATTAAACTAAACTCCTTCATCGTAAATAACTAGGACAAAATATATCTTATCCCTAACAATTCATCTTGGATGATTGAATTAAAACCTATATAAAAACCTGGTTTTGGGGTGAGATATCCACATGGATACTGGGAGATGACCCTCCCGCAGCTACTCCTTGGACTTTCTTAGGCGGCATCGCAGTTGTAATCCTTCGAACGTGAAGGCAGCTTTACACTCCTTTTCGGAATTCCACCGTCGCTTCAATACTCTTCTTCTCCTTTTCTAGGCAAGGAATCGTTAAGGGATTAATCACGAAAAAGGGGTAACAAGACCTTTAAGGTCTTAGCTTCTTCGGAGAGGGAAAGGTTTACAAAGCCTAAAAGAAAAGGCCCTATAGGGATTTATACGTGGTGAAAAGGGGTGTGTGTGAATGTGGTTTCAAAAAACATATGAAGGGGCCTTGGGGAGATCTTTGGGCTTGGGAGTAAAAGTTATAGGAAGGGGATTCTTGGAGATGTTTCAAAATACGGAGTAGTAAAGGCTTAGGGATTTAAACCCCGGGTGAAAGGGAAAAGGTAAAGGGTGAAGGGCATATAGCACGGGGGAAAGGGTAATAAGGCTTTTCAAGCCTTAGTTCATTTTGGGGATTCCATCCATGGGAAGGGTTTTATATGGGCTCCACGAGAAGGCTTAATGGTTCCACGGAAAGGGTTAAGGGCTCCACGGGAAGGTGCTTAAGGGAGAAAGGGCTTAAGGCTTATAAAGCATGGAGGGGGGTTCATCCATGGGAAGGAGGCTTAAGGGTTTAAAACTGGGAGGGGGGTGAAAAGGGCTTAGGCCCATAAGAAAGGGCTCAAGGGTAAATCAGGGAGTAAAAAGGTATTTAGAGGGCACATAAAAGGGGGTGAAAGGTTTTTGAAAGGCTCATCAAGGGGTGAAAGGGGTTTGTACAGCCCATGATAAAGGCCTATTGGGTTTAGCACGGGGGGAAAGGGTGAGTAAAAAGGGATATGAGGGGGTTGAAAGGGGGCTTAATTAGCCCCCCTTAAGAAGCTTCTTCAAGGAAGCTTCCATACTCCACGTGGTAGGAGGGGGGGGCGTTTTAAGCCACGTTGGTGACTACAGCCAGTGACGGCTTATGCGGTGGCAGTCCCATCGAGCTTCCTCCTCGTCCTCAGCAAGCTCCCTCCTCGTCCGCCTCTAGTAGCCTCCTCCTTCTACCTCTTTTTTTTTTCCTCCTTCATGACAGTTAGGCATTGGCATCTACCTCACGGCGAGCATGCGGTACTATTTTCTTTGTCTTCTGTCCCTCTCCCTCCTTCGTCAGTCTGGTAGTATGGCGGCTTCCACGGTTGTTCTCCCCTTCCTCCCAGTAACCTGCGGCCCTCCCTAATTATATAGGGGAGGGGAGGGAATCCTCCCCCTCCTATGTGTCATTGTGTATGCCCGTGAAGCTAAGCAAGCTCCAGCAAGGAGCTTGCTGGCTGCTCTATCCCCTTCCCTTCTTCCAGCACAACGCGCCGTCGAGAAAGGGAAAAAAATAATATTTGATATATTACATTCTCTCCCCCTTAGAGGAATCGAGATGTTCTCATCTCGAGATAAACTGGGGATATTGATGGTTGAGAGTGTCTTCTTCTATCCAAGTGGCATACTCTTCGGGATAATCTTTCCACTGGACGAGGCATTCTCTCAAGGTTATGGATCTTAATTGTCTCTCCCTAACATCTAAGATCCTATTAGGCCTTAGCTCAAGGAATCCTTGGCTAGGCATTACAATTTGTTGGTCATCAAGTACATGGTTAGGGTTGGGTACATATTTTTTCAATAGGCTGATATGGAATACATTGTGAACCTTTAGGTTCTCAGGGGGTTGCAATCTATAAGCATTGGGTCCTAGGCATTTGAGGATTTTGTACGGCCCACAATACCTTGGACTTAGCTTCTTGCAATCTCCTAGGGATAGAGAACTCTTTTTAGGGCTTACGCAAATGAAGACCATGTCTCCTTCTTCGAAGACTCTTTCTTGACGCTCCAAATCCGCGTATGCCTTCTGTCTATCCTTGGTTGCTTGTATGTCTTGTCTTATTGTCTTTATTTGATCATCCATGTCTTTCAACATCTATCTTGAAGCTTCAACCCTTAAGGTTGGATCGGAAAAATTTAGGGGACTTCGACAGCCATGACCATACAATGCTTGGAAAGGAGTCATCTAAATGCTCTGCTGATAAGAAGCATTGTATGCAAATTCTATCAAAGGCAAGTATTGAATCCACCTCTTTGGTTCTCGACAGCAGTATGCCCTAAGCATATCCTCGATGACTTGATTTACTCGCTCTGTTTGGCCATCCGTTTGGGTATGGTAGGCGGTGCTAAAACAGAGTTGAGTCCCAGTAGCTTCAAAGATAGCTCTCCAAAAGTGTGATGTGAAGAGAGAATCTCGATCACTAATAATTCTTCTGGGTAAACCATGTAGTTTGAATATCTCTTTGATAAACAATCTTGCAATGTCAAAGGCTTTATAGTTTGTCTTTACCGGAATAAGGTGTGCAAACTTGGTAAGCATGTCAACCACAACCATGATGGAATTGTATCCTCCCTGGATTTGGGGTAGGCCTACAACAAAATCCATACTGATGAATTCCCATTTCATTTGGGAAATGTCAAGTGGTTGCAGTTTTCCTGGCATCATGATATGTTTGGCTTTGATATGTTGGCAAGACAAACACTCAGTGACATATTTGAGAACGTCACCTTTGAGCCTCTCCCAATGGTAACTCTTCCTAACTGTATTAAGAGTCTTAGCATAGCCAAGATGTCCTGCGAAAGGGGAATCATGAGCTTCCCACATTATCTTCTGCTTAAGTGACTGGCTTGCTGGTATACACAGCCTTGTTCTATAGTAGACAAGTCCATTATCAATGGAAAATTCCTGATACTTAGCTTGCAACTTTTGATTCTGCTCCTTGGTAGAGATCTTCGTTAGCATTTTTTGGTAGGCCAAACCATGGCATGCTTCCTCTCTAGCTAACTCAAGTATAGGGTTGTTTGGCATAGATACTTTTGTAGCTAGAGATCTGGCCGTTGATGGATTCTGCAAGATTAGGGAATTTAGGAATGCCTTGCGACTAAGTGCATCGGCAACTACATTCTCTTTCCCTGGTCGGTACTTGATTTCAAAGTCATATTCCTCCAACACTTCAATCCACCAACGTTGCCTCATATTGAGCTCGTTCTGGGTAAAGATCCATTTGAGATTCTTATGGTCGGTTACTAGAGTAAACTTGTTACCCAACAGGTAGTGTCTCCAAAGCTTTAGAGCATGGATGATAGCTAGCAATTCCAGATCATGCGTAGCATAATTCTTTTCATGGCTCTTCAATTTCCTTGAAGAGCATGCTACAGGATGACCTTCCTGCATAAGTACACACCCCAAGGCAAGAATGCTAGCATTAGTTACTACCTTGAACTCCTTATTGAGGTCAGGAAGTTTTAGAATAGGTGCTGATACCAAACTTTGCTTCAATTTGTCGAAGCTATTTTGTTCAGGAGTTGACCATGTAATGGAAGTCTGCTTCTTCAGTAAATCCGTCAGAGGTGCTGCAATCAAAGCATAGTTTTTTATGAAGACCCTATACCATCCTGTCAATCCAAGAAAGCTATGTATCTCTTTGACGGATACTGGTGTTGGCCACTCAAGCACATCTCTGACCTTGGCTGGGTCCACTGATATTCCTTCTGATGATATTATGAATCCCAGATATTCAATCTGACGCTTGAAGAATGCAAACTTCTTCATTTTAGCATATAGCTTATAAGACCTCATTGTCTCAAGGACAATCCGAAGTTGAGGTTCATGATCTTCTTCTTGTTTAGAATAGACTAAAGTGTCATCGAAGAAGACAAGGATGAAATCATCAAGATATGGACTAAAGATGTCCTGCATTAACCTATTGAAGGTGGCAGGTGCATTCGTAAGCCCGAATGACATAACCAGGAACTCAAAGTGCCCATATCTTGTATTGAAGGCTGTCTTTGGGATATCTTCTTCCTTGATCCTTATCTAATAGTAACCTGACTTGACATCAATCTTGGAGAAGATCTTTGCACCCTGAAGACGATCAAGAAGCTCATCTATTCTAGGAATAGGATACTTGTTCTTGACTGTTGATTGATTCAACCCTCGGTAATCAATACATAGTCAAAGTGTCCCATCTTTCTTTTTTGGAATAGTACTTGAGCTCCCCACGGTGAATTTCTAGGCCGGATATAGCCTTGATCTAACAATTGCTTGAGTTGTTCCTTCAACTCAATTGCTTCTGGTTTGGAGCTCCAGGTACTAACCTAATCTCATGATCTACTTCTCTTTGAGGCGGAAGTTCAGTCAACTCTTCAGGGAATACGTCTGCGTATTCCTTTAGCCAAGAAGGTCCTTCATGAGACTCTTGCTTTTGATCTAATTTATTGAGTTTGATCAAGTAAATAGGTAATCCTTTTTTGACTCCTTTTATGATCCGAGATATTTTGGTCAATTGGATTCTTGGCACTCTAGCCTCACCTTGAGTTGTGACTAATTCCCTTTCAGAGTTTCGAAAGGAAACTTGACCCTTTCCATAGTGAATGTGGGCATCGTTGGGCCTAAGCCAATCCATTCCGAGTAGACACTCATGGATACCTAAATTCATGACTCTGAATTTAACTGAAGTCTTCTTTTCTCCCAGAAAGAATTCCACCTTAGCAGTTTGAATGGTACAAGTAACCTCACGACCATCTGCCAATTCCACAAGCAGAGTAGGTGCTTCTACTGTGGATATTTCTAATCTTTTTGCACATGCTGGTGAGATAAAGGAATGTGTACTGCCACAATCAATCAAGTTCTTGAAACCTTTACCTTGATAGTCCGACGGTGTCTGAATCATCGAGAACTGGCGATTCAACCCTTTTTTGTGTAAAGCGGCATGGACTGTCGCTCTTTGAAATTCTGCTTCCATGGTCGAATCTTCCTCTTCTTCTTCTTCACCTCTTTGCCTATTGGCAATGCAGGCGGTTCTTTCTCTTCCTCGGGTAGCGGCTCCTTGACCATGGCCTGTTCCTTGGAAAGGCGCTTGGCGATGTCCTCCGCCGAGTTGGAGCATTGCCTCTTGAAGTGACTGGGTTCGTTGCAGTGGAAACAACGGAGGTTTTGGCCATTACTTTGAGTAGGAACAAAGTTGTTGACGTTATTCATCCTTGCTTTCTTTCTTTGTCCCTGATTATGACCTTGAACACTCTTCATTTGAGGTCTGAATGCTCCTCTGTTTGGGTCATTATAAGACCAAGTTTTGTTACCCCTTGGTCTAGCTTGCACCTCCTGAATTATAGGCGCCGCTCGAATGAGTGCATCCTAAAGATCTAATGGACGTATAGATTCGAGATGGGTATTTACTGGTGGATTTAAACCTGCACAAAATTTGGACACCTGCTGTGTCATGTCCATCTGTGGCGAATTTAAAAGTGAGACAAATTCGGAGTGGTATGCGTCAAGAGTGAGTCCTAGCTATTTTAGCTCGTAGAACTCGTTCATTTTCTGCGTGCGATATGCAGGTAGTAAGTATCTTCCCTGCACGGCTTTCTTCAGCTTCTCCCAGGTAACGGATCCCTCTACAATCCCTTGATCCCTGCACCATTGCTTCCACCAAAGTCTGGCTTCGTCGGTGAGCTTTAACTTGGCGAGCATAGCCTGATTGGTGGGTGTAGTATCGGCTGCCTCGAAGTAATCCTCCATGGATTCAATCCAAATTTCAGCATCAGCCTGGATGAATCTGCCTCTCCCGTCAAACTCGGGAGGTTTTAATCTGCTTGAGAAGGAACTTCTTCTCCTAGATCACAGTAGTACTTGATGTAGGAGGCGAATTAGGAACCTGTACCTAGGGTTGTGCCTAAATAAAGGTTTTCTTAACGTTATTATACGATAATCGACGTTAGCTTATCTTTAATTCAGCTATCTCGTAAACAATGTAGCTACTTAACTTTTTATCAACTCTTATGCACAGCCATACATTGATAAAAAGAAGTCTTTATTTGTATTTACATGGGCATAGCCCTTTTCGAATACAACATTTCATGCGATGATAAGCCAATTGTTACATTTAGTTTGGGGAGAACAACGTTGTATTGCATTTATCTACAAGAACTGTGTAATAGTAAGGTTTTGGGTCATGGATCTTTAGGAATCGGTAAGTCATTGGAAGTTCAGGATATCCTTTCCATTGGAATCCATACTTCTCATGGCGGCCCAACACTTTAATCCTGTTGGCGGGGATTACACGAGTTACTTGCTCATATACATATGAGTTCATCTCAACCCTCTGACCTCGAATATGTAAAGTCAAATTTACATGATCTTCCACAAAAACGAACAGCTTTATGACTTTCAGGTCTTCCAACCACTTGATCCTCTTTAGGTTAGTCTGTAGATAAGAAAACCGGTGGGCGGCTATATAGTAGATTTCTGAATCCCCCATCCATCTTCGTTCCATGTACAAAGGTGATGGATTATAGATCTACTCCAAGATGTTCATCATCCCAATCCTTTGTCTATAAAGCGGAGAATGCATTGTAGTCATAAACATGACCCGAAATACCAAAAACTTGTTCCACGCTTCGTAATTCTGCAAGACAACATTGAAGGTAAGGAAATGTTTGGACAGCAACAATTTCTTTACTTCATTTCACTGAGATCTCATAAAAACAATTCCGTTGTTGGTCGGCCCTGATACCAACTGTAACGTGTCCATTAGTATCATCCAGGACATGTCTTAGCAATCCATCAAAAAGGATGTCTAGAAAGCTCCGCCCGGCACTCCCATGGAATGCTATGGGATTTGCGATCTAAGGCTTCTCGCGTCTACCACGTAGCAGAAGTATTCTGGCTATTCCCACTTAGGATCGACCAGAATTAGGGTTTTCCTAATTGGTCATTACCTAACAACAACTAGCGTCGGACCCAAGTGAACTACTTTACGGAGAAACGCCAGGTCCGAAGTGGATTCACGCTGCACTTGGTTCAAGGAGAATGGGAAAGGAGAGGGATGCAAAGCTCAACCTCTCTGCCATGAGGCATAGTCCCATTCCGTTCCCCTAAAATAGTGTAAATCGGGTAAGACATAACTCTAGGTCATCGCTTTCATTGTTCGTGTCTTTTGACGATCATCCTGCTATTCTTCAAGATTTGAGAAAAGTTCCCGGCCAAACGGGACCACCCAACCATAGGACGAACCCATGGCCCATCCTCCGCACTTTCCTCGGTTTGTTTTAGTTAGGTAATTATCTAACACGTTAGTTGCACACGTAACAATCAGCTTCTTTAATTAAACTGTTAAGCACTGGTTCCTTCACATAATCTTATCACGTGACATAGAAAAATAATATCAAACAAGTTTTTTATTAACTTATCATCATATTTATCTTTGAAATACAAGGAGTTCCGCCCATAGGCTTGTCCATAATCCGCCCGAAGGCTATCCAGTAATCCAGAGGGATCACTATTCCAAGCTTCTAGCCGTAGACTAGTATGCGGGCCTTGAGATCCAATCCCGAGTCACGTTAGCCTCTTTTGCAGGTCCCGAAAGGTGAGGGATTTGCGGTCAGAGCCCCCCCTAGCACCCAAGCGTCCTCCTGCTCCAAGTAGAGCTCAACGGAGAGACCTCTTGCAGCGGGTTCGGTCCACGTTCCCGGCGCGGTCAACAACCCCCTTGGTTAGGGTCAGGCAGGCACTTGGGGGTAACTAAAGCTGCCTTTCTCTTCAAGCCTTCAACCTGAAGTATAGATATTAATTTAATTTATAATTCAAAAGTCAAACAGTGCTCTAAAATCTCTAGCAAGCACAAACATTTCCATTAACGATCTTGTTGTTGGCAAACTACTAAGGAAGGAGTCTTTCCTTTTGAATGCATCTAGCACTTGATCCGGGGTACCTTGCAACTTGGCAAGATCCCTTATATTCTAGGTTAGAACGTACCCTATTAACCCAACTTGGTCAACCCTAAAGTTCATTGGATACTTTAGTTTCCGGTTTTTAACCTTCCTTACTTAGAAGGATATCAAAGAATACATCCTTTTGCAAGATAACTTGCGTAAGGATCCGCCATCCTTGTTGAGGGTATTTAACCTTTCTTCTTGTGAATCAATCACAAGACCATATGACTTCGTACTTGCGGCGCAAGTCCTGCATCGTAATATGCAATGAAGCAATCCGTTTCAGTTTCTTTAAGCTGACGTTTGTCAGACTTACGGTCTCCTTTTATTATTTTCTTTAAGAACCTCAGGGACAATCCTAGTTCTTTTACGTTACGATTTATTGACCCTACAATCAGGGAAGGTGGGCAAGTATTTAAGGTATAAACGTTTCTTTGGATTTTAAATCATTCCCAATGCATATTTCGCAGCATAGGTATTTCTAAGTTTATATTAATTCGGTTAACTTTTAGAAGGTAATATCGAGATCACCTCGACACGATTTGTTATCTATGTGACAATTGATTTTTCAGTCCTAAACTTTATTGCTTTGTGGTTAGGTAAACTCAATTAATCTTCATTTTTCCTTGCGAACAAAACTCATGCCAAATAAACAATCTTTTCCTTGCTAAGATATGCAGTTAGCAATGATAACTTCCTAGAGTCTAAGCAACGTAAGAAACCTTTCATGAATTTCACCTTCTATGATGATTCGTTGTAAAAAGAATAGGGGTTAATGGTGCAAAATGTAGTTTTTTTATACCTTCAAGATCTAACCGAAATATACTACTATAGTGGGTAGATAATCTTGCTCGTAATTTGTTTCAATGCATGATGCTACTTGAAGGAAAACTATGTTTTATACATTATCCATTTTGCATGTTCAATTAAACTAAACTCCTTCATCGTAAATAACTAGGACAAAATATATCTTATCCCTAACAATTCATCTTGCATGATTGAATTAAAGCTGATATAAAACCAAGAAGGAAAAACCTGGTTTTGGGGTGAGATATCCACATGGATACCGAGAGATGACTCTCCCGCAGCTACTCCTTGGACTTTCTTAGGCGGCATCGCAGTTGTAATCCTTCGAACGTGAAGGCAGCTTTACACTCCTTTTTGGAATTCCACTGTCGCTTCAATACTCTTCTTCTCCTTTTTGAGGCAAGGAATCATTAAGGGATTAACCACCAAAAAGGGGTAACAAGACCTTTAAGGTCTTAGCTTCTTCGGAGAGGGAAAGGTTTACAAAGCCTAAAAGAAAAGGCCTTATAGGGATTTATACATGGTGAAAAGGGGTGTGTGTGAATGTGGTTTCAAAAAACATATGAAGGGGCCTTGGGGAGATCTTTGGGCTTGGGAGTAAAAGTTATAGGAAGGGGATTCTTGGAGATGTTTCAGGACACGGAGTAGTAAAGGCTTAGGGATTTACACCCCGGGTGAAAGGGAAAAGGTGAAGGGTGAAGGGCATATATCACGGGGGAAAGGGTGATAAGGATTTTTAAGCCTTAGTTCATTTTGGGGATTCCATCCATGGGAAGGGTTTTATGGGGGCTCCACAAGAAGGCTTAATGGTTCAACGGAAAGGGTTAAGGGCTCCACAGGAAGGTGCTTAAGGGAGAAAGGGCTTAAGGCTTATAAAGCACGGAGGGGGGTTCATCCATGGGAAGGAGGCTTAAGGGTTTAAAACCAGGAGGGGGGAGAAAAGGGCTTAGGGGGTTTTGAAGCCCATAAGAAAGGGCTCAAGGCTAAATCAGGGAGTAAGAAGGTTTTTAGAAGGCACATAAAAGGGGGTGAAAGGTTTTTGAAAGGCTCATCAAGGGGTGAAAGGTGTTTGTATAGCCTAGGATAAAGGCCTATTGGGTTTAGTACGGGGGAAAGGGTGAGTAAAAAGGGATATGAGGGGGGTGAAAGGGGGCTTAATTAGCCCCCCTTAAGAAGCTTCTTCAAGGAAGCTTCCATACTCCACGTGGCAGGAGGGGGGGCATTTTAAGCCGCATTGGCGACGGCAGCCAGTGACGGTGTATGCGGTGGCATTCCCATCGAGCTTCCTCCTCGTCCTTAGCAAGCTCCCTTCTAGTCCGCCTCTGGCAGCCTCCTCCTTCTACCTCTTTTTTTTTCCTCCCTCATGACAGTTAGGCGTTGGCATCTACCTCACGGAGAGCAGGCGACAGTATTTTCTTTGTCTTTTGTCCCTCTCCCTCCTTCGTTAGTCCGGTAGTATGGCGGCTTCCACGGTTGTTCTCCCCTTCCTCCCAGTAACCTGCGGCCCTCCCTAATTATATAGGGGAGGGGAGGGAATCCTCCCCCTCCTATGTGTCATTGTGCATGCCCGTGAAGCCGAGCAAGCTCCAGCGAGGAGCTTGCTGGCTCCTCTATCCCCTTCCCTCCTTCTAGCATGACGTGCCACCGATAAAGGGAAAAAAATAATGTTTGATATATTACAAGAATATGAACATCTATCTCCGTCCATTAGTTGATGAGCTTAAGATCTTATGGGAGGAGGGGGTCACTTTAGAAGATATGAGCAAGTGTGATGGTTGACAGTCCACCAATATACGATCCATTCTCATGTGGACCATGCATGACTTTTAGGGATTCAGGAAGTTCTCACGTAAGTAGGCTTGTGTTCTCGTTGGTAATATATATCATATCTCGTTCAAGTTTGTATTCACAGAATAGAGGTATTGGGACAAGTCTGGTTACCTGAGGTTATCATGCATGTCCATTGTGTGGGCCATAGTTAGACTCCCGAAGGTCACAAACCATGAAGAAGATGGTATATCAAGGACACACCGCTTTCTTACTTGCGAGAGGGTCATGAATTAAGGGAAGGTTTTCTTGGATGACCTCCAGCATGAAAGAACGCCCAAAGCTGGTACAAGCTAAAAACAGTGCACATGGAGTCGCATCCAAACTTACAGAGAGGGTCATTACTTGAGGAAAGGTCTTCTCAGCTTTCTATGAGTTGTCGTATTGGACCCATATATAGATCAACCACTTGTTGTACTCCATGCATATTTTCAAGAATATGGATAGTTTACTATGGGACCACATCACAAGAAAGAGAGACACTACAGGGGCACGAATGTATTTGAAGAAGGTAGGCAAGATGGAGGCACTTTGGCCACAGTTGAGTGGTGATGGTCGCTTGCAACTACCTTGCGCTCCTTGGGATTTGTCTAGTAAAGAAGAGTGTTTTGTGAAGCAAATTATTAGATCTACGCACACTGCGATGGGTATTTTGCGTTCTCTTAGATCTACATTTTCTAAAGATGACCAATTATCCGAGCTAAAATCCCATGATTGGTATAAGATATGTCAGATTTGTACTATGAATGGATTGTAAGTGGCTTGCATATTTTGCTATTTGGAGTATAGTCATTGTGTTGGGGTAAAGGTGCCTCCGCCGTGCCGCCCCGTGTATTACTACACTGATAATACCCACCATTGCACACTGTAGGTGGTGAGCGCCCGTCACGTCACTTTATTCTTTACATTCATTTTAGTGACTAGTAAATAAAGGAAGGCCCGGTCACACATTGTGACTGTTGGAGTTCCCATTTCTTGTCTCTCTCTTTCTTGCTCTTGCTCTCCCGCCATAGCTCCCGTGCAAGCTTCGATCCTTCTCACCTTTCAACTGGTATCAGAGCTTGGCTTCCTCTTGCTCGAGCTTGACTCAGTGTTTCTCTACCTTCGCATCGACTCCCTTCACGCATTGGATCTCCATCCCGGCAGCCATATTCGATCTCCCTGAGATCATGTCACTCCCCGGCTTCCCGAGCACCTTCCCGGCCTATTGAGGCACCTTCAAGGCATTGGTACTGAGGTATTTGATCATTCTTTCAGGGTTCTATTTTAGTCTACAGGTTGCAAACAGCAAGGGTAGCCATGGCTTCAAACCCTTGAAGCTTATTCCCCTCATATTGTGCCTTACACCTATCAAGGCTCAAAGAGGCTTGTCATAGGTCTTTGATAGGCCCTTCTTGAGCCCCCCATTACCCCCTTCTAGCCCACGTGGAGTAGCAACAAGTTCAGTACCAACAAGGCATATTGCGCCATTTTTCTAGGCTGTTAGCACTCATCTACTTCAACTCCACACTTGGCCATTGCTTGTTGCTCTCTACCTTGATCAAGAGGGCTATTAGACTTCATGTTTCATGTCATTCAAGCTGTGGGCATTGGTCTTGATCATCTGGGGCTGATTTCTTCAGATTTGGGACTGTCATAAACTGTCATAATAGGCTAAAAATAGGGTAGCAACATTGGCATTAGAATTTGTTGCTTACACTCCATTCCGGTTGTGCTATTTGATGCCCGTATGCAGCCTACTTGATGCCCGAATGTCTTGGGAATGTATGCATTCGATTTGCCCATGATTTGGCATTGTTGTTGGGCTAGAAATTGACAGTTTTGGACTGTTTAGAGCTTCTGTACATGAGCGGGCTGAAGCTCATTTGTCACATGTATTGCTTCTCTATCGATACCGGATATATGCTATGGGTTATGTCATGATGTATTACACTTTGGGGATCGACTTCGAACTCATGATTGTGATTCTGGAATGCTTTTAAGCATCGCATTTTCTCCATTGTTCTTGGTTTGTCATTGGCAGTTCGGTCGACTTGATTGGCATTTTGGCTGCTTAAGCCTATTGTCTGTACTTGACGGATAAGCTCTATGCATTACATGCTTTGGTCCGTGGTTGATTCCTCTTATTTCGTCCATGCTTGATAGATATTTTGGAGCTCCGATTTGGATGTTTTGAGCACTTCCGATTCACAGGGATATTGACTTTGGCTTGCTACTGGATGTATTGACTTGATAGAGATCTTGCCATTGGGATTATGTCTTGCTCAGTGGTTGCAACGACAATTGCTTCATGTATGTCATGCTCTCTTGGATGCGTCTGACGCATTAACTTGGTCACTTGTCATCATTGGTACTTTGTCTTGGGTTGCTTGAGCCCTTGAGCTTGTTTGTACGCCTTTTGTGCCAATGGGAGCATCTTGCATGCTTACTTGACCTTGAGCAGGGATTACATGCTATTGGAGCAGTTACATGTATTGGAGCAGTCTATGTCATTGAGCAGTTACAGATGTATTCAGACTTTGGGATTATACTTTGACAATTGGATGTTGCATTGAGTATATGTCTTGGTTCAGAGGATGCTTATGAGCTGAGTCTCAGTTTTGGATCCGCTTTCTTTTGAGCACACACCTATTTGTGTCAAGTTTTGGTAGTTGCAGGTACATTTTGCCTAGATTGTATGGGAGTGCGCCTCTTACTAGCAGATGCTATTTGACATCTCTCGTTGTTATGCTCATGTATTTTCACTATCATTTGGCTTTTCTTTGTTCTCTTTATGCCGGCTTTGGACCTAGCATTGTTTAGTTGACATTAGATCTGTGCATGAAGGATAATGCGACTATGTTTGCTCACTTGAGCTAGTTCCATGCTATACTGAAGAATCTGACTTTGCAAGATATCACCTTTGGAGAGGAAGTAACTCCTCTTTTCTTGCTTGGGACTCTAAATGAGTCATGGGATGTATTCTACACTTCCCTATGTGCCTCTAGTGCTACTCTGAAACTGAATGATGTTGAGAGTGCTCTTCTGCAGGAAGAGGTTAATCGCAAAAACTTGGATGCCTCTCGTGTTTCACATGCTTTGACAGTTAGAGGCAAGAATGATAGGAATGAACATGGGAATGGCCGTGGTCGTGACTCTAAGAAGGGTCGGTCTAAATCTCATGGAAAGTCACGTAGTAAGTCGCGTGGGCGCAACGCTAATGTCACTTGCCATCATTGTGGGAAAAAGAGCCATATCAGACCACAGTGTCATGAGTTGCGCAATGAGAAGCACAAGGATAAGGGGAAAGAGAAAGCGCAGGAGAAGCCCTCTGATCGCAGCATAGTACCTGCGAAGTCCAGTGTTAAGATTGAAGAAATTAATGTCATGCAGACCGAGGATTCCGATGGTAGTGATGAGTTCATACTTGCAGCTAGTTCTTCTGATACCTCACACTTGACTGAGACACCTAGTATGTATGCACAGTGCTAGATATTGGATTCAGGTGCGTCCTTCCATGTGACGCCTTACCATGAGTGGTTTCACTCTTACCGTACTGTATCTGGATTAGTCAGACTTGGAGATGACAGGTCTCTTGATATTGTGGGTTATGGAGATATTCAGTTGCAGTTTTCCACTGGCAGTTCCTTTTTGCTCAGGGATGTACGTCATGTAACTGTGCTTACGCGTAGTCTTATGTCTGCAGGATAGTTGGATGATGCAGGGTTTCATGACTGTTTTGGGGATTCTGTCTGGAAGATTACCAGAGGCAGACTTGTGCTTGCTAGAGGCACCAAGGCTGGCAGCCTCTATCCTCTTGTTGTATCTGGGTCTTCTGTAGACCATGTTTTGGCAGTGGGTTCTATCCCACACGTATCACTTTGGCATGCCCGTTTAGGGCATATGTCTTTGAAGGGAATGAAAATGTTATCTGGTTTGCAGTATCTTCCGCCTTTGGACTATGCACGTTTTGACTCATGTGATCATTGTCTTTATGGTAAGCAGAATACGTCTACGCATAAGAAATTGGGTAGGCCATGCATGAATGAGCCCTTGGCTTTGGTGCATTCAGATGTTTGTGGGCCCATGCCATGTATGTTTATGGGTGGTGAGAAGTACTTTGTTACCTTCATTGATGATTTTTCTAGGAAAGTGTGGGCTTATCCCATAAAGCAAAAGTCTAATGTCTTGGCAGTCTTTCAGCATTGGCTTGCTCTTGTTGAGAACCAGACTGGGTATAGGCTGAAATGCCTTAGAACTGACAATGGGAGAGAATATGTCTCACATGCTTTTGAGCAGTTTTGTGATGACAGGGGTATTAAGTGTCAATTGACCGCCCCTTACACCCCCACCTAGAATGGCTTGGCTGAGCGCATGAACAGGACTATTCAGGAGCGTGTCCGCTCTATGCTTAGCCATGCAGGCCTACCACAAAACTTTTGGGCTGAGGCAGTTAGTACGGCAGTGCATGTCATAAATCGATAGCCTTCTAGTGGATTGGATTTTCAGGTTGCAGAGGAAGTTTGGGCTGGTAAGCCACCCTCTTATGCGCATCTCCGTGTCTTTGGATGTGAGGCATTCTACCATGTGCCCAAGGACAAGAGGAGTAAGTTGGATCCAAAGAGCATTAAATGCATCTTTCTTGGTTATGGTGATTCCAGAGAGATGGGCTATCTCCTATGGGATCCGCAGGCGCGAAAAATAGTACGCAGCCATGATGTAGTCTTCCATGAAGACAAGATGCACAGGCAGCCTGAGAAGGTGGTTGAGATCCGCAGAGTGATCTTTTAGGAGGAGCCTAGAGCTCCTGCATGTTGACATATCGAGCTCCACTCGTGATACGCTAGGGTGACCGTTGTGTATTTATGTCACCGACTTGTCAGTTGGAGATGCGGTTGGTACACCGCCCCTGAATAATAGCTACATGATAGCTATCCTTATCTACTCTAGTTCGTGGCTCAGTTAGTATGCCACCTTAGTTAGTTGAGTTTGGTTTGAGACCCATATCTAGGGTTCTTCTATTTCTTTGTACTTGAGTTCTTTTGGCTTACACAACTAAGAAGAGGAAAACTGTTTTCAGCCTCCACCCTTGTGTGTATTCCCCCATTGTGCAAGCAAGAAAGATACAAGTGAGACTCTTCCTTCTCTCCCACAATCTTGACATGGTATCAGAGCCTTGTTCGTGGTAAGGAGCTCAAGAAAGCAAGCCAAGCTCGCGGTGGTCTGGTAAGAGGAGCAGTGTTGCTTTCATTTTCTGTTTTGGGAGCAGATCTCTGCAGGTAGCACAGCCGGAAATTGCAGGAGTGCATTGTCTCAGGTTGAGACGCTCTTCGCGGTGAAGCAAGAGGGCAGTATATGCTGCAGGAAATGGCTTTAGCCCTTGGCGACCCTGTTTTTTTTATTTGAGGCCATTTCGGGGCCTGTTTTGGAGGCGGAAGTTTTCTGCACGCACTCAGGAAAAGGCCCAGTTTTACGCTGTGCAGCCACTGTTCTACAGGTCGGTGAAAAGTTTCTGTAGAAATTGCATCATATGCTTGTGCACAGAGACATTGGGAGTTACAGAATCATCCTTGGTTCCTATTTATGCAAAATCGTCACTAGGAAGTGACTGTGTGGTCAAATACCACTTTCGCCAGTTTTGCAGATTTGCCCTTGTGAGGGTGAAGCTGAGTTTTTGCAGTGACATAATTTTTTGCAGTGTTCTGTAATGGCATCTGATTCTCTTTCACAGATTGTCACTGAAAAGCTTGACAAGAACAACTTCCAAGCATGGAAGTTTAGAATGACGAATTTCCTTATGGGAAAAGGATATTGGGAATTTGTTGCAGGAAATGAAGAAGAACCAGTTCTTCCTGATGTTCCCAATCAACAGCAAATGCAGGCATTTAAAGCATGGCATGAGAGAGCCAGGAAAGTTATGTATTGGCTGTCTATCAGTATTTCAGACTCTATGATTGTGCATATTCAGGATGCAAGTACGCCAAAGGAGGCATGGGATACTTTGTCAACAATGTATAGCACAAATACGCAAGCCAGGAAAATGCAGCTCAAGCACGAGTTGCACAATGTGCAAAGAGAAAATATGAGCATCAACGACTACCATATGAAGGTGAAGAAGATTGCAGATGCACTTGCTTCCATTGGGTCGCCAGTGGAAGATGATGATTTAGTTTCTGTGACCTTGAATGGTCTAGGAAAGGATTATGCGCAGTTTCGGACATCCATTTCCGTCCGTGAAAGATTTCCTGATTTTGAGGAGTTGATTGCTCTTCTAATTTCTGAGGAGCAGAGAAATGGTGGTGCATCTTCTTCAGGAGGAACTTCAAAAGAAGTTGTCTTCTACTCAAATGCTGGAAGAGGTAGAGCCAGAGGTAGAGGAGGCCGATTTGGAGGCCGTGGTAGAAATCAGAATATGCAGCAAACTCAAGAAAACCAGTCCTATGGAGGAGGACGTGGTAACTCTAGAGGCAGGGGGAGCCAAAGAGGTCGTGGTGGATGGCAAAGAGGTCAAAATGCAAATAGTAATGTTGAATGCTACTATTGTGGTAAAATGGGTCATATGGCTAAAGACTGCTATAAAAAGCAGAATGACATCATGAATGGAAAACTGCAACAAGGAAATTATGCATCTTCTAGTAGACAGGGTGATGACAGAAATGAGCATTTGTTTATGGTGCAGCACATGAACAACTCTGTGACAAATGCAGAAGAAAGCAATGATGTGTGGTACGTTGACTCAGGTGCATCAAACCACATGACAGGTCATGCAGAATGGATGGAGGATGCAAGGAAAATGGAGAAACTAGAATTTGTGGAGACTGGTGATGATACTGCACATCCGATTGTGTAGATTGGAAAATTTCCTTTGTCTATGCAGGATGGGAAAAAGAAATACCTGTCCGATGTATTTCATGTCCCCAATATCACCAAGAATCTGGTTTCTGTTGGTCAAATGGTTGAACAGGGCTTGCAGGTCAGATTTAATCCTCATGGATGCTTTGTTGAGGATATGAAAAATAAAGGTCGCTTGATAGCAAAAGGAAAGAAGAAGGGCAGAATGTTTACGTTGGATGCAGACATGTCTGAATTGAGTGCAGCAATGTTTGTACATGGGACCAGTGTAGTTGCAGATATTGATATCTGGCATAAACGCATTGGTCATGTTAATGTACAGCGACTTAAATCAATGCAGGCCCAAAACATTGTTGCAGGATTGCCAAAATTCAAGGTTGCAGAAATGCATAAGGTATGTGAAGCCTGTCAGTTTGGAAAACAGGCAAGGAAACCATTTCCTAGACATGTTCAAGAGGGTAAAAAGCCATTGGAATTGATCCACTCTGATGTGTGGACTACTAAAGTTGCATTTCTAGGAGGCTGTCATTATTTTGTTACTTTTATTGATGACTATAGCAGAAAAGTTTGGGTGTATTTTATGAAAAAGAAAAGTGAAGTTTTTGGGCATTTCAAAACTCTTAAAGCTATGGTTGAAAAAGAAACAGGTCTGCAAATAAAATGCCTAAGGTCAGATGGAGGGGGAGAGTACCTCTCAAATGAGTTTGCAAAGTTCTTGCAGGAGCATGGCATAAAGCAGCAATATTCATGCAGTTATACCCCACAACAAAATGGAATTGCAGAAAGGAAAAATAGGCATATTGAAGAGGTATCTCGTGCCATGCTTAATGAAAAAGACTTGCCAGATTTTTATTGGGCTGAAGCAGTTGCTACAGCAGTCTACATAATGAACAGGACTCCCACTGCAGCAATACATGGAATGACTCCAGAGGAGAGGTATACTGGTAGGAAACCAGATATTTCTCATTTGAAAATTTTTGGTTGCATTGCCTATGTACATGTGCCAGATGAGCTAAGATCCAAGTTGGATCCAAAAGCTGAGAAGTGCATCTTTATTGGTTACTCTCTGCAGCAAAAAGGGTATAGATGCTATAACCCTTCTACTCGTAAGTTTACAGTGAGCAGAGATGTTGGTTTTGATGAGATGAGTAGCTGGTATAAACCAGTAAATGTGATTGATGATGTAGATGCACAAAATGGTAATGCTGCACAGAATTCACAGCAGCAGTCACAAAATATTAGTGAACCTGGAGCGTCCTCTAGCAGTGGTTCACATTCTTCGCCATGGACAGGCAGATTGAGATCAGGAGAATCTTCTCAAAGTAATGCAGATAGTGGTATGCAGGTATCATGAAAAGGAAAAGAGAAGGTTGATCAGCCCATGTTTGATGTGAATGCAGGTCACTCTTATGTGGATGGTGAATCTAGTGGCTCAGAACAGAGCATTGATGATGAGTTGGGTATTCCTTCTATTGTTACACCTGGAGTAAGGAAGACCAGGGATGTTTTGAGAGCACCTGGGAGTGAACCCACTTTGCGCAGGTCTACCAGAGTTAGGTATCCTGTGGATAGGCTGAAATATGATGGATTTACAGCCATTCACTATGTATATATGGTCAAGGTGATACAGGAACCAGAACCCACTTCTTTTGAGCAAACCATGGGAAAAGAAAAATGGGAGAAAGCCATGGATGAAGAAATGGATGCCTTGGAAGCAAACGCTACATGGGAATTGGTACCTTTGCCTAAAGGTAAGAATGCAATTGGCTGTAAGTGGGTTTATAAGGTGAAGCACAATGCTGATGGTTCTGTGAACAAATACAAGGCAAGATTAGTAGTCAAGGGGTATGCACAAACATATGGCATTGACTATGAAGAAACATTCAGTCCGGTTGCAAGGATGGCAACCGTAAGAGCAGTCATTGCTATGGCTATATCAAAGGGATGGTCTTTACATCAGATGGATGTAAAGAATGCCTTCTTGCATGGTGATTTGCAAGAAGAGGTCTATATGGAGCAGCCACCAGGTTATGTGCATGATGTTCATCCTCAGTTTGTTTGCAGGTTGAAGAAAGCCTTGTATGGCTTGAAGCAAGCACCTAGAGCATGGTCTGACAAGATAGGACAGTATCTTATCACTATTGGCTTTCAGATTTCCAAGGTAGATTTCTCACTTTATGTGAGAAAAACAGAGAAAGGTATTATGCTACTTGTCATTTATGTTGATGATTTGATTATGACAGGTGACAGTGATGAAGATATCCTTCATGTGAAAATGCTATTGAAGCAGAAGTTTGAGATGAAGGATTTGGGAGAGCTGCGTTATTTCTTGGGCATTGAGGTGATTAGATCACCAAGTGGGATACAGCTCTTGCAGAGGTAGTATGGATTGGACATGCTGTCCAAATATGGGATGACAGGCTGTAAGCCTATTTCAGTTCCTTTGGAGCAGAATGTGAAGCGGAGCGCGAATGCAGGTGAGCTTCTGGAAGACCCTACTATGTACAGACGCATAGTAGGAAGCTTGGTTTATATGACTATTACCAGGCCAGATTTGAGCTATGCTGTTGGATTGGTAAGTTTGTTTATGCAGGCTCCAAGGAAATCGCATTGCGATGCGGCTAGACGCATACTCAGGTATGTGAAGTCCACATTGCAGTATGGACTATTTTATGAGACTGGGGTTCAGATACAGTTGCATGGATACACTGATGCTGATTGGGCTGGTAGCATTTCTGATAGACGATCTACTAGTGGATATGTGTTCTCTTTTGGGAGTGCTGCAGTCACTTGGAGCAGTAAGAAATAGCCTACAGTTGCCTTGTCGAGCACAGAGGCTGAGTACAGGGGTGCAGCAATGGCTGCATGTGAGGTAGCTTGGTTACATAAGCTACTTTATGATATGCATTAGTCTACAGATGGGCCAGTTGTCATTTACTGCGACAACATGAGTAGTATACACTTGGCAAATAACCCAGTCTATCATGCTAGGACAAAGCACATTGAGGTGCATTATCACTATGTGCAAGAGAGGGTTTTACTAGGTCTTATTGATCTAGTTTATGTCAGCACAGAGGATCAGGTAGCTGACATATTCACGAAGGCATTGGACGCAGAGAAGCTGCGCAAGTTCAGAGACCTGCTTGGTGTGCAGGAATTGGGATTGAGCTCGAGGGGGAGTGTTGACATATCGAGCTCCACTCGTGATACGCCAGGGTGACCGTTGTGTATTTATGTCACCGACTTGTCAGTTGCAGATGCGGTTGGTACACCGCCCCTGAATAATAGCTACATGATAGCTATCCTTATCTACTCTAGTTCGTGGCTCAGTTAGTATGCCACCTTAGTTAGTTGAGTTTGGTTTGAGACCCATATCTAAGGTTCTTCTATTTCTTTGTACTTGAGTTCTTTTGGTTTACACAACTAAGAAGAGGAAAATTGTTTTCAGCCTCCACCCTTGTGTGTATTCCCCCATTGTGCAAGCAAGAAAGATACAAGTGAGACTCCTTCCTTCTCTCCCACAATCTTGACACTGCACAGCCAGTTTGACAGCCTACAGTTGCAGCAGATGATCATGGTCAGCGTGTTGGACAGGCAGTTGGGCAAGCAGCAGAGCCTGCAGTGAGACGGTTTGCTAGAGATAGACGTCCACCTGACAGATTTCTGCCCTCTATGCATTATGTTTTGGTTACAGATACAGGAGAGCCTTTCACTTATGATGAGGCTATGCACAAGGGTGACAGTCACTCTTGGGAGAGGGTATGCACTCTGAGATCAACTCCTTGCATAAGAATGAGACTTGGGATTTGGTTGCCTTGCCTAAGGGCAAGAAGGCTTTGCCATGCAAGTGGGTGTACAAGCTGAAAAGTACCCTTGGACACCCCAAGCCGGCATACAAGGCTAGATTGGTAGCAAAGGGTTTTAAGCAGAAGCATGGTGTAGACTTTGATGAGATCTTTTCTCTTGTGGTTAAGATGACCACCATGCGCTTGGTCTTGGCTTTGGTTGCTCAGCTTGACTTAGATCTATATCAGATGGATGTCAAGACGGATTTCTTACATGGGGACTTGCATGATGAGATCTATATGGAGCAGCCTAAGGGCTTTGCAAAACCTGGAAAGGAGCACCTAGTGTGCAAGTTGAAGAAAAGTCTTTATGGCTTGAAGCAGGCACCTAGGGAATGGTATCATAAGTTTGATGCCTTTATGCAGTCACAGGGCTACAACAGGAGTGCTATGGATTCGTGTCTTTACATGAAGAACTCTCGTGATGGTTCATTGCTTATTTTGGTACTCTATGTGGATGATATGCTGATAGCAGGGAAAGCTCATGATGAGCTAGATGCTCTTAAATCTCAGCTGAAGAAGAGCTTTGAGATGAAGGATTTGGGACAGGCCTCTCACATACTTGGTATGCGCATTAGACACGATAGGCATAAGGGACTCCTCTACTTGTCACAGAGGGAGTATATTCATAAAGTCCTTGAGCGCTTCTGCATGCAGGACGTAAAGCCTATTGGCTGTCCATTGCCTTCTTATGTGAAGGTACCACAAGCCGATTGTCTACAAATAGATGAGCAGAGGGCCGAGATGGCCCAAATCCCTTATGCTTCAACCCTGGGCAGTTTGATGTATGCCGTGATAGCCACTCATCCAGATATTGCCTTTGCAGTTGGTGTTGTGGCACACTATATGGCTACACCTGGCAGGAAACATTGGGATGCCGTGAAGGGTATCATGAGATACCTAAAGGGCACAACAAATATGTGTATTTGCTATGGCAGCCAGGATACAGGGGTCGTGGGGTACACTGACTCCAATTATGTAGAACATGCAGATAGTAGGAAGTCCACTTTTGGCTATGTATTCACCTATGCTGGAGGTGCTGTCTCTTGGATGTCCAGGGTTCAGAAGTGTACGGCTTTGTCTACCACTGAGGCAGAGTATGTTGCAGCCACTGAGGCTTGCAAGGAGGCCAAATGGCTAGGCCGTCTAGTTGCTGACCTTGGGATTGATGCTATACCTACACTGCATTTGGATTCTATGAGTGCCATTCAGTTGGCTAAGAATCTGGTCTTCCATGCGAAGATGAAACACATTGAGGTGAGGTATTACTTCATTCGTGGTATGGTGGAAGACAAGTCTGTTGACCTTGTCAAGATCTCCACTGACAAGAGTCCTGTAGATCTGCTCACAAAAAGCCTCACTACTGAGCACTTTGCCTTCCTCAGGAGATTGATGGGCATTGGATGAGATGTTGCCTTTCCTCATCCCTTGTACCTATGTACAGTTGTACTATCTTTTTCTTTTCTTTTCTCTCTCACTGGGCAGATTCGCCTTTAAGTGGGAGGTTGCTAGGGTAAAGGCGCCTCCGTCATGCCACCCCGTGTATTACTACACTGACAGTACCCACCACTGCACACTGCAGGTGGCAGGCGCCCGTCACGTCACTTTATTCTTTACATTCATTTTAGTGACTAGTAAATAAAGGAAGGCCCGGTCACACATTGTGACTGTTGTTGGGATAAAGGCGCCTCCGCCGTGCCGCCCCGTGTATTACTACACTGATAGTACCCACCATTGCACACTACAAGTGACGGGCGCCCGTCACGTCACTTTATTCTTTACATTCATTTTAGTGACTAGTAAATAAAGGAAGGCCCGGTCACACATTGTGACTGTTGGAGTTCCCATTTCTTGTCTCTCTCTTTCTTGCTCTTGCTCTGCTGCCATAGCTCGCGTGCAAGCTTTGATCCTTCTCATCTTTCACATTGTTCATAATGCTTCTTCATTTGTGGCAAGTTGTACTACCAATCACGATCGCAGGATGTCTCACTCCAAAAATATGCAAGGTGCTTTACAGGTTGTCAAATTTAGTGCAATGGATCTCACAAAAGGAGATCAAGACATCCTCTATTGCATCTACAAGGCAAAGAGTACAGGAGATGGTCTGTCTCTTTGAGAAGTACCTATCCATGAGCATGCTCAAGATACAAACCCACCTCTTGGTGCGTCTTATAGATGAAGTGGAGATTGTAGGACCTGTCCATATGCAGTGGATGTTCTTCTTGAGGTGCTTCATGAAAACCCTGGAAGGATTTGTGCAACAACGAGCTCGGCCAAAAGGTAGCATGACTAAAGTTTGGTTGGTGTCTGAGGTCTTAGTGCATATCTCATAATGGCCACCAACGGTGGATTTAGACAACAGTATGCTATGGTTGCAGAAGGATGATGATAGACTAATCGGAGATGTGGTGGTTGGAAATGGGGTAGAAAAAAGGATGGATGCTACATTGCAGGAGAAAGTGAATCGTTTTTGTATGATGCACCTTGCCTCCATGGAGACGTGGCTCACTAAGTAGGAGAAAGCTAGGAAAGATCATGAAAAAGTGCGATCTGAATTTCAGCGTAGTATGCGCCATTGACCAATTCGATATCCCGAGGGCATGGAGGAGATGATGTGGTTTATGTCTTGGCGATGGTTGCATGGAGCTTTGATCGCAGCCTCTCGCGACGGGTTGGAGGTCTCTACTGAGGAGTGGGAATTCTCAAGGGGATGTAGCCCAAAGGTGACCACAAATTTTATAAGCTGTCATATCTAGATTGTATTTGTGACAACTAATTAGCCGTTTCAATGTGAAGTACAAAATATACAGTGTGGTGTGGTTGTGTGGACGATATTTCCGCGTGGATCATATTGACAAAATGTGCTCCACAATGGATTGTGGTGTCACGGCAAAGTTTGAGCAAGAGAGGCGACGACGAGCCACAGATCCAAATACAATTATAGAAGAGATGGAGTATTTTGGAAAGTTGCAATGTATTATCATGGTGGATTACCGTAGCTTCTCCATGATCCTATTCAATGTGCAGTGGTTCAAAGTGGTACTGGAAGGAGTCAAGCCAAATGTTCGATGAGGTCATCTAGATTTCTCAAAATAGATTCCGACAAAAGATGGACAGATTTGCATGACACATTTGTATTGCCAGCCCATTATGAACAGGTGCATGAACTCATGTTTTTTTAAATTTTATTATGACATGGTATATGTCATAAATGTTAAATCTCTCTTGTATGTGATTTTGAATAGGTAATTTTCTATCCAAATCCCCAACAACATCGATGGTGATATGTTGTACATTTAGCTCTCCCAAGTGTGAGAGTATATGATGAAAGCAATGCTCCCAGTGTAGATGAAAATAATATGTAGATAGAGGGGTCAATATTGAAAGGGGTGGAGACCGCTCAAATCTTGGAGCATGTAGAGGAGGCAAAATCAGGTAACAATGATGGAAAGACAAGAGGCCAAGAATTCTTTGAGAACGAGGTGGACTCATCCTTTTGCGGTGGCCTTTCTATCGATCTTTCAATGTATGCGGAGTTGTATCAAGAGATTGACATGGGACCGTAAGCTATGTCATACTTGGAGCATCCATCCACTCAATTCGTTGATGAATTGCTTATAAGGGTACTCTAAAATATGCAGTTTAAGTAATATCATTTTTTAAAAAGTTATATTATTGTACTTTTCTTGAATCTTTATATTGATTATGTTAAGAATAATTTTTATTTGCGCAGGTGACCTTTGTGGACATTTGGATAGCACAATGAGTCGAGGGATGAGTGACAAGGAGCTACAAGAGATCTTCACACATCTATCTTTAGATCAAATGGCTGGATTCAAAGATATGGCAGACCAGAAGCTGACTCGAAAACCATCATGCAATTCCGTTAGATTTAGTTAACCACCCTCTGATGCTTTGGTTTCCAGTAGACAAAGTTCACGCTCTAGACTTGGGCTGGACAGAGGGAGTTGTTCCGGGGGATGCTACGGAGATGTGGATGCAGTGAGAACACGGTCGGCTCGAGATATAGGTGCTACTCCTCTCTCTCATGCAGGTTAAAGAGAGAGTGGCTGAGATGGTTGTTGTGGAGGTACTCAGGCAGTGTCTATGTCTTGTTATTCTCCTAGATTTCTGTCAATTGTGGGATTTGTCACACCTGTGGGGATGTCTACTCCAGTCACTCTATCTTTTACTTAGCTTTTACTCAGCCATCCATAGGTGGCACCGCTCTGGGTGCTACTCCAAGAGATACCACCCACATGGGTACACTAGATGTACAGGGGTCTTTTGGATATACCCAGGGGCGCTGTTGCAGGTAGGAGAGGACACATCTTAGACATATCCTAGAGGGATATGGATACCTTGTAGATGATAGGACAAGAGTTGTCATCATGAATGATGAGGTGAGGTAGGTAATGGCTCATATGAGAGAGTTGTGCCAATAATTTTTTTGGCACAACGTCTTGGATCATTATAAGAACATACCAAAGGGGAGCAAAGACTATATAGTAGCATTCTTGCATGAGGAGTTTCCAGTAACCACTGTAGTAGATAGGTTCTCCACAAACTAGATGATAAAGTGCATGCATGCATACATGTTACACATATGATCGAACGCATACAAGGCACTTAAGAGTGGGGCCTCAAAGCCCAACTAGCTAGACACAGTTGACTGGTGCCGACTCACGGAGGAGGCTACAGATTCTCCTAGGATGTTGGAGACAACATTGCGAGGCAACAAGGACATGATTGGAGAGATAGGAGTGGTCCATCATCTTGGGAGTGGCAGCCAGTCGGAGGACTTTGTAAGTTTTTTTTTTGTTCTTCTTGCTTATTTTTTTGCAATATCGCTTGTACTGACAATCGTGTTTCTATCACTTGTATTTTGTTTTCTTTGTAGCACTCCATTACGAACTACGATCCCATCAGCCTAGAGACCAGATATGCAGAGAGACACGATCTCACTGCATTGATCGACAGATTGTATGCACATGGCGGGCCAATAAGTCACTCATGTTTCTTGTCCATAAACTAATTTTAATTAAAATGCATTATTATGGTTGGCTGATGTGTAGTTGTTTCTTTTTTTGCAATCCGTTCGATGCTCCTTTGCGAACGGGACAAGTTTTCAAATGGCAAGGATCTATACCTTGTGCTTGGATCCATGTAGCGCACATCCTCTTCTTTGTATTTATTTTATGTATCAATCTTGTGGATTCAAGTATACTTTGCCTTCATTTTGAGGACCATTATACACCTTATTGTAACCCTTTTGTATGGCCCAAATACAGCATATAGTGCTACATATGGCTGCCTTGCCATAATTTTGTTTCTCTGTAACCGTCGCTATTAGCGTCACAAATTTACTACACGCATCGATATTAGTATCACAGTGTGCATCACAAATCATCATTATTTGCACCTCACTTCTTAGTTGAATATAAATGTTACTCACCCCACCCTCTGTCCTCATGTTCTATTGATGATTATAGAGAACAATCCATACTCACATCCCCATCCGGTTAGGATGATAGCCCTCATCGCTCAAGGTTTGTCGATGAAGATTGGCTTCAATTGGTTGATGATGCCAACTTGCATGGGTTGATGAAGAGGCGTATCCAAGGAGGTAGAAAACACGTCGAGTACATGGATTACATCTTACAAATTTCATTTGTTGTAGGAATCAGAAGCACCGATTGGGGTTGCAAGATCCAACACACCAAGGGAGGTAGCTTAGGAATTTCTTCTCGAAGATCAACGAATGATTCAAAAATCCTAGCCTGCAGTGTGTTACCACCTTATCCATAGTCAGCTTCACACCCAAGGGTGTCTGCCATCTTATCTTGGAACGATGCTTGTTATACTACAGCTCTAATAGACTCTCTAATACAAAAACAATTATAACAATTTGCTCCAATATCAAAATCAAGAAAATTATAATGAAAACTGAAGCTTACAAATAGCTCTTCAGGATTAGCTATAGAATTCTATTTTATAATTAAAATAAAATATTATAAGAATATTATTTTTCTATCATACATAATAGTCGTGCAACCTATAAAAGCATTGTTTTGGTCCATCCACCTTTCTTAGGTCCAAAGTAAGGTCCACCAACCCTATGGTACCATATATATGACATGTAGAGATTGCGTATGACCTACAATACCTCCACATGGCTTGGAATAAATTTGAATTACTCTACAATACCTATAACCAAGTAGAAAGTTCCCAAAAATGGTACCAATTTACTATTTGAGTGCAATACCCAATGTAAAATCTCTAATCAATTTGAAATAACCTATAGCACATGTAGATGACTGAAAACCAATCCAAATCAATATCCAAATGTTTTTTTACTCCTATACACATCTGTACCTTGCTAAGGGTGAAATAGGCTAAAATTTCATATAGTAAACCTATAATAGATCTATATAATCATTATAACTAATCAATGAGGCCCTTTAGCTAGAATATTTAGATCTTCAATGACTCCACTTGCAGTGCTTGTGGTGAGGGATATAATGCCATGATAGGCTCCCTACATGGGCTTTGAATCACTAAGAGGTGGACAAAGTTCCCCTTGTTAGATACCCTCAATGCCCCACCCTCATAAGGTGCCACCAATGATCCATGGTGCTCAAAGTTGTAAGGCCCCCATTATGAGGAGAAGCCAAATGTGAGCCCGAATATTGGTTGAGTCCTGACTTGTATATCAGATGAGGTCTATGTGACCGGATGGGAAAAAGGTGACCATTGTGGGTCTAATCTTTTGGCTGGACTGAGTCGGAAGATGTGGGTGTACTTCCTATGTGATAAGGCTCAAGATTTTAGTAAGTTTAAAGAATGGCTAAAACTTATTGAGAATGAAACATGTAAAACTGTGAAGAAATTTAGAACAGATGGAGGTGGTGAGTTCAACTCAAAGGAGTTTGAAGAATTTTGCAAGAGCAAAGGGATCAAGCATCAATTGACGACACCTCACACACCTCATCATAACGGTGTTGTGGAACCCAGGAATCACACCATTGTGGAGATGGCAAGATGCATGCTAAACGGAAAGGGATTTCCTAACCATTTTTGGGTTGAAGCTATTAATACTGCAGTCTACATTTTAAATCCAAGCTACACAAAGGCTCTCAAGGGAAAAACACCTCATGATGCTTACACTAGTAAGAGACCATCTGTCTCACACTTCAAAATTTTTGGATGTGAATGTTATGCACATATTCTAGATGAGAAGAGAAACAAGTTATAACCAAAAAGCAGAAAATGTATGTTCTTGGGTTATAGTGGTGAGCAGAAGGCTTACAAATTATATGACCAATAGGCAAAGAATATCATCGTGAGCCGTGATGTGGTGTTCAAGAAGCAACTACTTACAGTGGAGGAGGAGAAGGCAAGTTCTTCCACATTATCATCAAGTGAGGAAGTAGTCCACTATGAACCTATCTCGAGAGCTATCCCTATCCTTAAGGAGGAGGAAGCATCATCTTCTCATGATGAGGAAAAAGTTCACCAACGTAACATCACCCCACCGGAAAATCCATTGCCATGTTGGGTGAAGCAACTCTATGATCACAATAATCCTATGCCCACATCTGATTTGGAGAAGGCAAAGGGACCAAGGAGGTCTTTGAAAATAGAGGAGCAAAGGAGGGCTTCTGCTCACATAGTCAATATGGCCTATGGCTGAGATTATGAGAGAAGTAAAGGATCCAACTAACTTAGAAGAAGCACTTGCAAATCCAGCTTGGAAGACAACTATGTAAGCCAAGTATGATATCATAATGAAGAATGACACTTGGGAGCTAGTGGATTGGCAAGCAAAGTAGAAGGTTATTGGCACCAAGTGGATCTGGAGGTAAAGTACAAGGCTGATGGTACCTTAGAAAAGTACAAAGCTAGATTGGTTGCACATGGATTTTCACAGGTTGAAGGGTTTGATTTTCAAGTGTCATTTGCCCCGAATACCAAAATGACCACTATTCGCATTGTACTTGTAGTAGCCACCCACAAGTAGTAGCCAGTTTACCAAATGGATGTTAAGTCATCGTTCTTAAATGGTAACCTCAAGGAGAAGGTGCACGTGGCTCAACCACCAAGGTTTGAGGCCCTTCATTCTGAGAATAAAGTGTGTAAGCTAAAGAAGGCATTGTATGGGCTGAAACAAGCCCCCAGAGCATGGTACCAGTAGATAGATAAGTTATTTTTAAGCTTAAAACTTTAAAAGATGTGCCTGAGATGCTAACTTGTATGTTTACAGGGATAGTGAAAAGTCTGTAGGGATTGTCCTATATGTGGACAGCCTTCTTATTACAGGTGACTATGAAAATATGATCAACCAAACTCTAAAGGCTTTGAGCTCTAAGTTTGAAATGATAGACTTGGGCTTGCTGCACTATTGTTTGGCAATTGAATTCTAGCAAGAGCTAGGAAAGATCTTCATCTCTTAGAAGAAGTATGCATGGGAGATCTTGAAGGCATTTGGCATGACTGAGTGCAAGGAGATAGCTGCACCTATGGAGATGAATGCAAAGTTATCCGTTGAGGATACATCAACACTAGTAGACATTGGAACGTATAGGAGGACGGTTGGCAGTCTGATCTACTAGTGTTACACTAGATGAGAGATCAGTTTTGATGTTGGTGTTTTGAGCATATTCTCAAACAAACCTCATGAGAGTCATTGGAAGGCTGGGATGCGGGTGCTTAGATACTTGAAGAAAACTCTTGACTATGGTAACACATACAATTTTGAAACTTCTCATGGGGAATTATGACTCGGATTGGGTAGGAGACAGTGATTCCAAAAAGTCAGTTTGTGGTTATTGTTACTCTTTGAGTTCAGGAATTTTCTCTTGGATTAGTAAGAAGAAGCCAACAGTGGCATTGTCTTCTACCAAAGTAGAGTACAAGGCAGCTTGTTTTGCTGCATGTGAAGCAATATGGTTGAGAAGGATCCTATGGCATATGGGAGTGCAAGATGAAGAACCAACTATGCTGAGATGTGACAATCAAAGTTGCATTGCCATTGCCAAAAATCCAGTGTTTCATGTGTGCACCAAACATATAGAGATCTTGTATCACTACGTGTGTGATTTGATAGAGGATGGGATAGTGGAACTGGTCTACTATCCAACAAAGGAGAATGAAGCGGATATCTTCACCAAAGCACTAATGGAGGATCTACTTCAAGTTCTTTAGAGACTCAACATTGGGCGAAGGAGATAGTTCACCTATGGGTGTACATTGAGGGGGGGTGTTAGATATCAATGGAAGTGCACGGGTGGACAGAGCAATCTTTGTATTAGTTGTTTGGAGCTAAAGAAATTTTCTAATTCTCCTCTTATCTTTTGTATCCTCTCTATCTCTATCTCTCTCTCATATTCTATTCGCTGCACTGTGCAATTTTTTACACCCCTTGGGTCATTTAGTTGCACCCCTTTGGGATCTTTAATAGTGGGAGAGGATCACCTCTCTATTATCCCACTATCTCCCTCAGCATTCACCTTTTTCCTCGCTAGGAATACTAACATGGAAGGAGCATTCTACTTAAAAATATAGGGATGAAATGCATAACTAAAAAATTCTTTTAGCCTTTAATGATATGCAATATTTGATCGATAATGATTGGAATCAAGAAATGAAGATTGTTTGAGGACCTTACAATGCAATCAGTGACTCGTTGAATGCAAATACTTACTCTTTAAAATATTTATTTCTTGGGTACAAGAGAATCATAAAATCAAATCAAAGTTATGCATTAAGAGAATGTAAATGATAATCACGATAAAAGAAGACTAAAATGAATGTTGAAATTCAAATGATAGGCTCTAATTAATGAAAAGAAGCACTAATCTCTGATCTATTGATCAATTCTGAGACTTAATTGATTAAAAAATCTCCCATCAAGAAGTGAAAAATCTTAGAACAAGTGGATGTTGAGAGGTTTTAGAGATTAAGTAAGTAAAATTGCGTCTATTAAGCTTGAACAAGATTGATTCATTTAGAATCAAGCTTCAATCCAATGATTGAAGACATTGTTCCAAATCCATCATAAACCTTCGTACTTCCCATAATCATTGAATTCATCCTATACATGCTTGAACATGATAAAATCCTTGAAGAATCAATGCCTTGATCCCACTTGAATACCAAAGATTCAAGATCTTTAAGCAAAATCCCCAAAATATAGCTCCATTATGTACTCCAAGATGATTAAATCCTTGAATAATCAATGCATTGAGCCCTCTTGAATAATTGAATGCCAAAGATTCAATCTCTCTAAGTAAAAGCCCCCAAATACATTATGTACTCCAAGAAGCTTGATGTGTTGCAATATTTCAAATGTCTTCAAACTTGAAGCCTATCTTGCTTAGAAATGGTAGTAGAGAAGACTTAGAAGTCATAAAGAGTTAAATATTCAAGAAATCAAAGCTCTTAAACCTATGGTTATCGCTGCCCTATTGGTTTTTATGGTTTTCATAGGTAAGAATGAAGATCAGAGACTCAAAGATGTGAATTTGTGCTCAGAATGATATTGAACACTTGTTTAAGGAGTATACAAGCAATAGATGAGAGATCAATGGTTGCCTTGAGCTATAGGTGAAGAGCAAGGAATGAGCACAATTTGTGGCACAAATTTCGGGCTTGAATCTGATGCCTCTTGAGTGTTATGCCTCAACATTGGTGGTTAGAATGATTAGTGGAAGATATGGAATCAATGCCCCATGCTCATAGAAAGAGATGAAACTACTGATCAAGAGAATATATTTGCTACCCACCATGAAAGCTTCACTCAAAAGCTTGAAAAAAGGAGGAAAGAGAAACATTGTTTGAAAAGTAACTAGACTTCTAACTATGACTAAATCTATTTTCTCATTCTTTTACCATTTTACCTTCAAAATATCATGTGTCTTCTTGTGGATGACTTGCCATTTTGTCCATGGTGTTTCCAATTTTATCATCATGTACACCAATTAGCTTGCTAGGTTGTCCTTGGTCTCCTTGGTCTTTGTACATGTGCATTTCCAAGTTGGTACCTTGTCCTTGAGTAACCAAAATGTGACTAGTGTGAGAAGGAAATCTAAAGAAAGATTTAACCAAATTGATCAAAGATCAATGCTTTCATACCACTTGTCAAGGAGAGTGGTGAGAGATGAGAGAAAGGAGAGTAGAAGAGAGAGAAAAGAGGAGATAAAATGAGTGGTCAGGAGAGAGAAAGACCAGAAAGATAGGAGAAGTCATGAAAGCTGTGAACAAGGAAGTGAGATGAGCGACAATAATTGTATTACTGCAAAAAGATGTTAAAAATTACATGTCTCACACATTTTATACCTATGCTAGTGTGACAAGTTATTATTAATGATCTCTCACTAAAACATATGTCTTCCCATCTTCTTACATGTAATATTGTGATATTTGGCATTATTTATTTGTGTTTCAAATCTTGCTCAAAGTTTTGGTTATTTTTCATTTTTTCGCTATCTAATCTATTCAAATGTCTTTTTTTTTTCCTTCTTCTTATTTTCCCAACAAAACATCTAGTTGAACTAGCTAATTGATCACTTTGAACATTGGTTAATACAATGTGTTGGCAACCTAATTTATAAGAATGCATAACACAACATTGTGATTCCACACTTGAGTACAAGCACCACATAATTTATAAGATGGGTTTCACTTTGTTGAATATGAATTTTTACGACCTTTATTAAATGCTAAGCTAGGGTGAATGGAAAACATTTAACTATTTGGTATTTGTGAGCATGTTTTTGTGTGGTCCTTAAGTGCTTTCAATTTGCATTCTTATGGTAGGGTCACAATATGTTGGTGATATTAAGTTCATGGTTTGGCTTTTAAATGATAATTAAAAGTTCATCAAAGAATCAATGGTCAAATAAAGCATGAAACTTTATTTATATGTATAGGGTAGTCTCCCTTAGGTCGACTATTCATGAGACTATTTGCCCAAAAGGTGTGGTGCTATCTTTAATTGAAAGGGTTAAGATTTGGAAAGGAAGGTTTGTTATCAAGGCTAACTCTAGCTCAATGGTGAAGGATGCATTTTTGTTCATGCATTCTCCACTTTCCATTGTGACTCATCTACCTCTAATATAGGTGACTCATGCTTGAGTTTTGAATCTTTTCCTATCTCTATTCTTATCCCTTGGAATACAAGAAAGAAAAGAAAGCCTAAACACGAATACAAGAACTCATCATTACTTCAATCTTAATCATTCTAGCTTAGCCTTGCAAGCAAAGCATGGATGGTTCAATGGACTTGAATCATAGATAATGGAAGCTCCTTAATAAATAGCTCACAATAGTTGGCTCTATGGTACCCTAAACAAGAGAAAACTTAAGAAATAAAAGTATTTGCTATGTGTGCACATGTCTCTAGTTTTCACATGAGATCTCTTTTAAGCTTATGTCACTTTCCATTATGGTGCGAGGGCAACACCTATGGGAGAGGGTTAGACTTAAGTTAGTTTCCTAGTTGTAGGATACGCCCAAATATCTTTTGGATGAAGTTGTTAGAGGGGTTCCTAGGCTATACACAATATTTTTGTAGACACAATGAGTATGTGTAACATCATCTAGACAAAAATCCATCGTCTACACCTTTGGGCCACCCTTCCTTAGATGTCATCTTTTAGGGAAGAAGCTCAAAGCCACCACATTGTGAACAATTTTGTAGTATCTTGCCACATTTACTCTTGCCTCCAATTAGCTCCATACACTTTAATTTGCAACCAAATGGAGTCCTATGAATTACCCACCAAATTAGGTTGATGCTATGCTCCATAACTATAAATTGCTATGTTAGTAGAGTTGAAAAATCTATTTCTAGCATCGTTGTGTGGTCTAGATTTTTTCTCTTCTTAGAGCCTCTACACGTAGTGTCACTTACCTGACATGTGCTATTTTCCCTCACCCCATCAAATGAGACCTTTAAAGGCTGGAGACTTTTTGTTTTTGGTCATGGCTTCCATGGCAAATCCAAGCTTATGAGATAAATTTCGTATTGTAACTAGCGATTTCCTCCTCTTGGCTTGCATAGTCTCCTAGTTTCCTCATAAATGTGTTGGTTTCTCAAACCTACTGATTTCCTCCTCTTGGCTTGCATAGTCTCCTAGTTTCCTCATAAATGTGTTGGTTTCTCAAACCTAGGAGTCCCTACTACTACTTTACACACCATATGGAAAACTTGAGGTACGCTTTGGGCATTCCTTATTCCAATGCAATGCAAAAGCTCTTTCATGCTTAGACCATCATTAAGATGCTTGCCAAAGGTATATGTATGTTGTCTTGCACTCTAAACCACAACATTGGCCATGTTAGACAAACAAAAATCATAGAACCAAATCTTCTACTTGAACCCCTCCCCAACAAGGTATGAGACATGCATCCTCTTTGATATATTTTTTATTGTTGTTTAGATGACCTCTATAGCACTCATTGATACTTAAAAGCATTAATGATTGCATAAAATTAGTGTCAAGAAAATCCCAACTAGAAATGAATGAAATCGCATGTATTAAGAGTGTTTATAGTATACCTGAGGTTTTTGTGATGAGAAATTTGATTATCCCACCAATTGAGCCAAATATTGATGGAAGATATTGTACTTTCTTGCATGTTTTCTATCCAAGACCACCTTCTTACCAAGACATCTTGTGTTATGGCATCGATGATGGCCAAGAGCTCTAGTAATTGACCCCAACCCTAGTGCACCTACCACACGAGCCTCCAATGCTGGAACTTGCTATAAACATAAGAGTAGACATCATCAATGGGATTGATGAAGAGGATGAGAAAGAAGTGACACTTGCACACCTATTCATATCAATCATTGGTCACATGACATGTGCCTTTGATGCACTCATGGAGGAGGGAGCTTACTTCAACATCCTTACTCATGAGCATTGGACTCTCATTGGTCATTCCCAACTACAATCCATGAATGTGAAGCTCAACCTATTTGGGGAGTAGTCCTAACCTTTGCTACGGAAATTCAAATTTGTGGTCTCTATCGAGATGGAAAGCCTACCCACGATTTTCACCATTGGCAGTGTGAGGATAGTTTTGGCTTTCAACAAGGGTAGAGTGGCTCCACCCAAGCTTGTAGCACCACCGATAGTATTAGGTATCACAAAGTCTAAGGAGGGGGGTCATGACTTGTCATGCCCTACAAAGACGACCAATCGCAATGCAAGGGAAACACAACCAAGGTTGCTAAAAAACATCTAAAATGGGTACCTAAATGCCAATCATTGTCATCTAAGAGGCAATCTTCAAGGACCCATAACTCTCAAACATCACATCCTAAGTGTAGGAGACACAATTGATGCTCTAGAACCTAACGAATGGTCAAGCCATGATGAGTACCTATGGCCCTATTGCGTGCACAAGGCTACTATGAGGGCAAAGATTTGGGTGCCTAAGATCAAGAGTATAACATGTCCCCCTTAGCCAACTACTACTAGCCCATCTCCAAAGATTGGTGAGCCATCTAAACCTACTAAAATTCTCCAGGCAAAAACCAAACCTATCGAACTTCAACAGGTCTACCAACCAAAACCGCAATTGGCTGTCCCTAAACTGACTCAACCTAATGTTGCTAGTGCTCCGATGGCTTCAAAACTAGCAAGCTCATAAATGCTTCTCATGAGCAAGCCTTTAAGCAAAGGCTAATTGCCAATATGACACTTCTCATGGTTTAGCTGCCCTCCCATTTGTGCGAGGTAGTTTAAACCTTCGTCCACCTTCCCTAGATATAGAGCCTTAGAACTATAAATACAAAAATCATCAATAAAGACTCTGATGGACTTACCAAAATATGGTTGGAAGACATAATTCATGAATCACTAGAAGCTGCAGCATGGAACTCACATCTGTGCCATGGTGGGACATGTACACACCCATCTCAAGGTGGAAGGATCCATGAATGTCCTTGTTGATAAGAATTTGTTTCAAAAATGACGAGATGACAAGCCTCCCTACATTTGACCCACTAGCCTTATTTATAGTGAGCCCTAGCTCCTTATATCCAAGGCTAACAAAGGCTAAATTTTTTTACATTACAAGCCATCCCCTCTTGAAAAATCTTTGTTCTCGAATCTTGGAATATGGGAAAAAATATGAGAGATTGAATTCAGACATCATATACCCATGTGTTGAAGAAGATCGCATATCTAGTGAAGCTTGAGAGACTATAGTGAAATTTTTGCATGTTGTTGTAATAGGGCTGTTATGAGAAAAAATGCCATAACTCTCAGTAGACACCTTCAAATTAGGTAATCAGATTTCATCTCAAAGTAGACATTAATGCGCATAACGTCCAAGCATAGAATCCCAAATTTGATGATGATAAGCCATTTCATTAAATGATAGTAATTTTAATACATCAAGCTATACTATGCAAGAAATCTATATTTTCTCAACCTTCTTCCTATAAAGAACATGAAGAAATAATGAGGACCAAGGTGTAGCACCAATTTTGAGCATGGAATGACTTCTAGCAAGCTAATTTCCCTAGAATAAAGCCACCCATATCAAAGAAATACCAATATGATAGTCATCAAGCATAGAAAAAGTTTCATCAAGTGCCAAACCACCCAAATCAAATGGGTATAATGCATCATCCCCATAATCATATCCAAAATCCTTTGGATCATAAAGCAACATATTTTTTATCATCCATGTCATATGCATATGCATTCAGAGCATAATCTCCATATGCATCCCCATCAAGAAACTCATATGCATCATATGTATCCTCATACGCATCCAAATGAGTTCCTTCCCTTAGTTGTTGCATACCATGGTTGTGTATGGAATGAGATGTTTCAATGTCTTCAAGACATTTGGATTTTAATACAATCCTCTTGAGTCCCATGAAAACCATGTAACTCTTGAGCTCGCTCTTTTTCTTAAGGATCATTTGTTTGTGCCTCATTTTCTTCTTAAAACTCTTGATTCTCTTCTAATTTATCAACCTCTTTTCCATCTTCATCATTCATATCTTCTTTGTCTTCCTCATCTTCAGCTTCTTGTTCATCTTCATCTTCATCTTGGTCTTCTTGCTCTTCTTCCTCTTTCTTTTCCACAACTCTTGCAAGAAAAGGATTCACCTTTGCATTAGATGATCTCATGATAACATGCTATCCATTGTCTTTATGATGGTAACACCCCAAAGAATTAGCACAATTCTCCCTTACATAGGGCTATCCATAGGAATCATAGAGTTATCCTACAGGGCATAGGGATATGTAGAAGAATGCTGGCCCTTACCATCATAAAAATGGTTATAATAATATCCATTATGCACCATAGAGTAATGAGAATGACCATGATTATGTCCACTGGTCCATACTACATGATATTTTGAGCTGTACATGAGCTGGCATCCACTATGTGTCTTGCTGATATGGCACAATATTATTTACTAACACGTTATATGACTAGCATGAGGATACACGAGTGGTTCTATAGTTGGACTACATATACATAGCCTATCCTTGCTTATGACACGTTCATTATGCCACCTCTTCTTTCCTTACTGGGTTCACACTTAGTGATCGCATGTATATACATTG
This sequence comes from Lygodium microphyllum, assembly GCF_053477565.2. Taxonomy (NCBI): domain Eukaryota; kingdom Viridiplantae; phylum Streptophyta; class Polypodiopsida; order Schizaeales; family Lygodiaceae; genus Lygodium; species Lygodium microphyllum. Next base: position 49,682,224 of record NC_141162.1, read on the forward strand.
TGGTACTTTTATATTAGTCATTTATCATGTTTTAGACTTAGTTCTTTTTTGTGGAACAATAATAAAAAGAAGATTTCAAATCTCTTTGTGTTCTCAAGTCTCCATTGCTTTTGCGTGTGTACTCTTGGGTTCTTTACCTCTCTCTCCTCTTGTTTTCTTCATGGTATTAGAGTCATCCTATAGCGCGAAGGAGTTTTATTGAAGGTTGAGGCGAAGGGGTTCGAGCATGAAACCAAGCAAGCAAGAAATGGATAAGAGGCTCTTCCACCTTGCTCAATTTGCCTTGGGTTATAGCAACATGCAGCTTGGAGCCCCAAGAGAAACACCAAGAAAAAATGGGATCTACTGCAAGAAAATCTATCTTTATCATCAACAAACATCTTTCTCATATTTGATGTGACCATAACAAGAAAAAGAACACCACAAATAAGAAATCTTCATGCAGCTTCATAGAAACAATTCTTCCATGGCTTTAACTTGAACAAAATTGATTATTCTCTTCATATTCTTCATATAATTCATCAAGAGACCACAAAGATATAATATAATACACCACTTTTAATGGAAATCATCACATAGTATTCTTCTTCAAAGGTTCCATAGCTTTCTCTCACAATCTCTCACTCATAGATACATTGTTCTGTATAGATTTGGCTATCTTTCACACACTCTCTTTCATACATGCTATCTCTCAATTGTACAATGTGATAATTAATAATACTCATTCATATACCCTCTTTGGTTGTGGATAAGCCTCCCAAGAGGTATGTCTGGTATGAAAGGTCACCACAGTCACTACAGTGTCCCTTGAGAGCTCACTACTATCATTGTCACTTTAGTCTTTACTTCAAGTCTTCTCAAGAGCTCTTCTTCCACTTCTTTGAGATATTTTGAACTTATATTCATATCTTCCTAAGATTGGAAAACTTCCCTAGGCTACATATCCATCCATTATTGCACTTACAGAGGCATACCTAATAGAACATGACACAAATAGAGGCTCTATAGACGGTCATTAGAGGGTTTATAGAACGCATCAAAAAGTCCTTAGCTTAACTTAAATAATTCAAAACCATCAATAATAAATCCATGAAATTCCAAACACTCTCAAAATTCATCAATTGACATTCTAACCCCTCATAAAAAAGGAAAAAAGAGAAAAACAAAAGCTCAATAGATTCAAACAATAGCACATCAACAAAACATGTCAAAACATCATATCTCCACTATAAAACATCATGAGCTTCTCAAACCTAATCAACCTCTCTAACGTGTCCACCTGTTCCCTTTCAGGACACGTCTTAGTAGTCCATCGGGAAGAGAGTCTAGAAAGCTCATCCCGACACTCCCATGGAGTGTTATGGGGTTTGCGATCTAGGAATTCCCGAGTCTACCATGTAGCGGAAGTATTCCGGCCATTCCCACTTAGAATCAACCTGAATCAGGGTTTCCCTATTGGTATAGTACCTATAAGGTAACTAGGGTCCAACCCCAAGCGAACTACTTTACACAATAGGGTCAAAGCGGATTCATGCAGCACTTCGTTCAAGGAGAATGGAAAACAAGAGGGATGCAAGGCTCAACCTCTCTGCCCATAAGGCATAGTCCCATTCCGTTCTCCTAAAATAGCATAAATTGGGATTCTACTAACTAAAACCCTAGGTCAGTGCCCTTGCTGTTCATTTCCTTTTAGAAGAGATCCTTCTGTTGATTTCATTTGAGAAAAGTTCCTGGCCAACCGGGACCACCCATCCGTAGGACGGACCCATGGCCACATCCACCGCACTTTCCTCAGGGTTGCTTTAGTTTTCTAATTACCTACCACATTTAGTTGGACATGCATCAAGCAGCTTCCTTAATTAGTCAGTTAGACACTGGTTCCTTCACGTAATCTTAGCACTTGACATAGAAAAACAACGCCAAACAAATTCCTTTTCAACAAGTTATCTTACTTATCTTTGGAATACATCCATAAAATCCAGCCCATAGGCTAATCCATAATCTGCCCAAAGGCTATCTAGCAATCCACAGGGATTACTAATCCAAGATTCCGCCCATAGACTAGTATGTGGGCCTCGAGATCGAATCACGAGTCATGTTGGCCTCTTATGCAGGGCCCGGAAGGCAAGAGATTTATGCCCACATCCCCCCCTAGCACCCAAGCGTCCTCCTACTCCAAGTAGTGCCCAACAGAGAGACCTCACACGGCAGGTTCAGTCCACGTTCCCAGCGCAGCTAACAACCCCCTTGGTTAGGGTCAGGCAGACACTTGAGGGTAACTGATGCTGCCTCTCCCTTCAGGCCTTCAACCTGAAGCATTAATTATATTTCCATCATTATTTCATTGAGCAAAAAATGCAAACACTTCTCCTAAGTTGTTACAAGCACAATCAATCCAGTGGCCGTTTATTTGGCCAACTGCTAAGGAGTGAATCCTTATCTCCGAATGCATCCAACATTTGATCTGGGATTAATTGCAACTTGGCAAGATCCCCAAGGGTTTGTTTGTTCACCCTTTTGTCCTTGGGTTGAGGCCATACCCTATTAACCCAACTTAACCAATACCTTAGGTTTCATAAATTAATAGTAAATCCTGGCGACCATGTCACTCTAACTTGATTGATCCTTTGCTTCCAGGAAAATACATAACTTCCCTTAACTTTGCCATTTCCCTAAGAAAGGTGATGTAACAGGATGACTAATTATCCTCTTGCAAGTTAAACTTGCGTAAGAACTTGCCAACTTCATTCCAAGGAATGGCAAAACTCTCTTATGATCAAACCACAAGGCCATGCGACGTTGCAGCTTGTTGCACAAGTGTTGCATCTATTCCATGGGATCATTTCACCCATTGAACGGTGTTTCTTGGTCAAGGAATTATGTTTAGACAAGAAGCAGGGTTTAGAGTATCTTCTTACCCAACCCAATCCTAATTGCACTAGACTGACAACGTTCGGTCCTAGGGATTCCAAACTCAAACCAAGTTTTAACATTAAGTCGGTCGATCCTTAGGGTAGAGACCCTAGATTCTTATTTGCATGAGCATCCAATTGACCCAAAAACTCCATGAATGTGGGTAGGACCTTTGGGTTTGAGGGTTTCGACTTGGCAACAAGTGCGAAACTAGGCCGAATCCTTAACGTGCTAAACCCTAGTTAGTGATTGGGATATTTATCGTATTGATTGAACCATGCCTATACGAATCCCTTGCAAGTTAGGTGATTTAGATAATTTGATCTACTTGTCTTGTGACAAGGACAAGCCTTTCCTAGAAATGATAAACTTGATCTAAAGTAGAAAAATAGTTGCAAAATGTCACAATACATGTAAACATGTGATTCATTGCTTCTACGCATCGCAAGGTTCGCAATAACCCTATCTTTCCTTGGTAAAGTCAAAATGCATGATAATCTGAAGAATAACTTTCCTAGGACCTTCATAGAATCATGCCCACAACCCTTTTTCTAAGCTTTAGAATTTCATGCTTTGATACACCATGCAACCTTTCCTAAATGCAACTCTTGATGAATGATTTTTTTTTTCGCACGACGAATATGCAACAAGAACCCTTTCCTAGCTACAATGTAGTTAATGAAGTTCATGCAAAGTGAATATTGTAGGACTAGTGTTGACTTAGTTCATTTTACAAGCAAATGCCACATGCAAGTCCATAGAATTATTTTCGTGCTCTGCTATTTCTTTTCGGATAACATCCTACGTGTGTTAACAACTTTTCCTCATGAATCATTACAAGGAAGATATTGCCTAAAATGCGACAGACGCTTATTCCTTCCATGTCCAGTAAAAAATGCACTTAACAATTTTATTCCTTTGCCCTAAGTAATAGTTGTTTAGACTCATTACTTTGGAAATGCACTAAAATAACAACATGCAACTAATCTCCTAAGATAGAAAACTCTGGAAATGCAAACGATCCAATTTCATGATATGCACCAATCCTTATCTATCCTTAAAAGAGATAATTTATCGAATGTACTTTTATCACTATTACTTGAAGTAACGATAAGTGATGGGACCTAAAACGGGCCAGCACTGGCTCATGCACTAGCCGGATCTCTATCATGCGCTCAACAACCCCACGGCCTCGCGGCCAGGAGCGTTGATGACACATACATTGCCTTCCTAAACATCTTGCATTTGTATCACGTCTCGTAGTTCAACTCTAACCCAATTAATACTCCTTAGAGGGAGTCCCAACACATTGCCAAATGGCACGAAGTACAAACATAGGAGGTCCTCCCACGGTTGACTGCCGCTACCTCACTGCAACTCTCCTACACCTTGGGGATTGGCCCCTCGATGCGTCACTAAACATATATAACACAATATTGCACATATTTCTCTCAAGGTACTAATTATTTCGTATCCAGGAATGTACCATTTTCCTCACTTTCTTTCCCCTAGAACCCAATGCCTAGCCTGTAGCTTAGGACAACCTTACTCACTCAACATTGGTCACGATCTAGAGAATACAGGTGCTATGCATCCAGGAGGTATTGTCTGATACCTTTTATCATTTTATGCTTCATGAAAATTGTGAATGTCCATGTGCTCAAACAAAGGAAAATCAGCATTGTGCTTAGTGCAAAAGCATTCTTTCAATGAATTTCTCTGACGTGTAATTGCTACGTTGCACGAACCTAGCACCGAGGAGACCTCGTGCTACTAGATCCTTATTTTAAATTAACGATTGATCTATATGATATGCATAGATGAAAACAATCAGCCTTTTCTTTCTCTCAGCACTTAAACACCACTATCATTCTCTTTACCCCCTCACCGTTTAGATTGTGCACGGTGCATAGGTTTAGGGTAATATTTTCCATGTTTTTATTGTATAAAAAGCAATAAAAACTCACTAAAACATAAAGGTAGGGCTGAACTGAGGCTAAACCTCATACTTCAGACCCCCCATACATACACAAACATGAATCTTATTTTTCTTTAATTTTCAGCACTCAAAATCCATTTTTCCCTTATTTTTCTCCATTTTCTCTATTTTTCTTGTATTTTTTGCAAAATTAAATAAGTGAAAATACAAAATGAGTTGTGGGCTGTGGCCCTTAGGTTCACTTGCAGCAAAAACACAAATTTAGTTAGTGTGACTTATTATATTTTCCATTTATATATCAAAAATACCCAATTTTCCCCTATTTCGTGTGTTTTACGGGTTTTACACCATTAATTTTAGTCACAACACTTATGTTTTTGTGATTTTCTAAGCATAAACTGATCAAACTCATAGCAAACAACATTATAATGCATAATCATCCCATGGGAACAAATATTCATGAAGCAAATTGCATAAAACATCAATTTCATTTGTAAAAATGAGATTACCGTTCTTTGCGGGTTGCGGGTTTTTATTTGCCATGTCTCGGGAATTTCCAACAACCATTAATGTTCATGACAGTCCACAATCAGCAATCTTCATTCCTCTTGAACCACTGAGCAATCCGGTCTTCATTGGACAAGCATCCGTAATCCATTCTTCTTCTTCTTCTTCACCACATGAATCTGCCCTTAGAAGAGAGAGAGGGAGGAGAGAGAAAGATTGAAATTAGAGATCTTCATAGAGATTGCCATTGGAGGAGCAAAGCACGGCGATATGACCAGCAGGCAGAGGGGAATGAAGGGCAATCATCATCTGCAAGGGTTGTATGCAACCTCCATCTCCCATGATCAACAAAGAGGGCGCAAATTTCGGCACCTGTAGACATCACGTTTCCTCCTCCTTGATCACGATTTTTTCATCCACATCTCATGTGGCATAAAATTTGGGCCCCAAAGGTCATGCCCATTTGACCACTCTAATGTCCACCTTTTCGCATCTTGACCAATTTCTTGGCTCCTTCCCCATCCGGACTCCGAATTGAGCTTTGAAAAATCCTGGGTGTCCGGCTCGGCATCTCGCATTGACCGGTAACTCATGTCAACCCGCACAACAGTCTAAAAAATTATGAAAAATCAACAAGTGTCACTCGGGCGCCTTTAAAGCACTTTGCCGCTTAAAATTGTCCTAGATCGAGCCATCGCCTTCGACGTTGAATATTTTTCCCTTGAAATTAGTAAATTTTAGCTATTTTTAAGCACTTCTCGACATCAAAATGCCGCTCTTAATAAGCGAGAAATGCATTATCCCTATGCTAGGTGAATTTGAAACATGCATAAGTACTTTAAAGCATTTCTTTATGTGGAAATAAATTCGTGGAACCTGGATTTGTGGATCCGTGGTGATGTTCACATGAATGTTTGGGGAAGAACCTCCCGCCGCAGGCGTGCCTTGCGACTTCTTGAGGGCCATCATAGGCGTGATTACGGACTCCGTGGATTACCCTCGCTTCTACGTGTTCTCCAAATAGTCTCAAGATGTGCCTTCTCCCTCGTACGCAGGAGATTCCTTCACCGAAATTTAGATCTTTGAAAACCCGGTAGCTTGTGGGATTGGGACTTATTGGAAGGCTTATGAGAAGGAGCTTCTTAGATTGGGACTTATGGGACTTATTCGGATCTTTTAAAACTGGGAGGGAACGCAGGAACAAGGCCCAAAGGCCTTATCCTTTAGAAGCTTCTTAGAGAAGCTTCTAAAAAGCTTTTGATTGATCACAATCGACGTGAAGAACCCAATGATTAGGAAGGGAAAGATTGCTAACGGCGTGGTAGGGGAAAATGGCGGCCGCAGCAGCGTTGTGGGACGATGTTTCTCAGTTCAACGGTGTAGCAGTCCCTCCTCCTCTCTCCACGTCACGGCGGCAGGTCGACAACAGCGTTCCTCCTCTTTCCCTCAACCCAAAGCTAAGGGGGGGTTTTTATAGCTTAAGGGGGGGAGACGGTAGCCACCACGTGGTTGGTGCATGGCTCTCCCCCCATACACAACCTTCACCACATCACCTCCTTCTCCCATTCCCTTCCCTCCAGCCATGCATGGGCTTGGGGGAATTAGTAAAAAAATTTGCTTTATTTCCATTCTTATCCATTTTTTCCCCTTCCAAAAGGGTGTTTTCCTGCAGTTATGCAGTCTTGAATCCCAGGGCTTGATTTCACAATGCGGAGGCCTCGTTTTTGCACGTGCGGGGTACGAATTAAATTGTCGGTAATTACAATGCGGTAGATAACCTTGCATAGGTATTACGCGGCGTACGGGGAGTCAAGTTTAGTAATATTTTCAAGCGGGAATATTACATTCTCTTCCCCTTAGAGGAATCGAGATGTCCTCATCTCGAGAAGAACTGGGGGTATTGTTGGTTGAGAGTGCTTTCCCGTCAAATTCTGGCAGCTTGATCTGCTTGAGAAGAAACTTCTTCTCCTGAATCACGGCCGTACTTGGTGTAGGGTTTGTACTAGGAACCTATACCTAGGGTTGTGCTTGAGTAAAGGATTCTTAACGTTAACAACTCGCTAATCATTACTATTATATTTCATACCCAATTCAGCTTTTAGCCAAGAAACCTAACCACAACTTTTTATCAATACTCATAGACAAGACAATTATTGATAAAAAGAAGTCTTATTTCATTTATATGGGCATAGCCCTTTCGGAGTACAATATTTCTTCATATGGTAGAGCAAGCTGATACATTAATTCGAGGAGAATAATGTTGTGTTACATTCAGCTACGGGAACTGGGTAGTAGTATGGATTTGGGTCATGGATCTTCAGGAATCAATAAGTCATCAGAAGGTTAGGGTATCCTTTCCTTTGGTACCCATTATTCTCGTAGTGTCCCAATACCTTGATCCTGTTGGCAGGGATTATGCAGGTCACTTCCTCGTACACATATGTGTTCAGCATGATGTTCCGACCTTCGACATGTAAGGTTGCGTTTACGTGAGCCTCAACAAAGATGAACAGCTTCACGATCTTCAGATCCTCCAACCACTTGATTCTCTTTAGGTTGGTTCGAAGGTACGTAAACCAATGGCTAGCTATGTAATAGATTCCTAAATCACCCGTCCATCTCCATTCCATGTATAGAGGCGATGGATTGTAAATACAGTCTAGGATGTTCATCATATTGATCCTTCGTCGATAATCCGAGGCATGCATCGTGGTCATAAACATGACCTGGAACACCATGAATCCGTTCCATCCTTCATAATTCTGCAAGACAACATCGATAAGTAAGGAAATGTTCTTAACAGCAACATTTGCTCTACTTCTTCTTATTAAGTTTTCTTATAAAGATGGATTCGTCGTTGGTTCGCTCTGATATCAACTGTAACGTGTCCACCTATTTTCTTTTCAAGACACGTCTTGGCAATCCATCAGGAAAAGAGTCTAGAAAGCTCCGCTCAGCACTCCCATGGAATGTTACGGGGTTTTTGATCTAGGAATTCCCGATTCTACCACGTAGCAAAAGTATTCCAGTCGTTCCCACTTAGGACCGACCTGAATGAGGGTTTCCCTATTGGTCCAATACCTATAAGGTAACTAGCATCGAACCCCGAGCGAACTACTTTATGTAGAAACGTTGGTGCTGAAGCAGATTCATGCAACACTTGGCTCAAGGAGAATGGGAAATGAGAGGGATGCAAGGCTCAACCTCTCTGCCCATAAGGCATACTCCCATTTCGTTCCCCTAAAACAGCATAAATCGGGATTCTAGTAACCTAAATCCTAGATCAGCACCCTTGCTGTTCATTTCCTTTGAGAAGAGCTCCTTCTGTCAATTTCATTTTAGAAAAGTTCCTGGCCAACCAAGACCACCCATCCATAGAACGGACCCATGGCTACATCCACCGCACTTTCCTCAGGGTTGCTTTAGTTATCTAATCACCTACCACATTTAGTTCGACATGCATCAAGCAACTTCCTTAATTAGCAAGTTAGACACTGGTTCTTTCACGTAATCTTAGCACTTGACATAGAAAAACAGTGCCAAACAAGTTCCTTTTAAACAAGTTATCTTACTTATCTTTGGAATACATCCATAAAATCCAGCCCGTAGGCTAATCCATAATCCGTCCAAAGGCTATCCAGCAATCCACAGGGATTACTAATCCAAGATTCCGCCCGTAGACTAGTATGCGGGCCTCGAGATCCAATCCCGAGTCATGTTGGCCTCTTGTGCAGGGCCTGGAAGGCAAGGGATTTACGGAAAGAGCACCCCCTGGTACCCAAGTGTCCTTGTGCTCCAAGTAGTGCCCAATGGAGAGACCTCACACAGCGGGTTCGGTCCATGTTTTCGGTGCGACTAACAACCCCCTTGGTTAGGGTGAGGCAGACAGTCGAGGGTAATTGATGCTGCATCTCCCTTCAAGCCTTCAACCTGAAGCATTAATTATCTTTCCATCCTTAGTTCATTGAGCAAACAATGCAAACAGTGCTCCTAAATTGTTACAAGCACAATCAATCCAGTGGTCATTTATTTGGCCAATTGCTAAGGAGTGAATCCTTATTTAGGAATGCATCCAGCATTCAATCTGGGATCAATTGCAACTTGGCAAGATCCCCAAGGGTTTGTTTATTCACCCTTTTTTCCTTGGGTTAGGGCCATACCTTGTTAACCCAACTTAACCAATACCTTAGGTTTCATAAATTAACAATAAATCGTGGCGATCATGTCACTCTAACTTGATTGATCCTTTGCTTCCAAGCAAATACATAACTTCCCCTAACTTGGCAATTTTCCCCAAGAAAGGTGATGTAATAGGATGACTACTCATCCTCTTGCAAGTTAAACTTACGCAAGAACTTGCCAACCTCATTCCAAGGAATGGCAAACCTCTCTTGTGATCAAACCACAAGGCCATGCAACGTTACAACTTGTTGCACAAGTATCGCATCTATTCCATGGGATCATTTCCCCATTGAATGGCATTTCCTGGTCAAGGAAATATGTTTAGACAAGAAGCAGGGTTTAGGGTGTCTTCTTACCCAACCCAATCCTAATTGCCTTTAGGCCGACGGTCCTAGGGATTCCAAACTCAAATCGAGTTTTAACATTAAGTCGATCGATCCTTAGGGTAGAGACCCTAGATCGCTGTGAATGTGGGTAGGACCTTTGGGTTTGAGGGTTTCGACTTGGCAACAAGTGCGAAACTAGGCCGAATCCTTAACGTGCTGAACCCTAGTTAGCGCTTGGGGTATTTATCGTATCGACTAAACCATGCCTATACGAATCCCTTGCAGGTTAGGTGATTTAGATAATTCGATGTACTTGTCTTGCGACAAGGATACGCCTTTCCTAGAGATGATAAACTTGATCTAAAGTAGAAAAATAGTTGCAAAATGTCACAATACATGTAAACATGCGATTCATTGCTTCTATGCATTGCAAGGTTCGCAATAACCCTATCTTTCCTTGGTAAAGTCAAAACGCATGATAATCTGAAGAATAACTTTCCTAGGACCTACTACTAGGATTTACATCAAAGAATCATGCCTACAACCCTTTTTCTAAGCTTTAGAATTTCATGCTTTGATAAACCATGCAACCTTTCCTAAATGCAACTATTGATGAATGAAATTTTTTCTTGCATGACGAATATGCAACAAGCAACCCTTTCCTAGCTACAATGTAGTTAATGAAGCTCATGTAAAGTGAATATTGTAGGACTGGTGTTGACTTATTCCATTTTACAAGCAAATGCCACATGCAAGTCCATAGAATCATTTTCGTGCTCTGCTATTTTTTTTCGGATAACATCCTACGAGTGTTAACAACTTTTCCTCATGAATCATTACAAGGAAGATATTGCCTAAAATGCGACAAACGCTTATTCCTTCCATGTCTAGTCAAAAATGCACTTAAGAATTTCATTCCTTTGTCCTAAGTAATAGGCGTTTAGACTCATTACTTTGGAAATGCACTAAAATAGCAACATGCAGCTAATCTCCTAAGACGGACAACTCTAGAAATGCAAACGATCCAATTTCATGATATGTACCAATCCTTATCTCTCCTTCAAAGAGATAATTTATCGAATGTACTTTTATCATGATTACTTGAACTAATGATAAGCGAGAAATGCATTATCCCTATGCTAGGTGAATTTGAAACATGCATAAGTGCTTTAAAGCGTTTCTTTATGTGGAAAATAAATTCGTGGAACCTGGGTTTGTGGATCGGCGGTGATGTCCACGTGAATGTTAGGGGAAGAACATCTCGCAGATGCACCTTGCTACTTCTTGGAGGCCATCGTAGGCGTGATTACGGACTCCGCAGATTACCCTTGCTTCTACACATTCTCCAAACAGCCTCAAGTTGTGCCTTCTCCCTCATACGCAGGACATTTCTTCACCGAAATTCGGATCTTTGAAAACCCTGGAGCTTGTGGGGTTGGAGCTTATGGGAAGGCTTGTGGGAAGGAGCTTTATGAGCCTGGTTTAAAAACCAAAAGGGCACGCAGGAACAAGGCCCAAAGGTCTTATCCTTTAGAAGCTTCTTAGAAAAGCTTCTGAGAAGCTTCTAACTTATCAAAATCGATGTGGAGGACCCAATGATTAGAAAGGGAAAGATTGCTAACGGCATGGCAGGGGAAAATGGCGGCAGTAGCAACGTTGTGGGACATCGTTTCTCAGCTCGGCAGCATAGCAGTCCCTCCTCCTCTCTCCACATCACGATGGCAGGTCGACAGCAGCGTTCGTCCTCTTCCCCTCAACCCAAAGCTAAGGGGGGGTTTTTATAGCTTAAGGGGGCAAGAGGGAAGCCACCACGTGGCTGGTGCATGGCTCTTCCCCCATACACAACCTTCACCACATCACCTCCTTCTCCCATTCCCTTCCCTCCAGCCATGCATCGGCTGGGGGGAATTAATAAAATAAATTTGCTTTATTTCCATCATTATCCATTTTGCCCCCTTCCAAAAGGGTGTTTCCCTGCAGTTATGTAGTCTTGAATCCCCAAGCTCGATTTCACAATGCGGAGGCCTCGTTTTTGCACGTGCGGGGTACGGATTAAACTGTCAGTAATTACAATGTAGGAGATAACCTTGCACAGGTATTACGCGGCGTGCGGGGAGTCAAGTTTAGCAATATTTTTGAGCGGTAATATTACAACCTCATCCAAAACACTCTCAAGCACTTCCAAAATAACTAATCATCATACAAAATCCATAAAAAATCAGTCATTTAGTCCGCAAAAACAACAAAAATCAATCAAAAATCAAGTCATCTCAACCCTCAACATATCCCTACACTTAATCAAGAAGCATCCTCGCAACCTAGGAAAAAGAGAATACAAGTTCAAAATATAGCTCAATTTGATCTTTTTCAATATCTTCAAGAAACACCATCCAAACAAAACCCCAACTTATAACTTTTATCTAATAAGGAATTGCAATGAAAGGAAAACACCATTATCCATTATCTCAACTTTGAAAGATAAAAGCATAACAAACTGTTAAAGGACATAAGAGGTTGATTTGCTTCCACCATAAGCATCCATCCATCAAATAAAATTTTGAACCACCATTATTCATCTTTTAATCAACTTCATTTTGATCTTCAACTCCATGCAAGAGGGATAAAATACCACATATACACCACAAAATATATACACAACTCACATGGACACAAGACAATGTAGTCTAAATGGCACATACTCCCAAAAACTAAAGAACAAGGAGAAATATTTGCATTGAAAAATATCAGTGCATCTAAGACACTATCCATAGGCTATGTAGGATGAAGATATGTTTTCTCGAAATTCATACTAGCTTGAGACGTTCCACACTCTTGTTCTCATGCACAAAGTGTAGAGGCACATTCTAAAGAAATTGTAAGCAACTCATCCTTTCCAATAAGCAAATAAACCTAATAGGAAAAGCTTGTAATATTCATCTGAGTAACAGTCATATCCTAATTTGGATTAATCATCAAGTTCAGAATACTCTTCCTAGTAGTGGTAGTGGTAGTGGTAGTGGTAGTGGGAGGAGAAGGAGGAAGACTATACTTTATGTTAATTTTGTTGAGTTACAAGATAAATCCCTTCTTAGTAGTAGTAGTAGTAGTAGTAGTAGTAGTGGTGGTGGTGGTGGTGGTGGTGGTGGTGGTGGTGGTAGTCGTGGTCGTGGTAGTGGTAGTGGTCGTAGTCGTAGTCGTAGTAGTAGTAGTGGTGGTGGTGGTGGTGGTCGTGGTCGTGGTCGTGGTCGTGGTCGTGGTAGTGGTCGTGGTGGTCGTGGTCGTGGTCGTGGTCGTGGTCGTGGTCGTGGTCGTGGTCGTGGTAGTGGTAGTGGTAGTAGTAGTGGTAGTAGTAGTAGTAGTAGTAGTAGTAGTAGTAGTAGTAGTAGTAGTAGTAGTAGTAGTAGTAGTAGTAGTAGTAGTAGTAGTAGTAGTAGTAGTAGTAGTAGTAGTAGTAGTAGTAGTAGTAGTAGTAGTAGTAGTAGTAGTAGTAGTAGTAGTAGTAGTAGTAGTAGTAGTAGTAGTAGTAGTAGTAGTAGTAGTAGTAGTAGTAGTAGTAGTAGTAGTAGTAGTAGTTTACTTGATGTTAATTTTGTTGAGTTAAAAGCGAAATACCTTCTGAAACAATTTAAGAAAGAAAAAGAGAATGAGAACAAAAACAAATTGTTTTTCATAACATAGACCAAATGGAAAATGATGAAGGTCGTGATGTTCAAGATTGTGAGGCATATCTTAATAAGCGTGTCCCTTATCCTTGCTCTCAATGCAAGGTGGCAATTAGACAAAAATGTTGATTGTGTATAGAACACGTACGACGCTTCAATGAGTTTCAATCGGAGATCATTGATCAGGCGATCTCTGACTTTGAGCAAATAGTAAGAAAATTGTATATCAATCATGCATTGTATTTGCAAACTAATTGAATCTTATATACAAAAAATTTGGATGTGGCCGTAAAATTTATTACATGGAGGTGACATCTCATCCTCGTCTCATCCCAAGGAGGAGTTCACCTATTGCGGTCAGTTAGAAGAGTTTATGGGCATCCGATGGATGTAGTGCCCAAGCCAATCCACCACTTGCAAGGCACTACCCAATCTATACCATCAATACCAAAGGAGACAAGTAGCCTTTTAGACTTTCCTACAATCTTGGAGCCTGAGATGGAGGCAATGATCAATGCATTAATGCCCATGGATGCCGAGACATCAGATCTACTTAGAGAGAAAGCATCCATACCATTATATGATGGGTGCTAAGTATATCTCTTGAAGACGTTGCTTGCACTCCTAAGTGTGCAAGCAAAATATGGGTGGAGCGATGCGAGTGTGACTGAGTTGTTCAGGTATCTTCTACGTATGCTTCATTAATTTATTTTCGCACCATTATAAAAGTAAATTGTGATTTTTCAAGGTGTTTTATGATTTCTTTTTAGGTTGCTAAAGTATTATATATTACCACTTGCAAATACCATGCCTGAGTCTTGTGATGATGCGCAACATGTTTTACGAAAGCTTGGCATGGACAACAACATCATCCATGCATGTGTCAAGGATTGCATGTTGTTTCAAGGAGAGTACGAGTCAATGAAGACATGTCCAAAGTGTGGTGCTCATAGGTATCGACAGGACTTGCAAGGGCAAACCATCCCTTAGAAAGTTCTTAGACACTTTTCACTTATCCCCTGTATACATCACATGTTTCCTACGTCGGGCTTGGCGAGCTGACAACGTGACATGCGCAAAATAGATCCATAGATGGAGTCCAACGAATATCACCGGATCCACACACATGGAGCCACATTGACTCTACCTTTCTAAGCTTTACATGAGAGCCAAGGAATCTTTGACTCGGTCTAGCTATGGATGGCGTGAACCCATTTGGTCTCACTGCTCAACTTCTTACAGTGTGTGGCTTGTAGTCCTTGTTAACTACAACATCCCACCATGGCTTTCTATGAAGATATGTGGCTTGATCCTTAGCTTGCTCGTTCCTGGCCGCTATAAAGTCAAGAATATGAACATCTATCTACATCTATTAGTCAATGAGCTTAAGATCTTGTGGGAGGAGGGGGTCATCATGGAAGATATGAGCAAGCATGATTGTCAATATTCTACTAATATAAGAGCCATTTTCAGGTGGACCATGCATGACTTTTCAAGATTTGGGGAGTGCTCACATAAGTTGGCCTCTATTCTCATTGGTCATATCTATCATAGCTTCTTCAAGTTTGTATTCACAAAATAGAGGTATTGAGACAGGTCTGGTTACCTCAAGTTATCATGCATGTCCATTGTGTGGGCCACAGTCAGACTCCCGAAGGTCACAAACCATGAAGAAGATGGGATATTGAGGACATATTGCTTTCTCGCCGGAGGGTCATGAATTGAGAGAAGGATTTCTTGGGCAACCTCCATCACGAATGAATGCCCACAGCTGGTATAAGCTGAAAATGGCCCATACGGAGTCACATCCAAACGGAATGCAATGGTTCTCAGTTTTCTATGAGTTACCATGTTGGAGCCACTTACAGATCAACCACTTTGTTGGATTCTATACATATTTTCAAGAATGTGGGTAGCTTACTATGGGACCACATCACAAGAAAGAGAGACATTGCAAGGGCTTGAATGGATTTGAAGGAGATAGGCAAGATGGAGGTGCTTTAGTCACAGTCAAGTGATGATGGTTGCTTGCAACTACCTCACCCTCCTTGGGTTTTTCTATTAAAGAAGAGCGCTTTGTGAATCAAATTCTCAGTTCTATTTGCACTCCGATGAGTATGATGTGTTATCTCAGATCTACATTTTCTAAATATGACCAATTATCAAGGCTCAAATCCCATGATTGGCATAAGATATGTCAATTTTGTACTACGAATGGATTGTAAGTGGCTTGTGTATTTTGCTATTTGGAGTATAGTCATTGTTCATAATGCTTCTTCATTTGTGGCAATTTATACTACCAATCACAATTGCAGAATACCTCACTCCAGAAATATGTGGAGAAATTTATAGGTTGTCAAATTTAGTGCAATGGGTCTCATAGAAGGAGATCAAGACATCCTTTATTCAATTCACAAAGTGGAGAGTAGTGGAGACGGTCTGTCTCTTTGAGAAGTACTTGCCCATGAGCATGCTCATGATATAAACCCACCTCCTCGTGCGTATTGTAGATGAAGTGGAGATCGTGGGACCTGTCCATACATGATGGATGTTCTTCTTGGAGTGCTTCATGAAAACCCTGAAAGGCTTTGTGCAACAACGAGCTCGACTAGAAGGTAGCATGGCTGAATGTTGGTTGGTGTCTGAGGCATTAGTGCATATCTCACAGTGGCTACCAACCGTGGATTTAGACAACAGTATGCTATGGTTGCTGAAGGATGATGATAGACTGACCAGAGATGTGGTGGTTGGAAATGGGGTAGAAAAAAGGATGGATGATGCAATGGAGGAGAAAGTGAATCGTTTTTGTATGATACACCATGCCTCCATGGGGACATGACTCACTAGGTAGGAGCAAGCCAGGAAAGATCGGGAAGAAGCACGATCTAAATTTCAACGTAGTACCCACCATCAACCCATTCGATATCTAGAGGGCATGGAGGAGATGCTGCGGTTTATATCTATGCAATGGTTGCATGGAGCTTTGATCGCAGCCTCTCACGAAGGG
This sequence comes from Lygodium microphyllum, assembly GCF_053477565.2. Classification (NCBI taxonomy): domain Eukaryota; kingdom Viridiplantae; phylum Streptophyta; class Polypodiopsida; order Schizaeales; family Lygodiaceae; genus Lygodium; species Lygodium microphyllum. The sequence continues at coordinate 49,698,760 of NC_141162.1, forward strand.
GTAGCAGTCTCTATTGAGAAGTGGGAATTGTTGGGGGATGTAGTCCAAACGTGACCACACGTTTTCTAAGGTGTCATATCTAGATTTTATATGTGATACCTAGTTAACCGTTTCAATGTACAATACAGAATATACAATGCGACATGGTCATGCAGGTTACATTTCTTCGTGGCGTGTATCAACAAAATGCGCTCCACAATGGATGGTGGTGTCATGGCAAAGTTGGAGTAAGAGATCGGATGGCAAGCCATGGATCCAAACACCATTATAAAAGAGATGGAGTATTTTGAAAACTTGCAAAGTATTATCATGGTGGATTACTGTAGCTACTACATGATCATATTCGATGTGTAGAGGTTCAAAGTTTTATTGAAGGAGCTGGGATAACTGTTCAACAAGGTCCATCAGGATTTCTCAAAATAGATTCCGACAAAAGATTTGCGAGACACGTTTATATTGCCAGCCCATTGTGAACAGGTGCATGAACTCATGTTTTTTAAAATTTTATTAGGACATGGTATATGTCACAAATGCTAAATCACTACAAGAGAAAGGCCCTATAGACGCGCACTGTACACGCAAAATAGCGGGCATGTTTATCGGCGCATCTATTGGCACTAGTATATAAAACGTGTCTATATACCCGCGTTTTTAAATGCACTTATAGATGTAAAAATAAACACATATATTTTTCATTTCTCATAAAGTCCCTAAATATGACCAAACATCTTAATAGCTAGTAATTTTTTGAATACATTACCAACTTTACTTCTTTCTTAGTATTACAAATATACATCCAATCTTCAAAGCTAATTATATATGCTACAATGAATGATCAATCTCATCTTCAATGAGATCGGCGCTTGCTAGACTATCTATCTCTCGGTCTATGTTACCAATAGGCAATGAAACAAATAAGTCTATCCCACTGTCAGATGTATTGCTATGCTCAATTTCTTCATCATCATCTACAACCATATTGTTATCCTCTTTTGCCCTTCCTTGAACATCCTCGCGGGGATCATCTTGCACTACATCATGTATATCATCGATCATGTGTAACGTGTCCACCTGTTATCTTCAGGACATGTCTTAGCAGTCCATCGGAAAGGACATCTAGAAAGCTCCGCCTAGCACTCCCATGGAATGTTACGGGGTTTGCGATCTAAGACTTTCTGCGTCTGCCACGTAGTGGAAGTATTCCAGCCATTCTCACTTAGGACCGACCTAAATTAGGGTTTTCCTATTGGTCATTTCCTAACAGCAACTAACGTCAAACCCAAGTGAACTACTTTACATAGAAACGCCAGGTTCGAAGTGGATTCATGCTGCACTTGGTTCAAGGAGAATGGGAAACGAGAGGGATGCAAAGCTCAACCTCTTTGCCATAAGGCATTGTCCCATTCCGTTCCCCTAAAACATCGTAAATCGGGATCAATTATAACTCTAGGTCAACGCTTTTGTTGTTCGTATTCTTTGACGATCTTCCTGTTGTCCATCGTGATTTTGAGAAAAGTTTCCGGCCAACCGGGACCACCCATCCATAGGACAGAACTATGGCCTATCCTCTGTACTTTCCTCAAGTTGTTTTAGTTATTTAATTAACTAACACATTTAGTTGGACATGTATCAATCAGCTTCCTTAATTAGCCCGTTAGGTACTGGTTCCTTCACGTAACCATATCAGTTGACATAGAAAAGCAATGACAAACAAGTTGCTTTTTAACAGGTTATCATATTTATCTTTGAAATACATAAAGTATAGCCCCTAGGCTTGTCCACAATCCGCCTGAAGGCTATCCAACAATCCACAGGGATCACTAATCTAAGTTTCCACCCGTAGACTCGTATGCGAGCCTTGGGATCCAATCCCGAGTCACGTTAGCCTCTTGTGCAGAGCTGGAAGGCAAGGGATTTTCTGCCAGAGCCCCCCTAGCACCCAAGCGTCCTCCTGCTCCAAGTAGTACTCAATGGAGAGACCTCTCGCGGCGGGTTCGGTCCACTTTCCCGACGCGGTTAACAACCCCCTTGGTTAGGGTCAGACAGGCAGTCGTGGGTAACTGAAGCTGCCTCTCCCTTGAGGCCTTCAACCTTAAGCATTAAATATCCATTTCTCCTTTAATTCGTTGGTCAAACAAAGCAAAACAGTGCTCTTAAATCTGTAACAAGCGCAAACATTTCCATTGGTCGTTTATTGTTGGCCAACTGCTAAGGAATGAGTCCCTCCTTTTGAATGCGTCCAGCACTCAATCCGAGATGACTTGCGACTTGGCAAGATCCCCTATATCCTGGATTAGGGCATACCCTATTAAACCGACAAGCATTGTAGGAAAATTAACCAAGGGCAAGTATTGAATCCACCTTTTTGGCTCACGACAGCAGTATGCCCTAAGCATATCCTCGATGATTTGATTGACTCGCGCTATTTGGCCATCCATTTGGGGATGGTAAGCTATGCTAAAGCAGAGTTGAGTCTCAATGGCTTCAAAGATGGCTCTCCAGAAGTGTGATGTGAAGAGAGAATCACGATCACTAACGATTCTTCTTGGTAGCCCATGTATCTTGAATATCTCCTTGATAAACAATCTTGCAATGTTCGAGGCTTTATAGTTTGTCTTCACTGGAATAAGGTGTGCACCTTTAGTAAGCATGTCAAGCACAACCATGATGGAGTTGTATCCTCCCTGAACTTGGGGTAGGCCAACAACAAAATCCATACTGATGAATTTCCATTTCATGTGGGGAATGTCAAGCGGTTGCAGCTTCCCTAGCATCTTGACATGTTCGACTTTGATACGTTGACAAGACAAACACTCGGTGACATATTTGAGAACATCACCTTTAAACCTCTCCCAATGGTAGCTCTTCCTAACTACATTGAGAGTCTTGACATAGCCACGATGACCTGAGAAAGGGAAATCATGAGCTTCCCACAATGTCTTCTGCTTAAGTGACTGGCTTACCGGTAAGCATAGCCTCGTTCTATAGTAGACAAGTCCATTGTTGATAGAGAATTCATGATACTTAGCTTGCAGCTTTTGATCCTGATCCTTGATAGAGATTTCCCTTAGCATCGTTTGATAGGCTGGATCATGGCATACTTCCTCTCCAGCTAACTCAAGTATTGGATTGTTTGGCATAGATACCTTTGTAGCTAGAGTCCTAGCTGTTGAAGGAATATTAGGATTTGGATTCTGCATCAGTTACTACCTCAAACTCCTTATTGAGGTCTGCAAGATTTGGCTCCTTATTGAGTCCTAGCTAGAGTCCTTATTGAGGTCTTCACAGCCAAATCTTGCAGAATCCATCAAAACCAATCAAAACCCTAAGCCATCTTCACAGCCAAATCCTAATATTCCTAGACTTCCTGCCATTGCAAACAATGTATCTAAAGCCAAACCTATAGTGTGTTACAAATGCCATCAACCTGGACATCTAGCAGCCAATTGCCAATCCAAGAAGCCACCTGTCCATATCAACTATCTTGGAGCAATGGAAGATGAAGAACATGAGGAAATTCCTGACTTTACGGAAGATGAGGATGACATTATTACTCCTTCGGATACCTTACCAAGTATGCCAACTCCACATTCTTTATTGACAATGAAATGTTTAGTGCATGAAAAAGAAACGATTATTTTGCATGATGATGGTAGTACACATGATTTTATTTCTGCAAAGTTAGTGAAAGAATTGAAATTACAAACTGTTCCTACCCATTATCGCATTAAAGCAGCATTCTTCGGCACAAGGTATAATGGAACACAAGAGCTGCATGATTTAGAAATTCAAATTGGTGAATATACTGAAAGAAGGAATTTTCTAGTTGTACCATTACAGTCCAGTGATATTATCCTAGGTATGCCTTGGCGTCATCAGCATAATCCTGACATAGATTATTCCACGCATTCAATTAAAATTCATTTTCAAGGAAAAAATATTACATTGTATGGTGTACACGCATCTAATGTTTTTCCACTGCATACTCATACTCAAGCTAAATGTGCATTACGCAAAAGTAGTAAATCTAATCTAATTTGGGTGAAAAAACTTCAAGCTAAAGAAAAACATATGCACCCTAGGCATAAAGAATTCCTTGCACAATTTAAAGATTGTTTTGTTGAAGATCTACCACCTGGACTACCTCCTTCACGTCCTGAAGACCACAAAATAGATTTAATTCTTGGCACACAACCACCCTGTAAAGCACCATATAGGCATAACCAGATAGAGCAGAAAGAAATTCAAAATCAAGTTGAGGAATTATTAAACAGAGGATTGATTAGACCTAGTAGTTCTCCATTTGGCACACCTGTTTTGTTGGTAAAGAAGAATAATAATACTTATCGTATGTCCATTGATTATCGTGCCCTAAATAAGATTACTGTAAAGAATAGATATCCAATTCCTAGGGTTGATGATCTTATGGATAAACTATAAGGTTCTGCCATATTTAGTAAAATAAATCTTAAATCTAGTTATCATCAGGTGAGATTAGATAAATTTGACATATTCAAGACTGCATTTAGAACACAATTTGGTCATTATGGATTTCTAGTGATGCCTTTTGGATTGACTAACGCACCTGCTACATTTAGTAGAATGATGAATCGCATATTTTTGAAATATCAGCATTGTGTTATAGTATTCTTTGATAATATCTTGGTATTCAGTAAAAATGAGAAAAAGCATTATGAACATCTGCCTTTGGTTTTCAAGTTGTTGAAAGATAATCAATTGTATGCTAATCCGGAAAAGAGTGAGTTTTTTCAAACAAAAATTGAATATTTAGGTCATATTGTATTATCAGAAGGTATTAAGGTTGACCCTAAGAAGATAGAAGCAATATTGAACTGGCCTATACCCAAAAATGTACATGACTTATGTTCTTTTCTAGGTCTTGCTAGTTTTTACACGAAGTTTGTGCGAAATTTTTCATTACTTTCTTTGCCTTTGACAACTTTTAAAGAAAGGTATTGTTTATCAGTGGTCTGATAATCAACAGAAATCTTTTGATTTATTGAAACATGCATTAACCCATGCTCCTGTATTACAACTACCTGATTTGGAATAGGAGCCGTACTTATGCAAGATAATCATCCTATAGCCTATTCTAGCTGTAAACTGAAACCCTCTGAACTTAAATATTCCACATATGATAAAGAATTGTTAGCTGTTGTACAAGCTTAAAGACAATGGAAACATTACTTAATGGGTTCTCAGTTTATGATTAAGACTGTCCAACAAAGTATTAGAGATCTCCTTAGTCAACCCCAAATATCTGACCAACATATCAAATGGGTAGCTTTTATTTAGAGTTTTCATCCCCTTATTCAATATCAACCAGGTAAAGAAAATATAGTAGCTGATGCATTAAGTAGAAGACCCACCATTCATAATATCTCTGTTATATCATTTGATTCTCTAACCCCTATGAAAGATACTTATCATCAGGACATTACTTTTCGTGCTGATTGGAATAAATTACTTGGAAATAACTGGATTCCTATTGATTCACTGTCTTACAATGACGGATTCATGTTTTATGAAAATATATTATGTGTTACAGTTCCATTTAGATCTTTTATTCTGAATGAGATTCATTGTCCTCCATATCAAGGTCGTAGAGGTATCATATCTACTTTACGTACATTGACTGAAGATTTTTATTGGCCACATATGGACACTGATGTATCTAACTTTGTTTCTGAATGTTTGATTTGTCAAAGAGTTAAGAGACATCATGGTAAACAGTATGGTTTACTTATGCCTTTATCTATTCCATCAAGACCATGGGAACAGATTTCTATGGATTTTATTACTGGTTTACCTAATACTAAAGCTAACCATGATATGATTTGGACTATTGTAGATAGGTTTAGTAAACAAGCATATTTCATTCCATGCAAGAAAACTTTAACAGCATCTCACGCAGCACAATTGTTTTTTAAAACTGTTTTCACTAATCATGGATTACCAAAATTTATTAAATATCTGGCTGTGCATAAGAGTTATTAAAAAGTTAAGTAGCTATATTGTTTAGAGATAGCTGAACTAAAAATGAAAGATAAGCTAACAACGATAATCATATAATAACGTTAAGAAAACCTTTATTCAGGCACAACCCCAGGTACAGGTTCCAAATTCGCCTCCTACATCAAGTACTGTTGTGATCCAGGAGAAGAAGTTCCTCCTCAAGTAGATAAAGCCACTCGAGTTTGACAGGAGAGGCAGGTTTGTTCAGGCTGATGCTGAAATTTGGATTGAATCCATGGAGGATTACTTGGAAGCAGCCGGTACTGCACCCGCCAACCAGGCTATGCTCGCCAAGTTAAAACTCACCAGCGAAGCTAGACTTTGGTGGAAGCAATGGTGCAAGGATCAAGGGATTTCAGAGGGATCCGTTACCTGGGAGAAGCTGAAGAAAGCCGTGCAGGGAAGATACTTACCACCTGCATATCGCACGTAGAAAATGAACAAGTTCTACGAGCTAAAACAGCTAGGACTCACTCTTAACGCATACTACTCTAAATTTGTCTCACTTTTAAAGTAGGTTGTGATGGACATGACACAACAGGTGTCCAAATTTTATGCGGGCTTAGATCCACCAGTAAATAACCATCTCAAATCTATGCGTCCATGAGATCTTCATGATGCACTCATTCGAGCGGCGCCTATAAATTCAGGAGGTGCAAGCTAGACCAAGGAGTAACAAAACTTGGTCTTATAATGACCCCAACAAAGGAGCATTTAGACCTTAAATGAAGAGAGTTCAAGGTCATAATCAGGGACAAAGAAAGAAATCAAGGACAAATAACCTCAACAACTTTGTTCCTACTCAAATTAATGGCCAAAACCTCCATTGTTTCCATTGCAACGAGCCAAGTCACTTCAAGAGGCAATGTCCCAAGCTCAGCGGAGGACATCGCCAAACACCTTTCCAAGGAGCAGGCCGTGGTCAAGGAGCCACTACCCGTGGAAGAGGAAGAACCACCTGCATTGCCAATAGGCAAAGATGCGAAGAAGAAGAAGAGGAAGATCTGACCATGGAAGCAGAATTCGAAAAAGTGACAGTCCATGCCGCTTTACACAAGAAAGGGCCGAATCGCCAGTTCTCGGTGATTCAGACACCGTCGGACTATCAAGATAAAGGTTTCAAAACCTTGATTGATTGTGGCAGTACACATTCCTTATCTCACCACCATGTGCAAAAAGATTAGGAATAGCCAGAGTAGAAGCACCTACCCTACTTGTGGAATTGGCAAATGGTCGTGAGGTAACTTGTACCAGGCAAACTGCTAAGGTGGAATTATTTCTGGGAGGAAAGAAGACTTCAGTCAAATTCAGAGTCATGAATTTAGGTATCCATGAGTGTCAACTCGGAATGGATTGGCTTAAGCCCAACGACGCCCGCATTCACTATGGAGGAAAGGGTCAAGTTTCTTTTCGAAACTCTGAAAGGGAATTAGTTACAAATCAAGGTGAGGCAGGAGTTCCAAGAATCCAATTGGCCAAAGTATCTCGGATCATAAAAGGAGTCAGAAAAGGATTACCCGTTTATTTGATCAAACTCAACAAGTTAGATCAAAAGCAAGAGTTTCATGAAGGACCTTCTTGGCTAAAGGAATACACTAACATATTCCCTGAAGAATTGACTGAACTTCCGCCTCAAAGAGAAGTAGATCATGAGATTAGGTTAGTGCCTGGAGCTGCACCAATTGCAAAGAGACCTTATAGAATGTCCATACCAGAAGCAATTGAGCTGAAGGAACAACTCAAGCAACTGTTAGATTAGGGCTACATCCGGCCTAGCAATTCACCATGGGGAGCTCCAGTACTATTCCAGAAAAAGGAAGATGGGACACTTCGACTATGTATTGATTACCGAGGGTTGAATCAATCAACAGTCAAGAACAAGTATCCTATTCCTAGAATAGATGAGCTTCTTGATTGTCTTCAGGGTGCAAAGTTCTTCTCCAAGATTGATCTCAGGTCAGGTTACTATCAGATAAGGATCAAGGAAGAAGATATCCCAAAGACGGCCTTCAATACAAGATATGGGCACTTTGAGTTCCTGGTTAGGTCATTCTGGCTTACGAATGTACCTGCTACCTTCAATAGATTAATGCAGGACATTTTTAGGCCATATCTTGATGATTTCGTGCTTGTCTTTTTCGATGACACTTTAGTCTATTCTAAATAGGAAGAAGATCATGAACCTCAACTTCGGATTGTCCTTGAGACAATGAGGTCACATAAACTGTATGCAAAAATGAAGAAGTGTGCATTCTTCAAGCGTCAGATTGAATATCTGGGATTCATAGTATCATCAGAAGGAATATCGGTTGAGCCAGCCAAGGTCAGAGATGTGCTTGAATGGCCAACACTAGTATCTATCAAAGAAATACGTAGCTTTCTTGGATTGACTTGATGGTATAGGGCCTTCATAAAAAACTATGCTTTGATTGCAGCACCTCTGACGAATTTACTAAAGAAGCAAACTTCCATTACATGGTCAACTCCCAGACAGAATAGCTTCGACAAATTGAAGCAAAGTCTGGTATCAGCACCTATTCTAAAACTTCCAAACCTCAATAAAGAGTTTGAGGTAGTAACTGATGCTAGCATTCTTGCCTTGGGGTGTGTACTTATGCATGAAGGTCATCCAGTAGCATACTCTTCAAGGAAATTGAAGAGTCATGAAAAGAATTATGTCACGTATGATCTGGAATTACTAGCTGTCATCCATGCTCTAAAGCTTTGGAGACACTACCTGTTGGATAACAAGTTTACTCTAGTAACGGATCATAAGAGTCTCAAATGGATTTTTACCCAGAACGAGCTCAACATGAGGCAACGTCGGTGGATTGAAGTGTTGGAGGAATATGATTTTGAAATCAAGTACCGACCAGGGAAAGAGAATGTAGTTGCCCATGCACTTAGTCGCAAGGCATTCCTAAATTCGATCTCTGGCTACAAAAGTATCTATGCCAAACAACCCTATACTTGAATTAGCTAGAGAGGAAGCATGCCATGATTTGGCCTACCAAACAATGCTAAAGGAAATATATACCAAGGAGCAAAATCAAAAGTTGCAAGCTAAGTATCAGGAATTCTCCATTGATAATGGACTTGTCTACTACAGAACAAGGCTTTGTATACTAGCAAGCCAGTCACTTAAGCAGAAGATAATATGGGAAGCTCATGATTCCCCTTTCGCAGGACATCCTGGCTATGGTAAGACTCTTAATGCAATTAGAAAGAGCTACCATTGGGAGAGGCTTAAAGGTGACATTCTCAAATATGTCACTGAGTGTTTCTCTTGCCAACGTATCAAATCCGAACATGTCATGATGCCAGGAAAACTGCAACCACTTGACATTCCCCAAATGAAATGGGAATTCATCAGTATGGATTTTGTTGTAGGCTTACCCCAAGTCAAGGGAGGATAAAACTCCATCATGGTTGTGGTTGACATGCTTACCAAGGTTGCACACCTGATTCCAGTAAAGACAAACTATAAAGCCTTCGACATTGCAAGATTGTTTATCAAGGAGATATTCAAGCTACATGGTTTACCTAGAAGAATCATGAGTGATCGAGATTCTCTCTTCACATCACACTTCTGGAGAGCTATCTTTGAAGCTATTGGGACTCGACTCTGTTTTAGCACCGCCTACCATCCCCAAACGGATGGCCAAAAAGAGCGAGTAAATCAAGTCATCAAGGATATGCTTAGGGCATACTGCTGTCGACAGCCGAAAAGGTGGATTCAATACTTGCCGTCGGTTGAATTTGCCTACAATTCTTCTTACCAGCAGAGCATTCAGATGACTCCTTTCCAAGCATTGTATGGTCATGATTGTCGAAGTCCTCTAAACTTTTCTGATCCAACCCCACGGGTTGAAGCATCAAGGCAAATGTTGGAAGACATGGATGATCAAATAAAGTCAATAAGACAAGACATACAAGCGGCCAAGGATAGACAAAAGGCATACGCAGATTTAAAGCATCAAGAAAGAGTCTTCAAAGAAGGAGACATGGTCTTCATTCGCGTACGCCCTAAAAAGAGTTCTCTATCCCTAGGAGATTGCAAGAAGCTAAGTCCAAGGTATTGTGGGTCGTAGAAAATCCTCAAATGCCTAGGACCCAATGCTTATAGATTGCAATTCCCTGAGAACCTAAAGGTTCACAATGTATTCCATATCAGCCTATTGAAAAAATATGTACCCAATCCTAACCATGTACTTGATGACCAACAAATTGTAATGCCTAGTTAAGGAGTCCTTGAACTAAGGCCGGATAGGATCTTAGATGTTAGAGGGAGATTGTTAAGATCTAGAACCTTGAGAGAATGCCTCGTCCTGTGGAAAGAAAATTCGGAAGAGGATGCCACCTGGGTAGATGAAGGCACTCTCAACCATCAATATCCCGAGTTTATCTCGAGATGAGGACATCTCGATTCTTCTAAGGGGGAGAGAATGTAATATATTAAATAAATAAAAGGAAATAAAAATTCGCCTTCATGGCAGCGCATGTGCTATGTCATGACGCCGCGAGAGCTACGGGGATCGATAGGGAATAGAGGGGGGGGCCAGCAAGCTCCTCGTTGGAGCTTGCTCAGGACCTCTCTATGCATACTGACAGGCAAGGGGGGAGGATTCCCTCCCCTCCCCTATATAATGAAGAAGGGCCGTAGTTGCAAGACATGAAGAGAGGAGGCGAGGAAATTAATGCTACTGCTGTCGACGTGCTGTGAGAAGAGGGGGAGGTCCGCCATATCACCACCGCCCCGCTAAGGAGGAATCGCCCTGCATGCATTCGACAGTCCGCAGAGCCGACTCCATCGACATTCGACGTCATCTCCCCACGTGGCTTCAGAGATTCCAGAGAAGCTCAAGAAGCTTCTTGAAGCTTCTAAGGGGGACCACCTTCAAGCCCCCGTTCCTGTGCTTTTTCATTCCCCCTCTCCTCGATTTTTTTAAACCCTCAAGCCCCCTTTGGTTGTTTTTTTCCCTTTCACCCCCATATCATTTTTTACACTAAAAACCCCCTCCCCAGTTTTTCTTAGAACCCTTTTTAACCCCTCCCGATTTTTACCCCTTAAAAATCCTTTCACCCCGCCTAGTCTTAAATCCCTTAACCTTTTTCCATGGGCCATTAATCTTCCACATCCTTTGGCCTCGTAAACCGCAAATTTTCTTTTCCCCCCCCCGTACCTAAATCTATAAGTCCCCTCTTGTGAGCCCGCATTTCACCCTATATTCCTTTTAATACACTCGTAAGCCCTTTTTAACCCCGTGTTCCCTTTTGCCTCTCCTCCCTACTATAAATCTTTCCCTCTCCGAAGAAGCTAAGAACCTAAAGGTCTTATTATCCCTTCTCGAGGTCAATCATTTAAACGGCTCCTTGCCTAGAAAGAGAGATAGTGGAAATCCGAAAAGGAGAGTAAAAGATGCCTTCACATCCAAAGGGTAACAATTGCGATCCCGCCTAAGAAAGTCCAAGGAGTAGCTGCGGGAGGGTCGTCTCCCGGTATCCATGTGGATATTTCACCCCAAACCTAGGTTTTTCCTTCTTGGTTTTTTATCGATTTTAAGTCAATCATGCAAAGATGAATTGTTTGAGATAGGATATATTTTTCCGAGTTATTTACAATGAAGGAGTTTAGTTTAATTGAATAAATGATAATGTATAGGAAATAGTTTCCTTCGAATAGCATCATGCATTTATAACGAATTACGAACAAGATTATCTACTTACTATAGTAGTATATTTCAATTTAAATTCATGAAGGTTTTTTTACGTTGCTCAAATTACTAGGAAATTATAATTGCTAATTGCATATCTTGGCAAGGAAAAGAATGTTAATTGGCATAAGTTTCGTTTGCAAGGAAAAAGGAAGATTAAATTGAATTTACCTACCACAAAGCAATAAAAATTAGGACTGAAAAATCAATTGTCACAAGGATAACAAATTGTTCCGAGGTGATCAATATTTTCTTCCAAAAGATAACCAAATCAATCTAAATTTAGAAATACCATGCTGAAAAATATGCCTTGGGAATGATTTAAAGACCAAAGAAACGTTTATACCTTAAGCACTTGACTACCTTCCCTGATTGTAGGGTCAATTAATTTCGTAAAGGTATAAGAACTAGGGTTGTCCCTAAGGTTCTTAAAAAAGAGACCCTAGGTCTGACATATGTCAACTTAAAGAATCTAAAACGGATTATTTCATCGCACGACTTGCGCAGCAAGTACGAAGTCATTTAGTCTTGTGATTTATTCACAAGGAGAAAGGGTAAATACCCTTAAAAAGGATGGCAGATCCTTATGCAAGTTATCTTGCAAAAGGACGTATTCTTGGATATCCTTCTAAATAAGGAAAGTTATAAACCGGAAACTAAAGTATCTAACAAACTTTAGGGTTGACCAAGTTGGGTTAATAAGGTATGCACTAACCCAGAATATAAAGGATCTCGCCAAGTTGCAAGACACCTTGGAACGAGTGCTGATACACTCAAAAGGAAAGAATAATTCCTTAGCAGTTTGCCAAACAACACGGTCGATTAATGGAAATGTTTGTGCTTGCTACAGATTTTTTAGCACTATTTGAATTATGAATTACAAACTAAATGAATACCTATACTTCAGGTTCAAGGTCTGAAGGGAGAGGCAGTTTCAGTTACCCCCGACTGCCTGCCTGACCCTAACCAAGGGGGTTGTTGACCGTGCCAGGAACGTGCACCAAACCCGCCGCGAGAGGTCTCTCCGTTGAGCTCTACTTGGAGCAGGAGGACGCCTTCCGGGTCCTTCACAAGAGGCTAACGTGACTCGGGATTGGATCTCAAGGCCCCTATACTAGTCTACAGGCGGAAGCTTGGAATAGTGATCCCTGTGGATTACTGGATAGCCTTAGGGCGGATTATGGACAAGCCTATAGGCGGAACTCCTTGTATTTCAATTATGAAAAATAATGTTATGTAATAAAGAACTTGTTTGATATTGTTTTTCTATGTCACGTGATAAGATTACGTGAAGGAACTAGTGCTTAACAATTTAATTAAAGAAGCTGGTTGTTACATGTCAAATTGATGTGTTAGATAATTACATAACTAAAAAAAACTAAGGAAAGTGCGGAGGATGGGCCATAGGTCCGTCGTGCAGTTGGGTGGTCCCGGTTAGCCGGGAACTTTTCTCAAAGAACAGCGGGATGATCGTCAAAGAAAATGAATAACGAAAACAATGACCTAGAGTTATGTCTTAACCGATTTACACTGTTTTAGGGGAACGGAATGGGACTACGCCTTATATGGCAGAGAGGTTGAGCTTTGTATCCCTCTCGTTTCCCATTCTCCTTGAACCAAGTGCAGCGTGAATCCACTTCGGACTTGGCGTTTCTGCGTAAAGTAGTTCGCTTGGGTCCGATGCTAGTTGCTGTTGGTTAATGACCAGTCAAGAAAACCCTAATTCTGGTCAATCCTAAGTGGGAACGGCCAGGATACTTCCGCTACGTGGGAGACGCGGAAAGACCTAGATCGCAAATCCTGTAACATTCCATGGGAGTGTCGGCGGGCGGAGCTTTCTAGACATCCTTTCCGATGGACTGCTAAGATGTGTCCTGGATGATACGAAGAGGACACGTTACAGTTGGTATCAGAGCCGACCAAAAACGGAATTGTTTTTATGAGATCTCAATAAAATGAAGTAAAGAAATTGTTGCTGTCCAAACATTTTCTTACCTTCAATACTGTCTTGCAGAATTATGGAGCGTGGAACAATTTTTTCGTATTTCGAGTCTTGTTTATGACTGCAATGAATTCTTTGCTTTACAGAAAAAGAATTGGGATGATGAACATCCTGGAGCAGATTTATAATCCATCACCTTTATATATAGAACGAAGATGGACGGGGTCTTCAGGAATCTACTATATAGCTGCCCATCGGTTTGCTTATCTATAGACCAACCTAAAGAGGATCAAATGGTTAGAAGACTTGAAGGTCGTGAAGCTGTTTGTTTTTGTGGAAGCTCACGTAAATTCAACTTTACATATCCGAGGTCTAAGGGTTGAGACGAACTCATATGTATATGAGGAAGTAACCCATGTAATCCCAACCGACAGGATTAAAGTGTTGGGCCGCCATGAGAAGTATGGATTCCAACGAAAAGGGTATCCTGAACTTCCAATGACTTATCGATTCCTAAAGATCCATAACCCAAAACCCTACTATTACAGAGTTCCTGTAGACAAATGCAATACAACGTTGTTCTCCCCAAACTGAATGTAACGATTGGCTTATCATTGCATGAAATGTTGTATTCAAAAGGGCTATGTCCATGTAAATACAAATAAAGACTTCTTCTTATCAATATCTGGCTGTGCATAAGAGTTGTTAAAAAGTTAAGTAGCTACATTGTTTACTAGATAACTAAACTAAAAATGAAAGATAAGCTAACATCGATTATCATATAATAACATTACGAAAACCTTTATTCAGGCACAACCCCAAGTACAGGTTTCAAATTCGCCTCCTACATCAAGTACTGTTGTGATCCAGGAGAAGAAGTTCCTCCTCAAGCAGATAAAGCCACTCGAGTTTGACGGGAGAGGTAGGTTTGTTCAGGCTGATGCTGAAATTTGGATTGAATCTATGGAGGATTACTTGGAAGCAGCCGGTACTGCACCCGCCAACCAGGCTATGCTCGCCAAGTTAAAACCCACCGGCGAAGCCAGACTTTGGTGGAAGCAATGGTGCACGGATCAAGGGATTTCAGAGGGATCCGTTACCTGGGAGAAGCTGAAGAAAGCCGTGCAGGGAAGATACTTACCACCTGCATATCGCACGTAGAAAATGAACGAGTTCTACGAGCTAAAACAGCTAGGACTCACTCTTGACGCATACTACTCTAAATTTGTCTCACTTTTAAAGTATGCGCCACAGATGGATATGACACATCAGGTGTCCAAATTTTGTGCGGGCTTAAATCCACCAGTAAATAACCGTCTCGAATCTATGCGTCCATCATATCTTCAGGATGCACTCATTCGAGCGGCGCCTATAATTCAGGAGGTGCAAGCTAGACCAAGGAGTGACAAAACTTGGTCTTAAAATGACCCCAACAAAGGAGCATTCTGACCTCAAATGAAGAGAGTTCAAGGTCATAATCAGGGACAAAGAAAGAAAGCAAGGACAAATAACCTCAACAACTTTGTTCCTACTCAAATTAATGGCCAAAACCTCCATTGTTTCCATTGCAACGAACCCGATCACTTCAAGAGGCAATGTCCCAAGCTCAGCGGAGGACATCGCCAAACACCTTTCCAAGGAGCAGGCTGTGGTCAAGGAGCCACTACCCGTGGAAGAGGAAGAACCGCCTGCATTGCCAATAGGCAAAGATGCGAAGAAGAAGAAGAGGAAGATCCGACCATGGAAGCAGAATTCAAAAAAGTGACAGTCCATGCCGCTTTACACAAGAAAGGGCCGAATCGCCAGTTCTCGGTGATTCAGACACCGTCGGACTATCAAGGTAAAGGTTTCAAAACCTTGATTGATTGTGGCAGTACACATTCCTTTATCTCACCAGCATGTGCAAAAAGATTAGGAATAGCCAGAGTAGAAGCACCTACCCTACTTGTGGAATTGGCAAATGGTCGTGAGGTAACTTGTACCAGGCAAACTGCTAAGGTGGAATTATTTCTGGGAGGAAAGAAGACTTCAGTCAAATTCAGAGTCATGAATTTAGGTATCCATGAGTGTCTACTCGGAATGGATTGGCTTAAGCCCAACGACGCCCGCATTCACTATGGAGGAAAGGGTCAAGTTTCTTTTCGAAACTCTGAAAGGGAATTAGTCACAACTCAAGGTGAGGCAGGAGTTCCAGGAATCCAATTGGCCATAGTATCTCGGATCATAAAAGGAGTCAGAAAAGGATTACCCTTTTATTTGATCAAACTCAACAAGTTAGATCAAAAGCAAGAGTCTCATGAAGGACCTTCTTGGCTAAAGGAATACACTAACGTATTCCCTGAAGAATGACTGAACTTCCGCCTCAAAGAGAAGTAGATCATGAGATTAGGTTAGTGCCTGGAGCTGCACCAATTGCAAAGAGACCTTATAGAATGTCCATACCAGAAGCAATTGAGCTGAAGGAACAACTCAAGCAACTGTTAGATCAGGGCTACATCCGGCCTAGCAATTCACCATGGGGAGCTCCAGTACTATTCCAGAAAAAGAAAGATGGGACACTTCGACTATGTATTGATTACCGAGGGTTGAATCAATCAACAGTCAAGAACAAGTATCCTATTCCTAGAATAGATGAGCTTCTTGATCGTCTTCAGGGTGCAAAGTTCTTCTCCAAGATTGATCTCAAGTCAAGTTACTATCAGATAAGGATCAAGGAAGAAGATATCCCAAAGACGGCCTTCAATACAAGATATGGGCACTTTGAGTTCCTGGTTATGTCATTCTGGCTTACGAATGCACCTGCTACCTTCAATAGATTAATGCAGGACATTTTTAGGCCATATCTTGATGATTTCGTGCTTGTCTTTTTCGATGACACTTTAGTCTATTCTAAATAGGAAGAAGATCATGAACCTCAACTTCGGATTGTCCTTGAGACAATGAGGTCACATAAACTGTATGCAAAAATGAAGAAGTGTGCATTCTTCAAGCGCCAGATTGAATATCTGGGATTCATAGTATCATCAGAAGGAATATCAGTCGACCCAGCCAAGGTCAGAGATGTGCTTGAATGGCCAACACTAGTATCTATCAAAGAAATACGTAGCTTTCTTGGATTGACTTGATGGTATAGGGCCTTCATAAAAAACTATGCTTTGATTGCAGCACCTCTGACGAATTTACTAAAGAAGCAGACTTCCATTACATGGTCAACTCCCAAACAGAATAGCTTCGACAAATTGAAGCAAAGTCTGGTATCAGCACCTATTCTAAAACTTCCAAACCTCAATAAAGAGTTTGAGGTAGTAACTGATGCTAGCATTCTTGCCTTGGGGTGTGTACTTATGGAGGAAGGTCATCCAGTAGCATACTCTTCAAGGAAATTGAAGAGTCATGAAAAGAATTATGCCACATATGATCTGGAATTACTAGCTGTCATCCATGCTCTAAAGCTTTGGAGACACTACCTCTTGGGTAACAAGTTTACTCTAGTAACAGATCATAAGAGTCTCAAATGGATTTTTACCCATAACGAGCTCAACATGAGGCAACGTCGGTGGATTGAAGTGTTGGAGGAATATGATTTTGAAATCAAGTACCGACCAGGGAAAGAGAATGTAGTTGCCCATGCACTTAGTCGCAAGGCATTCCTAAATTCCCCAGTTTTGCAGAATCCATCAATGGCCAGATCTCTGGCTACAAAAGTATCTATGCCAAACAACCCTATACTTGAATTAGCTAGAGAGGAAGCATGCCATGATTTGGCCTACCAAACAATGCTAAAGGAAATATCTACCAAGGAGCAGAATCAAAAGTTGCAAGCTAAGTATCATGAATTTTCCATCGATGATGGACTTGTCTACTACAGAACTAGGCTGCGTATACTAGCAAGCCAGTCACTTAAGCAGAAGATAATATGCGAAGCTCATGATTCCCCTTTCGCAGGACATCCTGGCTATGCTAAGACTCTTAATGCAGTTAGAAAGAGCTACCATTGGGAGAGGCTTAAAGGTGACGTTCTCAAATATATCACTGAGTGTTTCTCTTGCCAATGTATCAAAGCCGAACATGTCATGATGCTAGGGAAATTGCAACCGCTTGACATCCCCCAATTGAAATGGGAATTCATCAGTATGGATTTTGTTGTAGACTTACCCCAAGTCCAGGGAGGATACAACTCCATCATGGTTGTAGTTGACATGCTTACCAAGGTTGCACCCCTGATTCCAGTAAAGACAAACTATAAAGCCTCCGACATTGCAAGATTGTTTATCAAGGAGATATTCAAGCTACATGGTTGACCTAGAAGAATCATTAGTGATCGAGATTCTCTCTTCACATCACACTTCAGGAGAGCTATCTTTGAAGCTATTGGGACTCAACTCTGTTTTAGCACCGCCTACCATCCCCAAACGGATGGCCAAACAGAGCGAGTAAATCAAGTCATCGAGGATATGCTTAGGGCATACTGCTATCAAGAGCCGAAAAGGTGGATTCAATACTTGCCGTTGGTTGAATTTGCCTACAATTCTTCTTACCAGCAGAGCATTCAGATGACTCCTTTCCAAGCATTGTATGGTCATGATTGTCGAAGTCCTCTAAACTTTTCTGATCCAACCCTAAGGGTTGAAGCATCAAGGCAAATGTTGGAAGACATGGATGATCAAATAAAGTCAATAAGACAAGACATACAAGCGACCAAGGATAGACAAAAGGCATACGCAGATTTGAAGTGTCAAGAAAGAGTCTTCGAAGAAGGAGACATGGTCTTCATTCGCGTACGCGCTAAAAAGAGTTCTCTATCTCTAGGAGATTGCAAGAAGCTAAGTCGAAGGTATTGTGGGCCGTACAAAATCCTCAAATGCCTAGGACCCAATGCTTATAGATTGCAACTCCCTGAGAACCTAAAGGTTCACAATGTATTCCATATCAGCCTATTGAGAAAATATGTACCCAACCCTAACCATGTACTTGATGACCACCAAATTGTAATGCCTAGTAAAGGAGTCCTTGAACTAAGGCTGGATAGGATCTTAGATGTTAGGAAGAGACACTTAAGATCTAGAACCTTGAGAGAATACCTCATCCAGTGGAAAGATTATTCCGAAGAGAATGCCACCTGGGTAGATGAAGGCACTCTCAACCATCAATATCCCGAGTTTATCTCGAGATGAGGACATCTCGATTCTTCTAAGGGGGAGAGAATGTAATATATTAAATAAATTTTTTTAAAAAATTGCGCCTTCATGGCGGCGCATGTGCTATGCCATGACGTCGTGAGAGCTATGGGGATCGACATGGAATAGAGGGGGGGGCAAACAAGCTCCTCGTTGGAGCTTTCTCAGGGCCTATCCATGCATACTAACAGGCAAGGGGGGGAGGATTCCCTCCCCTCCCCTATATAAAGAAGAAAGGCCGTAGTTGTAAGACACGAAGAGAGGAGGCAAGGAAATTAATGCTGCTGCCGTCGACGTGCTATGAGAAGAGGGGGAGGTCCGCCATATCGCCACCGCCCCGCTGAGGAGGAATCGCCCTGCATCCATTCGACAGTCCGCAGCGCTGACTCCATCATCATTCAACGTCAAATCCCCACGTGGCTTCAGAGATTCCAGAGAAGCTCAAGAAGCTTCTTGAAGCTTCTAAGGGGGACCACCCTCAAACCCCCCTTCCTCTGCTTTTTCATTCCCCCTCTCCCCGGTTTTTTTAAACCCTCAAGCCCCCTTCTGGTGTTTTTTTCCCTTTCACCCCCATATCCTTTTTTACACTAAAAACCCCCTCTCCGGTTTTTCTTAGAACCCTTTTTAACCCCTCCCGATTTTTACCCCTTAAAAATCCTCTCACCCCGCCTAGTCTTAAATCCCTTAACCTTTTTCCATGGGCCATTAATCTTCCACATCCTTTGGCCTCGTAAACCGCAAATTTTCTTTTCCCCCCCCGTACCTAAATCTATAAGTCCCCTCTTGTGAGCCCGCATTTCACCCTATATTCCTTTTAATACACCCGTAAGCCCTTTTTAACCCCGTGTTCCCTTTTGCCTCTCCTCCCTACTATAAATCTTTCCCTCTCCGAAGAAGCTAAGAACCTAAAGGTCTTATTATCCCTTCTCGAGGTCAATCATTTAAATGGCTCCTTGCCTAGAAAGAGAGATAGTGGAAATCCGAAAAGGAGAGTAAAAGATGCCTTCACATCCAAAGGGTAACAATTGCGATCCCACCTAAGAAAGTCCAAGGAGTAGCTGCGGGAGGGTCGTCTCCCGGTATCCATGTGGATATTTCACCCCAAACCTAGGTTTTTCCTTCTTGGTTTTTTATCGATTTTAAGTCAATCATGCAAAGATGAATTGTTCGAGATAGGATATATTTTTCCGAGTTATTTACAATGAAGGAGTTTAGTTTAATTGAATAAATGATAATGTATAGGAAATAGTTTCCTTCGAATAGCATCATGCATTTATAACGAATTACGAACAAGATTATCTACTTACTATAGTAGTATATTTCAATTTAAATTCATGAAGGTATAAAAGCTGCATCTTGCAGCATTAACCCTATTCTTTTTGCAACAAGTCATGATGAAATTCATGAAAGGTTTTTTTTACGTTGCTCAAATTACAAGGAAATTATCATTGCTAATTGCATATCTTGGCAAGGAAAAGAATGTTAATTGGCATAAGTTTCGTTTGCAAGGAAAAAGGAAGATTAAATTGAATTTACCTACCACAAAGCAATAAAAATTAGGACTGAAAAATCAATTGTCACAAGGATAACAAATCCTGCCGAGGTGATCAATATTTCCTTCCAAAAGATAACCAAATCTATCTAAATTTAGAAATACCATGCTGAAAAATATGCCTTGGGAATGATTTAAAGACAAAAGAAACGTTTATACCTTAAGCACTTGACTACCTTCCCTGATTGTAGGGTCAATTAATTTCGTAAAGGTATAAGAACTAGGGTTGTCCCTAGGTTCTTAAAAAAGAGACCCTAGGTCCGACATACGTCAGCTTAAAGAATCTAAAACAGATTATTTCATCGCAGGACTTGTGCAGAAAGTACGAAGTCATTTAATTTTGTGATTTATTCACAAGGAATGATTAAAAGCTCCTTGTGTGTGTCTCTCTCTCTATTTCCCCATTTCTTTATTATCTTTCATGTTTATTTGTAATGTGTCCACCTGTTATCTTCAGGACACGTCTTAGCAGTCCATCAGAAAGTATGTCTAGAAAGCTCCACTCTGGCACTCCCATGGAATGTTACGGAGTTTGCGATCTAGGACTTTTCGCGTCTGCCACATAGCAGAAGTATTCCGGCCATTCCCACTTAGGACTGACCTGAATTAGGGTTTTTCCTATTGGTCATTTCCTAACGGCAACTAGCGTCGAACCCGAGCGAACTACTTTACGCAGACACGCCAGGTCCGAAGTGGATTCACACTGCTCTTGGTTCGAGGAGAATGGGAAACGAGAGGGATGCGAAGCTCAACCTCTCTGCCATAAGGCATAGTCCCATTCTCTTCCCCTAAAACAGCGTAAATCATGATCATTTATAGCTTAGACTCTAGGTTAACGCTCTTGTTGTTCGTGTTCTTTGAACGATCTTCTTGTTGTCCATCATGATTGAGAAAAGTTCTCAGCCAACTGGGACCACCCATCCGTAGGATGGACCCATGGCCACATCCACCACACTTTCCTCATGTTGTTTTAGTTATCTAATTACCTACCACATTTAGTTGGACATGTATCTCAATACTCTACTCTAAGTGACCATGCATCCTCCTCTCTATCCCAAGAAAGCAAGAACATAAGACTAGCTTTGAGGTGTAGTGAACTCACTAACTTACCTTCCCCCATTTTAGTCTAAAAGCTTGAAGGCTAGAAGATGGTTCCATGATCTAAGAAATATGATTTGATGTAGTTGCTTCTTCGTATCAACCACGAAGTACACCAACAAGCTGAGATTCTAGTAGAGAAGAAAAGAAAAGTAAGAGAATTACGAAGAGCTTCACCTTCCCTTTGTCCCTCACTCAATACTCCTCTCACTCTCTTTCTCTCTCTCTCTCTCTCATTCACTCTCAACAATGGAGGAAATATGATAGAATACAAGAAGAGAATAGAAAGCTTCAATAGTCACACCAATAGAGCTTCTGCAGCATGGGTGCACCAAAAGGGAAAATACAATTGAAACTTTCCATCCTTATATAGGCTCAAACTATAGTTAGGGTTAGGTCACCTCTCAAGAGCAAGGCACCATTTCAAGGTTACGGATTTCACCCCACTTTGTGTTTTAGAGTTTAGGCCCTTGTAAATTAGAATTTGCACCCCTTTTTTGTTTTAGGGTTTGCACCCTCTTTGGCATCCTATCTCTTTTGCGGGATCTAGGCCGATCAATTCTTATAACATACTTGTACCTTAACCTAAAAAGACTAAGCATACATTAGTTTAATGACGAATACATATACGCGACCCATACAACAATTATGGTTATGACAAATACAACTACATGTGATAAATACAATGTCCAAGGGAGTAAGCCCAGCTCTCACAAAATAATACGTCCATGGGAATCTATTGTCCATGAGTACAACAATAATACACAAGTAGCCAAAACAATACAATAAATCTTCGTACAATTATAATCCTTCTAATAATAGTAGCCAACACTTGCACTTTGACTTTTCTTTAATAACTACCTCTTGCAACTCCCCCTACAAGAAGACATTCTTAACATCCATTTGATGCATGATCTAACCCTTTGATGCTACCACTACTATGATAGTCCTTAAAGTAGCCATTTTAGCCAGTGGAGTAAGTGTCTCCTCATAATCAATACCATGAGTCTACACATATCCTTTGGCAATCAATCGTGCCTTATAGAACTCAATAGATCCATTTATAGCCAATAGCTTAGTTGCCTTCAAGAAAAGGCTCCAATTTTCATGTATCATTCTCCTTAAATGCAACTATTTTTCCATCCGTAGTAGGATCCCAATACTCATTAACCAATGCATTCTCAGAACAACTGGTTTCATATCTTCCACAACCTTAGTCATGTATGCATAGTAATGAGCTACATTAATATCTTATATCAATCATTGCAGTGACTTCATTACTTTATTTGACTTGCATGGATCTCAATCACTACCAAGTGCTTTAGCATCTTTTTGTGCCTTCTGTATGCTAGGTGTTTTAATAGATGGAATTCCAAACTCCTTATTTAGTCTCTACTTAGAGCCATTTGAACCAACACCAATGTGAGAGAAAATTGATTATACATATGCCATAATAGCTAAGTCTTTAACTTTTCCTTTTCCTTTTCTTGATATCTATGATATACATGGTGGAGTATCTTATGACATAAATCTACCACTCCAAGGTCTATTAATAGAATCATGACTAAGAGACTCTTGTGGTCCACTCAATGTCTCTAACTACTAACCTATTTTATATACTTCCACACTATCATGCTCATCAGTCCAAGCTACATTCTATACATACTATGCCATCTTATTTAATAAAAGAAAATATCCTTGGTAGCTCTCTACTCATGTCTACTAAGGTTATAATATCTATATATCTTTTTCTCAAGGGAATATTCCAGAAATACACATTTTTTTACTTTGGGATCCAATTTACTATGCAACTCATTAAGAATATGCACATAAGAATAAATCCAAATACTTTTAGAAATGACAAATTTGACTTCCTATCTCTAAAATCATGTTCGAGTGGATGTTGAGATAGATGTACTCTAGTCTTTGAGTGCTATTGTTGGTAGGAACTCATTGGAGTCTTCTTTGGTGATAAGATGTTGGAAATTAGGTTGAGTTTTGAGGGGAAATCAAGGTGTGGCCTGAGTAGTTGATTTGGGAATTTTGGGTGATATTGCGAGTCTTGGAGAGACTCAATGTGATGTTGAGAACAATGTATGTGTTGTTGGGATCCCTAAAGTGGCTCAATTTGTTGTTGACTTTGGGTGTGATGTTGAGAAGAGTGGAGATTACTTAGCATATGTCACTATTTGTGTTGATAAATTCTTAGCAAAGTTAGACAAGAAGGAGAGGGTGGAAACCTCTTTTAAAGATCTTGAGAGATCATTCATAGTCCCTAGACAAGACCATCAAGTATATTTTTTTGCAAGAAGATGTTGAGAACAAAGAAGATTGGGATTGTGGTTCGAAGGAGCCCGAGATTGAAATGGAGGAAACTATGAGGGAATATGTACAAAAGGCACAAAAGAGGAGTCAACAACTTAGAGAAGATAAGTTCAAAAAAGCTAAAACAAAAAAATGAGAAAAATACTTTGGTACAAAAAATTAAAGGAGAAGAACTAGATGAGACACCTTTGGAAGATGCTTTTGAGGAAATAGGGAATGATTTTTTGGTTAAATACTGAAGAAAGGCATAGGGAGATACTTAAAGAGATGAAAGTCATGGGGAAGATGATTATGTTGGAGGACGTAGAGCTGCATAAGGAAGTAGGACTTGAAGCTTATCAGCATTCAAGTGTGATTGTATCTATTGTCCCTAAAGTGTTTGGAAAATCAAAGAAAAGAGTAATGGACCCATAAAAGAACTAGATGAGTGATAAGCCATAATTATATAAAGAGACATGATGTGCATGAATGTTTGCAGTATAATGGGCAAGCTAAATAAGTCATGCTTTTTGTGAAAAATCTTAAAAGCCCCTAATTAGTAGTGGAATATTTGTTTCTTGAAACCTTGTATGGAGATTTTGCTGATGCTTGTTCATTTGAAAAGCCAATAAGAACTCAAATTATAATATCCTAAGAGTTCAAAATATGTTTTTCCTTTGTATTTCCTAAAGCATATAACATTTTCTTGTCAATTTTGAGGAGTTGTAGAGGTTGACAATAAGGAGTTAGATATTGTAAGTCATGGAAATATGAAGGAAAGGCATATCTTCTAAATCCCAGAACTCATGCACTATATAGTGATAAAAGGGACATAGGCACACACTACACGTTGTTTTGGGAACATTGTAAGGGCCTCTCATACCATTTTTTTTCATTTACTCATATGCCATTGGGGAGACACACTTCATTGTACCAATACCCCTAATCGCACATTGTTGTGTTGCTACACGAGACATAATGTGAAAAACCTTGGACCACACCATCATCTAGCATTCTTATTAATCTAGAGAGTCAATGTCATATTTGTGATTAGTGTTAGTATCCATAGTATGAATAGTTCAAAAAAATGAAAATTTAGCTTATTTTTTACGTTTCAAATATTATTTCTTGTAAATATCCTAAAAATATGTTAAAAAGTTTTAAAATAGGGTGACATGGAGAAAGCAAGTGGCTTTTTAGCCAATTTTGGAAAATCTAATTAAAAAAGGGACTCTAAAATTTACACGGCACCCGATCGTAGTTTTCAAGCAGCAAACAACACTTCGAAGGATGGGAAGAATAAGAAAGAACTATCTGGGAGAATTTTGATTAGGGTCTCTTGGATTTTTACTCCCCTCTTTGAGACAATGGAACCATTAGATTTGTCATGTGAGGAGTAGAGAAAAAGCTAGTATTTGATGCACGTTTTTGGTCTACCAGGGAGCTCCAAGAGATCTAATGCTTTGAGATAACTTACGAGTAGTCCTAGACAAGGATTTTGTTTATCTTCTTAGGTTCTTTGAATCATTGAGCTTTGTCCTTATATTTTGTAAAGGCATTGGTAGATTTAAATCCCTTGGTTATTCTTTTTCTTCTCTTCTAGCTTATTCTCTACTTCATTCTCTCTAATCCCTACTGGATACGACCTTTCAACAAAAATCCCCTCACATTGGTGAATCCGATGACGTGAAAGTTTGTTGAAAAGTAAGGCAAGATGAGAGAACCTTAAAGCATACTTTCTAGTGATGTTTTGCAATAATTAGTGTAGAATATAAACATTCTTATGCAGGTACAACAATAACAATATGTAATGTATGCTTTTGCTCAAACAAAAACTATTGTGATGAATGCTCTACATGTAGTAGAGTGTGAGATGAAGTTGTTTAATGGTAGGTATGTATATGTATATTTGCATATCTATGATCAAAAGATGGAGTTCTTTGGGTTGGCTGGACTTGCATGGAGCCAATATTTTGTAAGGGTCACTATACATGAATTGAAAGCTAGAGTTATTGAATTGTACATGTAGGATGCTGACTGGGTAACTTTCAAGAAGACACTTAAGGATGAATTTTACATTGAAGACACCAATTTAATTACCCGTAAGACATTCTAGGAGTGGGTTCTAAATCCAATAAGGGTTGTGTGTCTACGAAGTTATTAAGAGAATTCAAAATTTAGTTTGAGCAGTTAAATCTTGTAGATTAGCATGCTCTTGCAAGTCAAAAAATTGAATTGTTTCTACAAACAACTAATCTTGAGCTTCAAGAGAATCTTGATGATTTGTTAGAGGACTAGACTATAGAGACATTGCTTAAAATAGAATGGAGGCATGTTAAGGATTTTTTTACTTCACTAGTGAAAAATCATAGAAGAAGAGAGAGATTGCATGTATCTAGCTTGCCCAATGTTACAAGCAAAACAATTAATGTATCCCCAGTAAGCCACTTGCTTCTAAGGCTAACCCTATGGCAGTACCTATTGTTTCCATTGTTAGGAGAGATGTACTAGATGAATTGGTTAAAGGCATACATGATCTTCAATTGAAGATTGAAAAATTGGATAAGAAAGGACAAGGGGAAAGGGGATTGGCAGCGATCCCTAAATTCAAGGAAAAGATGTATATGGTGTGATAGTTTGCACCATGAAATAAAGGATTGTGCTACTTATTAGGAGGCCTTGGCATGAAGGCTTATCTTTTGGAAAGATAGAAAAACCCATGCTCAAGAAATGAGATTACCTCTTGCTTTGAATTTTGGAAAGAGGGGTATGCAAAAGTTGTTAGAAGAGTTGGTTTTCCAAAATGCTTATGTGACTATACATGCTACGACTTCTAGTTTACAATTGGATAGAATGCCTAACCAAGTGATAGTTAGTCTAAAGGCTATAATATAAACACATGCATTGCATGCAATTGAAAAGAGGAAAGCTATTCATAGTGAATTGTCTTATACACGTTAAGACATTCATGACATAATTGGCTAGAAATCACTAGTACATGCATATTTAGCAAAATGGTAAAATATGGATGTACTTTTGGAAGAGAAATAGAAGAGATGAAGATAATGTAGAGACATCTAAGAGAGTGATAAGAAGAAGTGACGATCAACCGAAAGCTACAAATCAGCAACCTTCTAAGCATGTTATGGAAGAGGTTGGGTAGGTGTAGAAATAAGATAGCAAACAAGAGGGAAAAACAAAAGGAAAGTAGCCGAATATAAGCTCCACTTTGATATTGAGACAACCAGGGATGCCTTGGAAGTTCCTGTATTGAAAAGGTGAGCCATTATATATTTATATTTTCTTAATGCATCTAAAGATATTTACGAAACTCATGTTTTACTTGATATAGGGACTCAAAGAGAGATCAATGACTTATTGGATGTACATGATTTACAAGACATAGTTGTTGTCTTTGAGATAGTTCATGAGCTAGAGGCTATGAGGATAAAGGATCCTATATATGATGCTCCACAGTTGGAAAATGTTTTGCATGCTTTTTCAGAGGCCTTGATAGGCAATTCAAAGATACTTCAAGTTATGGACCACTTTACTATTTTCAGTGATGGTCAACATGTGCTAGATACAAGTGAGCCTCAAATTATGTTTGATGTGATACATAATTATCGATATAAAAAGATTTCCATATGCTAGAATCTGAAAAAGGAGGCATGTTGCTATGTATTTATTGATTGGTACCTTAATTACTCGTATATGGAGATTTAATAACCTCTAGTATATGATGCACACCCAAGGTGTGTTGATCCTAGAGTGGATGCTTGGTATGGTGTCTGAGTTGTGCAAATCCTAATCATTTTTATCTATGATCTAGGGGGATGTCTTCTTATTTGCATGATGAGCGAAAAGTTGATGCGACATGTGTTTGACTCGGATGGTGCATTGGTGGCATATATAGAGAATGTGGGTAGGTTCAGAGGGGGTGGATGTCGTGTCGCTAGTAGACACAGTGTCAAAAATGCTAAGCCACATTAGCATCTAGCTTTCTTATTAATCTAGAGAGTTCATGTCATATTAATGATTAGTGTTAGTGTCCATAGTATGGATGGCTCAAAAATATGAAAACTTTAGACAATTTTAGCATATTTTGGATGTTATTTCTTGTAAATATCCTAAAAATTTGTAGAAACCTTCTCGAATAGGGTGAAATGTAGAAATCAAGTGGCTTTTTAGCCTATTTTGAGAAATATCTGAGAAAAAAGAAGGGCTCTCAAATTCATGCAGTGCACAATCGTAGTTTTTAGGTAGCAAACAACACTCAGGAGATGGAAAGAAAAAGAAATAGCGATGATCTGGGAGAATTTTGGCCCAAATTCCTAGGGTTTTACTCCCATTTTGGAGCTAGCAGAACCATCATATTCGCCATGAGAGCAGTAAAGAAGAAACTAGTGTTTGGCATATATTTGTGGTCTATTAGGGAACTCCAAGAGACTGCTTCCGAGTAGTCCCAAACAAGGATTTTGTTTATCTTCTCATGTTCTATCAATACATAGTGATTTGAATCATTGAGCTTTGTCTTTATATTGTGTAAAGGCATTGGTGGATTTGAATCCCTTGCCTATTCTTTTTGTTCTCTCTCCATATTCTATACTTTCTTCTCTCTCAGATCCTTGGTGGATATGACCTTCACTACAAGGATACAGGGGAATAGCAACTGGGCAGTTCGGATACATATTAGCAGCATCGCTATTTGTGTCTCTATTTTTGTCGCATTTGCGATACAAATAGCAATGGTACTTAAAAAAAACCGATCGAAACCCGAGTGTAAAATTTTTCCGCAAAGAGCAAAAGAGAGAGCAAAATAGATTGTGCATTTAGGAGGGAGAGGGAGAGAAAGAGAGAAGGAGAGAAGGAGAGCTTATCACTATTGCCACTGCTGTTTGCAAAGAATAGGAGGAAGTGTACGAAGGGCAAAGACGAGCCGCTATTGCGAAGAGGAGAGGAAGAGTTCATCCTCGAGCATTTGAAATGTGACCATTTACCCAAATGACATAATCAAGTGTTGTGAGTACATTGCTTCCTCTTGGTCTGTTCTCGTTCATTCTCCTTTCCTTTTGTTTGTTTTTGTTGAGAATGAGGTGCATTGAGAGAGAAAGAGAGGAAATGAGAGAGGGAGAAGAAGGAAGAAAAAGGAAGAAAGAATGAGAGAGAGAGAAAATAAACATGAAACATAATAAAGAAAGAGAGAAATAGAGAGAGAGAGGGAGTGACAGAGACGAATGAATGAGAAAACATGAGGGAGTAGAGAAAAACAAAGAGAGGGTTTGTTTTTGTTCTTTAATTTCTTCTTTTTTCTGTTTTTTAAATTTAAAAATGATGTGCATTGAGGGAGAAAGAGAGGAAATTAGAGAGGGAGAAGAAGAAAGAAAAAGGAAGAAAGAATGAGAGAGAGGGGGAATAAACATGAAACATAATAAAGAAAGAGAGAAATAGAGAGAGAGAGGGAGGGAGAGAGGAGAATGAATGAGAAAACACGAGAGGGTAGAGAAAAACAAAGAGAAGGTTTATTTTCTTGTTCTTTAATTTTTTCTTGTTCTTAAAAGAAAAATTATGTGCATTGAGGGAGAAAGAGAGGAAATGAGATAAGAAATGAGGGAGGAGAATGTGGTGCATTAAAGGAGAATAAGAGGAAACGAGAGAGGGAGCAGAAGAAAGAAAAAGGAAGAGAGAAGGAGAAAGAGAGAGAGAATAAACATGAAAGATAATAAAGAAATGGGGAAATAGAGAGAGAGAGAGAGAGAGAGAGAGATAAGGAGCTTTTAATCATTCCCTATATAGGAAATTTTATGAAATGTAGAAAATTGGATGATATTTCCTATATATGCATTCATATATTCCCTACATATAACTAGGGAATTAAATTCCCCACATCTACTAGTAGGGAATTACACATCAAACCAGAGATTTTCCTACATTCTTTCAAAATTCCACATATAAGAGATAGGATAATGTGTTTTCCACTTTTAATAATAGAGAATTATAGATCACTTTAGTGAATTTCTATGTTCTTTTAAAATTCCCTATATAAGAGATTGTAAGAATATCATTTCCCACTTTTGATAATAGGAAATCAAATGTACATATAGAGAATTTCTTCCATTCTCTCAAAACTCTTTGTATAGGAGAATATAAGAAATTGAAGCATTAGTCTAGGTATTTAAGATATGGTACTTTTAAAAAAGTATAAATTTATTAAAGTTGGAATTGAAATTATGGAGATGAACCTTAGATTGTCTAAGAGCCATCTACCCCAAGTACATGCATATACACATGTGTACATCCATGCACCATTAAACATGCCCTCTCCAGTCCTAGTTAAATAGTCATATCTAGATGTAGCTATGGACTTGTTTTCCTTGGAATAAATCTTAAAAACTAGCTAGAAATGGCCCATTTTGTACAAATGGATAGCCTCAACCTAGTTAGTTACTCAATACTATACCAAAAATAACTCTATTTTGTTTATTTTATGCCCATGTAATGCAACAATGCTTGTTGCCTTTGCTCTAATAATTTTCTCTGATAATTTGAGAAATTTCCCTCCTTACTTTTTCAAAAGTTTATTTCAATAGTGCATTAATCCATGTGAAGATAACATATTACTAACTAATAACTAATTACTAGACAACATTTGAGTAGCTCAATACATATAAACACTAGTAGATATGATAGTTTGATTAGCAAGACGGGACAATTTGTTGTCTTTGATATGGAGGACATTGAATTATCCATGGATTTTTAATAAGGAGTAGTTGTACATTAGCCATAAATTGAACTATCCATGAGCTTTTAACAAGGGTGACTACTCCATATATTGAACCTTGATACTCACTATATTGGACTACAATAAAAGCATTAGTGTTGACATAAGCATGCAACTCAAAATTTGAGGAATTGAAGTAGATCCGTTGTGATATTTAGCATTGAGTAGAGGCATATACCATGTCATACCTCATATACTTACTCTCCTTTTGCATTTTTGGATACATTAGAAATGTTGCCTATGATTTTTTGATGAAAAATTGCAGCCTTAGGCAAGGAGAAGGTTATTGTTGCAAGAAGCAGAGGTTGTAGTAGTGTCTATTACTTCATGCTAATAATAAAAGGTATAGACTATTGCCATAAAATTTTTGAAGAGGAGGGATATTAATGTTGAATTTAAAACTAGTTATAGCACATAGAATAGTTTAGAATTTTGGGAAATACATTCCTACATAAGTAGATAATATTAGATAGAAGCCAAATTGTATATAGACTTGCGCAGCCTATGTTACTTAAGAGTTGAAGGTTACAATTAAATATTTGATGATGTCATGGAGAAGATGTACCATGCATATCAGTGTGACTAAAATTCTAAATTGGTCCTAGCTTTCAATAAATACAAATTAGAGTTGAAGATTGCATGTTTATCATGATTGGGATGCTCCACATTCATCTCAAGGCATGAGCATCTCAATCTATAGTTGTGAGGATAAGTATAGTTATTGGTAGTCTTTCTTTCTTAGATTCTATCCATCGTAGCTATGTATATAATTCTTTACATGGTGATATTGTCTCAGTCAATACTAATAATCAAATTCTTATGCTCTTTCTATGATCTCACTAGAAGAAATACATAAATTAGTACTTGCTTGATGTCTACAATATTAAAAGTTGGGCTAGAAGTAGGTATCTCATGTTGCTAGTGATGAATCCTCTTATGCATGTTATATCATGCTTTAGATGGTGATATTGATTGTGTTTTTTAGTACTAACAATCAAATTCTTATGCTCTTTCTCTCAGCTCACTCAAATCAATACATCATTTAAAACCTTCTTACAAGTCTAGAGTTTTAAAAGTTATTTGTTACAAGTAGGTGTCTCATGTTGCTAGTGGTGAACCTTATTATGTATGCCAATGTTTGAAGCTTTAGTGTGATTGTTTCAAAATCATGGGTCGTTTCTGTGTTCAGTAAGTTTATATTTTCTGAGTATTGTTATGCTTCTCATGCTTTGAGTGGTGCACAAAACTACTTTCTATATAGCAAATTCATATTATAACTAGTAATAAGATCAATCAAACTAGTAAGGATGCAACATTCCCTAGTTATAACTAGAGAATTTTAGTTTCATGAGGTTCTTCTAACTAGTAAATCCCTTTTTCTAGTTACTATCTACAAAATTAGAGCCCTATCTAGTAACATTATATGGTAAGTTGTTGTAAAACTAGTAACAATAATGAGATAACTAGGAGATTTTGAGACTCACTACTTATAACTAGTAAATTATTGTCTTCTAGCTAGCAAATTACATGCATTCTTTCTAGTCAATTAAGAACGTAAGATTGTCCTAGTTATAACTAGTAAATTGAGGTCCTTTGACCAAAAACTTATCTCATCTTCAACTAGAAATTTATTTTCCCATAATACTTGATAAATGAAAAATCTATAGATGATAAAATTATTACATTGAATATGGGTGTACCTTCAAGTAGGCAATGGGTTATTCTGCCAACATACCCTTATTTGTGTTCTTCACTATACATTCATGCATGTGCATGTTTATAGGTACTTGTATGCACATCCATACACCACCACTCATACATTGCTATACACATAATCCACTTACATACACATATGTATGTAACAAATATTATAGACATACATACACACATGTATGCATCTTTATGTCAAATATAATTTCACACCTAGATATATTTACACCTAAAACAATCTATGTGCACAAGCACGCACACACACACACACACACACATTCAAGGCCATAGTGACAATATTTGCACTATGTTGATGTAAAAGTGTATGTATATACATGTATGAATGTGTGTAGATACATATGAGACACATACACATAATTTTTGTGTATACGAATGTTTTTGTGTATCTACACTAGTGTATTATAGTCCATAGATCTGCATATGCACATATATTTACTGTATAACTCTATAAATGCATGAGCACACAACAAATATATACACAAATTGGATATCAACATATATGCATTGGCATGCCCCATCATTTTAATACACATCCAAAAAATTTTATAGGAATGTATTCATACCTATGCATGCACACGCACATACATATGCATGCTCATGTATGCATGTGTACATGTGTATACACACACATAGGCATGGCACATTGACACACAATACTATAGAAGTAAATGCATGGATACACATGTATAGTCTCCACCTTAATCTCATTTTAACATTCGTCGAATAATTTTGATATCGTAGTGTCTCCTCACCAAAAATTGTTGTCAAAATAGTATAAAGCATACTATGTTATGCATACAAACTATAGTTGTGGGTTGCCACAAAGGCCAAGAGTAGACTAGGTTGATCAATGAGAGCCAAAACATAGACTAGCTAGCATGGAATCATTGATCATTGGGCTTAACAGAGCTGGCTCAATATTGTGTACACCATTGGGAATTATTTACTTCTTCATATACACACACCCTCTTCTCTCATTGCACACTATGTAATTTTGCACACAGACACACACATACACTTCCCTCAATGTAGACTTATAATCACACATATTGCATAATTATGCAAACACATGCATAGCTATGATTTCTCAGCATTTTCTTAGCAAACCACTTTGTCAAAATAGTAAAAGCACACTCAAATGCACTCTTATGTATGGGTTGTAATAGAGCCAAAACACATGCTAATTTAATGAATGAAAATTGGAACACAAACTATCTAACATCAAATCATTGATTAGCGAGCATGAAATTATTGATCAATGGGCTTTATAGTGGACCCAACAGTATACATAGACACTATCACATATTGTCGACTTCTTCATATAGACACACATACATACATATAACCATAGTATATAACAGATCCCCGCCCCCCAACACATACACACAATCTACTTACATGGATATAAATACATACATTCTTATAAACACATTTAGGCAAGATGCATCAAACTTGAAAGAATGTGTTAGTGTTAGTGTTAGTGTTAAGGTCCTTTTTATGCTTTTTTAACATCCATAGGGTATTTATATCATTGCACATCCTTAAATACATTTGGCATGAACCAAGGGAGAAACCATAATAGCTTCTTGTCCCCCTCATCTAGATCCACTTGAAAACTATTCACATTTGTATCTTAAGTACTTTTAAAAATTCATATATACACAACTTTTAGTTGCTTTACTAATAGAGATTAGAGTATTCAATATTTACAAAATTTTGAGGTTTTTTGAAAAATAAGTGTGATAGAGAGATAGGGAAAAGATTTACCCACCCTAACTTGCACGAGGAGAGCATTCAGGGAGTATGTTGGTGTCATGTTGTCGTAGGGGTTTTTGTTCAAAGGTCGAATCCACCGGGGATCAGAAGTGGAAGAAAGTAGAGATAGGAGATGGAAGAGAAGATAGAAAATACACAAGTGGCAAACACTACAAAGAAAAAGCACAATGAATTGACTCAATATGTATTGAAAGGACCTGGAATCTTTGCACTACTCAGAAGCAATCTCCAGGCATTAGATCTCCTAGAGCTTCTTCGTAGAATAAAATGTGCATTAAAATTACAGCTCTTTCTCTGGTGCTAAAACCCAAATCTGATGGCTTCGTTGGCTTTGAAAGGAGGATAAAACACTAGAACACCTAGTCACGGATCTCCCACATCACTCCTTCTTTTAGTTCAATCTGCAGTTTTCAGCCTGTTTACAGCGATCGTGATCGGGGCGTGAGTTCATCCATCTGTTGCTCTTGCGAAAATCCCATAATTGGCTGAAAAATAAACTAGTTTTTTACATACAATCCTAATCTAGAAGCTTTTTCTAACTTTTTTGGATTTTTACAATAAATAACATAAAAAAAAGGCTAAAATTATCCAAAAATCTAGTACTTTTGGATAATCCATGTAACTCACACTAGTACTAATGGCTCAGATCACATTGACTCTCTAAATCAATTAGTAAGCTAGATGATGGTGCATTCCATACTTTTTCACACTGTGTCCTCATAACATCACGACATCCACCCCTCCTAACCTACGCATCCTCTGATATGCACCACAAAATAGTCCTCCTGGATTGAAGGGCCACAACATTATCTTCCAAAGTATCTGCCGCATAGACAAAGCACCTCTAGGATAAAAAATCCAATGTTCTTCCATCCAGCATAGGAACATCTCACCATCCAAACTTGCCCCTCCTGGATCATAAGGTTTTATCAATGTATTCAAGCCACATATGATGCATCTCCATGCTACGTTCTAAAAACAAAGCCCCCTCTCTAACGTCACTGATTATGTCATTGAAAACACTAAAATCAAGCCTTCTCTCTTTATCCTCCCCCCCTCCCCAATTACTATATAAATAGGGATAGAGTGTCACGTAAAAAAAAAAACCAACCCATATAGAAGTCTCTCTGCTTATTGACGCGACGAAGCTCTGCTGCAATTAGCCGAGTCTCTCTCTCTCCACACCTATGTGGAAGCACTGCTCAAATCCCATCAAGCTTCTTCCATGGCTCCCAAGAGACGTCGACATGCTGAGGGAGGTCATGTTGGGAAAGCTCCCAAACATGAGGAAGTGGTAAGCTCAAAACCAAAATGACCACCACATACTTTTCCTCATGATAGGAAGATAAACAAGTAGGAATCTCAAAACTATCTAGCACCCTTCTCAATATATTATCAATCCCCTTCATGTACAACTGGTCTCGCCAACTATCTAGCATCTCTCGCCAACTCGCCTGATTAATTCACATTAGGCCAAATTTAGCATACTCGGTCAGTATTTCACAACACCTAGGATAAGACATTGGATTACATATCTTTGTGTGTTGCATTATTTACGGTGTACTTATTCTTATGGCTTGACTTATGGTTCTGGTTTATATTTGCAGGGGTACACCGATTCTGATTGGGCAAGATATCCCGACACCCAACGTTCCCATGGCAGCTACCTCTTTACCTTGGGTACGACTCCTATTTCTTGGTCAAGCCGTAAGCAAGAGACGGTGGTGGCTTCCACGGCCAAGACTGATTACCGGACTCTCTTCGATAACACCATTGAGGCCATCTACCTAAGGAGTTTATTGACGCACTTCATTTCCCATGTGACTCTTCCATTGTTGTCTACTGCGACAACCAAAGTGTCATTTCCCTTGCGGACAATCCAATCATTATACCATGGACACGGCATGTGAAAGTCCACTTTCATTTTTCTAGAGAGCAGGTTGAGCTAGACACTGTACGCCTAGAGTTTGTGCCCATATCCGGGAATTTTGCAGATGTTTTGACCAAAGAGGTCAACCGGCCGGTTCTTCAGTACCTGTTACCTAAGATCGGTTTGGATACGCCCTCCCCTACTTCTTTAGCTTAACGGGGAGAGGGTGCTTCCCTCTTTCTTTCCCTTCCAGTTTGAGAGGGGCCGGCTTCTACTCTTGATAGTGACACTGATGATGCTTCCAGTTTTTTAGACATTCATTCCTTTATTGTATTATGGGCATTTATAACTTCATCCACACTGTCAGGATGATATGATTGTAAAAGGGCGCTTGAGCAAGTGAACAATTCCCTTGCGAGGGCACTGTCCAAGTGGTACCATTGCATTGCATCTTGCGTGAGCATGACATCTTGCATCGAGAAGACCCTCTAGATACCATGAACATACTCACAATGTGCCCATCTTCATAGACATAACAACACCCTTGCTCCTTTTGAATCCACTACTTTGGAAGCAACCCATGTTGATACTTTACTTCTTGATTTTTCACATCTAAGATCTTTAGAATATCATCCATATCCAAAGCCATCCATAGCATCATGAGCATCTAGAAATAAGGTATCCATTGTAGTTCCTGGCAAAGCATCAAATGTCATCATGCATTCACTAGCAAGGTCTTTTGATTGCGTAAGAGCCATAGGCATCGTTCCTTGAAGCACACTCTCCTCGGCATCCCATGTCTTTGATACTTCCTCTACCAAAGCATCTTTTCTTGTGTTACGTGTATCATATAAAGCATCAAGAACTGACTGCTCAATAGCAAACAATGATTTTGCCTCTTGCATATCAAGAAAAGTATTCATAATTTCTTGTGTGTCCTCATCATTCCTTAACATAGCATCCTCTAAGGCATTTGTCCAATCATCTAGTGCATCCTTCTCATCTTGTTGACTACCTTGCTCCAAATATTGTGGAACCTCTTGAGCACAAGCCTCATCCATAACAGCAATATCAAAGTTATCACCTGCATTAGAAATCAAGTGAGTCTCACATGAACCACACATGGATTCTTTTGCCTCTTCATAAAATCCATTAATTTTTCCAACATGCTCTTTGTCATCTGCATGCAAACAAGTAGCTAGAGAGTTTGATGTTTCTTGCATATTTCTTTGGTCTAACACTTCTGTCTCTTCCTTGTGGATCTCTATATCTTCAATAGTCTCTTGTAAACCGGTCATAGAATGGCAAGTTGCATTCACTTTCACTTCTAGAGCAAACAATTCAACCACAAACTTTGAACAGACAACCTCGACTATAGCTTCATCAGAAGCCTTCCACAGGGTAACATCTTCTTGCAAACACTTATCAACCAGAGCCTCAAGTAAGGAATGTGCCTCATGCACATGGTCATTCACCTGTAACAAAGTATCACTGGATAAACTCCCAGTATCATCTACATCAACAAAAACTGCCGTAGGCAAGACATCTCCATCACTCCTATCATGCACATGCATATCAACACTGTATGACTCAGGGAATTCTTCTTTCAAGGCATTCTTTAACCCTTTCCATGTTGCACCATGCCTTTGCTATATACCCTCAATTTGGTCCTTAAAATTATGCTACACCAGCTGGAGAAAATAGACAGCCCTTTGTTCCTTGGCCACATCACACCTTTCCATCGCTATGTCAAAATAGTTGAGATATGTTGCTGCATATGACCCATCAAAGAAACCCAATTCTTGTGTCATCCACTGAAAATAATCCCTGATCAAATCCTCTTTTTCAATCTTTGCCTCTTCCAACATGCTTTGTCATTGCTCTTCTATCTGCTTCTGCTGCTCATACAACTGTCTACATGTGTCCAATAAAAACTTTTTGAAACCAATATCTACATCTCCAAATTCAATTATCCAAGAATAATTGTTAAAAAACTGCTTGAAATCTGGCATAGAACTCACATTTGGAACTATGCCTCATGATAAAGCACCCATTTCTACCTGCCTTCCGTCGACTTTCATGTTGGGTTCACCAATATCAGAGGGGTTTTTGTCGAAATGTCGAATCCACCGGGGATCAGAAGTAGAAGAAAGTAGAGATAGGAGATGGAAGAGAAGATAAAGAAAAATCAAGTGGTAAACACTACAAAGAAAAAGCACAATGAGTTGAATCAATATGGATTGAAAGAACCTAGAATCTTTGCACTACTCAGAAGCAATCTCCAAGCATTAGATCTCCTAAAGCTTCTTCGTAGAACAAAACATGCATAAAAATTACAGCTCCTTCTCTGTTGTTTGGAACTCTAGGACATCTGGTTATGAGTCTCCTAGATTACTCCTTTTTATTTCCGTTCCATTTGCAGTTTTCAGCCTGTTTACAGGAATTGCAACGCGTGCAATTTCATCAATTTGTCCCTCTTGTGAAAATCCCATAATTGGCTGAAAAAGCAACTAGTTTTTTTCATGCCATCCTAATCTAGAAGCTTTTTCTAACTTTTTCAGATTTTTACAATAAATAATATAGAAAATATGCTAAAATTATCCAAAAATCTAGTATTTTCCACTACAAGATATAGGCCTTATACCGATGTTAAAAGCGACGAAAATGTAAATAAAAAAATTTACCCTCGTCGTCACAAAAAGTGTCGTTATTGGTAATGCCATAGATTAGTCAGTATTAGCGTCGTTATCAATGTTGCTATTTGCATCGATATCAACGATACCGATGTAAATAACGATGCCGATAACGATGCTTTGCGACGGTAATAACGATGCCAATAATGACGCGTGCAGTAAATTTACGACTCTAATAGCGATGGTAATAAGGGAAAAAAAATTTGTGATAGGGCAGATATAGCCTTATGTGCTTTATTTGGGCCATACAAAATAGTTTCTGCACTGTGTACAATGCTCGTATAAATAAAGACAAAGTGTGCTTAAATCATAACACTGATACATGAAATAAATACATGATCGCATAATGAAAGTGATTGGTACAATCATGGCAAGATATCACTACTACATAGAAAATATCTACACAGATCACATGACCAAAAAAGAAGGGTGTGTGAGCTCTTGGGATCCAAGGGCAAGCTATAGATCATCACCATCCGAAAACTCATTCCGCCACAAAGGAGCATCAAATGGACTCTGCAAAAAAAGAAACAACTACGTATCAGTCCACCATACAATAATGCATTCTAATTGAACATGGTAACTACGAACAAGAAAGATGAGTGACTTACAGGTCCGCCGCATCCATACAATTGGTCGATCAATGTAGTGAGACTGTGCCTCTCTGCATATCGAGTCTCAAGGCTGGTCGGATTGCAATTTTTAATGGAGTGCTGTAAAGGAAACAAAATACTAACTGTTAGAAACACGATTGTCAGTACAAAGGATATTGCAAAAAAATAAGCAACTAAAACAAAAGAAAAACTTAACAAGTCCTCCAGATATGTCCTGTGGCTGCCACTCCCAAGATGATAGACCACTCTGGCCTCTAGTCATGCCCTCACCGCCTCCCGTTGCTGTCTCCAAAGTCTTGGAGAATCTGTAGCCTCCTCCCTCAGTGTGCATCAGTCATCTGCGTCTAGCCACTTGGGCTTTGTAGCCCCACTCTTGAGTGCCTTGCATGTGTCCGATCGTCTTTGTCTTGCATGTGTCCGATCGTCTGTGTGACATATATGCATGCCTACACTCCATCATCTAGCCCGTAGAAAACCTATTTTTTGTGGCTAGTACCCAAAACTCTTCATGCAAGGATGCTATTATGTAGTCCTTGCTCCCCTCTAATATAGGCATGGGGGGGGGAGAGAAGGCCTCCACCACGTGGCCCCCTTGCATGGGTTCCCCCCTCCCATGCAGGCCACGACTTTCCCATGTCCCATCCCCCCCACACTCCCTTTTCTCCGGTCGTGCATCGGCTGGGGAAAAAGGGATAAAAATTAAAAAAAAATTGCCTTGAATATTCAAATTGCCCCTTCCAATAGGGTGTTTATGTGAGACTTGCGGTTTCGAACTTTCGGGTTTGATTTACCAATGCGGAGGACCCCATTTCACGCGTGCAGGTCAC
The DNA here is from genome assembly GCF_053477565.2 of Lygodium microphyllum. Lineage (NCBI taxonomy): Eukaryota > Viridiplantae > Streptophyta > Polypodiopsida > Schizaeales > Lygodiaceae > Lygodium > Lygodium microphyllum. Next base: position 49,738,875 of record NC_141162.1, read on the forward strand.
ACATTGCACCGCCGATAATTTCAATACGAGAGATAACCTCTACACAAGGATTACGTCGTGTGCGGAAAGTCAATATTCACGGGTGGGAATATTACAACCATTTAAGTATTCTTATATTCCATAAAGAATCTCACTTTAGAAAACTTGGCTTTAAACAAAGGCCATCAAAATTCTATCATGAGTCTCTACATCTAAAATTTATTTACCCCCAATTCTTTTAGGTGTATAGATATGATTCCAAGAAATCCCAAATATGCTAGAATGCATAGAGTTATTTTTCTAAAGCATGAGACAAATAGATTGTGTGATTCCTCACAAATTAGTATTTGAATGAGGAAGCATTGATAAGTAATGTGAAACCATGGGAAACATGATTTTCTAAGCAACCTTTAAACCCACATGAAAAGGCCATTCTTGTCATTTCCAATAGTTGAATTTGTCAGCAATGTGAGTGGATATCCAATTAAGAAATTTCATAGGCAAGACATTCACCCCCAAGGGATATCCCAAGTGTCTCCTAATACTGCCCTAAGTTACCACCTCCCCTTGCCAACCCAAAGATAACATGTCTCATTATGAACAATTGATAAGAGAAAATTTGGAGGTATTAATATGCAATCTTGAAGCTAATGCAAACAAGTCACATATGTCCATGGCTTTGTGAAGATTGTCCTTATTAGCTTTCAAGAAGGTAAATCTATCATTTTCCAATGCTTGACCAATTAGTTGTTGTTGTGAAGAAAGGGATAAGCCTACAAGGCTTAAGAGGCTTCTACCAGGTTTACAAAAAAGATAAACCATGGTAAATAATTAAAACCCTATAAGTTACTCATTCTTGTAGCATATCAAGAAATGTTTGTCCAAATATGGGTGCCTTGAGAGCATCTTGTGACATCTAGGCTGGTACTAGAAATCTAAAATAGCTTCTTAAAGTGGATCATCCTATTATTTCAGAAGATACAACTCACTTTAGAAACAATCTCTCACATTGTCTATTAGCACGCTACTCTAACTAACCATGCATTCTCATCTCTCTCCCAAGAAATCAAGAACATAAGACTAACTTTGAGGTGTAGTGAACTCACCAACTTACCTTCCAGCATTGTAGTCCAAAATCTTGAAGACTCGAAGATTGTTCCATGACCTAAGAAACACGATCTAATGTCATCCCTCATTTGTATCCACCACCAAGTATACCAATGAGTCAAAATTCTAGTAAAGAAGAAGAGAAAAACAAGAAGAGAATGAAGAGCTTCACCTCCACTTAGTCCCTCACTCAACACAACTCTCACTCTCACTCGCTCTCCCATTCACTCTCAACAATAGAGATAAGATAATAGAATAGAAGAAGAGAATAAAAAGCTTCAATAGTTGCACTCCTACATTTTCTATAACATGAATGCACCAAAAGGGTAAATACAACTAAGATGTTCCAAACTTATATAGATACAAATTAGATTTAGGATCACGTCACCTGTCTAGGATGGCACACTGTTTTAGGGTTAGGATTTGTACCTCACTTAGTGTTTAAGGGTTTGCACTCTTAAACATCAAGGTTTATGCCCCTTCCACATTTTAACGTTTCCACCATTGTGAATTAGGTTTTGTGTCCACTTTTGGGTATCCTACCTATTTTGTGAGGTCTATGCCGCGATTAATCCTCATAGCATGTTTACATCTTAGTCTAAATAGACCAAGCCTACATTAATTTAATCATATATACATATGTGAAACCCATGAAACAATTTTGAGTACAACAAATGCATCTACAAGTGATAAATACAATGTGCATGGGAGTGAGTTTGACTCTCATAAGATAATACATCCATCATAATCTAGTGTCCATGAGTAAACAAATAATACACAAGTGTCAAAAGTCATACAATGAAGTTTCACAAAATTATAGTCCTTTCAAAAAATAATAGCTAACACTTGCACTTTCACTTTTCTTTGATCTTCTATTACTTTAGTCACCACAAAATATTTTTAGCATTAGCCGCCTCCTAGACCGAGTGCTAGTCCCATGGCACTCACATCAAAAGTAGACATAGAATGTTGGGAAGAGCCTTGATGGTTAAAATAAAGGCTGCTAATGAAGAACTATGCATGATGAGAGTGATATGCTTGTTGATGTCAAGATCTAGTACTAAAGAAGATGATGTTTCTATAGATGTTATAGATGACATCCATAAATATTTAAGAATTATTAGAAGATGATGTCTACATGAAGAATCACCAATGGCATAGCAAAATAAGAGAAATGAACATGGAAGGATGAGGATGCAGAGGCCATAGACATTGACCAGGCTTCAGTCCTTCAAATGATCATCTACGAAAGTCCTATAAGGAGCGTGTTTACTTACATATATGTTGACTTGTGTCTACTTGTGCTCTCCCTAAGGGATCTATTTATTTACATGTACGGTGACTTATACATGTGTAGGTGAAATTGGGAGATGGTTCAAACTTCAAGCAAGCCTGAAGTATTGTCGCACACTTGAGGATCCAAGACCATAAATAGGTTATGGTGCAAATATTATATGAGTGCATAAGCATACATAGTTTAATACATAGTTAGAAGCTGGCTACTCCATGGATTCTTCTCTTGATGGGGCCTAATGAAGGAATCTTACACAAGGAAATATGGGAGAAAGTATCGTTGTTGCTAAGGAAAAATAAAGTTATTGGAGAGACACCATTGGGGAGATGGCACATTCTTGAAGCACATGGTTCTCCACAAAATCAATATAAAGGGGAGTGGATGAAATTTTACTCTTTTTATGTGAAGTAACTTTTCCTTCTTGCTTTGAAGTTGAGTGAGTAGTATTAGGATAAATAAATTGGAATGGAAAATGTGAAAATGGCCTAGGGAGACACGTCTAACCTAGATAAGCTGAGAGTATACCTAGGTATGTCTGGACCTTGATGTGCCATGGTGAAATGTGGGGGAAAATGAAAAAGGGTTAGGGGTTTAGAGACAAAGCCACTAGATGAACTTAACGTTAGGACCCCTAGATGCAGTTCAGTGCATGGATTAATTTCCTTTTCTTTATTTTCTTGCTTGTTTTTATTGCTTCTTCCCACATTTTTAGTTTTTTATATATTTTAAAAATCTAATTTTTGAATAAAAAAACATCAGGCTAGCATCAATGATCATGTTTCTTTGTCCCAATCAACTTGCACTATGCATTTCTTTCTCTAAAAGAAGTTTGTCCTATAAGGGATCTATTTCAGTAAGTTTAGAAATGTTGACACCAAAGGCAATTGCAAGCACTTTCAAAGATGTAGGTGGTACATATGTTCGACCATGTGTGGAAGTCCAAATCAACTTTCTTAGCTTAGTAATAGTCATTAGATAACTGCCATTGGCTCTCACTCGAGCAACCTGAGTTTGGGTCTCGGTAAGGTAACCAAAATGTTGAGCCAAAAGCACAACAATCGGGACTTTGAACAATCTTCTATTGTTTTAGAAGTTGCAACTCAATTTTGTGATAATATTTCACATTGTCTCTCAATACTCTACTCTAAGTGACCATGCATCCTCCTCTCTATCCCAAGAAAGCAAGAACATAAGACTAGCTTTGAGGTGTAGTGAACTCACTAACTTACCTTCCCCCATTTTAGTCTAAAAGCTTGAAGGCTAGAAGATGGTTCCATGATCTAAGAAATATGATTTGATGTAGTTGCTTCTTCGTATCAACCACGAAGTACACCAACAAGCTGAGATTCTAGTAGAGAAGAAAAGAAAAGTAAGAGAATTACGAAGAGCTTCACCTTCCCTTTGTCCCTCACTCAATACTCCTCTCACTCTCTTTCTCTCTCTCTCTCTCTCATTCACTCTCAACAATGGAGGAAATATGATAGAATACAAGAAGAGAATAGAAAGCTTCAATAGTCACACCAATAGAGCTTCTGCAGCATGGGTGCACCAAAAGGGAAAATACAATTGAAACTTTCCATCCTTATATAGGCTCAAACTATAGTTAGGGTTAGGTCACCTCTCAAGAGCAAGGCACCATTTCAAGGTTACGGATTTCACCCCACTTTGTGTTTTAGAGTTTAGGCCCTTGTAAATTAGAATTTGCACCCCTTTTTTGTTTTAGGGTTTGCACCCTCTTTGGCATCCTATCTCTTTTGCGGGATCTAGGCCGATCAATTCTTATAACATACTTGTACCTTAACCTAAAAAGACTAAGCATACATTAGTTTAATGACGAATACATATACGCGACCCATACAACAATTATGGTTATGACAAATACAACTACATGTGATAAATACAATGTCCAAGGGAGTAAGCCCAGCTCTCACAAAATAATACGTCCATGGGAATCTATTGTCCATGAGTACAACAATAATACACAAGTAGCCAAAACAATACAATAAATCTTCGTACAATTATAATCCTTCTAATAATAGTAGCCAACACTTGCACTTTGACTTTTCTTTAATAACTACCTCTTGCAACTCCCCCTACAAGAAGACATTCTTAACATCCATTTGATGCATGATCTAACCCTTTGATGCTACCACTACTATGATAGTCCTTAAAGTAGCCATTTTAGCCAGTGGAGTAAGTGTCTCCTCATAATCAATACCATGAGTCTACACATATCCTTTGGCAATCAATCGTGCCTTATAGAACTCAATAGATCCATTTATAGCCAATAGCTTAGTTGCCTTCAAGAAAAGGCTCCAATTTTCATGTATCATTCTCCTTAAATGCAACTATTTTTCCATCCGTAGTAGGATCCCAATACTCATTAACCAATGCATTCTCAGAACAACTGGTTTCATATCTTCCACAACCTTAGTCATGTATGCATAGTAATGAGCTACATTAATATCTTATATCAATCATTGCAGTGACTTCATTACTTTATTTGACTTGCATGGATCTCAATCACTACCAAGTGCTTTAGCATCTTTTTGTGCCTTCTGTATGCTAGGTGTTTTAATAGATGGAATTCCAAACTCCTTATTTAGTCTCTACTTAGAGCCATTTGAACCAACACCAATGTGAGAGAAAATTGATTATACATATGCCATAATAGCTAAGTCTTTAACTTTTCCTTTTCCTTTTCTTGATATCTATGATATACATGGTGGAGTATCTTATGACATAAATCTACCACTCCAAGGTCTATTAATAGAATCATGACTAAGAGACTCTTGTGGTCCACTCAATGTCTCTAACTACTAACCTATTTTATATACTTCCACACTATCATGCTCATCAGTCCAAGCTACATTCTATACATACTATGCCATCTTATTTAATAAAAGAAAATATCCTTGGTAGCTCTCTACTCATGTCTACTAAGGTTATAATATCTATATATCTTTTTCTCAAGGGAATATTCCAGAAATACACATTTTTTTACTTTGGGATCCAATTTACTATGCAACTCATTAAGAATATGCACATAAGAATAAATCCAAATACTTTTAGAAATGACAAATTTGACTTCCTATCTCTAAAATCATGTTCGAGTGGATGTTGAGATAGATGTACTCTAGTCTTTGAGTGCTATTGTTGGTAGGAACTCATTGGAGTCTTCTTTGGTGATAAAATGTTGGAAATTAGGTTGAGTTTTGAGGGGAAATCAAGGTGTGGCCTGAGTAGTTGATTTGGGAATTTTGGGTGATATTGCGAGTCTTGGAGAGACTCAATGTGATGTTGAGAACAATGTATGTGTTGTTGGGATCCCTAAAGTGGCTCAATTTGTTGTTGACTTTGGGTGTGATGTTGAGAAGAGTGGAGATTACTTAGCATATGTCACTATTTGTGTTGATAAATTCTTAGCAAAGTTAGACAAGAAGGAGAGGGTGGAAACCTCTTTTAAAGATCTTGAGAGATCATTCATAGTCCCTAGACAAGACCATCAAGTATATTTTTTTGCAAGAAGATGTTGAGAACAAAGAAGATTGGGATTGTGGTTCGAAGGAGCCCGAGATTGAAATGGAGGAAACTATGAGGGAATATGTACAAAAGGCACAAAAGAGGAGTCAACAACTTAGAGAAGATAAGTTCAAAAAAGCTAAAACAAAAAAATGAGAAAAATACTTTGGTACAAAAAATTAAAGGAGAAGAACTAGATGAGACACCTTTGGAAGATGCTTTTGAGGAAATAGGGAATGATTTTTTGGTTAAATACTGAAGAAAGGCATAGGGAGATACTTAAAGAGATGAAAGTCATGGGGAAGATGATTATGTTGGAGGACGTAGAGCTGCATAAGGAAGTAGGACTTGAAGCTTATCAGCATTCAAGTGTGATTGTATCTATTGTCCCTAAAGTGTTTGGAAAATCAAAGAAAAGAGTAATGGACCCATAAAAGAACTAGATGAGTGATAAGCCATAATTATATAAAGAGACATGATGTGCATGAATGTTTGCAGTATAATGGGCAAGCTAAATAAGTCATGCTTTTTGTGAAAAATCTTAAAAGCCCCTAATTAGTAGTGGAATATTTGTTTCTTGAAACCTTGTATGGAGATTTTGCTGATGCTTGTTCATTTGAAAAGCCAATAAGAACTCAAATTATAATATCCTAAGAGTTCAAAATATGTTTTTCCTTTGTATTTCCTAAAGCATATAACATTTTCTTGTCAATTTTGAGGAGTTGTAGAGGTTGACAATAAGGAGTTAGATATTGTAAGTCATGGAAATATGAAGGAAAGGCATATCTTCTAAATCCCAGAACTCATGCACTATATAGTGATAAAAGGGACATAGGCACACACTACACGTTGTTTTGGGAACATTGTAAGGGCCTCTCATACCATTTTTTTTCATTTACTCATATGCCATTGGGGAGACACACTTCATTGTACCAATACCCCTAATCGCACATTGTTGTGTTGCTACACGAGACATAATGTGAAAAACCTTGGACCACACCATCATCTAGCATTCTTATTAATCTAGAGAGTCAATGTCATATTTGTGATTAGTGTTAGTATCCATAGTATGAATAGTTCAAAAAAATGAAAATTTAGCTTATTTTTTACGTTTCAAATATTATTTCTTGTAAATATCCTAAAAATATGTTAAAAAGTTTTAAAATAGGGTGACATGGAGAAAGCAAGTGGCTTTTTAGCCAATTTTGGAAAATCTAATTAAAAAAGGGACTCTAAAATTTACACGGCACCCGATCGTAGTTTTCAAGCAGCAAACAACACTTCGAAGGATGGGAAGAATAAGAAAGAACTATCTGGGAGAATTTTGATTAGGGTCTCTTGGATTTTTACTCCCCTCTTTGAGACAATGGAACCATTAGATTTGTCATGTGAGGAGTAGAGAAAAAGCTAGTATTTGATGCACGTTTTTGGTCTACCAGGGAGCTCCAAGAGATCTAATGCTTTGAGATAACTTACGAGTAGTCCTAGACAAGGATTTTGTTTATCTTCTTAGGTTCTTTGAATCATTGAGCTTTGTCCTTATATTTTGTAAAGGCATTGGTAGATTTAAATCCCTTGGTTATTCTTTTTCTTCTCTTCTAGCTTATTCTCTACTTCATTCTCTCTAATCCCTACTGGATACGACCTTTCAACAAAAATCCCCTCACATTGGTGAATCCGATGACGTGAAAGTTTGTTGAAAAGTAAGGCAAGATGAGAGAACCTTAAAGCATACTTTCTAGTGATGTTTTGCAATAATTAGTGTAGAATATAAACATTCTTATGCAGGTACAACAATAACAATATGTAATGTATGCTTTTGCTCAAACAAAAACTATTGTGATGAATGCTCTACATGTAGTAGAGTGTGAGATGAAGTTGTTTAATGGTAGGTATGTATATGTATATTTGCATATCTATGATCAAAAGATGGAGTTCTTTGGGTTGGCTGGACTTGCATGGAGCCAATATTTTGTAAGGGTCACTATACATGAATTGAAAGCTAGAGTTATTGAATTGTACATGTAGGATGCTGACTGGGTAACTTTCAAGAAGACACTTAAGGATGAATTTTACATTGAAGACACCAATTTAATTACCCGTAAGACATTCTAGGAGTGGGTTCTAAATCCAATAAGGGTTGTGTGTCTACGAAGTTATTAAGAGAATTCAAAATTTAGTTTGAGCAGTTAAATCTTGTAGATTAGCATGCTCTTGCAAGTCAAAAAATTGAATTGTTTCTACAAACAACTAATCTTGAGCTTCAAGAGAATCTTGATGATTTGTTAGAGGACTAGACTATAGAGACATTGCTTAAAATAGAATGGAGGCATGTTAAGGATTTTTTTACTTCACTAGTGAAAAATCATAGAAGAAGAGAGAGATTGCATGTATCTAGCTTGCCCAATGTTACAAGCAAAACAATTAATGTATCCCCAGTAAGCCACTTGCTTCTAAGGCTAACCCTATGGCAGTACCTATTGTTTCCATTGTTAGGAGAGATGTACTAGATGAATTGGTTAAAGGCATACATGATCTTCAATTGAAGATTGAAAAATTGGATAAGAAAGGACAAGGGGAAAGGGGATTGGCAGCGATCCCTAAATTCAAGGAAAAGATGTATATGGTGTGATAGTTTGCACCATGAAATAAAGGATTGTGCTACTTATTAGGAGGCCTTGGCATGAAGGCTTATCTTTTGGAAAGATAGAAAAACCCATGCTCAAGAAATGAGATTACCTCTTGCTTTGAATTTTGGAAAGAGGGGTATGCAAAAGTTGTTAGAAGAGTTGGTTTTCCAAAATGCTTATGTGACTATACATGCTACGACTTCTAGTTTACAATTGGATAGAATGCCTAACCAAGTGATAGTTAGTCTAAAGGCTATAATATAAACACATGCATTGCATGCAATTGAAAAGAGGAAAGCTATTCATAGTGAATTGTCTTATACACGTTAAGACATTCATGACATAATTGGCTAGAAATCACTAGTACATGCATATTTAGCAAAATGGTAAAATATGGATGTACTTTTGGAAGAGAAATAGAAGAGATGAAGATAATGTAGAGACATCTAAGAGAGTGATAAGAAGAAGTGACGATCAACCGAAAGCTACAAATCAGCAACCTTCTAAGCATGTTATGGAAGAGGTTGGGTAGGTGTAGAAATAAGATAGCAAACAAGAGGGAAAAACAAAAGGAAAGTAGCCGAATATAAGCTCCACTTTGATATTGAGACAACCAGGGATGCCTTGGAAGTTCCTGTATTGAAAAGGTGAGCCATTATATATTTATATTTTCTTAATGCATCTAAAGATATTTACGAAACTCATGTTTTACTTGATATAGGGACTCAAAGAGAGATCAATGACTTATTGGATGTACATGATTTACAAGACATAGTTGTTGTCTTTGAGATAGTTCATGAGCTAGAGGCTATGAGGATAAAGGATCCTATATATGATGCTCCACAGTTGGAAAATGTTTTGCATGCTTTTTCAGAGGCCTTGATAGGCAATTCAAAGATACTTCAAGTTATGGACCACTTTACTATTTTCAGTGATGGTCAACATGTGCTAGATACAAGTGAGCCTCAAATTATGTTTGATGTGATACATAATTATCGATATAAAAAGATTTCCATATGCTAGAATCTGAAAAAGGAGGCATGTTGCTATGTATTTATTGATTGGTACCTTAATTACTCGTATATGGAGATTTAATAACCTCTAGTATATGATGCACACCCAAGGTGTGTTGATCCTAGAGTGGATGCTTGGTATGGTGTCTGAGTTGTGCAAATCCTAATCATTTTTATCTATGATCTAGGGGGATGTCTTCTTATTTGCATGATGAGCGAAAAGTTGATGCGACATGTGTTTGACTCGGATGGTGCATTGGTGGCATATATAGAGAATGTGGGTAGGTTCAGAGGGGGTGGATGTCGTGTCGCTAGTAGACACAGTGTCAAAAATGCTAAGCCACATTAGCATCTAGCTTTCTTATTAATCTAGAGAGTTCATGTCATATTAATGATTAGTGTTAGTGTCCATAGTATGGATGGCTCAAAAATATGAAAACTTTAGACAATTTTAGCATATTTTGGATGTTATTTCTTGTAAATATCCTAAAAATTTGTAGAAACCTTCTCAAATAGGGTGAAATGTAGAAATCAAGTGGCTTTTTAGCCTATTTTGAGAAATATCTGAGAAAAAAGAAGGGCTCTCAAATTCATGCAATGCACAATCGTAGTTTTTAGGTAGCAAACAACACTCAGGAGATGGAAAGAAAAAGAAATAGCGATGATCTGGGAGAATTTTGGCCCAAATTCCTAGGGTTTTACTCCCATTTTGGAGCTAGCAGAACCATCATATTCGCCATGAGAGCAGTAAAGAAGAAACTAGTGTTTGGCATATATTTGTGGTCTATTAGGGAACTCCAAGAGACTGCTTCCGAGTAGTCCCAAACAAGGATTTTGTTTATCTTCTCATGTTCTATCAATACATAGTGATTTGAATCATTGAGCTTTGTCTTTATATTGTGTAAAGGCATTGGTGGATTTGAATCCCTTGCCTATTCTTTTTGTTCTCTCTCCATATTCTATACTTTCTTCTCTCTCAGATCCTTGGTGGATATGACCTTCACTACAAGGATACAGGGGAATAGCAACTGGGCAGTTCGGATACATATTAGCAGCATCGCTATTTGTGTCTCTATTTTTGTCGCATTTGCGATACAAATAGCAATGGTACTTAAAAAAAACCGATCGAAACCCGAGTGTAAAATTTTTCCGCAAAGAGCAAAAGAGAGAGCAAAATAGATTGTGCATTTAGGAGGGAGAGGGAGAGAAAGAGAGAAGGAGAGCTTATCACTATTGCCACTGCTGTTTGCAAAGAATAGGAGGAAGTGTACGAAGGGCAAAGACGAGCCGCTATTGCGAAGAGGAGAGGAAGAGTTCATCCTCGAGCATTTGAAATGTGACCATTTACCCAAATGACATAATCAAGTGTTGTGAGTACATTGCTTCCTCTTGGTCTGTTCTCGTTCATTCTCCTTTCCTTTTGTTTGTTTTTGTTGAGAATGAGGTGCATTGAGAGAGAAAGAGAGGAAATGAGAGAGGGAGAAGAAGGAAGAAAAAGGAAGAAAGAATGAGAGAGAGAGAAAATAAACATGAAACATAATAAAGAAAGAGAGAAATAGAGAGAGAGAGGGAGTGACAGAGACGAATGAATGAGAAAACATGAGGGAGTAGAGAAAAACAAAGAGAGGGTTTGTTTTTGTTCTTTAATTTCTTCTTTTTTCTGTTTTTTAAATTTAAAAATGATGTGCATTGAGGGAGAAAGAGAGGAAATTAGAGAGGGAGAAGAAGAAAGAAAAAGGAAGAAAGAATGAGAGAGAGGGGGAATAAACATGAAACATAATAAAGAAAGAGAGAAATAGAGAGAGAGAGGGAGGGAGAGAGGAGAATGAATGAGAAAACACGAGAGGGTAGAGAAAAACAAAGAGAAGGTTTATTTTCTTGTTCTTTAATTTTTTCTTGTTCTTAAAAGAAAAATTATGTGCATTGAGGGAGAAAGAGAGGAAATGAGATAAGAAATGAGGGAGGAGAATGTGGTGCATTAAAGGAGAATAAGAGGAAACGAGAGAGGGAGCAGAAGAAAGAAAAAGGAAGAGAGAAGGAGAAAGAGAGAGAGAATAAACATGAAAGATAATAAAGAAATGGGGAAATAGAGAGAGAGAGAGAGAGAGAGAGAGATAAGGAGCTTTTAATCATTCCCTATATAGGAAATTTTATGAAATGTAGAAAATTGGATGATATTTCCTATATATGCATTCATATATTCCCTACATATAACTAGGGAATTAAATTCCCCACATCTACTAGTAGGGAATTACACATCAAACCAGAGATTTTCCTACATTCTTTCAAAATTCCACATATAAGAGATAGGATAATGTGTTTTCCACTTTTAATAATAGAGAATTATAGATCACTTTAGTGAATTTCTATGTTCTTTTAAAATTCCCTATATAAGAGATTGTAAGAATATCATTTCCCACTTTTGATAATAGGAAATCAAATGTACATATAGAGAATTTCTTCCATTCTCTCAAAACTCTTTGTATAGGAGAATATAAGAAATTGAAGCATTAGTCTAGGTATTTAAGATATGGTACTTTTAAAAAAGTATAAATTTATTAAAGTTGGAATTGAAATTATGGAGATGAACCTTAGATTGTCTAAGAGCCATCTACCCCAAGTACATGCATATACACATGTGTACATCCATGCACCATTAAACATGCCCTCTCCAGTCCTAGTTAAATAGTCATATCTAGATGTAGCTATGGACTTGTTTTCCTTGGAATAAATCTTAAAAACTAGCTAGAAATGGCCCATTTTGTACAAATGGATAGCCTCAACCTAGTTAGTTACTCAATACTATACCAAAAATAACTCTATTTTGTTTATTTTATGCCCATGTAATGCAACAATGCTTGTTGCCTTTGCTCTAATAATTTTCTCTGATAATTTGAGAAATTTCCCTCCTTACTTTTTCAAAAGTTTATTTCAATAGTGCATTAATCCATGTGAAGATAACATATTACTAACTAATAACTAATTACTAGACAACATTTGAGTAGCTCAATACATATAAACACTAGTAGATATGATAGTTTGATTAGCAAGACGGGACAATTTGTTGTCTTTGATATGGAGGACATTGAATTATCCATGGATTTTTAATAAGGAGTAGTTGTACATTAGCCATAAATTGAACTATCCATGAGCTTTTAACAAGGGTGACTACTCCATATATTGAACCTTGATACTCACTATATTGGACTACAATAAAAGCATTAGTGTTGACATAAGCATGCAACTCAAAATTTGAGGAATTGAAGTAGATCCGTTGTGATATTTAGCATTGAGTAGAGGCATATACCATGTCATACCTCATATACTTACTCTCCTTTTGCATTTTTGGATACATTAGAAATGTTGCCTATGATTTTTTGATGAAAAATTGCAGCCTTAGGCAAGGAGAAGGTTATTGTTGCAAGAAGCAGAGGTTGTAGTAGTGTCTATTACTTCATGCTAATAATAAAAGGTATAGACTATTGCCATAAAATTTTTGAAGAGGAGGGATATTAATGTTGAATTTAAAACTAGTTATAGCACATAGAATAGTTTAGAATTTTGGGAAATACATTCCTACATAAGTAGATAATATTAGATAGAAGCCAAATTGTATATAGACTTGCGCAGCCTATGTTACTTAAGAGTTGAAGGTTACAATTAAATATTTGATGATGTCATGGAGAAGATGTACCATGCATATCAGTGTGACTAAAATTCTAAATTGGTCCTAGCTTTCAAGAAATACAAATTAGAGTTGAAGATTGCATGTTTATCATGATTGGGATGCTCCACATTCATCTCAAGGCATGAGCATCTCAATCTATAGTTGTGAGGATAAGTATAGTTATTGGTAGTCTTTCTTTCTTAGATTCTATCCATCGTAGCTATGTATATAATTCTTTACATGGTGATATTGTCTCAGTCAATACTAATAATCAAATTCTTATGCTCTTTCTATGATCTCACTAGAAGAAATACATAAATTAGTACTTGCTTGATGTCTACAATATTAAAAGTTGGGCTAGAAGTAGGTATCTCATGTTGCTAGTGATGAATCCTCTTATGCATGTTATATCATGCTTTAGATGGTGATATTGATTGTGTTTTTTAGTACTAACAATCAAATTCTTATGCTCTTTCTCTCAGCTCACTCAAATCAATACATCATTTAAAACCTTCTTACAAGTCTAGAGTTTTAAAAGTTATTTGTTACAAGTAGGTGTCTCATGTTGCTAGTGGTGAACCTTATTATGTATGCCAATGTTTGAAGCTTTAGTGTGATTGTTTCAAAATCATGGGTCGTTTCTGTGTTCAGTAAGTTTATATTTTCTGAGTATTGTTATGCTTCTCATGCTTTGAGTGGTGCACAAAACTACTTTCTATATAGCAAATTCATATTATAACTAGTAATAAGATCAATCAAACTAGTAAGGATGCAACATTCCCTAGTTATAACTAGAGAATTTTAGTTTCATGAGGTTCTTCTAACTAGTAAATCCCTTTTTCTAGTTACTATCTACAAAATTAGAGCCCTATCTAGTAACATTATATGGTAAGTTGTTGTAAAACTAGTAACAATAATGAGATAACTAGGAGATTTTGAGACTCACTACTTATAACTAGTAAATTATTGTCTTCTAGCTAGCAAATTACATGCATTCTTTCTAGTCAATTAAGAACGTAAGATTGTCCTAGTTATAACTAGTAAATTGAGGTCCTTTGACCAAAAACTTATCTCATCTTCAACTAGAAATTTATTTTCCCATAATACTTGATAAATGAAAAATCTATAGATGATAAAATTATTACATTGAATATGGGTGTACCTTCAAGTAGGCAATGGGTTATTCTGCCAACATACCCTTATTTGTGTTCTTCACTATACATTCATGCATGTGCATGTTTATAGGTACTTGTATGCACATCCATACACCACCACTCATACATTGCTATACACATAATCCACTTACATACACATATGTATGTAACAAATATTATAGACATACATACACACATGTATGCATCTTTATGTCAAATATAATTTCACACCTAGATATATTTACACCTAAAACAATCTATGTGCACAAGCACGCACACACACACACACACACACATTCAAGGCCATAGTGACAATATTTGCACTATGTTGATGTAAAAGTGTATGTATATACATGTATGAATGTGTGTAGATACATATGAGACACATACACATAATTTTTGTGTATACGAATGTTTTTGTGTATCTACACTAGTGTATTATAGTCCATAGATCTGCATATGCACATATATTTACTGTATAACTCTATAAATGCATGAGCACACAACAAATATATACACAAATTGGATATCAACATATATGCATTGGCATGCCCCATCATTTTAATACACATCCAAAAAATTTTATAGGAATATATTCATACCTATGCATGCACACGCACATACATATGCATGCTCATGTATGCATGTGTACATGTGTATACACACACATAGGCATGGCACATTGACACACAATACTATAGAAGTAAATGCATGGATACACATGTATAGTCTCCACCTTAATCTCATTTTAACATTCGTCGAATAATTTTGATATCGTAGTGTCTCCTCACCAAAAATTGTTGTCAAAATAGTATAAAGCATACTATGTTATGCATACAAACTATAGTTGTGGGTTGCCACAAAGGCCAAGAGTAGACTAGGTTGATCAATGAGAGCCAAAACATAGACTAGCTAGCATGGAATCATTGATCATTGGGCTTAACAGAGCTGGCTCAATATTGTGTACACCATTGGGAATTATTTACTTCTTCATATACACACACCCTCTTCTCTCATTGCACACTATGTAATTTTGCACACAGACACACACATACACTTCCCTCAATGTAGACTTATAATCACACATATTGCATAATTATGCAAACACATGCATAGCTATGATTTCTCAGCATTTTCTTAGCAAACCACTTTGTCAAAATAGTAAAAGCACACTCAAATGCACTCTTATGTATGGGTTGTAATAGAGCCAAAACACATGCTAATTTAATGAATGAAAATTGGAACACAAACTATCTAACATCAAATCATTGATTAGCGAGCATGAAATTATTGATCAATGGGCTTTATAGTGGACCCAACAGTATACATAGACACTATCACATATTGTCGACTTCTTCATATAGACACACATACATACATATAACCATAGTATATAACAGATCCCCGCCCCCCAACACATACACACAATCTACTTACATGGATATAAATACATACATTCTTATAAACACATTTAGGCAAGATGCATCAAACTTGAAAGAATGTGTTAGTGTTAGTGTTAGTGTTAAGGTCCTTTTTATGCTTTTTTAACATCCATAGGGTATTTATATCATTGCACATCCTTAAATACATTTGGCATGAACCAAGGGAGAAACCATAATAGCTTCTTGTCCCCCTCATCTAGATCCACTTGAAAACTATTCACATTTGTATCTTAAGTACTTTTAAAAATTCATATATACACAACTTTTAGTTGCTTTACTAATAGAGATTAGAGTATTCAATATTTACAAAATTTTGAGGTTTTTTGAAAAATAAGTGTGATAGAGAGATAGGGAAAAGATTTACCCACCCTAACTTGCACGAGGAGAGCATTCAGGGAGTATGTTGGTGTCATGTTGTCGTAGGGGTTTTTGTTCAAAGGTCGAATCCACCGGGGATCAGAAGTGGAAGAAAGTAGAGATAGGAGATGGAAGAGAAGATAGAAAATACACAAGTGGCAAACACTACAAAGAAAAAGCACAATGAATTGACTCAATATGTATTGAAAGGACCTGGAATCTTTGCACTACTCAGAAGCAATCTCCAGGCATTAGATCTCCTAGAGCTTCTTCGTAGAATAAAATGTGCATTAAAATTACAGCTCTTTCTCTGGTGCTAAAACCCAAATCTGATGGCTTCGTTGGCTTTGAAAGGAGGATAAAACACTAGAACACCTAGTCACGGATCTCCCACATCACTCCTTCTTTTAGTTCAATCTGCAGTTTTCAGCCTGTTTACAGCGATCGTGATCGGGGCGTGAGTTCATCCATCTGTTGCTCTTGCGAAAATCCCATAATTGGCTGAAAAATAAACTAGTTTTTTACATACAATCCTAATCTAGAAGCTTTTTCTAACTTTTTTGGATTTTTACAATAAATAACATCAAAAAAAGGCTAAAATTATCCAAAAATCTAGTACTTTTGGATAATCCATGTAACTCACACTAGTACTAATGGCTCAGATCACATTGACTCTCTAAATCAATTAGTAAGCTAGATGATGGTGCATTCCATACTTTTTCACACTGTGTCCTCATAACATCACGACATCCACCCCTCCTAACCTACGCATCCTCTGATATGCACCACAAAATAGTCCTCCTGGATTGAAGGGCCACAACATTATCTTCCAAAGTATTTGCCGCATAGACAAAGCACCTCTAGGATAAAAAATCCAATGTTCTTCCATCCAGCATAGGAACATCTCACCATCCAAACTTGCCCCTCCTGGATCATAAGGTTTTATCAATGTATTCAAGCCACATATGATGCATCTCCATGCTACGTTCTAAAAACAAAGCCCCCTCTCTAACGTCACTGATTATGTCATTGAAAACACTAAAATCAAGCCTTCTCTCTTTATCCTCCCCCCCCTCCCCAATTACTATATAAATAGGGATAGAGTGTCACGTAAAAAAAAAACCAACCCATATAGAAGTCTCTCTGCTTATTGACGCGACGAAGCTCTGCTGCAATTAGCCGAGTCTCTCTCTCTCCACACCTATGTGGAAGCACTGCTCAAATCCCATCAAGCTTCTTCCATGGCTCCCAAGAGACGTCGACATGCTGAGGGAGGTCATGTTGGGAAAGCTCCCAAACATGAGGAAGTGGTAAGCTCAAAACCAAAATGACCACCACATACTTTTCCTCATGATAGGAAGATAAACAAGTAGGAATCTCAAAACTATCTAGCACCCTTCTCAATATATTATCAATCCCCTTCATGTACAACTGGTCTCACCAACTATCTAGCATCTCTCGCCAACTCGCCTGATTAATTCACATTAGGCCAAATTTAGCATACTCGGTCAATATTTCACAACACCTAGGATAAGACATTGGATTACATATCTTTGTGTGTTGCATTATTTACGGTGTACTTATTCTTATGGCTTGACTTATGGTTCTGGTTTATATTTGCAGGGGTACACCGATTCTGATTGGGCAAGATATCCCGACACCCAACGTTCCCATGGCAGCTACCTCTTTACCTTGGGTACGACTCCTATTTCTTGGTCAAGCCGTAAGCAAGAGACGGTGGTGGCTTCCACGGCCAAGACTGATTACCGGACTCTCTTCGATAACACCATTGAGGCCATCTACCTAAGGAGTTTATTGACGCACTTCATTTCCCATGTGACTCTTCCATTGTTGTCTACTGCGACAACCAAAGTGTCATTTCCCTTGCGGACAATCCAATCATTATACCATGGACACGGCATGTGAAAGTCCACTTTCATTTTTCTAGAGAGCAGGTTGAGCTAGACACTGTACGCCTAGAGTTTGTGCCCATATCCGGGAATTTTGCAGATGTTTTGACCAAAGAGGTCAACCGGCCGGTTCTTCAGTACCTGTTACCTAAGATCGGTTTGGATACGCCCTCCCCTACTTCTTCAGCTTAACGGGGAGAGGGTGCTTCCCTCTTTCTTTCCCTTCCAGTTTGAGAGGGGCCGGCTTCTACTCTTGATAGTGACACTGATGATGCTTCCAGTTTTTTAGACATTCATTCCTTTATTGTATTATGGGCATTTGTAACTTCATCCACACTGTCAGGATGATATGATTGTAAAAGGGCGCTTGAGCAAGTGAACAATTCCCTTGCGAGGGCACTGTCCAAGTGGTACCATTGCATTGCATCTTGCGTGAGCATGACATCTTGCATCGAGAAGACCCTCTAGATACCATGAACATACTCACAATGTGCCCATCTTCATAGACATAACAACACCCTTGCTCCTTTTGAATCCACTACTTTGGAAGCAACCCATGTTGATACTTTACTTCTTGATTTTTCACATCTAAGATCTTTAGAATATCATCCATATCCAAAGCCATCCATAGCATCATGAGCATCTAGAAATAAGGTATCCATTGTAGTTCCTGGCAAAGCATCAAATGTCATCATGCATTCACTAGCAAGGTCTTTTGATTGCGTAAGAGCCATAGGCATCGTTCCTTGAAGCACACTCTCCTCGGCATCCCATGTCTTTGATACTTCCTCTACCAAAGCATCTTTTCTTGTGTTACGTGTATCATATAAAGCATCAAGAACTGACTGCTCAATAGCAAACAATGATTTTGCCTCTTGCATATCAAGAAAAGTATTCATAATTTCTTGTGTGTCCTCATCATTCCTTAACATAGCATCCTCTAAGGCATTTGTCCAATCATCTAGTGCATCCTTCTCATCTTGTTGACTACCTTGCTCCAAATATTGTGGAACCTCTTGAGCACAAGCCTCATCCATAACAGCAATATCAAAGTTATCACCTGCATTAGAAATCAAGTGAGTCTCACATGAACCACACATGGATTCTTTTGCCTCTTCATAAAATCCATTAATTTTTCCAACATGCTCTTTGTCATCTGCATGCAAACAAGTAGCTAGAGAGTTTGATGTTTCTTGCATATTTCTTTGGTCTAACACTTCTGTCTCTTCCTTGTGGATCTCTATATCTTCAATAGTCTCTTGTAAACCGGTCATAGAATGGCAAGTTGCATTCACTTTCACTTCTAGAGCAAACAATTCAACCACAAACTTTGAACAGACAACCTCGACTATAGCTTCATCAGAAGCCTTCCACAGGGTAACATCTTCTTGCAAACACTTATCAACCAGAGCCTCAAGTAAGGAATGTGCCTCATGCACATGGTCATTCACCTGTAACAAAGTATCACTGGATAAACTCCCAGTATCATCTACATCAACAAAAACTGCCGTAGGCAAGACATCTCCATCACTCCTATCATGCACATGCATATCAACACTGTATGACTCAGGGAATTCTTCTTTCAAGGCATTCTTTAACCCTTTCCATGTTGCACCATGCCTTTGCTATATACCCTCAATTTGGTCCTTAAAATTATGCTACACCAGCTGGAGAAAATAGACAGCCCTTTGTTCCTTGGCCACATCACACCTTTCCATCGCTATGTCAAAATAGTTGAGATATGTTGCTGCATATGACCCATCAAAGAAACCCAATTCTTGTGTCATCCACTGAAAATAATCCCTGATCAAATCCTCTTTTTCAATCTTTGCCTCTTCCAACATGCTTTGTCATTGCTCTTCTATCTGCTTCTGCTGCTCATACAACTGTCTACATGTGTCCAATAAAAACTTTTTGAAACCAATATCTACATCTCCAAATTCAATTATCCAAGAATAATTGTTAAAAAACTGCTTGAAATCTGGCATAGAACTCACATTTGGAACTATGCCTCATGATAAAGCACCCATTTCTACCTGCCTTCCGTCGACTTTCATGTTGGGTTCACCAATATCAGAGGGGTTTTTGTCGAAATGTCGAATCCACCGGGGATCAGAAGTAGAAGAAAGTAGAGATAGGAGATGGAAGAGAAGATAAAGAAAAATCAAGTGGTAAACACTACAAAGAAAAAGCACAATGAGTTGAATCAATATGGATTGAAAGAACCTAGAATCTTTGCACTACTCAGAAGCAATCTCCAAGCATTAGATCTCCTAAAGCTTCTTCGTAGAACAAAACATGCATAAAAATTACAGCTCCTTCTCTGTTGTTTGGAACTCTAGGACATCTGGTTATGAGTCTCCTAGATTACTCCTTTTTATTTCCGTTCCATTTGCAGTTTTCAGCCTGTTTACAGGAATTGCAACGCGTGCAATTTCATCAATTTGTCCCTCTTGTGAAAATCCCATAATTGGCTGAAAAAGCAACTAGTTTTTTTCATGCCATCCTAATCTAGAAGCTTTTTCTAACTTTTTCAGATTTTTACAATAAATAATATAGAAAATATGCTAAAATTATCCAAAAATCTAGTATTTTCCACTACAAGATATAAGCCTTATACCGATGTTAAAAGCGACGAAAATGTAAATAAAAAAATTTACCCTCGTCGTCACAAAAAGTGTCGTTATTGGTAATGCCATAGATTAGTCAGTATTAGCGTCGTTATCAATGTTGCTATTTGCATCGATATCAACGATACCGATGTAAATAACGATGCCGATAACGATGCTTTGCGACGGTAATAACGATGCCAATAATGACGCGTGCAGTAAATTTGCGACTCTAATAGCGATGGTAATAAGGGAAAAAAAATTTGTGATAGGGCAGATATAGCCTTATGTGCTTTATTTGGGCCATACAAAATAGTTTCTGCACTGTGTACAATGCTCGTATAAATAAAGACAAAGTGTGCTTAAATCATAACACTGATACATGAAATAAATACATGATCGCATAATGAAAGTGATTGGTACAATCATGGCAAGATATCACTACTACATAGAAAATATCTACACAGATCACATGACCAAAAAAAAAGGGTGTGTAAGCTCTTGGGATCCAAGGGCAAGCTATAGATCATCACCATCCGAAAACTCATTCCGCCACAAAGGAGCATCAAATGGACTCTGCAAAAAAAGAAACAACTACGTATCAGTCCACCATACAATAATGCATTCTAATTGAACATGGTAACTACGAACAAGAAAGATGAGTGACTTACAGGTCCGCCGCATCCATACAATTGGTCGATCAATGTAGTGAGACTGTGCCTCTCTGCATATCGAGTCTCAAGGCTGGTCGGATTGCAATTTTTAATGGAGTGCTGTAAAGGAAACAAAATACTAACTGTTAGAAACACGATTGTCAGTACAAAGGATATTGCAAAAAAATAAGCAACTAAAACAAAAGAAAAACTTAACAAGTCCTCCAGATATGTCCTGTGGCTGCCACTCCCAAGATGATAGACCACTCTGGCCTCTAGTCATGCCCTCACCGCCTCCCGTTGCTGTCTCCAAAGTCTTGGAGAATCTGTAGCCTCCTCCCTCAGTGTGCATCAGTCATCTGCGTCTAGCCACTTGGGCTTTGTAGCCCCACTCTTGAGTGCCTTGCATGTGTCCGATCGTCTTTGTCTTGCATGTGTCCGATCGTCTGTGTGACATATATGCATGCCTACACTCCATCATCTAGCCCGTAGAAAACCTATTTTTTGTGGCTAGTACCCAAAACTCTTCATGCAAGGATGCTATTATGTAGTCCTTGCTCCCCTCTAATATATTTTTCCAATGATCCAAGACGTTGTGTTGAAAAACTTATTGGCACAACTCTCTCATGCGATTCATAACCCTCCTCCCCTCATCATTCATGATGATGGCTCCTGACCTATCATCTACAAGGTAGACATACCCCTCTGGGGTATGCCTAATATGGGTCCTCTCCCACTTGCGACCACGGTCCTGGGCATATCCAGGAGACCCCTGTACATCTGGTGTACCTACCGGGGTAGTATCTATCGGAGTAGCACCCATAGGGGTGCCACCTGCAGACAGCTAAGAAAAAGCCAGAGTGACTAGAGTAGATGTTTCCACAGGTGTGACAAATCCTGGAGGTGACGCAACTCTAGTAGAACGATGAGACGGAGACACCACGTCCATGCCTCCACAGCAACCACCTGAGCCACGCTCTCTAGAACCGCCACGAGATTCAGAAGTAGCACCTATATCCCGAGCCAACCATGGGCTTACTGCATCCGTATCTGTGCAGCATCCCCTTGACCCTGAAGCACTCCCTCCATCTGGCCCAAATATGGAGCGTTGACCTCATCTACTTGGAACTAGCATCTGATCGTGCCGAAGTAGATCTAATAGAGCAGCCTGACGATGTCTGAGATAGCTCCTGGTCCGCCATGTCTCTGAATCTTGCCATTTGATGTAGAGATATGCGCATGAAGATATCTTGCAACTCCTCAACGCTCATCCCTCGACTCATCCTGATGATCTAAGTATCCACAAAGGTCACCTATACAGACAAAAAATGATGTTAGTATAATCAATTTAAATCATAGAAAGCACAGTAATATAAAATTTTTAAAAAAATCTTACTTAAAATGCATATCTTATATACCCTTATAAGTGATTAGTCAACGAATTGAGTAAGTGGATGCTCCAAGTATGAAGTGTCCTATGGTCCCATGTTAATTTCTTGACACAACTTGGCATAAAATCGAAGGTCAATAGACATTTCACCACAAAAGGATGAGTTCACCTTGTTCTCAAATAATTCTTGGACTCCTGTATTTCCATCATTGTTACCTGATGTTGGCTCCTCTACATGCTCCAAGCTTTCAGTGGCCTCCACCCCTTGCAATATCGACACCTCTATTTGCATATTGTCCTCATCTATGCTCAGAACATTGCTTTGATCATATACTCTCACACTTTGAGGAGTTGAAGGTATAATATACCACCGTCGAGGTTGTTGGGGGTTTGGATAGAAGATTACATGTTCACAAATACATACAAGAGAGATTTAACTATTGTGACATGTACCATGTCGTAATACAATTAACAAACAAATGATTTCATGCATCTGTTCACAATGGGCCGGCAACACAAAGGTGTTGCGTAAATCCATCTATTTTTTTTCAGAATCTATTTCAAGAAATCCAGATGGACCTCGTCGAATTGTTGCTCCAGCTCCTTCAAGTACCACTTTGAATCACTGCACATCGAATAGTATCATGGAGAAGCTACGGTAACCCAATGTAACAATACTTTACAAGTTTCCAAAATACTCCATCTCATCTATAACCGTGTTTGGATCCATTGCTCGTCATCGTGGTTCTCTTGCTCGAACCTTGCCATGATACCACAGTTTGTTGTGGAGTGCATTTTGTCAATACACTCCATGCGAAAATGCCATCTGCGCGACCACGCTCCACTATATATTTTGTATTGTACAATGAAAGACTCAATTAGTTGTCACATATAAAATATAGATACAACAAACCCTAAACACATCATCACTTTTGGACTACATCCCCTCGAGAATTCCCACTCCTCGGTTGAGACCTTCGCCCCTTCTCGAGACGCTGCGGTCAAAGCTCCATGCAAGTATCGAGTTAACATAAACCGCGGCATCTTCTCCATGCCCTAGGATATCAAATCAGTCGATGGCGTGTACTATGTCGAAATTCAGATCACGTTTCCTCTCGATCTTGCCTAGCTTACTGATACTTGGCGAGCCACGTCTCCATAGAGGCATGGTGCAACATACAAAAGTGATTCACTTTCTCCTCCATTGTAGCATCCATTATTTTTTCTAACCCATTTCCAACCACCACATCTCTGGTCATTCTATCATCGTCCTTCAGTGACCATAGCATACTGCTGTCTGGATCCACCGTTGGTAGCCATTGTGAAATATGCACTAGCGTCTCAGACACCAACCAACCGTCATCCATGCTACCTTCTGGCCGACCTCGTTGTTGCACAAAGCCTTTCACGGTTTTCATGAAGCAATCCAAGAAGAACATCCATCGCGTATGGACAGGTCCAACAATCTCCAGTTCATCTACAAGATGCCCAAGAAGGTGGATTTATATTGTGAGCACGCTGGTAAGCAAGTATTTCTCAAAGAGAAAAACCATCTCCACTGCTCCCCACCTCGCGAATGTAATAAAGGACGTCTTAATCTTCTTTTGTGAAATCCATTGCACTAAAGTCGACAATCTGTAAATAGCCCCGCGTATTTCTGGAGTAAGGCATCTTCCGATCGTGATCGGTAGTACAAACTTCCACAAATGAGAAAGCATTATGAACAATGACTACACTCCAAATAGCAAAATGTGCAGGCCACTTACAATCCATTCGTAGTACAAACCTAACATATCTTATGCCAATTATGGGATTTTAGCCCTGATAATTGGTCATCTTTAGAAAACGCAGACCTGAGAGAACACATCATACTCGTCGGAGTGTGGATAGACTTGACTTTTTTCTTCACAATGCCCTCATTTTTAGTGGACAAAACCCAAGGAGCACGAGATAGCTACACGCGACCATTAGCACTCGACTGCGGCCAAAGTGCCTCCATCTTGCCTATCTCCTTCAAATCCATAATTCATACCTCTATAGTGTCTCTCTTTCCTGTGATGTGGTCCCATAGCAAGATGCCCACATTCTTGAAAATATATATGGGATCCAACAAGTGGTTGATCTTTAAGTGGGTCCAATATGGCAACTCGTAGAAAACTGAGAACCGTCACATTCCATTTGGATGTGACTCCGCGTGGACCATTTTTAGCTCGTATCAGCTTTGGGCAATCATATGGTTGGAGGTCGTTCAAGAAAACCTCCCTTAAGTTTAGGACCCTCTGGCAAGAAAGCGGTGTGTCCTTGATATACCATCTTCTTCATGGTTCATGACCTTCAAGAGTCTAACTGTGGCCTGCACAATGAGCATACATGATAACCCGAGGTAACCAGACCTGTCCCAACACCTCTATCTAGTGAATATAAACTTGAATGAGCTATGATAGATATTACCAACGAGAACGAAAGCCTATTTACCTGAGCACTCTCCAAATTCTGAAAGTCATGCATCGTCCATATGAGAATGGCTTGAATATTGGTTGACCGTGGACCATCGCGCTTACTCATATCTTGCATGGTGACCCGCTCCTCCCACAAAATCTTAAGCTCATCGACTAATGGATGAAGATACACATCCATATATTTAACTTTGTAGTGATCAGGGATGAGTAAGCTAAGGATGAGATGTCATTTCTTCGTAGAAATCCATGGAGGGATATTATAGTTGACAAGGACTATAGGCCACACATTGTAAGAAGTTGAGGGTAGACTGAATGGATTCACGATGATTAAGATACGCCTCACTTACATTGAGAGCAAGGACATGGGACATACTAATTAAGATACGCCTTGCGATCTTGAACATCAAGACCTTCATCGTTTTCCATTTTGTCTACTTATGACAAGCAATTTGTTTTTGTTATCATTCTTTTTTTCTTTCTTAAATTGTTTGAGAAGGGATTTCTTCTCTTATAACTTTCCAAAAATTAACGTAGGTAAAGTCTCCACCCACCCACCCACAAATTAACGTATGTCAGAGTGTTTCCTGTCTCGTGGTGTTGCATCACACCTCACTGGACCTCGCCACCACTCTCTTTCTATCTCTCTCTCTTTTTCTCTTTCTTTATTATGTTGTATGTTTACTCCCTGTCTCTCATTCCTTATTCTTTTTTCTCTTCCTCCCCCTCTCTCATTTTCTTTAACAAAACATATCTCTCTCTACTACAACAACAACAACAACTACTACTGCTGCTGCTGTTACTACTGCTACTACTACTATTACTACTACTACTACAAACAAGAAAAGAAAAAAAAACTACTATTACTACCATTACTACAATAACAACAAAAAATAACAAAACTAGACAACAAAAAACAAGAAAACAAAAAAAACTATTACTACAACAACAACAACAAAAAACAAGAAAACCACTACTACTACTACCACAACCACGACTATGACTACGACCACAACTATGACCATGACCACGACTACGACTATGACTATGACTACGATCACAACCATGACTACCACTACCACTACAACAACAACAAATAACAAAACAAGATAACAATAAACAAGAAAACAAAAAAACTATTACTACAATAACAACAACAACGACAACAAACAAGAAAACCACTACTACTACTACAACCACGACTAGGATGACTACGACCACGACTACAACTACGACCATGACCACGACCATGACCACGACCATGACTACGACTACGAGTGCGACTGCGAATGCGAATGCGACTGCGACTGCAACTGTGACTACCACTACCACTACCACTACCACTACCACTACCACTATAATAAACAAGAAAAGAAGGAAAAACTACTACTACTACAACAACAACAAATAAGAAAACTAGACAACAATAAATAAGAAAACAAAAAAACTATTACTACTACTACAAAAACAACAACAAATAAGAAAAGCACTACTACTACTACAACCACAACTACGACTATGACCACGACTATGACTACAGATACGACTACGACCATGACTACCACTACCACTATAATAAACAAGAAAAGAAGAAAAAAAAACAACAACAACAACTACTACTACTACTACAATAACAATAAACAAGAAAAGAAGAAAAAACTACTACTACTACTACTACTAGTACTACTACAAAAAACAAGAAAACTAAACAACAATAAACAAGAAAAGAAAAAAAACTACTACTACTACAACAAACAAGAAAACAACAACCTCTCCCTCCCTCTCCCTCTCCCTTTCTTTGTCTCTTTTCCTATTATATTTGATGTTTTCTCCCTCTCTCTCTTGTTCTTTCTTTCCTTTTCTCTCTTTCTCTCCCTCTCTCATTTCCTCTCCCTCCCTCACCCTCACCCTCTCTTTCTCTCTTTCCTTGTTATGTTTAATGTTTTTTCTCTCTCCTCTCTCTCTCTCTCGTTTTCTTTTCTCTCTTCCTCTCCCTCTCTCATTTCCTCTCCCTCCCTCTCCCTCTCCCTCTCTTTCTCTCTTTCCCTATTATGTTTAATGTTTTTTCCCTCTCTCTCTCGTTCCTTCTT
The DNA here is from genome assembly GCF_053477565.2 of Lygodium microphyllum. Taxonomy (NCBI): domain Eukaryota; kingdom Viridiplantae; phylum Streptophyta; class Polypodiopsida; order Schizaeales; family Lygodiaceae; genus Lygodium; species Lygodium microphyllum. Next base: position 49,766,148 of record NC_141162.1, read on the forward strand.
TCCTTTTCTCTCTTCCTCTCCCTCCCTCACCCTCTCCCTCTCTTTCTCTCTTTCCCTATTATGTTTAATGTTTTTTCTCTCTTCCTCTCCCTCTCTCTTCCCCTATTATGTTTAATGTTTCCCTCTCTTTCCTCTCTCTCTCTTTCCTCTCCCTCCCTCTCCCTCTCTTTCTGTCTTTCCCTAAACCAATTTAATGTTTTTTCTCTCTCCTCTCCCTCTCTCATTTCCTTTTCTCTCTTCCTCTCCCTCTTCGATTTCCTCTCCCTCCCTCTCCCTCTCCCTCTCCCTCTCTTTCTCTCTTTCCCAATTATTGATGGACCTAAAAACGGGCCGGCACTGGCTCATGCACTAGCCGGACCTCGTCACTACGCACAAGACAACCCCTCGGCCTCGCGGCCAGGAGCGTCTATCAAAATCTCTGCCTTCCTACACATTGCGTTTGTAATACGTTGTAGTCCAACTGATCCTAACCCAATATTACTCCTCAGAGGGAGTCCCTTTCACATAGCCAAATAGGCTCGAATCACATACACATGGGGTTCCTCCTACGGCTGAATGCCGTCAACCCTCTGCAACTCTCCTACACCTTGGGGATTGGCCCCTCGATGCGCCGCTCAACATTTAGACATTTCGCACAAACGTCACTCAAGGTACCAAATAAACGTATCCAGGAATGTACCATTGTCCTTACTTGACTTCCCCTTTATGATCCCACGACTAGCCTACAGTATAGGAACCTCACGCTCTCAACGGTGGGTCACAGGCCTACTGAAAACAATTGCTATGCATATCCAGGAGCTAACTCTGATACTTTTAATTTCCTCTAAATGATCATGCAAAGAGGTGGATGCCTAGTGCTCAAACATTTTAAAAACCAGCAGCGTGCAAGTGCAAAACATCTCTTTCATGCTTTTCTTTCTAACCGCTTTGTGCTTCGCTGCAACACCTAGCACCGAAGTGATCTTCGTGCTACTAGGTTTTAATTTTTATCATTATTATTCCGTCCTAGATGCAATGCATATAAAATCAGCAAATTATTCCTCATACTCAGCACCATTTAACCATTTTTTCCACAACTCTACCCTTCCCCGTTGATAGTGCATCATTGCATTCATTTCTTTTAGGGTTTCCTTGTCATTTTATGTGGAGAAAGGAAGGAAACACACACTAAAACATATAAACAAGGCTGAACTGAAGCATAACTTCATGCCCCAGCCTTGCTATACATCAACAAACATAAATCCTATTTTTCTATATTTTTCGTAGTCCCAAATGTATTTTTCCCCTATTTTTCATGGTGTTTTTATCATTTTTCCCCATTTTCTTCATTTTCTTGTATTTTTTAAATTGCTGAAAATGAAAACCAATTTGTGGGCTGTGGCCCTTAGTTCATTTGCAACAAAATTGAAAGATTAGTTGATGTGTATCGACGGTTTTCCCCATTTATATGCCCAAAACCCTTGTTTTTCCCCATTTTTCATGGTTTTCGGGTTTCTTGACATTATTTCGAGCCATGAAATGCATGTTTTTCATAATTTCTAGTTATAAACAGTAAGAACTCAGAAGAATCAGCAACATAATCAAATCTTAGTCCATATGAACGGCATTCCATCAATCAAAAGCATAAAACACTAAATTTTCTTTGTAATTTTTTAGTTTACCGCTTAAACGCGTGTTTCGGGTTTTGTGTCCATGGCTATAGATTTGGAAAACAGCAACACTTCATGTCCAGCAACATCACAAATCACCATTCTCAGCCCGTGGAGCAATCCGGTCCATGCCGGACAAGTCTCCATCATTCTTTATTCATTGCTCCTTCCCACACATGAACTGCCTCTTAGAAGAGAGAGAGGGAGGAGAGAGAAAGACTGAAATCAGAATTCTTCATAGAGACCACCATTTCTCGGGCGAGAGGCGGCGATAGAGTCCACAGACAGAGGGGAATGAAGCCCCATAATCCATTGGGGGGGTTGTTTGCAGCAGCCATGATGCCTCTCATCCATTCATGGCGCATTTTTCGGGCGCCATCTTCTTCCACGTTTTTTCATGCCTCTTCATTCTCTCTCCACGTTTTTTGCTTCATAAGGTGCATAAATTTTTTGGGGGGGGTCCAAACTCAAAAGGCATGCTCAAATTTGGCCTCCCAAGTGTCCACCTTTTCATATCTTGACCGTTTCCTTGGCCATTTCCCTGTCCGGACTCCGAATTGAGCTCTAAAAAATCCTGGGCGTCCGGCTTAGCATCCCGCATTGGCCAGTAGCTTGTGTCAACCCGCATGACTGTCTGAAAAATTATGAAAAATCACCAAGTGTCGCTCGGGCGCCTTTAAAGCACTTTGGCGCTTAAAATCGTCCTAGATCGAGCCGCCGCCTTTGACGGTGGATATTTTTCCCTTGATCTTCATAATTTTTAGCTATTTTTAAGCACTTCCCGTCACCTAAATTCCGCTCTCATTGGCGACCACGGGATAGGGCGACTCAGCCCGTCGAATCCACGAACATATCTGCACATAAACAACCAAAGAAGCATCAAACTGATACAAAACAATTATCATCATAAAACTCAGCACAATGCTCCCCCTACCCCTAGACAGAACCAAGGCATGACATCCACAAGGAGTAGGCCTAGCATCATGTAATAGAAGATCCGAAGCGAATCACTAACCAGCTGCTCCAACACAGCCAAACAAAAAAACCTATCAAAGAGGTTGCCCTAAGTGGTAGTCTGCACTACTTACCAACTAAAGACAACACAACTAGGAGCTCCTACAAGGCGAGGACTCCTATAGCCTGAGCAAAGGATATTTTCTTTCAGTCCATTTCTTCTTTTAGGGTTTTTATGAGATGAACATACTTGGGCATGTAAAAAGGAGGGAGCTGAGCGTAGTGACCCAAGGAGAACAGGGCATCGGTCTCAGGACCTGTCTCGGCACCCAAGAACCTACCAAGCCCTCACAAGGCGACACTTAATCCTTTTCTAACGCTCACTTTTATTTTCGCTCCAACCTTCCTTGTTTTGATATTATTTTTTCCAGCAAGAAGCCACCCCTAGGAAGACAAGGTATCGGCCCCGGGTCTGACTCGTCCCCAGGAACCTACCAGGCCTTCGCAAGGCAATGATCAACTGCTTATATATTTTCATTTCATTTCTTTTCTTTGATAGGGGTTAGAACCCCTTTTTACACACCTTCGCATTTATATTCATCTTTTAGGATATTCAGGATTTCTTGACATCATTATTATTATCTTCTAGCAGGCTTCTCTAACTGCCTCACTACTAACAAGAACTCCTAGAACGGCTGCCTAGCAGGCTGGCAGAACAGGGCCACTAGGGCTTCCTTCTAAAACAGGTCTTTCAATGTCGAACAATGTCTTTACAGGAGGCAATGACTACTCCGACTTCCCTCAAACATACTTAGCCCAAACCTGGGACTTCATGCCTTGGTTGCCGGTCCCAAACAAAAAGTATCCCCTCAACAAGTACAAATACACATATAACAGGAAAGAAAGGTACTCGTAAAGGAGAAATATCACCTGGAGTGGCCACAAGGAGCTTCCATCACAGCAAAGGCTCCTCCAGGCTCCACCAAATTCCACGAACCACGAAACCTGTCCAGCACAACACTAAACCAAAACCCAATTAAACGCACCTGCACTAGACAGGGAAATGGCCCTCTTGGCCTAATGAAATCAAACAATACTATGCAGAACATCCACCTGGAAACAACCATGATAGACATCAAAGCATACTATTCCCAGGGGAACAGGGCTTGTAGCCCTAAACTAGGTGCAGTAGATTATGACCTATCCCTCCTGCATATATCGCAAGAGGTGTTCGCATCACATGTCGTCGAATCAGTCTATGGGTCCGAGATAATAAAGGTAGATGAGTCTCGCTTACCCTCTGCATCACCCAAATCAACCATCGTCTGCCAAAGAGGGCATGTTCAGAAAGCATACCCCACAAACGACCAGGTCCTGTCTCACCATCAATAGATATATCGGGACAAGGGCCACAATTAAAGAAGAGGTCCTCTTCATACGCAAGATTAGCCAATGAATCGGCAAACTGGTTCCAATTTCGTGGAATCAGTTGAAAAGACACTCGATCAAATTCGTCTAGTAGGGCTATAGCAGTGTGATGGTACATACAAAGGATCGGGTTCCGCACCATGTACGTCCCATTGAGTTGATTTAAAACCAACTGAGAGTCCCCTTTTATCAACAACTGGCGGATACCACCCTTTTTTGCAATATTCAAACCCATATCAGGGCTTTGTATTCGGCCATATTATTAGTAAAATTCGCCCCGAGATAAGCAGCTAACTTCATGACAATGTGTCGTCGGGGGTCTCGGATGACAACTCCTACACTTCCTTTTTTGCATGCACCCCTGGACGCCCCATCAAAGTACAAGGTGTACGTCCATAAAGGGTTTACATATTCTGCCATCCTGAACTCTACTCGTAATTATGGTAATCGAAATTCAGCATATTCAACGGGTGGACTGTAGGCTCCATCCCTCCATCATCATTGAATTCGACAGGGATGCTCGTCAAAATTTGTAGGCAGTGATGGCAGAAGACCTTGATTTCCCAAATAAATGTCCCGCCTTCTTGCTCAATCACCTTGTATCCTTTGCTCCACCAAATGAGCTTTCCCTGATGATACCTCTGTTCCAAATATGGGTGTTCTAAATAAGGGATCAGATGACCCATCAACCTTTATCACGATTTCCTTGCAGATGCTTGATCGATCTTGCCTAGACCTGCAAGGCAGTCATAGCATTAATGCAATCAGAAATAATAAGGTTTAATCTTATTAAGATTAACCTTATTTTTAAATTCTATCCCCTCAAGGTCAGCTAACAACACTGTAGTTTTATTCTTTCCTATTCTAACGATCTTATAGGGCCCATCCCATTTGGGTTCTAATTTGCCTGGAAATAATTCTCGTCGTGCGTCATAATACAGAACAAGCTGTCCTTTCTTGAAGGTGTATTTCTTGGCTTTGAGGTCGTGTAGCTTCTTCATTCGGCGCTTCACCACTTCTTGGTGCAATAAGCTCTGCAACTTAAGCTCATCTAAATGTGCCAGTGTCGTCAAGCGCTCAAAAAGTGCATCGTCATCGCTTAGAGAATGATTGATGGCAAACCGAATGGTCGGCAGCTCAATTTCTAAAGGCAAGACACACTCCTCCCCATATACTAACTTAAATGGGGTATGGCCAGTGGCTCGTTTGAAAGTCGTATTATAAGCCCACACTGCCACGTATAACTTTTTATCCCAATCCCGTTTCTTTTCCGACACAATTTTGGACAGGATGCCTACAAGCTGCTTGTTGGTACTTTCAACCTGACCATTGGCTTGCGGATTATAGGGGGTTGTCTTGTTATGCTTGATTTTCCACAACTCTGTCAAACCTTTGATCACCTTATTCAGGAAATGGGTTCCGCGGTCCGACACTAATTCTTTCGGCGGACCAAACCGGCATATTATCTGCTCTAAAAGGAAACTAGCAGTTTCTTTAGCATCATCTTTCCTTGTTGCACGTGCTTCTAACCACTTTGTGAAGTAGTCAGTTGCTACAATGATGTACCGCTTTTGCGTAGTCGATGACGGAGTAATAGGACCCACAAAGTCTATTCCCCACTTCTCAAATGGAAGTATCGCCATAATAGGGTTGAGTGGTCGTTTCCTATTCTCTCGACTATCATGTCGTTGGCAAATATCGCATCGCTTAACATACGCAAACGCATCCTGGAAGATGGCAGGCCACCAATAACCTGCTCTTAAAGCCTTTTGTGCTGTGAGCCGTCCAGCAAAATGGCCACCGCAAGCAGAATCATGGCACTCTTCCAAAATGAAAGGCACCTCGTCAGGCGTCACACACCGGCGATAGATATCATCAACCCCTTGCCGATATAATGTACCTGCGATCAAGGCAAACTTTAACGCTTGCTGCTTAATTTTCCTTTTCTCAGCCTTAGATAATTCGGATCCCGCCTCTCCCGTTGATAAATAATGCGTTATTGCAGCATACCAGGAGGGAATAGATGCCGTATCTATTTTAAATATCATCTCCATGTCACTACCTTCAGCCACAGATTCTTTCGGCTCCCCAAAGTCCACTAGACATTCAACGATGCCTTGCAACCTTGGTGGCTTACTCTTGATTTCATAATCAAATTCCTGCAAAGTGATCAACCACTTCGCTAAACGATCAGGCGGCTGTAACTTATTCATCAATAGTCGAAGTCCCTCCGCCTTCGTATAAAGCACGACTTTCTCATAGAGAATGTAATGCCTGAATTTCTTGGTCCCAAAGACCATCACTAGACACAGCTTCTCCATGTAGGTGTAATTGATTTCGGATACCCCCAGCTTCCGACTAGCAAAAGCAATCGGGTGGTACCACTTCTCTTCCCAAATTTGGGCTAAACAGCAGCTGATACTATACATGGTGGCTGCTGAAAATATATAGAACACCTCACCTCTTTTAGGTGCTTTTAAAACGGGCGCTCTTGCTAGCTCTTGTTTCACATCCTCGAATGCTACCTTACAAGGGTCACCCCACACAAACGAACAGCTAAAGGACAATAAATTTGTAAGCGGTAACGTTCTTTCTGCTAAGGCATTAATGAATCTACGGTAGTAACCAACCGAAGACAGAAAGCTATAAACTTCTTTCGGAGTGCGTGGTGGACCCATGGCAATTATAACTTTCACCTTCTCGGGGTCTGTCGCAATTCCTACCGAACTGACCACGTGGCCCAGCAATAGCCCATAAGGTACTCCAAAAGCACACTTCCGTGGGTTTAGGGCGATGCCAAATTGTCTACAGCGCTCAAAGCATTTTCTCAAAATGATCAACTGCCTTTCCCTCACGGTGGCGGCCCCTAAGTCATCAATAAACACCCTCAACTCTTCAGGGGATATGTCACCGAATGTCTTATCAGCTGTTCGTTGCCACAAACCAGGCGCATTGCATAAACCAAAAGCCATCACGTGGTAAGCAAAAGTGCCAAATACAGTGATAAAAGTTGTTTTCAACTTGTCCTCTTCTGCAATTGCCATTTGGTTGTATCCTGCAAAGCAATCCATAAACGAATATATCTCCCTACCCGCTAATTGATCCAAAATCTGGTCAATAAATGGCAATGGGTAGTAGTCCTTAACTGTCTGCTTATTCAGCTCCCTAAAGTCTACACATAAACGGATCTGATTATTCTTCTTCTTTCTAATCACAACTGGCGAACACCATTCCGTGTGTTGCACAAGAAAAATCAAACCCGCTTTTCGAAGCTTCTGTAACTCCTCAAACAGCCCGTCCCTCAATTCGAAAGGCATACGCCTTACTTTCTGCCGTACAGGACGACTGCCCTCTTTCAACGGAATTGTATGAACAGCAAGACTAGGAGGAATGCCTCTCAACTCATCATAACTCCAGGCAAAGATATCACGGAATTCTTGGATCAAGGCCACATAGTCCTCCCTTTCTGCTGTGCTGAGCATAGAGCCTAATTTGATGGGCCGCGAATCATCAAGCGTACCAAGGTCTAGCTCGATAGCATCTACATCTCTTATACGATCTTGGGCCTCTATCGGCTCGTTCAAAGTGATCTGATAGATGTCCTCTGTGGTGGATCCCTCTTTGGACTCATCACTCGATGATGCCTCACTAACAGATGAATCTTCTAATGTCTCCAATTTTGTAGAAGATAGAGGAGCCCTCTCACTCTGCGGGGACTCAGGATAAGCATCAACCACCACACGCTGAGCACCTCTGCCGAATATTAATCGACCGGCGGGTATATCCACTTGGCAATCCGCTTGCAAGATCCAAGATCGTCCAAGTAATACTTGGTAACTTGGCCGCCCTGCAAAACGAATCACCCTAAAGTCCAGCATGCATTCTACATTTGCAACAGTGACATGGACCTTAGTAATGCAGCCTTCCGGCTGTCTCAAACTATCATCTGCCATTCTGAGAATTGTGGAGGTATCTTTCTGAATCGCAAGACCTAACCTTTCCATCAGTTCAGAACTCATAATGTTAACAGATGATCCCGTGTCGACAATGGCATAATCTACTAATATCCCATCGACATAGGCTGCAACTCTTGGGCAATGCTTCTCAGCATGCTCAAACCAGTCATCACCAACTCGCGCAATACCCAAAGGTTCTACGATATACCCGGTACGTAGGATCTTTCTAAATTCCTTGCGTACTCCTGGGGAAAGCTTAATAAGCTGCAAAAGGTTCACATCCGGCTTGACTTTGCAAAGAGAGCCCGCCAAATCGAATTCATGATAGTTTGATAGAGCTCACTTTTCACGCCAAATCATCCGCTCTTTAGGTCGCTGAACTGGCTTTATTGCCTCTTTCTTAACTTTCACCTTCTTCTTTGGTGCTTCCTTATCAGCTTTACTCTCTACGGGCTTCAAAGGTCCCCCTTCTAGGGAAGGATCCAAAACTTGCGTTCCTTTGTCGCCTTGTTTAGGGTTTCCGTAGACAGGCTTATCCATGTCGGCTTCTCTACCCTTTTTACCTCTTGTAAGGACAGCTCGTAGATTAGAGGTTTCAGCATCATTAACGCGTACAGCCTCAATCAAACTAACCCCACTACCACTTGGTAGCTCCTCCACTGTAGTCTTTGGTCGTTGAAGTATTTGTTTAGGCCCATTTTCTGGCTGGGAATCATTTCCTTGGGCACGATGATTAACAGGCCCTGGTTGCCGACTACCACGCTGGAGAGAACTGATCTTACTCCAGCAAGTAGCTGCTAGATGGCCGGATTTTCCACAAATGTCGCACTTAACATTTGGGCAATTTCTTGGATAGTGCTGCCCGCCACACCATTTACAACTAAACCTCGATGGTGCACCCTCCTCTGGGTATCTACTTCCTATCAAATTTTGTTGTTTTTTAAGAAAGTTGACATCAACGGCTATTTGCCGATACTGCTCCGTAATCATGTCGGTATAATGCTTCATCATGTCCTTAACCTCGCCAAGAACATTGGAAGAACTCGACTCATAGCCTTGGTCATTACCATGTCGTTCAATCGGCCTAACAATTCGATTAGGCATAGGTTGTTGAGTCACAGGCATGGTATTAGAATTGACCGCCTGGCCTCCACCATTTGGAGCCATTTGACTGCCCGTCGGCATCGACATGCTAGGGGGAGCTGGTAATAAAGGGACATTCTGTATCATGTTCCCCCTCCCATTAGGATTAGCCATCGCTATCCCTTGGCCACTACTGCCATTGGCTATTGCCATATTGTTTCCCAATACTAAACCCATGTTCGAATTGCCTCTAGAAGCATAGGCTTCTTGTAGTCGGGATTCCACCTCTTGTGCTCGTGTAATGGCAGTGTCTATATCCCCCAAGGGGACACTACTCAACTGCAATTGGATATTAAAGTCCAAACCATGTAGGAAATATTGCAATTGGGCAGCTGCGGGGATAGGAATAGAGGTGTCCAACTTACGGAAGACCTCTTTTATCTTCTTCGCATAAGCACGAATATCCTCGTGTGGATCTTGGCGGGTCACATTGAGTACACGCAACCAATATTGCCCACCCCTTTCAGGGGCAAACTCCCTTCGAAAAGCTCCATAAAATGCATCAATGTTCAATATGGTTCCGGCTTCTAAACCATGATACCATATAGCGGCTCTTCCTTTGAGAGTCATGTTGAAGAACATCATTAAATGTCCTTCCTCTTGAATGCGACAGTTAAACATCAACTTTTGAAACTCCCTAATGTGGAGTTCCGCATCTTCCTCAACTAACCCATTAAAAATGGGTAGCGGGTAACCTAGAGCCGGCAAATCCGTCGTTCCTGCTAGAATTGCAATAGGCTGCGCCATGACGCGGATTGGATTTGCACTAAGAATAAAGACCGGTGGGGTTACACCTCCCGTACTTGACGTGGACTGGCTTATAGAAGGAAGGGGAGCACTAGAGCTTCCACCTTCTCCTAACTTACTGCTTGGGGTCCTAAGACCACTAGATCCACTCCCTCGTAAGGGTTCAGCACCGCTACGCTTAGGGGAATATCTCCTAAAAATTTCAGCACGTCGCCTAGCTCTTTCGTCTCTTTCTTGCTTTTGGATTTCTGCTAGACGATGCTTATCAATAAATAACGGATCAATCTCAGTATCCTTTGGCATAAACTACTAGTTGGTCCTTAAACAACCAGGATTCGAGAACCGCCACTTTTAAGCGGCTCCCGGCAGACGCACCACTGATGGACCTAAAAACGGGCCGGCACTGGCTCATGCACTAGCCGGACCTCGTCACTACGCACAAGACAACCCCTCGGCCTCGCGGCCAGGAGCGTCTATCAAAATCTCTGCTTTCCTACACATTGCGTTTGTAATACGTTGTAGTCCAACTGATCCTAACCCAATATTACTCCTCAGAGGGAGTCCCTTTCACATAGCCAAATAGGCTCGAATCACATACACATGGGGTTCCTCCTACGGCTGAATGCCGTCAACCCTCTGCAACTCTCCTACACCTTGGGGATTGGCCCCTCGATGCGCCGCTCAACATTTAGACATTTCGCACAAACGTCACTCAAGGTACCAAATAAACGTATCCAGGAATGTACCATTGTCCTTACTTGACTTCCCCTTTATGATCCCACGACTAGCCTATAGTATAGGAACCTCACGCTCTCAACGGTGGGTCACAGGCCTACTGAAAACAATTGCTATGCATATCCAGGAGCTAACTCTGATACTTTTAATTTCCTCTAAATGATCATGCAAAGAGGTGGATGTCTAGTGCTCAAACATTTTAAAAACCAGCAGCGTGCAAGTGCAAAATATCTCTTTCATGCTTTTCTTTCTAACCGCTTTGTGCTTCGCTGCAACACCTAGCACCGAAGTGATCTTCGTGCTACTAGGTTTTAATTTTTATCATTATTATTCCGTCCTGGATGCAATGCATATAAAATCAGCAAATTATTCCTCATACTCAGCACCATTTAACCATTTTTTCCACAACTCTACCCTTCCCCGTTGATAGTGCATCATTGCATTCATTTCTTTTAGGGTTTCCTTGTCATTTTATGTGGAGAAAGGAAGGAAACACACACTAAAACATATAAACAAGGCTGAACTGAAGCATAACTTCATGCCCCAGCCTTGCTATACATCAACAAACATAAATCCTATTTTTCTATATTTTTCGTAGTCCCAAATGTATTTTTCCCCTATTTTTCATGGTGTTTTTATCATTTTTCCCCATTTTCTTCATTTTCTTGTATTTTTTAAATTGCTGAAAATGAAAACCAATTTGTGGGCTGTGGCCCTTAGTTCATTTGCAACAAAATTGAAAGATTAGTTGATGTGTATCGACGGTTTTCCCCATTTATATGCCCAAAACCCTTGTTTTTCCCCATTTTTCATGGTTTTCGGGTTTCTTGACATTATTTCGAGCCATGAAATGCATGTTTTTCATAATTTCTAGTTATAAACAGTAAGAACTCAGAAGAATCAGCAACATAATCAAATCTTAGTCCATATGAACGGCATTCCATCAATCAAAAGCATAAAACACTAAATTTTCTTTGTAATTTTTTAGTTTACCGCTTAAACGCGTGTTTCGGGTTTTGTGTCCATGGCTGTAGATTTGGAAAACAGCAACACTTCATGTCCAGCAACATCACAAATCACCATTCTCAGCCCGTGGAGCAATCCGGTCCATGCCGGACAAGTCTCCATCATTCTTTCTTCATTGCTCCTTCCCACACATGAACTGCCTCTTAGAAGAGAGAGAGGGAGGAGAGAGAAAGACTGAAATCAGAATTCTTCATAGAGACCACCATTTCTCGGGCGAGAGGCGGCGATAGAGTCCACAGACAGAGGGGAATGAAGCCCCATAATCCATTGGGGGGGTTGTTTGCAGCAGCCATGATGCCTCTCATCCATTCATGGCGCATTTTTCGGGCGCCATCTTCTTCCACGTTTTTTCATGCCTCTTCATTCTCTCTCCACGTTTTTTGCTTCATAAGGTGCATAAATTTTTTGGGGGGGGTCCAAACTCAAAAGGCATGCTCAAATTTGGCCTCCCAAGTGTCCACCTTTTCATATCTTGACCGTTTCCTTGGCCATTTCCCTGTCCGGACTCCGAATTGAGCTCTAAAAAATCCTGGGCGTCCGGCTTAGCATCCCGCATTGGCCAGTAGCTTGTGTCAACCCGCATGACTGTCTGAAAAATTATGAAAAATCACCAAGTGTCGCTCGGGCGCCTTTAAAGCACTTTGGCGCTTAAAATCGTCCTAGATCGAGCCGCCGCCTTTGACGGTGGATATTTTTCCCTTGATCTTCATAATTTTTAGCTATTTTTAAGCACTTCCCGTCACCTAAATTCCGCTCTCAATTATGTTTAATGTTTTTTCTCTCTTTCTCTCGTTCCTTATTTCCTTTTCTCTTTTCCTCTCCCTATCTCATTTCCTCTCGCTCTCTTTCCCTTCTATATTTAATGTTTTTTCTCTCTTCCTCTCCCTCTCTCATTTCCTCTCCCTCCCTCTCCCTCTCCCTCTACCCTCTCTTTCTCCCTTTCCCTATTATATTTAATGTTTTTTCCTTCTCTCTCTCGTTCCTTCTTTCCTTATCTCTCTTTCTCTCCCTCTCCCTCTCTTTTTCTCGTTCCCTATTATGTTTAATGTTTCCCTCTTTTTCTCTCTCTCCCTCTCCCTCTCCCTCTTCCTCTTCCTATCCCTCTCTCATTTCCTCTCCCTCCCTCTCCCTCTCCCTCTCTTTCTCTCTTTCCCTATTATGTTTAATGTTTCCCTCTCTTCCTCTTCCTCCCTATCCCTCTTCCTCTCTTTCTCTCTCATTTCCTCTCCCTCTCTCAACACACATAAATTTTAACAAAAACAAGTAAAAGAGAAAGAGAAAACACAAAAACAAAGCAATAAGGAACAATGCACTCACTGTAAAGGCTCGAAGAAGGGTTCGGTGGCTCCTCTTCACCCTCCGTACACTTCCTCCTCTTCTTCGCGAACGGTGGTGACGGCGGTGAGAAGCTAACTTAAAAATGCATATTAATGGAGCATGTGGGTTTAAAAGCCTATTTCCATGTTGTTGATGTTCTGTGTGACCTTCTTGCACATAGTAGCTTCATACGAACAATGGAGTCAACCAAATTGATGAGATCACGGTAGCTACCCTTGACAAGCTATTGGAGCTCTTCTATCTTCTCCTCGATCTCCATGCATGTGTTGGCCTTGACCTCACGGATGTCGATCACCCTTGGAGTGGCTCTCGAAGAGGTCCTTGACATTGTGAAAACTTGAATCTTTAGTGGATTTTTGTTGGAATCTGTCACCTCACATCTGGATCATCTGGTGGAAGAAGACAAAGAAGACAAAAAAGAAACAAGAAGACGAATGATAGGAGGATATAACGATATTCTATGGATGAGGGTGCATAGGTTCCTTGAATCGGCTACAAGAGCTAATGCATATCAAGACATGGACGCTCTTTGCTATACATGGGGATAGTTGTGGCCAGTTTTGATGATGGTGCTAAAAAAGTCTTGCAAGTCTTCGTTGAAGGGAACCATTAGAGAACAAGCCTCAGCGCCAATGAAATCCTGACAAAAATAGATGATGTTTTTTATGAAGCAGGTTCAGTTAATGGAGAATAGGTCACGGAAGTGTACATCTGCAAGCATATGTGTGGGTGTAGCTATTCATGCCCCCTTGGATCATGCATGCCTTCTCCGTGTACTAGTGGACACTCTTTGAATAGGTATTGCTTCTACTACTATCATTGTTGCTATCACATTGTTGAAGAAACTGCCATATATGAAAACAATTGAGTAGTTGTACCTGGTAATTGATACCTACGAATGGTACTGAAATAAAATGCATATGATTTCTTTATTTATGGTGAGCCAAGGTGATACAGATTTAATACATGCGAGAAGAGGGTATTTCCCTAGATACAAGAAACTTTATTTGCATTTTGATGCCTTATTGCAACATAAGAGTACTTGATAAAGGTGAAGAGGTACATGCTGAAATCTCTGGATAGGGGTTAATGGAAAATTGTTTTCGTTAGTAGCATATGCTACACCTACTTTATAGCCTTTGGACACTATTTCCAAGAGTGTGGTAGTACTATGTTTCTTCATCTAGTCCTTTAAAATATTGCATTTCAATTTTGAGCTCAGTCTTGTTGTTAATGAGCCGCCATCTCTTTGTAGCCATTCATCTCTAGAGACTGCTCTATTTATCCTCTGCATTATTTGCTGCTTCGGAATTGCTATGTTTGGCATCTACTTTACCCATTTTTTCTACCTTAACTTCATAATTAGCATAGATTATAGAGTTTGGGTCCATTTTGGAGGACACACTTCAACACTCCCTTAGGTTGCTCCCATGAGAGTGAGTGTCTATTGGAAAGCCCTTTGTTGGTGGGTCATTGAATGCAATAGCGAGTGTCAAACTGTTACTCAGATTTGGAGCTGATTTAAATATTTTGGATATGTTTGAAATATGCCCTGCAAATCTTCTATGAAGTATGTCCTCCATTTGTATGCTTCTATGGGAGGTAACATCTTTGAGAAGTGTGGAAGTGATGGAAGCACTGCCCTTCATTGTGTTGTTGTTGGTGGGTCAACAACTAGAGAAGACTCTCCAATGATTTTGACACACTGAGATGCTATAGGGTCTACAACAATTGATGACGATGATGAACACCACCACATCTCCCATGTTATACCCCTACAGTCAGTGGACTAGCATGGTACTCAATTTAACATTGAGACCCATCTATTATTAGTTGAGACTTAACAATTTGTGTGTGGAAATGGGTACCTGTCTAAAAGTAATAAATGGCTTGGCTAGGTAGAAAAAGATTTCATGACGATGTAGACATACCGTTATGCATAACAATTCATCCTGGTTGAGGTTTTTTATTAACAATAGTATTCTCTAATTTATTTAATGTTTAACTTCAATGGGTTAATCACCAAAAGGGATTTGAAACTAGAACTATAGAAACTGGCTACTTGCGAATTATCTTTGGCATGACAATAAATGACAGTGTAATATATGAGCTTGGTACAATTGTGTTGCATGCAACTAGGACTATGAGGAGAATCGATGGTTATCATGGCAATGGAGCAATAAAATGGAAGAGAAAATCAGATATGTTTGGTATTTGTGCTTTTGCCAGTTGCTTCAATAACATTCACTAGTTGTAAAGCATTGTGAGCATTGAAGGGATTACAGGAAATCTCAATTTCTTTCACACAATTTGTGGTAACAAGAAGTGTAGAAAAGAGAGTCTTTTGTTCCTCTACTCCTAGCAACACGTAATAGTATCAGAAGTCAAGCATATATGGAAGAGATAATTATACATGCATTTTGGATGATACTGAATATTCTTGAGTAGTATGTGCAAGGTATCAGAATCATGCTCTATTGAGAGCTCTATTGAGTAGAGGTAGTGCTGATCATGGTTTAGATCCAAATTGACTAGAGTATTCTAGATAAAAGAGGTATGATTACTAGTGGCTTATACCTAGATTGATGTCATTGATCACTGTAGTTTGTTTCTTTCATCCAAGGTCTAGTGCTATATAAACATGTTATTTGATGTGAGAGAGAACTCTTTATTGAAATGTATATAACTTTATGTTTTTATGAAGGGTCTACTTGGAAACCTTCAAAGAACTATAATGAGGGCCATGACTTCTTAGAAGAGGAGCATAGTACATGGACAACTACAACCTTGCGCATAACAAAAAACAGTGGTGGCTATTAGGTGCGTATATAAGGATATTTTCCTTAATAGCATGTAGAATAAAGAAATAACCTTTCTCTTGTTATATCAAGTCTCTTGGGAAGGAGATTTGGTGTTATGTGTGCCCCTCTGGCTTTATTTGAAACCATTTGTCATGTCATAAGTTGATAACCATTTGTCACATCATTAGTTGTTAACCAGGTTGAATATGGTGACTTAAGGTTGCTTTTAGCTCAAGCTGAGGCTCATTGTTATTGTGTCATGGAATCCTTTGATTATAGGATATGCAACACATGGACTTAGTGCAAAAGCTACCAATTGTTTTTGAAATATATAGCTGGAGGCCATAGGTTCTGCTCCTGACACATTCATTTGCACCTTGAAAGCTAGTGCCACTAGGCAAGATTTAGAAATGGGTGGTGTTGTTCACATGTAGATGGCATGTTACTGGATTGCAAAATACTACCTAGTATATTTTAGAGGTTTCCAGTTCAGGAAGTGGTTTCATGGAATGCACTATTTGCAACTTATGATAAGCATGAGCTTGGAAAAGGAGAGACTGCATTTTGACAAATGCTATTAGAGGGTATGAGTGTTGATTCTTCTACGTTTGTCTCTCACTTGAAAGAATGTTTCTCTACATGGTCATTGGAAAGAGGTCAAGTAGTATATGTTGAAATAATAAAAGAGCATTGGAGAGTAACCTTCATGTGGGCAACACTATGCTAGCCATGTACATTGAATGATGGTTCTATTGCACAAACTTGCCATTTTTATGAAAGGCTGCCTGCCAATGATGCAGTTTCCTACAATTTCTCATTGCAAGATATATGATGAACATGGATAGTAGGAGGAAGTTGTCTGCAGCAAATGTTTCTTGACATCCTATCTCCTGATTGTGAGAGATTTGTCTGTACATTGAAAGCATGTGCCACTATGGAAGCCTTAAAAAATGGCAAGGAGATGCTTGCTGAATTTGCTAAATTAGGACTAGATACTTAACTTCGTGGAAGTTAGTGAAGTGCAATTTTAATCACAGTACAAGTAAAATGATAGGTGTAAATATGAAGTGCTCAACACTATGGGATGAAAATGCAAGCCTACGCCCATGAAGATTAAGGGGAGGGAGGCGCATGGTCATGCTCATCCATATTGTTAATGGATACAAGTTAAACTCACATAATGCATTATCAAACTCATGATTGATAAACCTTTCTTTGGTAAAAATTGGGTAGAAAATGTGCTTTTCTTTACTTGTGCTCTTTTTGGTTGGCTATTATCTGGTTATCTATTTGCCATGGTCTTGATTTTCATGTATTTATGACAAGTAGTACCACACTTGGCAGATAGGGAGAGAGTGGAGGATATCTTAGATCCCCAACTCAAGGGAAAACATAAACAAAAAGATTTGACTTAGGTTTGTATGACCCCTTTGATTATGGACGATGGCCTAAAGGCATCCTACATGTTGTAATCATGTAATATTATACTTTTTTTTGTAATTAATACAATTACCTATTAGGACAAAAAAGATTTTTTTTTGTAATTAATAAAATTACCTATTAGGACAAAAAAAGACAAAGATTCTGTTGTGTTTCTTCCTCAACATCCCAGCTTTCACCATCATCTAGGTAAACAGCCTGCACATGAGATAGGGTGATTATGTCGACTGTAGAGGTGAGCACAAGCTCAACCACCAAGACCCACAATCACTTATTGTTCACGCGTTTCAAGCGAGCACTAATGGCTACCTCTGACATAGCCAATGCGCTATCCCTCTCTACGAGTCTAGTGAGCTTACCTTTATGCCTAATTGATTTGCTTCCTCTCTCAAGCACTCCGATAGCCCCACGATTCGTGATTCAAGCTCAAGCATCCTCAAGGCTCCTCCTCCAAGCTCCATTCTCCATACCACGTGTGAGACAAGAGAAGAGAAGAGAAAAGAAGGGGAGAAGAAAAGAGAAGATGGTGGAGAGTTTCACCTCCAAGGTCCCTCACTCTCACAAGCTCACTCCCTCACTCCCTCACACTCCCTCCCTCAAGCACTCACAAGCAAGCAAGAGAAGAGAAGAGAAGAAGAGAAGAAGAAGAGTCCACTTTGCCACACACAAAAAAATGAGCTCTCATTCATTATTTGAACTTTATATACAAAGCCCTAAATCCCATTTGGGTAGTCATTCCCTTTTTGCATTGCTGGCCCTCTTTTTTCTATTGTTCTCCTATCTTCCTAGCTTCCTTCCTACCACCCCTCTACATTTTCAATTTACATAGGTTGAAGCACGGCATTCTTGAAATAAATCAAGGTTCACCTTACACTCTTTTGCAAAATTATTGACTTGCGCTTTCTCTTGAGCGCCTCTCCTTGACTTAGGAGTTTTTTGCACTTCTTGTATTTTTCGATTTTTATTAGCATGCCATCGTTCTTCATTCCAGTTTTACCTTGGCCCTCTCTTCTTCTGCTTTAGATTTTCTGAATTATCCACCTTATTCATTTGAGGGTTAACATTACCCCTCTCCTATTTGAGTGCTAGTCCCATGGTACTTGTTGGGTAATGAGTTGAAATCTATTGCTAAAGTAGCCAAGTAGGATTTTGAGTTTGTGTATGAGCTGTGTTGGAAGGTGTGTTGAAGGGATCTATGAAACTGTAAGGCCCTTGAGTTTGGACTTAGTTCTGGTTTTGGAGGGATTGTTGGAACTGTGAGACCCTTGATTTTGAGATGATCCCTTGTCTTACAGGGATGTATGGACCTATTGGAGTGATTTTTGGAACTAAAAGGCCCTTGCATTGGAGATGATCCCTTGTCTTGGAGGGATTTATGGACCTGAAAGGTCCTTGAGTTGGAGATGATCCCTTGTCTTGGAGGGATTTATGGAACTGAAAGGCCCTTGAGTTTGGAGATGATCCCTTGTCTTGGAGGGATTTATGGACCCAAAAGGCCCTTGAGGTTGGAGATGAGCTTGGGTCATGGAGAGAGGCTGGTGGGCGGATTTTTTGTTGAAATTGAATATTGTGTTAGATGGATTCGTCGCCTCGCCCTCTACGATGACCTTCTTATGCACCATTCGAAATGAGCTTCTTCATTCACTTTTTGATTGGGGTTGTTGCATCTATCCCTTGGTTTGTTGGGCCTGCATGCTAGGATGTGTCATAAGATGGAGAGCACATTGCATGGATGATGGGGTCACTGAAGTAGGTGGTGGGGCCTTCGATTGTACTTGGAAAGAAAAGAAAGGTGCATTACGTGTGGGTGTGTGCCATTGTCATGTGGTGCATTGTGCACATGCTAGTGGGATAGAGCTTAAGGTGACAGGTTTAACCACATGTGAGTGTTACCTCCTTGGTGTGTTCTACCCTCCTTAATGTGCCCTACGCAGGAAGTGTGAGATCAAAATGAGTATAGGGGGTTAAGAACGGAGCCAGTTGTGATTGGGGCTGCCGGACGCACCTAACTTGAGAACCCTTAGATACAGTCGTTGTGGTGGATGTGCAACTTGCAGTGACAATGTGTGATATCTTTTTCATTTTTTCTTCTTCTTCTTCTTCTTTTAAAATATAATAATAATAATAATAAAGTTACATAGTTGTGAGAGAAGTTTAATCTTCATCATCGGAGTGAGGTGGAGAAGGGGGCTTAATAGATTTATTAAGGAGTCGATGGCTTTGAAGATACCCCCTGAGGTTTAGGCAGAATTTAAAGGTGGTGGTATAGAGGAATAGATGATTGCAGCAGATGAAGCGGCTATCATTCATGTCCTCTAGCAAAACCAAGAAAAATGAAGGCAATAGAGTGGCTCGCATAATTAGCCGAGCCATCACACAAATATCTATAGTGTTAGGATCAAAATGGAGCATTGGGAGACCATGCTGTTGTGGGATGGGGTCTTGCCTAAGGAGTATTCTAAGAAATTTAAGGTAATTACAAGTGGTAATAAAGGCGGGGTCAAGGCATGAAGAGAATTGGTTGGTGAATTGGATTAAAGTATCATACAAGCTTTTTGATGTGAAGACAAGAACATCTTCATATGTAATACAATGAGGATTATAGATTATAGGGAAGTCATAATGGCCGTGCACATTGGAGTCAAAATCCACTCCCACCCTTCGAGGATAGGGCATAAAGGTTGGATCGTTCCGCTCGAAGGGTGGAGTGTTGCAAAAGGCCATCCAAGTGTCCAGGTTGGTGTCGTAGACCCTTCTTCTCCATGTAGGTTGGCATTCGTAGTTGGGCATAGACTATGGTACTTCAAAAACTTTATTTTGCCAAATTTGGCATCTTGTGTGGCCCACAATGTGGGGTTCCGCTCTCTCTCCTTCAGCCGAGCCTGCTTCCGATGTTAATCACCTCCTCCACCACCTTGATAGGTGACACTCTATGTAGGGTGGTGGGGAATCGCAACTTGAGGTTCAAGGGGCTCATTACCTTTTCTTGCCTCTCTAAGATTATGAGGTTGGCATGGAAGCTCACTGGGGTGTCATCCGCACATGGTGGGATAGGTGCCTGGGGTGCCCTCGCTCCCCTGGCATTCCATTTTCTTCTTGTCTCCTTCACTATTTGGTTCGCTCTTTCTCTTAGTGCCGCCTTTCTTTCTGCGGAGCTGTCTACGTGTTGTTGCTCTTTAAGCCTCGGGGAAGGTGGTGGTGGGACAATCTTGTCTTCATATGGCCCCATTTCAAAGTTCATGTCCACCTCCCTTTTTCAGCTTGGATCTTGCTACTGCTCTTCGAGGAACCTAAGTTCTTCCACTTCCTGTGAGGTTAGACCGGCCAATAGGAGATAATGGTGTTGTTCTTCCAAGCTTGGGCCAACTTTACTAGGTTGCGGTGGCATCTGCAATCCAGCCTTCAGTGCCCTATGAGCCATCCTGAGTTTCATTTTCATTGCCTCCATGGACTCTCTCTCCTTTGCCTGGGTGATGTCCAATATGGTTTCTAGGAAGGCATGCTATTGGGTGTGGAAGCTCACTTGGGTGGCGTCCACTCTACTTTCCACAAGTATCTTTTCTTTTTCGGCTTGAACAAAGCAACATGCCAAGGCTTTGAACCTTTTTTCATTCTGGTTGGCCCAATCTTCCGCCCTTATGTTCATGCCTTTATGGCTTTCCCCTTACCTCTAGGCTAGCATTGTCAGCCTTCGTTTTTGGTCTTCCATTTGTGCCCTTAGCTTTTACTGCTCTTTTTGTGCCGAGGCAACCTCTTGGGTTAGTCTCTCAGCCTTTGTTTCATACCTGTGAGCTCTTTCCTCCCTCAGCTCCTCTAGCTCTTTTGTGGCTTTAGTGAGTTCCTCCATTTGAGCTTGGAGACCTTCGTAGAGTGCCACAATCTCTTCATTCTGCTGCTGTAGGCATTTTATGGCCTTGGTTTCTCCATTCAAGCACACCTACCATTCAACTTTTGTCTCTTCCTTAGCTTGTAGCTGGTCTTTTAGCACATTGACTTCTCTAGCTGGAATGCCACCATGGCCTTCTTTTTAGCTTGAAGCTCTGCCATCGGGGTTCTCTTATCCTCCTTGACTCTATCCAGTTGAGAGAGAAGCTCTTTGATGTACTCATCGTATTCTTTGGGCGTCCTCTTTGTTGTGGGGATAGAGGTTGTAGAGCCTGCCACCTTTTGCTTCTTAGGGTTTCACCTTGACTTGGTGTCTGCCAATAGCTGGCCTTTTGGTTCCTACCAAAGGGGTTCCTTCTCCTACTCCTTGGCCCATTTTTCTATTTACAAAGTATTGGACCCACGCCATTAGGTTGCTAGCGTCTACCTGCGTCATAGAACTGGGAGTGAAGATGGCGATGGTGGTGGCGCGCGTCAGGAGGGTAGGGGTGGGGGTGATCGGAGCCTTGCCCTTGCCTTCTTGCACTATAGGTGGCACAAACTTAGGCACATCCACACTTGATCTTGGGTCTTTATTCAATGGACTTGCATGTGGCAAGGGCCAGGTCTTCCTCCTCTTTTTTTCTCAGCTCCTCCTCCTCTTCCTGATTTTTCTTTCTCTCCTTCTCAGCCCATTTGGACTCTCTATGGGTCCTTTGCAAGTCTGCCCTTTCTTGTTTCCTCCTCTCCTCCGCCTGATGTTCTTGTGCAATTTTCTTATTTGTCTTTCTCCGACTAGTTTACTCTTCTTATTCCTTGCCCTCTTCTTCTTCACTTAGCATCCTTTCGCTAGATTATGCCTCCCGTTCCTAGTGGGGTGGCGACCTACTTACTATTTCATTCACCCCTTCTTCTCCTTCTTCTTGCTCTTATCCTTGGGTTTCCCAGATGATCGGGCTGAGGACCCCACTGAATTTTATGGTTGTAGCCTTTGAAGATGAAGCTTTTCTTTTAGCCTTGGTGGTGGGAGATTCTCCTCCAACGAGCTGCCCTCTCATTGCCAAGACTTTTGCTGAGGTCTCAATGGTCTTCCTCACAAACCCGTTGAGGTTCACCTCATCCAGTGACCTTGCTCTGACACTCTCTAACAGAGGGATGTTGATGTGGCTCACTATGGAGTTGTATCTTTGGCTAGAAAATAGTGCGTGCATCATCTTGGTGTAATATTTTCGCACGAAATATTAATGAATTTTAACCACTACACGCCCGCGCAAAAGCAACTTATAATAATCTCCCCGCGACTAGAAGAACCTTGGGCTAAATACTCCACCCTCATGGGTTAATAAACTCCATCCGCAAGGCGCATAAGAGGCCGTGGCTTGAAGACCACAAGGCCGCGTGAGAACACCTCTTCTAGAGGGAAAAAGGGATAATGGTTAGAATTTTGACAAAAAAAATTATTATTTACCCCCTCCCCTCAATCGATGCATGGTAGGGGAGAGGGAGTGGAGCTAAGTGGAGAGAGGGGGGAGTGTGGTGTAGAGATGCATGAGGGAGGGAAGGCATGCAAGCCACCCATGTGGGAGGCTATCTTCCCCCCCCCCCCCCCCCCTATACACCATATGAACCCCCCTTTGGTGCTTGGGAAGGGAGAGAGAAGACAGTCGTGGAGACTACTCTGGTGTGCCCGTGCCGTCCGCCATCGCCAAGAATGCCACCATGCTGTCATGGAGTGCAGCTGCTGCCACGCCGCCTTCCCTTCACCATCATCATCATCGTCCTCTTGCTCGACGTCAATCTCCTCCTTCCCAATCATCCCCCCCTCCACGTCATTCTGTTTCACACAAAAGCTTCTTGCAAGCTTCTTTAGAAGCTTTTAAAGACAAAGCTTCCATAAGCCTTGTGCACACGGCCTTTTTCCCGGTTTCTTAAAACCCACGTCCTATAAAAGGAATTCCTGCGCGAGGGGGAAGTAGGCAGATTTTAAGATTGATTTGCCAAAGGAAGTTCATAGATCGGGTAAATGCAAGGATGAGTTGCAGAGTCAAGAGTCTACGTCAACGATGGCCCCCAAACGAAAGACGCAAGGCGCATATGCGGGAGCCTCCAACCCTAGTTTACACATGGACATCGGTGCGAGTCCTCATGCCCAAGTTCTTGAAAGATTAATTCCGCATAAAAGGAATGCATTAGGCACGTTTAATTTTCATGGGAAGAATGCATTTACACATGTTTCTAATTCACGTAGCCAAGTTAAAATACATTTGGAAATTCATCTCCTTGGATGATTTACAAGAGTTAGTGCATGTCGTGCATTTGGGTTTCTTGCATTTCCAAGTTGCAAAATCCTAAGCGCATATTGCATAGGTTTAAAAAGATGGAATTGTTTAAATGCATCCTTGATTGGCCGCTGAAAAGAAAAGCGCATAAGGCATTTAGGTAGTAATTTTCTACTTGTGGTCTCATATGAGATAATTGTTGTCGTCCAGTGGATGTTGTCCAAGTTGTTGCATTGCATGGAAATGAAACCATGAACTTTCCTGTTGCATGGGAAGATGCTTGCATTTTTAAGTCGGGTTAAGTGCCGCTCAATGGATTAAGTCAACAATAGTCTTATGATATTCATCATGCATGATCTTCATTTATTGAAGTTGTATCTAGAAAAGGTTGCATGTCATAGTAAAGCTTGAAATTCAATTGCATTAAACGAAAGGTTGTAGGAATAGCTCTTGATGTAAATCTATGTAGGTTTTATGCAAGTTATTCCCCAAATTGTCAATCATCATGATTTTAGCAAGGAAAAGAAATGGTCATTGCAAACCTTATAGTTGCATAGAAGTAATGAAATCGCATATTTGCACGTAATGTGATGTCTTGCAACTATTTACACCTTTAGAACAAATTTAGCATCTCTAAGAAAAGATCGTTTCTTGTGGCAAGACAAGTAGACGAATTTAGCTAAATCACTTGTAATGATATAACCCACATGGGATTCTTAAAAGCATAAGTAGTTAGTACAACGAACACCTCAAAGTGCTAGCTAGGGTTTAGTCACGTTAAAAAGTCTACCTAGTATCGCACTTGGGATGCCAAGTCAAGACTTTCGATCCCCAAAGGTCCTACCCACATTCATGCAATGTTTGGGTTAACTGGATGCCCATACAATAAGGATCTAGGGTTTTTACCCTAGGGTAAATTGGCCTATTACTAGACTTCCAATTGAGTTTAGAAACCCTAGGGCCAAACGTCATCGGCCTAGTAAGGTTAGAGTTGGGTTGGGTCAAGAGGACTCCCAAACCCCACATCTTGATCAAGCGTAATTCTTGACCAAGAAACGCCATTGATGGGAGATTGATCCCACAAGCTCGATGTGACTCCTATGCAACAAGTTGCAACGTTGCATGGCGTTGTGTCTAAATCATAAGATAGTATTGCCATTCCCTTGAAGTAGGTTGGTAGGTTCTAAGTACAAGTATAATTTGTGTGAGGATGAGTAGTCATCGTGTTACATTACCCTTCTGTAAGGCTAAGTTTCCAAGTTAGAGTAATTACGAACTGCCTAGCAAGAATTGACCAATTGAGTTAGGGTGACAAGGTTGCCCAGAAATTATTGTCTTAATTTAAGGAACCTAAGGTGTAGGTTAATTTGGGTTAATAGGTTATAAACCCTAACCCAAGGAATAAAAGGGTAAAACAAGTAACAAAACCCTAGGGGGATCTTGCCAAGTCGCAATTGATCCTGGATCGAATGCTGGATGCATTCGGAGAGAAGGATTCACTCCTTAGCAGTTGGCGAAACAAACGACCACTGGATTGATTGTGTTTGTTCAATTTAGGAGCACTATTTGTATTGCTTTGCTCAAAGAACTAAAGATGGAAAAATAATTAATGCTTCAAGTTGAAGGCCTGAAGGGAGAGGCAACATCAGTTACCCCCAACTATCTACTTGACCCTATCCAAGGGGCTGGTTAGCTGCGCCAGGTACGTGGACCGAATCCACCGCAAGAGGTCTCTCCGTGGATGCTACTTGGAGTAGGAGGACGCTTGGGTGCCAGGGAGGCTCGGCCGTAAATCCCTTGCCTCTCGGTCCTGGATAAGAGGCCGACGTGACTTGGGATTGGATCTTGAGGCTCGCATACTAGTCTAGGGTGGAAACTTGGATTAGTAATCCCTGAGGATTATGGATTGCCTTCGGGTGGATTATGGAATAGCCTACAGGCTGGATTATTATGATGTATTTCAAAGACTGATAAATAAAGATAAATTATTGAAAAGAAACTTGTTTGACATTGTTTTTCTATGTTAGTGCTAAGATTACGTGAAGAAATCGGTGATTAATTGGTTAATTAAGAAAGCTGTTTTTGTGTGTCAAACTAAATGTGATAAGTAATTAGACAACTAAAGCAACCCTGAGGAAAGTTCGGTGGATGTGGCCATGGGTCCGTCCTATGGATGGGTGGTCTCGGTTGGCTAGGAACTTTTCTCGAAGGAAATTGACAGCAAGGAACGAAGACTTAGAATCTAGGATACTAGAGTCTTAATTTATGTTGTTTTAGGGGAACGAAATGGGACTATGCCTTACGGGCAGAGAGATCGAGCTTTTCATCCCTCTCGTTTCCCATTCTCCTTGAACCAACTGTAGCATAAATCGGCTTCGACCCTAATGTTTCTGTGTAAAGCAGTTCGCATGGGGTTCGATGCTAGCTGCCGTTCTAGGAATTTGACCACTAGGAAAACCCTGATTCAGGTCGGTCCTAAGTGGGAATGGCTGGAATGCTTCCGCTTCGTGGCAGACTCGAGAAGACCTAGATCGCAAACCCCGTGATATTCCGTGGGAGTGCCGGGCGGTGCTTTCTGGACTCCCTTCCCGATGGGCTGCTAAGACGTGTCCTACGAGAGAATAGGTGTACACGTTATAATTGGTATCAGAGCGAACCAACGAGGAACTAATATTTACAAGAAAACTTAATGAGGTGAAGTAGAGAAAATGTTCCTGTTAAGAACATTTCCTTACTTATGGATGCTAACTTGTAGAGTCACGAAGGATGGAACAGATTCTTGGTGTTCCATGTTATGTTTATGACCACGATGCATTCCTCGAATTATCAACGGAGGATCGATATGATAAATATCCTAGACCGCATCATCTACAATCCTTCACCCTGTACATGGAACAGAGATAGACGGGTGATTTAGGAATCTATTAAATAGCTACCCACCGATTTGCGTACCTTCGAACCAACTTAAAGAGAATCAAGTGGTTGGAGGAATTAAAGATCGTGAAGCTATTCATCTTTGTTGAGGCTCACACAAACGCAACCTACATGTCGGCGGTCGAAAGGTCAAGCAGAACGCGTATTTGTAGGAGGAAGTGACTCGAATAATCCCTGTCGACTGAATCAAGGTGTTGGGATGTTACGAGAAGAACATGTATCAAAGGAAAGGATACCTTAATCTTCCTATGACCTATCGATTCCTGAAAATCCATGACCCCAATCCATACTATTAGTCAGTTCCGTAGCTCAATGTAACACAATATTATCCTCCCTGAATTAATGTATCAGCTTGCTTTACCATCCCAAGAATAATTGTACTCTGAAAGGGCTATGTCCGTATGAATGAATAGACTTTTTTTATCAATGATTGTCTTGGCTATAAGTGTTGGTATAGAGTTAAGTGATTAGGTCACTTGGTTGAAAGTTGAACTAGGCATGAAATGTAATGTGAGAAACGCTTAGCAAGTTTTTAACGTAAAGAATCTCATTGCCCAGGCACAACCTCAAGTGCAGATCCCTAGTTCGACCCCTACACAAAGTACGGCCGTAATTCAGAAGAAGAAGTTTCTTCTCAAGAAAATCAAGCCACCAGAATTTGATGGCAAGGGAAGGACCGTCCAAACTGATGCAGAGATCTGGATTGAATCCATGGAGGATTATTTCGAAGCCTAGGTACTGCACCCGCTAACCAAGTGATGCTCACCAAATTGAAGCTTACCGGCAAAGCAAGACTTTGGTGGAAGCAATGGTGCAGAGACCAAGGGATCTCAGAAGGGTCAGTTACTTGGGAGAAGCTAAAAAGAGCTGTGCGAGGAAGATATCTACCACCTTCCTATCACATGCAAAAGGTGAACGAGTTCTATGAGCTGAAGCAGCTTCGTCTATCTCTTGATACCTACTATTCAAAGTCCGTCTCTCTTTTGAAGTATGCACCACAAATGGATATGACACAATAGGTTTCGAAGTTTTGTGTTGGATTAAACCCACCTATAAACACCCACCTCGAATCAATACGTCCAAAAGATCTTCAGGACACACTCATTCGAGCTGCGCATACTACAAGAAGTGCAAACCAGGCCAAGAAGTAACAAGACTTGGTCTTATAAGAATCAAAACAAAGAAGTGTATAGGTCTTAGGCAAAGAGAGCTCAAGGTCAAAACCAAGGACAAAGGAAGAAAGCTAGGACCAACAATGTCAATAATTTTGTTCCAACCCAAGGAAATGGCCGCAATGTTCGTTGCTTCCATTGCAACGAGCCTGGCCATTTCAAAAGGCAATGTCCCAAGCTTAACGGAGGGCAACATCAAGGACCATCTCAGGGAACCATCCGTGGCCAAGGAGCCACCACCCGGGCCAGAGGAAGAACCACCAGTGTTTCCAACAGGGAGATGTGTGATGAAGAAGACCCCACCATGGAAGCAGACTTTGAGAGGGCAACAGTTCATGCCATCCTTCACAAGAAAGGCCCCAATCGCCAATTTTTGGTGATTCAAACCCCATTGGATTATCAAGGTAAAAGCTTCAAAACCTTGATTGATTGTGGTAGTACGCATTCCTTTATTTCACCACTTTGTGCAAGAAGATTAGGAATAGCCACAAAAGATGCACCTACCTTGCTTGTGGAATTAGCAAATGGTCGTGAGGTCACTTGTACCAGGAAAATTGCTAAGGTGGAATTCCTACTAGGAGGAAGTCAACTTCGGTCCAGATTCAGGGTTATGAACTTAGGTATCCACAAGTGTTTGCTCCGAATGGATTGGCTTAAACCTAATGATGCCCACATTCACTATGGAAAGGGCCAAGTTTCCTTTCAAAATTATGAAGGGGAATTGGTCACAACTCAAGGAGACGCTGTTAAGCCAAAAATTCAACTAGCTTAAGTATCTCAGATAATAAAAGAAGTTAGAAGGGGCTACCTATCTATTTGATTAAGCTAAATAAGCTAGATCAGAATCAGGAGTCTAGTGAAGAACCTTCATGGCTAAAGGAGTACGTAGACATATTTCCTGAAGAGTTGACAAAACTTCCGCCTCAAAGGGAAGTTGATCATGAAATCAAGCTAGTGCCAGGAGCTGCACCAATTGCAAAGAGACCTTATATAATGTCCATCCCAAAAGCGATTGAGTTGAAGGAGCAACTCAAGCAACTGTTAGATCAAGGCTACATCTGTACTAGCAGTTCACCATGGGGAGCACTAGTGCTGTTCCAGAAAAAGAAAGATGGAATGCTTCAGCTATGTATTGATTATAGAGGGTTGAATCAATCAACCATTAAGAACAAATATCCTATTCCAAGAATAGATGAAATTCTTGACCATCTTCAAGGGGCGAAGATCTTCTCCAAGATTGGTCTCAGGTCTAGTTATTATCAAATAAGGATCAAGGAAGAAGATATCTCAAAGACGACATTCAGCACAAGATATGGACACTTTGAGTTCCTGGTCATGTCATTCCCACTGACAAATGCTCCTCCTACCTTAAATAGGTTAATGCAGGATATCTTTAGGCCATATCTTGATGACTTTGTACTCATCTTCTTCAACAATACCTTATTCTACTCCAAACAGGAAGAAGATCATGAACCCCAGCTTCGCATTGTTCTTGAAACAATGAGGGCACACAAGCTTTATGCCAAGAAGAATAAGTGTGCATTTTTGAAATGACAGATTGAATATCTGGGATTCATTGTATTAGCAGAAGGAATTTCAGTAGATCTAGCCAAAGTAAGAGACATTCTGGAATGGCTTGCACCAACAACTGTCAAAGAAATATGCAGTTTTCTTGGATTGACAGGATGGTACAGGGTCTTTATCAAGGAATATGCTTTGATTGCAGTGCCACTGTGACTGATCTATTGAAGAAGTAGACATCAATTGTATGGTCACCTGCTGAACAGTCTAGCTTTGATAAACTAAAGCAAAGTTTAGTATCATCACTTGTTCTGAAACTTCCAGACCTTAGTAAGGAGTTTGAAGTAATAATTGATGCTAGCACACTTGCCTTAAGATGTGTGCTTATGCATGAAGGTCATCCTGTAGCATACTCTTTAAGGAAACTAAAGAGCCATGAGAGGAATTATGCTACCCACAATCTGGAGCTGTTAGATGTCATCCATGCTCTCAAGCTTTGGAGACACTACTTGTTGGGTAACAAGTTTACCCTAGTGATGGATCATAAAAGTTTGAAATGGATCTTTACTGAGAATGAGCTCAACATGAGGCAACGTGTTGATGGATTAAAGTGCTAGAAGAGTATGATTTTGAAATCAAATAACGGCTTGGAAAGGAGAATATAGTTGCTGATGCACTCAGTCGCAAGGCATTTCTAAATTCTCTAATCTTGTAAGATCCATCAATAGCTAGATCTCTAGCCATAAAGGTATCCATGCCAAACAACCCAATTCTTGAGCTAGCTAGAGAAGAGGCATGCCATGATCCAACTTATCATAAATTGCTAAGGGAGATCCCTATCAAGGATCAAGATCCGAAGCTACAGGCAAAGTATCTAGAATTCTCTATCACTAGTGGACTTGTCTACTATAGAACAAGATTATGTATACCGGCAAGCCAGTCACTTAAACAAAGGTACTTTGGAAAGCTCATGACTCCGCTTTTTCAGGACATCATGGCTATGCTAAGACCCTCAATGGAGTCAGAAAGAGCTACTATTGGGAGAGGCTTAAAGGCGATGTTCTCAAATATGTCACTGAATGTTTGTCTTGTCAACGCATTAAGGTCGAGCATGTCAAAATGCCAAGGAAGTTGCAACCACTTGACATTCCGCAAATGAAATGGGAATTCATCAATATGAAATTTGTTGTTGGCCTACCCCAAGTTCAGGGAGGATACAACTCCATTATGGTTGTGGTTGATATGCTCACCAAGGTTGCACATCTTATTCTTGTTAAGAAAAACTATAAAGCCTCAGACATTGAAAGGTTGTGCATCAAGGAGATATTCAAACTGCATGGACTACCCATAAGAATCATTAGTGATCGTGACTCTCTCTTGACATAACACTTCTGGAGGGCTATCTTCGAAGCCATTGGGACTCAACTCTATTTTAGTATAGCTTACCATCCCCAAACCGATGGTAAAACGAAGTGAGTCAACCAAGTTATTGAGGATATGCTAAGGGCACATTGTTTTCGCAAACCCAAGAAGTGGATTCAATATTTGCCACTGGTTGAGTTTGCCTACAATGCTTCTTACCAACAAAGCATTCAGAAGACCCCTTTTCAAGCATTGTATGGACATGATTGTTGTAGTCCCTTAAACTTTTCGGATCCAACCTTGAGGGTTAAAGCTTCAAAGCAAATGCTAGAAGATATGGATGATCAAATGATGTCAATAAGACAGGGCATCCAAGCCGCCAAGGATAGACAAAAGGCTTACCCAAACTTAACATGTCAAGATAGATCCTTTGCTAAAGGAAATATGGTCTTCATTTGCATGCGCCCAAAGAAGAGTTCCCTATCCTTAGGTGAATGCAAGAAGCTAAGTCCAAGGTATTGTGGACCCTACAAGATCCTCAAGTGCCTAGGACCTAATGCCTATATACTGCAACTCCCTCAGAACCTAAAGGTTCATAATGTATTCTATATCAGCCTACTGAAGAAGTACGTACCCAACCTTAGTCATGTACTTGATGATCAACAAGTTGTAATGCCTAGCCAAGGAGTCCTTGAGCTACGGCCTGACATGATCTTAGATGTTAGGAAGAGGCATTTGAGATCCAGAACCTTGAGAGAATACCTCGTCTAGTGGAGAGATTATCCTAAAGAGGATGCCACTTGGATGGATGAAAGTACTCTCAACCAACAATACCCCCAGCTCTTACCCATGTGGGAGGCTATCTCCCCCCCCCTACACACTATATGAACCCCCCTTTGGTGCTTGGGAAGGGAGAGAGAAGACAGTCATGGAGACTGCCCTGTTGTGCCCATGCCATCCGCCATTGCCAAGAACGTGGCCCTGCTGTTGTGGAGTGCCACTGCTACCACGCTGCCTTCCCTTCACAATCATCATCATCGTCCTCCTGCTCGACGTCAATCTCCTCGTTTCCAATCATCCCCCCCTCCACGTCATTCTGTTTCACACAGAAACTTCTTGGAAGCTTCTTTGGAAGCTTCTAAAGACAAAGCTTCCATAAGCCTTGTGCACATGGCATTTTCTCCGGTTTCTTAAAACTCACATCCTGTAAAAGGAATTCCTGTGCGAGGGGGAAGCAGGCAGATTTTGAGACTGATTTGCCAAAGGAAGCTCATAGATCGGGTAAAGGCAAGGACGAGTTGCGGAGTCAAGAGTCTACATCAATGATGGCCCCCAAACAAAAGATGCAAGACGCATAGGCAGGAGCCTCCAACCCAAGTTTACACGTGGACATCGCTGCGAGTCCTCATGCCCAGGTTCTTAAAAGATTAATTCCGCATAAAAGGAATGCATTAGGCACGTTTGATTGTCATGGGAAGAATGCATTTACGCATGTTTCTAATTCACATAGTCCAGCTAAAATACATTTGGGAATTTATCTCCTTGGATGATTTACAAGAGTTAGTACATGTCATGCATTTGGGTTGCTTGCATTTCCAAGTTGCAAAATCCTAAGCGCATATTGCGTAGGTTTAAAAAGATGGAATTGTTTAAATGCATCCTTGATTGGCCATAGAAAAGAAAAGCTCATAAGGCATTTAGGTAGTAATTTTGTCCAAGTAGTTGCATTACATGGAAATGAAACCATGAACTTGCCTGTTGCATGCAAAGATGCTTGCATTTTTAAGTCAGGTTAAGTGCACCTGAATGGATTAAGTCAACAATCGTCTTATGACATTCGTCATGCATGAACTTCATTTATCGAAGTTGTATCTAGAAAAGGTTGCATGTCATAGTAAAGCCTGAAATTCAATTGCATTAAACGAAAGGTTGTAGGCATAGCTCTTGATGTAAATATATGTAGGTTTTATGCAAGTTATTCCCCAAATTGTTATCATCATGATTTTAGCAAGGAAAAGAAATGATCATTGCAAACCTTATAGTTTCATAGAAGTAATGAATCGCATATTTGCATGTAATGTGATGTCTTGCAACTATTTACACCTTTAGAACAAATTTAGCATCTCTAAGAAAAGATCGTTTCTTGTCGCAAGACAAGTAGACCGATTTAGCTAAATCACTTGTAATGACATAACCCACATGGGATTCTTAAAAGCATAAGTAGTTAGTACAATGAACACCTTAAAAAGCTAGCCAGGGTTTAGTCATGTTAAAAATTCTGCCTAGTATCGCACTTGGTATGCCAAGTCAAGACTTTTGATCCCCAAAGGTCCTACCCACATTCATGCAATGTTTGGGTTAACTGGACACCCATACAATAAAGATCTAGGGGTTTTACCCTAGGGTAAATTGGCCTATTACTAGACTTCTAATTGACTTTAGAAACCCTAGGGCCAAACGTAGTCGGCCTAGTAAGGTTAGAGTTGGGTTGGGTCAAGAGGACTCCCAAACCCTACATCTTGATCAAGCGTAATTTGTTGACCAAGAAATGCCATTGATGGGAGATTGATTCCACAAGTTAGATGCAACTCCTATGCAACAAGTTGCAACGTCGCATGGCTTTGTGCCTAAATCATAAGATAGATTTGCCACTCGCTTGAACTCGGTTGGCAAGTTCTAAGTACAAGTATAATTTGTGAGAGGATGAGCAGACATCCTGTTACATTACCCTTCTTTAAGGCTAAGTTGCCAAGTTAGGGTAACTATGAAATACCCAGCAAGAATTGACTAATTGAGTTAGGGTGACAAGGTTGCCCAGGAATTACTGTCTTCATTTAAGAAAGCTAAGGTGTTGGTTAATTTGGGTTAATAGGGTATAAACCCTAACCCAAGGAATAAAAGGGTAAAATAAGTAACAAAACCCTGGGGGGATCTTGCCAAGTCGCAATTGATCCCGGATCGAATGCTGGATGCATTCGGATAGAAGGATTCACTCCTTAGCAGTTGGCCAAACAAATGGCCATTGGATTGATTGTGTTTGTTCAATTTAGGAGCATTGTTTGTATTGCTTTGCTCAAAGAACTAAAGATGGAAACATAATTAATGCTTTAGGTTGAAGGCCTGAAGAGAGAGGCAGCGTCAATTACCCTCGACTGTTTTCCTGACCCTATCCAAGGGGGTTCTTAGCCGTGCCGGGTACGTGGACTAAACTCGTCGCGAGAGGTCTCTTTGTGGGTGCTACTTGGAGCAAGAGGACGCTTGGGTGCCACGGGGGGGCTCTAGATGTAAATCCCTTGCCTCTGAGTCCTGCACAAGAGGCTGATGTAATATTTCCGCGTATCCGTACCGTAAATATTAACCTTCCGCACACCGTGTAAACCCTGTGCAAAGGGTATCTCTTGCATTGAAATTATTGACAGTGTAATGTGTGACCAGCGCGCGTGAAATGGGATCCTCTGCTTTGGTAAATCAAGACCGGGAGATCAAAACCGCAAGACCCGCAAAAACAACCTCTTGGGAGGGACAATTTAATTAAATTAAGGCAAATCTTTTTATTACCCCTTCCCCCAGCCGATGCATGGATGGAGGAGAGGGAGTGTGGAGGGGGGATGGCCAAGTGAGGGATTGCATGAGGAAGTTCTCCACGTAGGGAGGACCCCTCTCCCCCCCTTGGACTATAAGAATCCCCTCTTGGGGGAATGGAAAGGGGGACAAGGCGGCAGAAGGCTGCTGTGAGGGAGACGGCCGTGAGGAAGGCTCGCCGTGTGAGGGAGGTGGCTGTGTGGAGGAGGGACGGCCGTGGACAGAGGGGGTGCTGAGGAGGTGCCGGACGTGAAGGGAGGAGGCCCGTGCTGAAAAGGGAGGCTACGACAGGCGACCGTGAAGGAGGATGGGGGCGCCACTCTGTCGACCATGAAGAACGAGGGACCGTGATGGGGGGCTCGTGAAGGAGAGGCCGCTAAGGGCCGTGAGGAGGCGCCGTGGAGGGTCATGAGGGCCGCCCAGTCCTGCCACCAGCGCCACGCTGCCGCCTAGTCCGCCATAGCTGCCGCCAGGCCACCTCAGTCCGCCCACCGCTGAATTTCGACTTTCTTTCCCCCCCTCGACGTCACTCAGAAGCCAAGAAGCTTCTTAGAAGCTTCTTAGAAGCTTCTAAGGGGGGGGCTTCCTTAACCCCCCTTCCCACCACATTTCCCAAAGGGCATTCATACCCCTCCCCGGAACTTGAAGAGGAGAGGGTGAAGGCCGTAAAGACTCCCATAAGACACTTCGAAAAGGGCTTTCGTAAAAGGACTTTGAAGGCCGCAAGCCATCCACGAATCAATTCCGTGCCAACTCGAGTTTTTCCTAAAAGAACTCCTAAAGCCCTTTGCCGCAAGCGCCATCCCGCAAAGAAGTCTTCCGCATACGAGGAAAGGCAAAGGTCGGAAGGCTGCAAGCCAAGGCAAAAAGTTGAAATCCATAAAGGCTAACTGGAGATCAAATTCGCGATGGCCTCTAGAAAGATCACAAGGTGCGATGCGGGAGGTTCACCCCGAGCATACGTGGATATTTTTCGGAGTCTGCAAGTCCAGGTTTTATCTATTTGGATTCCACACAAAAGTATTGAAATTATTTACGATAACTTCACGAATTAGGAAGCACTCATGCATGTTCGAATTCAACTAGTCAAGTTAAATGCAATTGAAAAATGAATTGGCTATTTGAACATTTATTAGCGATAACTTAAGATATGACAATTGATCATTGGTACGTTCAATGGAGTTAATGAAAAGAGCATAAGGTGTCTATGCATTTGCAGGACCTTATTAGTAAGTTTCCTTTTGTGTATTCAAAAGTGACGAGCCTAGGACAACTGTCGCCTCATTACAAGGTTGAAACTATTGAGGTACACCTTTTTACTAGGCATGGAAAGATTAATGGCATGTCCCATTTTTAGATAGATCTTCCTTATAATGATTCAGGAGGAAACGTTAACACCCATAAGACGTTATTCGAAAAGGAATAGAAGGCACGAAATTGATCTATGGACTTGCAAGAGGCATGATTACTTGAGGTAAGTCCTAGTAGGACCTAGGGAAGTTAGTGTTCGGATTATCAGGCATTTTTACCTTACCAAGGAAGGATAGGGTTATTGTGAACCATGTGATGCGTAGAAGCAGTGAATCGCATGTTTACACGTATTGGTGTAGTTGTAACTGTTGTTCTCCATTAAATCTAGTTTATTACCTTTGGGAAAGGTTCATCCTTGTCGCAGGACAAGTATATTGTGTCGTCTAAATCACATAAACCACTCGGGATTCATATGGGCATGGTTCAGTCGATATGATAAGTATCCCAAGTGCTAACTAGGGTTTAGTGCGATAAGAATTCGACCTAGTTTTACACTTGTTGCCAAGTCAAAACCCACAAACCCAAAGATCTTACACACATTCACTAAATGTTGAGTCAATTGGATGTTCATGCATGAAATGATCTAAGGTTTTATCCTAAGGATCATTCGTTTAAAATGATGAAACTCCGACGGAGTTGCCTATTTTTAGGATCATGGGCCAACATAATTAGGAATGGTTTGGAGGATACCCTAAAACCCTGCCACTCGGCTGGAGGTAAATTCCGTGACCGGAAAACGCTAAGCAATTGGGTAGAATGATCCCGTGAAATTAGATGCAATACATGTGCAAAAAGCTGCAACATTGTATAGACTTGAGATTTGTCCACAAGAGAGTTTTGTCATCTCTCGAAATGAGGTTGGCAAGTTATTGAAGGAATTTAACTTACAAGAGGATGAGTAATCATCCTGTTACTCACTTTCCTTGGGAAATAATTGCCAAGGGAAAGGAAAGTTAGGTATTTGCAAAGGACCAGACAATAAACTAAAGCGACATGGTCGCTGGATCCTGCCACAACAAAACCTAAAGTATTGGTAGGGTATGACCCTAACCCAAGAATGATAGGAATCTTGCAAAGTTGCAATTGATTCCGGATCGAATGCGGGTTGCATTCGGAGAAAAGGAGTCACTCCTTAACAGTTTGCCAGCTAAACGACCATTGAAATTGATTGTGTTTGTAACAGTTTAGAAAGGACTGTTTGCATTGTTTGCTCAATGAACTAAAGGATGAAAATATATCTAAAGCTTCAGGTTGGTGCCTGAAGGGAGAGGCAGCTTCAGTTACCCCCGACTGCCTGCCTGACCCTAACCAAGGGGGTTGTTAACCGTGCTGGGAACGTGGACCGAACCCGCCGTGAGAGGTCTCTCCGTTGAGTTTTACTTGGAGCAGGAGGACGCTTGGGTGCCAGAGGGGGCTCTGGCCGTAAATCCCTCGCCTTCCGGGCCCTGCACAAGAGGCTAACGTGACTCGGGATTGGATCTCGAGGCCCGCATACTAGTCTACGGGCGGAAACTTGGATTAGTGATCCCTGGTGGATTACTGGATAGCCTTCGGGCGGATTATGAATACACCTACGGGCGGGAACTCCTTGTATTTCAAAGATAAAAGGATATAATGATAATAAAGGAGTTGTTTGACATTGTCTTCTTTATGTCCTGTGATAAGATTACGTGAAGGAACCGGTGCATAACAGGGTTAATCAAAGAAGCTGTTTGTATATGTCAAACTAATGTGGTAGGTAATTACATAACTAAAACAAACCGAGGAAAGTGCGGAGGATGGACCATGGGTCCGTCCTATGGATGGGTGGTCGCGGTTAGCCGGGAACTTTTCTCAAAGTCTTCGACGGACAGAGGATGATCGTCAACTCCAAAACAAGTAACGAGAACGATGACTTAGAATTAACTATTACCCGATTCACGCTGTTTTAGGGGAACGGAATGGGACTATGCCTTATGGCAGAGAGGTCGAGCTTTGCATCCCTCTCGTTTCCCATTCTCCTTGAACCAAGTGCAGCGTGAATCCGCTTCGGACCTGGCGTTTCTGCGTAAAGTAGTTCGCTCGGGTCTGACGCTAGTTGTTACTAGCTAATGACCAAACAGGAAAACCCAAATTCAGGTCGATCCTAAGTGGGAACGGCCAGGATACTTCCGCTACGTGGCAGACGCGGGAAGACCTAGATCGCAAGTCCCGTAACACTCCATGGGAGTGCCGGGCGGAGCCTTCTAGACATCCTTCCCGATGGACTGCTAAGACGTGTCCGGGATGATTCTAGTGGACACGTTACAGTTGGTATCAGAGCAAACCAACAAAGGATTTGTTTTAGGAAATTTTAATATGAAGAAGTAAAGCAAATGTTGTGTCCCAAACATTTCCTTACTTTGATTGCTGTCTTCCAGAATTACGAAGCATGGAACAAGTTCTTAGTGTTCCGAGTCATGTTTATGACCGCGATGCATTCCACGGATTATCGACAAAGGGTTGAGATGATGAACATCCTAGACCGCATTTACAATCCATCGCCTGTGTACATGGAACAGAGATGGATGGGTGTTTCAGGGATCTATTACATAACTGCCTATCGACCTGCGTACCTTCAAATTAACTTGAAGAGAATCAAGTGGATGGAGGATTTGAAGATCGTAAAGCTGTTCGTCTTTATTGAGGCTCACGCAAACGCGACCCTACAGGTTGGAGGTCGAAGGGTTAACCAGAATAAGTATGTGTACGGAGAAGTGATTCAAAGAATCCCTGCCGACCGAATCAAGGTTTTGGGGCGTCGTGAGAAGAATGGATATCGAAGGAAGAGATACCCTAATCTTCCAATGAACTATCGATTCCTGAAAATCGATGACCCCAATCCGTACTACTACTCAGCTCCTGTAGCTGAATGCAATAATATCTTATTCTCCTCGAATTAATGTATTAACTTGTTCCATCGCCCCAAGAAATAACTATACCACGAAAGGGCTATGCTGATATGAATGGAATAAAACTTTTTTCCGATTGTATTGACTATAAATATTGATAAAGAAGTAAGGTGAATTGGTCACTTGGCTGAAGGAATATGTGGACGTAGTTTCTAAAGAGTTAACAGAACACCCGCTTCAAAGAGAAGTAGATCATAAGATCGAGCCAGTAACAGGAGCTACGCCAATTACGAAGAGACCATATAGAATGTCTATATTGGAAGCAATCGAGTTGAAGGAACAACTCAAGCAACTACTAGATTAGGGCTACATCCATCCTAGTAGTTCCCCATGGAGAGCTCCAGTCCTATTCCAGAAAAAGAAAGATGGGACACTTCGACTATGTATTAATTACCGTGGGTTGAATCAATCAACAGTCAAGAACAAACATCATATTCCTAGAATAGATGAGCTTTTTGATCGCCTTCAAGGTGCAAAGATCTTCTCCAAAATTGATCTCAGGTCAGGTTACTATCAAATCAGGATCAAGGATGAGAATATTCCAGAAACGGCCTTCAATACAAGATATGGGCAATTTGAATTCTTGGCTATGTCATTCGGCCTTACAAATACACCTGCCACCTTCAATAGATTAATGCAGGATATTTTTAGACCATATCTTGATGATTTCATTTTAGTCTATTCTAAACAGGGAGAAGATCATGAGGCCCAACTACGGATTGTGTTGGAGACAATGAGGTCTCATAAGCTGTATGCAAAAATGAAGAAGTGTGCATTCTTCAAACGTCAGATTGAATATCTAGGATTCATAGTATCATCAAAAGGAATATCAGTGGATCCGGCCAAAGTCAGAGATGTGCTTGAATGGCCAATACCAGTATCGGTCAAAGAGATACGTAGTTTTCTTGGCTTGACAGGATGGTATAGGATCTTTATCAAAAACTATGCTTTGATTGCAGCACCTCTTACCGACTTACTAAAGAAGCAGACTTCTATTACATGGTCAACTCCCGAACAAAATAGCTTCGACCAATTGAAGCAACGTTTAGTATCGGCACCTATTCTGAAACTTCCCGACCTCAATAAGGAGTTCGAGGTCATAACTGATGCCAGCATTCTTGCCTTGGGGTGTGTTCTTATGCAGGAAGGTCATCCAGTAGCATATTCTTCAAGGAAATTGAAGAGTCACGAAAAGAATTATGCCACTCATGATCTGGAGTTATTAGCTATCATCCATGCTTTAAAGCTTTGGAGACACTACCTGTTGGGTAACAAGTTTACTCTAGTAACCGATCATAAGAGCCTCAAATGGATTTTTACCCAGAACAAGCTCAACATGAGGCAACGTTGATAGATTAAAGTATTGGAAGAATATGATTTTAAGATCAAATACCGACCTGGAAAGAAGAATGTAGTTGTTGATGCACTCAATCGCAAGGCATTTCTTAATTCTCTAATCTTGCAAAATCTATCAATAGCTAGATCTCTAGCTACAGAGGTGTCCATGCCAAACGACCTAATACTTGAGCTAGCTAGAGAGGAAGGATGCCATGATCTAGCCTATCAAAGGATGCTAAGGGAAGTCTCTATCAAGGACCAGAATCCGAAGTTACAGGCCAAGTATCATGAATTTTCTGTTGACAATGGACTTATTTACTATAGAACAAGGGTATGTATACGAGCAAGCCAGCTATTTAAGATATTGTGCGAAGCTTATGATTTCACTCTATCGGGACATCAAAGCTGCGAAGGATAGACAGAAGGCATACACGAAATTGAAGTGTCAAGATAGAATATTTGAGGAAGGAGACATGGTCTTCATTCACGTATGCCCAAAGAAGAGTTATCTATCCTTAGGAGATTGCAGGAAGCTAAGGTATTGTGGACCATACAAGATCCTCAAGTGCTTAAGACCTAATGTTTATAGACTGCAACTCCCTGAAAACCTAAAGGTTCATAATGTATTCCATAACAGTCTATTGAAGAATGAAGTATGTACCTAGCCCTAATCATGTACTTGATGACCAGCAAAATTGTAATGCCTAGTCAAGGAGTCCTTGAACTAAGGACGGAAAAGATTTTAGATGTCAGGGAGAGACAGTTGAGATCTAGAACCTTGAGAGAATGCCTCGTCCAGTGGAAAGATTATCCCGAAGAGGATGCTACCTGGATGGATGAAAGCTCTCTCAATCTTCAATATTCCCAGTTTATCTCGAGATGAGGACATCTCGATTCTTCTAAGGGGGAGAGAATGTAATATTTCCGCGTATCCATACCGTAAATATTAACCTTCCACACACCGTGTAAACCCTGTGCAAAGGGTATCTCTTGCATTGAAATTATTGACAGTGTAATGTGTGACCAGCGCGCGTGAAATGGGATCCTCTGCTTTGGTAAATCAAGACCGGGAGATCAAAACCGCAAGACCCGCAAAAACAACCTCTTGGGAGGGACAATTTAATTAAATTAAGGCAAATCTTTTTATTACCCCTTCCCCCAGCCAATGCATGGCTGGAGGAGAGGGAGTGTGGAGGGGGGATGGCCAAGTGAGGGATTGCATGAGGAAGTTCTCCACGTGGGGAGGACCCCTCTCCCCCCCTTGGACTATAAGAATCCCCTCTTGGGGGAATGGAAAGGGGGACAAGGCGGCAGAAGGCTTCCGTGAGGGAGACGGCCGTGAGGAAGGCTCGCCGTGTGAGGGAGGTGGCTGTGTGGAGGAGGGACGGCCGTGGACAGAGGGGGTGCTGAGGAGGTGCCGGACGTGAAGGGAGGAGGCCCGTGCTGAAAAGGGAGGCTGCGACAGGCGACCGTGAAGGAGGATGGGGGCGCCACTCTGTCGACCATGAAGAACGAGGGACCGTGATGGGGGGCTCGTGAAGGAGAGGCCTCTAAGGGCCGTGAGGAGGCGCCGTGGAGGGTCATGAGGGCCGCCCAGTCCTGCCACCAGCGCCACGCTGCCGCCTTGTCCGCCATAGCTGCCGCCAGGCCACCTCAGTCCGCCCACCGCTGAATTTCGACTTTCTTTCCCCCCCTCGACGTCACTCAGAAGCCAAGAAGCTTCTTAGAAGCTTCTTAGAAGCTTATAAGGGGGGGGCTTCCTTAACCCCCCTTCCCACCACATTTCCCAAAGGGCATTCATACCCCTCCCCGGAACTTGAAGAGGAGAGGGTGAAGGCCGTAAAGACTCCCATAAGACACTTCGAAAAGGGCTTTCGTAAAAGGACTTTGAAGGCCGCAAGCCATCCACGAATCAATTCCGTGCCAACTCGAGTTTTTCCTAAAAGAACTCCTAAAGCCCTATGCCGCAAGCGCCATCCCGCAAAGAAGTCTTCCGCATACGAGGAAAGGCAAAGGTCGGAAGGCTGCAAGCCAAGGCAAAAAGTTGAAATCCATAAAGGCTAATTGGAGATCGAATTCGGGATGGCCTCTAGAAAGATCACAAGGTGCGATGCGGGAGGTTCACCCCGAGCATACGTGGATATTTTCCGGAGTCCGCAAGTCCAGGTTTTATCTATTTGGATTCCACACAAAAGTATTGAAATTATTTACGATAACTTCACGAATTAGGAAGCACTCATGCATGTTCGAATTCAACTAGTCAAGTTAAATGCAATTGAAAAATGAATTGGCTATTTGAACATTTATTAGCGATAGCTTAAGATATGACAATTGATCATTGGTACGTTCAATGGAGTTAATGAAAAGAGCATAAGGTGTCTATGCATTTGCAGGACCTTATTAGTAAGTTTCCTTTTGTGTATTCAAAAGTGACGAGCCTAGGACAACTGTCGCCTCATTACAAGGTTGAAACTATTGAGGTACACCTTTTTACTAGGCATGGAAAGATTAATGGCATGTCCCATTTTTAGATAGATCTTCCTTGTAATGATTCAAGAGGAAACGTTAACACCCATAAGACGTTATTCAAAAAGGAATAGAAGGCACGAAATTGATCTATGGACTTGCAAGAGGCATGATTACTTGAGGTAAGTCCTAGTAGGACCTAGGGAAGTTAGTGTTCGGATTATCAGGCATTTTTACCTTACCAAGGAAGGATAGGGTTATTGTGAACCATGTGATGCGTAGAAGCAGTGAATCGCATGTTTACACGTATTGGTGTAGTTGTAACTGTTGTTCTCCATTAAATCTAGTTTATT
Organism: Lygodium microphyllum; assembly: GCF_053477565.2. Lineage (NCBI taxonomy): Eukaryota > Viridiplantae > Streptophyta > Polypodiopsida > Schizaeales > Lygodiaceae > Lygodium > Lygodium microphyllum. Next base: position 49,808,477 of record NC_141162.1, read on the forward strand.
ACCTTTGGGAAAGGTTCATCCTTGTCGCAGGACAAGTATATTGTGTTGTCTAAATCACATAAACCACTCGGGATTCATATGGGCATGGTTCAGTCGATATGATAAGTATCCCAAGTGCTAACTAGGGTTTAGTGCGATAAGAATTCGACCTAGTTTTACACTTGTTGCCAAGTCAAAACCCGCAAACCCAAAGATCTTACACACATTCACTAAATGTTGAGTCAATTGGATGTTCATGCATGAAATGATCTAAGGTTTTATCCTAAGGATCATTCGTTTAAAATGATGAAACTCCGACGGAGTTGCCTATTTTTAGGATCATGGGCCAACATAATTAGGAATGGTTTGGAAGATACCCTAAAACCCTGCCACTCGGCTGGAGGTAAATTCCGTGACCGGAAAACGCTAAGCAATTGGGTAGAATGATCCCGTGAAATTAGATGCAATACATGTGCAAAAAGCTGCAACATTGTATAGACTTGAGATTTGTCCACAAGAGAGTTTTGTCATCTCTCGAAATGAGGTTGGCAAGTTATTGAAGGAATTTAACTTACAAGAGGATGAGTAATCATCCTGTTACTCACTTTCCTTGGGAAATAATTGCCAAGGGAAAGGAAAGTTAGGTATTTGCAAAGGACCAGACAATAAACTAAAGCGACATGGTCGCTGGATCCTGCCACAACAAAACCTAAAGTATTGGTAGGGTATGACCCTAACCCAAGAATGATAGGAATCTTGCAAAGTTGCAATTGATTCCGGATCGAATGCGGGTTGCATTCGGAGAAAAGGAGTCACTCCTTAACAGTTTGCCAGCTAAACGACCATTGAAATTGATTGTGTTTGTAACAGTTTAGAAAGGACTGTTTGCATTGTTTGCTCAATGAACTAAAGGATGAAAATATATCTAAAGCTTCAGGTTGGTGCCTGAAGGGAGAGGCAGCTTCAGTTACCCCCGACTACTTGCCTGACCCTAACCAAGGGGGTTGTTAACCGTGCCGGGAACGTGGACCGAACCCGCCGTGAGAGGTCTCTCCGTTGAGTTTTACTTGGAGCAGGAGGACGCTTGGGTGCCAGAGGGGGCTCTGGCCGTAAATCCCTCGCCTTCCGGGCCCTGCACAAGAGGCTAACGTGACTCGGGATTGGATCTCGAGGCCCGCATACTAGTCTACGGGCGGAAACTTGGATTAGTGATCCCTGGTGGATTACTGGATAGCCTTCGGGCGGATTATGAATACGCCTACGGGCGGGAACTCCTTGTATTTCAAAGATAAAAGGATATAATGATAATAAAGGAGTTGTTTGACATTGTCTTCTTTATGTCCTGTGATAAGATTACGTGAAGGAACCGGTGCATAACAAGGTTAATCAAAGAAGCTGTTTGTATATGTCAAACTAATGTGGTAGGTAATTACATAACTAAAACAAACCGAGGAAAGTGCGGAGGATGGACCATGGGTCCGTCCTATGGATGGGTGGTCGCGGTTAGCCGGGAACTTTTCTCAAAGTCTTCGACGGACAGAGGATGATCGTCAACTCCAAAACAAGTAACGAGAACGATGACTTAGAATTAACTATTACCCGATTCACGCTGTTTTAGGGGAACGGAATGGGACTATGCCTTATGGCAGAGAGGTCGAGCTTTGCATCCCTCTCATTTCCCATTCTCCTTGAACCAAGTGCAGCATGAATCCGCTTCGGACCTGGCGTTTCTGCGTAAAGTAGTTCGCTCGGGTCTGACGCTAGTTGTTACTAGCTAATGACCAAACAGGAAAACCCAAATTCAGGTCGATCCTAAGTGGGAATGGCCAGGATACTTCCGCTACGTGGCAGACGCGGGAAGACCTAGATCGCAAGTCCCGTAACACTCCATGGGAGTGCCGGGCGGAGCCTTCTAGACATCCTTCCCGATGGACTGCTAAGACGTGTCCGGGATGATTCTAGTGGACACGTTACAGTTGGTATCAGAGCAAACCAACAAAGGATTTGTTTTAGGAAATTTTAATATGAAGAAGTAAAGCAAATGTTGTGTCCCAAACATTTCCTTACTTTGATTGCTGTCTTCCAGAATTACGAAGCATGGAACAAGTTCTTAGTGTTCCGAGTCATGTTTATGACCGCGATGCATTCCACGGATTATCGACAAAGGGTTGAGATGATGAACATCCTAGACCGCATTTACAATCCATCGCCTGTGTACATGGAACAGAGATGGATGGGTGTTTCAGGGATCTATTACATAACTGCCTATCGACCTGCGTACCTTCAAATTAACTTGAAGAGAATCAAGTGGATGGAGGATTTGAAGATCGTAAAGCTGTTCGTCTTTATTGAGGCTCACGCAAACGCGACCCTACAGGTTGGAGGTCGAAGGGTTAACCAGAATAAGTATGTGTACGGAGAAGTGATTCAAAGAATCCCTGCCGACCGAATCAAGGTTTTGGGGCGTCGTGAGAAGAATGGATATCGAAGGAAGAGATACCCTAATCTTCCAATGAACTATCGATTCCTGAAAATCGATGACCCCAATCCGTACTACTACTCAGCTCCTGTAGCTGAATGCAATAATATCTTATTCTCCTCGAATTAATGTATTAACTTGTTCCATCGCCCCAAGAAATAACTATACCACGAAAGGGCTATGCTGATATGAATGGAATAAAACTTTTTTCCGATTGTATTGACTATAAATATTGATAAAGAAGTAAGGTGAATTGGTCACTTGGCTGAAGGAATATGTGGACGTAGTTTCTAAAGAGTTAACAGAACACCCGCTTCAAAGAGAAGTAGATCATAAGATCGAGCCAGTAACAGGAGCTACGCCAATTACGAAGAGACCATATAGAATGTCTATATTGGAAGCAATCGAGTTGAAGGAACAACTCAAGCAACTACTAGATTAGGGCTACATCCATCCTAGTAGTTCCCCATGGAGAGCTCCAGTCCTATTCTAGAAAAAGAAAGATGGGACACTTCGACTATGTATTAATTACCGTGGGTTGAATCAATCAACAGTCAAGAACAAACATCATATTCCTAGAATAGATGAGCTTTTTGATCGCCTTCAAGGTGCAAAGATCTTCTCCAAAATTGATCTCAGGTCAGGTTACTATCAAATCAGGATCAAGGATGAGAATATTCCAGAAACGGCCTTCAATACAAGATATGGGCAATTTGAATTCTTGGCTATGTCATTCGGCCTTACAAATACACCTGCCACCTTCAATAGATTAATGCAGGATATTTTTAGACCATATCTTGATGATTTCATTTTAGTCTATTCTAAACAGGGAGAAGATCATGAGGCCCAACTACGGATTGTGTTGGAGACAATGAGGTCTCATAAGCTGTATGCAAAAATGAAGAAGTGTGCATTCTTCAAACGTCAGATTGAATATCTAGGATTCATAGTATCATCAAAAGGAATATCAGTGGATCCGGCCAAAGTCAGAGATGTGCTTGAATGGCCAATACCAGTATCGGTCAAAGAGATACGTAGTTTTCTTGGCTTGACAGGATGGTATAGGATCTTTATCAAAAACTATGCTTTGATTGCAGCACCTCTTACCGACTTACTAAAGAAGCAGACTTCTATTACATGGTCAACTCCCGAACAAAATAGCTTCGACCAATTGAAGCAACGTTTAGTATCGGCACCTATTCTGAAACTTCCCGACCTCAATAAGGAGTTCGAGGTCATAACTGATGCCAGCATTCTTGCCTTGGGGTGTGTTCTTATGCAGGAAGGTCATCCAGTAGCATATTCTTCAAGGAAATTGAAGAGTCACGAAAAGAATTATGCCACTCATGATCTGGAGTTATTAGCTATCATCCATGCTTTAAAGCTTTGGAGACACTACCTGTTGGGTAACAAGTTTACTCTAGTAACCGATCATAAGAGCCTCAAATGGATTTTTACCCAGAACAAGCTCAACATGAGGCAACGTCGATGGATTAAAGTATTGAAAGAATATGATTTTAAGATCAAATACCGACCTGGAAAGAAGAATGTAGTTGTTGATGCACTCAATCGCAAGGCATTTCTTAATTCTCTAATCTTGCAAAATCTATCAATAGCTAGATCTCTAGCTACAGAGGTGTCCATGCCAAACGACCTAATACTTGAGCTAGCTAGAGAGGAAGGATGCCATGATCTAGCCTATCAAAGGATGCTAAGGGAAGTCTCTATCAAGGACCAGAATCCGAAGTTACAGGCCAAGTATCATGAATTTTCTGTTGACAATGGACTTATTTACTATAGAACAAGGGTATGTATACGAGCAAGCCAGCTATTTAAGATATTGTGCGAAGCTTATGATTTCACTCTATCGGGACATCAAAGCTGCGAAGGATAGACAGAAGGCATACACGAAATTGAAGTGTCAAGATAGAATATTTGAGGAAGGAGACATGGTCTTCATTCACGTATGCCCAAAGAAGAGTTCTCTATCCTTAGGAGATTGCAGGAAGCTAAGGTATTGTGGACCATACAAGATCCTCAAGTGCTTAAGACCTAATGTTTATAGACTGCAACTCCCTGAAAACCTAAAGGTTCATAATGTATTCCATAATAGTCTATTGAAGAATGAAGTATGTACCTAGCCCTAATCATGTACTTGATGACCAACAAAATTGTAATGCCTAGTCAAGGAGTCCTTGAACTAAGGACGGAAAAGATTTTAGATGTCAGGGAGAGACAGTTGAGATCTAGAACCTTGAGAGAATGCCTCGTCCAGTGGAAAGATTATCCCGAAGAGGATGCTACCTGGATGGATGAAAGCTCTCTCAATCTTCAATATTCCCAGTTTATCTCGAGATGAGGACATCTCGATTCTTCTAAGGGGGAGAGAATGTAATATTTCCGCGTATCCGTACCGTAAATATTAACCTTCCACACACCGTGTAAACCCTGTGCAAAGGGTATCTCTTGCATTGAAATTATTGACAGTGTAATGTGTGACCAGCGCACGTGAAATGGGATCCTCTGCTTTGGTAAATCAAGACCGGGAGATCAAAACCGCAAGACCCGCAAAAACAACCTCTTGGGAGGGACAATTTAATTAAATTAAGGCAAATCTTTTTATTACCCCTTCCCCCAGCCGATGCATGGCTGGAGGAGAGGGAGTGTGGAGGGGGGATGGCCAAGTGAGGGATTGCATGAGGAAGTTCTCCACGTGGGGAGGACCCCTCTCCCCCCCTTGGACTATAAGAATCCCCTCTTGGGGGAATGGAAAGGGGGACAAGGCGGCAGAAGGCTGCCGTGAGGGAGACGGCCGTGAGGAAGGCTCGCCATGTGAGGGAGGTGGCTGTGTGGAGGAGGGACGGCCGTGGACAGAGGGGGTGCTGAGGAGGTGCCGGACGTGAAGGGAGGAGGCCCGTGCTGAAAAGGGAGGCTGCGACAGGCGACCGTGAAGGAGGATGGGGGCGCCACTCTGTCGACCATGAAGAACGAGGGACCGTGATGGGGGGCTCGTGAAGGAGAGGCCGCTAAGGGCCGTGAGGAGGCGCCGTGGAGGGTCATGAGGGCCGCCCAGTCCTGCCACCAGCGCCACGCTGCCGCCTTGTCCGCCATAGCTGCCGCCAGGCCACCTCAGTCCGCCCACCGCTGAATTTCGACTTTCTTTCCCCCCCTCGACGTCACTTAGAAGCCAAGAAGCTTCTTAGAAGCTTCTTAGAAGCTTCTAAGGGGGGGGCTTCCTTAACCCCCCTTCCCACCACATTTCCCAAAGGGCATTCATACCCCTCCTCGGAACTTGAAGAGGAGAGGGTGAAGGCCGCTCCCATAAGACCCTTCCAAAAGGGCTTTCGTAAAAGGACTTTGAAGGCCGCAAGCCATCCACGAATCAATTCCGTGCCAACTCGAGTTTTTCCTAAAAGAACTCCTAAAGCCCTTTGCCGCAAGCGCCATCCCGCAAAGAAGTCTTCCGCATACGAGGAAAGGCAAAGGTCGGAAGGCTGCAAGCCAAGGCAAAAAGTTGAAATCCATAAAGGCTAACTGGAGATCGAATTCGCGATGGCCTCTAGAAAGATCACAAGGTGCGATGCGGGAGGTTCACCCCGAGCATACATGGATATTTTTCGGAGTCCGCAAGTCCAGGTTTTATCTATTTGGATTCCACACAAAAGTATTGAAATTATTTACGATAACTTCACGAATTAGGAAGCACTCATGCATGTTCGAATTCAACTAGTCAAGTTAAATGCAATTGAAAAATGAATTGGCTATTTGAACATTTATTAGCGATAACTTAAGATATGACAATTGATCATTGGTACGTTCAATGGAGTTAATGAAAAGAGCATAAGGTGTCTATGCATTTGCAGGACCTTATTAGTAAGTTTCCTTTTGTGTATTCAAAAGTGACGAGCCTAGGACAACTGTCGCCTCATTACAAGGTTGAAACTATTGAGGTACACCTTTTTACTAGGCATGGAAAGATTAATGGCATGTCCCATTTTTAGATAGATCTTCCTTATAATGATTCAGGAGGAAACGTTAACACCCATAAGACGTTATTCGAAAAGGAATAGAAGGCACGAAATTGATCTATGGACTTGCAAGAGGCATGATTACTTGAGGTAAGTCCTAGTAGGACCTAGGGAAGTTAGTGTTCGGATTATCAGGCATTTTTACCTTACCAAGGAAGGATAGGGTTATTGTGAACCATGTGATGCGTAGAAGCAGTGAATCGCATGTTTACACGTATTGGTGTAGTTGTAACTGTTGTTCTCCATTAAATCTAGTTTATTACCTTTGGGAAAGGTTCATCCTTGTCGCAGGACAAGTATATTGTGTCGTCTAAATCACATAAACCACTCGGGATTCATATGGGCATGGTTCAGTCGATATGATAAGTATCCCAAGTGCTAACTAGGGTTTAGTGCGATAAGAATTCGACCTAGTTTTACACTTGTTGCCAAGTCAAAACCCACAAACCCAAAGATCTTACACACATTCACTAAATGTTGAGTCAATTGGATGTTCATGCATGAAATGATCTAAGGTTTTATCCTAAGGATCATTCGTTTAAAATGATGAAACTCCGACGGAGTTGCCTATTTTTAGGATCATGGGCCAACATAATTAGGAATGGTTTGGAGGATACCCTAAAACCCTGCCACTCGGCTGGAGGTAAATTCCGTGACCGGAAAACGCTAAGCAATTGGGTAGAATGATCCCGTGAAATTAGATGCAATACATGTGCAAAAAGCTGCAACATTGTATAGACTTGAGATTTGTCCACAAGAGAGTTTTGTCATCTCTCGAAATGAGGTTGGCAAGTTATTGAAGGAATTTAACTTACAAGAGGATGAGTAATCATCCTGTTACTCACTTTCCTTGGGAAATAATTGCCAAGGGAAAGGAAAGTTAGGTATTTGCAAAGGACCAGACAATAAACTAAAGCGACATGGTCGCTGGATCCTGCCACAACAAAACCTAAAGTATTGGTAGGGTATGACCCTAACCCAAGAATGATAGGAATCTTGCAAAGTTGCAATTGATTCCGGATCGAATGCGGGTTGCATTCGGAGAAAAGGAGTCACTCCTTAACAGTTTGCCAGCTAAACGACCATTGAAATTGATTGTGTTTGTAACAGTTTAGAAAGGACTGTTTGCATTGTTTGCTCAATGAACTAAAGGATGAAAATATATCTAAAGCTTCAGGTTGGTGCCTGAAGGGAGAGGCAGCTTCAGTTACCCCCGACTGCCTGCCTGACCCTAACCAAGGGGGTTGTTAACCGTGCTGGGAACGTGGACCGAACCCGCCGTGAGAGGTCTCTCCGTTGAGTTTTACTTGGAGCAGGAGGACGCTTGGGTGCCAGAGGGGGCTCTGGCCGTAAATCCCTCGCCTTCCGGGCCCTGCACAAGAGGCTAACGTGACTCGGGATTGGATCTCGAGGCCCGCATACTAGTCTACGGGCGGAAACTTGGATTAGTGATCCCTGGTGGATTACTGGATAGCCTTCGGGCGGATTATGAATACACCTACGGGCGGGAACTCCTTGTATTTCAAAGATAAAAGGATATAATGATAATAAAGGAGTTGTTTGACATTGTCTTCTTTATGTCCTGTGATAAGATTACGTGAAGGAACCGGTGCATAACAGGGTTAATCAAAGAAGCTGTTTGTATATGTCAAACTAATGTGGTAGGTAATTACATAACTAAAACAAACCGAGGAAAGTGCGGAGGATGGACCATGGGTCCGTCCTATGGATGGGTGGTCGCGGTTAGCCGGGAACTTTTCTCAAAGTCTTCGACGGACAGAGGATGATCGTCAACTCCAAAACAAGTAACGAGAACGATGACTTAGAATTAACTATTACCCGATTCACGCTGTTTTAGGGGAACGGAATGGGACTATGCCTTATGGCAGAGAGGTCGAGCTTTGCATCCCTCTCGTTTCCCATTCTCCTTGAACCAAGTGCAGCGTGAATCCGCTTCGGACCTGGCGTTTCTGCGTAAAGTAGTTCGCTCGGGTCTGACGCTAGTTGTTACTAGCTAATGACCAAACAGGAAAACCCAAATTCAGGTCGATCCTAAGTGGGAACGGCCAGGATACTTCCGCTACGTGGCAGACGCGGGAAGACCTAGATCGCAAGTCCCGTAACACTCCATGGGAGTGCCGGGCGGAGCCTTCTAGACATCCTTCCCGATGGACTGCTAAGACGTGTCCGGGATGATTCTAGTGGACACGTTACAGTTGGTATCAGAGCAAACCAACAAAGGATTTGTTTTAGGAAATTTTAATATGAAGAAGTAAAGCAAATGTTGTGTCCCAAACATTTCCTTACTTTGATTGCTGTCTTCCAGAATTACGAAGCATGGAACAAGTTCTTAGTGTTCCGAGTCATGTTTATGACCGCGATGCATTCCACGGATTATCGACAAAGGGTTGAGATGATGAACATCCTAGACCGCATTTACAATCCATCGCCTGTGTACATGGAACAGAGATGGATGGGTGTTTCAGGGATCTATTACATAACTGCCTATCGACCTGCGTACCTTCAAATTAACTTGAAGAGAATCAAGTGGATGGAGGATTTGAAGATCGTAAAGCTGTTCGTCTTTATTGAGGCTCACGCAAACGCGACCCTACAGGTTGGAGGTCGAAGGGTTAACCAGAATAAGTATGTGTACGGAGAAGTGATTCAAAGAATCCCTGCCGACCGAATCAAGGTTTTGGGGCGTCGTGAGAAGAATGGATATCGAAGGAAGAGATACCCTAATCTTCCAATGAACTATCGATTCCTGAAAATCGATGATCCCAATCCGTACTACTACTCAGCTCCTGTAGCTGAATGCAATAATATCTTATTCTCCTCGAATTAATGTATTAACTTGTTCCATCGCCCCAAGAAATAACTATACCACGAAAGGGCTATGCTGATATGAATGGAATAAAACTTTTTTCCGATTGTATTGACTATAAATATTGATAAAGAAGTAAGGTGAATTGGTCACTTGGCTGAAGGAATATGTGGACGTAGTTTCTAAAGAGTTAACAGAACACCCGCTTCAAAGAGAAGTAGATCATAAGATCGAGCCAGTAACAGGAGCTACGCCAATTACGAAGAGACCATATAGAATGTCTATATTGGAAGCAATCGAGTTGAAGGAACAACTCAAGCAACTACTAGATTAGGGCTACATCCATCCTAGTAGTTCCCCATGGAGAGCTCCAGTCCTATTCCAGAAAAAGAAAGATGGGACACTTCGACTATGTATTAATTACCGTGGGTTGAATCAATCAACAGTCAAGAACAAACATCATATTCCTAGAATAGATGAGCTTTTTGATCGCCTTCAAGGTGCAAAGATCTTCTCCAAAATTGATCTCAGGTCAGGTTACTATCAAATCAGGATCAAGGATGAGAATATTCCAGAAACGGCCTTCAATACAAGATATGGGCAATTTGAATTCTTGGCTATGTCATTCGGCCTTACAAATACACCTGCCACCTTCAATAGATTAATGCAGGATATTTTTAGACCATATCTTGATGATTTCATTTTAGTCTATTCTAAACAGGGAGAAGATCATGAGGCCCAACTACGGATTGTGTTGGAGACAATGAGGTCTCATAAGCTGTATGCAAAAATGAAGAAGTGTGCATTCTTCAAACGTCAGATTGAATATCTAGGATTCATAGTATCATCAAAAGGAATATCAGTGGATCCGGCCAAAGTCAGAGATGTGCTTGAATGGCCAATACCAGTATCGGTCAAAGAGATACGTAGTTTTCTTGGCTTGACAGGATGGTATAGGATCTTTATCAAAAACTATGCTTTGATTGCAGCACCTCTTACCGACTTACTAAAGAAGCAGACTTCTATTACATGGTCAACTCCCGAACAAAATAGCTTCGACCAATTGAAGCAACGTTTAGTATCGGCACCTATTCTGAAACTTCCCGACCTCAATAAGGAGTTCGAGGTCATAACTGATGCCAGCATTCTTGCCTTGGGGTGTGTTCTTATGCAGGAAGGTCATCCAGTAGCATATTCTTCAAGGAAATTGAAGAGTCACGAAAAGAATTATGCCACTCATGATCTGGAGTTATTAGCTATCATCCATGCTTTAAAGCTTTGGAGACACTACCTGTTGGGTAACAAGTTTACTCTAGTAACCGATCATAAGAGCCTCAAATGGATTTTTACCCAGAACAAGCTCAACATGAGGCAACGTCGATGGATTAAAGTATTGAAAGAATATGATTTTAAGATCAAATACCGACCTGGAAAGAAGAATGTAGTTGTTGATGCACTCAATCGCAAGGCATTTCTTAATTCTCTAATCTTGCAAAATCTATCAATAGCTAGATCTCTAGCTACAGAGGTGTCCATGCCAAACGACCTAATACTTGAGCTAGCTAGAGAGGAAGGATGCCATGATCTAGCCTATCAAAGGATGCTAAGGGAAGTCTCTATCAAGGACCAGAATCCGAAGTTACAGGCCAAGTATCATGAATTTTCTGTTGACAATGGACTTATTTACTATAGAACAAGGGTATGTATACGAGCAAGCCAGCTATTTAAGATATTGTGCGAAGCTTATGATTTCACTCTATCGGGACATCAAAGCTGCGAAGGATAGACAGAAGGCATACACGAAATTGAAGTGTCAAGATAGAATATTTGAGGAAGGAGACATGGTCTTCATTCACGTATGCCCAAAGAAGAGTTCTCTATCCTTAGGAGATTGCAGGAAGCTAAGGTATTGTGGACCATACAAGATCCTCAAGTGCTTAAGACCTAATGTTTATAGACTGCAACTCCCTGAAAACCTAAAGGTTCATAATGTATTCCATAATAGTCTATTGAAGAATGAAGTATGTACCTAGCCCTAATCATGTACTTGATGACCAACAGAATTGTAATGCCTAGTCAAGGAGTCCTTGAACTAAGGACGGAAAAGATTTTAGATGTCAGGGAGAGACAGTTGAGATCTAGAACCTTGAGAGAATGCCTCGTCCAGTGGAAAGATTATCCCGAAGAGGATGCTACCTGGATGGATGAAAGCTCTCTCAATCTTCAATATTCCCAGTTTATCTCGAGATGAGGACATCTCGATTCTTCTAAGGGGGAGAGAATGTAATATTTCCGCGTATCCGTACCGTAAATATTAACCTTCCACACACCGTGTAAACCCTGTGCAAAGGGTATCTCTTGCATTGAAATTATTGACAGTGTAATGTGTGACCAGCGCGCGTGAAATGGGATCCTCTGCTTTGGTAAATCAAGACCGGGAGATCAAAACCGCAAGACCCGCAAAAACAACCTCTTGGGAGGGACAATTTAATTAAATTAAGGCAAATCTTTTTATTACCCCTTCCCCCAGCCGATGCATGGCTGGAGGAGAGGGAGTGTGGAGGGGGGATGGCCAAGTGAGGGATTGCATGAGGAAGTTCTCCACGTGGGGAGGACCCCTCTCCCCCCCTTGGACTATAAGAATCCCCTCTTGGGGGAATGGAAAGGGGGACAAGGCGGCAGAAGGCTGCCGTGAGGGAGACGGCCGTGAGGAAGGCTCGCCATGTGAGGGAGGTGGCTGTGTGGAGGAGGGACGGCCGTGGACAGAGGGGGTGCTGAGGAGGTGCCGGACGTGAAGGGAGGAGGCCCGTGCTGAAAAGGGAGGCTGCGACAGGCGACCGTGAAGGAGGATGGGGGCGCCACTCTGTCGACCATGAAGAACGAGGGACCGTGATGGGGGGCTCGTGAAGGAGAGGCCGCTAAGGGCCGTGAGGAGGCGCCGTGGAGGGTCATGAGGGCCGCCCAGTCCTGCCACCAGCGCCACGCTGCCGCCTTGTCCGCCATAGCTACCGCCAGGCCACCTCAGTCCGCCCACCGCTGAATTTCGACTTTCTTTCCCCCCCTCGACGTCACTTAGAAGCCAAGAAGCTTCTTAGAAGCTTCTAAGGGGGGGGCTTCCTTAACCCCCCTTCCCACCACATTTCCCAAAGGGCATTCATACCCCTCCTCGGAACTTGAAGAGGAGAGGGTGAAGGCCGCTCCCATAAGACCCTTCCAAAAGGGCTTTCGTAAAAGGACTTTGAAGGCCGCAAGCCATCCACGAATCAATTCCGTGCCAACTCGAGTTTTTCCTAAAAGAACTCCTAAAGCCCTTTGCCGCAAGCGCCATCCCGCAAAGAAGTCTTCCGCATACGAGGAAAGGCAAAGGTCGGAAGGCTGCAAGCCAAGGCAAAAAGTTGAAATCCATAAAGGCTAACTAGAGATCGAATTCGCGATGGCCTCTAGAAAGATCACAAGGTGCGATGCGGGAGGTTCACCCCGAGCATACATGGATATTTTTCGGAGTCCGCAAGTCCAGGTTTTATCTATTTGGATTCCACACAAAAGTATTGAAATTATTTACGATAACTTCACGAATTAGGAAGCACTCATGCATGTTCGAATTCAACTAGTCAAGTTAAATGCAATTGGAAAATGAATTGGCTATTTGAACATTTATTAGCGATAGCTTAAGATATGACAATTGATCATTGGTACGTTCAATGGAGTTAATGAAAAGAGCATAAGGTGTCTATGCATTTGCAGGACCTTATTAGTAAGTTTCCTTTTGTGTATTCAAAAGTGACGAGCCTAGGACAACTGTCGCCTCATTACAAGGTTGAAACTATTGAGGTACACCTTTTTACTAGGCATGGAAAGATTAATGGCATGTCCCATTTTTAGATAGATCTTCCTTGTAATGATTCAGGAGGAAAAGTTAACACCCATAAGACGTTATTCGAAAAGGAATAGAAGGCACGAAATTGATCTATGGACTTGCAAGAGGCATGATTACTTGAGGTAAGTCCTAGTAGGACCTAGGGAAGTTAGTGTTCGGATTATCAGGCATTTTTACCTTACCAAGGAAGGATAGGGTTATTGTGAACCATGTGATGCGTAGAAGCAGTGAATCGCATGTTTACACGTATTGGTGTAGTTGTAACTGTTGTTCTCCATTAAATCTAGTTTATTACCTTTGGGAAAGGTTCATCCTTGTCGCAGGACAAGTATATTGTGTTGTCTAAATCACATAAACCACTCGGGATTCATATGGGCATGGTTCAGTCGATATGATAAGTATCCCAAGTGCTAACTAGGGTTTAGTGCGATAAGAATTCGACCTAGTTTTACACTTGTTTCCAAGTCAAAACGCGCAAACCCAAAGATCTTACACACATTCACTAAATGTTGAGTCAATTGGATGTTCATGCATGAAATGATCTAAGGTTTTATCCTAAGGATCATTCGTTTAAAATGATGAAACTCCGACGGAGTTGCCTATTTTTAGGATCATGGGCCAACATAATTAGGAATGGTTTGGAGGATACCCTAAAACCCTGCCACTCGGCGGGAGGTAAATTCCGTGACCGGAAAACGCTAAGCAATTGGGTAGAATGATCCCGTGAAATTAGATGCAATACATGTGCAAAAAGCTGCAACATTGTATAGACTTGAGATTTGTCCACAAGAGAGTTTTGTCATCTCTCGAAATGAGGTTGGCAAGTTATTGAAGGAATTTAACTTACAAGAGGATGAGTAATCATCCTGTTACTCACTTTCCTTGGGAAATAATTGCCAAGGGAAAGGAAAGTTAGGTATTTGCAAAGGACCAGACAATAAACTAAAGCGACATGGTCGCTGGATCCTGCCACAACAAAACCTAAAGTATTGGTAGGGTATGACCCTAACCCAAGAATGATAGGAATCTTGCAAAGTTGCAATTGATTCCGGATCGAATGCGGGTTGCATTCGGAGAAAAGGAGTCACTCCTTAACAGTTTGCCAGCTAAACGACCATTGAAATTGATTGTGTTTGTAACAGTTTAGAAAGGACTGTTTGCATTGTTTGCTCAATGAACTAAAGGATGAAAATATATCTAAAGCTTCAGGTTGGTGCCTGAAGGCAGAGGCACCTTCAGTTACCCCCGACTGCCTGCCTGACCCTAACCAAGGGGGTTGTTAACCGCGCCGGGAACGTGGACCGAACCCGCCGTGAGAGGTCTCTCCGTTGAGTTCTACTTGGAGCAGGAGGACGCTTGGGTGCCAGAGGGGGCTCTGGCCGTAAATCCCTCGCCTTCCGGGCCCTGCACAAGAGGCTAACGTGACTCGGGATTGGAGCTCGAGGCCCGCATACTAGTCTACGGGCGGAAACTTGGATTAGTGATCCCTGGTGGATTACTGGATAGCCTTCGGGCGGATTATGAATACGCCTACGGGTGGGAACTCCTTGTATTTCAAAGATAAAAGGATATAATGATAATAAAGGAGTTGTTTGACATTGTCTTCTTTATGTCCTGTGATAAGATTACGTGAAAGAACCGGTGCATAATAGGGTTAATCAAAGAAGCTGTTTGTATATGTCAAACTAATGTGGTAGGTAATTACATAACTAAAACAAACCGAGGAAAGTGCAGAGGATGGACCATGGGTCCGTCCTATGGATGGGTGGTCGCGGTTAGCCGGGAACTTTTCTCAAAGTCTTCGACGGACAGAGGATGATCGTCAACTCCAAAACAAGTAACGAGAACGATGACTTAGAATTAACTATTACCCGATTCACGCTGTTTTAGGGAAACGGAATGGGACTATGCCTTATGGCAGAGAGGTCGAGCTTTGCATCCCTCTTGTTTCCCATTCTCCTTGAACCAAGTGAAGTGTGAATCCGCTTCGGACCTGGCGTTTCTGCGTAAAGTAGTTCGCTCGGGTCTGACGCTAGTTGTTGCTAGCTAATAACCAAACAGGAAAACCCAAATTTAGGTCGATCCTAAGTGGGAACGGCCAGGATACTTCTGCTACGTGGCAGACGCGGGAAGACCTAGATCGCAAGTCTCGTAACACTCCATGGGAGTGCCGGGCGGAGCCTTCTAGACATCCTTCCTGATGGACTGCTAAGACGTGTCCGGGATGATTCTAGTGGACACGTTACAGCTGACGTGACTCGTGATTGGATCTCGAGGCCCACATACTAGTCTACGGGCGAAAACTTGGATTAGTAGTCCCTGAGCATTATGGATTGCCTTCGGGCAGATTATGGAATAGCCTACGGGCTGGATTATTATGATGTATTTCAAAGACTAATAAATAAAGATAAATTGTTGAAAAGGAACTTGTTTGACATTATTTTTCTATGTTAGTGCTAAGATTACATGAAAGAACCGGTGATTAATTGGTTAATTAAGGAAGCTATTTTTGCGTGTCAAACTAAATGTAATAGGTAATTAGACAACTAAATCAACCCTGAGGAAAGTGCGGTGGATGTGGCCGGGAACTTTTCTGGACTCTTTTTTGGACCCTGTGACATTCCGTGGAAGTGTTAGGCGGCACTTTCTAGACTCTTTTCCCGATGGGCTACTAATACGTGCCCTAAGAGAGAATAGGTGGACACGTACACTTGGCTTGAAGTTAGATTTCAGGGTCAAAATTATCAGCCAAGCTAATGTCATCATTGGTCTAAGTCTGGAGCGTCGACCTCATCTGCTAGACACTAAAGCATCAAAGCGCACCGAAGTAGATTTAATAGAGCGGCATGATGGTGTCCAAGACAGCTCCTAGTTCGCCATATCTCTGAATCTCACCATCTGATCTGGAGACATACTCGTAAAGATCTCCTGTAGCTCCTCATTGCTCATCCCTCGACTCATTGTGATGATCTAAATATCCACAAAGGTCACCTGCACAGACAAAAATTGATGTTAGCATAATCAATATAAATCATACAAAGCACGGTAATATGAATCTTAAAAAAATGATCTTACTTAAAATGCATATCTTATGTACCCTTATAATAGATTCGTCAACGAATTGAGTATGTGGATACTCCAAGTATGAAGTACCCTATAGTCCCATGTCAATCTCCTGACATAACTCTGCATACACTAGAAGGTCGATAGATAGGTCACCACAAAAGGACAAGTCAACCCTGTTCTCAAAGAATTCTTGGACTCTTGTATTTCCATCATTGTTATCCAATTTTGACTCCTCTACATGCTCCAAGCTTTCAATAGCCTCCATCCCTTGCAATATCGACCCCTCCATTTGCATACTATCCTCATCTATGCTCGAAACATCGATTTGATCATATACTCTTGCACTTCGAGGAGCTGAAGGTATAAAGTACAACCATCAAGGTTGTTAGGGATTTGGATAGAAAATTACCGGTTCACAATCACGTATAAGAGAGATTTAACTACTGTGATATGTACCATGTCATAATACAATTAAAAAACACATAAGTTCATGCACCTCTTCACAATGGGCCAACAACGCAAACGTGTCGCGCAAATCCGTTTATTTTTTTTCGAAATCTATTTTGAGAAATCCAAATGGACCTCGTCGAACTGTTGCTCTAGCTCCTTCAAGTATCACTTTGAATCACTGCACATCGAATAGGATCATGGAGAAGCTATGGTAATCCACAGTGACAATACTTTGCAAGTTTCCAAAATACTCCATCTCATCTATAACCGTGTTTGGATTCATTGCTCGTCATCAGCTCTCTTGCTTGAACCTTCATGCCATGATACCACAATCTATTGTGGGATGCATTTTGTCAATAAGCTCCACGTGGAAATGCTATTCACGCGACCACGCTACACTATATATTTTGTACTGTACATTGAAACACTCAATTAGTTGTCGCATATAAAATATAGATACGACAAACCCTAAACACGTCATCACCTTTGGACTACATCCCCTTGAGAATCCCCCCCCTCAGTTGTTGAGACCTCCGCCCCTTCACGAGATGCTGTGGTCAAAGCTCCATGAAACCATTGCATTGACATAAAAAGTGGCATCTCCTCCATGCCCTCGGGATATTGAATCGGTCAATGGCATGTACTACGTCAAAATTTAGATCGCGCTTCCTCTTGATCTTTCCTAGCTTTCTGGTACCTATAGCGAGTCACGTCTCCATAGAGGCATGGTGAAATATACAAAAGCGATTCACTTTCTCATCCATTGTAGTATCCATTCTTTTTTCTACCCCATTTCCAACCACCACATCTCTAGTCAGTCTATCATCATCCTTCAGTGACCATAGCATACTGATGTCTGAATCCGCCGTTGGTAGTCATTGTGAAATATGTACTAGCGCCTCAGCAAACACAAATCAACCTTCATCCATGCTACCTTCTGGCCGAGCTTGTTGTCGCACAAATTCTTTAGGGTTTTTATGAAGCACTCCAAGAATAACATCCATCGAGTATGGATAGGTCCAGCAATCTCCACTTCATCTACAAGATGCACAAGAAGGTGGAATTATATCGTGAGCATGCTCGTAGGCAGGTATTTCTCAAAGAGACAAACCCTCTCCACTGCTCCCCGCCTCGCGGATTCAATAGAGGATGTCTTAATCTCCTTGTGTCATATCCATTGCACTAAAGTCAACAACCTATAAATCGCCCCGCGTATTTTTAGAGTAAGGCATCTTGTGATCACGATCGGTAATACAAACTGCTACAAACGAGGAAGCATTATGAACAATGACTACACTCCACCTACAATCCATTCGTAGTACAAACCTGATATGTCTTATGCCAATCATGGGATTTTAGCCCTGATAATTGATCGTCTTTAGAAAACATGGACCTAAGAGAATACGTCATACCCATCGGAGTGCGAATAGACTTGACTATTTGCTTCAGAATGTACTCTTCTTTAGTGGATAGAACCCAAGGAGCGCGAGGTAGCTGCAAGTGACCATCAACACTCGACTGCGGTCAAAGCGCCTCCATCTTGCCTACCTCCTTCAAATCCATTCGCCCCCCTACATTGTATCTCTTTCCTGTGATGTGGTCCCATAGCAAGCTGCCCACGTTCTTGAAAATATGCATGGGATCAAACAAGTGGTTGATTTGTAAGTGGGTCCAATATGGCAACTCGTAGAAATCTGAGAACCGTCGCATTTCGTTTGGATGTGACTCCGTGTGGACCATTTTCAACTCGTACTAGCTTTTGGCATTCATACATGTTGGAAGCTGTCCAAGAAAACCTTCCCTAAGTTCATGAACCTGATGCTAGGAGGCATATTCCATGGTGGATTCCGTGAGGTTTTACGGTGGATTCCATAAACTTAGATGACCGGGGCTCATATACAAAGTGGATTCTTTGTGCGAGAAGTTGATGGGGACGCCTGTCCTTTTCGGGAGTTTCATTAATTTAGTGTGTACATGGGTGATTCCATAGCGGGTGATTCCGCAAAATGCATATTAAATTAATAAACGTTTATGAGTTTAGAGTGCGCACTCGTAATAAATTAAGGTTAGGATTTATTTCTAACCAGTTGATTTATTTATGTAGCTGAAGACTGCTAGGTATTCACTTTTGTCAGTTTAATTGTATTATTTTACTAACAATTGTGAATGCTTCAGTTGATGTGTAGAGATAGCAGCAGTGGCGGAGGAAAGCATTAGAGTCTAGCGAGTATTCGACCTTTGGATTATATTTTGATAGGCGCCACGTCTATATTTTGTTATGTCTATCGAGACATTGATTATTGATTATTATTTTGTATGTGCCTATGCGCACGTATATGTTATTTCTATTTGGGACATTGTGTTGGGCGTGCCAGGTTCCATGGGCACCGTCCATTAGCTTTATTTCCTATTTTTGTAGAAAGTAAACTCAAAAGCTAAAAGCTTGTCATATTTTTGTAAATTGGGCTATTATTGAGCATGAAGATGGAAATATACATAAAATACATGCTTTGTGAAGCGCTCACACAAGGCATGGGGGGAGATTGAACCCAATTGGTCTCTTGCTTCTTGTCGTTCATGCTTTTACATTGTTTTTTGTGCAGAAAAGTAGAGTTCATTGTTCTTGGGGACCTTCCGGGATTCACTACGCGAGCATACTGCGACTGATCTGCGCACCAGTGGTATCAGAGCGGAGTTGAGATCAAGAGCTTCCAATCGCTACCCATCTCGAGCGAAGGCGGAGCTCCAGGAACGATCGGGCTCTACAGTCAATCTCGTCGCGAACTGTCAATATAGGCAGACTTCTGGCGATCAAGAACCCCTGTTTCTACTCTCAGATCGCGAAGGACCAGGCTGTACAGGCGGAGGACCACACATTCATCTCCTTCATCAAGTCTTCAAAAACCAGTGAGCAAACTCCATAAACCAATTTTTTCAAAGCTTAATTGTTAAGCTTATAAGCTTTAAAAGAAGCTTGAAGCTTCAAATCTCTCATCGTGGTACAAGAGGAGGTCTCAGCGTTTTTCGCGACGTAAAAAAAACGCCCCCTCCCCCACGAAATCAGACAACGGCCTCATTAAGCTGTTCAAGCTTAATCCATTAAGTCAATCAAAGCTTCTAAGCTTCTGCAAGTCACACAAGGCAAGCAAGTTCATAAACTCCAGGTCATGCACTTCTGAAGTCAAGTTCTGCAAGTCGACTAGAATCAAGTTCTGCAAGTTCACTAAGTTCTGCAAGTCTGCAACTCTGTAAGTCGGCTAAGTCTGTAACTCTGCAAGTCAGACTACTCAACTGGAGTCAGAACTGACTAGTGCTCAAAACTCCTAGAAGGGCTGTTCCTGTGCAAAAACTCTGAACTGGAAAGTTGTTTGTGGCAAAGTATTCTATCTATCCGTAGGTTCACTGAAGTATTTTTAGCAAACGAAGACGGAAATATCGCAGATTTTTTGAAAATTGAGAAAGAAATACCCAAAAATACATAGCCTTGTAACCCCGAATTTGAGCTACGCTCATCCCGCTAACCTGATTTTGAGTGAGAAAGGTCTTTTGAGTTTTACAGGATGACGACCCCACATATAGATGATCCTATGGCTGAAGACGATCTACCTGAGCCTACCATGGAGCAAAAGCTGGATCTACTCATGCTGCAATTGGAAGAAGAACGAAGGGCTAGGCAAGCATTGCAAGCGCAATTGACAAAATTACAAAGAGCGTCTACCGACAAAGAAGAACCTCAAGTTGAAGATTTGATTCGACGTAGCATCGATGCCACTCTTGAAGCACAAACCATTCGCAAGGAATCAAAGATAAGTAAACGAAGTTTCAAATTTCGCACTTTCAATGGCATACGAGAAGGAAAGACTCTTTTATCATTCATTAGCCAGTTTGATGACTATTTCCATGAGGAAACTTATCTAGAAAAAGATAAAATCAAGTGTGTTACTAATCATTTGGTAGACAGAGCATCACTTTGGTGGACTGTAGTACGCAAGAGCATAGAATGTCCTGCTACTTGGGAAGATTTCAAGAAGAAGTTCATGCAGAATTTCCTTCCACCGCAATTTCATGAGAAGGCTATCAAGCAATGGGATTTACTTCAACAACGGGATCGTGAGCCTATACCACAGTATACAGAGCGTTTTTGGAATGCACTCCTACAGCTACGCATGCTTGAAGACGTACCAGAGACGACACATAAGCGGAAGTATATGTCTGGACTTCTTGGACATTACTACGCTGAACTGAACATGTTCAAGCCTGCTACCCTTGAAGACGCTATCTCACTAGCTCACGACACTAAAGATAAGTTACGCGGAAGAGACAGACGACCATAGCAATTCCAAGCCAACGGTAATTATGGATCTAAACAATTCAATTAAAATTTTAGAAGGTTTAATCCAGGTCCTTTCTCTTCACCATCTTTCTGCAAGAATTGGGCTAAACCACTTGCATTACCATCCAATGTCAATCCAAATCCTAAGCCTATTCCACAAGCAAATCCAAATGTACCCAGACTTCCAGCCATTGCAAATAATGTAACCAAAGCCAAGCCAATAGTATGCTATAAATGTCACCAGCCTGGGCATCTTGCAGCAAATTGTCATTCAAAGAAGCCACCAACACATATCAACTATCTTGGAGCCATGGATGAAGACGATCATGAGGATATGCCTGATTTCACTGAAGATGAGGATGATACTACTACTACTTCCGACACTTTACCAGGTATGCCTACTCCACATTCATTATTGACTATAAAATATTTGGTGCATGGAAAGGAAAGAACTATCTTGCATGATGACGGTAGTACTCATGACTTTATTTCAGCAAAATTGGTAAAGGAATTGAAATTACAGACTGTACCTATGCATTATCGCATAAAAGCTGCATTTTTAGGCATTAGGTACAATGGCACACAAGAAGTACAAGATTTAGGGATTCAAATTGGTTCATACATTGAAAGAAGAAATTTCTTAGTTGTTCCATTACAGTCGAGTGACATTATTTTGAGAATGCCTTGGCGACACCAGCATAATCCAAATATAGATTATTCCACACACACAATGAATATTAATTTTCAAGGAAAATCTATTACATTATATGGTATGCATGCAACTAATATTTTTCCACTGCTTTCGCATAGTCAAGCAAAACATGCATTACGCAAGAGTATTAAATCATATCTCATTTGGGTGAATGAATTACAAGCAAAGGAAAATCATATGCACCCTAGGCATAAGGAATTTCTTGCATATTTTAAGGACTGTTTTGCAGAAGACCTACCACCAGGTTTACCACCTTTACGTCCAGAAGACCATAAGATTGATTTGATTCCTGGCACACAACCACCTTGCAAAGCACCATATAGGCACAATCAAATAGAGCAAAAAGAAATCCAGAGTCAAGTTGAAGAATTACTAAATAGAGGTTTGATTCGACCTAGCAGTTCTCCATTCGGTGCACCTGTACTCTTAGTTAAGAAAAAGAATAATACCTATCGTATGTGTATTGACTACCGAGCTTTAAATAAGATCACTGTAAAGAATAGGTATCCTATACCTAGAGTTGATGACCTTATAGACAAACTGCAAGGATCTTCTATATTTAGTAAAATTGACCTTAAGTCTGGATATCATCAGGTGAGGCTAGATAAACCTTGGGAACATATTTAAGACAGCATTCAGAACATAGTTTGGCCATTACGAATTCTTAGTCATGCCATTCGGATTGACTAATGCACCTGCCACCTTTAGTAGAATGATGAACCGTATCTTTTTGAAATATCAGTACTGTGTGATTGTCTTCTTTGATGATATTTTGGTGTTTAGTCAAAGTGAAAAAGAGCATTATGAGCATTTATAATTAGTTTTTCAATTACTGAAAGAAAATCAATTGTTTGCAAATCCTGAAAAGAGTGAATTCTTTAAGACAGAAATTGAGTACTTAGGTCATATTGTATCAAAAGAAGGAATTAAAGTTGATCCTAAGAAAATTGATGCAATATTGCATTGGCCTGTTCCTAAAAATGTGCATGAGTTACGCTCATTCCTTGGTCTTGCTAGTTTCTATAGGAAGTTTGTACGTAATTTTTCATTACTTGCTTTACCATTAACCAAACTTCTCAAGAAAGGAATTGTTTATCAATGGACTGAAACTCAACAGAAGTCCTTTGACTTACTGAAACGTGCATTAACCAATGCCCCTGTTTTACAATTGCCTGACTTTAATAGACCATTCTTTCTAGTTGTGACCGATGCTAGCGGATCAGGAATAGGAGCCGTACTAATGCAAGACAATCATCCAATAGCATATTCTAGTTCTAAGTTGAAACCCTCTGAGCTGAAATATTCCACTTATGACAAAGAACTATTAGCAGTTGTACAAGCATTAAGACAGTGGAAACACTACTTAATGGGTTCAGAATTCATGATAAAGACTGACCAGCAAAGCATTAGACATTTACTTAGCCAACCCCAAATCTCTGACCGTCATATCAAATGGGCTTCCTTTATTCAAAGTTTTCATCCTATCATTCAATACCAACCTGGAAAAGAAAATGTAGTTGCTGATGCATTGAGTAGAAGACCTGCAATTCATAATATTTCTGTCATGTCTTTTGATTCTTTGATTGCTATGAAAGATACATATCACCAGGATATTACTTTTCATTCTGATTGGCAAAAATTAGTTCAAAATAATTTCATTCCGGTTGATTCATTGTCATATAATGATGGATTTATGTTTTATGAAAAGAGACTGTGTGTTACTATTCCATTCCGATCTTTTGTTTTGAATGAAATTCTTTGTCCCCCATATCAAGGTCATAGAGGTATCATATCTACATTACGCATGTTAACTGAAGATTTTTATTGGCCGCATATGGATGCAAATGTATCTAATTTCGTTTCTGAGTGTTTGATTTGTCAAAGAATAAAAAGACATCATGGTAAACAGTATGGATTACTAATGCCTTTGTCTATTCCATCTAAACCTTGGGAACATATTTCTATGGATTTCATTACTGGTTTACCAAATACTAAATCTAACCATAACATGATTTGGACTGTTATAGATAGATTTAGTAAGCAAGCATATTTCATTCCATGTAAGAAAACTTTAACAGCATCACAAGCAGCACAATTATTTTTTAAAACTGTTTTTACTAACCATGGATTGCCAAAAGTGATTATTTGAGACCGTGATTCTAGATTTTGTAACAATTTTTGGATTACACTGTTTGCAAATCTAGGCACAAAGATTGATTTCTCATCTGCATTTCATCCAGAAACAAATGGACAAACAGAAGCCACAAACAGCACCATTCTAGATCTTTTACGTGCATATACTATTTCTAAACCCCAGACATGGGACACTCATTTGCATTTATTACAGTTTGCATATAACAATACACCGCACACATCTACAAAGAAAGCACCTTTTGAAGTCATTTATGGATATAGATTATCTACACCTGTTGCATCTTTGTCTAATAGGATTCAGAGTGCTGATGATATTGCTAGTATGCATAACAGTATATTTGATGAAGTTAAGGATATGATTGCTAAAGCCCAACAATCATATACCAAACAAGCTAACAAGAAAAGACAAGCCATGAATTTCAAAGTTGATGATTATGTTTGGCTGAGAATAGAAAAACGTAGACTGCAAAGTGTAGATAGACATCCAGTTGTCAAATTAGCTCCTAGATTCTATGGACCATTTAGAATCATTCATAAGATTAATGATAATGCATTCAAATTAGAATTACCATCTCATTGGAAAATTCACAATACATTTCACATTAGTTTATTGAGACCATTTAGAGGCCAATTACCTATCCACCCTGTTTATGAAAACCCACCTTTATTAGAGGAAGAGACTGAAATACTTGAACTAGAATCCATCATAGACACTGACTATATGACCACTAGAACTGGCCGAAAGTATTCTAGATATCTAGTAAAATTTAAGAACCATCCTGTAGAGGAAGCACAATGGATGCACGCTAGAGACTTAAATGCTTTCCCCACTCTGTTAGCTCCGCATTGAGCTAATAGCAATTGAGGTCAATTGCTATCCCACCCCGGGGGTATGATGCCAGGAGGCATATTCCACGGTGGATTCCGTGAGGTTTTACGGTGGATTCCGTAAACTTAGATGACCGGGGCTCATACACAAAGTGGATTCTTTGTGCGAGAAGTTGATAGGGATGCCTGTCCTTTTCAGGCATTTTATTAATTTAGTGTATACATGGGTGATTCCATAGCGGGTGATTCCGCAAAATGCATATTAAATTAATAAACGTTTATGAGTTTAGAGTGCGCACTCGTAATAAATTAAGGTTAGGATTTATTTCTAACCAGTTGATTTATTTATGTAGCTGAAGACTGCTAGGTATTCACTTTTGTTGGTTTAATTGTATTATTTTACTAACGATTGTGAATGCTTCAGTTGATGTGTAGAGATAGCAGCAGTGGCGGAGGAAAGCATTGGTGTCTAGCGAGTATTCGACCTTTGGATTATATTTTGATAGGTGCCACGTCTATATTTTGTTATGTCTATCGAGACATTGATTATTGATTATTATTTTGTATGCGCCTATGCGCACGTATATGTTATTTCTATTTGGGACATTGTGTTGGGCGTGCCAGATTCCATGGGCACCGTCCATTAGCTTTATTTCCTATTTTTGTAGAAAGCAAACTCAAAAGCTAAAAGCTTGCCATATTTTTGTAAATTGGGCTATTATTGAGCATGAAGATGGAAATATACATAAAATACATGCTTTGTGAAGCGCTCACACAAGGCATGGGGGGAGATTGAACCCAATTGGTCTCTTGCTTCTTGTCGTTCATGCTTTTACATTGTTTTTTGTGCAAAAAAGTAGAGTTCATTGTTCTTGGGGACCTTTCGGGATTCACTACGCGAGCATACTGCGACCGATCTACGCACCAGAATCTCTGGGCAAGAAAGCGATGTGTCCTTAATATACCATCTTCTTCATAGTTTGTGACCTACGGGAGTCTAACTGTGGCCCACACAATGGACATGCATGATAATCTGAGGTAACTAGACCTGTCCCAATATCTCTATCTAGTGAATACAAACTTGAACGAGCTATGATAGATATTATCAACGAGAATGTAAGCCTTAAGACTAATTCTATAGTGGGTTTGATCACCCAAATTTTGGGTAGGCTAGATTTGGCCATATGGCAAAATCTTCTAAGACAAACATCTTCTATCTTATCTTCAAAAAGGAAGACCATATTATAGTTGGAACTCCTTAATTACCTACTATATTTCTAGAAAGTTTGGCCATGTGGTCAAAACTTGTCGTGCAACAAACGAACCACTTTGTTTCCATGAAGCATTTGATTCATTTCAATTTTTCATAACTTGTGATCTATATGATCATATAAAAGTATCATATCATTTTCCCACAAATTAGCAACTTTGTCCATTCCACTGCAAAATAAAAATTGGCCATATGGTCAAATCTTTTATTTTGTTATCAATGCTAGTATTCAACAATTCACCATTCTCATTTCATTTAACCATATGATCAAATTTAATCTCATACATCTTGCTAAGCATGAGACCACTTTTTTCATCCCACTATAAAACGATGTTTGGCCATATTCTAGAATTCAATTTCACAATATGTTGTGGCAAATAAACCACTTTCTTTCTATGGTTATGAAACTATATGGTTACGAAACTAGATTTGTCCATATGGTTAAAACTAGTTTATAAAAATATAGATATCTTGTATGTTTTACCATGAGCTCAAATATCCATATTTCAAGTATTTTTCACATTACCTTATATTGATATCTATGGGATTTGCTACATAGCCATATTTGTTTATATGTGAATCTCATATCACAATAAACCACATCCTCTGTTTAACCAGCCTTTAAAAACCATATGCTAAGAACCATGGCAAAAGTTTCTAATCTCAAAGATAAGTCTTATGACTAAATAGGATTTGACCACATGACTAAAACCAATGGCAACATTTCTACAATATGACTCCTTTCGAGGAAAACTTACATGTACAGTAATTAAAATGTTAACTTTCGGCCAAATGAATTCGTGAGATTACTACATAACCACATTGATATATGGGTGGATCTCATATTGGACTAAATCTCATTCTTTGATTAAATAGGATTTCACCACATGGCCAAAAACCTTAGCAACATTCCTAGAGTACAATCCTTGCATAGGAAACTTTCATGGAGAAGAAATCCAATGTTAAATTAGGGACAACATCATCCATGAGATTTTCTACATAACAAGAATGATTTTTCACTATATCTCATACCACACTAATAGTCAACATTTTATTATCACTTTACCATTTGGTTAAGCCCATTCCCAATTCTCACTATTAATAGAAATTGGTCTTCTGACCAGAGTCCATGGAAAAGTTTCTACTATATGATTCTTGCAAGACAAATATAATTAATGCAAGCTTAGGCCCAAAATAATCCATGAGATTTGATACATAAGCACATCAATTTATGGTTGGATCTCATATCACACTTAATCTCAAATTTTAATATTTTATTTTATGGAAGAGTCACTTTGGAGTATATTTATCTTGTATTTTGTAAAATCTTGTGATGTTGTCTTTTCAATTTTCAACCTAGAAATCTTATACATTTATTTAGGTTTTGTAAATTGTGACTATTTGTAGATCCACTTTTGCTTGACAACTTTTTCTCTTTGTAGAACTATTCAACGGCAAAGAAAGATAGCATATCTAAAAAGGAGACCCAAACCATTGATGGAGTTAGTGGTGATTTTGTGAATCCATGGTATGTAGATGTTTATGATAGTCAAGGAAAAAGGGTTGTCAATGTTCTCTTATTTACTTTAAAGAGTGATATTGCATTTTTTCAACAAGTTAGTGTCATAGAGAAGATAACATATGGATGTGTTGGGAAAGAGGGAATACAATGTAATCTTGTCAAGATCAACAGAAAAATGTATTATACAAACTTGATCCTTTGTCATTTCACTTTGCATGTATTAAAGAGGCCAAAGAAGACTCTTTGAAAAAAATGGACCAGACCTTATTTCAAGAGAGGTAAAGGGCATAGAAGACATTATATCAGCATTCCAAGTAGTCCAAAATAGTAAGCTACTTTTCCTATCAAGAAAAGGTTATCGCCCCAACAAAAGAATAAAGCTCCAAGATAAACAAATAGAATTGAGATCTTCACCTACTCCTCAAGAAGAAAATAATACACCATATCCAACAAGCTCAAATTCAAAATCACCTCAATAAAGTTCCTTGTTACAAGCTCTAGTTGTTAGTATGGTTGCTAACACACTAGTGAGAATGATGCCACTTACCTTCTATGTTGGAATTTACACCTGCAATGCCAATAATTTCTCTTGAGGTCAAGGGAGTAAAATGAACATTTGATTTTCTTGAGAGAGTTAAGAAGAAGGGAAAGAAGGAAGAAATTGGATTTCACATGTTTTGAAAATTCTTCCAATTTGGTCAGAGAATCTAATTTCTTATTCTTGTTTATAGGTGCTATGAGGCACCTCCTTTATATGCTTATAGATCACTATGTTGGGATTATCTGGAGAAGCTAACCATGTCTTTCATAAAGAATCCCATGAATCTAGCAACAATAGTATATCTTATTCCTTTTGTACATTACAACAATGAGAAGAGACCCATGCATCATGGTAAGGTTGATGCTAAAAAGTTGGACACTTATAGTTATTGGATTATATCAGGTCTTCAGTACTCAGTTCATGTAGCAAAACTACATATTCAAAGTAATGGTGTACATTGTTTAGCAACCAAGCATTTATACACCACAAGAAATGCTAGAATATCCTCTTCTTTTTTGGTTGTATAATCTGTGCATGCCTCTTCCATGTAGTATTCCTTATATGTACTTATCAACCTTTGTATAAAATCACATCTTGCGACATTTACAAATAGATTTTCATATTCTATTTTACTCTCCTCTCTCTCCATGGTTCCATTTAATGTCATGAGTTGTCATCACTAGTCTTGTACTTATTCTATGAGTTATCAATCTTGTGGGTTTAAGTACTTTTTATGCTCATCTTGATCACCATTGCATTCCCAACATGTAATTTCTTTCCAGAATATTATATGGCACATAGTGCTATATGCGGGCACCTTGCCACAAATTTGTTTTCCCCTCTGCAACCATCGCTATTTGCATTTGTGATTTCTCTGCATGCATTGCTATCGCTATCGTTATCTACATCGCAAACCATTGCTATTGACATAGATAGAGACGGTTTCTGTGACGATTTTATAGAGACACTTATAGCGACACTATTAGCAATGATAGGGGAAAAATTTTTAATGTACATTTGTGTTGTTTTGAACATCTATATGATGCATGTATCTTGTAATGGCAATCCCCCTAAGTCCACTCTCAAATATGGGGTTAATATTTAGTCACTTGGTCTAATCTTTACTCCTTATTTGAAAGTGAAACACTTAGGAGATCCCGGAATTCTCTGATATGGTATTCATTGCAAAAGTACTATGGAGTATAGGAACTCTAGAACTAGAAAATTGTAGGAATTGCAAGACTACATGAATTACATGTTTGCATGTTTAATAGGTCCATAGGTAATAAAATATTCTTCAAATCAAACTTTTCTTTTTCCATCGAACTCTACATATTGCAATAAGCTATTTTCCATTTTTTTAAAAACAATTACAAAAGCATACACAAGAAGATTTGGAATTGGCCACAAAAAAGGTCTTTCCACATTCAAAGAAACTTGCAATTTACAATTATTGCTATTTCAAACTCCTCATAATTTCTATCAACTTCAATTCTATATTGAATTATTGTGATAACATAATGATTGCAAGATAACAATCTTGCAATCCTCAAAAACCTTTGCTTTTCTTTTCTTACCGATGTAAAACACTTGAATATATACTTTACATCCACACAACTCACAACATAACAACTCTCTTCCTATTTCACTTGTTAAAAACAAGGCATCAAATAAATGTCCACAATAATTAAGTTTCATGAAGTAGTAGAGAAGGAAAACAAGATGAAAGCAATCATTTCCAATTATATATATAGAATGGGAGAATTGCAATAGTAGACCCAATTTAGAAGCTTTCTCTCCATTGAACATGGTTGCAAACCTTTTGGGTGTAATATTGCACCTTAGGAGAAACATTTGGAATCTTTTTGAAGTAGTCCTTCAAAAATATCCAAATTTATTTTAAAATATTAAAAATACGTATTTTTGATTGATGCTTTTCAAAAAATCACCTAAAGTTGCTTCAAATCTATGATATCCATATTTAAAAAAGAGTCCGTTTTGATTCAATTTCAAACTTGATATGTTGATTTTTAATTGTTTTTTTGAATCAAATATTTTTTGATATTGTTAAGGGAATCTTACAAAGTCTTCTTAGGAGGAGCATGCAACTTAATCAAAATGTTTGCAACTCTATTATTGGCATCACCATTGAGCCCCAAGGTCAAAAGATGTTTTGTTCTATAGACATCCCTCTCTTTGACCTCACAAACAAGCTTCAAAACTATTCTCTCATGTTTTGCCTCCTTCTATAAACTATAAGACTCTCTAAAATTCCTATTTTTCATGTATTTCTCTCTTTTTAATACACTCACCTTACCCACTAATTTCCCTTCCTTTTTTAAGTCACAAATATGCAATTGATCACTTTAAAATCTCTCATTTGCACAGGGGTCACACGTATAAGTAAAATATACTATATTTATATATTTTTTGCATTTCCAATGTACAAAGATAACAAGGATATGCTTAGAAAGAAATGTATTTTCCTTATATCGAAGGTTGGATTCTAAGATAAGAAAGATTATTACCTAGGGGCTTGTTTCAAAGTGTTATTTATTGTAAGCAACTAAGGGGTAGTAAAAGCATATATGCCCTAGAAACAACTTGCATTGTAACCCAAAGTGGACAAAAACTCTTTTACTATGTTATTGTAGGGTTTTAATGGTGGATGATCCTCTTCATTAGGCACCTAGGACTCTCTAAGTCTTAAACTGAAGACTTCTTCTACGAGAGAGCCTTTGGGTGGCTTTACACTTTTGTGTTTTATGTGACATGAATTTTTAATAGTGGTTCATGTACAAAAAGTGTGGTTCATACATCAAAAAGTGTGGGTAATTTTTGTATTCCATTTAAAACAACCATATTCAATTCAAAAGAAATATGTATAATATGAGTTGCGAATAAATACATTATCATGAAGAATAGTGAGACAAGTACCTATCTTTGTTGTTTTGAAACTCACAACTCTCTCCTTTATCAACATATATGGTGATAACAATGACTAGAGGTATTGGTAATCTTTACTAGTTGTATATGCATGAGCAATAAAATAGTCAACTCAATGGAGATTCTATGCTTTGGGAGCATCTAATGTATACTATTTCTTATGTTTGAATTTACTAAAATGTAACAAAATAGAAACTAGAATTTGCGCATGGCGTGTAATGGATGGATCCAAAACCCTTTCTATTGTCTATCTCCTTATTCACTTTTCTCTACTTTCTTCATGGATTCATCTCTCTCTCTCTCTCTCTCTCTACACACATACACCCACACACACACACACACACACATATATATAATCCATTTTCCATGAAATCCACACATTTCAAACCTTTTGTCATTGTCTCTTTTCTTTCTTTAAATTTCTAGACTTCTTAATTAGTCTCGTCTCTTATTTCTCCCATATCTTGCATGTGGACTACCTTTGGACAATTGCTTGAATTATATGCACCACCTATCATTCTCTCTTTTATTTATCTAAATAGTTTCATCACACACACACACACACACACACACATCTTGCATGTTGTAATATATCAAATATTTATTTTGATTTTCTCTCCCTCTCGCACGGTGGCGCGTTGTGCTGGAAGGGTGGAAGGGGATAGAGGAGCCAGCAAGCTCCTCACTAGAGCTTGCTCGGCTCCACAGGCATGCACCATGACACATAGGAGGGGGAGGATTCCCTCCCCTCCCCTATAAAAATGAGGGAGGGCCGCACGCTAACGGAGAGGGAGAAGGAAGGACAGAAGACGTATGCTACCTGATCGAGTGCCGTGAGAGAAGGGAGAATGATCGCCTAATGCTGTCGAGTTGCTGCTACTGCCTGCCGCCTCTATCCTCTCTCCCCACGTGCGCCATCATCTGTCGCCTGCAGACTTTTCAACCCCCCATCATCGCCGTCAAATTTTCCCCCCACGTGGCTCCTGACTCCCACAGAAGCTTCAAGAAGCTTCTTGAAGCTTCTAAGGGGGGGGCTCCTTAAGCCCCCTTCCTATAGCCTTATTACCTTTTTCACCCCCCTCCCGGTTTTATCCCCTTAGAATCCTTTCACACCCCCCCTCCGGTTTTTAAACCCTTAAGCCCTTTTTCTCCCTTAAAGCACCTTCATGTGGAGGTCTTAACCCTTTCCGAGGAACCCTTAACCTTTCTTATGGGGCCATTAAACCCCCACTCCCCTTGGCCTCATAAACCCCAAATCCCCCCCCCTTGTGCTTAAATTTATAAGTCCCTTCTTGTGTTCTCCTTGAAACCCCGTGTTGCACCCCCTCATATTCCTTTTTATCACACCCCCCTAAGCCCCTTTTTAATCCCCGTGTTCCCTTTTTCCTTACACACCCTTTTTCCTCCCCCGTGGTATAAGCCCTTCACCCTTCACCTTTCCCTTTCACCCCGGGTTTAAATCCCTAAGCCTTTACTACTCCGTGTCCCAAAACCTCTCCAAAAATCCCCCTTCCTATACCTTTTACCCCAAGCCCAAAGATCTCCCAAGGCCCTTCATATATGTTTGTGAAACCACACTCACACACACCCTTTTCACCGTGATTATAACCTATAGACCCTTTTTCTCTTAGGCTTTATAAACCTTTCCCTCTCCGAAGAAGCTAAGACCTTAAAGGTCTTGTTACCCCTTCCTCGTGGTTAATTCCTTAACGGCTCCTTGCCTTGAAAGAAAGAAGAAGAGTTCTGAAGGGGTGGTGGAATTCTCGAAAAAGAGTGTAAAGCTGCCTTCACGTTTGAAGGATTACAACCGTGATGCCGCCTAAGAAAGTCCAGGGAGTAGCTGCGAGAGGGTCATCTCCTGGTATCCATGTGGATATCTCACCCCAAAACCAAGTTTTTCCTTCTTGGTTTTTATATCGATTTTAATTCAATCATGAAAGATGAATTGTTAGGATAAGTTATATTTTGTCCTAGTTATTTACGATGAAGGAATTTAGTTTAATTGAACATGCAAAATGGGTAATGAATAAAACATAGTTTTCCTTCAAATAGCATTATGCATTGAAACAAATTATGAGCAAGATTATTTACCCACTAAAGTAGTATATTTCGGCTAAATCTTAAAGGTATAAAAATTGCATCTTGCACCATTAACCCCTATTTTTTTTCAACGAATCATCATAGAAGATGAAATTCATGAAAGGTTTCTTACATTGTTTAAACTCTAGGAAGTTATCTTAGCAAGGGAAAGATTGTTGATTGGGCATGAGTTTTGTTCGCAAGGAAAAAAGGAAGATTAATTGAATTTACCTAACCTCGAAGCAATAAAGTTTAGAACTGAAAAATCAATCGTCACATAGATAACAAATTGTGCCGAGGTGATCTCGATATTACCTTCTAAAAGTTAACCGAATTAATGTAAACTTAGAAATACCTATGCTGGGAAATATGCATTGGGAATGATTTAGAATCCAAAGAAACATTTATACTTTAAAATACTTGCCCACCTTCCCTGATTGTAGGGTCAATAAATCATAACGTAAAAGAACTAGGGTTTGTCCCTGAGGTTCTTAAAGAAAATAATAAAAGGAGACCCTAGGTCTGACAAACGTTAGCTTAAAGAAACTGAAAAGGATTGCTTCATCGCATAGTACGATGCAGGACTTGCGCAGCAAGTACGAAGTCATATGGTCTTGTGATTGATTCACAAGAAGAAAGGTTAATTACCCTCAACAAGGATGGCAGATCCTTATGCAAGTTATCTTGCAAAAGGATGTATTCTTTGATATCCTTCTAAGTAAGGATTGTTAAAAATCGGAAACTAAAGTATCCAATGAGCTTTAGGGTTGACCAAGTTGGGTTAATAGGGCACACCCTAACCCAGAATATAAAGGATCTTGCCAAGCTGCAAGGTACCCAGAATCGAGTGCTAGATGCATTCAAAAGGAGAGATTCCTTCCTTAGCAGTTTGCCAACAACAAGATTGGTTAATGGAAATGTTTGTGCTTGCTAGAGATTTTAGAGCACTGTTTTGATTTATGAATTACAAATTAAATGAATATCTATACTTTAGGTTAAACCCGACTGCCTGCCTGACCCTAACCAAGGGGGTTGTTGACCGCGCCGGGAATGTGGACCGAACCCGCCGCGAGAGGTCTCTCCGTTGAGCTCTACTTGGAGCAGGATGATGCTTGGGTGCCAGGGGGGGCTTTGGCCGTAAATCCCTCGCCTTCTAGGTCTTGCACAAGAGGCTAACGTGACTCGGGATTGGATCTCGAGGCCCGCATACTAGTCTACGGGCGGAAGCTTAGAATAGTGATCCCTGTGGATTACTGGATAGCCTTCGGGCGGATTGTGGACAAGCCTACGGGCGAAACTCCTTGTATTTCAAAGATAAATATGATGATATGTTAATAAAGAACTTGTTTGATATTGTTTTTCTATGTCACGTGATAAGATTACGTGAAGGAACCAGTGCTTAACGGTTTAATTAAATAAGTTGATTGTTACATGTCCAATTAATGTGTTAGATAATTACATAACTAAAACAAACCGAGGAAAGTGTGGAGGATGGGCCATGGGTCTGTCCTACGGTTGGGTGGTCCCGGTTTGCCGAGAACTTTTCTCAAATCTCGAAGAACAGCAGGATGATCATCAAAGGACACGAACAACAAAAACATTGACCTAGAGTTATGTCTTAACCGATTTACGCTGTTTTAGGGGAACGAAATGTGACTATGCCTTATGGCAGAGAGGTTGAGCTTTGCATCCCTCTCGTTTCCCATTCTCTTTGAACCAGGTGCAGTGTGAATCCGATTCGGACTTGGCGTTTCTGCGTAAAGTAGTTTGCTTCGGTCTGACACTAGTTGCTGTTAGGAAATGACCAATCAGGAAAACCCAAATTCCAGTCGATCCTAAGTGGGAACGGCCAGAATACTTCCGCTACGTGGCAGACGCGGAAAGCCCTAGATCACAAACCCCATAACATTCCATGGGAGTGCCGGGCGGAGCTTTCTAGACATCCTTTCCGATGGATTGCTAAGACATGTCCTGGATAATATTAGTGGACACGTTACAGTTGGTATCAGAGTTGACCAACAACGGAATTGTTTTTATGAAATCTCAATGAAATGAAGTAAAGAAATTGTTGCTATCCAAACATTTCCTTACCTTCAATACTGTCTTGCAGAATTATGAAGCGTGGAACAAGTTCTTGGTATTTCGAGTCATGTTTATGACTGCAATGCATTCTACGCTTTATAGACAAAGAATTGGGATGATGAATATCCTGGAGCAGATCTATAATCCATCACCTTTGTACATAGAACGAAGATGGACGGGTGCTTGAGGAATCTACTATATAGCCGCCCACCAGTTTGCTTATCTACAGACCAACCTAAAAAGGATCAAGTGGTTGGAAGACTTGAAAGTCATGAAGCTGTTCGTTTTTGTGGAAGCTCACGTAAATTCAACTTTACATATTCGAGGTCGGAGGGTTGAAATGAACTCATATGTATATAAGGAAGTAACCTGTGTAATCCTCGTCGACAGGATTAAAGTGTTGGGCCGCCATGAGAAGTATGGATTCCAACGAAAAGGATATCCTGAACTTCCAATGACTTATCGATTCCTGAAGATCCATGATCCAAAGCCTTACTATTACACAGTTCCTGTAGATAAATGCAATACAATGTTGTTCTCCCCAAACTAAATGTAACAATTGGCTTATCATCACATGAAACGTTATATTTGAAAGGGCTATGCCCATGTGAATACAAATAAAGACTTCTTTTTTTATCAATGTCTGGCGATGCATAAGAGTTGATAAAAAGTTAAGTAGCTACATTGTTTACGAGATAGCTGAATTAAAGATAAGCTAACATCGATTATCGTATAATAACATTAAGAAAACCTTTATTCAGGCACAACCCTAGGTACAGGTTTCTAATTCGCCTCCTACATCAAGTACTGTTGTGACCCAAGAGAAGAAGTTCCTTCTCAAGCAAATTAAGCAACCCGAGTTTGACGGGAGAGACAGATTCATTTAGGTTGATGGTAAAATTTGGATTGAATCCATGGAGGATTACTTCGAAGCAGCCGGTACTGCACCTGCCAATCAAGCAATGCTCGCCAAGTTAAAACTCACCGGCGAAGCCAGACTTTGGTGGAAGCAATGGTGCAAGGATCAAGGGATCGCAGAGGGATTCGTTACCTGAGAGAAGCTGAAGAAAGCCATGCAGGGTAGATACTTACCACTTGCATATCGCACGCAGAAAATGAACGAGTTCTACGAGCTAAAACAGCTAGGAATCACTCTTGACGCATACTATTCTAAATTCGTCTCACTTTTAAAGTATGCACCACAGATGGACATGACATAGCAGGTGTCCAAATTTTTGTGGGCTTAAATCCACCAGTAAATACCCATCTCGAATCTATGTGTCCATCAGATCTTCAGGATGCACTCATTCGAGTAGTGCCTATAATTCAAGAGGTGCAAGCTAGACAAAGGGGTAACAAAACTTGGTCTTATAATGACCCGAACAGAGGAGCATTTAGACCTCAAATGAAGAGAGTTCAAGGTCATAATTAGGGACAAAGAAAGAAAGCAAGGACGAATAACATCAACAACTTTGTTCCTACACAAAGTAATGGCCAAAACCTTCATTGTTTCCACTGCAACGAGCCCGGTCACTTCAAGAGGCAATGTCCCAAGCTTGGTGGAGGACATCACCAAGCGCCTTTCCAAGGAACAGGCCACGGTCAAGGAGCTGCTACCCGAGGAAGAGGAAGAACCACCTGCATTGCCAATAGGCAAATGTGCGAAGAAGAAGATGATGATGATGATCCGACCATGGAAGCAGAATTCGAAAGAGCGACAGTCCATGCCGCTTTACACAAGAAAGGGCCGAATCGCCAGTTCTCGGTGATTCAGACACCGTCGGACTATCAAGGTAAAGGTTTCAAAACCTTGACTGATTGTGGCAGTACACATTCCTTTATCTCACCAGCATGTGCAAAAATATTAGGAATAGCCACAGTAGAAGCACCTACCCTGCTTGTGGAATTGGCAAATGGTTGTGAGGTAACTTGTACCAGGTAAATTGCTAAGGTGGAATTCTTTCTAGGAGGAAAGAAGACTTCGATTAAATTTAGAGTCATGAATTTAGGTATCCATGAGTGTCTACTCGGAATGGATTGGCTTAAGCCCAACAATGCCCACATTCATTGCGGAAAGGGTCAAGTTTCCTTTCGAAACTCTGAAAGGGAATTAGTCACAACTCAAGGTGAGGCAGGAGTGCCAAGAATCCAATTGGCCAAAGTATCTCGGATCATAAAAGGAGTCAAAAAAGGATTACACGTTTACTTGATCAAACTCAACAAGTTAGATCAAAAGCAAGAGTCTCATGAAGGACCTTCTTGGCTAAAGGAATATGCGGACGTATTCCCTGAAGAGTTGACCGAACTTCTGCCTCAAAGAGAAGTGGATCATGAGATTAGGTTAGTGCCTGGAGTTGCACCAATTGCCAAGAGACCTTATAGAATGTCCATACCAGAAGCAATTGAGTTGAAGGAACAACGCAAGCAACTGTTAGATCAGGGCTACAATCGACCTAGCAATTCACCGTGGGGAGCTTCAGTACTATTCTAGAAAAAGAAACATGGGACACTTCAACTATGTATTGATTACCGAGGGTTGAATCAATCAACAATCAAGAACAAGTATCCTATTCCTAGAATATATGAGCTTCTTGATCGTCTTCAGGGTGCAAAGATCTTCTCCAAGATTGATCTCAGGTCAGGTTACTATCAGATAAGGATCAAGGAAGAAGATATCCCAAAGACGGCCTTCAATACAAGATATGGGCACTTTGAGTTCCTGGTTATGTCATTTGGGCTTACGAATGCACCTGCCACCTTCAATAGATTAATGCAGGATATTTTCGGGCCATATCTTGATGATTTCATACTTGTCTTCTTCGATGACACTTTAGTCTATTCTAAACAGGAAGAAGATCATGAACCTCAACTTCGGATTGTCCTGGAGACAATGAGGTCACATAAGCTATATGCAAAAATGAAGAAGTGTGCATTCTTCAAGCGTCAGATTGAATATCTGGGATTCATAGTATCATTAGAAGGAATATCACTGGACCCAGCCAAGGTCAGAGATGTGCTTGAATGGCCAACACCAGTATCTGTGAAAGAAATATGCAACTTTCTTGGATTGACAGGATGGTATAGGGTCTTCATAAAAAACTATGCTTTGATTGCAGCACCTCTGACGGATTTACTGAAGAAGTAGACTTCCATTACATGGTCAACTCCCGAACAAAATAGCTTCGATAGATTGAAGCAAAGTTTGGTATCAGCACCTATTCTAAAACTTTCAAACCTCAATAAGGAATTCAAGGTAGTAACTGATGCTAGCATTCTTGCCTTGGGGTGTGTACTTATTCACGAAGGTCATCCAATAGCATACTCTTCAAGGAAACTGAAGAACCATGAAAAGAATTATGCTACGCATGATCTGGAATTACTAGCTTTCATCCATGCTCTAAAGATTTGGAGACACTACCTGTTGGGTAACGAGTTTACTCTAGTAACCGACCATAAGAGTCTCAAATGGATCTTTAGCCAGAACGAGCTCAACATGAGGCAACGTCGGTGGATTGAAGTGTTGGAGAAATATGACTTTGAAATCAAGTACCGACCACGGAAAGAGAATGTAGTTGCCGATGCACTTAGTCGCAAGGCATTCCTAAATTCCCTAATCTTGCAGAATCCATCAACGGCCAAATCTCTAGCTACAAAAGTATCTATGCCAAACAACCCTATACTTGAGTTAGCTAGAGAGGAAGCATGCCATGATTTGGCCTACCAAACAATGCTAAAGGAGATCTCTATCAAGGATCAGAATCAAAAGTTGCAAGCTAAGTATCAGGAATTTTCCATTGATAATGGACTTGTCTACTACAGAACAAGGCTGTGTATACCAGCAAGCCATTCACTTAAGCAGAAAATGATGTGGGAAGCTCATGATTCCCCTTTTGCAGGACATCCTGGCTATGCTAAGACTCTTAATGCAGTTAGGAAGAGCTACCATTGGGAGAGGCTCAAAGGTGACGTTCTCAAATATGTCACTGAGTGTTTGTCTTGCCAATGTATCAAAGCCGAACATGTCATGATATCAGGGAAACTGCAACCGCTTGACATCCCCCAAATGAAGTGGGAATTCATCAGTATGGATTTTGTTGTAGGCTTACCCCAAGTCTAGGGAGGATACAACTCCATCATGGTTGTGGTTGACATGCTTACCAAGGTTGCATACCTTATTCCAGTAAAGACAAACTATAAAGCCTCCGACATTCCAAGATTGTTTATCAAGGAGATATTCAAGCTACATGGTTTACCCAGAAGAATCATTAGTGATCGAGATTCTCTCTTCACATCACACTTCTGGAGAGCTATCTTTGAAGCTATTGGGACTCAACTCTGTTTTAGCACCGCCTACCATCCCCAAACGAATGGCCAAACAGAGCGAGTAAATCAAGTCATCGAGGATATGGTTAGGGCATACTGCTCTCGAGAGCCGAAGAGGTGGATTCAATACTTACCATTGGTTGAATTTGCCTACAATGCTTCGTACCAGCAAAGCATTCAGATGACCCCTTTCTAAGCATTTTATGGTCATGACTGTGGAAGTCCCCTAAATTTTTTCGATCCAACCTTAAGGGTTGAAGCTTTAAGACAGATGTTGGAAGACATGGATGATCAAATAAAGTCAATAAGACAGGACATACAAGCGGCCAAGGATAGACAGAAGGCATACGCGGATCTGAAGCATCAAGAAAGGGTCTTCGAAGAAGGAGACATGGTCTTCATTCGCGTACGCCCTAAAAAGAGTTTCCTATCCTTAGGAGATTGCAAGAAGCTAAGTCCAAGGTATTGTGGGCCATACAAAATCCTCAAATGCATGGGATCCAATGCTTATAGATTGCAACTCCCTGAGAACCTAAAGGTTCACAATGTATTCCATATCAGCCTATTGAAAAAATATGTACCCAACCCTAACCATGTACTTGATGACCAACAAATTGTAATGCCTAGCCAAGGAGTCCTTGAGCTAAGGCCTGATTGAATCTTAGATGTTAGGGAGAGACAATTAAGATCCAGAACCTTGAGAGAATGCCTCGTCCAATGGAAAGATTATCACGAAGAGGATGCCACTTGGATAGAAGAAGACACTCTCAACCATCAATATCCCCAGCTTATCTCGAGATGAGGACATATCGATTCCTCTAAGGGGGAGAGAATGTAATATATCAAATATTTATTTTGATTTTCTCTCCCTCTCGTGCGGTGGCGCGTCGTGCTGCAAGGGTGTTAGGGGATAGAGGAGCCAGCAAGCTCCTCGTTGGAGCTTGCTCGGCTCCACAGGCATGCACCATGACAAATAGGACAGGGAGGATTCCCTCCCCTCCCCTATAAAAATGAGGGAGGGCCGTAGGCTAACGGAGAGGGAGGAGGAAGGACAGAAGATGTATGCTGCCTGATCGAGTGCCATGAGAGAAGGGAGAATGATCGCCTGATACTGCCGAGCTACCGCCGCCTCTATCCTCTCTCCTCACATGTGCCATCATCTGCCGCCTGCAGACTTTTCACCCCCTCGTCCTCGCCATCAAATTTTCCCCCCACGTGGCTCCTGACTCCCACAGAAGCTTCAAGAAGCTTCTGAAGCTTCTAAGGGGGGGGCTCCTTAAGCCCCCTTCCTATGGCCTTATTACCTTTTTCACCCCCTCCCGGTTTTATCCCCTTAGAATCCTTTCACACCCCCCCTCCGGTTTTTAAACCCTTAAGCCCTTTTTCTCCCTTAAAGCACCTTCACGTGGAGGTCTTAACCCTTTCTGAGGAACCCTTAACCTTTCCTGTGGGGCCATTAAACCCCCACTCCCCTTGGCTCCATAAACGCCAAATCCCCCCCCTTGTGCTTAAATTTATAAGTCCCTTCTTGTGTTCTCCTTGAAACCCCGTGTTGCACCCCCTCATATTCCTTTTTATCACACCCACCTAAGCCCCTTTTTAACCCCCGTGTTCCCTTTTTCCTTACACACCCTTTTTCCTCCCCTGTGCTATAAGCCCTTCACCCTTCACCTTTCCCTTTCACCCCGAGTTTAAATCCCTAAGCCTTTACTACTCCGTGTCCCAAAACCTCTCCAAAAATCCCCCTTCCTATACCTTTTACCCCAAGCCCAAAGATCTCCTAAGGCCCTTCATATATGTTTGTGAAACCACACTCACACACACCCTTTTCACCGTGATTATAACCTATAGACCCTTTTTCTCTTAGGCTTTATAAACCTTTCCCTCTCCAAAGAAGCTAAGACCTTAAAGGTCTTGTTAGCCCTTCCTCGTGGTTAATTCCTTAATGGCTCCTTGCCTCGAAAGAAAGAAGAAGAGTTATGAAGGTGTGGTGGAATTCCGAAAAAAGAGTGTAAAGCTACCTTCACGTTCGAAGGATTATAACTGCGATGCGGCCTAAGAAAGTCTAGGGAGTAGCTGCAGGAGGGTCATCTCTCGGTATCCATGTGGATATCTCACCCCAAAACCAGGTTTTCCT
Organism: Lygodium microphyllum; assembly: GCF_053477565.2. Taxonomy (NCBI): domain Eukaryota; kingdom Viridiplantae; phylum Streptophyta; class Polypodiopsida; order Schizaeales; family Lygodiaceae; genus Lygodium; species Lygodium microphyllum. The sequence continues at coordinate 49,850,110 of NC_141162.1, forward strand.
TCTTGGTTTTTATATCGGTTTTAATGCAATCATGAAAGATGAATTGTTAGGATAAGTTATATTTTGTCCTAGTTATTTACGATGAAGGAATTTAGTTTAATTGAACATGCAAAATGGATAATGTATAAAACATAGTTTTCCTTCAAATAGCATTATGCATTGAAACAAATTATGAGCAATATTATTTACCCTCTAAAGTAGTATATTTTGGCTAAATCTTCAAGGTATAAAAACTGCATCTTGCACCATTAACCCCTATTTTTTTTCAATGAATCATCATAGAAGATGAAATTCATGAAAGGTTTCTTACGTTGTTTAAACTCTAGGAAGTTATCATTGCTAACTGCATATCTTAGCAAGGGAAAGATTGTTGATTGGGCATGAGTTTTACTCGCAAGGAAAAAAGGAAGATTAATTGAATTTACCTAACCTCGAAGCAATAAAGTTTAGAACTAAAAAATCAATCGTCACATAGATAACAAATCGTGCCGAGGTGATCTCGATATTACCTTCTAAAAGTTAACCGAATTAATGTAAACTTAGAAATACCTATGCTGGGAAATATGCATTGGGAATGATTTAGAATCCAAATAAACGTTTATACTTTAAGATACTTGCCCAGCTTCCCTGATTGTAGGGTCAATAAATCATAACGTAAAAGAACTAGGGTTTGTCCCTGAGGTTCTTAAAGAAAATAATAAAAGGAGACCCTAGGTCTGACAAACGTTAGCTTAAAGAAACTGAAAAGGATTGCTTCATCGCATAGTACGATGCAGGACTTGTGCAGCAAGTATGAAGTCATATGGTCTTGTGATTGATTCACAAGAAGAAAGGTTAATTACCCTCAACAATGATGGCAGATCCTTACGCAAGTTATCTTGCAAAAGGATGTATTCTTTGATATCCTTCTAAGTAAGGATTGTTAAAAATCGGAAACTAAAGTATCCAATGAACTTTAGGGTTGACCAAGTTGAGTTAATAGGGTACGCCCTAACCCAGAATATAAAGGATCTTGCCAAACTACAAGGTACCCCGGATCGAGGGCGGAAGCTTGGAATAGTGATCCCTGTGGATTACTGGATAGCCTTTGGGCTTATTATGGACAAGCCTACAGGCGGAACTCCTTGTATTTCAAAGATAAATATAATGATATGTTAATAAAGAACTTGTTTGATATTGCTTTTCTATGTCACGTGATAATATTACGTGAAGGAACTAGTGCTTAACGGTTTAATTGAAGAAGTTGATTGTTACATGTCCAATTAATGTGCTAGATAATTACATAACTAAAACAAACCGAGGAAAGTGCGGAGGATGAGCCATGGGTCTGTCCTACGGTTGGGTGGTCCCGATTGGCCGGGAACTTTTCTCAAATCTTGAAGAACAGCAGGATGATCGTCAAAGGACACGAACAACAAAAACGTTGACCTAGATTTATGTCTTAACCGATCTACACTATTTTAGGGGAACGGAATGGGACTATGCCTTATGGCAGAGAAGTTGAGCTTTGCATCCCTCTCATTTCCCATTCTCTTTGAACCAAGTGCAGCGTGAATCCGCTTCGGACTTGGCGTTTCTGCGTAAAGTAGTTCACTTGGGTCTGACGCTAGTTACTGTTAGGAAATGACCAATCAGGAAAACCCAAATTCCAGTCGATCCTAAGTGGGAACGGCCAGAATACTTCCGCTACATGGCAGACGCAGAAAGCCGTAGATCGCAAACCCCGTAACATTCCATGGGAGTGCGGGGCGGAGCTTTCTAGACATCCTTTCCGATGGACTACTAAGACGTATCCGCATACCCACCTCTCTCCACATAGGGATTTGCCAAACTTTATCTTCAATTTCAAAGGCATAAATCCTTCTAGCACACCTTCCACCAAGGCTCGTATAAGGGCCTCCTAGTTCCATAAATCCCTCCAACACCAGGGCTCATTCCAACCTCAAGGGCCTCCTAGTTCCATAAATCCCTCCAACACCAAGGCTCATTCCAACCTCAAGTGCCTTGTAGTTCCATAAATAAACGAGACAGGAGCCACTCCTGCGACATCTGCTTCAGCTGGAGGTAGTCCAGGTGGATTGTCTGCGAAGGAAAGGAGCATTGCACCTCAGGAAACTCCACACTCGTGATAGACTTGTCGAGGGGCAGTTCTGTCAGCCCCATCTTCTGCACCATATCTATCGGCAGCAGGAGCTTGGATATGCCAAAGAGCACGAACGAGGACGTGATCGGCGCCATAGGATTATATCAATAGACTGTGAATGTTGATAGGAGATCTGCCCGCTTGGTTTTAGCTGCCATAGCTAGCACAACTTGTAGCTAGTGAGAATATTGGCCGCCCGTCCAGTAATGTCTGTCGAATGGGGCGAAGCTTGAGGATAGAAACCAGAGCGAGAAACCATAGAGATTTACCTAATTAATACCGGAGGCCTGCTGCCATAGTGCCATTAGCACGGGTTTTTATACAATATGATGTATGCAGCCGCACTGGCCGAGAGAAGAATGGGTCAAATATTTGTGACAATAGAACGCGAGTGTGCGTGACCTGTAGGGGCGTTTCGGCACATGGCCAGATCGACCATACACCTAGTGCAGTGACTCATACTTCAAGTTTGCGCCCTTGAAAAATTACTCCCATTGCCTGCTCTTTCAAAGATGCTTTTTGAGCACTTAAAAAAACTGATCATAGGGAGCTTCCTGTCGTTACGAATATGCTTTAAAGATTGAGAACTGAGGGTTTGAATTGCGCTTGTCAATAATCACCTTTTGAAGTTGAGGGCCGAGGGTTTGAAATTCATGCACGATTTAAGACAAACGTTACCCCTTTTTTAATATTTTCCATATCCCGAGGGCATGGAGGAGATGCGCTCCACAACCTATAGCTAGTGGTATATCCTTATTTTTGTGAAACCTTCACATGATGTTTCTTTTTATATCACATCCTTTAGCTAATCCTAGCATATAGTGTTAAATGATTAGGTATTACAATAACAAATTGACATTGTTGAGTGCTTGCACTGTGTGTGTGTGTCCATTATTGGTAAACACTCATGATTTATATGTGTACATGTGCACAGGCATGCCTCTTTCTGTCTCGCCCTTTGTGCCCATGATAGGTAGGCATGAATACTTCTCTATGTTTACACATGTGTATGTAAACAACACATGCACACGCATGCATCATGTTTAGATGTGTCCAAAATATCTAACTATTTAGTTAACAATGGTATTGGGGCAAAAAAAAAGGCCTAAGATGTCCAAAATGCCTTCAATTACAATTGCACATCAAAAAACAATAACTAAGCAGAATCCAAACCTAGCACAATTATTTTGTATGGATACTAACGAGTGTACATACTATTAAAGGGCTTCAAAACCTTCAATGAACAATATGAGATCATGACTCATAGTTCCTTTTATGACAACAATATATCCCATGTGTTTGGAGAAACATACATATGTTTAGTTCATTCATATATACTTAATGTGCATGATTCTATCAAAGTGAGGGAGATTTTTATTACGATCCCAAAAACACATAGACCCCCAACGAGAGGGAGAGAGAGAGAGAGAGGGAGAGAGAGGGAGGGAGGGAGAGAGAGGGAGGGAGGGAGAGAGGGAGATCCATCCTTTGATGTCATATTGATTGCTCCACCGCTTTCCTAGTTTAGAGATTGCCAACTTGCCAAGATCACACTAAATGTGCACTATGTTAAATGTGTTGCATGAGAGAAAGGGCATGCATGTTTTGAATAAGTGTGTATGGAAGAGAGAGAGAGAGAGAGAGAGAGAGAGAGAGAGAGAGCATGTGTGTGTGTGAAAATTTATATGAAATGGAGCATATGTTTCTTAATATTTTAAAAATTTAAAGAAAATAAGGCTTGGAAAGTTTTTGAGCTCCTGCCATGTAGGATCACTTAGTTTAGGTAGATTCCTTAGTAATAAGTATCATAGATTAATAGATCATATGCATTGATCTCCTTTTTATATTTTCTCTCTCAACCTCTCTATATACATGGCTTGCTATGTTATTGATGGATATGACTCTTACATGTAAACATACTTCCAAGTAACCTAAGATAAGGATTTTGTTGCCTCTAATTCCATATGATAATAGCATAACAATTTTTCTTCAGTCTAATGTCACACAATAATAATCCCTCTTAGGCAATGAACTATGTATAACCACATAATAATTAGTGATAGATATAAAATTTCATGTAAAAGTATACCCATGGTAAACACTTTATATTTCTTATCTTCATTTTCTTATGCACAAACAATCTCACTTGTTGGAGTTAAATTTCTACTTTCTTGTCTTCTTTTTGTTGTGTCAAATTTGTTGGATGTCCTTAATTCTACTCTCTATCTCAAATGCACAAAATGATCTTGTTTGTTGAAAACTTTTTCCCAACTTACATACAAACATTACAATCCAAATCAAGTCACCAAATGTGCATGTGCCGAAGCATACAGGATGCATGTGCACAAACATGTGTACATACACCTTACATAGAATGACCCAAGATATTTGCATGTGCTTTCAAAGTGTGGATTTACTTGTGCTAGTGTACATATTCCTTGAACTCACATTATAAACCCTTGTAGGCAATGAGTGAACATTCATGGACAATTGAAAAGTTTAATGCATTCGTTCAAGCTTAAATAGATAGAGAGGAACAAATGAACTTTGTTATTGAGACATTACAACAATGGAATATCTTATTCAAACTTAACATGCTCTCTTAAGATTAAGTAGATAGTGAGGAATAAATGATATTGTTATTGAAACATTGAGAGGCCAAAAAAGCATATTCCAAATTCCTAACTATGCCCAAACACCTCTCTAAACAAGACAAAATTGGCACCCTCCTTTAGATGTATGATGAGATATGCACATTGTAAAGCTTCTTCATGACATGGAAGACCATCTTTTTTCAAGGTCTGTATTTACACAAGGTTCATAGAAATGCGTGGAAATAAAGATAATGGTATAAGTACTCCATATCTCTAGCTGCACCTTCTTACGGTTGAGTAGATATTCATATTGAGTTGATCCACTCTAGATAAAGGAGATATGTAGGAGTCCCTCATGCAATGAAGCCCATGCTTTCTTTGGAGTCGTTCATACAACAAGACCCATGCTTTATTAGTCACCAAGAGGGACTCCATCATGACAAGCAAGAGTGCTAGAAGAGGGGGACCTCCAAAATCTACAACTCAACCTTGAAAGTGGTTTAAGAACTATGTCCTAAGAGAGAGTGTGTGTGTGACAGGTCTGTCATCCACTATTAGTCAACCAGATGAGGATCTTATAGCAAGTCTTGCCATTACTTAAAGTGAGCTAGACTAGTGATTATGTATTAAAGAAAGAAGCACCTCATCAAAAATAATGGTGAAGACTACCCTCTAGGAGTCCCTATTCAAACATGATATGGAAACAAGAAGACTTCCCTCTAGGAGTCCCTATTCAAACATAATATGAAAATAATTTTTAACAATACTAATTAGCTATGCTTACAACCAATCATGTTGGCTTGATTGGCAAAGCCTTACATTACTAATTTCAAGGTCATCAATTCAACACTTGAAACTAATGGAATGACATTGTTTTTTGCTTTGGTGGGGGATTTGGTTGTCCGATGATATTAATTACTTTATCTCAACACAACATACATTGACACATGTATGCAAACATTTGTCTTTGATGGTTATTCACATAGTTTATGAGGGGCTCGATTCCACATCAAAGCCAATCATAACAAAGTTTATAAGGAGCTCAATTCCTAATCAAAGCTAACTATAACATAGTCTATGAGGGGTTTTAATTTTCATCAAAGCTAAACGTACAAGGTGATTTTCCTAGTGTTACATGGGACTTAGGTTCAATTAGTGGCCTTTTGGTATGGTGATAGGGCTCAAATGTATCACTGTAGCACCAATCCTTGGAGTTTAGGATCTTTGTACTAAGTAAGGTAGGGTCCAATACTATTTTCTTCTAGTTTCATACATGTAAGTGGGACATATAATATTTCAATAAGTATCACCTACCACTCTTTATTCAATGACTTTTGTTGACCCAATCAATTTGAGGCTATTGTCAAAATTGAATTATTGAATCAAAACATGAGAAATGCTTTGAGAGTTGAAGGCCTATCTTAAAGGTTGATTGACTTTCTTTATTTATGGAGAAAGAAACTGTTGTTAAAAATGCCTCTACATTGAGGTATTCCATTTCATGTAGAGTCTTAAATTATCACCTTGCATTGGAATGGCTGAGGTGAAAATACAATGTTCATGCATATGTCTATGTAGGAGATGGTGGTAGATTGTAATCTTCTTCCGTGTGGTGTGATATACATACTTGATGCTGATCTTTTGGCCTTATGTGATTAAATATTTCCTACAAAATATATTTTGGTCTTATTTGATTAAATATTTTCTACATATATTTTGACCTTGTAGTACATTATTTTGACCAGGTCCTAGTTACTTAGGTGCTGCCGGTGCTTCACATTACTATGGTTTGGGATACTTCATGTCAAAAAACACACTTCTACAACAAGAGGGTTCTCAAATAAGCATTGCATTTTGGAATTATGGCTTGTGAACTTAATAGGTTTTATCGCTCACACTCTAAATCACACAAAATCTATAAAAAGAAACCAAATTTGTAATGCTATATAATGTTTCTATAATAATCTCATTATATCACACATGATGTATAATGCCTATGTGTAACAAATATTGGTTAACACTTAATTAATCTCTCATCTAATCTTTCTTCCAATTTTATACTCTTATTCTCTCACTATCCCTTCTACATGCTAAAAACTAAGAGAATGGCTAGTGCCTTACATTGATTTTAGTATATAATCCTTCACATATTAAGTTATGCTTCATGTTGTGAGAAAAAAAATGCACACACACACACACATATACATGTATGTATGCATGTATGTATGTATGTATGTGTCCTTCTCTATAGCCTAGAATAATGTTCTATCTAAAATAAAATGGAGTACATAGGATCATACATTAATAATTTAATAGTACTTATTAGATATTAATAATGCAATAATTAACACCATATAGTAGATATATAATAATATAATATTGATATAACACATATATAACAATACACTATATACTCTGTGTGTGTGTGTGTGTGATGTATAAGCGTTGTCCTACTATTACAATAGTACATTGGCACACGCTTTCTTGTTGATTGAGAAAACCCTCTCTTGGTTGCATGATCATGATAGTAAGGAGTGTTGGTAGGAATAAGTGCACCACAAGAATTTATATTAATACTTTCTTTTAGTCCAAAGAAGCATACCAAACCTCTCTCTAGCTCCTTGCTTCCTCATCATTCTAGCTTAATCTTTATGCCCCTTTTTGAGTAGTAGAGTACTAGTGAATCCTTTTCTTCCTTTCTAAGTTTGTCATTAGGCCACTTCAACCCACACCGAGCATTCACGTTGAAGCAGGCACTGAAAATCTGCCATTGGGTGCCATGGCACAATATGGACCAAACAGCGATCAAAGAACAATGGCAGTTTGAACAAGAGATCAGCACGATGCTTCTCAGATTTCAACAGCACCTCATAAAAACCTCTGGGCCCAACAAAAATCTCTTCAACACACTCCCCTTGTAGCAGACTGTGTAGCCACTGACAAATACGGGAAAGCACTGGGATCCTGCCAGTGAAGAAGAGTATAACAGCACGTTCATAAAACACTGAAAATGAGCGTAATGGTAAACTTGGTGAGGTGTGACTATGAAATTATGAATGAATATAACAAGATATTCATGTAGTTTAGGTGCATGCTAGTAATGGAGGAAAGAGAAGAAAAGTGTGAGCTTCAAGTTTGAGATAGATAGAGAGTAAATGAATGTTAAAAATGGTTATTTACATGATACACTATCCTTGTTAGACCATTAAAGCCCCAAAAAAGGATAGATACATGTCATAATCTAGACAAGAGGATCCACATTTATGGGATGAGTACCCAAGCATTGGAAGGGCATTCCATCTTACAATGTGTAATGTGTCCACTCGTTCTCTTTTAGGACACATCTTAGTAGTCCATCGGAAAGAGGGTCTAGAAAGCTCTGCCCAGCACTCCCATGGAATGTTATGGGGTTTGTAATCTAGGACTTTCAGTGTCTGCCACGTAGCGGAAGTATTCCAGCCGTTCCCACTTAGGACCGACCTCTGAATCATGGTTTCACCTAATGGTCACTTTCCTGAACGGCAACTAGCGTCGAACCCTAAGCAAACTACTTTATGCAGAAATTCCAGGCACAAAGCGGATCCATGCTGCACTTGGTTCAAGGAGAATGGGAAACGAGAGGGATGCAAGGCTCGCCCTCTCTGCCCATAAGGCATAGTCCCATTCCGTTCCCCTAAAATAGCATAAATTGGAATTTTTGTAACCTAAACTCTAGGTTAGCGCCCTTCCTATTCATTTCCTTTGAGAAGAACTCCTTTGCTGTCCATTTCAATTGAGAAAAGTTCCCAGCCAACCGGGACCACCCATCCATAGGACGGACCCATGGCCACATCCACTGCACTTTCCTCAAGGTTGCTTTAGTTGTCTAATTACCTATCACATTTAGTTGGACATGCATTAAGCAACTTTCTTAATTAGCCCGTTAGACACTAGTTCCTTCATGTAATCTTAGCACTTGACATAGAAAAGTAGTGTCAAACAAATTCCTTTACAATAGGTTATCTTATTTATCTTTGGAATACATCCATAAAGTCTAGCCAACAGCAGGCTAATCCATAATCTTCCCGAAGGCAATCCATAATCCGCCCAAAGGCTATCCAGCAATCCACAGGGATTACTAATCCAAGATTTCGCCCGTAGACTAGTATCCGGGCCTTGAGATCCAATCCCGAGTCACATTAGCCTCTTGTGCATGGCCCGAAAGGCAAGGGATTTACGGCCAGAGCCCCCACTAGCACCCAAGTGTCCTCCTGCTCCAAGAAGCGCTCAATGGAGAGACCTCACGCGGCGGGCTCGGTCCACGTTCCCAGCGCGGCTAACAATCCCCTTGATTAGGGTTAGGCAGACAGTCGGGGGTAATTGAAGCTCCCTCTCCCTTCACGCCTTCAACCTAAAGCACTAAATACCTTTCCATCCTTTAGTTCCTTGAGCAAAAAATGCAAATAGTGCTCCTAAACTGTTACAAGCACAATCCATTCCAGTGGTCGTTTATTTGGCCAACTGCTAAGGAGTAAATCCTTCTCTCTGAATGCCTTCAGCATTCGATCCGGGATCTATTGCCACATGGCAAGATTCCCAAGGGTTTGTTTGTTCACCCTTTTGTCCTTGGGCTAGGGCCGTACCCTATTAACCCAACTTAACCAATACCTTAGGTTATATTAACAGTAAATCCTGGCGACCATGTCGCTCCCAAATTATTGATTGATCCTTTGCTTCCAAGCAAATACCTAATTTCCCTTAATTTGGCAAATTTTCCCATGAAAGGTGATATACTAGGATGAGTACTCATCCTGTTGCAAGTTAAACTTGCACAAGAACCTGCCAACCTCATTCCAAGGAATGGCAACTTTCTTGTGATCAAACCACAAGACCATGTGACATTGCAATTTTCCCTATGTTCCGTGAATGTGGGTAGGACCTTTGGGTATGAGGGTTTCGACTTGGCAAAAAGTGCGAAACTAGATCGAGTCTTTATCGTGCTAAACCCTAGTTAGCACTTAGGGTATTTATCGTATCGATTGAACCAACCTATGGGAATCCCTTGCGGGTTAGGTGATTTAGGTAATTCGATATACTTGTCTTGCGACAAGGACAAACCATTCCTAAAGATGTTAACTTGATCTAAAAGAGAGAACAAGTTGCAACATGTCACAATTCACGTAAGCACGCGATTCATTGCTTCTACGTATGACTAGATTCACAATCCCTAACTTTTCTTGTTAAGACCAAAACGCATGTTAAATTTCGGCATAACTTCCATTGATCCTACTAGGACTTGCATTCACGAATTATGTCCACAATTCTTTTTCTAAGCTTTTAAGATTTCATGCTTTAATGATGGCATGCAGCCTTTCCCTAAATACAACTCTTGATGAATGAAATTCACGCCAATTAAAGCTAGAGTTAACCTATTCCAATTTCCAATCACATGCCACACACAAGTTCATAGAATCATTTCCACACTCTTCTATTTCCTACGGGGTTAATGACTTTCCCTAATGAATCATTACAATGAGGATTTACCTAAAAATGCGACCTCGGATTAGTCTTTCCATGCCTAGTCAAAGGTGCACTTTAATAATTCAACCTTATAATGATAAGCAATAGTTGTTCTAGGCTCGTCACTTTGAAATGCACAAAAGGCAACTTAGTGATATGGTCCTAAAATGCATAGACAACTTATGTTTTTTTCGCTAGTTCCATGGAAGATACCAATGACCAATTTCATATCATGAGATAATTCTAGTCATTGATCAAATAGTCGATTTATTTCCAATTCCATTTAACTTGACTAGGTGAATTTGAGCATGCATGGGTGCTTCCTAATCCATGAAGTTATCGTGATTAATGCAATACTTTTGCGTGGAACCAAAATTAGTAAAAACCTGGACTTGTGGGCTCCAGGAGATATCCACGTGAATACTAGGAGATGAACCTCCTACAAGCACGCCTTGTGGGTTTTTAGGGGCATCATAGGCATGATTTCGGCTTCTGGTTTTCCTTCGTGGTCTATGACTTTACTCGCCTTGGTGTGCGCCTCAAGATCTTTCCCTTCTCCCTCGTACACTGGGGATACCTTCACGGAACTTTGGATCTTTTAAAGGCCGGGCTTGTGAGACTTGGGCCTATGGAATTTGGGTGTATGGGATTTGGAGCTTTGCGAGGGGGTTTGCAGAAAGGCTCTTATGAATGGTGCTTGCGGAAAAAGAAGCTTTAAGAGCTTCTTTAGGAAAAACCGGGGTGGCTAGGAATGGGCTTACCGATGGCTTGTGGGATTGAAGTCTATTTGCGGAAAAAGGGCTCTTGCGAATGAAGCTGCGGGAAATAAGCCTATGGAAAATGGGCTTTAAGGGAAGGCTTGTGTGAAAGGGGCTTATAGAAACCCCCTTAGAAGCTTCTTAAAGAAGCTTCTAAAAAGCTTTTGTTTGGGACAGATCCGTCGTGGAACAGGGATGATGGCGTGAGGGAGGACGTTTATGGCAGCGGCTATCAACGCTATAGGCGCCGGCATCCCCCAGTCTGGCGGCTAACGGCTTCCATGGCGGTGGCTTCTCGAGCACGGCGATGACTGTAGCTTCCTTCTTCACTCTCCACGCAGCATGGTAGCTCACTATTTCCTCCTTCTTACCCCCCCACAAGGCTAAGGGGGGGTTTATAAAGCCCAAGGGGGGGCGAGGGGAGCTCCACACATGGCCATTGCATGGCTTCCCCCCCCCCCCCATGCAGCCACCAGTCCACTAAGCCCATCCCCCCACACTCCCTCTCCTCCAGCCGTGCATCGGCATGCACGGCTGGATGAAAGGGGTAAATATTTAAAAACTTTTCCTTAATAATATCCATTTTTGCCCCTCCCAAGAGGGTGTTTACCCGCGGTTTGTAGATTTCAACCCCCGGGCTCACTTTGCCAATGTAGAGGTCTCAATTTCTTGCGTGCGGGTTACAGATTACACTGCCGGTAATTCCAATACAGAAGATAACCTTTGCACGAGGTTTACGCGGTCTGCGAGAATTCAATATTCATGAGCAAGAATATTACATTCTCTCCCCCTTGGAGGAATCGAGATGCCCTCATCTCGATAAGAACTGGGGGTATTGTTGGTTGAGAGTGCTTTCATCCATCCAAGTGGCATCCTCCTCAGGATAATGTTTCCACTGGACGAGGCATTCTCTCAAGGTTTTGGATCTTAGTTTTCTCTCCCTAACATCTAAGATCCTGTTAGGCCGTAGCTCAAGGACTCCTTGGCTAGGCATTACATTTGTTGGTCATCAAGTACATGGCTTGGATGAGGTACATACTTCTTCAGTAGGCTGATATGGAATACATTATAAACCCTTAGGTTCTCAGGGAGTTGCACTCTATAAGCATTGGGTCCTAGGAACTTGAGGATCTTGTATGGTCCACAATACCTTGGACTTAGCTTCTTGCAATCTCCTAAGGATAGGGAACTCTTCTTTGGGCATATACAAATGAAGACCATGTCTCCTTCGTCGAAGGTTCTATCTTGACATTTCAAATCTGCGTATGCCTTCTGCCTATCCTTGGCGGCTTGGATATCATGTCTTATTGACTTCATTTGGTCATCCATATCTTCTAACATCTGCCTTGAAGCTTCAACCCTCAAGGTTGGATCTGAGAAGTTTAAAGGACTTTGACAATCGTGCCCATACAATGCTTGAAAAGAGGTCATCTGAATGCTTTGTTGATAAGAAGCATTGTAGGCAAATTCAACCAAAGGCAAGTATTGAATCCACCTTTTTGGTTCACAGCAGCAGTATGTCCTTAGCATATTCTCAATGACTTGGTTGACTTGCTCCGTTTCACCATCAATTTGGGGATGGTAAGATTTACTGAAAGAGAGTTGAGTCCCAATGGCTTCAAAGATAGCTCTCCAGAAGTGTGATGTGAAGAGAGAATCACGATCACTAATGATTCTTCTGGGAAACCCATGTAGCTTGAATATCTCCTTGATAAACAACCTTGCAATGTCTGAGGCTTTATAGTTTGTCTTAACAGGAAAAAGATGTGCAACCTTATTAAGAATATCAACCACAACCATGATGGAGTTGTATCCTCCCTGAACTTGGGATAGGCCAACAACAAAGTCTATACTGATGAATTCCCATTTCATTTGGGGAATGTCAAGTGGTTGCAACTTTCCTAGCATTTTGACATGTTCAGCCTTAATGCATTGACAAGACAAACACTCGGTGACATATTTGAGAACATCATATTTAAGCCTCTCCCAATAGTAGCTCTTTCTAACTGCATTGAGGGTCTTGGCATAGCTAGGATGTCCTGAGAAAGGGGAATCATGAGCTTCCCACAGTATCTTCTACTTGATTGACTGGCTTACCCGTATGCATAATCTTGTTCTATAGTAGACAAGTCAACTACCAATAGAGAATTCATGATACTTAGCATGTAGCTTTTGGTCATGATCCTTGATAGGGATCTCCCTTAGCATCTTTTGATAGCTTGGATCATGGCATGCTTCTTCTCTAGCTAGCTCAAGTATTGGGTTGTTTGGCATGGATACCTTTGTGGCTAGAGATGGATTTTGCAACATTAGAGAATTAAGGAATGCCTTGCAACTGAGTGCATTGGCAACCACATTCTCCTTTCCAAGTCGGTATTTGATTTCAAAATCATACTCCTCCAACACTTCAATCCATCGACGTTGCCTCATGTTGAGTTCGTTCTGGGTAAAGATCCACTTGAGACTTTTATGATCCGTCAGTAGAGTAAACTTGTTACCCAACAGGTAGTGTCTCCAAAGCTTTAGAGCATGGAAGACAACTAATAGTTCTAGATCATGGGTAGCATAATTTCTCTCATGGCTCTTCAGTTCTCTTGAAGAGTATGCTACAGGGTGACCTTCTTGCATAAGTACACATCCTAAGGCAAGCATGTTAGCATCAGTTACTACTTCAAACTCCTTACTGAGGTCTAGAAGTTTCAGGATAGGTGCTGATACCAAACTTTGCTTTAATCTATCAAAGCTAGATTGTTCCACAGTTGACCATGCAATTGATGTTTTCTTCTTCAGTAAATCCGTCAGAGGTGCTACAATCAAAGCATAGTTTTTTATGAAGACCCTATACCATCCTATCAATCCAAGAAAACTGCATATTTCTTTGACACTTATTGGTATTGGCCATTCTAGGACATCTCTGACTTTGGCTGAATCCACTGAGATTTCTTTCGCTGATACGATGAGTCCCAGATATTCAATCTAACGTTTGAAGAATACACACTCCTTCATCTTAGCATAAAGCTTGTGTGCCCTCATTGTCTCAAGGACAATGCGAAGCTGGGGTTCATGATCTTCTTACTGTTTGGAAAGACTAAGGTATCATCAAAGAAGACAAGTACAAAGTCATCAAGATATGGCCTAAAGTATCCTGCATTAATCTGTTGAAGGTGGTAGGTGCATTCGTAAGCCCGAATGACATGACTAAGAACTCAAAGTTTCCATATCTTGTGTTGAATGCCGTCTTTGGGATATCTTCTTCCTTGATCCTTATCTGATAGTATCCAGACCTGAGATCAGTCTTGGAGAAGATCCTCGCACTTTGAAGATGGTCAAGAAGCTCATCTATTCTAGGAACAGGGTACTTGTTCTTAACGGTTGATTGATTCAACCCTTTGTAATCAATACACAGTCAAAGCATTCCATCTTTCTTTTTCTAGAACAGCACTGGAGCTCCCCATGGTGAACTACTAGGACAGATGTAGCCCTGATCTAACAGTTGCTTGAGTTGCTCCTTCAGCTCAATTGCTTATGGGATGGACATCCTATAAGGCCTCTTTGCAATTGGCGCAGCTCCTGGCACTAGCTTGATCTCATGATCCACTTCCCTTTGAGGCAAGAGTTATGTCAGCTCTTCAGGAAATACGTCCGCATACTCCTTTAGCCATGAAGGTTCTTCACTAGACAGGTAGTATTTCCTTTAGCCGAAGTCTAGTGAAGAACCTTTAGCCATGAAGAGCTAGTGAAGATAATTGGCCAAAGCACCTCAAATTATAAAGGGAGTTAGAAAGGGACTACCTGTCTACTTGATGGCTAGTGAAGAACCTTCATGGCTAAAGGAGTACGCGGGTATTCACTAGTGGGTATTCACTAGTGGGTTTAAACCGGCGCAAAATTTCCACACTTGTTGTGTCATATCCATTTGTGTCGCATACTTCAAAAGTGAGATAAATTTTAAGTAGTATGCGCCAAGAGTCAGACCTAGCTGTTTTAGCTCATAGAACTCATTCATTTTCTGTGTGCAATACGCAGGTGGTAAGTATCTTCCTTGCACAATTTTCTTCAGCTTTTCCCAGGTAACGGATCCTTCCAAGATCCCTTCATCTCTGCACCATTTCTTCCACCAAAGCCTGGCTTTGCCGGTGAGCTTCAGCTTGGTGAGCATTGCCTGGTTGGCAGGTGTAGTACCAGCCGCTTCAAAGTAATCTTCCATGGACTCTATCCAAATCTGAGCATCAGCTTGGACAGTCCTACGTTTCCCATCAAATTCTAGCAACTTGATCTTCTTGAGAAGAAACTTATTCTCCTGAATCACGGCCATACTTGATGTAGGGGACGGACTGGAAATCTGTACTTGGGGTTGTGCTTGGGTAGAGGATTCTTGATGTTAACAACTCGCTAACCATTATGATTATATTTCATACCCACTTCATCTTTCAGCCAAAAAAACCTAACCACTTAACTTTTTATCAATTCCCATAGATAAGACAACATTGATAAAAATAAGTCTTATTTTATTTATATGGGCATAGCCCTTTCGGAGTACAGTATTTCGTGGGATAATAGAGCAACTGGTACATTAGTTCGGGGAGAATAATGTTGTTTTACATTTAGCCACAGAAACTGGATAATAGTATGATTTCGAGCCATGGATCTTCAAGAATTGATAAGTCATCGAAAGATTAGGGTATCCTTTCCTTTGGAACCCATTCTTCTCATAGCGTCCCAACACCTTGATCCTGCCGGCGAGGATTATGCGGGCCTCGTATACATATAAGTTCAACTTGACCCTCTGACCTTCGACATGTAAATTTATGTTTACGTGAGCCTCAACAAAAATGAACAGCTTCACGATCTTCAGGTCCTCCAATCACTTGATTCTCTTTAGGTTGGTTTGAAGGTACACAAACTGGTGGGCAGCTACATAATAGATTCGTGAGTCACCTGTCCATCTCCATTCCACGTACAAAGGCAATGGATTATAAATATGGTCTAGGATGTTCATCATACCGATCCTTTGTCGATAATCTAAGGAATGCATCGCGGTCATAAACATGACTTGGAACACTAAGAATCTATTCCATGCTTCATAATTTTGCAAGACAACATCGAAAGTAAGGAAAGATCTACCTGTCTTGCGACAAGGACAAACCATTCCTAGAGATGTTAACTTGATCTAAAAGAGAAAACAAGTTGCAACATGTCACAATTCACATAAGCACTCGATTCATTGCTTCTACGTACGGTTAGATTCAGAATCCCTAACGTTTCTTGTTAAGACCAAAACGCATGTTAAATTACGGCATAACTTCCATTGATCCTACTAGGACTTGCATTCACGAATCATGCCCACAATTCTTTTTCTAAGATTTTAAGATTTTATGCTTTAATGAACCATGCAGCCTTTCCCTAAATACAACTCTTGATGATGAAATTCACGCCAATTAAAGCTAGAGTTAACCTATTTCAATTTCCAATCACATGCCACACGCAAGTTCATAGAATCATTTCCGCACTCTTCTATTTCCTATGGGGTTAATGACTTTCCCGAATGAATCATTACAATGAGGATTTGCCTAAAAATGCGACATGCGATTAGTCTTTCCATGCCTAGTCAAAGGTGCACTTTAATAATTCAACCTTATAATGATAAGCAGCAGTTGTTCTCGGCTCACCACTTTGAAATGCACAAAAGGCAACTTACTAATATGGTCCTAAAATGCATAGACAACTTATGTTTTTTTCGTTCATTCCATTGAAGATACCAATAACCAATTTTATATCCTGAGCTAATTCTAGTCATAAATCAAATAGTCGATTTATTTCCAGTTGCATTTAACTTGGCTAGGTGAATTTGAGCATTCATGGGTGCTTCCTAATCCATGAAATTATCGTGATTAATGCAATACTTTTGCGTGGAACCAAAATTAGTAAAAACCTGGACTTGTGAGCTTGGGGAGATATCCACGTGAATACTAGGAGATGAACCTCTTGTAGGCTTGCCTTGTGACTTTTTCGGGGCCATCATAGGCATGATTTCAGCTTTTGGTTTGCCTTCGTGGTCTACAAATTTACTTGCCTTGGTATGCAGCCTCAAGATCTTGCCCTTATTCCTCGTACATCGGAGATACCTTCACGAAACTTTGGATCTTTTAAAGGCCGGACCTGTGAGACTTGGGCCTATGGAATTTGGGTGTATGGGATTTGGAGCTTTGCAAGGGGGTTTGTGGAAGGCTCTTACGAATGGTGCTTGCGGAAAAAAAAGCTTTATGAGCTTCTTTAGGAAAAAACGGGGTGGCTAGGAATGGGCTTACAGATGGCTTGTGGGATTTGAAGTCTACTTGTGGAAAAAGGGCTCTTGAAAACAAAGCTGCGGGAAATAAGCCTATGGAAAATGGGCTTTAAGGGAAGGCTTGTGTGAAAGGGGCTTATAGAAGCCCCCTTAGAAGCTTCTAAGAAGCTTCTATTTGGGACAGATCCATCGTCGAAGAGGGATGATGGCGTGAGGGAGGATGTTTATGGCGGTAGCTGTCAACACTACAGGCAATGACATCCCCCAGTCCAGCAGCTAATGGCTTCCACGGCGGCGGCTTCTCTAGCACGGCGATGATTGCAGCTTCCTTCTTCACTCTCCACGCAGCACGGTAGCTCACTATTTCCTCCTTCTTATCCCCCCACAAGGCTAAGGGAGGGTTTATATAGCCCAAGGGGGGGAGAGGGGAGCTCCACACGTGGCCATTGCATGGCTTCCCCCTCCCCCCCCCTCATGCAGCCACCACTCCACTAAGCCCATCCCCCCACACTCCCTCTCCTCGAGCTGTGCATCGACTGGGGGAAAGGGGTAAATATTTAAAAATTTTGCCTTAATAGTATCCATTTTTGCCCCTCCCAAGAGGGTGTTTACCCGCAGTTTGCGAATTTGAACCCCCAAGCTTGCTTTGGCGATGCGGAGGTCTTGATTTCTCATGTGTGGGTTACAGATTATACTATCAATAATTCCAATACGGAAGATAACCTTTGCATGAGGTTTACGCGGTGTGCGGGAAGTCAATATTCACGAGCGGGAATATTACATAGTGGGACTGATCTCGAGGGGAGAGTAGCGTGATAAATACATAAGGTAGATGTGTTCATGGAAAATTGAAAATTTTAGCACTTATGTGAGCAAAAAATGAACTCTCTTTTGGGTCTTTTGTCCCTCATTCCCTTGCTCCCCCTTAATACAAGGAAATGTGGAGATAATAATGTTAAAATACATCCCTTATATCTTAGCTATTCTTTTCTATTCCACTACTCTCGCATACCTCTATTGTCACCTCTTCTTGATATGTATCCAACCTACCTTGACACAATGAACTACCTTGACCTCTCTTACTCACAATCAATCTATGTATGTTTATGCACTCTCCCTTCATCCTCAAGTATTCCATTTTCATTGATATCTATTTGTGTCCTTCCATTCTACCTTCACACACCAAGCTAATTACTTTCCTTTGACATATCTATGTGTCTATCAATGACTCTCCTATCTATCTCCATAGACATCAAATCCCCTATTTTCAGTAACATCCACATGTGCCTATTTGTGCCTCGCCAATTTATCTCAATAGAATCAATCATCCTGATACCATTAGCATCTCTATGTGTCTTTATCTCTCTACTATGCCTCCATAAACATTAAATCCCCTATTTTAGTAACATCTACATTTGTCTATTTGTGCCTCTCCATCTACCTCCATAGAATCAATCACCCTAATACCATTCGCATCTCTATGTGTCTATACCTCTCTACTATACCTTCATAAACAAAAACCCCCTATTTTCATTAATATATATGTGCCTCTCCATCTACCTCCATAGAATTAATCACCTTGATACCATTAGCATCTCTGTGTGTACCTTCATTAATATATATGTGTGCCTATCTCTGTGTGTTTATACATGCCTCTCTAATTTACCTTCGTTGAAGCTACTATAACATCTTTGTGTATCCATATCTATCTCTCCAATTTACTCCATAGAATCAATGAATCTCTTTCCATTAACATCTCTATGTGTTTACTTGTGCATATCTAGACATCAAACCCCCTATTTGCATTAGCATCTTTGTGTGTCTATGTATACTAATTTGGCACTTAACATGTATTTAGCACATATGTCTAACTAATTTATGGATCCATAACTTGATTGCAATCTAAAAACAAAATTAATACAAGCAAGAAGAAGTTACATATGGAGATGGAGCTTGAGCATGACTATTTCCAAGGGATTCCACCTAAGAAATCATCTATGTAACGTGTGTTCAAAGGATATTAAGAAATACCCTTTCTTTACATGTTATAAGGCCCTATAATCACCCCTTTTACATTACTAAACTTACGAATTTTTTTGAAATTATTATTAAAAAGCCCTTTTTCTAAATAGAATCCTATAAACTTTACTAAATATACTACCCTTTCTTTTGAACTCACGTGGTATCTTATATGTTCTATAAGGTGGACCCCCTAAGGACAATTTATTCTAAATGGCAGGGTGTACATGGAATTATGTATTGATTGGGAAGACTATCCAATTTATTCCATAACTAATGAATTAGTAGTTTTTTGAACAATTATAATCTTGGTGAAAAATATGTGCGAGGGTAAAAATGGATTGCTTGGTTACATTAGGTGGCTCAATGATCAAGCATCAAAGTATTCACCATCTACCAAGCAAGTGTTAATAATTTTCATGATGTCATTGTTTCACTCAACTGCAAATATAGTAGCTAATATAACAAGAAAAGAAATTGAATGATACAATAACTCAAAAAAGTAAACAGATCATCGCAATGCAAGACACTATTCATGATATTACTATTTTGTATGAGGAGATAAAGCTTCAATTGCATGACATAAAGATGATCAAGAGCAAGCTTACTAAAGTGCAAAAGAAAGAGTTTTTCTTATTAGATATCCAATCACAATAGAAGTTTTCACTTTACTCAACACCAAGATTTTGGAGCTGATAGAGAATGCCATTTATACTATTGGTGTGGAAACACTAAAGGTGGGTATAAAAAGTGAATGTAAGGTTAAGCTTACAAAGCTCAATAATTACTACAAAGATTCTATAAGATGCAATCCACAATGGTGATATACTATAATATGATTGTTGAAAACTATGGTGGTAAATTGCAGTTTGTCATCAAATTAGATGAAAGTGAGGGGGTAAGGCTTAAAGTAAGATTTTGGGTCTCTTCTTTGATCAAATAGTATTGTAAGGGGATGACTTCCTCTTCCATTTCAAGACTAACACCAAGAGGTGGTATTTTACTATTTAAGGATATTTTTGAGTGTATGACTCATTGAGATATTAAGAAGTCTTTAAAGTGATTATATATATATATATATATATATATATATAAAGTCTGTGAGAGTGGATGTACTATATGCGTACAATGCATAATGTGTAGTTCTGAGTGTTTAACATTATCGTGGAGGTTTTTTCATCTACCCATGATTATGTGATTGTATGTGGCTTCTTATGCTAGAGTGATGTTAATATTAATAACTTCTTGTAAGATAAGTGTGAGTGTGGGTCATTGCATGCATGCGCATGTGTGTACACATGTTTGTGATTGTGATTATGTTTGTTTTGAGCATGTGAAATTGCAACATATAAATAGATGATAACGAAGCCTATCCAAAGAAGTAAAAAACAGCATCCTATCATAATATGCACATGAAAAAAATGGAAGAAAGAGTTGCAAGGATAAAGTAAGAGAAGGGAATAGAAGAAAGCTTCAAAGGGACTAAAGAAAGGAGGAACAAGAGCCTTAATGAAGAGGAGGAGAGGTTCAAGAAAGTAAAGTGCATTGTAGAATGATTTCACCTATCCGTGAGTGGGATGAAGAAAAGGTGAGGATTAATCAAATAATGGGGATTTGAAAGAGAGAAAGAGATAGACTTTATGGGAATATGGACAAATTTAAGTGAGGCTCATTTCTATAAGACATACTCAAAAACTTTGGAGGAAAAGCTTGAATGCATAGAGGCATTAGTCTAGCCTTTGCAACAATAACAAAGAATAGAAAAATATGCCACTCTTGCAAATCTCAAAGAAAGTCAAATATACTCATAAGAAGATAAAAATAATGCCATGGTAGGGAATGGATAGTTCTAAGAGAAGATTTATTATTTGGGGTGAGCCATATGGTGTTTTGCTAGAATGGTCGAATTCGCCGCAGGCTAGTGATGGATTGGAAAATGGATCATCTATGGGAGGAAGGCTAGATGATGTCTCTATAGATCATGTAGAATGTAAAGGATGAGGAGACATGGTTTATATTAGTGGTGCACATGCATGTCCACACAAATCCTCTTGCATGCTTCTTGGTGGATTACAATGTGCCTTTCACTCCAAGGGGGAGAGGGGCCACTCATAAATATATATGTATGATATGAGTTCAACATAAGGGATTTTTCAAATAGCATCTTTACACATTTTTATATATAGAAAGTTTCCATATAAAGGGGTTATTTATATTTACAATAAAATAGGGATATATTTTATTCAAGGAAAACTTACAAAGGATAAGATTTATAAATAGTCTTTGAACACATCTAATATAGAGGATATACATCTAGTGAACCATCCAATCCATCTCACAATCTCTTCAACAATAACTTTTGCAAAATATTAGTCTTTGAAGTTGAAGTAGTAATTTTTCTCACAGTATTTGATATTGCAAAAGAAGATCAAAATTTGTGTAAAAAGTTGGGAAGAATAGTTGTTTAGTGTGAAAATATTAATAATACCCTGTCACATTGACATTTGGCGTAAAAAGAAGGGACATATAGTTTTTCTCATCTTTTAAAACATTAATGCATTACTCTCTCTCTCCTCATTAGCTTGCTCACAACTTCAATGGCTTCTAACCTCTTTATCTCTTTCTCTTTCTAGTTCTAGTCTTTCTCTCTCCTTGTCACTCTTTTTCTCTCTCTCCTACACCTCTTCTTCTCTCTCTTGTGCAGTCTTCTCTCTCCTCTTTCTTTCCCTCCAATTTACTTCTTGACAAGTGGTATCAGATAATTGGTCTTTAATCCATTTTTCTTCATATTCAATCCAATTTCTCATCATAAAATACTTATTCAAACAAGTACTACAAGTACAAGACATGGACAGTGGCTAGTAGTGGCTTGCAAGACATCTACAATTCGAGGTATTTGGTAAAATAAGGACTAACTAGACTAGAAGAAGACTTAAACGTCAGTTATTTTTTGTGTAGAGCCTTCTTCTCTCTCTTCCAAGATTTTTGTTGAAGCATCCATGGTGGCTGCCAAGAAACGTAATAATTGTGCTCTCCAATGACATTTTAATCATATCTAACCTTGAGGCAAAGATTCTTCAACTCTTGGCTATCAAAAAGAGCACCATAGTGTGAGCTAAGCTAAGTAGTCTCCTCTAGGAATAGCCCATATTTTCTGGTGCAAATTTCGTTGATCTTGCTACTGCTAAGGTTTAATACTCTTCTTACTCCTAATCTCTTCCAAGCTTGTCAAACAACCTTGGTACACTCCTCACTGGGGAACATCTTTAGTAAGTTTCTACAAGATTCGAGTTCTGGTCTGCTGAAAACCTAAAACACTACAGGAGGCCAGCCATAGCCATAGACTTGGAAGCTTCAATTTCTTCAATCTTTGGCCCTTCCCGACCTCGAAAGGGTTTCTATCATCGTTTTGAAACAAGATGGACTCCAAGATTAAAGGCATGGCTATGATCTCAACCTATTTAAGATCTTGAAGCTCATATTGAAGGATTATTTTTGGGCTTTTCTTCAAGAAGCTTCAATATTTGACATTCAAGTATTCAAGCAAGACCTAGACAATGATTCTTCACGTAATCCATCATATTTGAGCTTATATGGGATGATCTTATGGACTTATCAAGCTTTTTTATGGATTCATGGTGGATTATGGAGGGATTTTCTAATATTTGGATTAAAGCTAGCATCAATCATTTTCTTCAAGCTTAATTAAGGTATTCCACTTTCTTAATCTTTGAAATCTCTCGATAATCCACTTACTTAGGCTTTTCCACTTATAAATGAGAGATTATTGGTCAATTAATTCTTTGAATTGATCAATAGATCAAAGATTGGTATTGGGAAGCGGGACTTACCAATGCAATCACTGAGTCATTGAATTGCATTGGTAAGACGCTCTTCCCATCCATTTTTCCAAAATTTGAATTCTTTTGCATTTCATGAAAAGAGATGAATGGATATTTAAGTAATGCATATCATGCTAATTGATTAGAATAGTATGCCACTACCATATTGATATTCCCACTAAGGAAAAGATGGATGTCAAGAGTGATAGTGAGATAAAAGAGAGGTGTCCCTTCCTCACTATTAAAGATCTGGAAGGGGTGCAACCAACCCCGAGGGGAACTTCGCCCATCTTCGAGTGATTCAGAGCCCATGTAGGGAGAATGTCCTACCATTTTATCCCTCACATAGGTACAATGAGTACAGAATTGAAGATTTAATCACTTTCAAAGACTCAAGTATCTTCAAGAGCAAAACAAGGTAAAACAGGGGATTTGCAGGACACTATAGGGTATATATAAGTCATTACAGGTACAATATTTATTACTAAAGTGTAAGTGTAGGTACTATAGGGTGCCCACAAGTCCTATCCAACTTTCTATAGGATCTGGTAGCCATTAGGCACTACCATTTTACTCTTACAAGTGGAAACAAGGTACTTACATGTTAACACAAGGTGTATTCCTAGATAGTTTAAACTTAGAGATTGAATTGCAAAATTTTATGTCCTAAACTTGATATGAACTACTCTAGCTCATCTTGAAGATGAATCAAAAATTTTGGGATTCTGATTTTCCTAGCTTAAGCTTTAGCCAATTTCTTGATAGGGGATAATGCATGATTGCACTACTATGGTAGGTCATAAAGGAAAGAGTGAGGGGCCTAGGATGAGTATGCACAAAAAATTAGAGATTCCATGCCCGATAGTACACCTCAAGAGATCCTTGAAGAGCCTCAAATACAAGGTGAAATTATTGCACTCAATAATACCATGTGTGAACATGAGAATAGGCATGCTCAAAGGCATATGTAGCTGCTATCTAGAGTGAAGCATATGTAGCTACCATAGTCTTCCATTGGGAAGTTGGTGGATTCTAATACCCAAAAAAAGGCTTGAATTGATAAGCTAGTAGAATATAATGCAAAAAATAATGGCTCAATTCTCTCAATGGATGAAAATGTTAATGGGAAACCAAGGAAGCTAAGGAGAAAGCTCATTCAAACAGTGAACCTTCAGTTCCACTTCAGCCACCTAACAAAAATGTTCAAGATCATGGTATCATTGGATGAAAGGGTATTCCAAATAGTCAAAATGAAGTAGAAAAGACTTCAAAAAGGCATGATGACTATTTTGGTAGTTTGAATGGTACTAATTCCTAAGCTTTTGTGCTAAATACCCAACTTCCTAGAGGTCCTCTACCAATAGGAAGGCTTCATATTAGTTCTCAATCACATATCAGGAAAGTACCATCTTATTTTAGGGGTTCCATGCCTAATACCAATGAGAAGTCTAATTTAGGATAACAACCCTTTCATGAAAGAGAATTGAAGGATAAGATCATATTGGCAAAGTACAATGGTTAATCATCTTCACCATCCAATCTAGAGGAATGGATTTCAAAATTTGAATCTCACGTTGATAAATTCCCTAGAACTGATGATATGAAGATTCATTTTGCATCTTTAAATTTGGAGGGATTTGCACATACTTGATGGAGATAAATAAAGAAGAAGAACATACTTGTAGAGAATTGGGATGCATTTAAGACACTTATGGCTGAGGTCTTTGTCACTTCTCTTGAAAAAGAAAAATTGGCACGGAGATGGTATAGATCATTAGTGAAAAAGCTAAAATCTACAAGTATATATATATATGGTTTAGAATGGTCCTTATTAGGATGATGTTATGGTGCAAAACCCTACCAATCTCTTCAAAGCTACTAAGCTTGTGGAGCGCTATGGAAGGAAATGTAGATGGGAGTCTCCATTTTAGCCTAGTTATGGATAGCTAAGGACTGTTTTAAAACAAGGACAAGTTGGAAATGTTTATGGTAGCAATCATTCACCAAGTGGGAGCTTAAGAGCACCAACTTATCCATCATTCAACACTTCAAGAACTCAAATGAATTTTAGGACAACAAATCGTCCAAGATTAGATTTTAAACAAGGGGACAACAAGCCTAAATCTATTTCAACCGATCTTAATCCAAAGTGTATTCCTATGGACCTCTACAAAGAAGGGAAAAATGCTTATGCTTCAAATGTGGAGTAAAATATACAAATAACCATGTCACAAAGTGTGTATATAAAAATGAAAAAGCCAAGGTTCATACTATAATAGCCTTTGAGGATTCTAAAGATGACATTGATGAGGTCAATGCATTTTGTACCTACTATTGAGAATGAAGATCTTGGGGAAGAAGTTGGGCAAGAACATTTTTATGACATAGGGTAAAAGCCAAGGTTCATAGTATGCTATCATAGAGGTTTGAGAGCTGGATGTGTTAGTCAATTAAAGGAAAACATAGGACTACCACAAGTGGGAGCAACCATGATCAAGGCATAACACTAGCATGACCATTTTATGGTTCTCAAATCTATGGAGGTTACTCAAACGTGCTACCTTTTAAATATGTCAAGATCTTGAGTTTTGAGATTAATTGTAGTTAATGAAAGACTATTCAATATCTTAGTTTCAAAGACATAGAAAACACATAAGATATTAAGGTGATCCTTGATATGGGTTCAGAGATATGTGCTCTAAGATAAAAGTCTGTGCCAAGCTAAACTTTTTCTATATTAGAAGCCTAGAGAAAGAGAAATGAAGGATACTATATGAGACATCAAGGATCACAAATCAAGAAACAAGTTTATAAGAGTGCTACATTAAAAATGAGAGGAAAAAGATATCATTTTTTTTGTGAGAAAGTGTTTGATGGAGAAAGGGTAAATGTTTGAGAGTTACATTTGAGTACAAAGTTTTGAGATTGGCAAGGATTTGAGAGAGGGAGAAAAAGTTGTTACCTTCTCGAAAAGAGGACTAGAAATTTATACTTAAGGTGAGTTTGGGAGTCTATCCTTATATCTTTGGGTTCATGTGGTTCAAGACCTTGATAATTTTGAGAAGCACGTTGAGAGGGCTAAAGCATTACTGGGATGGTATAGCTGATGTAGTGACAATACACAAAGAAAAAACTCGATATACTTATAAATATTTTTGAAGCCTATTGGGGTCTAAGATCTTAAAAGGGACACATTATGCTTTTGCCATGCTAGATGTACGATATGGTAGCCCTTGATCATTTGCTTAGTGAGTTCATTACTTTGAAGAGAGGAGATATGTGCCACCCTCTAGGCCATTGCCATATTCATTCAAGTCTTATTTTATTCGAGTGGAAACGTTTTGACCCATGTAAAGTCTCTCTCTTTGATTGGAGCGAGCATGTGCCCTTTGATTCTAGTAGAAATTACTTTTCTCATGTTGCCACTTTAGCCTACTCTATCCCAAGGGATACACGGATTGATATAGTAGAAGTCCTAATACACTTGGAATACAAAGATATATCCTTGGGAAGAATGTAATCACTCTAGTAGATAGTGACAACATTAACATTTTCATTAATATATTAACCAGGGATTGATTGAAGTGTCTACCCAAAGAATTCTTGTAGTAAATAAAGGTTCAACTATCCAACAAGGATGAGAAAATTAGCATTCAAATATGCTAACAATTTTACCTATACTTGTGGGCTTGATTGTGCTAGAAATGGGCCCTATTGATTCTATTTTAGGATGTGATTGATTGAATTAACTAGGTGAGATCACATTGAACTTCTTTCACATGCACAAGGAGTTTGTGCATGATGGACAACTAGTACACATAGAGAGGATTTAGCATGCATTAGACCTTTAGTTTATCTCTACTATGCAACTTTAGAAATAGTTCAAGAAACACTCTCAAATTTTTGTATGTCAATAAGCAAAACATAGATTAGCCTAAGTATTTAGTAAAGGGATACAACCCTAAAAGCTCTATTAGAGGAATATAAGGACTTGTTTCAAGTACCCATAACTCTCCCTCTAAAAAGAGCACTTGACCATCCTATTAATTGAAAGCCTAACTCAAAGGTTTCAAATAGGCCCCCTTATAGGCTTTCAAAGTGTAAAAGTGAAGAGCTGGCCAAGTAGATTAAACACTTAATTGGAGATGGGATTCATAAAATCTAGTTGTTATCCATATGCTTCTCCAAGGTTACTAGTTAAGAAGGAAAATGATACTTTCTATATGTGTATAGATTTAAATGAATTGAATAAAATTATGGCCTTGCATGCCAAGCTTTGTAGGCGTGATCCCAAGTTGTCATGCTATTTGGGTTAGGCATGGTGGTTGGATTATCTCCGTGTTGTGCATTGCCTTAAGGGAGGTAGTGCATATAGCAACGATTTGCGATGCTAATTGCGACGCTATTAGTGATGCATTCTGTAAATTTGTGACGCTAATAGCCACAGAGTTACAGAGAAAAAAAAACTAATGGCAAGGCAGCTTGCTGCCCTACCATAAATAGCATTATGCTCTTTATTTGTGTTATACAAAATAGTTACATTAAAGTGTACAATGCTCATCTCCATGAAAGCCAAGTATACTTGAATCCATAAGAATGATACATAAAATAAATACAAGATCTCTTAATGAAAGCGCTCATGGAATCATCGCAAGATACAAAGGATGATAATAACATATTGCATAGAAAATGCCTACATAAATCACATGACCACAAAAGAAGAGGATGTGCGCTCCACGGATCCAAGGACGAGCTATAGATCCTCCCCATCTAAATCCTTGTCCTGCCGTAGAGGAGCATCTAACAGACTCTACAAAAAAAGAAACAACTGCATATCAGTACACCATACAATAATGCATTTTAAATAAAATTAGTAACTATGGACAAGAAAGATTAGTGACTTACTAGGCCACCGCGTCCATACAATTGATCGATCAATGTAGTGAGATCTTGTCTCTCTGCATATCGAGACTCTAGGCCGGTGGGATCACGGTTTGTAATGGAGTGTTGCAAAGAAAACAAAATACAATTGTTAGAATGATGATTGTTGGTACAAGGAATATTGCAAAAAAATAAGTAAGCATAACAAAAGAAAAACTTACAAAGTCCTCTAGATAAGTCTTGTGGTCGCCACTCCCAAGATGATGGACCACTCATGCCTCCAGTCATGCCCTTGCCGCCTCATGCTATTGTCTCCAATGTCCTAGAGAATCTGTAGCCTCCTCCTTGAGTCGACGCCAGTCATCTGCGTGTAGCCACTCGGGCTTTGAGGCCCACTCTTAAGTGCCTTTCTCGCGTCCGATCGTCTATATGACATGTACGCACGCATCTACTGTTGGAAACTGCAAGGAAGACGAGAGACGAAAGGAAGAGAGAGGAGAAGAGAGACACAAGACACCAGAAGTGGAACCCCCGAAGTGTGTCAACTGAGCACACATGACAGGAATATATAGAGGGGATCTGGGGCACTATATATAGACAGACTATATATAGCTAACATCTACTCCATCATCCAACCTGTGAAAAACCTGTCTGCTATGGCAGATACCGGAAACTGCTCATGCAAGGATGCTACTACGTAGTTCTTGCTCCCCTCTAGTATGTACTTCAAATGATCTAAGACATTGTGCCAAAAAACTTGTTGGCACAACTCTCTTATACGAGCCATCACCCTCCTTCCCTCATCATTCATGATGATGGCTCATGTCCTATTATTTATAAGGTATCCATACCCCTCTACTATATGCCTCCGATGTGTCCTCTCCCACTTGCAACCACGGTCTTGGGTATATCTAGGAGACCCCTGTACATCTAGTTTACCTACGGGGATAGTATCTCTCGGAGTAGCACCCATAGGGGTGCTACCTATGGACAGCTGAGCAAAAGCTGAAGTGACTAGAGTAGACATCCCCATAGGTGTGACGAATCCCATAGGTGATGCAACTCTAGTAGAACGACCAAACGGAGACATTGCGTTGGTACCTCCATAATAACCACCTGAGCCACTCTCTCTCGAACCTGCACCAGAGTGAGGAGTAGCACCTGTATCCCGATCCGACCACAGGTTCACTGCATCCACGTCTCTGTAGCATCCCCCATAAAGAATCCCTCCATCCGGTTTAAGTCTAAAGTATCAACCTTGTCTACAGGAAACTGAAGCATCAGAACGCACCGAAGTAGATCTAGTAGAACGGCTTGATGGTGTCCGAGATAGCTCCTAGTCCACTATATCTCTAAATATAGCCATCTTATCTAGAGACATACGTGTGAGGATCTCTTGTAGCTCCTCATCGCTCATCCCTCGACTCATCGTGCGGATCTAAATATCCATAAAGGTCATCTTACATACAAAAATTGATGTTAGAATAATCAATTAAATCAAGCAAATCACGGTAATATAAATCTTTAAAAAATGATCTTACTTAAAACACATATCTTATGTACCCTTATAAATGATGTGTCAACAAATTGAGTATGACGTACCCTATGGTCCCATGTCAATCTCCTGACACAACTGTGCATACACTAGAAGGTCGATAGATAGGTCACCACAAAATGATAAGTTAACCTCTTCCTCAAAGAATTCTTGGACTCATATATTTCCATCATTGTTACCCAACATCTGGCTCCTCTACATACTCCAAGCTTTTGATGGCCTCCACCCCTTGCAATATTGACCCCTCTATTTGCATATTAGTCTCATCTACGTTGAAAACATTACTTTGATCATATACGCTCACACTTTAGGGAGTTGAAGGTACAACATACCACCATTGAGGTTGTTGGGGGTTTGGATAGAAAATCATGTGCAAGAGATACTTTTGTGACATGTACTATATCGTAATAAAAATTAAAAAAACATGAGTTCATGCACCTATTCACAATGGGCCAACAATACAAACATGTCAATCGTTTTTTGGAATCTATTTGGAGAAATTCAGATGGACATCATCAAACTATTACCCCAACTTCTTCAAGTACCACTTTGAACCATTGCAAATCGAATAGAATCATGGAGAAGCTACGGTAATCCACCGTGATAATACTTTGCAAGTTTCCAAAATACTCTCTAATGTATAACGATGTTTGAATCCATTGCTCATCATTGGCTCTCTTGCTCGAACTTCGCCATAATACCACAATTTGTTGTGGAACACATCTCATCCATGCCCTCGGGATATCGAGTCAACTGATGGCGCATACAATGTCAAAATTCAAATCGCGCTTCTTTCCGATCTTTCCTGGCTTGCTCGTATCTAGTGAGCCATGTCTCCATGGAGGCATGGTGCAACATACAAAAATGATTCACTTTCTCCTCCATTGCAGCATCCATTCTTTTTTCCACTCCATTTCCAACCACCACATCTACGGTCAGTCTATCATCGTCCTTCAATGACCATAACATAATGTTGTCTAAATCCACCATTGGTAGTCACTGTGAAATATGCACTAACGCCTAAGACACCAACCAACCTTCAGCCATGCTACCTTTTGGCCGAGATCATTGTTGCACAAAGCCTTTTAAGGTTTTCATGAAGCGTTCCAAGAAGAACATCCATCCTAAGCATGCTGGTGGGTAGATACTTCTCAAAGAGATTGACCATCTCCACTTCTCCTCGCCTTGCACATTTAATAGAGGATATCTTAATCTCCTTCTGTGAAATCCATTGTGCTAAATTTGACAACCTATAAATCCCCTTGTGTATTTCTAGATTAAGGCATCTTGCGATCGCGATTGGTAGTATAAACCGCCACAAATGAAGAAGCATTACGAAAAACGACTACACTCCAAATAGTAAAATACACAGGCCACTTACAATCCACTCGTAGTACAAACCTAACATATCTTATGCCAATCATGGGATTTTAGCTTTGATAATTGGTCGTCTTTAGAAAATGTGGACTTGAGAGAACGCATCATACCCATCCGAGTGCAGATAGACTTGATCATTTGCTTCACAAGGCGCTCTTGTTTAGTGGACAAAACCTAAGGAGCACGAGGTAGCTGCAAGCGACCATTAGCACTTAACTACGGCCAAAGCGCCTCCATCTTGCCTACCTCTTTCAAATCCATTTGTGCCCCTGCATGTCTCTCTTTCCTGTGATGTGGTCCCATAGTAAGCTACCTACATTCTTAAAACTATGCATGAGATCCAATAAGTGGTTAATCTATAAGTGGGTCCAATACGACAGCTCATAGAAAACTGAGAACCATCACATTGCGTTTGGATGTGACTCCGTGTGATTTTTTGCCCGTATTAACTTTGGGTATTCATTCATGCTAGAGGTCATCTAAGAAAACCTTCCCTGAGTTCATGACCCTCCGATAAGAAAGTGATGTGTCCTTGATGTACCATCTTCCTCATGGCTCGTGACCTTCAGGAGTCTTACTATGGCCACACAATGAACATGCTTGATAACCTAAGGTAACCAGACATGTCCCAGCACCTCTATCCATTGAATACAAACTTGAATAAGGTATGATAGATATTACCAACAAGAATGGAAGCCTACTTGCCTAAGCACTCCCCAAATCTTAGAAAGTCATGCATGGTCCGCATGCCGCATGAGAATGGCTTGAAAATTGGTGGGACCATCTTCCACCATGATATCTTCTACCATGACCCCCTCCTCCCACAAAATCTTAAGCTCATCGACTAATGGATGAAGATATATGTCCATATTCTTGACTTTGTAGTGGCAGGGAATAAGAAAGCTAAGGATGAGGTGTCCTTTCTTCGTAGAAAGCCATGGAGGGATGTTGTAATTAACAAGGACTACAAGCTATGCACACATTGTAAGAAGTTGAGCACAGACTGAATGGGTTCATGTCATCCATAGGAAGAGCGAGCGAAGATTCCTTGTCTCTCGAGAAAAGCCTGGAAAGGTAGAGTTAATGTGGCTCCATGTGCATGAATTCGTTGATATTCGTTGGACTCCATTTGTGGATCTATTTTGTGCATGCCACATTGTCAAGCTTACGAGGCTGGACATATGAAACATGTGATGTATACAGGGGATAAGCAGAAAGTGTTTAAGAACTTTTTAAGGGATTATTAACCCTTGCAAGTCCTATCGACACCTATGAGTACCACACTTTGGACATGTCTCGTATTCTCCTCAAAACATTACGCAATCATTGATACATGCATGGATATTGTTGTAGTCCATGCCAAGCTTTCGTGAAACATGTCACGCATCATCACGAGACTCAGGCATGGCATTTGCAAGTGGTAATATATGATACTTTAGTAATATGAAAAAAATCATAAAACACCTTGAAAAAGCACAATTGTTTTTTATTATAGTGCCGAAAAGAAATCAACGAAGCATATGTAGAAGGTACCTGAATAACTCATTCACACTCGCATTGCTCCACCTGTATTTTTATGCTTGCACACTTAGGAGTGCAAACAGTGTCTTCAGGTGAGATACTCGGCACCCATCATATAATGGTATGGATACTTCCTCTCTAAGTAGATCAGATGTCTCGACATCCATGGGCATCAATGCATCGATCATTGCCTCCATCTCAACATCCATGGTACTGCACTACTGCACTACTGGACTAGTGCTACTACTAGTACTCGCCTTCTCGAACACACCAAAGGTATACCTTTAACAAAATCTCTCTCTCTCTCTACTACTACTACCACCACCACCACTACCACCACCACCACTACTACTACTACTCACATTCCTAAAGCGTTGAACAGACCCAAGGTGCACCGTTAACAAAACATGTCTCTCTCTCTCTACTACTACTACTACTACTACTACTACTACTACTACTACTACTACTACTACTACTACTACTACTACTACTACTACTACTACTACTACTACTACTACTACTACTACTACTACTACTACTACTACTACTACTACTACTACTACTACTACTACTACTACTACTACTACTACTACTACTACTACTACTACTACTACTACTACTACTACTACTACTACTACTACTACTACTACTACTACTACTACTACTACTACTACTACTACTACTGTAAAACAAGAAAATAAGAAACTAAAGAATAAGATCTTACCCTCTCTTTGTTATTTATACGTTATTTCTTCTCTCTCCCTCCCTCTCTCTCTCTTTCTCTCTTTCTTTATTATGTTACTACTACTACTACTACTACTACTACTACTACTACTACTACTACTGTAAACAAGAAAATAAGAAACTAAAGAATAAGATCTTACCCTCTCTTTGTTATTTATACGTTATTTCTTCTCTCTCCCTCCCTCTCTCTCTCTTTCTCTCTTTCTTTATTATGTTACTACTACTACTACTACTACTGTAAACAAGAAAATAAGAAACTAAAGAATAAGATCTTACCCTCTCTTTGTTATTTATATGTTATTTCTTCTCTCTCCCTCCCTCTCTCTCTCTTTCTCTCTTTCTTTATTATGTTTCATGTTTATTCCCTATCTCTCTCGTTCCTTCTTTCTTTTTCTCTCTTCCTCTCCCTCTCTCATTTCCTCTCTTTCTCTCTTAGTGCACATCATTTTTAACAAAAAAAAGAAAAATAAAAGGAGAAAAAATAAAAACAAACCAAGAGGGAGCAATGCACTCGCTACAAATGTTCAAGGATGGATTCCGTGGCTCCGAGGGCTCCTCTTTGCCCTTCATACACTTCCTCCTCTTCTTCGCAAATGGCGGCGCTGGCGATGAGAAGTTCTCATTCTCCCTCATACTCTGTTTCTCTCCCTCTCCCTCTCCCTCCCAAATACACAATGCAGCTCTTTCGCTCTTTCGCGCAAAATGCAACGCTCTCGTTTCGGCCCACTTTTTTTCATCTAAGTACCGTCACTATTTGCGTTGCATTTGCGACACAAATAGCGATGCCACAAATATACGTCAAAAATGGCCGTCACTATTCTCCTATATCCTTGTAGTGATTGAGTATGTTTCTAATGGGTTTCATAGTCCAAATATGTTTGCATTAAGAGTGATTTGGAAGATTCTCTAGGGCTCATCCAACAAGGTTCACTTTCATGGTACTAATAAACCTTGGTTAGACCATGATGAAACAAACACTCTCTCATATTATCAAATTCTTCGATGCTTCCTCTTTTGACTCATTCTATCTAAGGTCATGAGGATTCACTTCTTCGGGTTCAAAGTCATAGCCAATGACTCGATTGCTGAAGTGTACTTGATTTCTACTTTGATCTAATTTGGTTGTGATGGTGCATGCTCTTTGATTGATTGCAAGCTTTGCTTCATTCTTAGCTACAAGCCGAGCTTGTAACTCCATATTTGGGAATTTGGGAATTTCCCATCAATATAGAAATTCCAAATAAAAATGGATTTTGTGAATTTTGGGAACTTCATTAATTTGGAACTTGGTGCAACGGAATATACTTTTGCTTATTATGGTTGTTTCCAAGAGATTGAAAAAAATTAAAAAAACTGTATTAATAAGCACCTTAGTTTTAATGTCCTAAAAAATCTTCAAGAAAAATCTTTAGTCTGTGGATTCTTGTAGAGTTTGCTTGGCCTAAAATACAACCTTTGGGGGGATTTTAAAATTTTGGGAGATTTTATACTTTTCTCCATCCAAGATAAGATAATGTTATCTATTGTTTCGTGTAGTTCAATATCTTTTTTCTTACACATCCAATATTTTTCCCGACAATTAGGATACACCTCTACATCTATGGCATTTTGACGACTACAAACTAGTGCCCAATATTGTATACGTACCTTGTTGAAGGCTTTGGAGTTTCTATTTGTATCCACCTCACTTTGTGCAATACCAAGTCATATTTCTTAACATCAAACATTAGTTCAAATGCATGTTTGTGTCATTTGCTAAGAGGACCACAATAGTGATCATTCAACTCTTCAAATCCAATAAAGTCATCAACATTATCTACATTTATATTGGTTACATCGCTTTGTGTTCTTGGCCAAAAATCTATAAAAAATATATCTTTTTGGACATTTGGAGTTTGAAGAACATAGATTATATGGCTCCAATAATTAACCACTGTGTTATAAACTTTGTGAACTCTACTTCACGTGATGCTGGGAGGCATATTCCACAATGGATTCCGTGAAACCACACTGGATTCTATGAGACCACGGTGGATTCAGTGAGGTTTTGCAATGGATTCCGTAAAACTATATTTATTTGTCGAGGCTCGTATACAATGTGGATTCCTTGTGCGAGAAGTTGACGTGGATGCTTGTCCTTTTCGGGCGTCAGATTAATTTAATGTGCACGTGGGTGATTCCACAAAATACATATTTAAATTAATGGATGTTTATGAGTTTAGAGTGTACTCATATTAAATTAAGGTTAGGACGATAGAGTTTCAACCTATTTATTTATTTTGTAGCTGAAGACTGCTAGGTATTCATTTTTGTGAGTTTAATTTTATTATTTTCTAATAATTGTGATTTAGTTAATGTATAGAGTAGACAAGCACTGGTGGCATTGGGAAGCACCGGGCGATGGTATGTATTCAAATTAACTAGAAAAAATTATTATTTTTGATGGGCACGCACTTTGTCATTAAAGATGTGGTGCTAATATTTATTTAGGCACGCTTATTTATTGAAGCGCTTAACAAATATTTATTATTTTGTATACCCATAGGTGCTTAGTATAAATATTTCATTATTGAACATTGTATTTGGACACAGTTTAACTTTTGGGACACCCAACCGCTTTATTCTTTATTTCAAAAAAAGCAAACACAAAAGCCAAAGCATGTTAATTGTAAATTGGGCTATTTTTTAGCTTGGAGATGAATAAAATTGTAAATACATGCCTTGTGGAGTGCTCACACAAGGCATGGGGGAAGATTGTTTCCAATTTATTTTTTTGTTTCATGTTGTGTAAACTCTCTTCTTTCTTTTATGACGTTTATGTAGAGTTCTTTGTTCTTGGGGACATTCCAGTGCTCACTACGTGCGCATTCAGCATCCAATTTGCGCACTAGTGGTATCAAAGTAAGCTGAGATCAGGGGCTTCCAATCACTTATCATCTCACTAGTTGCAAACTTAAACCCTCTGAACTGAAGTATTCCAGCTATGATAATGAATTGTTAGCTGTAGTACAAGCTTTAGGTCAATGGAAACACTATCTAATGGGATTTGAATTCATGATAAAAAATGACCAACAAAGTATCAAACATCTTCTTAGTCAGCCACAAATCTCTGACCATCATATTAAATGGGTTGCTTTCATTCAAAGTTTTCATCCACTTATCCAATATCAACTCGGAAAAGAGAATGTTTCTGCCGATGCATTGAGTAGAAGACCAAGTATTCATAATATTTCTATTATATCTTTTGATTCCCTTATCCCTATCTAAAAGGGTACCTATGACCAAGATCCTAGTTTTCAAGCTTATTGGAATAATATAGTTACTAATAACTTGATTCCAATTAACTCTTTGTCTTATTCTGATTGATTTATATTAGATGAGAAAAGATTATGTGTCATTGTTCAATTTAGATCATTTGTGTTGCATGAAATTCATTGTCCCCCATATCAAGGCCATAGATGTATTATTTTTACTTTACGTACATTGGTGGAAGATTTTTATTGGCCACAAATGGAATTTGATGTTTCTAACTTTGTTTATGAATGTTTAATTTGTCAAAGATCCAAGTGATACCATGATAAGCAATATGGTTTGTTAATGCCTTTACCAATCCTTGAACGACCATGGGAACATTGAAAAGTGTTCAAAAACATCGTGTTGTTAAATTAGAACCTAGATATTATGGACCTTTCAAAATCATTCACAAAATCAATGACAATGCATTTAAATTAGAACCACCCCAACACTGGAAAATTCATAATACTTTTCATATCAGTTTGTTATGACCTTTTAAAGGCCAATTACATGTTCACCCTGTCTATGAAGACCCTCCTTTATTCGAAGAAGAAAATGAAATCCTTGAACCTGAAACTATTTTGGATACAGAATTTATGACCACCATAACTGGCCGTACATATTCTAGATATTTGGTTAAATTTAAAAACCATAGTGTTGAAGAAGCCCAATGGATGCACGCCTGTGATCTAAGTGCTTACCCCTCACTACTAGTTCAAATTGTGTTTTGTACATGTAAAAAGATGTCTTTGGGATTCCATGAATCGCATATTACTCCCTTCCACAAGAAGCTCTATTTCCTTGTTCCCATGTGATCAATCCTCCATGATGATTCAAACTTGTCGTAAACATAGTTTGTGCAGTCTAACCATAATTGTTGCATTACTTCTCTATTAGCAAACTGGCAACATATTTCTTGGCAATAATCAATCGTGGAAATCTATGAAATGGAGTCCATAGAAGTTCTCAAGTTTGCACTTTTAGGGGTAATAATTCCATGCTTTATATTGACCATACAATATGATCTTTTTTTAATAAGAATTAAATTTTTCATATAAATAGAATCTTCATTGGTATCTTCCATGTTTTTTTCACAAGCATTTGTAGAGATAACTTGCACGTATAATTGCTATTGTAGGAGCAATGTTCCATCATCAAAAGTGGGATGTTTAATAGGCCGGCCATCTTTCCAAAGGGACACTATGGATGTTGTCACATATATACATTTTTGTGGTTTGATCAAGGGATTTATCTACCACCACACTAACATCCTCTTCTCCCAGCAATTCAAAATTTATCATGTCATACAGAAAAGCCAAAAGCATAACCCATGTCCCAACACACATCATGTTGTCTTTTGCCCATAGCATCACTCTACGTTCTCTCAAACTTTCATGAATGTTAAGTATATCAATATCCTTATAAGATAGGACATGGTTTCATTCATAATCATCTCCTTCATGAACTATTATTGAGTTTGAAACAACTACTACATCTCTTTTTTCCCATTTTGCAAAACCACCTACAGCTTCACAAACCTTCATTGCATCAATTGTTGGGAATGGCAAATATGCTTCTACATTTAAATATTTATCAATAGCCCCATTGAAATATATCTCGAAGTGTTTCTCCATGGCATGTCTCATTTGGATGTATTGAATGCACTCTCCCAAGTGCAACAATCTCATGATCAATTAGCAAATTAACAGTTTCTCCAAAATAAAATTTGTTTTTTATAATACATGTACAAGTGAGAAAATGGATATTTTATCATTTTTATATTGTCACCTCTCAAAAAGAAGAAAATAGTAATGAAACTTCTAATAAATAGAATTCATAATCAAGTTTCATTGAAAAGAACAAAACACTGAAACATTAGATAGAATGAGTCCAACATCCATGATACAAAGTATTAAGAGAAATATCTTACAAAAGGGGAGAGATTTGACTGTATGGCAAAAAATAAACTTGTAAAGAAGCTAATTGCCATAGCAAGACATTAAACTGAAAATACAAGAAATAGAAATAAAATACCAAGAAACCATACCCAAGGTGGCTAGGCATGAAATGGTATTACCAATGTTGGTTGAGAATCAAATGATGAGTAGTTGCAGCAAGGTATGCACCCCAAGCTGTGGTGGCCTAGAGTATTCACCCTCTTAGATGGTGGGAGGCTAAGACCTCAAACAAGTAATATTGTATAATGGAAAAAAGATGATTCACATAATACATCTCCACCTTTTATACTTAACCCTAGCCTACTCTAGACTAAGGCATTTATGCTTTATTACAAAACTTTCTTATGAACTATGCCCCAAACTAAAGAAAAAACTATTCTTTTATTATTTTTAGTTCCCCTTGATTTTACTTTATTTTATTAGGTAATCTTTGTGTAAGCACAAACTTCTTTGTGTGTTCTCATTATTGGGGAAGATGTAACATATGACAAAACTTGTACTACACTATTCAACATGAGAACAATGATTAAAATTATTCCTAATGTATATAGTCAAAACTTGTACTATATATATTCAACACAAGAACAATGATTAAAATTATTCATAATATATAGCCAAATGGTTAAAATCTCAAGCAAAATACATATAACAAGGATAAAACTCATTGTGATCCTTATGGAAAAAGATTTAGCCAGATGGTCAAAATCTCTATTGCAAGTATTTTATACAAGACTTGGGATTAAAATTCTTTGTGATGTTAACACGAAAAGATTTAGGCATATGGTTAAACATGTATTGTATGTAACCTAGGTGATTAGCAAGGATAATAATTATTTGTGATGTCCATAGAACAAGATTTAGCCAAATGGTCTAAGCCTCTATTCTATGTCAACAAGGACAAATAGTCTTTGTGATCTCCATAAGAAAATATCTGATCAAATGATCAAAGCCTTTATTTCATGTATTTCACATAACGCAAAGGATAAACATATTTTATGAGAAACATTGACCTTATGCTTAAATGTTGAAACCACAAGGACCACCAAAGAATATGAGATTTCATTCCCTATGTCATGAATCTATAAAGATTGATGAAATTTCACCATCAATTAGAAGTTATTTGAGAATGAAAGGTAATATGTATCATTTTTAAATATTTATAAATCTTATAGTACCTACTTGTTCATAATAGTAAAATGTATCATATTGCATTTTGTTTTTATGTTATACTACTGTAGTCTAAACCATGTTATATTAATATATCGTATTATGTGTATATTATGGAATATAGTATCAAAATATATTTTAAAATATATTTTAATTTAATTTTTAATAGTTAAAAATATAATTAAAATATATTAAATTATATTCTATAAGATGTTGTATTTTTAATGTATCTAATTTCTAATGTATAATGTCACCAATGATTTTGAAGCCACCTTAGTGATAGTTCCAAAGTAGAATTTCTAGTAGGGTAAGATAGGGAGTATGTAGGCAATAACTGTAGTTTTAGAAATAGGGGTACTATTACAATCGTGGGTTCTTAAGGGGGGAGGGGTGGTAAGTGGGGGGGCTCTACGAGAAATGCCCCGAGTGAGATTCTAGGGGAAACACCCTCAATGGGGGTCTAGGGGCAACGCCCCCCATTAGGGGTCTGATAGGAAGCATCCCCTGGTGGGGGTTTAGGGGTAGTGCCTATGGTAGGCATTTGGAGGCAATGCCCCCAACGGGGGATCGGAGGCCAATGCCCCCAGTGGGGGTATAGGGGCAATACTCTAAGCAACACTTCCAACACTTCCAACCATTACGTGATTTTTGAAAAAACCATGACTTGAAACCTTTAAAGAAATTGAAAAATAGTTACAAAAATAAAATCTAAATCTACTTGTATTCTGTAACAAGTTACGGCAATTCATATAGTGCCATACATTAAATCATCCCTTTCATGAGATTGGTCTTTATAACTAATCATAATATTTTTATGTCCAGGTTTTGCATATTTAATCATTTACGCACCCAAGGAGATTTAAATATGGAGCTTCTGCTAGGTTTGACATAGTTGTCCAATTGCTGAAGCTCAGCTATTGGTGTCATTGATGAGATTCACAGAATATTGTAAACAATGACGACACTTTGGAAGTTTTATGGATTGGCTTGTGCCATCAAAGCTCCACGTTTACCTACAAAATCTTTCTATCCTTACTAAGCGGTAACTATCGAGAAAGCTTGAATCAATCTTTGGCATGGGAAACTAAAAGCAAATATTTCAGGCCAAGAAGCAATATAAATTTTTGAGGAAGTTCATATTAACAAAGGATGAGAGAAGAATATTGAAAAACAAGCATGATTGGAAATTGCCAAGGAAGCATTAAAAAGGCATTACATTTACAAAGGAGTTTTTTGAAACTCGCCATAATAATCAATGATAGAAGTCGAGATTATTCAAATCATAAAGGTGAAATTATGACAAAGAAGTGTGTGTGCAGCTCTCGAATGTAGCATTAGGAAGAAGACATTAATAGATTCGAATATGACTTGGAATGTCGGTGGTTTTGATGGATTGTGAGCAGAAATATTAGCATATCGATGCATGCAATGATAAAGACTCCGAACAAAAGCTTTAGAAAAAAAAGCTCTAATATGGAGGTGTTTTTTTTAAGTTTAAAAGGAGGGACAGAGGTTGACGGCAAAAAGAGGAAACAAAGAATGCAGCAGAAGTTGACGTCGGAGCTCTGAAGCCGAATCCAAAGTTAGGAGTCGAAAAGATGAAGTTGATGAAGAGGGAGGGGAGTGCACTAAATCAGTGGTTTGTGGACATACTGTCGATGACTGGATCATTGGTGGCTCCAAAAATGGCAATTCCAATGTGAGACCACAAGAGCCTTGTTTTTCTGTACCCTGGCAGAAGAAAAACGAAGCCACAGTAAAATAAAAGCGTAGAAGAAGACTTGCAGACGCGACGTAGGAGAAGAAGAAGAAGCTAGTGCTTTTGCAGGAAGGTGATGAAGGTGAAGCTGTAAGAGAAGATGTCATCAGCAGAAGACAGACAAAGGTGGCAGAAGAAGTTGTTGTGACAAAGACGTAGACGAAGAATGTGACAACGAAAAAGAAGAAGAAGGTGAAGTGACGAAAAGGGGGAAG
This sequence comes from Lygodium microphyllum, assembly GCF_053477565.2. NCBI lineage: Eukaryota > Viridiplantae > Streptophyta > Polypodiopsida > Schizaeales > Lygodiaceae > Lygodium > Lygodium microphyllum. Next base: position 49,891,722 of record NC_141162.1, read on the forward strand.
ATCGGAGTGCTCAGAGAGACAACGAGGAAGCGGACGAAGTGCAATAACGACAACAAAGGAGAGAAGACGCAGCCTGCAGACAAACCCGAAGAGATGAAGACTGAAGTTGACAATATCTTGAGCTTGATTCTCCACTTGTTGGCAGCCTTATGCCATACTCAACGTTTTCTTTCCAAAACTGATGCTAATTAATAATTTGGCATACTACTAAGAAGAAAACGTAATGGCTCTTCTTCTGTATTTCTCTTCGTCAATGTGTCTTAACATGGCCTCTATACCTCAAAGTGATTGTTCAGATAGGCATGACCTACCCGCCTCCAACCCACCTCCAAGCCTGCCTCCAAGAAGATGTGAATAGGAGCAATATCTTTAAAAGCTTATATCATCTTTCCATCATACACACACATAGAGTGGATTTCCCTCGTCAATTTTTTTTAAATCTTTGCTTTGTTATCGAAGTTTTGAGAAACAACTATCTACAGAACCGATAAAGAATATGATTTTTCAGTGCGTTATGGATGTCATCACTACATCAGCCGCATCTTAAACTTTGTTGTGTTGTGACAACTAAGAAGTACAAAGCTCCTTTGTAGTAATATTGCTTGGAAGAAGAAGCTCCTAAAGCAAAGCAAAGAGAAGAAGGGTATTGTTGAAGCTGCAAACTTGATCAAATATGTGAAACTTTCTTGTTCAAGTTTATGATTGGAGGGTTGAGTCTTTTCAACAATTTGTGCCTCGAAGGAAACACAAATCTATGTTAGCTCATCTTCTTATTCAAACAAATGTTTTTCATAGCTCATGAAATTACTTTGAGAATTCTTATTGTATCAAAGCTTCTTCTTCTATGTGAATCTGATTTGAGTTAAGTACTGTTCATCATGTTTACTCCTATCTCTAAGCATCCCTACGATAAGTGACATTCATGAACCCCCACGCGAATCCCATGTGACATTTGGTGAATGCAATGTGAAAGCGTCACTTCTAATAATCGAGATGGGAGACTCTTCGAATACTCCACCCACTTCATCATTGAGTACTTCTTCCTTTTCAACCGATGAGATGAATACTTTATTGCAAAGTTTTTCTTCAACCATTATGATGTAGAATCAATAGATGCAGTTATCTATGCAGCACCAATAGCAGTTACATCAACAACAACTAGATCAACAACAAATGTTGCATTAAGAACAAGAGCATACGCATGGTGCAACCAAAGCGATCAAGGGTGTCATTAGTGAGCGCAACTTATTTGATGAACGTAATGTTTTAGCCTATCTTAAATCCTTTGAAAGCTAGATGCGCTTCTTTGGAGTTCCTACCAATTGGAGTAACTATTTCTTATGGCTTGTCAACATGGGCTTTGCGGGTTAGAGTGAGTGATTTATTTTTGCAAGACTCAAACTAGAATATTTTCAAGATAGCGCTCAAAGACAAATATTTTTTGGAGGATTATGGTATTGTTACACAGAAGATGTTTAGAGAGTGAGTCTATTAGCCCAACAAAGGTCTTGTTGCTTATGAGTTGTTGCAGGATTTTGAAGAGTGATACAACCAGTTGGATGCAGTTTAGCATAGAGCCCTAAACTCGGAGAAAGTGGAGTTATTCTTGGAGGCGATTAATCCTGCACTTCAAGATGAGTTTGGGAGAGCTTCTTGAAGACTATACACAACCTATGGGATTGAATACGGATTGGCAAGATGCTGTTGATGTGGTTTTCACATTAACAAAGAGACGGAGATGGAAGGCTCACTTGCAAAATGGCATGCAAACACCTCTAGTGATGTCTTCTTCTTCCTCGACTTCTCCTATTTCTCTTATTGCTCCTTCCACTTCTTCTCCTAATTTTCATCCGGTGTCCATGCCTATTCCTACTGCGGTAGTCATTAGACCATCTACCAAACTCACTATCAAAGACATGGTGGAGGAAATTTCAAAAAACTTATAAGATCTTCAAATTAAGATGACTAGAAGAGAACAACGGCCACTTAACCCAACCCCAGTTTTTTTCCCAACCTCTTCTACTCCTATGAATTCTTCCAAAAATGATTGTGTTCAGTGTTGCATGTGGTGGAATAGTCTAGCCCATGAATAGAAGGACTGTCAAGACTTTGAAGAGGCAAAAAGACTGAAGTTGGTGGTTTGGAAGGACAAGATGATATGTTTCGGAGACACAAAGCAATCGATCAAACTAAATTTTGGCAAAGGAGGTATGAAGAAATTATTGGAGGAGTCTCTTTTACACTCTTCTTATGTGATGCAAGAGGTGCCAAGAGAAGCTACTGCCTATGGTTTTCAATTGGAGCAATCGTCGAAGGACAAGTCTCCTCTATGGTCCTATGCACTACATGCAAAAAAGAAAGGTAAAGCTTCATCATCCGAACTTTTAGCCATAGGAGATACAATCATAAAACGGATTGGATGGAAAGATCAAGTTGGTGTCTTTTCTATCTATGCTTTCATCGCGAAATCTCAAGGATTTGAAGCGCTCGTTGAAGAAAAGTGGAAAAGAAATAATGATCTACCAGAAGGATCAAAGAGGGGGACTAGGAGGAGTGATTCATTTCTTCAGCCTTCTTCTTTAGGACCGAAGTAGAGTATGGCTTATGTATAGAAGCCAAAAGTGCAAAAAGATCAGAAGGCCCCAAAGATAAAGGATCTGAAGCCAAAAAAGTAACCTAGATTCAAGATGCTATCTGACATTGAGAACGACGACGGACTTGAAAAAGATAATTGAGGATCGGATTCTTAATTGCAAATTTGAATTTTTCTTGGAGAAGTCTTGGGAATTGCCAAAAAATAATTTCATGATGTTATCATCAACATCATTAAAAGAAAATGACAGGTTATTGAAGAGCTAACACTGATATGATCCATCGAGAGGCTTTAGGGCTATTCTCTATGGGTTGCAGATTTAGGAGATTGATTTTAATGAGGAGACTATTTAGGAATATACAAATGGAGCTCTATGTATGTAGCCCAAGAAGTCTCTTCAACCTTTACTTTATCCCATACAATATGATGAGAGGGAAGATGAGCCTAGATTGGTGCCTCAAAGCCATTTTTATTGTAGTCACTAGGCTCATGCAACTACAGAGATTGTAATGAATCTTGGCAAGATAGAGAATCCTCGTGTTTCTCTTTTGGATCTGTAACGTGTCCACTAGAATCATCCAGGACACGTCTTAGCAGTCCATCAGAAAGGATGTCTAGAAAGCTCCGCCCGGCATTCCCATGGAATATTACGAGACTTGCGATCCAGGTCTTCCCGCGTCTGCCACGTAGCGGAAGTATCCTGGCCGTTCCCACTTAGGATCGACCTGAATTTGGGTTTTCATGTTTGGTCATTAGCTAACAGCAACTAGCGTCAGACCCGAGCGAACTACTTTACGCAGAAATGCCAGGTCCGAAGCGGATTCACGCTGCACTTGGTTCAAGGAGAATGGGAAACGAGAGGGATGCAAAACTCAACCTCTCTGTCATAAGGCATAGTCCCATTCCGTTCCACTAAAATGGCGTAAATCGGGTAAAACATAACTCTAGGTCATTGCTTTCGACGATCCTCCCGCTGTTGTTCGAGATTTTTGAGAAAAGTTCCCGGCTAACCGGGACCACCCAACCGTAGGACGGACCCATGGTCCATCCTCCGCACTTTCCTCAGTTTGTTTTAGTTATGTAATTATCTAACACATTAATTTGACATATAACAATCAGCTTCTTTAATTAATCCTGTTAAGCACAGGTTCCTTCACGTAATCTTATCACGTGACATAGAAAAACAATATTAGACAAATTCTTTATTATCATTTCATCATTTTATCTTTGAAATACAAGGAGTTCCGCCTGTAGGCTTGTCCATAATCTGCTCGAAGGCTATCTAGTAATCCGCCAGGGATCACTATTCCAAGCTTCCGCCCGTAGACTAGTATGCGGGCCTCGAGATCCAATCCCGAGTCACGTTAGCCTCTTGTGCAGGACCCGGAAGGCGAGGGATTTACGGCCAGAGCCACCCCTGGCACCCAAGCGTCCTCCTGCTCCAAGTAGAAATCAACGGAAAGACCTCTCGCGGCGGGTTCGGTCCACATTCACGGCACGGTCAACAACCCCCTTGGTTAGGGTCAGGCAGGCAGTCGGGGGTAACTGAAGCTGCTTCTCCCTTCAAGCCTTCAACCTGAAGCTTTAGATATCTTTTCCTCCTTTAGTTCCTTGAGCAAACAATGCAAACAGTGCTTTCTAAACTGTTACAAGCACAATCAATTCCAGTGGTCGTTTATTTGGCCAACTGTTAAGGAATGAATCCTTCTCTCCGAATGCATCTAGCATTCAATTCTGGGATCAATTGCGACTTGGCAAGATCTCCAAGGTTTTGTTTGTTCACCCTTTTGTCCTTGGGTTAGGGCCATACCCTATTAACCCAACTTAACCAATACCTTAGGTTTTATTAACAGTAAATCCTGGCGACCATGTCGCTTCAATTTATTGATTGATCATTTTCTTCTAAGCAAATACCTAATTTCCCTTTTCTTGGCAAATTTTCCCCAAGAAAGGTGATGTAACAGGATGACTACTCATCCTCTTGCAAGTTAAACTTGCTCAAGAACTTGCCAACCTCATTTCAAGAAATGGCAAAACTCTCTTGTGAACAAATCACAAGTCTATGCGGCATTGCAACTTTTTGCACAAGTGTCACATCTATTCCATGGGATCATTTTACCCATTGAATGGCGTTTTCTGGTCACGGAATTATCTCCAGCCGAGAAGCAGGGTTTAGGGTGTCTTCTTACCCAACCCATTTCTAATTACACTAGGCCAACAACGTTCGGTCCTAGGAATTCCAACTCAATCCGAGTTTCATCATTTGAACGAGTGATCCTTAGAGTAGAAACCTTAGATTGTTTTATGCATGAGCATCCAATTGTGCCCTACATTCCGTGAATGTGGGTAGGACCGTTGGTTTAAGGGTTTGTCTTGGTAACAGATGCATGAAACTAGGTCAAGTCCTTAATATGCTAAACCCTAGCTAGCACTTGGAGTATATTGTATCGATTTAACCATCCTAAATGAGTCCTTTGTGGTTTAGGTGTTTTTGGGTAAACCCATTTACTTGTCTTACGACAAGGACAAACCATTCCTAAAGATATTGTCTTGATCTAAGAGGGGAAAAACTAGTTGCATTACGTCATAACTCACGTAAGCACGTGATTCATTTCCTCTAGATTCGCAATCCCTAACTACTCTTGTTAAGACCAAGCACTTGCTAAAATTCACATAACTTCCATTGATCCTACTAGGATCTGGATTCACGATTCATGCTACTAAGCTTTTAGGGTTTTATGTTAAAATGAACCGTGCAGCCTTTCCCTAACTACATTTCTGAAAGAAATATTTGTACACTGAATGAATGAAATTCTTACGTGCGATGAGTGTGCAACATGCAATCCTTTCCTAACTACACGTAGTTAAATGAGATTTATGCCAATTGAAGCTAGAGTTAACCTATTTAATGCAGCCCTTAGAATTATTCACATGCTTTGCTATTTCCTACGGGTGATAATGACTTCCTTAATGAATCATTACCAAGAAGATTTATCTAAAAATGTGACATGCCATTATTCTTTCCATGCCTAGTAAAAAAAAGGTGTACCTCAAAAATTTCAACCTTGTAATGAGGCAATAGTTGACCTAGGCTCGTCACTTTTGAATGCACAAAAGGAAACTTATTGGTAAGGTCCTAAAAATGCATAGACACCTTATGTTCTTTTCATTCATTCCATTGAACGTACCAATGACCAATTTTCATATTTTGAGCTAATCCTAGTAAATAGTTCGAATAGCCAATTCATTTTCCAATTGCATTTAACTTGACTAGGTGAATTCAAACATGCATGGGTGCTTCCTAATTCATGAAGTTATCGTGACTAATTCAAAACTTTTGTGTGGGATCCAGATAGATAAAACCTGGACTTGTGCACTCCGAGAAATATCCACGTAAATACTAGGAGAATATCCTCCCGCACGCGCGGCTTGCGACTTCTTAGGGGCCATCATGACATAATTACGGACTTCCGAGTTGCCTTTGCCCTTACGCGATCGGTGAATTTGCTCACCTTGGTACACAACCTCAAGATCTTGCCCTTCTCCCTCGTACGCAGGAGATACCTTCACGGAACTTCGGATCTTTAAAAGGCCGGGCTTGTGAGACTTGGGCCTACGGGATTTGGGTGTATGGGATTTGGAGCTTTGCAAGGGGATTTGCGGAAAAGGGCTCTTGCGAATGGGCCTTGCAAGAACGGAGGCTTTAGAGTTCTTCTTCTCCTTCCCTAAAATCCTAGGGCCGGCCTTGTGGGTGATTGGTGGGAAGGGCTCGTAGGCTTCCCCTTCTTCTCTTCAAAGCCCGAGCTAGGGGGCTTCTGGGTGTTGCAATGGAAAAGGGGTTTAAAAGGAACCCGGGGGGTTAAAATGGCCTTTATGGGGAATCCATGGGAAAGGGCCTTAAAAATCGGGGCTAATATGGATTTGTGGTGGATCCAATAGGAAGGGGTCTTAGAGAAGCCCCCTTAGAAGCTTCTAAGAAGCTTCTGGGGGGTCTGTGCAGGTCCACGTGGAAAAGGGGAGGGTAATAGTTACGTAGAGGGGGGAAGGATGGTACCCACATGGAAGAGGGAAGGAGTGGTGCTGATGTGGAGTGTGGGGAGGTCCTTGAGATGGCAGTGGTAAATCCAATCGGCTCTGCTGGTGGTGGCTAACGAGCCACAGGTGGCGACGTGACAACTGGCGGCTCCCTCCAGCACGGCAGCTCCACGAACTACAACAACTCCTTCTCCCTCCACGTCGGATTCCGCAGTTCTCCCCTCTTCCACACCTTGGCACAACGGTTAGCAGCTTCCTCTCCTCCTCACTGTCAAGAATGGCAGCTTCAACTCCCACAATCTAGCGCCGTCCTCTTACCCTATCGCAGCCTCCTCACGGTAGCCTCCTCACGTCCCTCCTTCACACGACGTAGCACGGCCTCCTTCCTCCTCTTCACGGGCCCCTCCTTCACGGCAGCCTCCTCAAGTCCCTCCTTCACACGATGTAGCACGGCCTCCTTCCTCCTCTTCACGGGCCCCTCCTTCATGGCAGCCTCCTCACGTCCCTCCTTCACACGACGTAGCACGGCCTCCTTCCTCCTCTTCACGGGCCCCTCCTTCACGGCAGCCTCCTCACGTCCCTCCTTCACACGACGTAGCACGGCCTCCTTCCTCCTCTTCACGAGCCCCTCCTTCACGGCAGCCTCCTCACGTCCCTCCTTCACACGACGTAGCACGGCCTCCTTCCTCCTCTTCACGGGCCCCTCCTTCACGGCAGCCTCCTCACGTCCCTCCTTCACACGACGTAGCACGGCCTCCTTCCTCCTCTTCACGGGCCCCTCCTTCACGGCAGCCTCCTCACGTCCCTCCTTCACACGACATAGCACGGCCTCCTTCCTCCTCTTCACGGGCCCCTCCTTCACGGCAGCCTCCTCACGTCCCTCCTTCACACGACGTAGCACGGCCTCCTTCCTCCTCTTCACAGGCCCCTCCTTCACGGCAGCCTGTTTCCCTGGCTATCCCATACCACTTAAATAGGTGAGGGGGAGGGGGTCCTCCCTCCCCCACACGGCATCATGCATGCCTTCATTCCCTTGGGAGCTCCAGCAAAAAGGAGCTTAATAGCTCTTGCTATTCCCTTCTCCTCCAGCACGATAGTCGGCTGGAGGAGAGAGGGATAATTTAAAAAAAAATTACCTTTATTCAATTAATGACCTCCTATTAAGTAGAGGTTCATGTGAGGAATGCGTGCCTAGAAATCGGGAATGTCACAGGATCATGTCTCCAAGATTAATGTCATAATGCGAGGTTTATATGATACTAGTAGATGGCCATTGATGTGGATCATGGTTGGCGCAGGCATGCAACCAACAACACTGCAGGAGATTTGTATGTTGCTTATCTAAACCTGAAGATTTATATTGGAGACGTGGGTGAGTATTATAATTTCTTTGTGCAAAAATCTTGTTCTGATCCTATTATTTTGGGGCAGCCATTTGTTGCTAAGTCTTGGATGAAGAATAAGGTTCTAGATGATGGGTCTGCCTATGCATGGATCCGAAGTAAGGATGGGAAGAGAGTTGTCCTCCTGCACGTGCGCCTTGCGACTTCTTCAGAGCCATCGTTAGGCTGCGCACTTTGGTTGCAGTGGCTTTCCTTGAGTTATACACGTGTCCCGAAGACTTATGGTCTGCAAATTTTCTCTCCTGCGCGGGATTAGTCCCTTGGAAGCTTGGGTCTTGAACCCCACGAATGAAATGTACGCAGAGGGCCTAAGGAGGCTGGAATTCTTTTACCCTCGAGGTCAATCCATGCGCACAAGGCCTTAAGCCTTGCCTTTGGAAGCTTCCAAGAAGCTTCTACTTCCCACATGGAAGAAAAGGCGGGAATTTTTCCTCATGTGTTATGGTGTATCCACTAAAAATTCTTTGTGTTTTCAACATATTTGTGATATGCCTAGAGCTACCAGACAATATGTAAAAAGAAAAGAAAAAGAATTTATTCTTGCATGTGTTTTGCAGGAAGAAGACTGGATAGATGGGCTCTATGATGGAATTTCATGCTCAGATACCATGGAAGCACTTTTGGTATTACTGAATGCTAACAATCAAGAGTTGTCATATGTCTTACAGGTCTATTCTTTGGCGATGTATTGGGAAATTGCTAATTTTATGCTTCAAAAGAATTTGGGTGCTGAGGATTCTTAGCAAAAAGTATCCCTTGCTGACATATTTCAACAAAAAGAGTTGGATGTTGCTGTTTATACACATCAAAAATTGTGTTTAGTGCGGTATTTTTACGAAGGGTTGAAACTTGTAGATTATAGCAATGAAGCCAGTGTTCAGAAAAAATATAAGACAATTGACAAGAAGGTTAGACCAGTTGTCGGACCGCTACCGTTGGACACTAACAAGATGGTTAGGAGAGCTACTCTATAGCCTCCTTTACGAGATCCTGCAAGTATTGGACATAATTTTTCAACAGAGATATTGAAATAGATGAAGAGTGGGACCCCAGATTTTCTACTTCATGAGAAGGAAAGATGTTTTAAAGAGATGTGATGCAGACATGAGAAAGGTCTTGCTTTTTTCCCACATGAAATTGGATGCATTGATCCTAGGGTTGTGATGCGTATGGTTATTTTTACCATTTCGCATGTCCCTTGGAATCTAAGGCCTATTCCTATATCGAGGGCTCACTTTCCCAAATTGATAGAGCTTTTGAATGAACAGATCAGGATGGGGATTCTAAAGCCATCTTCAGCTCCATATTCCAACAGATGGTTCACAGTTCCTAAGAAGAATGGGACACTCAGATTCATATAGGACCTACAGCCAGTAAACAAGGTCACTATTGGGAATGTTGGTGCATGACCTATTGTGGATGAGTTTGCCGCAGCTTTTGCTAGACGTGCTATCTATTCACTTGGTGATCTTTATTTTGGATATGATAAGTTTCAGCTTGCCCTTGAGAGCATAGATTTGACTACAATGAAGACACCTTTAGGCCTTGTCCGAATGTGTATGCTTCCGCAAGGAGCTACTAATTCGGTTGCCCATATGATGAATGGGATGAATAGGGTTCTATGAGATTTTATTCCTGAGCTTACAATGCCCTTCATTGATAACTTACCTATCAAGGGTTTCTTATAGAAAGAGAGGGATGATTCTTTAGATGACCATGGATGCAGGTTATTTATGGCTTCACATATTAGAGATTTTGAGAGGATTCTTTGTAGGTTGGAGGAAGTGAAATTGACATTCTCAGGGTTGAAGTCTATTTTGGAGCGAGAGAAGTTTTGACTATCAGACATATACAGTGCGGATATTATGGCAAGAAGCCTTCTCTTGCAAAGGTTGATGCCATAGAGAAGATTGTAGAGACTTGCTCTTCTACTTTGGAGGCTCATAGGTTTCTTGGAGCTTGTGTGTTTTATCTTATTTGGATTCCTCATTTTGCTCATATTGCATATAATCTGTACGAGCTCTTGAGAAAAGGGCAACGTTTTTCTTAGGAGATAAAACATAGTAAAGCCATGCAAAAATCGAAGAACTTATTGAGATCTATTTTGACTCTTCAAAAGGCAGATTATGAGTGTGGGAGACCTATTTTTCTTACTATTGATACTAGTCCTATCGGCATTGGATGGGCTCTTGGCCAAGATGACACAGATGGGAATAGGTATGCTATTCGGTTTTGGGTGGAAGTCCTAAATGAGCGGCAACATACGTATTCACAGGTTAAGAGAGAGCTCTTGGGAGTTTTCAGAGCTCTCAAGAATGATAGAGAGTACTTTATTGGTGTTTTTGTGGTGGTCAAAACTGATTGTTTGCCTCTTCTAGGTATGATCACAAGTTGTTCTACTCCAGATATTTCCATACTTATGTGGATTGGGTACATAAAATCCATGAATCCTGAATTTAGACACATAGCAGGTAAAGACAACCCAATAGCGGATATGCTTTCATGAGCAAGGTACGATGATATGGATTTTTCATGCATTGATGATGTTGATGATGGGGTTGATCTTTAGGCCATGCATGCTGATCATATTTGTCATGTGTCTACTTTGGAAAGCTTTCACGAGTCTTTGTATATAGGAGAGTATTTATAGATTGGAAGTTGTTTGATTACCATGTCTAGATAGGATGGATGGACTGATGCAGACTTCAAGAAGATTAGAAGAAAAGCTTATGGGTTCTTCTTCCAAAGTGAGCTACTTTGGAAGCATCCATGAAAGCAAGGAGGAGGACAACCACTCAGAGTTGTTTGTGATAGATCCTCACAGGTACAGATCATGAAAGAGTTTCATGAAAGTCTTTGGACTAGACATCAAGCTATTTTTGCGACCTATGAGAAGATCAAAGAGTGCTATTGGTAGAGAGGCATGTACAGGGATATCTCACAATTTGTTGAGACATGCCTTGATTGTTAGTTGTTCTCTTCAATGAGGCATAAAGATGAGCTTCATCCTACCTACCCACTATGTATTCATTAGAAGTGGGTTCTTGATTTGATTACTATGAGTGTAACAAATTGTTTATTGCAGATGCGTTACATTGTTTAGAAAGAGCTACTCCACTATCTTCCTTAGCTAATAAGCTATTCTCTTGAGGAAGATAGTGTTTGCTTACAATATCACAAGACCATGAACTTAGTTGGTACCAACACAAGGTAAAGTATAAATAATGTTAATGAGGACCCTAATGAGGAAAACCACAATACACTTTATAGAGTGGCATGGACATTTCAAGATGAATGTGAAATATTTCATGGAAATGCACTAATTGCCCTCCTCAATTACTAGTTTCCACATCAAATGGCATATCTTCTTGATACATGTTTGACCAATTTATTTGACACTTTTGGCATGTTAATCATATAAAGATATGATGTGGAGTCTTTTCACAACTTCACCATGTAGGTTACACATTAAAGAACTAGATTTTATCATATCTCCAAATTCTTCTCTAAGGATGCTGTTATATATCCGATCTACACTTTCTATTTGGTTCTCGCTTTCATGTGATGATTCTTGGTATGATAAAATGTAATAGTCCTTTATTTCAACCCTTTGGTAGCTAAAGCAAGTAGCTTGCACCAATCTTTACTAACCTTTCAATAGGGTATCACCACAATACATTTTGATAAAACCTTTAGAATTTATGTGAGTATCTTGAATTTTATGTATCACACTTGATATTAACATAGGACAATATTTCAGTGTTAATGAAAGCAATCTAGCAAGGTTCTCTCTCTCTCTCTCTCTCTCTCTCTCTCTCTCTCTCTCTCTCTCTCTCTCTCTCTCTCTCTCTCTCTCTCTCTTTATAAGGGTTAAGCGATCAACACAAAAGGATAAGGCCTTTGATTCCTTGCAAGTTGTTGTAGTAGCACATGAGCTACTTATGAATGTTTGGGGGGAGCCTCTAATGGAGGAGCTTCCATAGCCATGGATGCATGCACTCCTCACACATTCCAAGCTAGATAGGAATAGTGAGTGGGTGTAGTGGAGCAAAATATTTCATCCACACAAATATACTCTAGCATAAAAAGAAATTTCACTAGAGCTTGTTGCCTCTAGGTCCATGATGGGATGTTTTTGATAATGAGTGGAGTTTCTCCTAGTTTATCTACCCTGGTGGCACAACTTGGTAAGTGTCTAAAGGCAAGGAGACCATGGCATGTTGTGCTTTAGTTGGAGTATGTTGCATGTGAGATAGAGATGGTGCTATGTTCTGTTTCTATGATTTGGGTATGCCTATGAGCTACATTAACATTGGTTCTTCTTTGGAGATGGTTTCTAGCATGGGACTAATATTCCAGCAAGCTTTCTAGAGGCTCTTTTGAGATTTTGGCTATTTGGTGATGATGAAACTTCTTTGGTGACTATGGTGGTGAGGCTAGATTGTAGGCATCTTGAGGTTACTCTAGGGGTGCCAATGGATGGTGTACATCTAAGGATATTTCCCATTTCATTGCATCATTGTATACATTCGTGTATTGTCCACACATGATCTAGGAGAGGGTGTTAGCATTATGTAGCTCATTGTGGTCCACAGGTGCTAAGGATCTTGCTATTTTGACTTATTCTATTTTCAAGAAAGCATGTTTCCTCTCTAAAAACTCTATTTTTTCCATATTGGATCATATTGGGCTATTAGGTAAATTTGTGCTTGTGCTTTCTTAAAGGAAAGTTGTATTGGGGTTTCTCTAGAGATGAGGCTACTTTCTCTCAGGACGGCTCTATTTATAGTGCCCTATAGTGAGTTTTCTCCATCCTTTTACATGTGTGCATTGTTCTTCTGCATGCCCCATTTTATGTTATTGGCTTAAGATGGTTCAACTGGAACTTGATATATGGAAGCCATATTTGTAGGTGATTCTAATATGGTAACTTTGCTTGATGTTTTGATCTAACATATGACATGTGGACACAAGTAGTATTCTTTGGGAACTGACATGGAAAAATCTACACTCTAATTAGTAATCAAGGGCAGACTAGGCTTGATTGCCTCTATTTCAATGATAGGGTGTGTTTGTATTTGCAATTGTTCTATATCCAGTTTGAAGGTGCAATCAACGCTTGTAAGAAATATGAAGAAGTACAATGAGAGTATTGGGAGCTACTGCTTGTACTACATCAAGAATTTCTTACAAAAGCAAAAGGAGGATAAAACTTCACATATTAGAGTTCAATCTCCTATACAGAGGTTGCAACACAATATGGAAGAAGTCATAGCTAAGATGTTATATTGCTTTCTTGAGCCAATGCCTTCCTTAGTAGGCCATTGTTTGAGGAGGAGATAAATGTAGTGGTATTCATCATGAAGAAAATATAAGATACTTGGTGCATAAATTCGTTAACTAACGTCCTACCTACATGAAGAAGAGCTATCACATATTGTTGTTTTTTTGTATTTCTAAAAAAAAGGCAAAAATAGCCTAAATAAGATCAAAACACACTATTTGTGATTATGATAATAAGAATGAGAATATAGATGAGCAGGCTATACATTGCTTCTCTTAGAGTGTGTGTGTTCATATGTTTGTTTTGCATTAGAGGCTGCCCGATAGAAAATTTGTCCAAGAAAGTGATATTAAACAAGTCACTAATCTATCTCCTTTAACCTACTCATCAATCGTGATTTACATGACGTTAAGATCATACGATGTCTTTTATGTATTGACAACCATAGTTATGTATATTCATGAAAGCATCATTTACCTACATGTGGCCTATCTCAAAAAGAATTTCAACAAATGGTTCACATTGGCCTTGGAAGATTTGCTTCTTGAATAGATTAACTTAGCGAGGTTTAACATGGTTTTCATACAGGGCATGTAGTTGACTTGTTGTATGGAGGTTTTTTTGAAAATGCGTCTGTGGGTGGGAAAATTGACCATCTTGATTTATGCGCTCATAAATATTTCCTCTCCTACTTTCAAGCACAAGGGTTTGAATACTTGACGTGGCCCTTCCTGAGGGATGCCCAAAGTGAATCCACAATTGGGCTTTCCCTCACAATCTAGTCTCGTTCTGAGATTTATTTCACGAAGAGTGTACTGCATCATGTTAAGGATTAGAGTATACAGTACTGCTTGGGCGCAGAAGCTACAGCAACAACAAAAAACGAACGAGGCTGGAAGCGAAAGACCAGGAGTGCGATGGCACCCTTGAAGACTACCAAGCACTAAACTGTTGGACTATCAGGCTCCCCAGCCAGAAGAAACGGCCGATGGGTGGCTCAGCTACCATGGTCGACGCGCCACCGCGCCAGCATGACTACTAAGACACAATCAGGGCTCCATCACATGACAGTGCAGATGAAGTCAGAGAACTGGCTATTGCTCCTCGGCCTGCATTTGTCCCTGGGCTTGAGCCTTGTGGACATGTTGTATAGCTACATCAGCATCTACATCGATTAACAAATCTTCTTCTTTAATTTGTGTTGATTGGCTGCACGAGGATGTTTACGACACGATATGACTGCTGGGGAAAGGATCGCACGGATGTGTGCATTTGTGCAAGGGGACGTTGCAGGTGGCCACAGGAGCTGGAGGAGGAGGTTGCAGCAATCCATCGCCTGTACTAGGCCACTTGGTCAAAGATGTTAATTGCTACGTTGCATGCAAGTCTCTGCCCCAGTACACAGAGTTTGTTCCGTCCATGGCAAAGCATTGGAAGGAGAGCGTGAAGAAGGAGACCGAGGTCCTCATTAACCTACAGAATAATGGAGTACCCGACATTCTGTGCTTGATCCACATTAATTTTCCAACCAAAATCAAGTTTTTTTGAATAGGGAATAGACGTTCCAAAGAGCTCCAGGGCTGTGGTTCAAATTCTGTGTTTGGTAGGGGGGCTATTATACATCATTTACTAAACAAGGCTTTTTTCCTTTTAGATACTGGTAGTATTACAAAGATCTGCATTTCCTGGAGCCACAGGGTGTTAGATTACCAGAGAGCATCGATCATCGTCAACAGCTTTTCAAAAACCATACGTATGTCCTCTACAAACTGGTAATTGTTTACTTTATTATTGCCTTTATACTTGAGCAATCTCTGCAATAAGCAAATCTATCGTGATAGTTTTCAATTCTAGTATAACATTGGAAAACATCTTGCCTTTGTCTCACTAGGTTATCCACATCACTATTTGAACAAGATTTATATTGTTTGTACAATCATCACCATCACAAAACTCTTGGATAGATACATAGTAAATGCATGCAATCATAGCTTTAAGATGCGTGCTAGGCAAGGAAAGTGTTTGGTAGTGTAGCTAACTCAATCAAAGTATGACACCACAACAGAAACAAGTCATAGACGCGCAAAGTCGGGTGCGTCTATATGCGCGTGTAAAAGAGTGTGTAAATAGATGCGAATTTTGCATCTATATATCCGCGCAGATAGACATGAACATAGACGCAATTTCAGATGCGTAATTATTAAACCACCTAAAATTGGACTTAATATAATTAAAAAAACAGAGTTAATAATTATTTTTTCATTGCTCTCTAATGAATGGCAATTCCTTTAGTTGACAAGCTTGATATAATTAATTAGCAACAAGTGACACAAACCTTATTATACAATTAGTAGCAAGCATTGTATGTATCTCATAATTTCTCTACTTGAAGAAGATAAAAAATACTTCCTTTTTATTATGGAAAATTCAATTTAGCTTTAAACTTGACTATTGATTCTTGAGTATGCATATGTGCGTATGATATTTTTCATAGAATTAAGAATACACATTGAATCATTAAGCGAATTAAGTATGTTAGAGTGAATAATCCATCTCATCTTCAATGAGATCAGCCCTTGCTAAACTATCTACTTCTAGGTCTATGTTACCAAGAGGTAACGAAACAAATAAGTCTATCCCACTCTCTGATGCATTGCTATATTGCTCAATAACTTCATCATCATCAACCACATTATTGTCCTCTTCTGTGTTTCATTGTACATCCTCGCGAGGTTCATCTTGTACTATATCACGCATATCATCCATTATGGTTTCATCATGTACATCATCATTAATTGTTGGATTGTCATCTGCTATCTCTATGCCGGTAATATTATCATATATTGGTTTTGAAGGATTAGATATAGGGATGACATACCACCATCGGTTATTGCTTACCATTGGATAATAAACAACCTGTATTTGAAAAATAAAAGCAAGAAACTTAAATACTTATTATATTGTGTATATATATATCACATGCATACATATAAAAAAATTAGCTTTTACATATATACCTGCTCGCATTGTTGAGATAGTATTAATGTGCCATTCTTGTTTTGGTGAAATTTGTAGAGTCAATGATTACAAAACCACTTGGATAATGTCTGATTGTGCAATGCTCACTATTTTTTACAACTTCTTTAAACCCTTCACATCCAGTACATATATAAAGAATCGTCTGAAGTCAAGCTTCAGAATATCTTGGATCAAGCCACAATAACCTTCCATGGTACCATTAGCATCCTCGAAGTGAGCAAGGACACCACAATCTTGGGTATTTCTCTTTTCATCTATACATTGAGTTTGAAGATGTTTACCCTCATACCAAATAGCATTGAATAATGTGAACTAGTAGTAAAAGATTAAGATCAAACATGTCATTTTATTATATAAAATATAACTAGAAACAAATTAATTGATAATATGTTTCACCTTTGATAAGCAACCTCATGCGTATTTCCACTTTTCTTGAGATATATTAATTACCTCCTCTTTTTTCATTCTCTCCATTTCCTCATGTAACCAATCTATATCAATATGACGTGGGAGCGCATTCAGATGATCTGGAAATGAGACATTACGTCCATATTTGGTGCGAAATACTTGTCTTTCGCTTTTTCTTCTTGCCCTTGCTTCATTATATAGTGTCACCCATTTGCTCATTACATCACTATTGAGCACACAAAAACTATTTAACTTATGAAGTTCTTCTTTTGTTAGCACTTTACTCCTTCCTTTTCTTTGAGGTATTATAGAGGTCATCCTCAAGTCTTCCTTGTCTTTCCATAGTCGTAGTTGAGAGTGGTCCACTTCAGCAAGATATTCAGAGATATAAACAAGAAATTATTGAACTAACCAACCCTTAGCCATGCTTCCCTCAGGCCGTGCTTTTTGCCTCACAAAATCTTTCAAGGTTTTCATGAAGCGCTCAAGAAAAAATATCCACCTTGCATGAACTGCCTCACAAAGTGCGATCTTATCAATCAAATATACGAGTAAATGTAATTGAGTAGTCAAAATGGAGCGAGAAAAAATTTCCTCCACCAAACAAACCACCTCAACAGATAATACTCGAGTATCTTGCCATGTGTTTGGATCAATTTCCTTTGAGCTCGTGTATCTGTCAGGATGTATTTGACAATTGTTTATTTTTTTATAAAAATTCAAAGAGGTTCACTGCATGATGTATGCAATATATAATGAAAAAATACAATGTATACACACCTCACAAGCTCTCCCATCTTGTAAAGGATATCACGTACATCTTTGGATACACAATGGGATATGCTAGTAGGAAGTATGAACTGAATGTAAATAATATTCATAAATCAAATGATTAGTTGAGGAAAAATTCATTATATCCCAAAGTTTATTTATAATTACTTCACTAATTACTATATTCATGGTTAGAGATACCCTTACTTGAATCATTTTGTGCCAATCGTGGGACTTCAAACCAGATAGTTTCTCCGCACCTCTTTTCTTTTTCTTTATGAAGGCTCCCTTGAGACATCTCATACATCCTGTGGGTGTTCAAAAGCTACATATCTGTTTCTTCACTATTTTTTCCTCATTCTTTGATAGCATCCAAGGTGCATGGGGTAGCTCAATCTTTCCTCTAGGTCCAATGCGTGGCTAGGCTCGTCTCATGCGACCAATGTTACGTAAATCCTCCCTTACATTGACTGAATCACGAGCCCCTATCAAGTGATCCCATAATCTAGTTACAATATTTTTGAATATGTGCATGGGGTCCAATAGGTGATTGATCTTGAGTTCAGTCCAATACAAAAGACGAAAAAATATAGAGAACCTAACAAAAAAATAATATATTATGTAAAAAATTCATCATGCTAAATACTTTAAAGTCAATCGAGAGAAATATACTTCTTACCGACTCATGCCGAGTGGAGGGTGGTTGTCGGCATTAATCCATCTCTCATTCCTGTTACAACTATATATATCATCTCTCACTTGACTTGGGTCTCACCTATATATACTAACTCTACATCGATATATATATATATACTCTCTCACTTGACTTGGGTCTCACCTATATATACTAACTCTACATCGATATGAATCATTCTATGGGAGCATGTCTTGTGTATCTCTCTCGTACTCTCTCTCTCTCTCAACATGGTATCAGAGCTATGGATGCGTAGCAATAACAAGGAAGATAAGCTGTTTCATTGCTTATACTTGATTGAATTCTTTGCACAAGTGATGATTTGATACATGAACTTATTCAAATAAGAATTTTTAGTTAAAATCGCTTGTCAATCGGAGTTCTGGATCAAAAGTTATGACAGTTCAGGATTCAAGACAATAATTCTGCTCAAATCTGCGATTCTTTATTTAAAACTCTAATTCTAATTACAGTTCGTTAATCCCCAATTACAGTTCATTAATCGCTCATCTTCGTTAATCCCCAATTACATTTCGCGTCTTCGTTAATGACGTTGATTACGACAAGCAAACATCTTGCTATTTTTAGCGATGTTTTATTATCGTTCACGTTCTTTGCTCAATTGAAATAGCGCTTTTCTTATATGCGTCATCTCGTCTTGCACATTACGTCTCTCTATTTCGGACTTTCTTTTTAGTCACTCAATACTTTTCGTCGTTCTTACGTGCATCTCCCTATTTTGATTGTCATGCGTCTCAACTACGCTCATCTTGATCATGGTTTGCAGATTCTGCGATCTCATCTTATTTGTTTTCTCTCGACATACAGGCATGGCCAATTGCGTAGTTGTTAACGGATATCCATCTGGCCAACGTTCGGTTCCCTTCTTCCAAGGACAAGGCTTTCCTGGGTGGAAAGCAAAGATGATGCTAATTCTTGAAGGTGACGAATTATTTGATATTGTTTTGAGCGACCTGTCTTGCCCAGTTCAACCTATTGATGTGTTGAATAACAATTTTGTGATTACTGATGGCCTATTATTTGAACAATGAAAAATTGATCATATTGATTGGATTTGTCGTGACAAAGCGGCTCGTCGTTATATATTGTCTACACTTCTTGACTCACTTATGTTGGATGTCTTTTATCTAAAAACCTCTCATGCTGTTTGGGAGTATCTTATCTTAACGTTTGAGAAGAAATCGGTCACCGAAATTTTATATCTCCAAACTTGTTTGAAGAATCTTCAATATAATGTTGGTACTTCTATGTACTCTCATATCGAGGCTTTTAAAGACATTATCAATCAGCTTGGTGTTGCCGGCGCTCCTGTTACTAAAAATCAGATTGTTACTCAACTTCTTCATACCATCAAAGATCCTTTATATGAAAATATCATCACTATTTTGTCTAACAAGGATGATATCCACTTTGACAAAGCATGTATATCTCTTATTGAATATTCTCAACGTCATGAGCATCATTTGGAAAAATCTGATGCTGTTTTGGTCACTCGTGGACAAAGGGATTTTGATATTGCTTTTGTTGCTCGCAAGCGTCCTGCTTTACATTTTCAGTAGGGTGGACACCCTAATCAAGGTAGTAAATATTCTCGTCTTGCTTATCCTAACAAACATTGTTCTTATTGTGATAAGAAAGTCCATGTGGCTTCTAATTGCTGGGCACGTCAATATGATGAGGAGCATGGAGTTACTACAAAGCAACCTCGCTTGTCCAAAAGTTTTCCTCCTTGTGATTATTGTGCACATACAGATCATCCATCTCATCGTTGTTATAAACGCAGATATGATGAAGAACGTTCTCGAGCTTATATTGTTCAACAAAGTACAACTGATGATGATCATACTCATTAGGAGCTCAATTTTATCCATCATGATATCTCTCTAGAAAAGGTACTTCATGTTTATGATGGTTCTCTATTCATCGTTGATTCAGGTGCCACTGGAAACATGACACACCAATCGCAGTGGCTTCACAATTATCATTCTCTTCCTGTCAAGTTTGTTTACCTTGCGGATGATACAACTTGTCAAGTCAAAGGAGTGGGTGATTTATATCTGGGGACTGTTTCATCCACTAGAATATTAAGAGGAGTTCTTCATATTCCAGATCTGCAAAGAAATCTTCTTTCTGTTGCTCGTCTAGTTGATCTTGGTTTGTTTGTTGGCTTTGATCATAATCAATGTCATATAGAGAAAGACTGACATACTATAGCAGTGGCTCCTCGACATGGTAATCTATTTGAGCTATCATTGAATGATACAGTTGCAAATGTTATTACTGCCCCTGGAGATGCAGATTGCAAATTATGGCATCAACGATTTGCACACTCTGATTTTGCCAAAATTCTTGATCTTCATCGTCATGGTCTTGTGCAAGGTATGGATCTTAAATCTCATCCATGTATGGGAATATGTGAGTACTGTGCACTTGGAAAACACCATCATTCGCCTTTCCACACTTCTACTTCATCACATTCCTGTGCTCTCTTGGATTTGGTTCATACCAATATTTGCGGTCCTTTTCCTGCTGCCTCAAAGTCTCAATATCGATATTTTATAACTTTCATTGATGACTTCTCATGGTACACACATGTCTATCTTCTTCGACATAAGTGTGAGGCTTTATCTATATTTAAACAATACAAGATAAGTGTGGAGCTTCAAACTAGATTCTCTATAAAGACGCTTCGCAGTGACAATGACGGTGAATATGTATCCAATCTATTTGATGACTTCTGTAAGGAACAAGGTATTCATCATGAGTTTACAATTGCGTATTCTCCTCAGCAAAATGGTGTTGCTGAGCGCAAAAATCGCAGTATTCTTAATGCTATACGTTGCATGCTTATACACTCTGGTTTGTCTTGAAAGTTTTGGACTCAAGCACTTCTAATGGCCGTTTTTATTCAAAATCATCTTCCAACTACTGCACCTACTGGTAAAATTCCTATAATAATCTGGACAGGGAAGGCACCTTCAGTCTCTCACTTTCGCACATTTGGCTGCATTCCTTATATTCATGTGTCCAAGGACACTCGACATAAGTTGGATCCTCGAGGTTTGAAGGTTATTTTTCTTGGTTATTCAAATCATTTCAAAGGTTACAAATTTTATGATCCTTCTACTCAAAAGGTTATCATTAGTCGTGATACTATATTGGATGAGAAGACTATGGGTGGCACATGGTCATCAGATGTTTCAGATGATACAGAGTCTTTGCTTAGTGCATTTCCTTACTTGCTTTGTGAGTCTACTAATTCTGATGATCATAAACCTCCTTCACCTCCAAAGAAGATTGATGAAAATTTGGAGATCTATGTCGATCTTCCTATTGAGATAGAGCATGGATTCTATTCTATTGAATATGATGTCTTTGACGATGCTATGTCTGTCCAAGAGGATCCAATATCGTATATGGAAGCTATCAATTCGTCTCAAAGGGATCAATGGCAAGAAGCTATGCAAGCTGAGTACGATTCTTTAATCTCCAAAGGTACATGGATTCTTACTGAACTCCCCCCAAATCGTGTTCCTATCAAATGTAAATGGGTTTATAAAACCAAGACCAAAGCTGATGGCTCGTTTGATAAATTCAAAGCACGACTTGTTGCAAAAGGTTACTCACAGATTGCAGGAGTAGATTATCAAGAAACATTTTCTCCTGTTGTGCGCTCCACAACTGTTCATATGATTTTGGCTTTTGCAACACTATTTGATCTAGAAATTCACCAAATGGATGTGAAAACGGCTTTTCTCAATGGAGATCTTGAAGAAGAAATCTATATGGAGCAACCTGAAGGTTTTATGATTGCAGGAAAGGAGCATCTTGTATGCGAGCTTCATCGTGCATTATATGGATTGAAGCAAGCCTCTCGTGTTTGGTATATTAAGATTGATCAGTTCCTCACATCTAAAGGTTTTGTTGCATGTTTTGCTGACCCAAATATTTACATCAAAAGGGAGGACAAATGTTTTATTATTCTTGCTCTATATGTTGATGATACTGTTCTTGTGTCAAATAATATTGCTTTCTTGGATGCTATAAAGAAGCTTTTATCGACTGCATTTGAAATGGTGAATCTTGGTGAGATACATTCTTGTTTGGGTATTCAAGTTCAATGACACCGACAACAAGGCATTCTTCTTCTTCGCCAGACAAAGTTTATTAATGATATTGTTAAGAAGTTTGGGTTGACAAATGCGCACTCTACCAACACTCCCATTCTTTCGAGCTCTACCAAGGGTACATCTACAACACGCAATGAAGAATCAGCCATTCATCAACCTTTTGCTAATCTTGTTGGTTATCTTCAATTTATTGGTTTAAACACAAGACTAGATATTGTATTTGCAACTAACTTTTTGGGACAGTATCTTTCTTCCCCTTCCACTATTCATTGGAGTGCTGCAAAACGTATTCTTAAGTACCTCAAGGGTACTAAGGAATTTGGTCTTATTTATTGTCATGGAGAGGATTCTTCTTTATCTTCTTCAACTTCTCTTGACCTTATTGGATATACAGATGCTGATTGGGCAAGTTCACACTTATCCATGCAATCTACAAGTGGGAATTGTTTCTTTGTAAATGGATATTTGGTTTCTTGGTCCAACAAGAAACAACGATGTGTTGCGGTTTCTACAACTGAGGCCCAATATGTTGCTGCATCATTAGCACATCGCGAGCTAGTTTGGCTTTGACAACTACTTACAGATTTGGGACATCCTTCATCATCTAGTACACCTCTTTGATGCGATAACGAAAGTGCTATTAGTCTTACCAAAGACTATATACAACATAGTAAATCAAAGCATATTGCTATTCATTATTATTACGTTTGACATGAAGTCAAGAAAGGTTCCATTATGGTGGAGCATTGTCCCAGTGATCAAATGGTTACATACATCTTCACAAAAGCTCTTAGTAAAGCTCGCTTTAGTTCATTAAGACATGCACTTGGTATTGTTCCAAGTTCTTGTCTCACTGATTGAGGCATGTATCACTGTATTCAAGAAAACTTTATAGTAAATCATTTTTGTATCGTAGGTATGTGTAGGGGCTCGGGTTGTTCCCTTGTTCTCCCCAAGGGTTTTTTCACTCACAGCCAGAGACCTTTGTTTGAGTGGGGATGTTACAACTACATAAATCATCTCTCACTTGACTTGGGTCTCACCTATATATACTAACTCTACATCAATATGAATCATTCTTTGGGAGCATGTCTTGTGTATGTCTCTCGTACTCTCTCTCTCTCTCAACACTTCCAAT
Source organism: Lygodium microphyllum (assembly GCF_053477565.2). Classification (NCBI taxonomy): domain Eukaryota; kingdom Viridiplantae; phylum Streptophyta; class Polypodiopsida; order Schizaeales; family Lygodiaceae; genus Lygodium; species Lygodium microphyllum. The sequence continues at coordinate 49,915,238 of NC_141162.1, forward strand.
CTCGAATGGTTAGGGATTATGGAGTCATTCCATTAGTAGGGAGAACATATTTGGGATGGTCAATAGGAAGAAATCGATGATGATTGTCATAGATAACCTTCTTTAAATATACCGACCTAGAGAAAACTAGAGAGGAACCGCAAATAGGACATGCACAATATCCTGATGTGGTCAAACCTGAACAAACAAGTGAATTAATAACATGCAATTGTTTCAAGTCTTAAATTTCAAATATAGAGTTATATATATGTACCTGAACACTCTCCAAATCCTGGAAACTCACGCATGGTCCACAACAACATGGTCTTCAAAGTGAAATCTCTAGAGGATGCAGATGTGCTTGTATCTTGCACCTCAATACTTTCCCATAACATTTCTAACTCTTCAATCAAAGGCTCTAAGTAAATGTCCATGTTTTTTACCTTATGCTTTCCAGGAATCAGAAGGGACAACATTACATGTCCCTTTTTAATTGCCATGGATGGAGGAATATTATAGTTCACCAATACCATTGGCCATACACTGTATGATGTGCTTTTGATGCCAAATGGATTGATTCCATCCATACCTAAACCAAATCTCAAATTTCTTAGCTCTTCTTTGAAAACGGGCCACAAATTGTCTATATGTTGCCATATCGGTGTGTCTGCAGGGATCCTCCATTTTCCATCACTTGAACAATGACTAGCATGCCATGACATGAGCTTTCCAATAGACTTACACTTGAACATAAATTGAATATGTGGAATAATCGAAAAATGTTGCAAAACTTTACAAGGCACATCCATTGACTTCATCTCCACTTCGTATCTTGATTCACCACAAACAGGACACTCTCGTGCGAACTCATTAATCCCACAAAATAAGACACAATCATTGACACTGGTGCACAGATCGGATGTTGTATGCGCGCGTAGTGAGCATTAGAAGGTCCCCAAGAACAAAAGAACTTTACTTTTTGCACAAAAAACAATGAAGAAAGCTTGCATGACATGAACAAGAGACCAATTGGGTACAATCTCCCCCCATGCCTTGTGTGAGCACTCCACAAAGCATGTATTTTATATATTATTCATCTTTAAGCTCAAGAAATAGCCCAATTTACAATTAGCATGCTTTAGCTTTTGTGTTTGATTTTGTGCCACTAAAGAATTAAAGCTATTGGGCGCCCAAGAAGTCAAGCGGTACCTAAATACAATGTCCAATACAAATATTTAAATCGTGCGGCCATGTGCATACAAAAATAATAAATAAAGCGCTTTGATAAATAAGCGCGTCAAAATGTGGATGCCATGCCTAAGATACGTGCCCATAAAAAATTGATGATAATTTGAATACACACTATCCTCCAATGCTTCCCAATGCCACCGCTGCTTGCTCTACACATTAACTGAAGCATTCACAATTGTTAGAAAAATAATACAATTAAACTGACAAAAGTGAATACCTAGCAGTCTTCAGCTACAAAAATAAATTGGTTAGAAATCAATCCTAACCTTAATTTATTACGAGTACGCACTCTAAACTCATAAACGTTTATTAATTTAAATATGTATTTTGCGAAATCACTTGCTATGAAATCACCCACTTACACATTAAATTAACAAAACGCCCGAAAAGGATAGGCGTCCCCATCGACTTTTCGCACAAAGAATCCACCTTGTGTATGAGCCCCGGTAATAAAATTTTACGGAATCCACCGCAAAACCTCATGGAATCCACCATGGAATATGCTTCCTAGCATCATATCCCCGGGGTGGGATAGCAATTTTCCTCAATTGCTATTAGCTCAATGTGGAGCTAGCAGTGTGGGGAAAGTACTTAGGTCTCTAGCATGCATCCATTGGGCCTCTTCAACAGGATGATTTTTAAAATTGACCAAATATCTAGAATATCTACGGCCAGTTCTAGTGGTCATAAAGTGAGTATCTATAATAGTTTCAAGCTCAAGGATTTCAATTTCTTCGTCTAGCAAAGGAGGGTTTTCATAGACAGGGTGTACAGGTAATTGTCCTCTAAAGGGTCGTAATAAACTTATATGGAAGGTGTTGTGGATTTTTCAATGTTGTGGTAATTCTAGTTTTAATGCATTGTCATTGATTTTGTGTATGATCTTGAATGGTCCATAAAATCTAGGTGCTAATTTGACAATGAGGTGTTTATCTACACTTTGTAATCTTCGTTTTTCAATTCGTAACCAAACATAATCATCAACTTTAAAATTCATAGCCTATCTTTTCTTATTTGCTTGTTTTGTGTATGATTGCTAAGCTTTGGCAATCATATCTTTAACTTTATCAAAAATAGTAGCGTGCATGTTAGCAATATTATCAACAGTTTGACTTTTATTTGATAATGATGTAACAGGTGTAGGCAATCGATATCCATAAATAACTTCAAACGATGCCTTCTTTGTAGTTGTATGTGGTGTGTTATTATATGCAAACTGAAGTAAATGTAGATATGTATCCCATGTGTGTAGTTTTGAATTTCTTTTTGTTCAATTTGGTTATGTCTACATAGTGCTTTGCATGGTGGTTGTGTTCCAGGAATTAAATCTATCTTATGATCTTCAGGACGTGAAGGTGGTAATCCAAGTGGTAGATCAGTAGCAAAATAATCTTGGAATTGGGAAAGAAATTGTGCATGCCTAGGATGCATCTGGTTTTCTTTAGTTTGAATTTCATTCACCCATATTAAATAAGATTTTCTACTTTTACATAATGCACTTTTAGCCTGAGTATGAGTAAGCAATGGAAAATTATTGGATGCGTGCATACCATGCAATGTGATTTGTTTTCCTTGAAAATCAATTTTAATTAAATGCATAGAATAATCTATATCAGGATTGTATTGATGACGTCCAAGCATTCCTAAGATAATGTCACTAGACTGCAAAGGTACAACTAAGAAATTTCTTCGTTCAATATAATCACCAATTTTAATTTCTAAATTATGCACCTCTTGTGTTCCATTATATCTCGTACCTAGGAATGCAACCTTGATGCGATAATGTGTAGAAACAGTATGTAAATTCAATTATTTGACCAATTTTGCAAAAATAAAGTCATGTGTACTCCATCATCATGTAAAATAGTCTTTTCTTTACCATGCACAAAACATTTCATTGTTAATCAGGAATGGGGAGTTGGCATACCTAGCAAAGTATCCGAAGTAGTACCAACGTGGTCATCTTCTTCCATAAAGTCTGGCATCTCTTCACATTCTTCATCTTCTAATGCTCCCACATAATTGATATGGACGGATGGCTTTTTGGATTGACAATTTGCTGCTAGATGTCCAGGTTGATGACATTTATAACAAACTATGGGTTTTTCTTTTGATACAATATTGGTAATGGCAGGAAGTTTAGGAATGTTGGGATTTGACTGTAGAGATGGCTTAGGGTTCGGATTTGTATTTGATGGCAAAGCAGGTGGTCGTGTCTAAGATTTACGGAATGAAGATGGAAGAGAATGACTTTGATTGAATCTTCAAAATTTTGAATTGAATTGTTTGGAACCAAAGTTACCATTAGTTGGGAAGTGTTGTGGTCGCTTGTCTCGTCCGCGAATTTTGTCTTCAGTGTCATGGGCCAAGATAATTGCATTTTCAAGAGTTGTTGGCTTGAATATATTGACTTCCGCATAAAAATGTCCAAGTAGGCCAGACATAAACTTGCGTTTATGAGTTGCTTGAGGTACATCTTCGAGCATACGTAGTTGCAATAGGGCATTCCAGAAACGTTCGGTATATTGTGAAATAGGTTCGTGATCCCTTTGTTGTAGAAGATCCCATTGCTTGATTGCTTTTTCGTGGAATTGAGGAGGAAGGAAATTCTGGAAAATTTTCTTTTGGAAAGTCTCCCAAATAGTCCACCATAAGGATGCTCGGTCAACTAAATGGTTAGTGACACATTTAATTTTGTCTTTCTCAGAATATGTTTCTTCATGGAAATAATCATCAAATTGACTGATAAAAGCAAGGACAGTCTTTCCATCGCGTGATCCATTGAAAGTACAAAATTTGAAGTTTCTTTTACTTATCTTTGTTTCTTTGCGAATAGATTGGGCTTCAAGTGTTGCATCGATGGTACGTCGTATAAGATCTTCAGGTTGCGATCAATCTTGGTCGGTGGTAGATCGTTGCAGAATGGCCAATTGAGCTTGCAAAGCTTGTCGTGCTCTTCGTTCTTCTTGAAGCTGCATCATAATCAAATCCAACTTTTGCTCCATTGTTGGTTTGGGTAGATCTCCTTCAGCCATAAAATCTTCCATGGTTTGATCACTCATCCTGCAAAATTCCAAAAAACCTCACACACTCGAAACCTTGTAAGGGGGATGAGCGTAGCTCAAAGGCGGGTTTACAAGGCTTGTATTTTTTTTTAGTTTGGCTTTTGTAGTATTTCTCCTTTACGATTACAAAATTTGATGTCACAACCATCTTCCAAGAAAATAGTTTTGCGTATAGACTGTGTATAGTCTGCGTGTTGATGATTGATTGATGTAACTCCTTCTGTCAATTCACAGGTGTGAACAAGGGCTTCCAAAGGGTAGTAAATTGAGTCGTGTGCTACTGAGTATGAACCGCCCTTATGATAGTTGTTGAAGATGACTTTTATGACTTTAGTGACTTGAGGAACTTGGAGGAATTGGAGTTTTAAGTCTTTATGACTTAGCTTGGATTTAAAGGACTTGAATATGTCCTCGCCCAATTCGACGATGGGCAATTCGTGCTACCGCTGTAGACGGATAAAAACAGGGTATGAAGCTTTTAATCAGCTTCTTTTTGAAGCTTTATAACTTATCCTTAAAGCTTTGAAAGCTATGGAGGAGAATTTCTTATCTGTAATCAATGACTTGATGAAGGAACTATCCGCGTGGTCCTCCGCCTGTGCAGAGGCCGGTCCTTCGCGATCTGAGTGTATAGCAAGGGGTTCTTGACTGTTAGGAACACGCTGGTATCGACCATTTGCCACGAGACTGACTGTAGAGCTCGATCGTTCCAAGAGCTTAGCCTTCGCACGAGATGGTAAGTGATTGGAAGCTCTCGATCTCAACTTCACTCTGATACCACTGGTGCACAGATCCGACATCGTATGCGCGTGTAGTGAGTGTTAGAAGGTCCCCAAGAACAAAAGAACTTTACTTTTTGCACAAAAAACAATGAAGAAAGCTTACACAACATGAACAAGAGACCAATTGGGAGCAATCTCCCCCCATGCCTTGTATGAGCGCTCCACAAAGCATGTATTTTATATATTATTCATCTTCAAGCTCAAGAAATAGCCCAATTTACAATTAGCACGCTTTAGCTTTTGTATTTTCTTTTGTGCCACTAAAGAATTAAAACTATTGGGTGCCCAAGAAGTCAGGCGGTACCCAAATACAATGTCCAATACAAATATTTAAATCGTGCACCCATGCGTATACAAAAATAATAAATAAATATCAAGCACTTTGATAAATAAGCGCGTCAAAATATGGACGCCATGCCTAAGATATGCGCCCATAAAAAATTGATGATAATTTGAATATATGCTATCTTCCAATGCTCCCCAATGCCACCGCTGCTTGCTCTACACATCAACTGAAGCATTCACAATTGTTAGAAAAATAATACAATTAAACCGACAAAAGTGAATACGTAGTAGTCTTTAGCTACAAAAATAAATTGGTTAGAAATCAATCCTAACCTTAATTTATTACGAGTGCGTACTCTAAACTCATAAATGTTTATTAATTTAAATATGTATTTTGTAAAATCATCCGCTATGGAATCACCCACTTACACATTAAATTAGCAAAATGCCCAAAAAGGATAGGCGTCCCCATCGACTTTTCGCACAAAGAATCCACCTTGTGTATGAGCCCCGGTTATAAAATTTTACAGAATCCACCGCAAAACCTCACGGAATCCACCATGGAATATGCCTCCTAGCATCAGACACATGCATGGATCTTGACATAATCCAAGCTTCCCAGAGATGTCAAGTAATGTCTTGCTTGCTCTCTCTTAGTTGGTTTCCTTTTGGAAGCATTTGTGATAATAACGTACATATATTTTTAAAAGTGAGTTAAAAAACCACCAACATATATTTGTGTCTAATTTTAAAATAGAACAATGAATATTATGATTCATAAGCCAAAACTGATTTTATACCTACTTCAGTAACACATTCAAGCTGATATTATTCCATCCATAAATTTTTTGCAAGTTAAGTATCTCAATGGACGCACGAAGAACGGAGTACGTACATACAACAGAGTAGATGACACTACATATAGTGGGTCATCTAGCTTCGTCAAGTGACCTTCTCCCCGAACCAATTGCAAAAATAGATCGTGTACCATGTTGTCCAAAATCTCATTCTCGATAACTTGATGGGGCATTTCATGAATGCTTCTATTATGGTCATCAGTCTCCACTCTTCTTGAAGACTCTATCTCCTCGCATCGACGTTTTGCAGCCTCTCGATGCCCGGGAGGGAGCATTTGAGGATGTGGCACCGCATCCTGCTCAACCACAAAAGGGAGTTACATGTACGTTGATATATATTTCAAACATAGACTAGCAATCTTAGTGTTAAAAACAATGAATACCGATGATTTTTCTCGATCCCATTCTCCATACATGCTGAGGTTTGACATTGCAACTCGACGTGCTCGAAAAATACACCCTCGACAATGATCACACATGCATTTAATTTTTCGTCGTAGCCATGCATCTCGACTATGAAGACGTAATGTTTCATCTTCACTTGAGGATGTGCTCGTTGACTCATCGACATGCACCGCACTAGGTGATGACAACGACATGATTAAACCTAATTCATGACAACATCAAGTTTGCTATTAATATATTTACATAAAAACTTCAAGGCATATTAATTATTCTAAGATATTCAATTTTAAATACATAAAACTTATCATAAATACATAAAAATTTATGATAAAAACTTACTATCAAAACTTATCTTAAATACAAAAAAGTATGATAAAAATGCAAGCATTCTAAATGCGCGTCTATGTCTGCGTTTATCTGTGCATGTAAATACATGTCTATTAGTGCATTTACGTAAAATTAGACGCACATATACACGCAAAAATAGATGCAAACTTCAAAATTCAAAAGATACAAGCGATTTCTTTTCAAACTGCGTATTTCCTACGTTTTTTGCACATTCTGGAGCTCGAGCTCAACCCAAATGTAGTCTACCTCCACTAGTCTCTTCATGACTTACCTCCTCATGACTCACCTCTTCTTTCACTTCAAAGAGACAAGAAGGAAAAGAAGATAGCTAAAGAGAAGAAAGACAAGGAAAGGAAGAAAGAGAGAACAAAAGAGAGGAGAACAAGAGAAATAAGAGGCAAAGAGAGGAGACAACAAGCAACAAGCATCAAGGGAGAACAACTCACCAAGGAGAGGAAGAAGGGGAAGGAAGCAGCGCCATCACCAGTCCACACCAAAGACCCAAGGTGAGTCCTCTCTCTCTCTCTCTCTCTCTATATATATATATATATATATATATATATGATCTTTCTTTCTATGAATTTGAAGCTTTTATATCACAAAAAAATCATGGCGGTTGTCAGTCTGAGAGCGGCCAACTTAGCGCGCCTGAGAGCGCGTGTAGTTTCCAGAGTAGACACAGATATAGACGCACAGTTGTGTTTTCTGTTATCGCGTCTGCAGGCACATCTCTAAGCACATCTATTCTGAATGATAGATGTGAGTATACACGCACCATGCTCAGAAAAAAACTTTTGTTTTTCCCATGGTGGTACTGTGTCTCTGAGCGTATCTATTCTGCATACTAGACGCGAGAATACACGTGCTTAAAAGACAAGCTTTTATTTCTAGAATTGTACAAACATGTTACACAATAGTACAGTTTACACAATATTGTAATTTAGAAAATTTGTCTTATTTCTGTGTTTTGTTTACAGATGTCACATCTTGGTTCATCTAGCAATAACCCAGATTTGGAGCACATGAATGATACTTTTGCGTAGTTCAGCAGAGGGGTCAATGCTTTTTTTGGAGGTTTTCCTAGTAAGGAAGACTTCATGGGAGAGATGACTAGACAACTTGGCCGCTCTTCCACAGCAGACGAGGTGTTAAGTGTCATGTCTGGAATGCCTCTGACGTCTTTGCCTGGCACTTCTTCCCAAACACCAAATTTCCAAATCCCAATTGCAGGTACTCCACGTGCAGCACTTGTATGAGCATCGGCTGAAGCACAAGCGTCAACTGATGCGCGTGCATTTGCAGAAGCACGTGCATCCAGCGAGGCAGAGGGTAGTCGATAGAGAGAGAGGAGAGAGAGTCGAGGGGGAGGATGAGGCTTGTGTGGGGGTTGCCTAGGAGGTGGCGAGTGATCACCCTCACCAGAAGATCACGTAGAGGAGCCTGTATGCTAGTACTATAGAGTTACAGATACTGGTGGCATCTTCCATGATGATGAAGGAAGGGATGTAATGGCGTACATGAGGAGCATCGTGCATGCGACGTATAAAGATTGTTTCATTTACTTCAAGAATCAAAAAAGCGGCTTGTGGCAGGAGGTACTGAGGGAAGTCCATAGGAGGTACCCAAATCCTGAGGGTCAGCGATTCTCGGATGATTGGGGATGCACAAAAGTGAGGGATTTGCTTCACAACAAAAGATCCCACATCATGACACGCGCTAGGGAGTCACTGCGGAGACAAGAGGAGGGGCGTGGAGCCTATAGCCAACCACTTATGTGCCACCTCATAGAGTGGAAGAGAGCCAAGAAGAAAGCAACAGAGAAAGTGAAGAGTCGCCAGCACGCAAAGGCGCGACGCATCCAAATGGAAACTATGGGATCGTCGCATTACGGATTGGGCGATAGAGAGTCATGGGAGGTAAAGTTTGTAAGTATATTTTGATTTTTAGTTTTTTAAAATTTATATTTTTTTCAATTCTTCATATAATTTATTTTAATACATTGTATCTCATAATTGTTTGTATATCATAATTGTTTTGTAGACTACTATCGTTGGTGGGATGCCTACTCCTAGAGAGATAGGTTACCATCAAGGCCATAACTGCGCAACCACATGGCTTCACTTCTATGAGGAGGGTCTCATCATTGAGGAGCAATACAACTGGGCTATGAGGATTCAACAGCCAAAGGAGGTATGTTTTTCTTACTTTCCTATTAAAAGTATGGCTGATTATAACTTTTTCTTTGCAATTGTTCATAAGAAACCTTGATCTTTTGTGTGTAGGCAAACTCCGATGTGGAGCATAGCGAGGAGGGGGATAGCGACGCTAATAGCAATGGTGGTGCTAGCAAAGATGTTTCTTCTTCAGATTCGTAGAGGAGCACCATGCCTCCTCTATGGCCTTGTTTCCTTGTTTTTCTATTATCCATCTTTGAGCCTACTGCTTGTGGCCACGCTTTAGGTCGCAAGCACGTAAACTCCCCATGTAAATGCGTTTTATCTATAATGAATACATGGATTTTTGTTTTGAATTCTTGTGTGTTTAGTTCCATTGTGTTTTTCCCAAATGCACAATTTGATGTATGGGAGGGGGGAAAATAAACTAGAGAGCATGCTCTCTCGTTTTTTTTTCCAATTCTGTGCTTTGCATCTATTTGCACGTCTAAATTGTAGAAAATGCGCGTCTTTACTCGCGTCTAAAATGCAGAGTACACGACCAATAGACATGCTATATAATTCAAATTAATAAAAAGAAATTAAATATCTTTTTAAAAAAATGATATTTTTGCTTTTGCGGTCGCATCTACTAGCACATGTAAAAGCGTGTCTATGCATGTGTCTATGTGCCCGTTTAATCTTCCATGTAGATGTGCTTGTAGACGCACAAAAGAAATTAAATAAATAATAATTATTGGTTTTCATCTACGCGTTTATTTATGCATGTATATGCGTGTCTAAAGCGCATCTATTGGTGTGTGTGGATCTCCTTATTCACGCAACTATAGACGCGAAATGGTACACGCGCACTTAGGTGGGTTTATAGACACACCCATAAGATTTTCTCTCAATTCAAAAATTGCATCTAAGAGCGCGTCTAAGAGGCCTTTTTGTTGTAGTGTGAAGAATATGATGCAACTAACTTTGGTAGTAGGACTTGATGTCATTCTACCGCTCTCATCCATATTTGAAGTTTTCAAACTTCATGATCATGGATACCTACTTTTAGTCATACAAATGCTTCTAACCTTTTTTAGAACCATATTTCTCTTATTTGATTACCATTCTGCATTGTTGCTAGTGACATTGCTACATTGTCATGCAACTAAAATGGTAGCCATAAGTAGTTGATGAAGATGCACCCATGCTTTTTATGGTAATTTTTTTATGGCAAAGAGAAATAAGAAAATGGAGGAAGAAATAGTGCACTAATTGAAATAAATGTTGAATACAAAGCTATAGATTGATTGGTCCCTATGCACTCCAGATAAGCCTCAATTATGAGGGCACAAGATCAAGCTAGAAAAGATGGCAGTACCAATATTGGAGAGGAGAGGGAGCAGTGTGTGCTGAATTTGCAAGAAGAATAAGTGAGTGTGACTAGGGGGTAGCTATATATAGCCCCCCACCTCCAAATCTGGCTGACCTACTGGCAACAACCCCAAACTGGTCGAGTGCATAGGAAATGCCCTAATTCGGTAGAGTGCCACCTAACAAGGAAATGCTTATTAAAACAACAATACACTAAACTGATAGAGCTCCTCTGTCTACTACCAAGCTCTAACAGGATCTCACAACTAGGAGATGATAGATTGGCATACACAATAGGGCAGGCTAATAGGTTGCACGGTCTGTTGATCCACATCTCAATCATTTTGCTACATAATTATTGGTTCCAGTCATGTTTAAGTTTGGCTTTATCGATATCATATGCTATTTTTTGAGTCCCTATTTGTTTATGAAACTACAGGTTTACTAATTGTGGGTTGCTTGGCGATGAGTGAGGTGGTGCAAAAGACAACAAATCGACTTAAGGCTATAAGGGTTGAAGGAGTCCATGTAATTTCCTCTCTCATTAACAACTTTAGCTCTTAAAGGGTGTAATTAGCCTCATCCTTACCTGCATGGGTATTGGCCAAATATTTATCACTTGTATGGATAAAATTGAAAACCAGGTCCTATACAATAGCTATTTATTAAATAAACTAAGGGTTCATGGACCATATAGTTTGGAGGTGGTTGACAGAATGGTTTATTGAATGGACAAGGCCTCATGAATGAATAATGCCCCATTAATTATGTTAGTTGTTGATGGGGATGGGAAGTGAGGACTATATGGCAATTGTGGAGCAATGTGTTCCTTCTACCTTTGGCCTTGTCATACCTCCCTGTCCATGTTGTTCCAAAATGTAGCAGTTCTCCTTACTATAGAAAGTCATTTGAATTTGATGAGAGTATTATACCATGTTGTAGAGCCTTGATGTGAGTGATTTGTTATTACATCATTATCTTATCCCAACTTGAATAAGATTGGAGATGGTAGCCACTTAAGAGTAAGCCATAGAAAACTCCAAAACTCCATTTTTTTGTCATTTTTGAGACTTGGTGGAACTATAGCATACACCAATTATGAGACTTGGAATGGCTATAAGCCAATGCTATTCCATGTAAGATTTTATACTCATATGGTATATAACATAATACAATAGCCACTTTGACAAAAGGTACAAGATATACATGTTAAATGCACTTTTGTTGGATATAGTGTAGAAAGTAAAGGGTAATGTTTCTACCAACCCTCTATGAAAATATCTTTGTGAGTAGAGATGTGGTCTTTGCTGAAAATGCAGGTCATCCCTTTATGAACTACAAAATTTAGCCACGAGCACATGATTTAGCAGCATTTACATGTTGACTAGGAGCTTGATTTTCAACCCATTGATCAAAGCACTACTCAAGATGTAGTAGCTAATAAGAAGGCTGCTATTGTGGGAGGCAAAAATAGTCCCTAGATGGGGGACAACAAATAGTTGACCACTCCACTTCTTGATAGAACTAGGGAAGTTGCTTGCCATGCATACTTTGTTGTGTAGGCAAATGTAGCTACTACTTGTAATGAATAACCTCTCCTTGGAGGACGAATCATAGTTGGACTCCACTAATTAGAATGGTAGATGGGAGTCATGTGACTCCCCTCCTAGCAAGTATGCTATAGGCACAACGTAAAACACAGATTCAATGGCTGCTCTTGATAGTTATTATACTTAGTGGGGGGGAGGGGGTAGGCATTACAAAGACTAGTTCTAACTGCCTATTGTAATACAAGAGGAACACTTACACCATGACATCATCATCATCATTAGATTCTTTGCCTATGGCAATCATGGGGGACGTATGTGAAAATGTGATACATGCAGTTGTTTGTTATGCTTGAGCACTCCAACATGAAATAGCTAAGCTAGGCTAGGCTAGGCCTTGTTAATGAATATTAATCATGGTTTTGAAATATCATAATCACATTCTTATGCTTATTTGTCTCTGTGTATTGTAGAGGGATATGCATGCCATAACTGTTGATAGCTATATGGAAGTTCTTGACAACAATGATCAAGCCCTCCTTTGAGCAATTGCCAAGCAACTCGTTACTAGCACTGGCATTGACACAAGTAATAAAAAATCTCAAATTCTACATTGGGGTAATGTACAATTCAACACTTTTATTTACAATTTCATTAGCCATTAGGGATCAGCTTAAGTGAGAATATAGTATCACCATATTATGGCATCATAGAGATTAATTAAATAATATTTTAAAGTAAATTTACATATATACAAGATTTTAGGTGACCTAGAAAAAAAATCCTATATAGGAAAATATTATCTATTTAGGAATTATTTCTTGACATAGGAAAATAAAGCCTATATAGTGAAAAAATTACCTAATCTATTAGATAAGGATTATATTCTATTGAAATTAACTAAATAGTCTCTATATAATTTTCTAATTGAAATTTTACTATGTGATTTCCTACTTAGAAATTCATATAAGTAGGAATATACAAACTAAGGAAAATACAGTATTTGAAGTTAGAAAAAAATTAGAATCACATAAGAAATTTCTCATATACCATATGTAGGGAAACATTTGAAAATTTTCCTACATTGAAAAGAAAAAAAAAAGGGAATTCCCTATCAAGTCCCAAGTTAAAATTATGCATAAGTAGGGAAATTAAATAATAGGGAAAATGAAACATTTCCTAGTTAGAGAAATTAGGGAATTGCATATGGAATTTCCATAAGGAAAACTCCCTATCGTAGGGGATTTTTCCTATGTAGGGAATTTCCTATGCGACTCCCTAGTTTCTCTAACTCGAAAATGTTCCATTATTCCTAATATTTATTTTCCCTCCTCATGTGTATTTTTAACTAGGAAATTGATATTTCCTTTGTTCTCCTATATACAAAACGATTAAAATTTCCTTGTGATCGGCTCTTGCTCTTTGAAGGTCATGGCATCGACAAGAGATCTAGCTCATAGTCCAAGCCACTGTTTCGTCACTATCATGCGATTGAACACAATGCAAGGCTAGTGAAGTCCAAATATGGCTTGCGCTAAATACTCGTCTGCATTTGTAGCAATACCTAGATCCAGAGATACAACGCCCATATGTTCGAAATACACTATACAACAACTTATTTTCATAACTAATTCTATTAAAATATAATAATAAAATACCATAATTTCGTAACAATTTCTCCATTTCTTCGTTCTTTGAAAATAATTGAAAATACATTGATGATGTCTCATTATTTGGTTGACCAATTTATGCGTCTTCATGATTTATTTAATCTAAAAGTATGCTTCTTAAATAAACTTTTGCATAGAACACAAGAACTCAAACCCTTCAATCTATAAGACAATATCAATATATGTAGAGGGTTTGATCAAACCTTTATAATAATAAGAAGCTCCATGTCTTCCTCATGTAGGAAACAAGAACATACATTGATAATATTCAAATCCTCTAACTACACAAAAATTTTGTTTCATACTAAGAAAAATGTTTTTTTTTTAAACATGGGGGTGAATTTCTAGATCAAATAGTGTTGCAAAAGCCAAAATCATACGAACAGTTGTGGAGCGCACAACGGGAGAAAATGTTTCTTGATAATCTACTCCTGCAATCTGTGAGTAACCTTTTGCAACAAGTCGTGCTTTGAACTTATCAAACGAGCCATCAGCTTTGGTCTTGGTTTTATAAACCCATTTATATTTGATAGGAATACGATTTGGGGGGAGTTCAGTAAGAATCCATGTACCTTTGGAGATTAAAGAATCGTACTCAGCTTGCATAGCTTCTTGCCATTGATCCCTTTGAGATGAATTGATAGCTTCCACATACGACATTGGATCCTCTTGGACAGACATAGCATCATCAAAGACATCATATTCAATAGAATAGAATCCATGCTCTATCTCAATAGGAAGATCGACATAGATATCCAAATTTTCATCAATCTTCTTTGGAGGTGAAGGAGGTTTATGATCATCAGAATTAGTAGAATCACAAAGCAAGTAAGGAAATGCACTAAGCAAAGACTGTGTATCATCTGAAACATCTGACGACCATGTGCCACCCATAGTCTTCTCATCAAATATAGCATCACGACTAATGATAACCTTTTGAGAAGAAGGATCATAAAATTTGTAACCTTTGGAATGATCTGAATAACCAAGAAAAATAACCTTCAAACTTGGAGGATCCAACTTATGTCGAGTGTCCTTGGGCACATGAATATAAGGAATGCAGCCAAATGTGGGAAAGTGAGAGACTGAAGGTGTCTTCCCTGTCCAAATTGTTCTAGGAATTTTACTAGCAGGTGCAGTAGTTGAAAGATGATTTTGAATAAAAATAGCTGTTAGAAGTGCTTCAGTCCAAAACTTTTGAGACAAACCAGAGTGTATAAGAATGCAACGTATAGCATTAAGAATAGTGCGATTTTTGTGCTCAGCAACACCATTTTTCTCAGGAGAATAAGGAACTGTAAACTCATGATGAATACCTTGCAGAAGTCATCAAATAGATTGGATATATATTCACCGCCATTGTCACTGCGAAGCGTCTTTATAGAGAATCCAGTTTGAAGCTCCACACTTATCTTGTATTGTTTAAATATAGATAAAGCCTCAGACTTATGTCGAAGAAGATAGACATGTGTGTACCATGAGAAATCATCAATGAAAGTTATAAAATATTGATATTGAGACTTTGAGGTAGGAAAAGGACCGCAAATATCGGTATGAACCAAATCCAAGAGAGCACAGGAATGTGATGAAGTAGAAGTGTGGAAAGGTGAATAATGGTGTTTTCGAAGTGCACAGTACTCACATATTCCCATACATGGATGAGATTTAAGATCCATACCTTGCACAAGACCATGACGATGAAGATCAAGAATTTTGGCAAAATCGAAGTGTGCAAATCATTGATGCCATAATTTGCAATCTGCATCTCCAGGGTCAGTAACAACATTTACAACTGTATCGTTCAATGATAGCTCAAATAGATTACCATGTCGAGGAGCCACTGCTATAGTATGCCCGTCTTTCTCTATACAACATTGATTATGATCAAAGCCAACAAACAAACCAAGATCCACTAGACGAGCAACAGAAAGAAGATTTCTTCGCAAATCTGGAACATGAAGAACTCCTCTTAATATTCTAGTGGATGAAATAGTCCCCAGATATAAATCACCCACTCCTTTGACTTGACAAGTCGTATCATCCGCAAGGTAAACAAAATTCTTGACAGGAAGAGAATGATAATTGTGAAGCCACTTTGATTGGTATGCCATGTTTCCACTGGCACCTCAATCAATGATGTCGTATCGCTGCGCATTCAAGGTGTGAAACCACCCAAAAGTTGTGTGTGTGATTTGATACTTTGTACATACTTAGTAGTTATGTTTGCTCTTTCATTCTATGCGGAAAATATAGTGAAGAGGGTTTGGAGCAAGATGAATTAATCAACAATGCTCTGGTTGACATGTATGATAAATGTGACATGCTTGTAGAAGAACAGGGAGTTTTTGGTAGACTGGTAACTCGAGATGCAATCTCATGGGCTGTACTTATTTCAAGATATGCTGATTATGGGCTTTGTGAGGATGTTTCCAACATCTACAACTGGATGGTATTTCTGCTGATGCTAGTACAATTGTTTACACCCTAAAATCATGTAACATCATAGGAGCTTTAGATACAAGCCGAGAACTCCATGTAGAGATATACAAAAGGGGACTAGATAATGAGTTTCATGTTGGCAATACACTTGTGGACATGTATAACAGTTGTGGCTGGGCTGCAGAAGCTTATCAAGTATTTGACAGACTTTCAGAATAGGGGAACATCTAGTCCCAAATGCAGATGACACAACTGCTAGATATTCTGGAAGATTATTGTGTTTTCAGAGACTAACAGTACTGTCATATTGATGGAGACACAAGAAGGGAAGATTGGGAAACTGCTACTGATTCTTTTAACCAACCAGGCAGGGACAAGCTCATTGTCTTACTATCTACAAGGGCTGGAGGGTTGGAAATTAATATGGCAACGGCCGATGTTGTCATTCTTTATGATAGAGATTGGAATCCATAGGTCGATTTACAAGCTTAGGACCAAGCTCAATGGATTGGACAGAAGAAAGAGGTTCAAGTATTACAGTTTTAAACTGTGCTAACTATTGAAGAAAAAGGGATTGAATGTGCTTACAGGAAACAAGCATTAAATGCACTTGTAATCCAGCAAGGCCGACTTGTTGAACAGAGAGCTGGGTGTACAGCCATATGATGAGGATTGAGGCACTGATGAATTGCGTTATGTCCAGATGTCTGTTTACAACACATCAATTCCAGTTACAGAGCGTTACCCAAATGGTGTTGAGGATGTGTACTTGAGACATCTTTGGTGGACTGATGTGAAATTTATCTTGGTGAACATATCAAGAGAGGAAATTGAGCTTCGTAAACAAGCTGTTGGGCTTTTGGGTGATGCAAGAATAGTTCTACAACAGCTAAATGCAGAGATAAAGGATGATCCTTTTTGTCCTTGGTGATAGTCACCCTGGCTTGAGGCTATCAGAGAAAAGGCAACCAAGAATAGTGAGAGGATGCAGGAGTCTTTAAGCAAGGATGTGGTCCCTTTCAACTTCTGAGCTCCATTAAGAATAAACAAAGATGCACTAGCTGAATTGGGATCACCCTCAACTATACTTGTTTTAGAGGGTGCAAATACAATGGACATTGGCCAATCTGTGTTACCACAGACAAAACCAAGAACACATCTTGATGCTGGCACATGAGGTACGTCTTCTGCGCTACCCTAGCAACATCTCGAGATGGCATAGCACACTGTGGTTTTCTATAACAGTGTCATAATGGATCGGACATCACTCGCAGGTGCTTTGCTGCTACCCTTGATTGTCACTCTCTTCTTTGTGGCAGTGAATGCCACGAGTTCCTGGAAACCTTGCAGCTCGATGGAGGATTACAGAGTGACTATTAAGGATGTGAAGGTTAACCCTGACCCAATGGTGCGGGAGAGTTATGCACAAGCAGTAAATGGAAGGTACTAACCACTCGCAACCAAGTGAAGCTATTCTTGTCGCTCTCCATTTATATAGGCTAAAGGTGGAGGCTGTTGTTTACCTGCGTGTGTATGAGAAAAAAAGGTGTGGCTTAAAAAAAAGGTGGCTTTTTCTGGAACGGAGGAGGGAGGCTTGGGGCGAACCCTATCGAGCAAGATTTAGACGCTGATGATTGGGAAGTATGGAATTTCAAGCGCTGTTGAGGGAAAGAGAAAGAATTGGGGAAGGAAATCTAATTGGGGAGAAGATCGACTGTGGAGGAAGAAGGGACGACGCTGGAAATCGACAATAGGGGGGGGAAAAAGCTCACCTTGGGAATCATCATAGGAAAAAGCTTACCTGAGGCTGCGATTGGGACATGGAGGACGGCAGATCGGCACACTCAACAGATTCTGGGACCTTGAACAAGACTCTTGCTATATCTGTGAAGAAAGGTGCATATTTGATGATCTAGGACGGAAGAAGGCAGACGACGTGGAAGAAGAGGAAAGAAAAGAAGCAATCAGAAAGCCAAGCGGCCCAGCTCCAGAAGTATGACTGATGTAGATTTTGAAGAACTCCAGGGATTTATGGACTTGGGTTTCAACTTTAGCCAAGACGATATCATTCCACGAACAGTTGGCATGTTTCCTGTATTGAGACATCAGCGCGGAGAGGAGTAATTTCTAGTGGAAAGCTCAGATTTCACACTTTCAAGAATCAAAGCAATTTGAATTGAGGCATAATTAATACAAAAGCTTAGTCGTCTCCATAGCTCCCCAGTCGCAGTCATCCACTTGGGTCTTCTCACCTTGACCATGTCAGAGGTCTTTCTCTCAAGGACCGCATTACTGCTGTCCAGGACAAACAAGAAGTCTTACCCATTGCACATACTTTGAAGTCTCTCTCAGCTAAACAAATAGCTGAGTTTGCTTAATGCTCACAAATTCGTCATCCATGTACTTGATGATAGCTGCCGCCTCTTCGTTCAGCCCATGTTGTGGACATGATCCAGAAAAAGATTCAGGAATTCTGAGAACAGTGCACCTTCGAAAAGTCCATGTGAGACACATGGTTACAGATTTTAATAACACATTAAGTCACTTACAGGGACATCATAAGAGAATTGGGTTTACATTGCAGTTGCAAAAGCAGTGGAATGTGCTTAAAAAGATGTTGGTGATGAAAGACTAAGTAGTGGAGGACTTGAACATCAGTAAAGCAGAAGCATCTTTAACATTTATAGCAACAATCACAGTTTACAGCAACAGTCAGAGTTTCAGCTACAGCAACAGTCAGAGGATATGGAAGACTCGCCTACAGAATGGTTCCATGACACCTACACCATCATCAGCTCCTATGCCAGTTTCTTCTTCAGCCCATGTTGGGGACATGATCCAGAAAAAGATTCAGGAATTTTGAGAACAGTGCACCTTTGAAAAGTCCATGTGAGACACATGGTTACAGATTTTAATAACACATTAAGTCACTTACAGGGACAGCATAAGAGAATTGGGTTTACATTGCAGTTGCTAAAGCAGTGGAATGTGCTTAAAACGATGTTGGTGATGAAAGACTAAGTAGTGGAGGACTTGAACAGTAGTAAAGCAGAAGCATCTTTAACATTTACAGCAACAATCACAGTTTACAACAACATTCACAGTTTACAGCAACAGTCACAGTTTCAGCTACTATAGAATCTTCAAACCTCTTAAAATGAATCATCCCACATTTGGAGATCCCTATAGATAGTTGGCTTAAGCACATATGCTAGATCATACACTGAATCCAGTTGTAAAACTCAATCAAAGCTTGATACTCCACATTCCTATGAAACTTTCAACCTGCAATAGAGATCTCAGACTTTCAGATTCTGCATTATGATCTGTGAACCACGAACCATTATCAACATGGCAATGAAAATGCATGTTATTCACGTTTGATCTTATCACAATTCTATATGGTGAAGAATTACGTATTTTGAAAGACCTATGACAGAGTTTTAACTATATAAGAGCTGTGTATATCTATCCAAGATTACATTAGATCTGGATGGTTGCCACAGAAAGTTGTATATTGGACATGCTCTCATTCAGATGTAACTGGATATTTGTCACATATTATTTAAAATCGAGATCAAATGGAATTTGATCTCGCTTGATTAATCTTTCATCTTGAAATTAGTCAAGGTCCTCTATGGATGCGATATTGCTTTCACAAACCCTTCGACATCTTTGGTGAACCCGACATGAAAGTGTCGTAGAAATTTCAGGATGGGAGATACTTCAGCCTCTATTTCAGCTTCTTCTACAATTCCAGCTGCGTCTACTTCAATTCCATCAATGACTGCTGCGTCAAGTACTTCAACAGGGGATATAAAGCAGATTTTGTAGAATATGTCCATGTATATGCAGCTCCAAAATCAGTAGACACAATTGTATATGCAGCACCAGCAACAATTGTATCAATAGCAGTTGTCTCAGCAAAGGCAACTCTATTCGGAGCAGGAGAATGCAAACAGCGCGACTAAGGCTATTGAAGCAGTTGAGAATGAGAAGAAGCTATTTGACGGGCGTAATGTTTCAGCATATTTGAAGACATATGAGATCAAGATGGGGTTTTTTGGAGTTCCAGTTGGACTTATGAGTAAGTACTTCCTTCGTCTTGTCACACCCAGTTTGAGGGCAAAAGTGACTGATCTTTTTATTCAAAATACACATTGGCAAGATTTTAAGAAGGCCTTGAAAGAAGAATACTTCCTTGAGGACTTTGGTATGGCTACTCGGTGGTCATTCCGAGAGTGGGTCTACATGCTAAACAAAGGTCTAGCTGCTTCGGAGTTGATTCGAGAATTTGAGGAGAGGTATAGTCAGCTTGATGCCATTGAACAAAGAGCATTAGATGTTGAAAAAGTTGAGCTTTTATTGCAAGCTGCAGATCCTGCTCTTCAAGAAGAATTGGGTGAGCTTCTTGAGGATCGCACGAAGCCTATGGGTCTTAAAACGGATTGGCAGGATGCTTAGGATGCAGTCTCGACTTTGACCAAGAGGAGGATATGGAAGACTCGCCTACAGAATGGTTCCATGACACCTACACCATCATCAGCTCCTATCCCTGTTATTTCTTCTCCTCCTCAGCCAGTTTCTTGGCCTATGCCAGTACCTACTGTTTCCACTCCACCTATTCCTCCTGTTCCACGACCGATGCCTACACCTTCTGCTCCAAAACCATCCGCTCCATCGGTGCCTACCTCTCTTGATGACATAATCAAAGGCATAACAGATTTGACATTGGAGTCAGTCAAAGCGGAGTTGTTGGGAAAGTTGAAAGAGCAGTTTTCTTCGACTGCGCCTACTACTTCTTCTAGTGCTCCTACTGCACCTAGGAGTGCTCCTAGTGCACCTAGGAGAGATCGGAGATGTATTTGGTGCGATAGTACGAACCATCAGCATTCCAGGGATTGTGAATCTTTTCAGGATGCAAGGAGGAAGAATTTGGTATATTGGGGGCAATATGGTAAGATTTGGTTGACTGAGACAGGAGCTCCACTTGCTACCAACTTTGGTAAAGGTGGAATGAAGAAGTTAGTGGATGACATGGCTGCGCATACTTCTTATGTGACAGCTAGAGGTGATGCTTCTGCATATGGAGTCCAGATTGAGAAGGGATCATAGACTTAGTCAGCACTATGGACTTATGCTATGGAGACTGCAAACAAGGGAAAAATTCAGCAAACTGTTTTGACTAGTGCAGGCTCTAGCATCAGATCAGAGACAGGTTGGGACTCGCCTGTTGACAGGTATTCTATTTATGCTTATTTGGCTAAGTCTCATGGTGCAGATGTACTTGTTGAGGAGAAGCATAAGAGGGATGAAGAAAATCCAAGTGCAGCTAAGAAGACTAGAGGGGGTGAGTTTGTTACTCCACCTACTACAGGACCGTCTTCAAGACCAGGGCCAGATCGACAGATGGAAGATGCTCAAAAGAGAGAAAAGAGGGAAGAGCCTAGAGAGAGAAAGCAGCCAGGGTTTAGATTGATGTCCAATATTGAGACATCTACAAACATGAAGAAAATCTTTAACGACAAGATACTTGGCAGTGAGGTGACTTTCACTATTTCTGAGATTTTGGGCATCTCGAAAAGAGAGTTTCAGGATCAGTTTCAGGAGGTTTTGAAGAGGAAAAGACATGCATTGTCTACCACTGATACACAGGGAGTTTTGATTGGGGAGTTGGATGAGGATGAGGATGAGGTTATGGTTAAAAATGCTTTTGTTTTTCCGCAGGTAGAGAAGAGGGTTCATCCTATGCATTATACTGAAATTGATAAGCCTGTCTTGATACCGCGTAGTCACTTTTCGCGGAGCCATTGGGCTAGGGCAACTACAGAGACGATGGTAAAGATTGGAAAGAAACAGGTGCCTTATGTTGCATTGGTGGATCATGGTTCAGAGATTAACCTCATAGTTCTTGGAGTTTATGAGAGTAACAGATTGCCTATGGATGTAGAGCATGGGTGGCGTATGAGAGCCGCCAATAACACTGCAGGTGATTTGTATGCTGCCTGTCCTAGTTTCAGGGTTTCTATTGGTGATGTAGAGGAGGATTTTCATTTCTTTGTGCAGGATTCATGCTCTTATCCTATAATTCTTGGACAGCCATTCATCACAGAGATGCGCATGGAAACAAAGGTCATGGATGATGGATCTGCTTATGCACGGACTCACAGTAAAGATGGTATGAGAGCAGTTCAGTTTATGACTGTATGTGTGAACCATGTTAGAAACAGGGATACTCTCAGAGATGCACCTTTGCCCACTGTGAGGGATTCGGGTTTTAATTAGGTACCGCCGTTTCGCGAGACGACGGTGGTACAGAGGAAAGGAGATTGGAGCTCTCGCCTTCTGGCAGCAGTGTTTTCTCCTCCGGTTTTGTTGGGATTTCAGCAAACATTTCAATGAGTTATCAGAAGACTTCTAGGTTGCCTAGAGCTGCCAGGCACTGTATATGCAGGAAATATAAAAAATTAAAAAATGCAGGAATTTTGGAGGATGATGAGCACATAGATGGGATGTATGACAGTGTGATTTGTGCAGATACGATGACAGAGATGGGAGATATGCTGAAAACTGATATGCAGAATTGTCACAGTAATGTATTAGTGCAGTCCCTGGACATGTTTCATGAAATTGCAGATTTTATGTCACAGATTGAGTCAGAGGCTGAGGTAACTCAGCAAAGAGTGTTGAGTGCTGAAGAAATTCAGCAAACAGAGTTTCCAGCTGGTTATGATCAGCTTTCAGAGAGACAGAGGGCTGAAAGCTTTCAGCCAATAGAGTTTACTACTGAAATATTTCAGCATTCAGAGTTTAGGGCTGTTCCTATGCGGTCCATAGAGCAGAGGGTTGAGGATATTCAGCCATTGGAGTGCAGAATTGCTGATTTACAGCAAGATATGTGTAATGCAGAAGAGCATAATGAAGCCAAGGTTGACAGGAAATACAAAACTGTGGATAAGAAGGTGAAGCCGGTTGCTGTACGCTTCCAATTGACAGTGGTCAGCAAATAGAGAGGTCTGCTAAATAGCAAATTTTGAGGAATCCGGAGCATATTGGTCATAAATTTTCAGCACAGACTCTTGCTGAATTGAAAATTGGAAATGATGATTTTTTGTTACCCATAGAGAAGCAATGCTTTCAAGAGATGCTTGAGCGACATGGAAGGGGATTTGCTTTTTTCCCACATGAGATTGGATGTGTGAATCCTGATATTGTTGCTCCTATGGTCATTTTTACTATTCCTCATATTCCATGGAATCTTCGACCTATTCCAGTGCCTAAGGCACACTTGCCAAAGCTGATTGATTTATTGAATGAGACAATCAGGATGGGAATTCTTGAGCCTTCATCTGCACCATACTCAAATAGGTGTTTTACAGTGCCAAAGAAGAATGGTACTCTCGGATTTATTGAAGATATGCAGCCAGTGAACAGAGTTACTATCAGGAATGTTGGTATATGTCCAGTTGTGGATGAGTTTGCAGAAGCATTTGCTGGACGTGCCATCTATTCTTTAGGTGATTTGTATTCAGGATATGATCAGTTTCAGCTGGCTTTGGAAAGTAGGGACATAACCACCATGAGAACTCCTATTGGGCTTGTCAGGATATGTACCTTGCCTCAAGGTGCCACTAATTCTGTTGCGCATATGATGAATGCCATGCATAAGGTCCTTCGTGATTATATACCTCAGCTTACCATGCCTTTCTTGGATGATGTACCCATTAAGGGGTGTGCAGAAAAAGAGAAGAATGAGAGTCTAAATGAGCAGGGATGCAGATACTTTGTGGCTGATCATATTTCAGCATGTGAGAAGATTTTGGCTTGGTTAGAAGAAGTGAACTTGACACTTTCAGGGCAAAAATCTGTTTTTGGAGTGAATGAGGTTGTCATTGTTGGACATATGTGTGGATATTATGGCAGGAAACCCTCACCTGATAAGGTGAATGCTATAGGCAAGATTGCGGAGTATTGTTCTACCACTTCAGAGGTACAGAGACTTATTAGAGCTTGTGTGTTTTATATGATTTGGATACCTCATTTTGCACACATAGCAGATTGTTTGTATCAGCTGCTTCTAAAGGGGCATAAATTCTATTGGGATGAGAGCCACACTAGAGCCATGCGGAAATTGAAGAAGTTATTGCAGAATGCTCCTACTCTAAGGAAATCAGATTATAATTGTGGAAAGCCTATTGTATTGACAGTTGACACTAGTCCAATTGGCATAGGTTGGGCTGTGGGTCAAGATGATGCAGATGGAAATAGGTATGCTATTCGGTTTGGGGCAAAAGTCCTAAATGAGAGACAGAGGAGATATCCGTAAATCAAGAGGGAGTTATTGGGAATTGTCACGGCTCTCAAATGTGACAAGGAGTACTTTATTGGAGCTTCAGTTGTGGTAGAGACAGATTGCTTGCCATTGATTGGTATGATCACGAGTTGCTCTACTCCAGATATAGCCATGTTGAGATGGATTGCATACATCAAGTCATTAAATCCGGAATTTAAACATATAGCAGGGAAGGATAGTCCAGTGGCAGATATGTTGTCTAGAGCCAGATATGATGATGAGGAGACTCTACTTGCTGAAGAGGATGATGCAGAAATTTCAGCCACTATGGTTGATCATGTTTGTCATGTCTATGATATTTTGGCTTTCATAGAAGAACTCTATGTTGGAGATTGGTTGCAGATTGGCAGGTACCTTAGTACACTAAACAAAAGAGATGAATGGACAGATGAAGAGTTCAAGAAGATCAGAAGGAAAGCCTATGGTTATTTTCTCAAGGACGGATTTCTTTGGAAGCATCCGAAGAAAAGAGGCGGATTACCTTTGCGGGTTGTCTGCGATAGAGAGACACAGTTACAGGTGATGAGGGAGTTTCATGAGAGTCCTTGGGCTAGTCATAGAGGAGTGTGGGCTAGTTATGAGAAAATCAAGGAGAAATATTGGTGGAAAGGCATGTATAGAGATGTTTCTCACTTTGTTGAGACTTGCAAAGACTGCCAGATGTATTCGGTAGTGCGTCATCGAGATGAGCTTCATCCGACCTATCTGCTATGTATTCATTATAAGTGGGTAGTTGATTTGGTTACCATGCCTATGGGTCTATGGCAGATGAGGTACATTGTTTTGGCTAGAGAGGATCTTACCAATCATGTTGAGGGCAGATCTTTGAGAACGAAGACCACTAGTGCAGTGTGTAAGTTCTTATTGGAGGAAATTTTCTGCAGGTATGGTTGTGTGGGTAAGATCACTACGGATCGTGGTGAATTGGATGCAGATGAAGCTAGGGAGTTTTTCTCTCAGCTAGGAATCAAGTTGGCTTTAACCACAGCATACAATCCAGAGGGAAATGGGAAGAGTGAAAGAGGACATCCGCCGATAGTGAAAGCATTAGCCAAAGCATGCAGAGAACGGATTGGAGAATGGCCGAGACTTCTACCATTTGCTTTGTGGGCTGATCGTACGACTCATAGTGTTACCACAGGATATATGCCTGCAGAGTTGATGTATGGTCAGAAACCTGTTATGCCGACTGAGACTTGTGCTTTGACTTGGTCAGTTTTACCTTGGCAGGAGGATTTGACGAGAGAGGATCTCTTAGCTCTTCGGATTCGACAGTTGGAGAGGAGACCAGAGGATATTCAACTAGCGATTGATAGGTTGAAGGTTGCTAGACTAAGGAATAAGGACAGGTTTGACAGCAGGCATCGCTTGCGGCCTAGAGCAATAGAAGAGGGAGATTGGGTATTGGTCTTTGATAGCAGCCGTGAAAATCAGCATACTGCACTTCCGAAGATGGTGAAAAGATGGTTTGGGCCGTACATAGTCAGACATGTCTTTGATAATGCAACATATGAGTTGACAAAATTGGATGGGACAGTGCTTAGAGTGCCTATTGCTGGAAAAAGAATCAAGATTTTCAAGAAAAGAGATGATGAAGATTATGCATTGGAAGAATTTTCAAGAGAAGAGCAACAAGAAGAAACTCCAATGGAAGAGACAGATGATATGACAGATAATCTTGTTGATATACCGGAAATGCATAATGAAGAGATTGATCTGTTTGTGGATCTTGATGATAACGATCATGGGTAGTTGGCCCATCCGGAGGATGCGCGGGATTAGAGGGGGTGGATGTTGTATCGCTACGCATTCGAGGTGTGAAACCACCCAAAAGTTGTGTGTGTGATTTGATACTTTGTACATACTTAGCCATTATGTTTGCTCTTTCATTCTATGCAGAAAATATAGTGAAGAGGGTTTGGAGCAAGAGGAATTAATCAACAATGCTCTGGTTGGCATGTATGCTAAATGTGACATGCTTGTAGAAGAACAAGGAGTTTTTGGTAGACTGGTAACTCGAGATGCAATCTCATGGGCTGCACTTATTTCAAGATATGCTGATTATGGGCTTTGTGAGGATGTTTCCAACATCTACAACTGGATGGTATTTCTGCTGATGCTAGTACAATTGTTTACAGCCTAAAATCATGTAACATCATAGGAGCTTTAGTTACAAGCCGAGAACTCCATGTAGAGATATACAAAAGGGGACTAGATAATGAGTTTCATGTTGGCAATACACTTGTGGACATGTATAACAGTTGTGGTTGGGGTGCAGAAGCTTATCAAGTATTTGACAGACTTTCAGAACAGGGGAACATTTGGTCCAAAATGCAGATGACACAATTGCTAGATATTCTGGAAGATTATTGTGTTTTCAGAGACTAACAGTACTGTCATATTGATGGAGACACAAGAAGGGAAGATTGGGAAAGTGCTACTGATTCTTTTAACCAACCAGGCAGTGACAAGTTCATTGTCTTACTATCTACAAGGGCTGGAGGGTTGGAAATTAATATGGCAACGGCCGATGTTGTCATTCTTTATGATAGAGATTGGAATCCATAGGTCCATTTACAAGCTTAGGACCAAGCTCACTGGATTGGATAGAAGAAAGAGGTTCAAGTATTACAGTTTCAAACTCTGCTAACTATTGAAGAAAAAGGGATTGAATGCGCTTACAGGAAACAAGCATTAAATGCACTTGTAATCCAGCAAGGCCGACTTGCCTGAACAGAGAGCTGGGTGTACAGCCATATGATGAGGATTCAGGCACTGATGAATTGCGTTATGTCCAGATGTTTGTTTACAACACATCAATTCCAGTTACAGAGTGTTACCCAAATGGTGTTCAGGATGTGTACTTGAGACATCTTTGGTAGACTGATGTGAAATTTATCTTGGTGAACATATCAAGAGAGGAAATTGAGCTTCGTAAACCAGCTGTTGGGCTTTTGGGTGATGCAAGAATAGTTCTACAACAGCTAAATGCAGAGATAAAGGATGATTCTTTTTGTCATTGGTGATAGTCACCCTAGCTTGAGGCTATCAGAGAAAAGGCAACCAAGAATAGTGAAAGGATGCAGGAGTCTTTAAGCAAGGATGTGGTGCCTTTCAACTTCTGAGCTCCATTAAGAATAAACAAAGATGCACTAGCTGAATTGGGATCACCCTCACCTATACTTGTTTCGGAGGGTGCAAATACAATGGACATTGGCCAATCTGTGTTACCACAGAGAGAACCAAGAACACGTCTTGATGCTGGCACATGAGGTACGTCTTCTGCGCTACCCTAACAGCATCTCGAGACGGCATAGCATAGTGTGGTTTTCTATAACAGCGTCAAAATGGATCGAACATCACTCGCAGGTGCTTTGCTGCTACCCTTGATCGTCACTCTCTTCTTCGTGGCAGCGAATGCCAGGAGTTCCTGGAAACCTTGCAGCTCGATGGAGGATTATAGAGTGACTCTTAAGGATGTGAAGGTTAACCCTGACCCAATGGTGCGGGAGAGTTATGCACAAGCAGTAAATGGAAGGTACTAACCACTCGCAACCAGGTGAAGCTATTCTTGTCGCTCTCCATTTATATTGGCTAAAGGTGGAGGCCGCTGTTTACCTACGTGTGTATGAGAAAAAAAGGTGTGGCTAAAAAAAAAGGTGGCTTTTTCTGGAACAGAGGAGGGAGGCCTGGGGCGAACCCTGTCGAGCAAGATTCAGACGCTGATGATTGGGAAGTACGGAATTTCAAGCGCTGCTGAGGGAAAGAGAAAGAATTGGGGAAGGAAATCTAATTGGGGAGAAGATCGACTGTGGAGGAAGAAGGGACGACGCTGGAAATCGACAATAGGGGGGGGAAAAGCTCGCCTTGGGAATCATCATAGGAAAAACCTTACCTGAGGCTGCGATTGGGGCATGGAGGACGGCACATCGGCACACTCAACAGATTTTGGGACCTTGAACAAGACTCTTGCTATATCTGTGAAGAAAGACACATATTTGATGATCTAGGACGGAAGAAGGCAGACGACGCGGAAGAAGACGAAAGGAAAGAAGCAATCAGAAAGCCAAGCGGCCCAGCTCCAGAAGTATGACTGATGTAGATTTTGAAGAACTCCAGGGATTTATGGACTTGGGTTTCAACTTTAGCCAAGACGATATCATTCCACGAACAGTCGGCATGTTTCCTGTATTGAGACATCAGCGCGGAGAGGAGTAATTTCTAGTGGAAAGCTCAGATTTCACACTTTCAAGAATCAAAGCAATTTGAACTGAGGCATAATTAATACAAAAGCTTAGTCGTCTCCACAGCTCCCCAGTCGCAGTCATCCACTTGGGTCGTCTCACCTTCACCATTTCAGAGGTCTTTCTCTCTAGGACCGCATTACTGCTGTCCAGGACAAATAAGAAGTCTTACCCATTGCACATACTTTGAAGTCTCTCTCAGCTAAACAAACAACTGAATTTGCTTAATGCTCAGAAATTCATCATCCATGTACTTGATGATAGCTGCCGCCTCTTCATTCAGCCCATGTTGTGGACATGATCCAGAAAAAGATTCAGGAATTTTGAGAACAGTGCACCTTTGAAAAGTCCATGTGAGCCACATGGTTACAGATTTTAATAACACATTAAGTCACTTACAGGGACAGCATAAGAGAATTGGGTTTACATTGCAGTTGCTAAAGCAGTGGAATGTGCTTAAAACGATGTTGGTGATGAAAGACTAAGTAGTGGAGGACTTGAACAGTAGTAAAGCAGAAGCATCTTTAACATTTACAGCAACAATCACAGTTTACAGCAACAGTCATTGTTTACAGCAACAGTCACAGTTTCAGCTACTATAGAATCTTCAAAACCTCTTAAAATGAATCATCCCACATTTGGAGATCCCTATAGATAGTTGGCTTAAGCACATATGCTAGATCATACACTGAATCCAGTTGTAAAACTCAATCAAAGCTTGATACTCCACATTCCTATGAAACTTTCAACCTGCAACAGAGATCTCAGACTTTCAGATTCTGCATTATGATCTGTGAACCACGAACCATTATCAACATGGCAATGAAAATGCATGTTATTCACGTTTGATCTTATCACAATTCTATATGGTGAAGAATTACGTATTTTGAAAGACCTATGACAGAGTTTTAACTATACAAGAGCTGTGTATATCTATCCAAGATTACATTAGATCTGGATGGTTGCCACAGAAAGTTGTATATTGGACATGCTCTCATTCAAATGTAACTGGATATTTGTCACATATTATTTAAAATCGCGATCAAATGGAATTTGATCTCGCTTGATTCATCTTTCATCTTGAAATTAGTCAAGGTCCTCTATGGATATGATATTGCTTTCACAAACCCTTCGACATCTTTGGTGAACCCAACATGAAAGCGTCGTAGAAATTTCAGGATGGGAGATACTTCAGCCTCTATTTCAGCTTCTTCTACAATTCCAGCTGCGTCTACTTCAGCTCCATCAATGACTGCTGCGTCAAGTACTTCAACAGGGGATATAAAGCAGATTTTGTAGAATATGTCCATGTATATGCAGCTCCAAAATCAGTAGACACAATTGTATATGCAGCAGCAGCAACAATTGCATCAATAGCAGTTGTCTCAGCAAAGGCAACTCTATTCGGAGCAGGAGAATGCAAACAGCGCGACTAAGGCTATTGAAGCAGTTGAGAATGAGAAGAAGCTATTTGACGGGCGTAATGTTTCAGCATATTTGAAGACATATGAGATCAAGATGGGGTTTTTTGGAGTTCCAGCTGGACTTATGAGTAAGTACTTCCTTCATCTTGTCACACCCGCTTTGAGGGCAAAAGTGACTGATCTTTTTATTCAAAATACACATTGGCAAGATTTTAAGAAGGCCTTGAAAGAAGAATACTTCCTTGAGGACTTTGGTATGGCTACTCGGTGGTCATTCCGAGAGTGGGTCTACATGCTAATAAAGGTCTAGCTGCTTCGGAGTTGATTCGAGAATTTGAGGAGAGGTATAGTCAGCTTGATGCCATTGAACAAAGAGCATTAGATGTTGAAAAAGTTGAGCTTTTCTTGCAAGCTGCAGATCCTGCTCTTCAAGAAGAATTGGGTGAGCTTCTTGAGGATCGCACGAAGCCTATGGGTCTTAAAACGGATTGGCAGGATGCTTAGGATGCAGTCTCGACTTTGACCAAGAGGAGGATATGGAAGACTCGCCTACATAATGGTTCCATGACACCTACACCATCATCAGCTCCTTTCCCTGTTATTTCTTCTCCTCCTCAGCCAGTTTCTTGGCCTATGCCAGTACCTACTGTTTCCACTCCACCTATTCCTCCTGTTCCACGACCGATGCCTACACCTTCTGCTCCAAAACCATCCGCTCCATCGGTGCCTACCTCTCTTGATGACATAATCAAAGGCATAACAGATTTGACATTGGAGTCAGTCAAAGCGGAGTTGGTGGGAAAGTTGAAAGAGCAGTTTTCTTCGACTGTGCCTACTACTTCTTCTAGTGCTCCTACTGCACCTAGGAGTGCTCCTAGTGCACCTAGGAGAGATCGGAGATGTATTTGGTGCGATAGTACGGACCATCAGCATTGCAAGGATTGTGAATCTTTTCAGGATGCAAGGAGGAAGAATTTGGTATATTGGGGGCAAGATGGTAAGATTTGGTTGACTGAGACAGGAGCTCCACTTGCTACCAACTTTGGTAAAGGTGGAATGAAGAAGTTAGTGGATGACATGGCTGCGCATACTTCTTATGTGATAGCTAGAGGTGATGCTTCTGCATATGGAGTCCAGATTGAGAAGGGATCAGAGACTTAGTCAGCACTATGGACTTATGCTATGGAGACTGCAAACAAGGGGAAAATTCAGCAAACTGTTTTGACTAGTGCAGGCTCTAGCATCAGATCAGAGACAGGTTGGGACTCGCCTGTTGACAGGTATTCTATTTATGCTTATTTGGCTAAGTCTCATGGTGCAGATGTACTTGTTGAGGAGAAGCATAAGAGGGATGAAGAAAATCCAAGTGCAGCTAAGAAGACTAGAGGGGGTGAGTTTGTTACTCCACCTACTGCAGGACCGTCTTCAAGACCAGGGCTAGATCGACAGATGGAAGATGCTCAAAAGAGAGAAAAGAGGGAAGACCCTAGAGAGAGAAAGCAGTCAGGGTTTAGATTGATGTCCGATATTGAGACATCTACAGACATGAAGAAAATCTTTAACGACAAGATACTTGGCAGTGAGGTGACTTTCACTATTTCTGAGATTTTGGGCATCTCGAAAAGAGAGTTTCAAGATCAGTTTCAGGAGGTTTCGAAGAGGAAAAGACATGCATTGTCTACCACTGATACAGAGGGAGTTTTGATTAGGGAGTTGGATGAGGATGAGGATGAGGTTATGGTTGAAAATGCTTCTGTTTTTCCGCAGGTAGAGAAGAGGGTTCAGCCTATGCATTATGCTGAAATTGATGAGCTTGTCTTGATACCGCGTAGTCACTTTTCGCGGAGCCATTGGGCTAGGGCAACTACAGAGACGATGGTAAAGATTGGAGAGAAACAGGTGCCTTATCTTGCATTGGTGGATCATGGTTCAGAGATTAATCTCATAGTTCATGGAGTTTATGAGAGTAACAGATGGCCTATGGATGTAGAGCATGGGTGGCGTATGAGAGCCGCCAATAACACTGCAGGTGATTTGTATGCTGCCTGTCCTAGTGTCAGGGCTTCTATTGGTGATGTAGAGGAGGATTTTCATTTCTCTGTGCAGGATTCATGCTCTTATCCTATAATTCTTGGACAGCCATTCATCACAGAGATGCGCATGGAAACAAAGGTCATGGATGATGGATCTGCTTATGCATGGATTCGCAGTTAAGTTGGTATGAGAGTAGTTCAGTTTATGACTATATGTGTGAACCATGTTAGAAATAGAGATACTCTCAGAGATGCACCTTTGCCCACTGTGAGGGATTCAGGTTTTCATTAGGTACCGCCGTTTCGCGAGACGACGGTGGTACAGAGCAGAGGAGATTGGAGTTCTCGCCTCCTGGCAGCAGTGTTTTCTCCTCTGGTTTTGTTGGGATTTCAGCAAACAGTTCAATGAGTTATCAGAAGACTTCTAGGTTGCCTAGAGCTGCCAGGCAGTGTATATGCAGGAAAGATAAAAATTTGAAAAATGCAGGAATTTTGGAGGATGATGAACACATAGATGGGATGTATGACAGTGTGATTTGTGCAGATACGATGACAGAGATGGGAGATATGTTGAAAACTGATATGCAGAATTGTCACAGTAATGTATTAGTGCAATCCCTGGACATGTTTCATGAAATTGTAGATTTTATGTCACAGATTGAGTCAGAGGCTGAGGTAACTCAGCAAAGAGTGTTGAGTGCTGAAGAAATTCAGCAAACAGAGTTTCCAGCTGGTTATGATCAGCTTTCAGAGAGACAGAGGGCTGAAAGCTTTCAGCCAATAGAGTTTACTGCTGAAATATTTCAGCATTCAGAGTTTAGGGCTGTTCCTATGCAGTCCATAGAGCATAGGGCTGAGGATATTCAGCCATTGGAGTGCAGAATTGTTGATTTACAGCAAGATATGTGTAATGCAGAAGAGCATAATGAAGCCAGGGTTGACACGAAATACAAAACTGTGGATAAGAAGGTGAAGCCGGTTGCTGTACGCTTCCATCTGACAGTGATTAGCAAATAGAGAGGTCTGCTAAACAGCAAATTTTGAGGAATCCGGAGCATATTGGTCATAAATTTTCAGCAGAGACTCTTGCTGAATTGAAAATTGGAAATGATGATTTTTTGTTACCCATAGAGAAGCAATGCTTTCAGGAGATGCTTGAGCGACATGGAAGGGGATTTGCTTTTTTCCCACATGAGATTGGATATGTGAATCCTGATATTGTTGCTCCTATGGTCATTTTTACTATTCCTCATATTCCATGGAATCTTTGACCTATTCCAGTGCCTAAGGCAGACCTGCCAAAGCTGATTGATTTATTGAATGAGAAAATCAGGATGGGAATTCTTGAGTCTTCATCTGCACCATACTCAAACAGGTGGTTTACAGTGCCAAAGAAGAATGGTACTCTCCGATTTATTCAGGATATGCAGCCAGTGAACAGAGTTACTATCAGGAATGTTGGTATAGGTCCAGTTGTGGATGAGTTTGCAGAAGCATTTACTGGACGTCCCATCTATTCTTTAGGTGATTTGTATTCAGGATATGATCAGTTTCAGCTGGCTTTGGAAAGCAGGGATATAACCATCATGAGAACTCCTATTGGGCTTGTCAGGATGTGTACCTTGCCTCAAGGTGCCACTAATTCTGTTGCGCAGATGATGAATGCCATGCATAAGGTCCTTCGTGATTACATACCTCAGCTTACCATGCTTTTCTTGGATGATGTACCCATTAAGGGGTGTGCAGAAGAAGAGAAGAATGAGAGTCTAAATGACCAGGGATGCAGATACTTTGTGGCTGATCATATTTCAGCATGTGAGAAGATTTTGGCCAGGTTAGAAGAAGTGAACTTGACACTTTCAGGGCAAAAATTTGTTTTTGGAGTGAATGAGGTTGTCATTGTTGGACATATGTGTGGATATTATGGCAG
Source organism: Lygodium microphyllum (assembly GCF_053477565.2). Classification (NCBI taxonomy): domain Eukaryota; kingdom Viridiplantae; phylum Streptophyta; class Polypodiopsida; order Schizaeales; family Lygodiaceae; genus Lygodium; species Lygodium microphyllum. The sequence goes on from NC_141162.1 coordinate 49,949,377, forward strand.
GAAACCCTCACCTGATAAGGTGAATGCTATAGGCAAGATTGCGGAGTATTGTTCTACCACTTCAGAGGTACGGAGATTCATTGGAGCTTGTGTGTTTTATATGATTTGGATACCTCATTTTGCACACATAGCAGATTGTTTGTATCAGCTGCTTCGAAAGGGGCAGAAATTCTATTGGGATGAGAGCCACACTAGAGCCATGCGGAAATTGAAGAAGTTATTGCAAAATGCTCCTACTCTCAGGAAAGCGGATTATAATTGTGGAAAGCCTATTGTATTAACAGTTGACACTAGTCCAATTGGCATAGGTTGGGCTGTGGGTCAAGATGATGCAGATGGAAATAGGTATGCTATTCGGTTTGGGGCAAAAGTCCTAAACGAGAGACAGAGGAGATATCCGCAAATCAAGAGGGAGTTATTGGGAATTGTCACGGCTCTCAAATGTGACAAGGAGTACTTTATTGGAGCTTCAATTGTGGTAGATACAGATTGCTTGCCATTGATTGGTATGATCAGGAGTTACTCTACTCCAGATATAGCCATGTTGAGATGGATTGCATACATCAAGTCATTAAATCCAGAATTTAAACATATAGCAGGGAAGGATAGTCCAGTGGCAGATATGTTGTCTAGAGCCCGATATGATGATGAGGAGACTCTACATGCTGAAGAGGATGATGCAGAAATTTCAGCCACTATGGTTGATCATGTTTGTCATGTCTATGATATTGTGGCTTTCATAGAAGAACTCTATGTTGGAGATTGGTTGCAGATTGGCAGGTACCTTAGTACACTAAACAAAAGAGATGAATGGACAGATGAAGAGTTCAAGAAGATCATAAGGAAAGCCTATGGTTATTTTCTCAAGGACGGATTTCTTTGGAAGCATCCGAAGAAAAGAGGCGGATTACCTTTGCGGGTTGTCTACGAGATAGAGAGACACAGTTGCAGGTGATGAGGGAGTTTCATGAGAGTCCTTGGGCTGGTCATAGAGGAGTGTGGGCTAGTTATGAGAAAATCAAAGAGAAATATTGGTGGAAAGGCATGTATAGAGATGTTTCTCACTTTGTTGAGACTTGCAGAGACTGCCAAATGTATTCGGTAGTGCGTCATCGAGATGAGCTTCATCCGACCTATCCGCTATGCATTCATTATAAGTGGGTAGTTGATTTGGTTACCATGCCTATGGGTCTATGGCAGATGAGGTACATTGTTTTGGCTAGAGAGGATCTTACCAATCATGTTGAGGGCAGATCTTTGAGAACGAAGACCACTAGTGCAATGTGTAAGTTCTTATTAGAGGAAATTTTCTGCAGGTATGGTTGTGTGGATAAGATCACTACGGATCGTGGTGAATTGGATGCAGATGAAGCTAGGGAGTTTTTCTCTCAGCTAGGAATCAAGTTGGCTTTAACCACAGCATACAATCCAGAGGGAAATGGGAAGAGTGAAAGAGGACATCCGCCGATAGTGAAAGCATTAGCCAAAGCATGCAGAGAACGGATTGGAGAATGGCCAAGACTTCTACCATTTTCTTTGTGGGCTGATCATACGACTCATAGTGTTACCACAGGATATATGCCTGCAGAGTTGATGTATGGTCAGAAACCTGTTATGCCAACTGAGACTTGTGCTTTGACTTGGTCAGTTTTACCTTGGCAGGAGGATTTGATGAGAGAGGAGATCTTAGCTCTTCGGATTCGACAGTTGGAGAGGAGACCAGAGGATACTCAGCTAGCGATTGACAGGTTGAAGGTTGCTAGACTAAGGAATAAGGACTGGTTTGACAGCACGCATCGCTTGCGGCCTAGAGCAATAGAAGAGGGAGATTGGGTATTGGTCTTTGATAGCAGCCTTGAAAATCAGCATACTACACTTCGAAAGATGGTGAAAAGATGGTTTGGGCCGTACATAGTCAAACATGTCTTTGATAATGCAACATATGAGTTGATAGAATTGGATGGGACAGTGCTTAGAGTGCCTATTGCTGGAAAAAGAATCAAGATTTTCAAGAAAAGAGATGATGAAGATTATGCATTGGAAGAATTTTCAAGAGAAGAGCAACGAGAAGAAACTCCAATGGAAGAGACAGATGATATGACAGATAATCTTGTTGATATACCGGAAATGCATAATGAAGAGATTGATCTGTTTGTGGATCTTGAGGATGCGCAGGATTAGAGGGGGTGGATGTCGTATCGCTGTGCATTCGAGGTGTGAAACCACCCAAAAGTTGTGTGTGTGATTTGATACTTTGTACATACTTAGTCGTTATGTTTGCTCTTTCATTCTATGCGGAAAATATAGTGAAGAGGGTTTGGAGCAAGAGGAATTAATCAACAATGCTCTGGTTGACATGTATGCTAAATGTGACATGCTTGTAGAAGAACAGGGAGTTTTTGGTAGACTGGTAACTCGAGATGCAATCTCATGGGCTGCACTTATTTCAAGATATGCTGATTATGGACTTTGTGAGGATGTTTCCAACATCTACAACTGGATGATATTTCTGCTGATGCTAGTACAATTGTTTACAGCCTAAAATCATGTAACATCATAGGAGCTTTAGATACAAGCCGAGAACTCCATGTAGAGATATACAAAAGGGAACTAGATAATGAGTTTCATGTTGGCAATACACTTGTGGACATGTATATCAGTTGTGGTTGGGCTGCAGAAGCTTATCAAGTATTTGACAGACTTTCAGAACAGGGGAACATCTGGTCCAAAATACAGATGACACAACTGCTAGATATTCTGGAAGATTATTGTGTTTTCAGAGACTAACAGTACTGTCATATTGATGGAGACACAAGAAGGGAAGATTGGGAAAGTGCTACTGATTCTTTTAACCAACCAGGCAGTGACAAGTTCATTGTCTTACTATCTACAAGGGCTGGAGGGTTGAAAATTAATATGGCAACGACCGATGTTGTCATTCTTTATGATAGAGATTGGAATCCATAGGTCGATTTACAAGCTTAGGACCAAGCTCACTAGATTGGACAGAAGAAAGAGATTCAAGTATTACAGTTTTAAATTGTGCTAACTATTGAAGAAAAAGGGATTGAATGTGCTTACAGGAAACAAGCATTAAATGCACTTGTAATCCAGCAAGGCCGACTTGCTGAACAGAGAGCTGGGTGTACAGCCATATGATGAGGATTGAGGCACTGATGAATTGCGTTATGTCCAGATGTCTGTTTACAACACATCAATTCCAGTTACAGAGCGTTACCCAAATGGTGTTCAGGATGTGTACTTGAGACATCTTTGGTGGACTGATGTGAAATTTATCTTGGTGAACATATCAAGAGAGGAAATTGAGCTTCGTAAACCAGCTGTTGGGCTTTTGGGTGATGCAAGAATAGTTCTACAACAGCTAAATGCAGAGATAAAGGATGATCATTTTTGTCCTTGGTGATAGTCACCCTAGCTTGAGGCTATCAGAGAAAAGGCAACCAAGAATAGTGAGAGGATGCAGGAGTCTTTAAGCAAGGATGTGGTGCCTTTCAACTTCTGAGCTCCATTAAGAATAAACAAAGATGCACTAGCTGAATTGGGATCACCCTCACCTATACTTGTTTCAGAGGGTGCAAATACAATGGACATTGGCCAATCTGTGTTACCATAGACAGAACCAAGAACACGTTTTGATGCTGGCACATGAGGTACGTCTTCTGCGCTACCCTAGCAGCATCTCGAGACGGCATAGCACACTGTGGTTTTCTATAACAGCGTCAGAATGGATCGGACATCACTCGCAGGTGCTTTGCTACTACCCTTGATCGTCACTCTCTTCTTCGTGGCAGCGAATGCCACGAGTTCCTGGAAACCTTGCAGCTCGATGGAGGATTACAGAGTGACTATTAAGGATTTGAAGGTTAACCCTGACCCAATGGTGCGGGAGAGTTATGCACAAGCAGTAAATGGAAGGTACTAACCACTCGCAACCAGGTGAAGCTATTCTTGTCGCTCTCCATTTATATTGGCTAAAGGTGGAGGCCGTTGTTTACCTGCGTGTGTCTGAGAAAAAAAGGTGTGGCTAGAAAAAAAGGTGGCTTTTTCTGGAACGGAGGAGGGAGGCCTGGGGCGAACCCTGTCGAGCAAGATTCAGACGCTGATGATTGGGATGTACGAAATTTCAAGCGCTGCTGAGGGAAAGAGAAAGAATTGGGGAAGGAAATCTAATTGGAGAGAAGATCGACTGTGGAGGAAGAAGGGACGACGCTGGAAATCGACAATAGGGGGGGGGAAAGCTCGCCTTGGGAATCATCATAGGAAAAAGCTTACCTGAGGCTGCGATTGGGGCATGGAGGATGGCAGATCGGCACACTTAACAGATTTTGGGACCTTGAACAAGACTCTTGCTATATCTGTGAAGAAAGGCGCATATTTGATGATCTAGGATGGAAGAAGGCAGACGACGCGAAAGAAGAGGAAAGGAAAGAAGCAATCAGAAAGCCAAGCGGCCCAGCTCCAGAAGTATGACTGATGTAGATTTTGAAGAACTCCAGGGATTTATGGACTTGGGTTTCAACTTTAGCCAAGAAGATATCATTCCACGAACAGTTGGCATGTTTCCTGTATTGAGACATCAGCGCGGAGAGGAGTAATTTCTAGTGGAAAGCTCAGATTTCACACTTTCAAGAATCAAAGCAATTTGAACTGAGGCATAATTAATACAAAAGCTTAGTCGTCTCCACAGCTCCCCAGTCGCAGTCATCCACTTGGGTCGTCTCACCTTCACCATTTCAGAGGTCTTTCTCTCCAGGACCGCATTACTGTTGTCCAGGACAAACAAGAAGTCTTACCCATTGCACATACTTTGAAGTCTCTCTCAGCTAAACAAACAGTTGAATTTGCTTAATGCTTAGAAATTCATCATCCATGTACTTGATGATAGCTGCCGCCTCTTCGTTCAGCCCATGTTGTGGACATGATCCAGAAAAAGATTCAGGAATTCTGAGAACAGTGCACATTCGAAAAGTCCATGTGAGACACATGGTTACAGATTTTAATAACACATTAAGTCACTTACAGGGACAGCATAAGAGAATTGGGTTTACATTGCAGTTGCTAAAGCAGTGGAATGTGCTTAAAAAGATGTTGGTGAGGAAAGACTAAGTAGTGGAGAACTTGAACAGCAGTAAAGCAGAAGCATCTTTAACATTTACAGCAACAATCACAGTTTACAGCAACAGTCACTGTTTACAGCAACAGTCACAGTTTCAGCTACTATAGAATCTTCAAACCTCTTAAAATGAATCATCCCACATTTGGAGATCCCTATAGATAGTTGGCTTAAGCACATATGCTAGATCATACACTAAATCCAGTTGTAAAACTCAATCAACACTTGATACTCCACATTCCTATGAAACTTTCAACCTACAACAGAGATCTCAGACTTTCAGATTCTGCATTATGATCTGTGAACCACGAGCCATTATCAACATGGCAATGAAAATGCATGTTATTCACGTTTGATCTTATCACAATTCTATATGGTGAAGAATTACATATTTTGAAAGACCTATGACAGAGTTTTAACTATACAAGAGCTGTGTATATCTATCCAAGATTACATTAGATCTGGATGGTTGCCACAGAAAGTTGTATATTGGACATGCTCTCATTCAGATGTAACTGGATATTTGTCACATATTATTTAAAATTGAGCTTTCAAATGGAATTTGATCGACGTGAAAGCGTCGTAGAAATTTCAGGATGGGAGATACTTCAGCCTCTATTTCGGCTTCTTCTACAATTCCAGCTGCGTCTACTTCAGCTCCATCAATGACTGCTGCGTCAAGTACTTCAACAGAGGATCTAAAGCAGATTTTGCAGAATATGTCCATGTATATGCAGCTCCAAACCAGCAGACACAATTGTATATGCAGCAGCAGCAACAATTACATCAACAGCAGTTGTCTCACCAAAGGCAACTCTATTCGGAGCAGGAGAATGCAAACAGCGCGACTAAGGCTATTGAAGCAGTTGAGAATGAGAAGAAGCTATTTGACAGGCGTAATGTTTCAGCATATTTGAAGACATATGAGATCAAGATGGGGTTTTTTGGAGTTCCAGCTGGACTTATGAGTAAGTACTTCCTTCGTCTTGTCACACCCGCTTTGAGGGCAAAAGTGACTGATCTTTTTATTCAAAATACACATTGGCAAGATTTTAAGAAGGCCTTGAAAGAAGAATACTTCCTTGAGGACTTTGGTATGGCTACTCGGCGGTCATTCCGAGAGTGGGTCTACATGCCAAACAAAGGTCTAGCTGCTTCAGAGTTGATTCGAGAATTTGAGGAGAGGTATAGTCAGCTTGATGCCATTGAACAAAGAGCATTAGATGTTGAAAAAGTTGAGCTTTTCTTGCAAGTTGCAGATCCTGCTCTTCAAGAAGAATTGGGTGAGCTTCTTGAGGATCGCACGAAGCCTATGGGTCTTAAAACGGATTGGTAGGATGCTCAGGATGCAGTCTCGACTTTGACCAAGAGGAGGATATGGAAGACTCGCCTACAGAATGGTTCCATGACACCTACACCATCATTAGCTCCTATGCCTGCTTCTATCCCTCTTATTTCTTCTCCTCATCAGCCAGTTTCTTGGCCTATGCCAGTACCTAATGTTTCCACTCCACCTATTCCTCCTGTTCCACGACCGATGCCTACACCTTCTGCTCCAAAACCATCCGCTCCATCGGTGCCTACCTCTCTTGATGACATAATCAAAGGCATAATAGATTTGACACTGGAGTCAGTCAAAGCGGAGTTGGTGGGAAAGTTGAAAGAGCAGTTTGCTTCGACTGTGCCTACTACTTCTTCTAGTGCTCCTACTGCACCTAGGACAGATCGGAGATGTATTTGGTGCGATAGTACGGACCATCAACATTGCAGGGATTGTGAATCTTTTTAGGATGCAAGGAGGAAGAATTTGGTATATTGGGGGCAAGATGGTAAGATTTGGTTGACTGAGACAGGAGCTCCACTTGCTACCAACTTTGGTAAAGGTGGAATGAAGAAGTTAGTGGATGACATGGCTGCGCGTACTTCTTATGTGACAGCTAGAGGTGATGCTTCTGCATATGGAATCCAGATTGAGAAGGGATCAGAGACTCAGTCAGCACTATGGACTTATGCTATGGAGACTGCAAACAAGTGGAAAATTCAGCAAACTGTTTTGACTAGTGCAGACTCTAGCATCAGATCAGAGACAGGTTGGGACTCGCCTGTTGACAGGTATTCTATTTATGCTTATTTGGCTAAGTCTCATGGTGCAGATGTACTTGTTGAGGAGAAGCTTAAGAGGGATGAAGAAAATCCAAGTGCAGCTAAGAAGACTAGAGGGGGTGAGTTTGTTACTCTACCTACTACAGGACCGTCATCAAGACCAGGGCTAGATCGACAGATGGAAGATGCTCAAAAGAGAGAAAAGAGGCAAGAGCCTAGAGAGAGAAAGCAGCCAGGGTTTAGATTGATGTCCGATATTGAGACATCTACAGACATGAAGAAAATCTTTAACGACAAGATACTTGGCAGTGAGGTGACTTTCACTATTTCTGAGATTTTGGGCATGTCGAAAAGAGAGTTTCAGGATCAGTTTCAGGAGGTTTGGAAGAGGAAAAGACATGCATTGTCTACCACTGATACACAGGGAGTTTTGATTGGGGAGTTGGATGAGGATGAGGATGAGGTTATGGTTGAAAATGCTTTTGTTTTTTCGCAGGTAGAGAAGAGGGTTCAGCCTATGCATTATGCTGAAATTGATGAGCCTGTCTTGATACCGCGTAGTCACTTTTCGCGGAGCCATTGGGCTAGGGCAACTACAGAGACGATGGTAAAGATTGGAGAGAAACAGGTGCCTTATGTTGCATTGGTGGATCATGGTTTAGAGATTAATCTCATAATTCATGGAGTTTATGAGAGTAACAGATGGCCTATGGATGTAGAGCATGGGTGGCGTATGAGAGCCGCCAATAACACTGCAGGTGATTTGTATGCTGCCTGTCTTAGTGTCATGGTTTCTATTGGTGATGTAGAGGAGGATTTTCATTTCTTTGTGTTGGATTCATGCTCTTATCCTATAATTCTTGGACAGCCATTCATCACAGAGATGCGCATGGAAACAAAGGTCATGGATGATGGATCTGCTTATGCACGGATTCGCAGTAAAGATGGTATGAGAGCAGTTTAGTTTATGACTGTATGTGTGAACCATGTTAGAAACAGGGATACTCTCAGAGATGCACCTTTGCCCACTGTGAGGGATTCGGGTTTTCATTAGGTACCGCCGTTTCGCGAGACGACGGTGGTACAGAGGAAAGGAGATTGGAGTTCTTGCCTCCTGGCAGCAGTGTTTTCTCCTCCGGTTTTGTTGGGATTTCAGCAAACATTTCAATGAGTTATCAGAAGACTTCTAGGTTGCCTAGAGCTGCCAGGCACTGTATATGCAGGAAAGATAAAAATTTGAAAAATGCAGGAATTTTGGAGGATGATGAGCACATAGATGGGATGTATGACAGTGTGATTTGTGCAGATACGATGACAGAGATGGGAGATATGCTGAAAACTGATATGCAGAATTGCCACAGTAATGTATTAGTGCAGTCCCTGGACATGTTTCATGAAATTGCAGATTTTATGTCACAGATTGAGTCAGAGGCTGAGGTAACTCAGCAAAGAGTCTTGAGTGCTGAAGAAATTCAGCAAACAGAGTTTCCAGCTGGTTATGATCAGCTTTCAGAGAGACAGAGGGCTGAAAGCTTTCAGCCAATAGAGTTTACTGCTGAAATATTTCAGCATTCAGAGTTTAGGGCTGTTCCTATGCAGTCCATAGAGCAGAGGGCTAAGGATATTCAGCCATTGGAGTGCAGAATTGCTGATTTACAGCAAGATGTGTAATGCAGACGAGGATAATGAAGCCAGGGTTGACACGAAATACAAAACTGTGGATAAGAAGGTGAAGCCGGTTGCTGTACGCTTCCAATTGACAGTGATCAGCAAATAGAGAGGTCTACTAAACAGCAAATTTTGAGAAATCCGGAGCATATTGGTCATAAATTTTCAGCAGAGACTCTTGCTGAATTCAAAATTGGAAATGATGATTTTTTGTTACCCATAGAGAAGCAATGCTTTCAAGAGATGCTTGAGCGACATGGAAGGGGATTTGCTTTTTTCCCACATGAGATTGGATGTGTGAATCCTGATATTGTTTCTCCTATGGTGATTTTTACTATTCCTCATATTCCATGGAATCTTTGACCTATTCCAGTGCCTAAGGCACACCTGCCAAAGCTGATTGATTTATTGAATGAGACAATCAGGATGGGAATTCTTGAGCCTTCATCTGCACCATACTCAAACAGGTGGTTTACAGTGCCAAAGAAGAATGGTACTCTCCGATTTATTCAGGATATGCAGTCAGTGAACAGAGTTACTATCAGGAATGTTGGTATAGGTCCAGTTGTGGATGAGTTTGCAGAAGCATTTGCTGGACGTGCCATCTATTCTTTAGGTGATTTGTATTCAGGATATGATCAGTTTCAGCTGGCTTTGGAAAGTAGGAACATAACCACCATGAGAACTCCTATTGGGCTTGTCAGGATGTGTACCTTACCTCAAGGTGCCACTAATTCTGTTGCGCATATGATGAATGCCATGCATAAGGTCCTTCGTGATTACATACCTCAGCTTACGATGCCTTTCTTGGATGATGTACCCATTAAGGGGTGTGCAGAGAAAGAGAAGAATGAGAGTCTAAATGAGCAGGGATGCAGATACTTTGTGGCTGATCATATTTTAGCATGTGAGAAGATTTTGGCTAGGTTAGAAGAAGTGAACTTGACACTTTCAGGGCAAAAATCTATTTTTGGAGTGAATGAGGTTGTCATTGTTGGACATATGTGTGGATATTATGGCAGGAAACCCTCACCTTATAAGGTGAATGCTATAGGCAAGATTGCGGAGTATTGTTCTACCACTTCGGAGGTACGGAGATTCATTGGAGCTTGTGTGTTTTATATGATTTGGATACCTCATTTTGCACACATAGCAGATTGTTTGTATCAGCTGCTTCGAAAGGGGCAGAAATTCTATTGGGATGAGAGCCACACTAGAGCCATGCGGAAATTGAAGAAGTTATTGCAGAATGCTCCTACTCTCAGGAAAGCGGATTATAATTGTGGAAAGCCTATTGTATTGACAGTTGACACTAGTCCAATTGGCATAGGTTGGGCTTTGGGTCAAGATGATGCATATGGAAATAGGTATGCTATTCGGTTTGGGGCGATAGTCCTAAACGAGAGACATAGAAGATATCTGCAAATCAAGAGGGAGTTATTGGGAATTATCACAGCTCTCAAATGTGACAAGGAGTACTTTATTGGAGCTTCAGTTGTGGTAGATACAGATTGCTTGCCATTGATTGGTATGATCACGAGTTGCTCTACTCGAGATATAGCCATGTTGAGATGGATTGCATACATCAAGTCATTAAATCCGGAATTTAAACATATAGCAGGGAAGGATAGTCCAATGGCAGATATGTTGTCTAGAGCCAGATATGATGATGAGGAGACTCTACTTGCTGAAGAAGATGATGCAGAAATTTCAGCCACTATGGTTGATCATGTTTGTCATGTCTATGATATTGTGGCTTTCATAGAAGAACTCTATGTTGGAGATTGGTTGCAGATTGGCAGGTACCTTAGTACACTAAACAAAAGAGATGAAGGGACAGATGAAGAGTTCAAGAAGATCATAAGGAAAGCCTATGGTTATTTTCTCAAGGACGGATTTCTTTGGAAGCATCCGAAGAAAAGAGGCGGATTACCTTTGCGGGTTGTCTGCGATAGAGAGACATAGTTACAGGTGATGAGGGAGTTTCATGAGAGTCCTTGGGCTGGTCATAGAGGAGTGTGGGCTAGTTATGAGAAAATCAAGGAGAAATATTGGTGGAAAGGCATGTATAGAGATGTTTCTCACTTTGTTGAGACTTGCAGAGACTGCCAGATGTATTCGGTAGTGCGTCATCGAGATGAGCTTCATCCGACCTATCCGCTATGCATTCATTATAAGTGGGTAGTTGATTTGGTTACCATGCCTATGGGTCTATGGTAGATGAGGTACATTGTTTTGGTTAGAGAGGATCTTACCAATCATGTTGAGGGCAGATCTTTGAGAACGAAGACCACTAGTGCAATGTGTAAGTTCTTATTGGAGGAAATTTTCTGCAAGTATGGTTGTGTGGGTAAGATCACTGCGGATCGTGGTGAATTGGATGCAGATGAAGCTAGGGAGTTTTTCTCTCAGCTAGGAATCAAGTTGGCTTTAACCACAGCATACAATCCAGAGGGAAATGGGAAGAGTGAAAGAGGACATCCGCCGATAGTGAAAGCATTAGCCAAAGCATGCAGAGAACGGATTGGAGAATGGCCGAGACTTCTACCATTTGCTTTGTGGGCTGATCGTACGACTCATAGTGTTACCACAGGATATATGCCTGCAGAGTTGATGTATGGTCAGAAACCTGTTATGCCGACTGAGACTTGTGCTTTGACTTGGTCAGTTTTACCTTGGCAGGAGGATTTGATGAGAGAGGAGCTCTTAGCTCTTCGGATTCGACAGTTGGAGAGGAGACCAGAGGATATTCAGCTAGCGATTGACAGGTTGAAGGTTGCTAGACTAAGGAATAAGGATAGGTTTGACAACACACATCGCTTGCGGCCTAGAGCAATAGAAGAGGGAGATTGGGTATTGGTCTTTGATAGCAGCCTTGAAAATCAGCATACTGCACTTCGAAAGATGGTGAAAAGATGGTTTGGGCCGTAGATAGTCAGACATGTCTTTGATAATGCAACATATGAGTTGACAGAATTGGATGGGACAGTGCTTAGAGTGCCTATTGCTGGAAAAAGAATCAAGATTTTCAAGAATAGAGATGATGAAGATTATGCATTGGAGGAATTTTCAAGAGAAGAACAACGAGAAGAAACTCCAATGGAAGAGACAGATGATATGACAGATAATCTTGTTGATATACCGGAAATGCATAATGAAGAGATTGATCTGTTTGTGGATCTTGAGGATGCGCAGGATTAGAGGGGGTGGATGTCGTATCGCTGCGCATTCGAGGTGTGAAACCACCCAAAAGTTGTGTGTGTGATTTGATACTTTGTACATACTTAGTCGTTATGTTTGCTCTTTCATTCTCTGCGGAAAATATAGTGAAGAGGGTTTGGAGCAAGAGGAATTAATCAACAATGCTCTGGTTGACATGTATGCTAAATGTGACATGCTTGTAGAAGAACATGGAGTTTTTGGTAGACTAGTAACTTGAGATGCAATCTCATGGGCTGCACTTATTTCAAGATATGCTGATTATGGGCTTTGTGAGGATGTTTCCAACATCTACAACTGGATGGTATTTCTGCTGATGCTAGTACAATTGTTTACAGCCTAAAATCATGTAACATCATAGAAGCTTTAGATACTAGCCGAGAACTCCATGTAGAGATATACAAAAGGGGACTAGATAATGAGTTTCATGTTGGCAATACACTTGTGGACATGTATAACAGTTGTGGTTGGGCTGCAGAAGCTTATGAAGTATTTGACAGACTTTCAGAACAGGGGAACATCTGGTCCAAAATGCAGATGCACAACTGCTAGATATTCTAGAAGATTATTGTGTTTTCAGAGACTAACAGTACTATCATATTGATGGAGACACAAGAAGGGAAGATTGGGAAAGTGCTACTGATTCTTTTAACCAACCAGGCAATGACAAGTTCATTGTCTTACTATCTACAAGGGCTGGAGGGTTGGAAATTAATATGGCAACGGCCGATGTTGTCATTCTTTATGATAGAGATTGGAATCCATAGGTCAATTTACAAGCTTAGGACCAAGCTCATTGGATTGGACAGAAGAAAGAGATTCAAGTATTACAGTTTTAAACTGTGCTAACTATTGAAGAAAAAGGGATTGAATGTGCTTACATGAAACAAGCATTAAATGCACTTGTAGTCCAGCAAGGCCGACTTGCTGAACAGAGAGCTGGGTGTACAGCCATATGATGGGGATTCAGGCACTGATGAATTGCATTATGTCCAGATGTCTGTTTACAACACATCAATTCCAGTTACAGAGCATTACCCAAATGGTGTTCAGGATGTGTACTTGAGACATCTTTGGTGGACTGATGTGAAATTTATCTTGGTGAACATATCAAGAGAGGAAATTGAGCTTCGTAAACCAGCTGTTGGGCTTTTGGGTGATGCAAGAATAGTTCTACAACAGCTAAATGCAGAGATAAAGGATGATCCTTTTTGTCCTTGGTGATAGTCACCCTGGCTTGAGGCTATCAGAGAATAGGCAACCAAGAATAGTGAGAGGATGCAGGAGTCTTTAAGCAAGGATGTGGTGCCTTTCAACTTCTGAGCTCCATTAAGAATAAACAAAGATGCACTAGCTGAATTGGGATCACCCTCACCTATACTTGTTTTAGAGGGTGCAAATACAATGGACATTGGCCAATCTGTGTTACCACAGACAGAACCAAGAACATGTCTTGATGCTGGCACATGAGGTACGTCTTCTGCGCTACCCTAGCAGCATCTCGAGACGGCATAGCACACTGTGGTTTTCTATAACAGCGTCAGAATGGATTGGACATCACTCACAGGTGCTTTGCTGCTACCCTTGATCGTCACTCTCTTCTTCGTGGCAACGAATGCCACGAGTTCCTGGAAACCTTGCAGCTCGATGGAGGATTACAGAGTGACTGTTAAGGATGTCAAGGTTAACCCTGACCCAATGGTGCGGGAGAGTTATGCACAAGCAGTAAATGGAAGGTACTAACCACTCGCAACCAGGTGAAGCTATTCTTGTCGCTCTCCATTTATATTGGCTAAAGGTGGAGGCCGCTATTTACCTGCATGTGTATGAGAAAAAAAGGTGTGGCTAAAAAAAAAGGTGGCTTTTTCTGGAACGGAGGAGGGAGGCCTGGGGCGAACCCTGTCGAGCAAGATTCAGACGCTGATGATTGGGAACTACGGAATTTCAAGCGCTGCTGAGGGAAAGAGAAAGAATTGGGGAAGGAAATCTAATTGGGGAGAAGATCGACTGTGGAGGAAGAAGGGACGACGCTGGAAATCGACAATAGGGGGGGGGAAAAAGCTCGCCTTGGGAATCATCATAGGAAAAAGCTTACCTGAGGCTGCGATTGGGGCATGGAGGACGGCAGATCGGCACACTCAACAGATTTTGGGACCTTGAACAAGACTCTTGCTATATCTGTGAAGAAAGGTGCATATTTGATGATCTAGGACGGAAGAAGGCAGACGACGCGGAAGAAGAGGAAAGGAAAGAAGCAATCAGAAAGCCAAGCGGCCTAGCTCCAGAAGTATGACTGATGTAGATTTTGAAGAACTCCAGGGATTTATGGACTTGGGTTTCAACTTTAGCCAAGACGATATCATTCCATGAACAGTCAGCATGTTTCCTGTATTGAGACATCAGCGCGGAGAGGAGTAATTTCTAGTGGAAAGCTCAGATTTCACACTTTCAAGAATCAAAGCAATTTGAACTGAGGCATAATTAATACAAAAGCTTAGTCGTCTCCACAGCTCCCCAGTCGCAGTCATCCACTTGGGTCGTCTCACCTTCACCATTCCAGAGGTCTTTCTCTCCAGGACCGCATTACTCTTGTCCAGGACAAACAAGAAGTCTTACCCATTGCACATACTTTGAAGTCTCTCTCAGCTAAACAAACAGCTGAATTTGCTTAATGCTCACAAAATCATCATCCATGTACTTGATGATAGCTGCCGCCTCTTCGTTCAGCCCATGTTGTGGACATGATCCAGAAAAAGATTCAGGAATTCTGAGAACAGTGCACATTCGAAAAGTCCATGTGAGACACATGGTTACAGATTTTAATAACACATTAAGTCACTTACAGGGACAGCATAAGAGAATTGGGTTTACATTGCAGTTGCTAAAGCAGTGGAATGTGCTTAAAAAGATGTTGGTGATGAAAGACTAAGTAGTGGAGGACTTGAACAGCAGTAAAGCAGAAGCATCTTTAACATTTACAGCAACAATCACAGTTTACAGCACCAGCCAGAGTTTCAGCTACTATAGAATCTTCAAACCTCTTAAAATGAATCATCCCACATTTGGAGATCCCTATAGAAAGTTGGCTTAAGCACATATGCTAGATCATACACTGATTCCAGTTGTAAAACTCAATCAAAGCTTGATACTCCACATTCCTATGAAACTTTCAACCTGCAACAGAGATCTCCGACTTTCAGATTCTGCATTATGATCTGTGAACCACGAGCCATTATCAACATGGCAATGAAAATGCATGTTATTCATGTTTGATCTTATCACAATTCTGTATGGTGAAGAATTACGTATTTTGAAAGACCTATGACAGAGTTTTAACTATACAAGAGCTGTGTATATCTATCCAAGATTAGATTAGATCTGGATGGTTTCCACAGAAAGTTGTATATTGGACATGCTCTCATTCAGATGTAACTAGATATTTGTCACATATTATTTAAAATTGAGCTTTCAAATGGAATTTGATCTCGCTTGATTAATTTTTCATCTTGAAATTAGTCAAGGTTCTCTGTGGATGCGATATTGCTTTCACAAACCCTTCGACAACGATGAATAGAGAACCATCATGAACATGAAGTATCTTTTCTAGAGAGATATCATGATGGACAAAATTGAGCTTTTGATGAGTATGATCATCAGTTGTAGTTTGTTGAACAATATAAGCTCGAGAATGTTCTTCATCATATCTGCGTTTATAACAACGATGAGATGGATGATCTGTATGTGCACAATAATCACAAGGAGGAAAAATTTTGGACGAGTGAGGTTGCTTTGTAGTAACTCCATGCTCTTCATTATATTGGCGTGCCCAGCAATCAGAAGCCACATGGCCTTTCTTATCACAATAAGAACAATGTTTGTTAGGATAAGCAAGACGAGAAGATTTACTACCTTAATTAGGGCGTCCAGCCTGCTGAAAACGTGAAGCGGGACGCTTGCGAGCAACAAAAGCAGCATCAAAATCCCTTTGTTCGCGAGTAACCAAAACAGTATCAGATTTTTCCAAATGATGCTCATGACGTTGAGAATATTCAATAAGAGATATACATGCTTTGTCAAAGTGGATATCATCCTTGTTAGACAAAATAGTGATGATATTTTCATATAAAGGATCTTTGATGGTATGAAGAAGTTGAGTAACAATCTGATCTTTAGCAACAATGAAAACCATAAAAACCAATAGGACAGCCATAGTCATAGGTCTAAAAGCTTTGATTTTGATGCCAGGAGGCATATTCTACGGTGGAATCCATGCCACGGTGGATTTCGTAAACTTTTATTATTGGGGCTCATACACAAAGTAGATTCTTTGTGCGAGAAGTTGATGGGGATGCCTATCCTTTTCGGGCATTTTGTTAATTTTATGTGTACATGGGTGATTCCATAGCGGGTGATTCCGCAAAATACATATTTAATTAATTTAAAAGTATGGAATTTGAAATTTCTTTTACTTATCTTTATTTCTTTGCAGATGAATTGTCGGATAAGATCTTTGGGTTGTGGTCCCTCTTTGTCGGTAGTCGATCTTTGTAAATTGGCCAATTGAACTTGCAATGCTTGCCAGGCTCTTTGTTCTTCGTCCAACTACATTATAATTAAATCCAACTTTTATTCCATGGTAGGTTTAGGAAGATCCCCTTTAGCCATTAAATCATCCATATTTTGTTCTCTCATCCTGTATATAGAGTTTTGTTTGGCTTTCACGGTCTTTGACTTTTGCGGTGCGGGGTTTGAAATCTTTGTAAAATCTGTGTATGTCCTTTTGCGTGTGCTGAAACTGGTTCAGTAAGTTTGCATATGCGAGCAAAGTCTTCTAGGGAACAACTTTGCAGTTCAGTGCTTCTACGCAGGAACAATCCTTATGGGAGTTTTTGGCACAAGTCAGTTCTGACTTCTGGTGACTTGACTGACTTGCTGAGTTGCAGAACTTATGGAACTTGATCAATTTTGAAACTTTGTGCGACTTATGACTTGATTGAATTAGCTTAAAAGCTAGTCTGAATAATAACGGCGAGTTTTAGGGGGGGCGTTTTTTCAGCTGGCGAAAATCACGCTGAGGTCCTCTGATGCACCGATTTTAAAAATTTATGAGCTAAGCTTTTTAAAAGCTTTGCCTTGAAGCTTTTAAACTCTATGAATGATATGAAACTTATCTCTCTGATCTTTGAGAAGACGACTTGATAGAAGGAGATGTTGACGTGGTCCTCCGCCATTTCAGACTGGTCCTTCATGATAAGAGGCTGTAGACAGAGGTTCTTGACCACCAGGAATCCACCCATATCGATTGTTCACGATGAGACTGACTGTAGAGCTCGATCGTTCCAGGAGCTCCACCTTCGCACAAGATGGGTAGCGATTGGAAGCTCTCGATCTCAGCTATTTCACGGTGGATTCCGTGCCACGATGGATTTCATGAGGTTTTACAGTGGATTCCATAAACTTTGTTGACCGGGGCTCATACACAAAGTGGATTCTTTGTGCGAGAAGTCGATGGGGACGCCTATCCTTTTCAGGCATTTCATTAATTTAGTGTGTACATGGGAGATTCCATAGCGGGCGATTCCGCAAAATACATATTAAATTAATAAACATTTATGAGTTTAGAGTGCGCACTCGTGATAAATTAAGGTTAGGATTGATTTCTAACCAGTTGATTTATTTATGTAGCTGAAGACTGCTAGGTATTCACTTTTGTCGGTTTAATTGTATTATTTACTAACGATTGTGAATGCTTCAGTTGATGTGTAGAGATAGCAGCAGTGGCGGAGGAAAGCATTGGAGGATAGCGTGTACTTGAGTTATCACTTATATTTCGATGGCGCATACTTTAGGCATGGCATCTGTATTTTGTCGCACCTATTTATTAAGGTGTTGGATATTTATTTATTATTTTTTATGTGCATGGGCATACGATTATGATATTTGTATTTGGACATTGTATTGGGTATGCCTGACTATTTGGGCACCCGCCCATTAGCTTTATTTCTATTTTGCGCTAAAGCAAACTCAAAAGCCAAAAGCGTGCTATTTTGTAATTTGGGCTATTATTTGAGCTTGAAGATGATTAATACATAAAATACATGCTTTGTGGAGCATTCACACAAGGCATGGGGGGAGATTGCACCCAAATAGTCTCTTGTTCATGTCGTGCATGCTTTCTACCTTGAGTTTTGTGCAAAAAGTAGAGTTTTTTTGTTCTTGGGGACCTTTCGGCGTTCACTACGCGAGCATACAACATCCGATTTGTGCACCAATTTTTTTCATTCTTTAAAAGAAAAATTCTTTCAATGACAAGAACACCATTTGTCCGAAGTATCCATGCCTACTCTGAGAGATTGGAAGAGAAGGTAACAATGCATGGGAGGAAGGTGGAATTGAGGGGACAAAGAAGGAGGTCACCTACTCAAAATGAGAATGATGACTATCAATAGTAGTAGGAAAAATACAAATGAGTGATACCCAAGGGGAAAAGGGACTGTCTGTTGTGTTTGTCAAGATCCCTATGGAGGAAAGTACTTCTTTAGATCATACCTATTCAATAGAAAGGAACCATTAGAGGCATCCATGGCTTACACTTGAATAGAGTCATTAGGGTTGATTGCTAGTACCTTGTAAGGGCCCATCCAGCACTACTAGAGATTCCATAAAAACTTTCCAATGCATGAATCATATGCGAGGACGAGATGCTCTTCCTTGAATTTTTATTATTGATGAAGCTAACATGGTACAATTTGTATTAGATCTATGTGGTTTCCATGGATTGTAAGGCCATCCTTTGCATCTTGTCCAGGCATACCAAGTGCAGTAGATAATATTGTAGAGACTTGTCATCTCATAGCCACTCTATGATAGCCAATTGCAAAGATAATAGCTCCAACTCAATAGTGAAAATAGCTTATGTGTACTACACCAATTGGAATGGTGTCTATCCTATAGTAGCCTTATGAGAAGTTTTGTATACCCAGAGGGCCTCTCTAATTCGGTCATCCTAAGCATGGTGATGAGCAACAACAATTGTTCTTGTTAGGATACAATTAGTGACCTCAACTTTCCCATTGGATCTAGGGTATAGGGTGTTAACTTGAGATGGTGGATCTTATAGATCACTATCACCTCCTCCATGATCTTATTTAGAAGGCATGTGCCTTTATCACTTAGTAGTTCCACAAGATTGCCAAAGTAGGTGATAATGTTCTCAAATAGGAACAAAGCCACATTGTTACCATCATCTTGCTTGAGATTTTTAGCTTTAGTCCACTTCATCACATAATTTTTATGAATCATGATGTATTTGTTTGGCTTCCTTCTAGTTGGAAAATAAATTGGCCACAAAAGATTGATACCCCATTTCCTGAATGGCTTCAAAGGAATGAGTGGTTGTAGTGGCATGGCATTGGATTTGGTAGCCTTCCCCATTTGTTGGCAAGCATCATAGTGCTTATAGTAAACATAAGCATCTTTATGCAAGGTTAGCTAACCAATATCTTGCGAGGATAGACTTTAAGGTTATTACTTATTTCGCAAAGTGTCCACCACATGGCTCCTCATGGCAAGCTTTTAGGATGAGCTAGATCTCATCTTCTACAATGCATTTAGCACTTCATCTTTGACTTTATTATATAGTGTGCTACCTAATAGGTTATGGCAGGATGATTCCAATAAAAGCTTCTTCTTTACTCTGCTAGAGATGCTAGGAGGGTACTGTTGTGTGGCCAAGAGATTTGCATTGTTTATATACCATGGGGTTACAATATCCCTTAGAAATAGAGTAGTGTTGGGGAGGTCTGGATCATCTTGTCCTTTTCTTAACTTTGAGGAATTTGTGATAGATGATCGATTAGGAAAAGATGATCGATTACTATGTGACACTAATGTCTTCTTCTAGTTCATTCTCCATCATTATTAAGACTTATTGTTATTATTTGTCTTTACATTGTCTATAGAGTGGTGTCATGAATCATCTCTTATGGAATTAAGCTTATGATTATGATTGACATAATTATAATGTTTTCTATTAATTTTATGATATTACAAACTATGCAAGTCAAAGATACTAATTCATATTCCTAAAGACTATACGTTCTGAATATTGTAAATTTAGGAGTGTTATAAATCCTTTCATGAATGCCTTCATATATGCTATTGTAAGTTGAAGAGTGACGTGCTTTCTTTAAATGCCTCCATATAGGCTATTGTAAAATCAAGCCTTATGTAACTTCTTTAGACCTTGTAATTTTATTCTTGAGTCCCCCATGGGTATTTTCATCCATAATTAGGGATCATCATTTGAGTGGAGAGGCATTGTATTATATATATGTCTATATATAACACCCCACTTCCCTCCATATAATC
Organism: Lygodium microphyllum; assembly: GCF_053477565.2. Classification (NCBI taxonomy): domain Eukaryota; kingdom Viridiplantae; phylum Streptophyta; class Polypodiopsida; order Schizaeales; family Lygodiaceae; genus Lygodium; species Lygodium microphyllum. The sequence goes on from NC_141162.1 coordinate 49,969,871, forward strand.
CTATCTCATGTTATCAAGTGTCACACTTTTGGTGTTCCAAATCTAGCCTCCCTCTCTCCCTTCAATCTCTTATCTTCATTGCATAACTCAATTGATTTTCTCATGTGTATAGTGTAATTATGTAATTTTAGAGTTTACAAAATTAGAGCTATGTGAAGTTTAGCAATCCCTCATGTCTTTGTAATGTCAAGGGTGTGAACTTGTAGAAGTGTGTTACTATCATTTTTTAGCATCAAATCGTGTCAAAAGTCTATATGTTTCAATGAAAAACATCGCATTGTCTTATGCTTTCCAAGACTAAGAAGGATCATTTCCCTATCCCTTTCACTGAGGAACTATTGGGCATAGTGGCAAGCCATGAACTTTATTGTCTCTTGGATGCATTTCGTGGATATAATCAAGTCTAGATCATAGAAGAATATCAATCCAAAATGACCTTCACTATAGAATGGGGAGCCTATGCTTATAGAGTGATGCCATTCAGGCTCTATAATGCTCCTAATACCTTTCATGGAGTGAGGATGGCAACATTTGGGCTCTGTAGTGATCCTACTACCTTTCAGAGTGATGCCATTCGGGCTTTGTAATGCCCCGACTACCTTTCATGGAGTGATGATGGCAAGATTTCACAGCCATCTACATGACTTCATTGAGGTGTACTTGGATGACTTCTATATATATAGCCTAATCCATGAGCATTGGGGACACCTAGAGTAGTGCTTTGATAGATGTTGAGAGTATAGGACCTCTCTCAACCCTGAAAAATGCATCTTTGGAGTCTCATCAAGATTTCTTCTAGGCCACATTGTCTCTGCACATAAGGGATAGCAATAGACCCTACCAAGATTAAGAAGATTGCTGCCTTAACAGTGCCAACCAATCTCAAAAATTGAAGGAATAGCAATAGACCCTGCCACACTAAGAGTATAGGACCTCTCTCAACCTCGACAAATGCATCTTTGGAGTCTCATCAAGAGGTCTTCTGGGCCACATTGTCTCTGCACACAAGGGATAGCAATAGACCCTTCCAAGATTGAGAAGATTTCTGCCTTAACAGTGCCAACCAACCTCAAAAAATTAAGGGGCTTTATTGGCCATGTGGGATATTATAGAATGTTCATTGTACACTTTGTGACAAAGGTAGCTCTCTTGCATAAGCTCCTGAGAAAAGATGCGTAGTTTACATGGACTCTGATTGTGACAAGGCATTCAACACCCTAAAGCAGTGTCAGATTGAAGCACCTATCTTGTAGCCTCTCCTAATTAGATGAAGGAGTTTCATGTGCATAATGATGCATTAGTTGAAGGCCTAGGTGTGGTCTTATGCCAAAAGAGCCCCTCAAACTTAGATCAACCTATCTATAATGAAATCCGAAAAGTAACCGATAGAGAAAGGAGCTATACAATGATGGAGCTTAAGTGCTTGGCAATGGTGTTTGCCTTCTTGGAGAAATTCTGGCACTACCTACTTTGGATGCACTTCAAAATCTATGTGGACCATGAGGCCCTATCCTTCTTAATGAACAAGGCCGTGTGGGGAGAAACAATGAGATGGCTCCTTCTATTTCAGGAGTTTGACTTTGAAGTTGTTACTAAACCTAGTCGCTCCCATGTTCTAGTTGATCATCTATCACGAATCCCAGAGAGCGATGAGGAAGAGAAAGATGATCCGAACCTCCCTAATGCTTCCCTCTTTTTAGTTGAAATTGTTACCCCTTGGTACATAGATAGTATCCCCTTGATATTTCTAGATGTGTGAAGAAGAAGCTTCTGTTGTTGAAATCAGTCATTTACACCCTCTTAGGTGGTGCTTTGTACAAGAAATGCAAAGACAAAGTCCTTCAAAGATGTGTTGCAGGAGAAGAGATTGGAATTGTGTTGAAAGCATGCCCTGATGAGCCCTATGGAGGATACTTTTTGGAAGAAGTGGCAGCCATGAAGGTGTTTCTCACAAGATATTGGTGGCCGACCCTCCATAAGGATGCCTATGACTATTGCAAATGTTGTGATGTAACTTGTCAACGAATGGGAAAGCCTACCAAATGTAGCACCATGCCACTGAAACCTATTCTTCCCCCAAATTTGTTCAAGAAATGGGGAATTGACTTCGTGGGCCCCATTGATCCGCCAACTAGAAGGAAACAAAACATATACATCTTGGTTTGTATAGACTACGTGACAACGTGGTATGAAGTCAAAGCTCTCAAGTGAGATGATGGCAACAACATAGCTCTATTCCTATATAAGAAAATCATTACCTGGTTTGGCAGTCCCCTTGAGCTTGTAAGTGACAAAAATACTCACTTTCTCAATAAGATTATGGAAGAGTTAACAAAGTTGTACAAGATCCACCATCGTAAGTCTACACCTTATTATTCAAGAGCCAATGGCCAAGTCAATGTTACCAATCATATCCTTTGCTCAATCCTAACATGAACGATTGATGCACATCACCATGATTGGGAAAATCAACTTACAAACATCCTCTAGGTGTACAAAACCTCCCATAAGGCTGCTATAGGATAGACCCCTTTCCAATTGGTTTATGGTACAAAAGCCATCTTCCCTATTAAGTTAGAGCTACCCTCTTTGCGCATGGCTATAAAAGAACGCTTAGAAGATTATGAGTCCTTGCAATGCCATCTCTTGCACTTGGAATGTCTAGACCAGACTCGTAGGATGGCCCTACAGTGCATGGAAGCTATGCAAGCTTGCAAAATGACCTATCATGACAACTTCATCAGCAGAAGGAGTTTAAGGAAGGTGACTTTGTCCTGGCCTATGATTCTTGATTTGGCTAGTTTTCAAGAAAGCTTCAACAATGACGGATGGGCCCCTATAAGGTACTTGCTATCAACCCTAATGGCTCTATCAAAGTACAAATAGTCGATGCTTTTGATTATCCTTTCTTGATTAATGGCTATTGCATAAAGAAGTATTACCCTCCTTGGGATCGGAACAATCACCACCAATAGCTCCCTCATTCTTTGCGCGTCAGTCGATAAGGCTTTGCCTATTGCTTTCAATGGCCCTTCTATTTATCATGATGCGGCATCTTCGTTTTGCTAACCCCTCACAGCCACCTTCCAACCGTTGCTCATTTTCCATCGGATCCAGAGTAGAGGTGGCAAGGATGGTTCTAATACATGGTGTTCTTGCCATTCTCCTTCTTTAAAAGAAGAATAAGAAAAAAATATCGGTTATGGGAGAAAAGCACTTCAGTCCCCTATCATGCCAACCTATTCTTCAAGAAAAGGTGGAAACACCCTCGAGAGTAGGGCAAAAGAAAAGAAAAATTTTATATATATATATATATATAATCAAAATTTTTATGGGAGAAAAGGAAGAAATGTCCTATCATAATAGACCTCATTCCAAGAAAAGATGGCAAACACCCTTGGCCATGAAGCAGGCTATGGAAAAGGTGGTAACACCCTGCAGGCTAGGATCATTGAATCATTCGTAGATCTTCCAGAAAAAGTTCCAAATCCACCTCCCTTGGTGCGCTAGATCCTGCAACCCCATTAGTGCTTTTGATTCTACAACAGATGATATTTGTTAGATGTAATCCTTATACCCGATGTGTTGGCTACCTCCCTGGGTACGCCTCTTCATCTATTTACCGATGCAAGTTGGCATCATCAACCCATCTTCATCGACAAACCTTGAGCAATGAGGACTATCATCCTGATCGAATGGGGATGTGAGTATGGGTTGTGCTATGTAATCATCAATAGAACGTGAGACGGAGGGTGGGGTGAGTGACCTTTATATTCGACTAAGAGTTGAGATTTGTGAATGGAGTGTTGCACGCATGGGTTGGGCCTCCTAATGCACACAACACAAATTATTCATATGCACTGCACTATAAGGCTCCCTGGCCTTCTTTCTTGCACGGTATGCTGAAATGGGGTGGGATGCACTATTGCACCATCAATTGCACATAAGGCATATAACCTTCGCACAAGTGGTAGTGAGGCTTCCATCAACAGGGTTTAACGAACTTGGTTGCCCTCCTATAATCATCAACAAAGCGTGGGGCAGAGGGAGGGATGAGTATGATTGATTTCCCTTTCCTCAACTAAGAAAGTTAGGATTGAGAGACGTTCTGACCATTGGAGATAGGTACATTCTCATTTTCCTATACACATCCGAGATGGGCCTCCTCCACAATTACTATACACCTCATTCTTTGTTTGGCGCACTACATGCTAAGGCTTATTGGCCTTCCTTCTTGCACCTATGCCAAATACTACAAGATACAGGCCTCCTACCAATGTTCAAAGTGATAAAAATGTTCACAAAAATATTACCTCCCTCATCGCTAAATACATTGGTATTAGCGATGCCATTAAAACGTCGCTATCGGCATCGCTATTTGTGTCACTATATGCATCACATTTATGATGCATATAGCAATGTAAATAGCAATGGTTTGCGATGCATAGTACGATGCTAATAGCGACACGTACAATAAATTTGTGACACTAATAGAAATGGTTATAGAGAAAGAAAAATTTGTGACAGGGAAGCTACATGTAGCACTATGTGCTGCATTTGGGCCATACAAAAGGCTTACAATAAGGTATGCAATGGTCGTAAAAATAAAGGTAAAGTGTACTTAAATCCGCAAGATTCATACATAAAATAAATACAAGATCTCTTAATGACAACACTCATGGAATCATGGCAAGATACAAAGGATGATAATAAAGTCATCTATAGAAAATGCCTACATAAATCACAGGACCAAAAAAGAACTGGATATGCGCTCCATGGATCCAAGTGCGAGCTATAGATCCTCGCCATCCAAAAGCTCGTCTCGCCACAAAGGAGCATCGAACAAACTTTGTAAAAAAAGAAACAAATACACATTAGTCCACCATATAATAATGCATGTTAACTAAAATTAGTAACTATGGATAAGAAAAATGAGTGACTTACTAGGCCACTGCATGCATACAATCTATCAATCAATACAATGTGATCGTGTCTCTCTGCATATCGAGTCTCTAGGCCAATGGAATCGCAGTTTGTAATGGAGTGCTGCAAAGAAAACAAAATACAAATGTTAGAAATATGATTGTCAGTACAAGTGATATTGCAAAAAAATAAGCGACAAGAACAAAAGAAAAACTTACAAAGTCCTCCAAATAAGTCCTATGGCCAGCACTCCTAAGATGATGGACCACTCCTACCTCCAATCGTGCCCTTGATGTCTTGCATTGTTGTCTCCAACATCGTGGAGAATCTGTAGCCTAACCCTCCGACAAGAAAGCAACATGCCCTTGATATCCCATCTTATTCATGGTTTGTGACCTTCAAGAGTCTAATTTGTGACCTTCAAGAGTCTAATTGTGGACATGCATGATAACCTGAGGTAACCAAACTTGTCCCAATACCTCTATTTTGTGAATACAAACTTGAACAAGCTATGATAGATATTACCAATGAGAAAAAAAGCCTACTTACATGAGCACTCCCTAAATTGCAAAAATTCATGCATGATCTACATGAGAATGGCTCGTATATTGGCGGACTGCTGACTATCGCGCTTGCTCATATCTTCCACGATGACCCCCTCCTCCCACATGATCTTAAGCTCATTGACTAATGGACAGAGATAGACATTCATATTCTTGACTTTATAGTGGAAAGGAACGAGCAAGCTAAGGATCAGGTGTCCTTTCTTCGCAGAAAGCCATGGCAGGATATTGTAGTTAACAAGGACTACAAGCTACACACTGTAAGAAGTTGAGTAGAGACCGAATGGGCTCATGCCATCCATAGCTAGACCGAGTCGAAGATTCCTTGCCTCTCATGTAAATCTTAGAAAGGTAGAGTCAATGTGGCTCCATGTGCATGAATCTAGTGATATTCATTGGATTCCATCTATGGATCTATTCTGTGCATGCAACATTGTCAGCTCGCCAAGCCCGACGTAGGAAACATGTGATATATACAAGGGATAATTGGAAAGTGTCCAATAACTTTTTGAGGGATGGTTTGCCCTTGCGGGTCTTGTCGATACCTATGAGCACCATACTTTAGACATGTTTTCATTGTCTCATACTCTCCTGGAAATAGCATGTAATCATTGACATATGCATGGATGATGTTGTAGTCCATGCCAAGCTTTTGTAAAACATGTTGTGCATCATCATGAGACTCGAGCATGGTATTTGTAAGTGATAATATATAATAATTTAGTAACCTGAAAAAAAAGCATAAAACACCTTGAAAAAGTATATATTTTTTTAAAATGGTACCAAAAAGAAATCAACGAAGCGTACGTAGAAGGTACCTGAACAACTCGGTCACACTCGCATCGCTCCACTCGTATTTTTCTTACACACTTAGGAGTGCAAGCAGCGTCTTCAGGTGAGATACTCAGCACCCATCATATAATGGTATGGATGCTTTCTCTCTAAGAAGATCGGATGTCTCAGCATCCATGGGTATCAATGCATCCATCATTGCCTTCATCTCAGGCTTCAAGTTTATAGGAAAGTCTGAAAGGCTACTTGTATCCTTTGGTATTGACGGTATAGACTAGGTAATGCCTTGCAAGTGGTGGATTGTCTCAGGCACTCCATCCATTGAATGCCCACGAACTCTTCTAACTGGCTGCCATAGGTGAAATCCTCCTTGGGATGAGACATTACCTTCTTGTAATAAATTTTACGGCCACATCCAATGATTTTGTATATAATATTCAATTAGTTTGCGAATACAATGCATGATTGATATACACTTTTCTTACCATTTACTCAAAGTTTGAGATCGTCTCATCAATGATCTCCGATTGAAACTCACCGAAGCGTGGTACGTGTTTTATAGAAAATTGGAAATTTTGTCTAATTGCAAGCTTGCATTGAGAGCAAGGACGCGGGACACGCTGATTAATATATGCCTTATGATCTTGAATATCAGGACCTTCATCGTTTTCCATTTGGTCTAGGTTACAACAAAAAATTTGTTTTTGTTCTCATTCTCTTTTTCTTTCTTAAATTTTTTGGGAAGGGATTCCTTCTCTTGCTCAAAAAAATTAACATTAAGAAAAGTCTTGGTTTTCTCCCTCTTTCTTTGCACATTTCTTTGTGCTCTTCGTTTTATGTTCTCTCCCCTTTCTCTTTCATGTTTTCTTTGTCTTTCATGTTTATTCTCTCTTTTTCGTTCTCTCTTCCTCTTCCTTTCTTCTTCTCCCTCTCTTATTTTCTATCTATCTTTCTCTCTCTCTCTCTTTGTTTCCCCTCTCTTTGTTTCTCTCCACCCCCTTATGGGCAGGGCCTACAGTATGTGAAGTCTAATATGCTATGCATGGGAGAGAGAGAATAGCTACCCTATGTCGGAGTGTTTCCCGGCCCATGGTATTGCACAGGACCTCACAACATTTTTTCCTTTGTGTGTGACACAATATGTAGAGCGTAGGAGGAGATAGCGCAAAGCATGTTAAGAAAACCATCCATTCACCTCCAAGTCCAATCTCTCTTTTGCTTTATCGGGCTTGGAGACACAAGCCTTCCACGCCTTCCTAAAGCATCGAACACACCCAAGGTGCACCTTTAATAAAACCTCCCTCTCTCTCTCTCTCTCTCTCTCTCTCTCTTCTTCTTCTTCTTCTACTACCACTACCACCACCACCACCACCACCACCACTACCACTACCACTACCACTACCACTACTACTACCACCACTACCATCCTGGCTTTCATATATTGCTCAAAAGTTTCAAAAAACGAGAGTACAGCAGATGCAACGGCCATTTCTCTCTTCCTCTACCTTTCTTTTTCTCCTTCTCTTATTTCCTATATCTTTTTCTCTCTCTCTCTTTCTTTGTTCCCCCTCTCTTTATTTCTCTCAACCCCTTTACATTTCCTCACTCATTCTCCTCTCTCCCTCCCTCCCTCTCTCTCTTTCCCCATTTCTTTGTTATCTTTCATATTTATTCTCTGTCTCTCTCTTGTTCTCTATTCCTTTTCCTTTCTTCTTCTCCCTCTCTTGTTTCCTATCGTTCTCTCTCAATGCACCACATTTGCCGCCCTCTCTCATTTCTTATCGCATTTCCTCTCTTTCTCCCTCAATGCACGTCATTGTAAAAAAAAACAAACAAGAAAAGATGAAATTAAAGAGCAATAACAAACCCTCTCTTTGTTCTTCTCTACCCCCTCGTGTTTTCTCATCCATTCTCCATCCTCTCTCCCTCTTTCTCTCTATTTCTCTATTTCTTTATTATGTTTCATGTTTATTTCCTCTCACTCTCATTATTTCTTCCTTTTTCTTTCTTCTTCTCCCTCTCTCATTTCCTCTCTTTCTCCCTCAATGCACATCATTGTAAAGAAAAAAAACAAAAAGAAAGAAATTAAAGAACACGAAAAAACCCTCTCATCATTTTTCTCTACCCCCTCATGTTGTCTCATTCATTCTCCTCTCTCCCTCCCCCTCTCTCTCTATTTCTCTCTTTCTTTATTATTTTTCATGTTTATTCTCTCTCTCTCTCTCTCTCTCTCTCTCTCTCTCTCTCTCTCTCTCTCTCGTTCTTTCTTCCTTTTTCTTTCTTCTTCTCCCTCCCTCATTTTCTATCTTTCTCCGTCAACGCACCTCATTCTTGTAATATTCCCACTCGTGAATATTGACTTCCCGCACACTGCGTAAATCCTGTGCAAGGTTATCCCCTACATCGTAATTATTGGTAGCTTAATCCATACCATGCACACTCAAAAATGAGGCCTCCACATTGTGAATTAGAGGCTGGGGTTGAAGTCCGTAAAAGCCACGAGGGAACACCCTTTTTGAAGGGGCAATTGGATAAATTTTAGGCAAATTTTTTTATTTCCCCCCAGCCGATGCATGGCTGGAGGAGAGGGAGTGTGGGGAGGAATGGCCTAAGGAAGAGTAATGTAGGGAATGCATGAGGAGGGAATGGCATGAATCCTCCACGTGGTGGAGCTTCCCTTCCCTCCCCTAAGGCTATATGAACCCCCCCCTGTGGACAAAGGGAGGGGGGAGGAAGAAAAAAGAAAGAGGCTGCGTGCTGGAGGAAAGCGGGAAGGTCGCCAGGCTGCCGTGAAGGAGGGGAAGGTCGCCAGGCTGCCGTGAAGGAGGGGAAGGTCTCCAAGCTGCCATGAAGGAGGGGGGTGGTGAAAAAAAAAACTGAGAGGCCACGAAGGGCTGTGAGGAGGCTGCCGCGGAGGGCCGTGAGGAGGCTGCCCAGACCTGCCACCAGCGCCACGCCATCCGCCACCAAGCCACCGTAAGGACCACCTTGCCACGCCCAACCGTTAGGCTGCGGCCATTCCATCATGAAACCCCTCCTGTCGTCGACTATTTTTCCCCTCTCCTCAATCATTATCTTTTTCCCCACGTGGTTCTGGGAAGGAGAATCTTCCTAGAAGCTTCATGGAAGCTTCCAAAGGCAAGGTTTAAGGCCTTTTGCACATAGATTAACCCTGAGGGTAAAAATCCCAGCCTCCCTAGGCCTTGTGCGTACATTTCATTCCCGGGGCTTCCATAAGTCCCATTCCCACAGCTTCCAAGGGAGGGACGGGCTTCCATAAGTCCCATTTCCATAGCTTCTAAAGGATAAGGCTTTGGGCCTTGTTCCTGCGACCTTCCCGGTTTTAAAACCGGGCTCATAAAGATCTTCCCCAAGAGCCTTCCATAAGCTCCAAGTCCCATATACCCAAATCCTATAGGCCCAAGTCCCACAGACCGGCCTTTTAAAGATCCAAAGTTCCATGAAGGTATCTCTTGCGTATGAGGGAGAAGGGCAAGATCTTGAGGCTGCATACCAAGGCGAGTAAATTTATAGGCCGCGAAGGCAATCCGGAAGCCAAAATCACGCCTACAATGGGCCCTAAAAAGTCACAAGACGCGCCTGCGGAAGGATCTACTCCTAGTATTTACGTGGATATTTCCCGGAGTCCACAAGTCCAGGTTTGATCTATTTGGATTCCACACAAAAGTATTGAATTAATCACGATAACTTCATGGATTAGGAAGCACTCATGCATGTTCAAATTCAACTAGTCAAGTTAAATGCAATTGGAAAATGAATTGGCTATTTGAACATTTATTAGAGATAGCCTAAGATATGAAAATTGATCATTGGTATGTTCAATGGAATGAATGAAAAGAGCATAAGGTGTCTATGCATTTGTAGGACCTTATTAGTAAGTTTCCTTTTGTGCATTCAAAAGTGACGAGCCTAGGACAACTGTTACCTCATTACAAGGTTAAAATTATTGAGGTACACCTTTTTACTAGGCATGGAAAGATTAATGGCATGTCACATTTTTAGATAAATCTTCCTTGTAAGGATTCATGAGGAAAAGCTAACACCCATAAGATGTTATTCGAAAAGAAATAGAAGAGCACGAGAATGATCTATGGAATTGCAAGGGGCATGTAAAATGGAATAAGTTAACACTAGTTTTAGTTTTTATGAGCTTCATTGACTACATTGGGCTAGGAGAAAGTTGCGTATTGCATAGTCGTCATGCAGAAATGTCATTCATCAGGAGCCGCATTTGGGAAAGGTTGCATGGTTTATCAAAGCATAAGATTCTAAAGTGTAGACAACAAGGTTGTAAGCATGATTATTTGATGTAAGTCCTAGTATGTCCTAGGAAGGTTAGTATCCAGATTATCATGCATTTTTACTATACCAAGGAAAGATAGAGTTATTGTGAACCATGTGATGCGTGGGAGCAATGAAGCACATGTTTACATGTAATATGTTAGTTGCAACTATTTTTCCTCTTTTAGATCTAGTTTATTGTCTCTAGGAAGGATTCATCCTTGTCGCGAGACAAGCATAATGAATTATCCAAATCACCTAACCACAAAGGAATCATATGGTACGATAGACACCCCGAACACTAACTAGGTTAAGGATTCGGCCAAGTTTTCCAAATGTCGCGAAGTCGAAACCTTCAAGCCAATAGTCCTAACCACATTCCCAAAATGTTGAGCTAATTGGATGCTCATGTAAACAATAATCTAGGATTCCTACCTTATGGACCAAGCATTCAAGATGATGAAACTCGATTTGAGTTGGACTAAACACTGTCGATTTAGTGAAATTAAGGATGGGTGGGTAAAAAGACACCCTAAACCCTCCTTCTCGACTGAAGTTAATTCCGTGACCTGAATACGCCATTCATTAAGGAAAATGATCTCTTAGAATGGAGGCGACACTTGTGCAATAAATTGCAACGTCACATAGCTTTGCGGTTTGATCGTGAGAAGTTTTGCCATTCCGTAGATTAAGGTTGGCAGGTTCTTGCGCCAGTTTAAACTCGCAAGGGGAAAAGGGTAGTCGTCCTTTTACTCTATCCTAATTAGGGAAACTTTGTCAAGTTAAGGGAAGCTAGGCATTTGCTTGGACGAAAATGATTAATCAATAAACTAAAGCGACATGGTCGCCGGAATTTACCATAAACTAAACCTAAAGTATTGACAGGGTATGACCCTAGCTCAAGGACAATAGGAATCTTGCCAAGTTGCAATTGATTCCGGATCGAATGCGGGTTGCATTTGGAGAAAAGGAGTCACTCCTTAACAGTTTGCCAGCTAAAACGACCACTGGAATTGATTGTGTTTGTAACAGTTTAGAAAGCACTGTTTGCATTGTTTGCTCAATGAACTAAAGGATGAAATGATATCTAAATACTTCAGGTTGAAGGCCTGAAGGGAGAGGCAGCTTCAGTTACCCTCGACTGCCTGCCTGACCCTAACCAAGGGGGTTGTTAACCGTGCCGGGAACGTGGACCAAACCCGCCGCGAGAGGTCTCTCCGTTGAGTTCTACTTGGAGCAGGAGGACGCTTGGGTGCTAGAGGGGGCTCTGGCCGTAAATCCCTCGCCTTCCGGGCCCTGCACAAGAGGCTAACGTGACTCGGGATTGGATCTCGAGGCCCGCATACTAGTCTACGGGCAGAAGCTTGGATTAGTGATCCCTGGTGGATTACTGGATAGCCTTCGGGCGGATTTTGATCAAGCCTACGGGTGGAACTCCTTGTATTTCAAAGATAAAAGGATAAAATGATAATAAAGAAGTTGTTTGACATTGTTTTCTTTATGTCCTGTGATAAGATTATGTGAAGGAACCAGTGCTTAACAGGGCTAATCAAGGAAGCTGTTTGTTATATGTCAAATTAATGTGGTAGGTAATTACATAACTAAAACAAACCGAGGAAAGTGCGGAGGATGGACCATGGGTCCGTCCTATGGATGGGTGGTCCCGGTTAGCCGGGAACTTTTCTCAAATATCTTCAACGAATAGAAGGATGATCATCATCACCGAAACAAATAACGAGAAGGATGACTTAGATTTACCTGTTACCTGATTCACGCTGTTTTAGGGGAACGGAATGGGACTATGCCTTATGGCAGAGAGGTTGAGCATTGCATCCCTCTCGTTTCCCATTCTCCTTGAACCAAGTGTAGCGTGAATCCGCTTCGGACCTGGCGTTTCTGCATAAAGTAGTTTGCTCGGGTCTGACGCTAGTTGCTGCTAGCTAATGACCAAACAGGAAAACCTTAATTCTGGTCGATCCTAAGTGGGAAACGGCCAGGACACTTCCGCTACGTGGCAGACGCGGGGAGACCTAGATTACAAAACCCGTAACATTCCATGGGAGTGCCGGGTGGAGTTTTCTAGATAGCCTTTCCGATGGACTGCCAAGACGTGTCCTAGAGGATTCTAGTGGACACGTTACAGTTGGTATCAAAGCAAACTAACAAAGGATTTTTTTTAAGGAAATTTTAATAAGACGAAGTAAAGCAAATGTTACTGTCCCAAACATTTCCTTACTTCAATGCTGTCTTGCAGAATTATGAAGCATGGAACAAGTTCTTAGTGTTCCGAGTCATGTTTATGACCGCGATGCATTCCACGGATTATCGACAAAGGGTTAAGATGATGAACATCCTAGACCGCATTTACAATCCATCGCCTGTGTGCGTGGAACGGAGATGGATGGGTGTTACAGGGATCTATTACATAACTGCCTATCAACCTGCGTACCTTCAAATTAACTTGAAGAGAATCAAGTGGATGGAGGATTTGAAGATCGTAAAGCTGTTCGTCTTTGTTGAGGCTCATGCAAACGCGACCCTACAGGTCGGAGGTTGAAGGGTTAACCAGAATAAGTATGTGTAGGGGGAAGTGATTCAAAGAATCCTTGCCGACAGAATCAAGGTTTTGGGACGTCATGAGAAGAATGGATATCAAAGGAAAAGATACCCTAATCTTCCAATGAACTATCGATTCCTGAAAATCGATGACCCCAATCCGTACTACTACTCAGTTCCTGTAGCTGAATGCAATAATATCTTATTCTCCTCGAATTAATGTATTAACTTGCTCCATCGCCCCAAGAAATAATTGTACCTCGAAAGGGCTATGCTGATATGAATGGAATAAAACTTTTTTTTTTCCGATTGTCTTGACTATGAATATTGATAAAGAAGTAAAGTGATTGGTCACTTGGCTGAAGGAATACGTGGACGTATTTTCTGAAGAGAGAAGTAGATCATGAGATCAAGCCAGTAATAGGAGCTGCGCCAATTACGAAGAGACCATATAGAATGTCTATATCGGAAGCAATTGAGTTGAAGGAACAACTCAAGCAACTACTAGATTAGGGCTACATCCGTCCTAACAGTCACCATGGGAAGCACCAGTACTGTTCCAGAAAAAGAAAGATGGAACACTTCAACTATGTATTGATTACAAGGGGTTGAATCAATCAACAGTCAAGAATAGATATCATATTCTTAGAATAGATGAGCTTCTTGATAGTCTTCAGAGTGCCAAAATCTTCTCCAAGATTATCTTAGGTCTGGTTACTATCAGATAAGAATCAAGGAAGAAGATATCCCAAAGACGACCTTCAACACTAGATATGGACACTTGAGTTCTAGTTATGCCATTAGGGCTTACGAATGTGCCTACCACATTCAATAGGTTAATGAAGGATATCTTTAGACCATATCTTGATAAACTTTGTGCTCGTCTTCTTTGATGACACTCTGTTCCAAACAGGAGGGAGATCATCAATCCCAACTTCGGATTTTCCTTGAGACAAGGAGGTCATACAAGCTGTATGCTAAGATGACGAAATGTGCATTCCCCAAACATCAAATTGGTTATCCGGGATTCATCATATCGGTAGAAGGAATCTCAGTGGAGCCAGCCTAAGTTAGAAATGTTCTAGGATGGCCAAATACCAACAACTGTCAAAGAAATACTCAGCTTTCTTGGATTGACAAGACGGTATGGGGTCTTCATCAAAAACTATGCTTTGATTGCAGCACCTTTGACAGAATTATTGAAGAAGCAAACATCCATTGCATGGTCAACTACTGAACAAACTAGCTTCGATAGGTTGAAGCAAAGTTTGGTATCAGCACCGATCCTAAAACTCCTAGACCACAGTAAGGAGTAGAGGAAGTAACTGATACTAGCATGCTTATGTAGAAAAGTCATCCTATAGCCTAATCTTCAAGAAACTGAAGAGCCATGAAAAGAATTATGCTATCCATGATCTTGAACTTGTAGTTGTCAAGATTTGGAGACACTACTTGCTGGGTAACAAGTTTACGCTAGTGACTGATCATAAAAAGTCTCAAGTGGAACTTTACCTAGAACAAGCTCAACATGAGGAAATATCAGTGGACTAGAGTGCTGGAGGAGTGTGACCTTAAGATCAAGTACCGAACTGGAAAGGAGCATGTAGTTGCTAATGCACTCAGTCACAAGGCATTCCTTAATTCTCTAAAAATCCATCAATAGCTAGATCTCTAGCTACAAAGGTATCTATGCCAAGCAACCCTATTTTTGAACTAGCTAGAGAGGAAGCATGCCATGATCTAGCCTATCAAAGGTGCTAAGGGAAATCTCTATCGAGGACCAGGAACAAAAGCTATAGGCCAAAGATCATGAATTCTCTGTCAATAATGGACATGTCTACTATAGGATGAGAGCATGTATACCGGCAAGCCAGTTACTTAAACAGAAGAGATTGTGCGAAGCTCATGATTTCACTTTCTCGGGACATCAAAGCTGCGAAGGATAGACAGAAGGCATACACGGATTTGAAGTGTCAAGATAGAATATTCGAGGAAGGAGACATGGTCTTCATTCACGTATGCCCAAAGAAGAGTTCCCTATCCTTAGGGGATTGCAAGAAGCTAAGTCCAAGGTATGGTGGACCATACAAGATCCTCAAATACCTAGGACCTAATGCTTATAGACTGAAACTCCCTGAGAACCTAAAGGTTCATAATGTATTCCATATCAGCCTATTGAACAAGTATGTACCTAATCCTAGCCATGTACTTGATGACCAACAAGTTGTAATGCCTAGCCAAGGAGTCCTTGAGCTACGGCCTAACAGGATCTTAGATGTTGGGGAGAGACAACTGAGATCCAGAACCTTGAGAGAATGCCTCGTCCAGTGGAAAGATTATCCCGAAGAGGATGCTAACTGGATAGATGAAAGCTCTCTCAACCATCAATATCCCTAGTTTATCTCGAGATGAGGACATCTCGATTCTTCTAAGGGGGAGAGAATGTAATATTCCCACTCGTGAATATTGACTTCCCGCACATTGCGTAAATCCTGTGCAAGGTTATCCCCTACATCGTAATTATTGGTAGCTTAATCCATACCATGCACGCTCAAAAATGAGGCCTCCACATTGTGAATTAGAGGCTGGGGTTGAAGTCCGTAAAAGCCACGAGGGAACACCCTTTTTGAAGGGGCAATTGGATAAATTTTAGGCAAATTTTTTTATTTCCCCCCAGCCGATGCATGGCTGGAGGAGAGGGAGTGTGGGGAGGAATGGCCTAAGGAAGAGTAATGTAGGGAATGCATGAGGAGGGAATGGCATGAATCCTCCACGTGGTGGAGCTTCCCTTCCCTCCCCTAAGGCTATATGAACCCCCCCCTGTGGACAAAGGGAGGGGGGAGGAAGAAAAAAGAAAGAGGCTGCGTGCTGGAGGAAAGCGGGAAGGTCGCCAGGCTGCCGTGAAGGAGGGGAAGGTCGCCAGGCTGCCGTGAAGGAGGGGAAGGTCTCCAAGCTGCCATGAAGGAGGGGGGTGGTGAAAAAAAAAACTGAGAGGCCACGAAGGGCTGTGAGGAGGCTGCCGCGGAGGGCCGTGAGGAGGCTGCCAGAACCTGCCACCAGCGCCACGCCATCCGCCACCAAGCCACCGTAAGGACCACCTTGCCACGCCCAACCGTTAGGCCGCGGCCATTCCATCATGAAACCCCTCCTGTCGTCGACTATTTTTCCCCTCTCCTCAATCATTATCTTTTTCCCCACGTGGTTCTGGGAAGGAGAATCTTCCTAGAAGCTTCATGGAAGCTTCCAAAGGCAAGGTTTAAGGCCTTTTGCACATAGATTAACCCTGAGGGTAAAAATCCCAGCCTCCCTAGGCCTTGTGCGTACATTTCATTCCCGGGGCTTCCATAAGTCCCATTCCCACAGCTTCCAAGGGAGGGACGGGCTTCCATAAGTCCCATTTCCACAGCTTCTAAAGGATAAGGCTTTGGGCCTTGTTCCTGCGACCTTCCCGGTTTTAAAACCGGGCTCATAAAGATCTTCCCCAAGAGCCTTCCATAAGCTCCAAGTCCCATATACCCAAATCCTATAGGCCCAAGTCCCACAGACCGGCCTTTTAAAGATCCAAAGTTCCATGAAGGTATCTCTTGCGTATGAGGGAGAAGGGCAAGATCTTGAGGCTGCATACCAAGGCGAGTAAATTTATAGGCCGCGAAGGCAATCCGGAAGCCAAAATCACGCCTACAATGGGCCCTAAAAAGTCACAAGACGCGCCTGCGGAAGGATCTACTCCTAGTATTTACGTGGATATTTCCCGGAGTCCACAAGTCCAGGTTTGATCTATTTGGATTCCACACAAAAGTATTGAATTAATCACGATAACTTCATGGATTAGGAAGCACTCATGCATGTTCAAATTCAACTAGTCAAGTTAAATGCAATTGGAAAATGAATTGGCTATTTGAACATTTATTAGAGATAGCCTAAGATATGAAAATTGATCATTGGTATGTTCAATGGAATGAATGAAAAGAGCATAAGGTGTCTATGCATTTGTAGGACCTTATTAGTAAGTTTCCTTTTGTGCATTCAAAAGTGACGAGCCTAGGACAACTGTTACCTCATTACAAGGTTAAAATTATTGAGGTACACCTTTTTACTAGGCATGGAAAGATTAATGGCATGTCACATTTTTAGATAAATCTTCCTTGTAAGGATTCATGAGGAAAAGCTAACACCCATAAGATGTTATTCGAAAAGAAATAGAAGAGCACGAGAATGATCTATGGAATTGCAAGGGGCATGTAAAATGGAATAAGTTAACACTAGTTTTAGTTTTTATGAGCTTCATTGACTACATTGGGCTAGGAGAAAGTTGCGTATTGCATAGTTGTCATGCAGAAATGTCATTCATCAGGAGCCGCATTTGGGAAAGGTTGCATGGTTTATCAAAGCATAAGATTCTAAAGTGTAGACAACAAGGTTGTAAGCATGATTATTTGATGTAAGTCCTAGTATGTCCTAGGAAGGTTAGTATCCAGATTATCATGCATTTTTACTATACCAAGGAAAGATAGAGTTATTGTGAACCATGTGATGCGTGGGAGCAATGAAGCACATGTTTACATGTAATATGTTAGTTGCAACTATTTTTCCTCTTTTAGATCTAGTTTATTGTCTCTAGGAAGGATTCATCCTTGTCGCGAGACAAGCATAATGAATTATCCAAATCACCTAACCACAAAGGAATCATATGGTACGATAGACACCCCGAACACTAACTAGGTTAAGGATTCGGCCAAGTTTTCCAAATGTCGCGAAGTCGAAACCTTCAAGCCAATAGTCCTAACCACATTCCCAAAATGTTGAGCTAATTGGATGCTCATGTAAACAATAATCTAGGATTCCTACCTTATGGACCAAGCATTCAAGATGATGAAACTCGATTTGAGTTGGACTAAACACTGTCGATTTAGTGAAATTAAGGATGGGTGGGTAAAAAGACACCCTAAACCCTCCTTCTCGACTGAAGTTAATTCCGTGACCTGAATACGCCATTCATTAAGGAAAATGATCTCTTAGAATGGAGGCGACACTTGTGCAATAAATTGCAACGTCACATAGCTTTGCGGTTTGATCGTGAGAAGTTTTGCCATTCCGTAGATTAAGGTTGGCAGGTTCTTGCGCCAGTTTAAACTCGCAAGGGGAAAAGGGTAGTCGTCCTTTTACTCTATCCTAATTAGGGAAACTTTGTCAAGTTAAGGGAAGCTAGGCATTTGCTTGGACGAAAATGATTAATCAATAAACTAAAGCGACATGGTCGCCGGAATTTACCATAAACTAAACCTAAAGTATTGACAGGGTATGACCCTAGCCCAAGGACAATAGGAATCTTGCCAAGTTGCAATTGATTCCGGATCGAATGCGGGTTGCATTCGGAGAAAAGGAGTCACTCCTTAACAGTTTGCCAGCTAAAACGACCACTGGAATTGATTGTGTTTGTAACAGTTTAGAAAGCATTGTTTGCATTGTTTGCTCAATGAACTAAAGGATGAAATGATATCTAAATACTTCAGGTTGAAGGCCTGAAGGGAGAGGCAGCTTCAGTTACCCCCGACTGCCTGCCTAACCCTAACCAAGGGGGTTGTTAACCGCGCCGGGAACGTGGACCAAACCCGCCGCGAGAGGTCTCTCCGTTGAGTTCTACTTGGAGCAGGAGGACGCTTGGGTGCTAGAGGGGGCTCTGGCCGTAAATCCCTCGCCTTCCGGGCCCTGCACAAGAGGCTAACGTGACTCGGGATTGGATCTCGAGGCCCGCATACTAGTCTACGGGCAGAAGCTTGGATTAGTGATCCCTGGTGGATTACTGGATAGCCTTCGGGCGGATTATGATCAAGCCTACGGGCGGAACTCCTTGTATTTCAAAGATAAAAGGATAAAATGATAATAAAGAAGTTGTTTGACATTGTTTTCTTTATGTCCTGTGATAAGATTACGTGAAGGAACCAGTGCTTAACAGGGCTAATCAAGGAAGCTGTTTGTTATATGTCAAATTAATGTGGTAGGTAATTACATAACTTAAACAAACCGAGGAAAGTGCGGAGGATGGACCATGGGTCCGTCCTATGGATGGGTGGTCCCGGTTAGCCAGGAATTTTTCTCAAAAATCTTCAACGAACAGAAGGATGATCATCATCACCGAAACAAATAACGAGAAGGATGACTTAGATTTACCTGTTACCTGATTCACCTGATTCACGCTGTTTTAGGGGAACGGAATGGGACTATGCCTTATGGCAGAGAGGTTGAGCATTGCATCCCTCTCGTTTCCCATTCTCCTTGAACCAAGTGCAGCGTGAATCCGCTTCGGACCTAGCGTTTCTGCGTAAAGTAGTTCGCTCGGGTCTGACGCTAGTTGCTGCTAGCTAATGACCAAACAGGAAAACCTTAATTCCGGTCGATCCTAAGTGGGAAACGGCCATGACACTTCCGCTACGTGGCAGACGCGGGGAGACCTAGATTACAAAACCCGTAACATTCCATGGGAGTGCCGGGTGGAGTTTTCTAGACAGCCTTTCCGATGGATTGCCAAGACATGTCCTAGAGGATTCTAGTGGACACGTTACAATTCTCAACAGATACAAACAAAAGAAAAGGAGAAAGAACAAGAGCAAACCAAGAGGGAGAAAAGCACTCACTGCAAAGGCCTGAGGATAGATTCTTTGTCTCCTCTTCACGATGGTGGCTCCTCTTCACCCTTCATGCACTTCCTCCTCTTCACGAATGATGGCGGCGATGGTGAGAAGCTCTCATTCTCTCTCTTTCTTTCTTTCTCTCCCTCTCCCTCCCAAACGCACGATCTTTTTTTCTCTCTCTTTTTCTCTTTGCTGTAAAATGTCACGCTAGGTTTCGGTCCTTTTTTTGTCTAAGTACAATCACTATTTGCGTCGCATTTGCAAATGGTCGAGGGTTCCTCTCAACCATCTGCAAATTGGGCCAAGTTTTTCTAACCTTACCACTTTTGATTACAATATTCAATTATGTTTTAAGTGTGGAGACATGTGTATGAGTTGTGATTAAGCATTAGGCCCCTATTAATTGGTCACTCCGATCTATTAAGGTCTTAAGTGTGGGGACGTGTCCATGTTTGTCTATTTTACATACCCTCATGGAAAAATTTCTTACAGACAATTTAAGTTTACCATGTCCTAACCTTGCCTTGATGGGGTCCCTTCCCCACCCACCCGTCCTATTTTCCTCCCGTCTTGGGGTCGTGCCTTGCCCATTTGGATTTATCCCTTGTTTCATCATTTTTTCCATGTGAACGCACCCTACATTTACCAGAATAAAAATCTGACCTTACACCCCTGTTTGTCCCTTTGAACTGGCCACTTTTCATTTTTTGAACCCTCTATTTTGAGCCATGGCTCCAGAGTTATTAATTTTTAAAGATTTTTTTGTCCATTTAACGTGTTTTTATGAAAATGCACCTCTTTTACTTCAGAACAGTAAATTGATGTGAGATCACTAACCTATACCTTCCTTTGATATTTTTCCTTTTTACTACCTATCATTTTGATGTATAGTTTATCAACTATGAATTTTTCCGTATTTTCGAGTATTCTCATGTGTAGTTTGGCTCTTTTTCCATGCGAACCTACCCTAAGCGCCTCAGAATTTAATTATGATTAGATAGCCTTGTCTAGCTTTCTTCTTGCACAATTTTATCTTTTCCTTCATCCTATTTAAAACTACCAATTTTATGATATTAATTTTTTTGTGAGTTTTCGTGCTTGTTTTTTCTATTTTTGCCATGTGAATACCCATTAATGCCATCAGAACTTCGTTCTCACATGAAAGCCCTGTCCCATAGATTTTCTCGGACATTTTATATTTCATTGCACTCCGTTTTGGTGCACGGATTTTCTCATGTTCATTTTTGACTTTATTTTCCTTGGTAATTTTATCGTTTTTTCCATGAGAATGCTCCCTACTGCCCTCAAACCCGCATTCTACCTTGGCCATCCTCTCTCCTATAGACATCACGGATTCATGCGCATGGAGCCATATTGACTCTACCTTTCTAAGCTTTATACGAGAGCCAAGGAATCTTCAGCTCGGTCTAGCTATGGATGGCGTGAATCCATTTGGTCTTCACTCAACTTCTTACAATGTGTGGCTTGTAGTCCTTGTTAACTACAACATTCCACCATGGCTTTCTATGAAGAAAGGACACCTAATCCTTAGCTTGTTTGTTCCGGGCCACTATAAAGTTAAAAATTGTAACGTGTCCACTAGTATCATCTAGGACACGTCTTAGCAGTCCATCTGAAAGGATGTCTAGAAAGCTCCGCCCGGCACTCCCATGGAATGTTATGGGATTTGCAATCTAGGGCTTCTCGCATCTGACACGTAGCGGAAGTATTCTGGTCGTTCCCACTTAGGATTGACCGGAATTAGGGTTTTCCTGATTGATCATTACCTAACAGCAACTAGCGTCGGACCCAAGCGAACTACTTTATGCAGAAACGCCAGGTCCGAAGCGGATTCACGCTGCACTTGGTTCAAGGACAATGGGAAACGAGAGGTATGCAAAGCTCAACCTCTCTGCCATAAGGCATAGTCCCATTCCGTTCCCCTAAAACAGTGTAAATCAGGTAGGACATAACTCTAGGTCATCGCTTTCGTTGTTCATGTCCTTTGACGATCATCCCGCTGTTCTTTGAGATTTGAGAAAATTTCTCGGCCAACCAGGACCACCCAACCGTAGGACGGACCCATGTACCCATCCTCCGCACTTTCCTTTGTTTGTTTTAGTTAGGTAATTATCTAACACGTTAGTTGGACACGTAACAATCAGCTTCTTTGATTAAACCGTTAAGCACTAGTTCCTTCACGTATTCTTATCACGTGACATAGAAAAACAATATCAAACAAGTTCTTTATTAACTTATCATTATATTTATCTTTGAAATACAAGGAGTTCCGCCCATAGGCTTGTCCATAATTCGCCCGAAGGCTATCCAGTAATCTAGAGGGATCACTATTCCAAGCTTCTACTCGTAGACTAGTATGCGGGCCTCGAGATCCAATCCCGAGTCACGTTAGCCTCTTCTGCAGGTCCTGGAAGGCGAGGGATTTACAGCGAGAGCCCCCCTGGCACCCAAGCATCCTCCTGCTCCAAGTAGAGCTCAACGGAGAGACCTCTCGCGGCGGGTTCGGTCCATGTTCCCGGTGCGGTCAACAATCCCCTTAGTTAGGGTCAGGCAGGCCGTTGGGGGTAACTGAAGGTGCCTCTCCCTTCAGGCCTTCAACCTGAAGTATAGATATTCATTTAATTTGTAATTCAAAAGTCAAACAGTGCTCTAAAATCTCTAGCAAGCACAAACATTTCCATTAACAATCTTGTTGTTAGCAAATTGCTAAGGAAGGAGTCTTTCCTTTTGAATGCATCTAGCACTCGATCCAGGGTACCTTACAACTTGGCAAGATCCCTTATATTCTGGGTTAGGGCATACCCTATTAACCCAACTTGGTCAACACTAAATTTCATTGGATACTTTAGTTTTGGATTTTTAACCTTCCTTAGAAGGAAATCAAAGAATGCATCCTTTTTCAAAACAACTTGCTTAAGGATCCGCCATCCTTGTTGAGGGTATTTAACCTTTCTTCTTGTGAATCAATCACAAGACCATATGACTTCGTACTTGCCGCGCAAGTCCTGCATCGTAATATGCGATGAAGCAATCCATTTCGGTTTCTTTAAGCTGACGTTTGTCAGACTTAGGGTCTCCTTTTATTATTTTCTTTAAGAACCTCAGGGACAACCCTAGTTCTTTTATGTTACGATTTATTGACCCTACAATCAGGGAAGGTGGGCAAATATTTAAGGTATAAAGGTTTCTTTGGATTTTAAATCATTCCCAATGCATATTTCGCAGCATAGGTATTTCTAAGTTTATATTAATTTGGTTAACTTTTAGAAGGTAATATCGAGATCACCTCGACACGATTTGTTATCTATGTGACAATTGATTTTTTAGTCCTAAACTTTATTGCTTTATGGTTAGGTAAATTCAATTAATCTTTCTTTTTCCTTGCGAACAAAACTCATGCCAAATAAACAATCTTTTCCTTGCTAAGATATGCAGTTAGCAATGATAACTTCCTAGAGTTTAAGCAATGTAAGAAACCTTTCATGAATTTCACCTTCTATGATGATTCGTTGTAAAAAGAATAGGCGTTAATTGTGTAAGATGCAGTTTTTTTATACCTTCAAGATTTAACCGAAATATACTACTATAGTGGGTAGATAATCTTGCTCGTAATTCGTTTCAATGCATGATGCTATTTGAAGGAAAACTATGTTTTATACATTATCAATTTTGCATGTTCAATTAAACTAAACTCCTTCATTGTAAATAACTAGGACAAAATATATCTTATCCCTAACAATTCATCTTGGATGATTGAATTAAAACCTATATAAAACCAAGAAGGAAAAACCTGGTTTTGGGGTGAGATATCCACATGGATACCGGGAGATGACCCTCCCGCAGCTACTCCTTGGACTTTCTTAGGCGGCATCGCAGTTGTAATCCTTCGAACGTGAAGGCAGCTTTACACTCCTTTTCGAAATTCCACCGTCGCTTCAATACTCTTCTTCTCCTTTTCGAGGCAAGGAATCGTTAAGGGATTAATCACGAAAAAGGGGTAACAAGACCTTTAAGGTCTTAGCTTCTTCGGAGAGGGAAAGGTTTACAAAGCCTAAAAGAAAAGGCCCTATAGGGATTTATACGTGGTGAAAAGGGGTGTGTGTGAATGTGGTTTCAAAAAACATATGAAGGGGCCTTGGGGAGATCTTTGGGCTTGGGAGTAAAAGTTATAGGAAGGGGATTCTTGGAGATGTTTCAAAACACGGAGTAGTAAAGGCTTAGGGATTTAAACCCCGGGTGAAAGGGAAAAGGTAAAGGGTGAAGGGCATATAGCACGGGGGAAAGGGTAATAAGACTTTTCAAGCCTTAGTTCATTTTGGGGATTCCATCCATGGGAAGGGTTTTATGGGGGCTCCACGGGAAGGCTTAATGGTTCCACGGAAAGGGTTAAGGGCTCCACGGGAAGGTGCTTAAGGGAGAAAGGGCTTAAGGCTTATAAGGCATGGAGGGGGGTTCATCCATGGGAAGGAGGCTTAAGGGTTTAAAATTGGGAGGGGGTTGAAAAGGGCTTAGGGGGTTTTGAAGCCCATAAGAAAGGACTCAAGGGTAAATCAGGGAGTAAAAAGGTATTTAGAAGGCACATAAAAGGGGGTGAAAGGTTTTTGAAAGGCTCATCAAGGGGTGAAAGGGGTTTGTACAGCCCATGATAAAGGCCTATTGGATTTAGCACGGGGGGAAAGGGTGAGTAAAAAGGGATATGAGGGGGGTGAAAGGGGGCTTAATTAGCCCCCCTTAAGAAGCTTCTTCAAGGAATCTTCCATACTCCACGTGGTAGGAGGGGGGGGCATTTTAAGCCGCGTTGGTGACCGCAGCCAGTGACGGCTTATGTAGTGGCAGTCCCATCGAGCTTCCTCCTCGTCCTCAGTAAGCTTCCTCCTCGTCCGCCTCTAGTAGCCTCCTCCTTCTACCTCTTTTTTTTTCCTCCTTCACGACAGTTAGGCATTTGCATCTACCTCATGGCGAGCAGGCGGTACTATTTTCTTTGTCTTCTGTCCCTCTCCCTCCTTCATCAATCTGGCAGTATGGCGGCTTCCATGGTTGTTCTCCCCTTCCTCCCAGTAACCTACGGCCCTCCCTAATTATATAGGGGAGGGGAGGGAATCCTCCCCCTCCTATGTGTCATTGTGTATGCCCGTGAAGTTGAGCAAGCTCCAGCGAGGAGCTTGCTGGCTCCTCTATCCCCTTCCCTTCTTCTAGCACAATGCGCCGCCGAGAAAGGGAAAAAAATAATATTTGATATATTACATTCTCTCCCCCTTAGAGGAATCGAGATGTCCTCATCTCGAGATAAATTGGGGATATTAATGGTTGAGAGTGTCTTCTTCTATCCAAGTGGCATACTCTTCGGGATAATCTTTCCACTGGACGAGGCATTCTCTCAAGGTTCTGGATCTTAATTGTCTCTCCCTAACATCTAAGATCCTATTAGGCCTTAGCTCAAGGACTCCTTGGCTAGGCATTACAATTTGTTGGTCATCAAGTACATGGTTAGGGTTGGGTACATATTTTTTCAATAGGCTGATATGGAATACATTGTGAACCTTTAGGTTCTCAGGGAGTTGCAATCTATAAGCATTGGGTCCTAGGCATTTGAGGATTTTGTACGGCCCACAATACCTTGGACTTAGCTTCTTGCAATCTCCTAGGGATAGAGAACTCTTTTTAGGGCTTACGCAAATGAATACCATGTCTCCTTCTTCGAAGACTCTTTCTTGACGCTTCAAATCCGCGTATGCCTTCTGTCTATCCTTGGTTGCTTGTATGTCTTGTCTTATTGTCTTTATTTGATCATCCATGTCTTCCAACATCTATCTTGAAGCCTCAACCCTTAAGGTTGGATCGGAAAAATTTAGGGGACTTCGACAACCATGACCATACAATGCTTGGAAAGGAGTCATCTGAATGCTCTGCTGATAAGAAGCATTGTATGCAAATTCTATCAAAGGCAAGTATTGAATCCACCTCTTTGGCTCTCGACAGCAGTATGCCCTAAGCATATCCTCGATGACTTGATTTACTCGCTCTGTTTGGCCATTCATTTGGGTATGGTAGGCGGTGCTAAAACAGAGTTGAGTCCCAGTAGCTTCAAAGTTAGCTCTCCAAAAGTGTGATGTGAAGAGAGAATCTCGATCACTAATAATTCTTCTGGGTAAACCATGTAGTTTGAATATCTCTTTGATAAACAATCTTGCAATGTCAGAGGCTTTATAGTTTGTCTTTACCGGAATAATTGTATCCTCCCTGGATTTGGGGTAGGCCTACAACAAAATCCATACTGATGAATTCCCATTTCATTTGGGGAATGTCAAGAGGTTGCAGTTTCCCTGGCATCATGATATGTTTGGCTTTGATATGTTGGCAAGACAAACACTCAGTGACATATTTGAGAACGTCACCTTTGAGCCTCTCCCAATGGTAACTCTTCCTAACTGTATTAAGAGTCTTAGCATAGCCAGGATGTCCTGCGAAAGGGGAATCATGAGCTTCCCACATTATCTTCTGCTTAAGTGACTGGCTTGCTGGTATACACAGCCTTGTTCTATAGTAGACAAGTCCATTATCAATGGAAAATTCCTGATACTTAGCTTGCAACTTTTGATTCTGCTCCTTGGTAGAGATCTTCATTAGCATTGTTTGGTAGGCCAAACCATGGCATGCTTCTTCTCTAGCTAACTCAAGTATAGGGTTGTTTGGCATAGATACTTTTGTAGCTAGAGATCTGGCCGTTGATGGATTCTACAAGATTAGGGAATTTAGGAATGCCTTGCGACTAAGTGCATCGGCAACTACATTCTCTTTCCCTGGTCGGTACTTGATTTCAAAGTCATATTCCTCCAACACTTCAATCCACCAACGTTGCCTCATGTTGAGCTCGTTCTGGGTAAAGATCCATTTGAGACTCTTATGGTCGGTTACTAGAGTAAACTTGTTACCCAACAGGTAGTGTCTCCAAAGCTTTAGAGCATGGATGATACCTACCAATTCCAGATCATGCGTAGCATAATTCTTTTCATGGCTCTTCAATTTCCTTGAAGAGCATGCTACAGGATGACCTTCCTGCATAACTACACACCCCAAGGCAAGAATGCTAGCATCAGTTACTACCTCAAACTCCTTATTGAGGTCAGGAAGTTTTAGAATAGGTGCTGATACCAAACTTTGCTTCAATTTGTCGAAGCTATTTTGTTCGGGAGTTGACCATGTAATGGAAGTCTGCTTCTTCAGTAAATCCGTCAGAGGTGCTGCAATCAAAGCATAGTTTTTTATGAAGACCCTATACCATCCTGTCAATCCAAGAAAGCTACGTATCTCTTTGACGGATACTGGTGTTGACCAGTCAAGCACATCTCTGACCTTGGTTGGGTCCACTGATATTCCTTCTGATGATATTATGAATCCCAGATATTCAATCTGACGCTTGAAGAATGCAAACTTCTTCATTTTAGCATATAGCTTATAAGACCTCATTGTCTCAAGGACAATCCGAAGTTGAGGTTCATGATCTTCTTCTTGTTTAGAATAGACTAAAGTGTCATCCAAGAAGACAAGGACGAAATCATCAAGATATGGACTAAAGATGTCCTGCATTAACCTATTGAAGGTGGCAGGTGCATTCGTAAGCCTGAATGACATAACCAGGAACTCAAAGTGCCCATATCTTGTATTGAAGGCTGTCTTTGGGATATCTTCTTCCTTGATCCTTATCTAATAGTAACCTAACTTGAGATCAATCTTGGAGAAGATCTTTGCACCCTGAAGACGATCAAGAAGCTCATCTATTCTAGGAATAGGATACTTGTTCTTGACTGTTGATTGATTCAACCCTCGGTAATCAATACATAGTTAAAGTGTCCCATCTTTCTTTTTTTGGAATAGTACTTGAGCTCCCCACAATGAATTTCTAGGCCGGATGTAGCCTTGATCTAACAATTGCTTAAGTTGTTCCTTCAACTCAATTGCTTCTGGTTTGGAGCTCCAGGTACTAACCTAATCTCATGATCTACTTCTCTTTGAGGCGGAAGTTCAGTCAACTCTTCAGAGAATACGTCCGGGATGCACTCATTCGAGCGGTGCCTATAATTCAGGAGGTGCAAGCTAGACCAAGGGGTAACAAAACTTGGTCTTATAATGACCCAAACAGAGGAGCATTCAGACCTCAAATGAAGAGTGTTCAAGGTCATAATCAGGGACAAAGAAAGAAAGCAAGGATGAATAACGTCAACAACTTTTTTCCGACTCAAAGTAATGGCCAAAACCTCCGTTGTTTCCACTGCAACGAACCCAGTCACTTCAAGAGGCAATGTTCCAAGCTCGGCGGAGGACATCGCCAAGTGCCTTTCCAAGGAACATGCGGTGGTCAAGGAGCCGCTACCCGAGGAAGAGAAAGAACCGCCTGCATTGCCAATAGGCAAAGAGGTGAAGAAGAAGAAGAGGAAGATCCGACCATGGAAGCAGAATTTGAAAGAGCGACAGTCCATGCCGCTTTACACAAAAAAGGGCTGAATCGCCAGTTCTCGGTGATTCAGACACCGTCGACAGTAGAAGCACCTACTCTGCTTGTGGAATTGGCAAATGGTCGTGAGGTTACTTGTACCATTCAAACTGCTAAGGTGGAATTCTTTCTAGGAGAAAAGAAGACTTCGGTTAAATTCAGAGACATGAATTTAGGTATCCATGAGTGTCTACTCGGAATGGATTGGCTTAGGCCCAACGATGCCCACATTCAGTGTGGAAAGGGTCAAGTTTCCTTTCGAAACTCTAAAAGGGAATTAGTCACAACTCAAGGTGAGGCTAGAGTGCCAAGAATCCAATTGGCCAAAATATCTTGGATCATAAAAGGAGTCAGAAAATGATTACCTATTTACTTGATCAAACTCACATTCCCTTCAAAGACATATGCCCTAAACGGGCATGCCAAAGTGATACGTGTGGGATAGAACCCACTGCCAAAACATGGTCTACAGAAGACCCAGATACAACAAGAGGATAGAGGCTGCCAGCCTTGGTGCCTCTAGCAAGCACAAGTCTGCCTTTGGTAATCTTCCAGACAGAATCCCCAAAACAGTCATGAAACCCTGCATCATCCAACTATCCTGCAGACATAAGACTACGCGTAAGCACAGTTAGATGACGTACATCCCTGAGCAAAAAGGAACTGCCAGTGGAAAATTGCAACTGAATATCTGCACAACCCACAATATCAAGAGACCTGTCATCTCCAAGTCTGACTAATCCAGATACAGTACGGTAAGAGTGAAACCACTCACGGTAAGATGTCACATGGAAGGATCACCTGAATCCAATATCTAGCACTCTGCATACATACTAGGTGTCTCAGTCAAGTGTGAGGCATCAGAAGAACTAGCTGCAAGTATGAACTCATCACTACCATCGAAATCCTCGGTTTGCATGACATTAATTTCTTCAATCTTAACGCTGGACTTTGTAGGTACTATGCTGCGATTAGAGGACTTCTCCTGCGCTTTCTCTTTCCCCTTATCCTTGCGCTTCTCATTGCGCAACTCATGACACTATGGTCTGATATGGCCCTTTTTCCCACAATGATGGCAAGTGACATTAATGTTGCGCCCACGCGACTTACTACGTGACTTTCCATGAGATTTAGACCGACCCTTCTGAGAGTCACGACCACGGCTATTCCCATGTTCATTCCTATCATTCTTGCCTCTAACTGTCAAAGCATGTGAAACACGAGAGGCATCCAAGTTTTTGCGATTAACCTCTTCCTGCAGAAGAGCACTCTCAACATCATTCAGTTTCAGAGTAGCACTAGAGGCACATAGGGAAGTGTGGAATACATCCCATGACTCATTTAGAGTCCCAAGCAAGAAAAGAGGAGTTACTTCCTCTCCAAAGGTGATATCCTGCGAAGTCAGGTTCTTCAGTATAGCATGGAACTGGCTCAAGTGAGCAGACATAGTCGCATTATCCTTCATGCACAGATCTAATGTCAACTAAACAATGCTAGGTCCAAAGCTGGCATAAAGAGGACAAAGCAAAGCCAAATGATAGTGAAAATACATGAGCATAACACTGAGAGATGTCAAATAGCATCTGCCAGTAAGAGGCACACTCCCAGACAATCTAGGCAAAATGTACCTGCAACTGCCAAAACCTGACACAAATAGGTGCCTGCTCAAAAGAAAGCGGATCCAAAACTGAGACTCAGCTCATAAGCATCCTCTGAACCAAGACATATACTCAATGCAACATCCAATTGTCAAAGTATAATCCCAAAGTCTCAATACATATGTAACTGCTCAATGACATAGACTGCTCCAATAGCATGTAATCCCTGCTCAAGGTCAAGTAAGCATGCAAGATGCTCCCATTGGCACAAAAGGCGTACAAACAAGCTCAAGGGCTCAAGCAACCCAAGACAAAGTACCAGTGATGACAAGTGACCAAGTTAATGCGTCAGACGCATCCAAGAGAGCATGACATACATGAAGCAACTGTCGTTGCAACCACTGAGCAAGACATAATCCCAATGGCAAGATCTCTATCAAGTCAATACATTCAGTAGCAAGCCAAAGTCAATATCCCTGTGAATCGGAAGTGCTCAAAACATCCAAATCGGAGCTCCAAAATATCTGTCAAGCATGGACGAACTAAGAGGCAGCAACCACGGACCAAAGCATGTAATGCATAGAGCTTATCCGTCAAGTACAGACAATAGGCTTAAGCAGCCCAAATGCCAATCAAGTCGACCGAACTGCCAATGACAAACCAAGAAAAATGGAGCAAATGCGATGCTTAAAAGCATTCCGGAATCACAATCATGAGTTCGAAGTCGATCCCGAAAGTGTAATACATCATGACATAACCCATAGCATACATCCGGTATCGATAGAGAAGCAATACATGTGACAAATGAGCTTCAGCCCGCTCATGTATAGAAGCTCTAAACAGTCCAAAACTGTCAATTTCTAGCCCAACAACAATGCCAAATCATGGGCAAATCGAATGCATACATTCCCAAGACATTCGGGCATCAAGTAGGCTGCATACGGGCATCAAATAGCACAACCGGAATGGAGTGTAAGCAAAAAATTCTAATGCCAATGTTGCTACCCTATATTTAGCCTGTTATGACAGTTTATGACAGTCCCAAATCTAAAGAAATCAGCCCCAAATGATCAAGACCAATGTCCACAGCTTGAATGACATCAAACATGAAGTCTAATAGCCCTCTTGATCAAGGTAGAGAGCAACAAGCAATGGCCAAGTGTGGAGTTGAAGTAGACGAGTGCTAACAGCCTGGAAAAATGGCGCAATATGCCTTGTTGGTACTGAACTTGTTGCTACTCCACGTGGGCTGGAAGGGGGTAATGGGGGGCTCAAGAAGGGCCTATCAAAGACCTATGACAAGCCTCTTTGAGCCTTGATAGGTGTAAGGCACAATATGAGGGGAATAAGCTTCAAGGGTTTGAAGCCATGGCTACCCTTGCTGTTTGCAACCTGTAGACTAAAATAAAACCCTGAAAGAATGATCAAATACCTCAGTACCAATGCCTTGAAGGTGCCTCAATAGGCCGGGAAGGTGCTCGGGAAGCCGGGGAGTGATAGGATCTTAGGGAGATCGAATATGGCTGTCGGGATGGAGATCCAATGCGTGAAGGGAGTCGATGCGAAGGTAGAGAAGCACCGAGTCAAGCTCGAGCAAGAGGAAGCCAAGCTCTGATACCAGTTGAAAGGTGAGAAGGATCAAAGCTTGCACGGGAGCTATGGCGGGAGAGTAAGAGCAAGAAAGAGAGAGACAAGAAATGGGAACTCCAACAGTCACAATGTGTGACCGGGCCTTCCTTTATTTACTAGTCACTAAAATGAATGTAAAGAATAAAGTGACATGATGGGCGCCCGCCACCTACAGTGTGCAATGGTGGGTATTATCAGTGTAGTAATACACGGGGCGGCACGGCGGAGGCGCCTTTACCCCAACGCAATGACTATACTCCAAATAGCAAAATATGCAGGCCACTTACAATCCATTCATAGTACAAATCTGACATATCTTATACCAATCATGGGATTTTAGCTCTGATAATTGTTCATTTTTAGAAAATGTAGATCTAAGAGAACGCAAAATACCCATTGCAGTGTGCGTAGACCTAATAATTTGCTTCACAAAGCACTCTTCTTTACTAGACAAATCCCAAGGAGTGCAAGGTAGTTGCAAGCGACCATCACCACTCAAATGTGGCCAAAGCGCCTCCATCTTGCCTACCTTCTTCAAATCCATTCGTGCCCCTGCAGTGTCTCTCTTTCTTGCGATGTGGTCCCATAGTAAACTATCCATATTCTTGAAAATATGCATGGAATACAACAAGTGGTTGATCTGTATATGGGTCCAATACGACAACTCATAGAAAGCTGAGAAGACCTTTTCTCAAGTAATGACCCTCTCTGTAAGTTTGGATGCGACTCCATGTGCACTGTTTTTAGCTTGTACCAGCTTTGGGCGTTCTTTCATGCTGGAGGTCATCCAAGAAAACCTTCCCTTAATTCATGACCCTCTCGCAAGTAAGAAAGCGGTGTGTCCTTGATATACCATCTTCTTCATGGTTTGTGACCTTCGAGAGTCTAACTATGGCCCACACAATGGACATGCATGATAACCTTAGGTAACCAGACTTGTCCCAATACCTCTATCATGTGAATACAAACTTGAACGAGCTATGATATATATTACCAACGAGAACACAAGCCTACTTACGTGAGAACTTCCCGAATCCCTAAAAGTCATGCATGGTCCACATGAGAATGGATCGTATATTGGTGGACTGTCAACCATCACACTTGCTCATATCTTCTAAAGTGACCCCCTCCTCCCATAAGATCTTAAGCTCATCAACTAATGGACGGAGATAGATGTTCATATTCTTGTAATATATCAAATATTATTTTTTTCCCTTTATCGGCGGCACGTCATGCTAAAAGGAGGGAAGGGGATAGAGGAGCCAGCAAGCTCCTCGCTGGAGCTTGCTCGGCTTCACGGGCATGCACAATGACACAAAGGAGGGGGAGGATTCCCTCCCCTCCCCTATATAATTAGGGAGGGCCGCAGGTTACTGGGAGGAAGGGGAGAACAACCGTGGAAGCCGCCATACTGCCGGACTAACGAAGGAGGGAGAGGGACAAAAGACAAAGAAAATACTGCCGCCTGCTCGCCGTGAGGTAGATGCCAACGCCTAACTGTCGTGAGGGAGGAAAAAAAAAGAGGTAGAAGGAGGAGGCTGCCAGAGGCGGACTAGAAGGGAGCTTGCTAAGGACGAGGAGGAAGCTTGATGGGAATGCCACCGCATACACCATCACTGGCTGCCATCGCCAATGCGGCTTAAAATGCCCCCCCTCCTGCCACGTGGAGTATGGAGGCTTCCTTGAAGAAGCTTCTTAAGGGGGGCTAATTAAGCCCCCTTTCACCCCCCTCATATCCCTTTTTACTCACCCTTTCCCCCCGTACTAAACCCAATAGGCCTTTATCCTAGGCTATACAAACCCCTTTCACCCCTTGATGAGCCTTTCAAAAACCTTTCACCCCCCTTTTATGTGCCTTCTAAAAACCTTCTTACTCCCTGATTTAGCCTTGAGCCCTTTCTTATGGGCTTCAAAACCCCCTAAACCCTTTACTCCCCCCTCCCGGTTTTAAACCCTTAAGCCTCCTTCCCATGGATGAACCCCCCTCCGTGCTTTATAAGCCTTAAGCCCTTTCTCCCTTAAGCACCTTCCTGTGGAGCCCTTAACCCTTTCCATGGAACCATTAAGCCTTCCCCTGGAGCACCCATAAAACCCTTCCCATGGATGGAATCCCCAAAATGAACTAAGGCTTAAAAAGCCTTATTACCCTTTCCCCCGTGATATATGCCCTTCACCCTTCACCTTTTCCCTTTCACTCGGGGTGTAAATCCCTAAGCCTTTACTACTCCGTGTCCTGAAACATCTCCAAGAATCCCCTTCCTATAACTTTTACTCCCAAGCCCAAAGATCTCCCCAAGGCCCCTTCATATGTTTTTTGAAACCACATTCACACACACCCCTTTTCACCACGTATAAATCCCTATAGGGCCTTTTCTTTTAGGCTTTGTAAACCTTTCCCTCTCCGAAGAAGCTAAGATCTTAAAGGTCTTGTTACCCCTTTTTCGTGGTTAATCCCTAAACGATTCCTTGCCTCGAAAAGGAGAAGAAGAGTATTGAAGCGACAGTGGAATTCCAAAAAGGAGTGTAAAGCTGCCTTCACGTTCGAAGGATTACAACTGTGATGCTGCCTAAGAAAGTCCAAGGAGTAGCTGCGGGAGGGTCATCTCTCGGTATCCATGTGGATATCTCACCCCAAAACCAGGTTTTTCCTTCTTGGTTTTATATCAGCTTTAATTCAATCATGCAAGATGAATTGTTAGGGATAAGATATATTTTGTCCTAGTTATTTACGATGAAGGAGTTTAGTTTAATTGAACATGCAAAATGGATAATGTATAAAACATAGTTTTCCTTCAAGTAGCATCATGCATTGAAACAAATTACGAGCAAGATTATCTACCCACTATAGTAGTATATTTCGGTTAGATCTTGAAGGTATAAAAAAACTACATCTTGCACCATTAACCCCTATTCTTTTTACAACGAATCATCATAGAAGGTGAAATTCATGAAAGGTTTCTTACGTTGCTTAGAATCTAGGAAGTTATCATTGCTAACTGCATATCTTAGCAAGGAAAAGATTGTTTATTTGGTATGAGTTTTGTTCGCAAGGAAAAATGAAGATTAATTGAATTTACCTAACCACAAAGGAATAAAGTTTAGGACTGAAAAATCAATTGTCACATAGATAACAAATCGTGTCGAGGTGATCTCGATATTACCTTCTAAAAATTAACTGAATTAATATAAACTTAGAAATACCTATGCTGCGAAATATGCATTGGGAATGATTTAAAATCCAAAGAAACGTTTATACCTTAAATACTTGCCCACCTTCCCTGATTGTAGGGTCAATAAATCGTAACGTAAAAGAACTAGGGTTGTCCCTGAGGTTCTTAAAGAAAATAATAAAAGGAGACCATAAGTCTGACAAACGTCAGCTTAAAGAAACTGAAACGGATTGCTTCATTGCATATTACAATGCAGGACTTGCGCCGCAAGTACGAAGTCATATGGTCTTGTGATTGATTCACAAGAAGAAAGGTTAAATACCCTCAACAAGGATGGCGGATCCTTACGCAAGTTATCTTGCAAAAGGATGTATTCTTTGATATCCTTCTAAGTAAGGAAGGTTAAAAACCGGAAACTAAAGTATCCAATGAACTTTAGGGTTGACCAAGTTGGGTTAATAGGGTACGTCCTAACCTAGAATATAAGGGATCTTGCCAAGTTGCAAGGTACCCCAGATCAAGTGCTAGATGCATTCAAAAGGAAAGACTCCTTCCTTAGTAGTTTGCCAACAACAAGATCGTTAATGGAAATGTTTGTGCTTGCTAGAGATTTTAGAGCACTGTTTGACTTTTGAATTATAAATTAAATTAATATCTATACTTCAGGTTGAAGGCTTGAAGAGAGAGGCAGCTTCAGTTACCCCCAACTGCCTGCCTGACCCTAACCAAGGGGGTTGTTGACCGCGCCGGGAACGTGGACCGAACCCGCTGCGAGAGGTCTCTCCGTTGAGCTCTACTTGGAGCAGGAGGACACTTGGGTGCTAGGGGGGCCTCTGGCCATAAATCCCTCACCTTTCGGGACCTGCACAAGAGGCTAACGTGACTCGGGATTGGATCTCGAGGCCCGCATACTAGTCTACAGCTAGAAGCTTGGAATAGTGATCCCTCTAGATTACTGGATAGCCTTCGGGTGGATTATGGACAAGCCTATGGGCGGAACTCCTTATATTTCAAAGATAAATATGATGATAAGTTAATAAAGAACTTGTTTGATATTGTTTTTCTATGTCACGTGATAAGATTATGTGAAGGAACCAGTGCTTAACAGTTTAATTAAAGAAGCTGATTGTTACGTGTCCAACTAACGTGTTAGATAATTACCTAACTAAAACAAACCGAGGAAAGTGCGGAGGATGGGCCATGGGTTTGTCCTATGGTTGGGTGGTCCCGTTTGGCCGGGAACTTTTCTCAAATCTTGAAGAATAGCGGGATGATCGTCAAAAGACACGAACAACGAAAGCGATGACCTAGAGTTGTGTCTTACCCGATTTACACTGTTTTAGGGGAACGGAATGGGACTATGCCTCATGGCAGAGAGGTTGAGCTTTGCATCCCTCTCCTTTCCCATTCTCCTTGAACCAAGTGCAGCGTGAATCCGCTTCGAACCTGGCGTTTCTCCATAAAGTAGTTCACTTGGGTCCGACACTAGTTTTTCTTAGGTAATGACCAATCAGGAAAACCCTAATTCCGGTCGATCCTAAGTGGGAACAGCCAGAATACTTCTGCTACGTGGCAGACGCGAGAAGCCTTAGATCGCAAATCCCGTAACATTCCATGGGAGTGCCGGGCAGAGCTTTCTAGACATCCTTTTCGATGGACTGCTAAGACGTGTCCTGGATGATACTGGTGGACACGTTACAGTTGGTATCAGAGCCGATCAACAACGGAATTGTTTTTATGAGATCTCAGTGAAATGAAGTAAAGAAATTGTTGTTGTCCAAATATTTCCTTACCTTCAATGTTGTCTTGCAGAATTACGAAGCGTGGAACAAGTTTTTGGTATTTCGGGTCATGTTTATGACTGCAATGCATTCTCCGCTTTATAGACAAAGGATTGGGATGATGAACATCCTGGAGCATATCTATAATCCATCACCTTTGTACATGGAACGAAGATGGATGGGGGCTTCAGGAATCTACTATATAGCCGCCCACTGGTTTTCTTATCTACAGACTAACCTAAAGAGGATCAAGTGGTTGGAAGACCTGAAAGTCATAAAGCTGTTCGTTTTTGTGGAAGATCACGTAAATTCGACTTTACATATTCGAGGTCAGAGGGTTGAGATGAACTCATATGTATATGAGCAAGTAACTCGTGTAATCCCCGCCGACAGGATTAAAGTGTTGGGCCGCCATGAGAAGTATGGATTCCAATGGAAAGGATATCCTGAACTTCCAATGACTTACCGATTCCTGAAGATCCATGACCCAAAACCTTACTATTACACAGTTCCTGTAGATAAATGCAATACAACGTTGTTCTCCCCAAACTAAATGTAACAATTGGCTTATCATCGCATGAAATGTTGTATTCGAAAAGGGCTATGCCCATGTAAATACAAATAAAGACTTCTTTTTATCAATGTATGGCTATGCATAAGAGTTGATAAAAAGTTAAGTAGCTACATTGTTTACGAGATAGCTGAATTAAAGATAAGCTAACGTCGATTATCGTATAATAACGTTAAGAAAACCTTTATTTAGGCACAACCCTAGGTACAGGTTCCTAATTCGCCTCCTACATCAAGTACTGCTGTGATCCAGGAGAAGAAGTTCCTTCTCAAGCAGATTAAACCACCCGAGTTTGACGGGAGAGGCAGATTCGTCCAGGCTGATGCTGAAATTTGGATTGAATCCATGGAGGATTACTTCGAGGCAGCCGGTACTATACCCGCCAATCAGGTTATGCTCGCCAAGTTAAAGCTCACCGACGAAGCCAGACTTTGGTGGAAGCAATGGTGCAGGGATCAAGGGATTGTAGAGGGATCCGTTACCTAGGAGAAGCTGAAGAAAGCCGTGCAGGGAAGATACTTAGTACCTGCATATCGCACGCAGAAAATGAACGAGTTCTACGAGCTAAAATAGCTAGGACTCACTCTTGACGCATACCACTCCAAATTTGTCTCACTTTTAAATTCGCCATAGATGGACATGACACAGCAGGTGTCCAAATTTTTTGCGGGTTTAAATCCACCAGTAAATACCCATCTCGAATCTATGCGTCCATTAGATTGTAGTATCTTCCACCTTTGGACTATGCACATTTTGACTCGTGTGATCATTGTCTTTATGGTAAGCTGAATAGGTCTACGCATAAGAAATTGGGTAGGCCATGCATGAATGAGCCCTTGGCTTTGGTGCATTCAGATGTTTGTGGGCCCATGCCATGTATGTCTATGGGTGGTGTGAAGTACTTTGTTACCTTCATTGATGATTTTTCTAGGAAAGTGTGGGCTTATCCCATAAAGCAAAAGTCTAATGTCTTGGCAGTCTTTCAGCATTGGCTTGTTCTTGTTGAGAACCAGACTGGGTATAGGCAGAAATGCCTTAGAACTGACAATGGGAGAGAATATGTCTCACATGCTTTTGAGCAGTTTTGTGATGACAGGGGTATTAAGCGTCAATTGACCGCCCCTTACACCCCCACCCAGAATGGTTTGGCTGAGCGCATGAACAGGACTATTCAGGAGCGTGTCCTCTCTATGCTTAGCCATGCAGGCCTACCACAAAACTTTTGGGCTGAGGCAGTTAGTACGGCAGTGCATGTCATAAATCAATAGCCTTCTAGTGGATTGGATTTTCAGGTTGCAGAGGAAGTTTGGGCTAGTAAGCCACCCTCTTATGCGCATCTCCGTGTCTTTGGATGTGAGGCATTCTACCATGTGCCCAAGGACAAGAGGAGTAAGTTGGATCCAAAGAGCATTAAATGCATCTTTCTTGGTTATGGTGATTCCGAAGAGATGGGCTATCGCCTATGGGATCCGCAGGCGCGAAAAATAGTACGCAGCCATGATGTAGTCTTTCATGAAGACAAGATGCACACACAGCCTGAGAAGGTGGTTGAGATCCGTAGAGTGATCTTTTAGGAGGAGCCTAGAGCTCCTGCACAGCCAGTTTGACCGCCTACAGCTATAGCAGATGCTCATGGTCAGTGTGTTGGATAGGCAGCTGGGCAAGCAGCAGAGCCTGCAGTGAGACGGTCTGCTAGAGATAGACGTCCACCTGATAGATTTCTGCCCTCTATGCATTATGTTTTGGTTACAGATACAGGAGAGCCTTTCACTTATGATGAGGCTATGCGCAGGGGTGACAGTCACTCTTGGGAGAGGGCTATGCACTCTGAGATCAACTCCTTGCATAAGAATGAGACTTGGGATTTGGTTGCCTTGCCTAAGGGCAAGAAGGCTTTGGCATGCAAGTGGGTGTACAAGCTGAAAAGTACCCTTGGACACCCCAAGCCGGCATACAAGGCTAGATTGGTAGCAAAGGGTTTTAAGCAGGAGCATGGTGTAGACTTTGATGAGATCTTTTCTCCTGTGGTTAAGATGACCACCATGCGCTTGGTCTTGGCTTTGGTTGCTCAGCTTGACTTAGATCTATATCAGATGGATGTCAAGACAACTTTCTTACATGGGGACTTGCATGATGAGATCTATATGGAGCAGCCTAAGGGCTTTGCAAAACTTGGAAAGGAGCACCTAGTGTGCAAGTTGAAGAAAAGTCTTTATGGCTTGAAGCAGGCACCTAGGGAATGGTATCATAAGTTTGATGCCTTTATGCAGTCACAGGGCTACAACAGGAGTGCTATGGATCCGTGTCTTTACATGAAGAACGCTCGTGATGGTTCATTGCTTATTTTGGTACTCTATGTGGATGATATGATGATAGCAGGGAAAGCTCATGATGAGCTAGATGCTCTTAAATCTCAGCTGAAGAAGAGCTTTGAGATGAAGGATTTGGGACAGGCCTCTCACATACTTGGTATGCGCATTAGACACGATAGGCATAAGGGACTCCTCTACTTGTCACAGAGGGAGTATATTCATAAAGTCCTTGAGCGCTTCTGCATGCAGGACGTAAAGCCTATTGGCTGTCCATTGCCTTCTTATGTGAAGGTACCACAAGCCGATTGTCTGCAAATAGATGAGCAGAGGGCCGAGATGGCCCAAATCCCTTATGCTTCAACCGTGGGCAGTTTGATGTATGCCATGATAGCCACTCATCCAGATATTGCCTTTGCAGTTGGTGTTGTGGCACACTATATGGCTACAACTGGCAGAAAACATTGGGATGCCGTGAAGGGTATCATGAGATACCTGAAGGGCACAACAAATATGTGTATTTGCTATGGCAGCCAGGATACAGGGGTCGTGGGGTACACTGACTCCAATTATGTAGAACATGCAGATAGTAGGAAGTCCACTTTTGGCTATGTATTCACCTATGCTGGAGGTGCTGTCTCTTGGATGTCCAGGGTTCAGAAGTGTACGGCTTTGTCTACCACTGAGGCAGAGTATGTTGCAGCCAGTGAGGCTTGCAAGGAGGCCATATGGCTAGGCCATCTAGTTTCTAACCTTGGGATTGATGCTACACCTACACTGCATTCGGATTCTATGAGTGCCATTCAGTTGGCTAAGAATCCGGTCTTCCATGCGAAGATGAAACACATTGAGGTGAGGTATTACTTTATACGTGGTATGGTGGAAGACAAGTCTGTTGACCTTGTCAAGATCTCCACTTACAAGAATCCTGCAGATCTGCTCACGAAAAGCCTCACTATTGAGCACTTTGCCTTCCTTAGGAGATTGATGGGCATTGGATGAGATGTTGCCTTTCCTCATCCCTTGTACCTATGTATAGTTGTACTGTCTTTTTCTTTTCTTTTTTCTCTCACTGGGGCAAATTCGCCTTTAAGTGGGAGGTTGTTGGGGTAAAGGCGCCTCCGTCGTGCCAGCCCGTGTATTACTACACTGACAGTACCCACCACTACACACTGCAGGTGGCAGGCGCCCGTCACGTCACTTTATTCTTTACATTCATTTTAGTGACTAGTAAATAAAGGAAGGCCCGGTCACACATTGTGACTGTTGTTGGGATAAAGGTGCCTCCGCCGTGTCGCCCCATGTATTACTACACTGACAGTACCCACCATTGCACACTGCAGGTGACGGGCACCCGTCACGTCACTTTATTCTTTACATTCATTTTAGTGACTAGTAAATAAAGGAAGGCCCGGTCACACATTGTGACTGTTGGAGTTCCCATTTCTTGTCTCTCTCTTTCTTGCTCTTGCTCTCCTGCCATAGCTCGCGTGCAAGCTTTGATCCTTCTCACCTTTCACATTGTTCATAATGCTTCTTCATTTGTGGCAAGTTGTACTACCAATCACGATCGCAGGATGTCTCACTCCAAAAATATGCAAGGTGCTTTACAGGTTGTCAAATTTAGTGCAATGGATCTCACAAAAGGAGATCAAGACATCCTCTATTGCATCTACAAGGCGAAGAGTACAGGAGATGGTCTGTCTCCTTGAGAAGTACCTATCCATGAGCATGCTCAAGATACAAACCCACCTCTTGGTGCATCTTGTAGATGAAGTGGAGATTGTAGGACCTGTCCATATGCAGTGGATGTTCTTCTTGAGGTGCTTCATGAAAACCCTGGAAGGATTTGTGCAACAACGAGCTCGGCCAAAAGGTAGCATGACTAAAGTTTGGTTGGTGTCTGAGGTGTTAGTGCATATCTCATAATGGCCACCAACGGTGGATTTAGACAACAGTATGCTATGGTTGCGGAAGGATGATGATAGACTAATCGGAGATGTGGTGGTTGGAAATGGGGTAGAAAAAAGGATGGATGCTACATTGCAGGAGAAAGTGAATTGTTTTTGTATGATGCACCTTGCCTCCATGGAGACGTGGCTCACTAAGTAGGAGAAAGCTAGGAAAGATCATGAAAAAGTGCCATCTGAATTTCGGCATAGTATGCGCCATTGACCGATTCGATATCCCGAGGGCATGGAGGAGATGATGTGGTTTATGTCTTGGCGATGGTTGCATGGAGCTTTGATCGCAGCCTCTCGCGACGGGTTGGAGGTCTCTACTGAGGAGTGGGAATTCTCAAGGGGATGTAGCCCAAAGGTGACCACATATTTTATAAGCTGTCATATCTAGATTGTATTTGTGACAACTAATTAGCCCTTTCAATGTGAAGTACAAAATATACATTGTGGTGTGGTTGTGTGGACGATATTTCCGCGTGGATCATATTGACAAAATGTGCTCCACAATGGATTGTGGTGTCACGGCAAAGTTTGAGCAAGAGAGGCGAGACGAGCCACAGATCCAAATACAATTATAGAAGAGATGGAGTATTTTGGAAATTTACAATGTATTATCATGGTGGATTACCGTAGCTTCTCCATGATCCTATTCAATGTGCAATGGTTCAAAGTGGTACTGGAAGGAGTCAAGCCAAATGTTCGACGAGGTCATCTAGATTTCTCGAAATAGATTTCGACAAAAGATGGACAGATTTGCATGACACATTTGTATTGCCAGCCCATTATGAACAGGTGCATGAACTCATGTTTTTTTAAATTTTATTATGATATGGTATATGTCATAAATGTTAAATCTCTCTTGTATGTGATTTTGAATAGGTAATTTTCTATCCAAATCTCCAACAACATCGATGGTGATATGTTGTACATTTAGCTCTCCCAAGTGTGAGAGTATATGATGAAAGCAATGCTCCCAACATAGATGAAAATAATATGTAGATAGAGGGGTCAATATTGAAAGGGGTGGAGACCGCTCAAATCTTGGAGCATGTAGAGGAGGCAAAATCAAGTAACAATGATGGAAAGACAAGAGGCCAAGAATTCTCTGAGAACGAGGTGGACTCATCCTTTTGTGGTGGCCTTTCTATCGATCTTTCAATGTATGCGGAGTTGTATCAAGAGATTGACATGGGACCATAAGCTATGTCATACTTGGAGCATCCATCCACTCAATTCGTTGATGAATTGCTTATAAGGGTACTCTAGAATATGCAGTTTAAGTAAGATCATTTTTTAAAAAGTTATATTATTGTACTTTTCTTGAATCTTTATATTGATTATGTTAAGAATAATTTTTATTTGCGCAGGTGACCTTTGTGGACATCTGGATAGCACAATGAGTCGAGGGATGAGTGACAAGGAGCTACAAGAGATCTTCACACTTCTATCTTTAGATCAAATGGATGGATTCAAAGATATGGCAGACCAGAAGCTGACTCGGAAACCATCATGCCATTCCGTTAGATTTAGTTAACCACCCTCTGATGCTTTGGTTTCCAGTAGACAAAGTTCACGCTCTAGACTTGGGCTGGACAGAGGGAGTTGTTCTGGGGGATGCTACGGAGATGTGGATGCAGTGAGAACACGGTCGGCTCGAGATATAGGTGCTACTCCTCTCTCTCATGCAGGTTAAAGAGAGGGTGGATGAGATGGTTGTTGTGGAGGTACTGAGGCAGTGTCTATGTCTTGTTATTCTCCTAGATTTCTGTCAATTGTGGGATTTGTCACACCTGTGGGGATGTCTACTCCAGTCACTCTATCTTTTACTTAGCTTTTACTCAGCCATCCATAGGTGGCACCGCTCTGGGTGCTACTCCAAGAGATACCACCCACATGGGTACACTAGATGTACAGGGGTCTTTTGGATATACCTAGGGGCGCAGTTGCAGG
The DNA here is from genome assembly GCF_053477565.2 of Lygodium microphyllum. NCBI lineage: Eukaryota > Viridiplantae > Streptophyta > Polypodiopsida > Schizaeales > Lygodiaceae > Lygodium > Lygodium microphyllum. The sequence goes on from NC_141162.1 coordinate 50,013,120, forward strand.
TAGGAGAGGACACATCTTAGACATATCCTAGAGGGATATGGATACCTTGTAGATGATAGGACAAGAGTTTTCATCATGAATGATGAGGTGAGGTAGGTAATGGCTCATATGAGAGAGTTGTGCCAATAATTTTTTTGGCACAACGTCTTGGATCATTATAAGAACATACCAAAGCGGAGCAAAGACTATATAGTAGCATTCTTGCATGAGGAGTTTCCAGTAACCACTGTAGTAGATAGGTTCTCCACAAACTGGATGATGAAGTGCATGCATGCGTACATGTTACACATATGATTGAACGCATACAAGGCACTTAAGAGTGGGGCCTCAAAGCCCAACTAGCTAGACACAGTTGACTAGTGCCGACTCACGGAGGAGGCCACAGATTCTCCTGGGATGTTGGAGACAACATTGCGAGGCAACAAGGACACGATTGGAGAGATAGGAGTGGTCCATCATCTTGGGAGTGGCAGCCAGCCGGAGGACTTATTTGAAGGACTTTGTAAGTTTTTTTTTTGTTCTTCTTGCTTATTTTTTTGCAATATCGCTTGTACTAACAATCGTGTTTCTATCACTTGTATTTTGTTTTCTTTGTAGCACTCCATTACGAACTGCGATCCCATCAGCCTAGAGACCAGATATGCAGAGAGACAGGATCTCACTGCATTGATCGACAGATTGTATGCACATGGCGGCCCAATAAGTCACTCATGTTTCTTGTCCATAGTTACTAATTTTAATTAAAATGCATTATTATGGTTGGCTGATGTGTAGTTGTTTCTTTTTTTGCAATCCGTTCGATGCTCCTTTGCGAACGGGACAAGTTTTCAAATGGCAAGGATCTATACCTTGTGCTTGGATCCGTGTAGCACACATCCTCTTCTTTGTATTTATTTTATGTATCAGTCTTGTGGATTCAAGTATACTTTGCCTTCATTTTGAGGACCATTATACACCTTATTGTAACCCTTTTGTATGGCCCAAATATAGCATATAGTGCTACATATGGCTGCCCTGCCATAATTTTTTTTCTCTGTAATCGTCGCTATTAGCATCGCAAATTTACTACACGCATTGATATTAGTATCGTAGTGTGCATCGCAAATCATCGTTATTTGCATCTTACTTCTTTGTTGAATATAAATGTTACTCACCCCACCCTCTGTCCTCACGTTCTATTGATGATTATAGAGAACAATCCATACTCACATCTCCATCCGGTTAGGATGATAGCCCTCATCGCTCAAGGTTTGTCGATGAAGATTGGCTTCAATTGGTTGATGATGCCAACTTGCATGGGTTGATGAAGAGGCGTATCCAAGGAGGTAGACAACACGTCGAGTACATGGATTACATCTTACAAATTTCATCTATTGTAGGAATCAGAAGCACCGATTGGGGTTGCAAGATCCAACGCACCAAGGGAGGTAGCTTTAAGATCGACGAATGATTCAAAAATCCTAGCCTGCAGTGTGTTACCACCTTATCCATAGTCAGCTTCACACCCAAGGGTGTCTGCCATCTTATCTTGGAACGATGCTTGTTATACTATAGCTCTAATAGACTCTCTAATACAAAAACAATTATAACAATTTGCTCCAATATCAAAATCAAGAAAATTATAATGAAAACTGAAGCTTACAAATAGCTCTTCAGGATTAGCTATAGAATTCTATTTTATAATTAAATAAAATATTATAAGAATATTATTTTTCTATCATACATAATAGTCGTGCAACCTATAAAAGCATTGTTTTGGTCTATCCACCTTTCTTAGGTACAAAGTAAGGTCCACCAACCCTATGGTACCATATATATGACATGTAGAGATTGCGTATGACCTACAATACCTCCACATGGCTTGGAATAAATTTGAATTACTCTACAATACCTATAACCAAGTAGAAAGTTCCCAAAAATGGTACCAATTTACTATTTGAGTGCAATACCCAATGTAAAATCTCTAATCAATTTGAAATAACCTATAGCACATGTAGATGACTGAAAACCAATCCAAATCAATATCCAAATGTTTTTTTACTCCTATACACATCTATACCTTGCTAAGGGTGAAATAGGCTAAAATTTCATATAGTAAACCTATAATAGATCTATATAATCATTATAACTAATCAATGAGGCCCTTTAGCTAGAATATTTAGATCTTCAATGACTCCACTTGCAGTGCTTGTGGTGAGGGATATAATGTCATGACAAGCTCCCTACATGGGCTTTGAATCACTAAGAGGTGGACAAAGTTCCCCTTGTTAGATACCCTCAATGCCCCACCCTCATAAGGTGCCACCAATGATCCATGGTGCTCAAAGTTGTAAGGCCCCCATTATGAGGAGAAGCCAAATGTGAGCCCGAATATTGGTTGAGTCCTGACTTGTATATCAGATGAGGTCTATGTGACCGGATGGGAAAAAGGTGACCATTGTGGGTCTAATCTTTTGGCTGGACTGAGTCAGAAGATGTGGGTGTACTTCCTATGTGATAAGGATCAAGATTTTAGTAAGTTTAAAGAATGGCTAAAACTTATTGAGAATGAAACATGTAAAACTGTGAAGAAATTTAGAACAAATGGAGGTGGTGAGTTGAACTCAAAGGAGTTTGAAGAATTTTGCAAGAGCAAAGGGATCAAGCATCAATTGACGACACCTCACACACCTCATCATAACGGTGTTGTGGAACCCAGGAATCACACCATTGTGGAGATGGCAAGATGCATGCTAAACGGAAAGGGATTTCCTAACCATTTTTGGGTTGAAGCTATTAATACTACAGTCTACATTTTAAATCCGAGCTATACAAAGGCTCTCAAGGGAAAAACACCTCATGAGGCTTACACTAGTAAGAGACCATCTGTCTCACACTTCAAAATATTTGGATGTGAATGTTATGCACATATTCTAGATGAGAAAAGAAACAAGTTACAACCAAAAAGCAGAAAATGTATGTTCTTGGGTTATAGTGGTGAGCAGAAGGCTTACAAATTATATGACCAATGGGCAAAGAATATCATCGTGAGTGGTGATGTGGTGTTCAAGAAGCAACTACTTACAGTGGAGGAGGAGAAGGAAAGTTCTTCCACATTATCATCAAGTGAGGAAGTAGTCCACTATGAACCTATCTCGAGAGCTATCCCTATCCTTAAGGAGGAGGAAGCATCATCTTCTCATGATGAGGAAAAAGTTCACCAACCTAACATCACCCCACCGGAAAATCCATTGCCATGTTGGGTGAAGAAACTCTATGATCACAATAATCCTATGCCCACATCTGATTTGGAGAAGGCAGAGGGACCAAGGAGGTCTTTGAGAATAGAGGAGCAAAGGAGGGCTTCTGCTCACATAGTCAATATGGCCTATGGCTGAGATTATGAGAGAAGTAAAGGATCCAACTAACTTAGAAGAAGCACTTGCAAATCCAGCTTGGAAGGCAACTATGTAAGCCAAGTATGATAGCATAATGAAGAATGACACTTGGGAGCTACTGGATTGGCAAGCAAAGTAGAAGGTTATTGGCACCAAGTGGATCTGGAAGGTAAAGTACAAGGCTGATGGTACCTTAGAAAAGTACAAAGCTAGATTGGTTGCACATGGATTTTCACAAGTTGAAGGGTTTGATTTTCAAGTGTCATTTGCCCCGAATACCAAAATGACCACTATTCGCATTGTACTTGTAGTAGCCACCCACAAGTAGTGGCCAGTTTACCAAATGGATGTTAAGTCATCGTTCTTAAATGGTAACCTCAAGGAGAAGGTGCACGTGGCTCAACCACCAAGGTTTGAGGCCCTTCATTCTGAGAACAAAGTGTGTAAGCTAAAGAAGGCATTGTATGGGCTAAAACAAGCCCCCAGAGCATGGTACCAGTAGATAGATAAGTTATTTTTAAGCTTAAAACTTTAAAAGATGTGCCTGAGATGCTAACTTGTATGTTTACAAGGATGGTGAAAAGTCTGTAGTGATTGTCCTATATGTGGACAACCTTCTTATTACAGGTGACTATGAAAATATGATCAACCAAACTCTAAAGGCTTTGAGCTCTAAGTTTGAAATGATAGACTTGGGCTTACTGCATTATTGTTTGGCAATTGAATTATAGCAAGAGCTAGGAAAGATCTTCATCTCTCAAAAGAAGTATGCATGGGAGATCTTGAAGGCATTTGGCATGATCGAGTGCAAGGAGATAGCTGCACCTATGGAGATGAATGCAAAGTTATCCGTTGAGGATACATCAACACTAGTAGACATTGGAAGGTATAGGAGGATGGTTGGCAGTCTGATCTACTAGTGTTACACTAGATGATAGATCAGTTTTGATGTTGGTGTTTTGAGCATGTTCTCAAACAAACCTCATGAGAGTCATTGGAAGGCTGGGATGCGGGTGCTTAGATACTTGAAGAAAACTCTTGACTATGGTAACACATACAATTTTGAAACTTCTCATGGGGAATTATGACTCGGATTGGGTAGGAGACAGTGATTCCAAAAATTCAGTTTCTGGTTATTGTTACTCTTTGAGTTCAGGAATTTTCTCTTGGATTAGTAAGAAGAAGCCAACAGTGGCATTGTCTTCTACCAAAGTAGAGTACAAGGCAGCTTGTTTTGTTGCATGTGAAGCAATATGATTGAGAAGGATCCTATGGCATATGGGAGTGCAAGATGAAGAACCAACTATGCTGAGATGTGACAATCAAAGTTGCATTGCCATTGCCAAAAATCCAGTGTTTCATGTGTGCACCAAACATATAGAGATCTTGTATCACTACGTGTGTGATTTGATAGAGGATGGGATAGTGGAACTGGTCTACTATCCAACAAAGGAGAATGGAGCGGATATCTTCACCAAAGCACTAATGGAGGATCTACTTCAAGTTCATCTTTAGAGAGTCAACATTGGGCGAAGGAGATAGTTCACCTACGAGTGTACATTGAGGGGGGGTGTTAGATATCAATGGAAGTGCACGGGTGGACAGAGAAATCTTTGTATTCGTTGTTTGGAGCTAAAGAAATTTTCTAATTCTCCTCTTATCTTTTGTATCCTCTCTATCTCTATCTCTCTCTCATATTCTATTCGCTGCATTGTGCAATTTTTTACACCCCTTGGGTCATTTAGTTGCACCCCTTTGGGATCTTTAATAGTGGGAGAGGATCACCTCTCTATTATCCCACTATCTCCCTCAGCATTCACCTTTTTCCTCGCTAGGAATACTAACATGGAAGGAGCATTCTACTTAAAAATATAGGGATGAAATGCATAACTAAAAAATTCTTTTAGCCTTTAATGATATGCAATATTTGATCGATAATGATTGGAATCAAGAAATGAAGATTGGTTGAGGACCTTACAATGCAATCAGTGACTCATTGAATGCAAATACTTACTCTTTAAAATATTTATTTCTTGGGTACAAGAGAATCATACAATCAAATCAAAGTTATGCATCAAGACAATGTAAATGATAATCATGATAAAAGAAGACTAAAATGAATGCTGAAATTCAAATGATAGGCTCTAATTAATGAAAAGAAGCACTAATCTCTGATCTATTGATCAATTCTGAGACTTAATTGATTAAAAAATCTCCCATCAAGAAGTGAAAAATCTTAGAACAAGTGGATGTTTAGAGGTTTTAGAGATTAAGTAAGTAAAATTACGTCTATTAAGCTTGAACAAGATTGATTCATTTAGAATCAAGCTTCAGTCCAATGATTGAAGACATTGTTCCAAATCCATCATAAACCTTCGTACTTCCCATAATCATTGAATTCATCCCATACATGCTTGAACATGATAAAATCCTTGAAGAATCAATGCCTTGATCCCACTTGAATACCAAATATTCAAGATCTTTAAGCAAAAGCCCCAAAATATAGCTCCATTATGTACTCCAAGATGATTAAATCCTTGAAGAATCAATGCATTGAGCCCTCTTGAATAATTGAATGCCAAAGATTCAATCTCTCTAAGTAAAAACCCCCAAATACATTATGTACTCCAAGAAGCTTGATGTGTTGCAATATTTCAAATGTCTTCAAACTTGAAGCCTATCTTGCTTAGAAATGGTAGTAGAGAAGACTTAGAAGTCATGAAGAGTTAAATATTCAAGAAATCAAAGCTCTTAAACCTATGGTTATCGCTGCCCTATTGGTTTTTATGGTTTTCATAGGTAAGAATGAAGATCAGAGACTCAAAGATGTGAATTTGTGCTCAGAAAGATATTGAACACTTGTTTAAGGAGTATACAAGCAATAGATGAGAGATCAATGGTTGCCTTGATCTATAGGTGAAGAGCAAGAGCAAGCAAGAAATGGATAAGAGGCTCTTCCACCTTGCTCAATTTGCCTTGGGTTATAGCAACATGCAGCTTGGAGCCCCAAGAGAAACACCAAGAAAAAATGGGATCTACTGCAAGAAAATCTATATTTATCATCAACAAACATCTTTCTCATATTTGATGTGACCATAACAAGAAAAAGAACACCACAAATAAGAAATCTTCATGCAGCTTCATAGAAACAATTCTTCCATGGCTTTAACTTGAACAAAATTGATTATTCTCTTCATATTCTTCATATAATTCATCAAGAGACCACAAAGATATAATATAATACACCACTTTTAATGGAAATCATCACATAGTATTCTTCTTCAAAGGTTTCATAGCTTTCTCTCACAATCTCTCACTCATAGATACATTGTTTTGTATAGATTTGGTTATCTTTCACACACTCTCTTTCATACATGCTATCTCTCAATTGTACAATGTGATAATTAATAATACTCATTCATATACCCTCTTTGGTTGTGGATAAGCCTCCCAAGAGGTATGTCTGGTATGAAAGGTCACCACAGTCACTACAGTGTCCCTTGAGAGCTCACTACTATCATTGTCACTTTAGTCTTTACTTCAAGTCTTCTCAAGAGCTCTTCTTCCACTTCTTTGAGATATTTTGAACTTATATTCATATCTTCCTAAGATTGGAAAACTTCCCTAGGCTACATATCCATCCATTATTGCACTTACAGAGGCATACTTAATAGAACATGACATAAATAGAGGCTCTATAGACGGTCAATAGAGGGTTTATAGAACGCATCAAAAAGTCCTTAGCTTAACTTAAATAATTCAAAACCATCAATAATAAATCCATGAAATTCCAAACACTCTCAAAATTCATCAATTAACATTCTAACCCCTCATAAAAAAGGAAAAAAGAGCAAAACAAAAGCTCAATAGACTCAAACAATAGCACATCAACAAAACATGTCAAAACATCATATCTCCACTATAAAACATCATGAGCTTCTCAAACCTAATCAACCTCTGTAACGTGTCCACCTGTTCCCTTTCAGGACACGTCTTAGCAGTCCATCGGGAAGAGAGTCTAGAAAGCTCGGCCCGACACTCCCATGGAATGTTATGGGGTTTGTGATCTAGGAATTCCCGAGTCTGCCATGTAGCGGAAGTATTTCGGCCATTCCCACTTAGAATCAACCTGAATCAGGGTTTCCCTATTGGTATAGTACCTATAAGGTAACTAGGGTCCAACCCCAAGTGAACTACTTTACACAATAGGGTCAAAGCGGATTCATGCAGCACTTCGTTCAAGGAGAATGGAAAACGAGAGGGATGCAAGGCTCAACCTCTCTGCCCATAAGGCATAGTCCCATTCCGTTCTCCTAAAATAGCATAAATCGGGATTCTACTAACTAAAACCCTAGGTCAGTGCCCTTGCTGTTCATTTCCTTTGAGAAGAGCTCCTTCTGTTGATTTCATTTGAGAAAAGTTCCTGGCCAACCTGGACCACCCATCCGTAGGACGGACCCATGGCCACATCCACCGCACTTTCCTCAGGGTTGCTTTATTTCTAATTACCTACCACATTTAGTTGGACATGCATCAAGCAGCTTCCTTAATTAGTCAGTTAGACACTGGTTCCTTCACGTAATCTTAGCACTTGACATAGAAAAACAACGCCAAACAAATTCCTTTTCAACAAGTTATCTTACTTATCTTTGGAATACATCCATAAAATCCAGCCCATAGGCTAATCCATAATCTGCCCAAAGGCTATCTAGCAATCCACAGGGATTACTAATCCAAGATTCCGCCCATAGACTAGTATGTGGGCCTCGAGATCCAATCACGAGTCATGTTGGCCTCTTATGCAGGGCCCGGAAGGCAAGGGATTTATGCTCACATCCCCCCCTGGCACCCAAGCGTCCTCCTACTCCAAGTAGTGCCCAACAGAGAGACCTCACACGGCGGGTTCAGTCCACATTCCCAATGCAGCCAACAACCCCCTTGGTTAGGGTCAGGGAGACACTCGAGGGTAACTGATGCTGCCTCTTCCTTCAAGCCTTCAACCTGAAGCATTAATTATCTTTCCATCATTATTTCATTGAGCAAAAAATGCAAACACTTCTCCTAAGTTGTTACAAGCACAATCAATCCAGTGGTCGTTTATTTGGCCAACTGCTAAGGAGTGAATCCTTATCTCCGAATGCATCCAACATTCGATCTGGGATTAATTGCAACTTGGCAAGATCCCCAAGGATTTGTTTGTTCACCCTTTTGTCCTTGGGTTGAGGCCATACCCTATTAACCCAACTTAACCAATACCTTAGGTTTCATAAATTAATAGTAAATCCTGGCGAGTAAACTTGCAACTATTAACATGTTTACAAGACAAGTAGATCAAATTATCTAAATCACCTAACTTGCAAGGGATTCGTATAGGCATGGTGACATTTTGCAACTATTTTTCTACTTTAGATCAAGTTTATCATTTCTAGGAAAGGCTTGATCTAAAGTAGAAAAATAGTTGCAAAATGTCACAATACATGTAAACATGTGATTCATTGCTTCTACGCATTGCAAGGTTCGCAATAACCCTATCTTTCCTTGGTAAAGTCAAAATGCATGATAATCTGAAGAATAACTTTCCTAGGACCTTCATAGAATCATGCCCACAACCCTTTTTCTAAGCTTTAGAATTTCATGCTTTGATACACCATGCAACCTTTCCTAAATGCAACTCTTGATGAATGATTTTTTTTTTCGCATGACGAATATGCAACAAGAACCCTTTCCTAGCTACAATGTAGTTAATGAAGTTCATGCAAAGTGAATATTGTAGGACTAGTGTTGACTTAGTTCATTTTACAAGCAAATGCCACATGCAAGTCCATAGAATTATTTTCGTGCTCTGCTATTTCTTTTCGGATAACATCCTACGTGTGTTAACAACTTTTCCTCATGAATCATTACAAGGAAGATATTGCCTAAAATGCGACAGATGCTTATTCCTTCCATGTCCAGTAAAAAATGCACTTAACAATTTTATTCCTTTGCCCTAAGTAATAGTTGTTTAGACTCATTACTTTGGAAATGAACTAAAATAACAACATGCAGCTAATCTCCTAAGATAGAAAACTCTGGAAATGCAAACGATCCAATTTCATGATATGCACCAATCCTTATCTATCCTTAAAAGAGATAATTTATCGAATGTACTTTTATCACTATTACTTGAACTAACGATAAGTGATGGGACCTAAAATGGGCCGGCACTGGCTCATGCACTAGCCGGATCTCTATCATGCGCTCAACAACCCCACGGCCTCGCGGCCAGGAGCGTTGATGACACATACATTGCCTTCCTAAACATCTTGCATTTGTATCACGTCTCGTAGTCCAACTCTAAACCAATTAATACTCCTCAGAGGGAGTCCTAGCACATTGCCAAATGGCACGAAGTACAAACATAGGAGGTCCTCCCACGGTTGACTGCCGCTACCTCAGTGCAACTCTCCTACACCTTGGGGATTGGCCCCTCGATGCGTCACTAAACATATATAACACAATATCACACATATTTCTCTCAAGGTACTAATTATTTCGTATCCAGGAATGTACCATTTTCCTCACTTTCTTTCCCCTAGAACCCAATGCCTAGCCTGTAGCTTAGGACAACCTTACTCACTCAACGTTGGTCACGATCTATAGAATACAAGTGCTATGCATCCAGGAGGTATTGTATGATACCTTTTATTATTTTATGCTTCATGCAAATTGTGAATGTCCATGTGCTCAAACAAAGGAAAATCAGCATTGTGCTTAGTGCAGAAGCATTCTTTCAATGAATTTCTCTGACGTGTAATTGCTACGTTGCATGAACCTAGCACCGAGGAGACCTCGTGCTACTAGATCCTTATTTTAAATTAACGATCGATCTATATAATATGCATAGATGAAAACAATCAGCCTTTTCTTTCTCTCAACACTTAAACACCACTATCATTCTCTTTACCCCCTCACCGTCCAACTCACATCCACTGGTAATATTTTGATGATGTTTGTATCCGGCGATAAAGATTACATCAAAGCATGGTCGGGTCACCATAACTGGTCGCACATGTTCCGTACCCATAACACGTCTTCAGACCCCCCATACATACACAAACATGAATCTTATTTTTCCTTAATTTTCGGCACTCAAAATCTATTTTTCCGTTATTTTTCCTCATTTTCTCTATTTTTCTTGTATTTTTTACAAAATTAAATAAGTGAAAATACAAAATGAGTTGTGGGCTGTGGCCCTTAGGTTCATTTGTAGCAAAAACACAAATTTAGTTACTGTGTCTTATTATATTTTCCATTTATAGTAGTATGCGTCAAGGGTGAGTCCTAGCTGTTTTAGCTCGTAGAATTCATTCATTTTTTGTGTACGATATGCAGGTGGCAAATATCTCCCCTGCACGGCTTTCTTTAACTTCTCCCAGGTGACGGACCCCTCTGAAGTCCCTTGATCCCTGCACCATTGTTTCCACCATAGTCTAGCTTCGCCGGTGAGTTTTAATTTGGCGAGCATGGCCTGATTGGTAGGCGCAGTACCAGCTGCTTCAAAGTAGTCCTCCATAGATTCAATCCAAATTTCAGAATCAGACTGGACGAATCTGCCTCTCCCGTCAAACTCGGGTGGCTTTATCTGCTTGAGGAGGAACTTCTTCTCCTGGATCACAGCAGTACTTGATGTAGGGGGCGAATTTGGAACCTGTACCTGGGGTTGTGCCTGGGTAAAAGTTTTCTTAACGTTATTACCTGATAATTGACGTTAGCTTATCTTTAGATCAGCTATCTTGTAAATCATGAAGCTACTTAACTTTTTTTTAACAACTCTAGTGCACAGTCGAATATTGATAAATGAAGTCCTTATTTATATTTACATGGGCGTAACCTTATATAACGTCTCATGTGATGATAATCCAATCATTACATTCAGTTTGGGGAGAACAACGTTGTATTACATTTGTCTACAGGAACTGTGTAATAGTAGGGTTTTGGGTCGTGGATCTTTAGGAATCGATAATTCATTGGAAGTTCAGGATATCCTTTCCGCAGGAATCCATACTTCTCATGGCGGCCCAACACCTTAATCCTGTCGGCTGGGATTACACGGGTTACTTCCTCATATACATATGAGTTCAATTCAACCCTCCGACCTTGAATATGCAAAGTCGAATTTACGTGAGCTTCCACAAAAATGAACAGCTTCACGACTTTCAAGTCTTCCAACCACTTGATCCTCTTTAGGTTGGTTTGTAGATAAGCGAACCGGTGGGCAGCTATGTAGTAGATTCCTGAAGACCCAGTCCATCTTCGTTCTATATATAAAGGTGATGGATTATAAATATGCTCCAGGATGTTCATCATTTCAACTCTCTGCCTATAATGCGGAGAATGCATTGCAGTCATAAACATGATCCGGAACACCAAAAACTTGTTTCACGCTTCATAGTTCTGCAAGACAGTATTGAAGATGAGGAAATGTTTGGATAGCAACAATTTCTTTACTTCATTTTATTGAGATCTCACAAAAACAATTCCGTTGTTGGTCGGCTCTGATACCAACTGTAACGTGTCCACTAGAATCATCCAGGACACGTCTTAGCAGTCCATCGGTAAGGATGTCTAGAAAACTCCGCCCGGCACTCCCATGGAATGTTACGGGTTTTGCAATCTAGGTCTTCCCGTGTCTGCCACGGAGCGGAAGTATCCTGGCCGTTCCCACTTAGGATCGACCTGAATTTGGGTTTTCCTGTTTGGTCATTAGCTAGCAGCAACTAGCGTCAGACCCGAGCGAACTACTTTACGCAGGAACGCCAGGTCCGAAGCGGATTCACGCTGCACTTGGTTCAAGGAGAATGGGAAACGAGAGGAAAGCAAAACTCAACCTCTCAGCCATAAGGCATAGTCCCATTCCGTTCCCCTAAAGCAACGTAAATTTGGGTAAGATGTAACTCTAGGTCATCGTTCTCGTTATTCGTTTTGATGATGATGATCATCCCACTGTTCTTCGAGATTTTTGAGAAAATTTCCCGGCTAACCGGGACCACCCAGCCGTAGGACGGACCCATGGTCCATCCTCCGCACTTTCCTCGGATTGTTTTAGTTATGTAATTATCTAACACATTAATTTGACATATAACAAACAGCTTCTTTAATTAACCCTGTTAAGCACTGGTTCCTTCACGTAATCTTATCACGTGACATAGAAAAACAATATCAAACAACTTCTTTATTATCATTTCATCATTTTATCTTTGAAATACAAGGAGTTCCGCCCGTAGGCTTGTCCATAATCCGCCCGAAGGCTTATCCAGTAATCCGCTAGGGATCACTATTCCAAGCTTCTGCCCGTAGACTAGTATGCGGGCCTGGAGATCCAATCCCGAGTCACGTTAGCCTCTTGTGCAGGACCCGGAAGGCGAGGGATTTACGGCCAGAGCCCCCCCTGGCACCCAAGCGTCCTCCTGCTCCAAGTAGAGCTCAACGGAAAGACCTCTCGCGGCGGGTTCGGTCCACGTTCCCGGCGCGGTCAACAACCCCCTTGGTTAGGGTCAGGCAGGCAGTCGGGGGTAACTGAAGCTGCCTCTCCCTTCAGGCCTTCAACCTGAAGCATTTAGATATCTTTTCATCCTTTAGTTCCTTGAGCAAACAATGCAAACAGTGCTTTCTAACTATTACAAGCACAATCAATTTCCAGTGGTCGTTTATTTGGCCAACTGTTAAGGAGTGAATCCTTCTCTCCGAATGCATCCAGCATTCGATCTGGGATCAATTGCGACTTGGCAAGAACCTCAAGGGTTTGTTCGTTCACCCTTTTTGTCCTTGAGTTAGGGCCATACCCTGTTAACCCAACTTAACCAATACCTTAGGTTTTATTAATAGTAAATCCTGGCGGCCATGTCGCTTTAATTTATTGATTGATCATTTGCGTCCAAGCAAATACCTAACTTCCCTTAACTTGGCAAATTTTCCCAATGAGGGTGATGTAACAGGATGACTACTCATCCCCTTGCAAGTTAAACTTGCGCAAGAACCTGCCAACCTCATTCCAAGGAATGGCAAAACTTTCTTGTGATCAAACCACAAGGCTATGCGACGTTGCAACTTGTTGCACAAGTGTCGCCTCCATTCCAAGGGATCATTTCACCCATTGAATGGTGTTTTTTGGTCAAGGAATTATGATTAGATTAGAAGTAGGGTTTAGGGTGTCTTCTTACTCAACCCAATCCTAATTGCACTAGACCGACAACGTTCGGTCCTAGGGATTCCAACTCAATCCAAGTTCTAGCATTAGGTCGAATGATCCTTAGGGTAGAAACCCTAGATCATTATTTGCATGCGCGTCCCATTGACTCAACATTCCGGGAAGGTGGGTAGGACCTTTGGGTTTGAGGACTTCGACTTGGCGTCCAAGTACGATACTTGGCTGCATTTCTAACGTGCCAAGCCCTAGCTAGTACTTGAGGTTTTTATTGAATCGGCTAGTTATGCCTATACGAAACCCTAACAGTCATGATACCACAAATGACTTGGGTAAATTGACCTACTTGTCTTATGACAAGGGCAATTCTTTCCTAGAGATGATAAACTTGATCTAAAGTAGAAAAAAATAGTTGCAAAATGTTACAATACATGTAAACATGTAATTCATTACTTCTACGCACCATAAGATCCGCAATAGCCCTATCCATTTTTGCTAAAGTCAAAAGGCATGATAATTTGAAGAATAACTTACATAGGGCCTACTAGGATTTACATCAAGGAATAACACCTACAACCTTTTGTCTAAGTATTTGCATTTCATGCTTTTATAAGCCATGCAATCATTCCTAAATGCTACTTGATGAAATGAAATTTGTGAAAGTATAAGTGTGACCCTTAGATACAACAACATCGTGAATGAAGTTCATGCAATACTAAGGCAAGTGTCGATTTAATCTATTTGCAAGCATCTTTTCCCATGCAACTTATATAAGATGGGGGTTCTTTTTCATGCCGTGCAACAGAAATTAACAATTTCCTCATGCGAATCCTAACGAAGGGAGTTATTGCAAAAATACTCCTTTCCTTCATGACCAATGCACTTAACAATTTCCTCTTTAACCCTAGGCAATATGTGGCTTTCCTTTGAAAATGCACGACAAGACAATTTACTATTAAGGTCGTAAGATGGATGGACAATTTGCGTTTATATTGAAAATACCAATTTTTCCCAATTGCATTCAACTAGGCTAGGTGAATTTGAACATGCACGGGTGCTTCCTAATCCGTGGAGTTGTCATGCTTAATGCATTACTTTAGTATGAAATCACAATAGTAAAAAAAACTTGGGTCTGTGGGCTCGGGGAGATGTCCATGTGAATGCTAGGAGAAGAACCTCCCGCAGGCGCGCCTTGCGACTTCTTGGGAGCCATCGTAGGCGTGATCACAAACTTTGCGGATTACCCTCGCTTCTACGCTTTCTCCGAACAGCCTTGAGATGTGCCTTCTCCCTTGTACGCAGGAGATTCCTTCACCGGAAATCGGATGAGAATTAGAGTTTTTCGAGGGGGCTACGGAAATAGAGCTTAATGATCTCGGACTTAAACCCGAGAAGACCGCAGGAACAAGGCCAAAGCCTTATCCCTTAGAAGCTGTGGAAATGGGCTTTAAGGGAGGGCTTTTAACGCCCAGGATATACCCCGCGTGCACAAGGTCTTAGACCTTGTTTCTTTTAAGAAGCTTCCAAAGCTTAGGAAGCTTCTGCTTCCCCAGAAAGCACGTGGTTAAGGGGAATGATTAAGGATTAAACGAAATGGGAGATAATGTCGAATGGAGGGGAAAAGAGAAATGGACTTGTCAGGGAGATGGCGGCGGCTGTCAGCGCTACATCAGCAGTTGGCGATTAATCTGGTAGCCCTTCACGACTGGCGGTGGCCCCTTCTGCAGCGTGGCGGCAACTTCTTGCTAGACAGAAGCCTCTCCAGACTCTCTACCCCCACACACGGCGTCCTCAGCTTCCCTCTCCCTCCACGCAACACGTCCCTTTCCTTCCTTTCTCCACGCAGCCTGTGGCCTTCTCCCAGCACGTCAGGCCTCTCTTCCTTCCTCGGCAACGGTGATGGCAGCAGCATTCGTCCTTCTCTCCTCCCTCTTCATCACCTTAGAGGGTGTATATATAGGCATGGGGGGGGGGGGGAGAGAGAAGAGCTCCACCACGTGGCCCCCTGCATGGGTTCCCCCCTCCCCATGCAGCCCACGACTCCACCAAGTCCCCATCCCCCCACACTCCCTCTCCTCCAGCCGTGCATCGGCTGGGGAAAAGGGATAAAATAAAAAAATTTGCCTTGATAATATTCAATTTGCCCCTCCCAAGAGGGTGTTTACGTGTGATTTGCGGTTTTGAACTCTCGGGTTTGCTTTGCCAATGTGGAGGTCCCGATTTCTCGCATGTAGGTCACAGATTACACTGCCGGCAATTCCAATATGAAAGATAACCTTTGCACGAGGTTTACGCAGTGTGCGGGAAGTCAATATTCACGGGTGGGAATATTACATTCAGTTACCCACGACTGCCTGCCTGACCCTAACCAAGGGGGTTGTTAACCGCGTCGGGAAAGTGGACCAAACCCGCCGCGAGAGGTCTCTCCATTGAGCACTACTTGGAGCAGGAGGACGCTTGGGTGCTAGGGGGCTCTGGCAGAAAATCCCTTGCCTTCCAGCTCTGCACAAGAGACTAACGTGACTCGGGATTGGATCCCAAGGCCCGCATACTAGTCTACGGGTGGAAACTTGGATTAGTGATCCCTGTGGATTGTTGGATAGCCTTCAGGCGGATTGTGGACAAGCCTAGGGGCTATACTTTATGTATTTCAAAGATAAATATGATAACCTGTTAAAAAGCAACTTGTTTGTCATTGCTTTTCTATGTCAACTGATATGGTTACGTGAAGGAACCAGTGCCTAACGGGCTAATTAAGGAAGCTGATTGATACATGTCCAACTAAATGTGTTAGTTAATTAAATAACTAAAACAACCTGAGGAAAGTACGGAGGATAGGCCATAGTTCTGTCCTATGGATGGGTGGTCCCAGTTGGCCGGAAACTTTTCTCAAAATCACGATGGACAACAGGAAGATCGTCAAAGAATACGAACAACAAAAGCGTTGACCTAGAGCTATAATTGATCCCAATTTACGCTGTTTTAGGGGAACGGAATGGGACTATGCCTTATGGCAAAGAGGTTGAGCTTTGCATCCCTCTCGTTTCCCATTCTCCTTGAACCAAGTGGAGCATGAATCCACTTCGAACCTGGCGTTTCTGTGTAAAGTAGTTCGCTTGGGTTCGACGTTAGTTGCCGTTAGGAAATGACCAATAGGAAAACCCTAATTTAGGTCCGGTCCTAAGTGAGAATGGCCGGAATACTTTCGCTACGTGGCAGACGCGGAAAGTCCTAGATCGCAAACCCCATAACATTCCATGGGAGTGCCAGGCGGAGCTTTCTAGATGTCCTTTCCGATGGACTGCTAAGACATGTCCTGAAGATAACAGGTGGACATGTTACACATGATCGATGATATACATGATGTAGTGCAAGATGATCCCCGCGAGGATGTTCAAGGAAGCGCAAAAGAGGATAACAATATGGTTGCAGATGATGATGAAGAAATTGAGCATAGCAATACATCTGACAGTGGGATAGAATTATTTGTTTCATTGCCTATTGGTAACATAGACCTAGTCTAGCAAGCGCCGATCTCATTGAAGCATATATAATTAGCCTTGAAGATTGGATGTATATTTGTAATACTAAGAAAGAAGTAAAGTTGGTAATGTATTCAAAAAATTACTAGCTATTAAGATGTTTGGTCATATTTAGGGACTTTATGAGAAATTAAAAATATGTGCGTTTATTTTTGCATCTATAAGTGCATTTAAAAACGCGGGTATATAGACGCATTTTATATACTAGTGCCAATAGATGCGCTAATAAACATGCCCGCTATTTTGCGTGTACAGTGCGTGTCTATAGGGCCTTACTCTTGTAGTGATTTAACATTTGTGACATATACCATGTCCTAATAAAATTTTAAAAAACACGAGTTCATGCACCTGTTCACAATGGGCTGGCAATATAAACGTGTCTCGCAAATCTTTTGTCGGAATCTATTTTGAGAAATCCTGATGGACCTTGTCGAACAGTTATCCCAGCTCCTTCAATAAAACTTTGAACCTCTACACATCGAATATGATCATGTAGTAGCTACAGTAATCCACCATGATAATACTTTGCAAGTTTTCAAAATACTCCATCTCTTTTATAATGGTGTTTGGATCCATGGCTTGCCATCCGATCTCTTACTCCAACTTTGCCATGACACCACAATCCATTGTGGAGCGCATTTTGTTGATACACGCCACGAAGAAATGTAACCTGCATGACCACATCGCATTGTATATTCTGTACTGTACATTGAAACGGTTAACTAGGTATCACATATAAAATCTAGATACGACACCTTAGAAAACATGTGGTCACGTTTGGACTACATCCCCCAACAATTCCCACTTCTCAATAGAGACTACTACCCCTTTGTGAGAGGCTGCGATCAAAGCTCCATGCAACCATTGCATAGATATAAACCGCAGCATCTCCTCCATGCCCTCTAGATATCGAATGGGTCGATGGTGGGTACTACGTTGAAATTTAGATCATGCTTCTTCCCAATCTTTCCTGGCTTGCTCCTACCTAGTGAGTCATGTCTCCATGGAGGCATGGTGTATCATACAAAAACGATTCACTTTCTCCTCCATTGCATCATCCATCCTTTTTTCTACCCCATTTCCAACCACCACATCTCTGGTCAGTCTATCATCATCCTTCAGTGACCATAGCATACTGTTGTCTAAATCCACGGTTGGTAGCCACTGTGAGATATGCACTAACGCCTCGGACACCAACCAACATTCACCCATGCTACCTTCTAACCGAGCTCGTTGTTGCACAAAGCCTTTCAGGGTTTTCATGAAGCACTCCAAGAAGAACATCCATCATGTATGGACAGGTCCCACGATCTCCACTTCATCTACAATACGCACGAGGAGGTGGGTTTATATCATGAGCATGCTCATGGGCAAGTACTTCTCAAAGAGACAGACCGTCTCCACTACTCTCCACTTTGTGAATTGAATAAAGGATGTCTTGATCTCCTTCTATGAGACCCATTGCACTAAATTTGACAACCTATAAATTTCTCCACATATTTCTGGAGTGAGGTATTCTGCAATTGTGATTGGTAGTATAAATTGCCACAAATGAAGAAGCATTATGAACAATGACTCTACTCCAAATAGCAAAATACACAAGCCACTTACAATCCATTCGTAGTACAAAATTGACATATCTTATGCCAATCATGGGATTTTAGCCTTGATAATTGGTCATCTTTAGAAAATGTAGATCTAAGATAACACATGATACTCATCAGAGTGCAAATAGAACTGAGAATTTGATTCACAAAGCGCTCTTCTTTAATAGAAAAACCCAAGGAGGGTGAGGTAGTTGCAAGCAACCATCATCACTTGACTGTGACTAAAGCACCTCCATCTTGCCTATCTCCTTCAAATCCATTCAAGCCCTTGCAATGTCTCTCTTTCTTGTGATGTGGTCCCATAGTAAGCTGCCCACATTCTTGAAAATATGTATAGAATCCAACAAAGTGGTTGATCTGTAAGTGGCTCCAATATGGTAACTCATAGAAAACTGAGAACCATCGCATTCCGTTTGGATGTGACTCCGTATGGGCCATTTTCAGCTTATACCAGCTGTGGGCATTCATTCGTGATGGAGGTTGCCCAAGAAAACCTTCTCTCAATTCATGACCCTCCGGCGAGAAAGCAACATGTCCTCAATATCCCATCTTCTTCATGGTTTGTGACCTTCGGGAGTCTGACTGTGGCCCACACAATGGACATGCATGATAACTTGAGGTAACCAGACCTGTCTCAATACCTCTATTTTGTGAATACAAACTTGAAGAAGCTATGATAGATATGACCAATGAGAACAGAGGCCAACTTATGTGAGCACTCCCCAAATCTTGAAAATTCATGCATGGTCCACCTGAAAATGGCTCTTATATTAGTAGAATATTGACAATCATGCTTGGTCATATCTTCCATGACGACCCCCTCCTCCCACAAGATCTTAAGCTCATTGACTAATAGATGTAGATAGATGTTCATATTCTTGACTTTATAGCGGCCAGGAACGAGCAAGCTAAGGATCAAGCCACATATCTTCATAGAAAGCCATGGTGGGATGTTGTAGTTAACAAGGACTACAAGCCACACACTGTAAGAAGTTGAGCAGTGAGACCAAATGGGTTCACGCCATCTATAGCTAGACCGAGTCAAAGATTCCTTGGCTCTCATGTAAAGCTTAGAAAGATAGAGTCAATGTGGCTCCATGTGTGTGGATCCAGTGATATTCGTTGGACTCCATCTATGGATCTATTTTGCACATGTCACGTTGTTAGCTCGCCAAGCCCGACGTAGGAAGCATGTGATGTATACAGGGAATAAGTAAAAAGTGTCTAAGAACTTTCTAAGGGATGGTTTGCCCTTGCAAGTCCTGTCGATACCTATGAGCACCACACTTTGGACATGTCTTCATTGACTCGTACTCTCCTCGAAACAACATGCAATCCTTGACACATGCGTGGATGATGTTGTTGTCCATGCCAAGCTTTCGTAAAACATGTTGCGCATCATCACAAGACTCAGGCATGGTATTTGCAAGTGGTAATATATAATACTTTAGCAACCTAAAAAGAAATCATAAAACACCTTGAAAAATCACAATTTACTTTTATAATGGTGCCGAAAATAAATTAACGAAGCATACGTAGAAGATACCTGAACAACTCAGTCACACTCGCATCGCTCCACCCATATTTTGCTTGCACACTTAGGAGTGCAAGCAACATCTTCAAGAGATATACTTAGCACCCATCATATAATGGTATGGATGCTTTCTCTCTAAGTAGATCTGATGTCTCGGCATCCATGGGCATTAATGCATTGATCATTGCCTCCATCTCAGGCTCCAAGATTGTAGGAAAGTCTAAAAGGCTACTTGTCTCCTTTGGTATTGATGGTATAGATTGGGTAGTGCCTTGCAAGTGGTGGATTGGCTTGGGCACTACATCCATCGGATGCCCATAAACTCTTCTAACTGGCCGCAATAGGTGAACTCCTCCTTGGGATGAGTTGAGGATGAGATGTCACCTCCCTGTAATAAATTTTACAGCCACATCCAATTTTTTTGTATATAAGATTCAATTAGTTTGCAAATACAATGCATGATTGATATACAATTTTCTTACTATTTGCTCAAAGTCAGAGATCGCCTGATCAATGATCTCCGATTGAAACTCATTGAAGCATCGTACGTGTTCTATAGACAATCGACATTTTTGT
Organism: Lygodium microphyllum; assembly: GCF_053477565.2. NCBI lineage: Eukaryota > Viridiplantae > Streptophyta > Polypodiopsida > Schizaeales > Lygodiaceae > Lygodium > Lygodium microphyllum. Next base: position 50,033,942 of record NC_141162.1, read on the forward strand.
CTAATTTCCACCTTGCATTGAGAGCAAGGATAAGGGACACGCTTATTAAGATATGCCTCACAATCTTGAACATCACGACCTTTATCATTTTCAATTTGGTCTATGTTACGAAAAACAATTTGTTTTTGTTCTCATTCTCTTTTTCTTTCTTAAATTGTTTCAGAAGGTATTTCGCTTTTAACTCAACAAAATTAACATCAAGTAAAGTCCTACTACTACTACTACTACTACCACCACCACCACCACCACCACCACCACCACCACCACCACCACCACTACTACTACTACTACTGAGAAGGGATTTATCTTGTAACTCAACAAAATTAACATCAAGTATAGTCTTCCTCCTTCTCCTCCCACTACCACTACCACTACCACTACTAGGAAGAGTATTCTGAACTTGATGATTAATCCAAATTAGGATGTGACTGTTACTCAGATGAATATTACAAGCTTTTCCTACTAGGTTTATTTGCTTATTGGAAAGGATGAGTTGCTTACAATTTCTTTAGAATGTGCCTCTACACTTTGTGCATGAGAACAAGAGTGTGGAACGTCTCAAGCTAGTATGAAGTTCAAGAAAACATATCTTCATCCTACATAGCCTATGGATAGTGTCTTAGATGCACTGATATTTTTCAATGCAAATATTTCTTCTTGTTCTTTAGTTTTTGGGAGCATGTGCCATTTAGACTACATTGTCTTGTGTCCATGTGAGTTGTGTATATATTTTGTGGTGTATATGTGGTATTTTACCCCTCTTGCATGGAGTTGAAGATAAAAATGAAGTTGATTAAAAGATGAATAATGGTGGTTCAAAATTTTATTTGATGGATGGATGCTTATGGCGGAAGCAAATCAACCTCTTATGTCCTTTAACAGTTTGTTATGCTTTTATCTTTCAAAGTTGAGATAATGGATAATGGTGTTTTCCTTTCCTCGCAATTCCTTATTAGATAAAAGTTATAAGTTGGGGTTTTGTTTGGATGGTGTCTCTTGAAGATATTGAAAAAGATAAAATTGAGCTATATTTTGAACTTGTATTCTCTTTTTCCTAGGTTGCGAGGATGCTTCTTGATTAAGTGTAGGGATATGTTGAGGGTTGAGATGACTTGATTTTTGATTGATTTTTGTTGTTTTTGCGGACTAAATGACTGATTTTTGATGGATTTTGTATGATGATTAGTTGTTTTGGAAGTGCTTGAGAGTGTTTTGGATGAGGTTGTAATATTACCGCTCAAAAATATTGCTAAACTTGACTCCCCGCACGCCGTGTAATACCTATGCAAGGTTATCTCCTGCATTGTAATTATCGACAGTTTAATCTGTACCCCGCACGTGCAAAAACGAGGCCTCCACATTGTGAAATCGAGCTTGGGGATTCAAGACTACATAACTGCGGGGAAAAACCCTTTTGGAAGGGGGCAAAATGGATAATGATGGAAATAAAGCAAATTTATTTTATTAATTCCCCCCAGTCGATGCATGGCTGGAGGGAAGGGAATGGGAGAAGGAGGTGATGTGGTGAAGGTTGTGTATGGGGGAAGAGCCATGCACCAGCCACGTGGTGGCTTCCCTCTCCCCCCCTTAAGCTATAAAAACCCCCCCTTAGCTTTGGGTTGAGGGGAAGAGGACGAACGCTGCTGTCGACTTGCCATCGTGATGTGGAGAGAGGAGGAGGGACTGCTATGCTGCCCGGCTGAGAAACGATGTCCCACAACGTTGCTACTACCGCCATTTTCCCCTGCCATGCCGTTAGCAATCTTTCCCTTTCTAATCATTGGGTCCTCCACATCGATTTTGATCAGTTAGAAGCTTCTCAGAAGCTTTTCTAAGAAGCTTCTAAAGGATAAGACCTTTGGGCCTTGTTCCTGCGTGCCCTTCTGGTTTTAAAACCAGGCTCATAAAGCTCCTTCCCACAAGCCTTCCCATAAGCTCCAACCCCACAAGCTCCAGGGTTTTCAAAGATCCGAGTTTTAGTGAAGGAATGTCCTGCGTACAAGGGAGAAGGCACAACTTGAGGCTGTTTGGAGAATGTGTAGAAGTGAGGGTAATTGTAACGTGTCCACTAGAATCCTCTAGGACACGTCTTAGCAGTCCATCAGAAAGGTTGTCTAGAAAACTCCACCCGGCACTCCCACGGAATGTTGCGGGTTTTGCAATCTAGGACTTTCCGCGTCTGCCACGTAACGGAAGCGTCCTGGCCGTTCCCACTAGGATCGACTGGAATTGTTTGGTCATTTTACTAACAGCGACTAGCGTCAGACCTGATCGAACTACTTTACGCAGAAACGCCAGGCCTGAAGCGGATTCATGCTGCACTTGGTTCAAGGAGAATGGGAAACGAGAGGGATGCAAGGCTCGACCTCTCTGCCAAAAGGCATAGTCCCATTCCGTTCGCCTAAAACAGCTTGAATCGGGTAATCGGTAATTCCGAGTCATCGTTCTCATTACTTGTTTCGGTGATGTCAATCGTCCTTCTGTTCGTCGAATGCTTTGAGAAAAGTTCCCGGATAACCGGGACCACCCATCCGTAAGACGGACCCATGGTCCATCCTCCGCACTTTCCTCGGCTTGTTTTAGTTATGTAATTACCTACCACATTAGTTTGACATATAACAAACAGCTTCCTTGATTAACCCTGTTAAGCACTGGTTCCTTCACGTAATCTTATCACAGGACATAAAGAAAACAATGCCAAACAACTTCTTTATTATCATTTTATCCTTTTATCTTTGCAATACAAGGAGTTCCCGCCCGTAGGCGTATTCATAATCCGCCCGAAGGCTATCCAGTAATCCACCAGGGATCACTAATCCAAGTTTCCGCCCGTAGACTAGTATGCGGGCCTCGAGATCCAATCCCGAGTCACGTTAGTCTCTTGTGTAGGGCCCGGAAGGCGAGGGATTTACAGCCAGAGCCCCCCCTGGCACCCAAGCGTCCTCCTGCTCCAAGCACAACTCAACGGAGAGACCTCTCACGGCGGGTTCGGTCCACGTTCCCGGCGCGGCTAACAACCCCCTTGGTTAGGGTCAGGCAGGCAGTCGGGGGTAACTGAAGCTGCCTCTTCCTTCAGGCCTTCAACCTGAAGTATTTAGATGTATTTTCATCCTTTAGTTCATTAAGCAAACATTGCAAACAGTGCTTTCTAAATTGTTACAAGCACAATCAATTTTCAGTGGTCGTTTAGCTGGCAAACTGTTAAGGAGTGACTCCTTTTCCCCGAATGCAACCCGCATTCGATCCGGAATCAATTGCAACTTGGCAAGATTCCTATCATTCTTGGGTTAGGGTAATACCCTACCAATACATTAGGTTTTGTTGTGGCAGGATCCAGCGACCTTGTCGCTTTAGTTTATTGTCTAGTCCTTTGCAAATACCTAACTTTCCTTTCCCTTGGCAATTATTCCCAAGGAAAGTGAGTAACAGGATGATTACTCATCCTCTTGTAAGTTAAATTCCTTCAATAACTTGCCAACCTCATTTCGAGAGATGACAAAAACTCTCTTGTGGACAAATCTCAAGTCTATACAATGTTGCAGCTTTTTGCACATGTATTGCATCTAATTTCACGGGATCATTCCACCCATTGCTTAGCGTTTTCCGGTCACGGAATTTACCTCCAGCCGAGTAACAGGGTTTTAGGGTATCCTCCAAACCATTCCTAGTTATGTTGGCCCATGGTACTAAAGATAAGCAACTCCGTCGGAGTTTCATCACTTTGAACGAATGATCCTTAGGATAAAACCTTAGATCATTTCATGTATGAAAATCCAATTGATTCGACATTTCATGAACGTGGGTAAGATCTTTAGATTCATGGGTTTTGTCTTGGCAACCAGCGTAATGCTAGGTCGAATTATTATTGCACTAACCCTAGTTAACACTTGGGATACTTATCATATCGACTCAATCATGCCCATATGAATCCTTGTGGTTTAGTCAATTCAATTATGCTTGTCTTGCGACAAGGATGATCCTTCTAAAGTAATAAACTAAATCTAACGGAGGACAATAGTTATAACTCCACCAATTCGCGTAAACATGCGGTTTATTGTATTTACGCAACACATGGTCCATGATAACTTTATCCTTCTCTGGTGCACGATAATCTGGGTACTAACTTTTCCTAGGACTACTAGGTCTTACATCAATAGTCATACCTACAACCTTGTTGTCTACACTTTGGCATCTTATGCTTTGACTCCTAAATGCGGCTCTTAATGAATGTCATTTTTCGCATGACGACTACGCAATACACATCATTCTCCTAGCTACGAAGTAGTCAATGAAACTCATCCAAAGCTAGTGTTAACTTATTCCATCTTACATGCTATTTGCAAGTTCATAAGATCATCTTCGTACTCTATTATTCCTTTTCGGATAATACCTTATGGGGTTAACCTTGCCTCATGAAATCATTACGAGAAGGATGTTGCCTAACATGCGGCACACGCTTATTTCTACCATGTCTAGACGAAAGATAATGCACTTATAAATCCCATTTCCTTGCCTGGGATTAGACTCATTACTTTGATAATGTACCAAAACTACATGCAACTAGCCTTCTACTCGTTCAAATTCATGACATAATTCAACCTTGCCTAATGTTTCAAGAGATGCTTTATCACATGTATTTCTTTCCAATTTCCGTATGCATTAAAATTAAGCGTAAAAATGCAATTCCTTTTATGAGCTAAGCGCGCCTAATCATGCGAGAATAACTCGAAGGAACCTGGACTTGAGGAGTCGGGGAGATGTCCACTTGTATATTCGGAGATGAGCCTCCCACGGTCGCTCCTTGTGATCTTTTTGGGGCCATTGTAGACGTGGATTCGACTTATGATTTACCCTTGCGGTCTACGAAGTGACTGGCCTCGGAATGCGGCCTTCCGACCTTTGCCTTTATCCTTGTATGCGGAAGATTCCTTTTCGGGATGGTACTTGCGGCAAAGGCTTTAGGAGTCTTTCAAGAAAACTCGAATCGGCACGGAAATTAATCTCGGACGGCTTGCGGCTTCAAAAATCTTTTTGCGAGAGCCTTTTCGATGGTTCTTGCGGGGTCTTTATGGCTTCACCGTCCCCTCTTCAAAGTTCCGGGGAGGGGTATGAAGAGGTCTTCTTGGAAATGTGGTGGGAAGGGGGCTTAAGGAGGCCCCCTCTTAGAAGCTTCTAAAGAAGCTTCTAAGAAGCTTCTGAGCTTCCACAGAAACACGTGGGGGGGGGGGGGGGGTTGTGATCCAATGTGGCGGGGCAGCCTGAGATGGCCGCGGTCAGGGCGGCAGCGATGGCGGCTCGTGGCGGTGGCTGGCGGACCGGCAGCTAGCGGCGGACTGGGCGACCTCCTCCTGCTCGGCGACCAGCACAGTGACCTCCCCTTCAAGCTCTCTCCCACAGCCGTCCTTTCTCTCTCTCCCACAGCCGTCCTTTCTCTCTCTCCCACAGTTCCTCCCTCTACCACACCCCCTTGATGGGGGGTGTTTATATAGGCATGGGGGTGGGGAAGAGGGCCTCCACACACGTGGAGGACTCCCCTCATGCAGTCCCCCACTTCACTCCTTCTTGGCCATTCCCCTCCCACTCCCTCTCCTCCAGCCATGCATCGACTGGTGGAAGGGATAATAGTAAAAAAAAAAATTTGCCTTGTATTTATCCTATTGCCCTTCCCAAGCGGTTGTTCCCTTGCGGTTTTTCGGTCCTCAACCCCGTCCTTTAATTCTTGACGTGGGACCTCATTTTCGAGCGTGCAGGGTGTGGATTAGGTTACCAATAATCACGAAGTAGGGAAATACTCTTGCACATGGTTTACACGGCGTGCGGGAAGTTAATATTTGCGGTACGGGGTACGCGGAAATATTACATTCTCTCCCCCTTAGAAGAATCGAGATGTCCTCATCTCGAGATAAACTGGGGGTATTGAAGATTGAGAGAGCTTTCATCCATCCAGGTAGCATCCTCTTCGGGATAATCTTTCCACTGGACGAGGCATTCTCTCAAGGTTCTAGATCTCAACTGTCTCTCCCTAACATCTAAAATCTTTTCCGGCCTTGGTTCAAGGATTCCTTGACTAGGCATTACAATTTGATGGTCATCAAGTACATGATTTGGGTTGGGTACATACTTTTTCAGGAGACTAATATGGAATACATTGTGAACTTTTAGGTTATCAGGAAGTTGCAATTTATAAGCATTGGGTCCTAGGCATTTGAGGATTTTATATGGTCCACAATACCTTGGACTTAGCTTCTTGCATTTACCTAGAGATAAAGAACTCTTTTTCGGCCGTACACGAATGAAGACCATGTCTCCTTCTCCGAAGATCCGCTCTTGGCGCTTCAAATCTTCATATGCCTTTTGTCTATCTTTGGCTGCTTGTATGTCTTGTCTTATTGACCTTATTTGGTCATCCATGTCCTCCAACATTTGTCTTGAAGCTTCCACTCTCAGGGTAGGATCTGAAAAATTTAGGGGACTTCGACAATCATGACCATACAATGCCTGAAAAGGAGTCATTTGAATGCTCTGCTGGTAAGAAGCATTGTAAGCAAATTCTACTAACGGCAAGTATTGAATCCATCTCTTTGGCTCTCGACAGCAGTAAGCCCTAAGCATATCCTCAATGATTTGATTTACTCGCTCTGTTTGTCCATCTGTTTGGGGATGGTAGGCAGTGCTAAAACAGAGTTGAGTCCCAATAGCTTCAAAGATAGCTCTCCAGAAGTGAGAAGTGAAAAGAGAATCTCGATCGCTAATGATCCTTCTAGGTAACCCATGTAGCTTGAATATTTCTTTGATAAACACTCTTGCAATATCGGAGGCTTTATAGTTTGTCTTTACTGGAATCAGGTGTGCAACCTTAGTAAGCATGTCAACTACAACCATAATGGAGTTGTATCCTCCTTGGACTTGGGGTAAGCCCACCACAAAATCCATACTGATGAATTCCCATTTCATTTGGGGAATGTCAAGGGGTTGTAATTTCCCTGGCATCATGACATGTTCAGCCTTGATACGTTGGCAAGACAAACATTCGGTGACATATTTGAGGACGTCACCTTTGAGCCTCTCCCAATGGTAGCTTTTCCTAACTGCATTAAGAGTTTTTGCATAGCCAGGATGTCCTGCGAACGGGGAGTCATGAGCTTCCCACAATATCTTCTGCTTAAGTGACTGGCTTGCTGGTATACATAGCCTTGTTCTATAGTAAATAAGTCCATTGTCAACAGAAAATTCATGATACTTGGCCTGTAACTTCGGATTCTGATCCCTGGTAGATATTTCTTTTATCATTGCTTGGTAGGCCAAGTCATGGCATGCTTCCTCTCTAGCCAATTCGAGTATAGGGTTGCTTGGCATGGATACCTTTGTAGCCAGAGATCTGGCCGTTGATGGATTCTGCAAGATTAGGGAGTTTAGGAATGCCTTGCGACTGAGTGCATCGGCAACTACATTCTCTTTCCCTGGTCGATACTTGATTTCAAAATCATATTCCTCCAATACTTCAATCCATCGACGTTGCCTCATGTTGAGCTCGTTCTGGGTAAAAATCCATTTGAGACTCTTATGATCGGTTACTAGAGTGAACTTATTTCCCAACAGGTAGTGTCTCCAAAGCTTTAGAGCATGGATGACAGCTAATAACTCCAGATCATGAGTGGCATAATTCTTTTCGTGACTCTTCAATTTCCTTGAAGAATATGCTACTGGATGACCTTCCTGCATAAGAACACACCCCAATGCAAGAATGCTAGCATCAGTTACTACCTCGAACTCCTTATTGAGATCAGGAAGTCTCAGAATAGGTGCTGATACCAAACATTGCTTCAATTGATCGAAGCTATTTTGCTCGGGAGTTGACCATGTAATAGAAGTCTGCTTCTTTAGTAAGTTGGTAAGAGGTGCTGCAATCAAAGCATAGTTTTTGATAAAGACCCTATACCATCTTGTCAAGCCAAGAAAACTGCGTATCTCTTTGACGGATAATGGTATTGGCCATTCAAGCACATCTCTGACTTTGGCTGGATCTACTGATATTCCTTCTGATGATACTATGAATCCTAGATATTCAATCTGACGTTTGAAGAATGCACACTTCTTCATTTTTGCATACAGCTTATGAGACCTCATTGTCTCCAAAACAATCCGTAGTTGAGGTTCATGATCCTCTTCCTGTTTAGAATAGACTAAAATGTCGTCGAAGAAGACAAGCACGAAATCATCAAGATATGGCCTAAAAATATCCTGCATTAATCTATTGAAAGTGGCAGGTGCATTTGTAAGTCCGAATGACATAACCAAGAATTCAAAGTGCCCATATCTTGTATTGAAGCCCGTTTTTGGAATGTCCTCATCCTTGATCCTGATTTGATAGTAGCCTGACCTGAGATCAATTTTGGAGAAGATCTTTGCACCTTGAAGGCGATCAAGAAGCTCATCTATTCTAGGAATAGGGTACTTCTTCTTGACTGTTGATTGATTCAACCCACGGTAATCAATACATAGTCGAAGTGTCCCATCTTTCTTTTTCTGGAATAGGACTGGAGCTCCCCATGGTGAATTGCTAGGCCGGATGTAGCCCTGATCTAACAGTTGCTTGAGTTGTTCCTTCAACTCAATAGCTTCCGAAATAGACATTCTATAAGGTCTCTTTGCAATTGGCGCAGCTCCAGGTATTAGCCTTATTTCATGATCAACTTCTCTTGGAGGTGGAAGTTCAGTTAATTCCTCAGGGAATACGTCAGCATATTCTTTTAGCCAAGAGGGTCCCTCATGAGACTCTTGCTTTTGATCTAACTTGTTGAGTTTGATCAAGTAAACAGGTAATCCTTTCCTAACCCATTTTATGATCCGTGATACCTTGGCTAGCTGGATTCTCGGCACTCCTGCCTCACCTTGAGTCGTAACAAACTCTCTGTCAGAGTTTCGAAAGGAAACTTGACCCTTTCCACAGTGGATGCGGGCGTCATTGGGCTTAAGCCAATCCATCCCGAGTAGACACTCATGGATGCCTAAGTTCATGACTCTGAATTTGACTGAGGTTTTCTTTCCTCCCAGATAGAACTCCTCCTTAGCAGTTTGCCTAGCACAAGTTACCTCACGACCGTTTGCCAATTCCACAAGTAGGGTAGGTGCTTCTACTGTGGCTATTCCTAATCTCTTAGCACATGCTGGTGAGATAAAGGAATGTGTACTGCCACAATCAATCAAGGTTTTGAAACCTTTACCTTGATAGTCCGACGGTGTTTGAATTACCGAGAACTGGCGATTCAGCCCCTTCTTGTGTAGAGTGGCATGGACCGTCGCTCTTTCGAAATCCGCTTCCATAGTCGAATCTTCCTCTTCCTCAGCTTCACATCTTTGCCTATTGGTAATGCAGGCAGCTCTTCCCCTTCCACGGGCGGCGGCTCCCTGCCCGCGGCCAGCACCTTGATGGTGTCCCTCACTAAGCTTGGGACATTCCCTTCTGAAGTGACCAAGTTCGTTGCAGTGGAAACATCGGAGGTTTCGGCCATTACTGTGAGTAGGAACAAAGTTGTTGACGTTATTTGTCCTTGCTTTCTTCCTTTGTCCCTGATTGTGGCCTTGAACTCTCTTAACCTGAGGTCTGAATGCTCCTCTGCTTGGGTTGCTATAAGCCCAATTCTTAATACTCCTTGGTTTAGCTTGTACTTCCTGAATTATAGGTGCTACTCGAATGAGTGCATCTTGAAGATCTGTTGGACGCATAGATTCGAGACGAGTATTTACAGGTGGATTTAAGCCTGCGCAAAATTTGGACACTTGCTGTGTCGTGTCCATTCGTGGCGCATACTTTAAGAGTGAGACAAACTTAGAGTAGTATGCGTCAAGCATGAGTCCTAACTGTTTTAGCTCATAAAACTCATTCATTTTCTGAGTACGATATGCGGGCGGCAAATATCTCCCTTGCACGGCTTGCTTTAACTTCTCCCAGGTAACGGATCCCTCTGAAATCCCTTGATCCCTGCACCATTGTTTCCACCATAGTCTGGCTTCACCAGTGAGTTTTAATTTGGCGAGCATGGCCTGATTAGCAGGTGCAGTGCCAGCGGCTCCGAAGTAGTCCTCCATAGATTCAATCCAAATCTCAGCGTCCGACTGGACGAATCTGCCTCTCCCGTCAAACTCGGGTGGCTTTATCTGTTTGAGGAGGAACTTCTTCTCCTGGATCACAGTCGTACTTGCTGTAGGGGGCGAATTTGGAACTTATACCTGGGGTTGCGCCTGGGTAGAAAGTTCTTAACGTTATTATATGATAATTGACATTAGCTTATCCTTAGTTCAACTATTTCGTAACTCATGAAGCTATTTAACTTTTTTGCAACAACCTTGATGCACAATCGGATAGTGATAAAAAGAAGTCCTTATTTATATTTATATGGCGTAGCCTCATACAACATCTCCAGTCATTACATCTAGTTTGGGGAGAACAACATAGTATTGGATTTGTCTACAGGAACTGTGTAATAGTAGGGTTTTGGGTCATGTATCTTTAGGAATCGATAATTCATCGGAAGTTCGGGATATCCTTTCCGCTGGAATCCATACTTCCCATGGCGGCCCAATACCTTAATTCTATCAGCTGGAATTACACGGGTTACTTCCTCATAAACATATGAGTTTAATTCAACCCTCCGACCCCGAATATGCAAAGTTGAATTCACGTGAGCTTCCACAAAAATGAACAGCTTCACGACTTTCAAGTCTTCCAACCACTTGATCCTTTTCGGGTTGGTCTGTAGATAAGCGAACCGGTGGGCAGCTATGTAGTAGATTCCTGAAGACCCAGTCCATCTTCGCTCTATATATAGAGGTGATGGGTTATAAATCTGTTCCAAGATGTTCATCATTTCAATTCTCTGCCTATAATGCGGAGAATGCATCGCAGTCATGAACATGATCCGGAACACCAAAAACTTGTTCCACGCCTCGTAATTCTGCAAGACAGTATCGAAGATGAGAAAATGTTTGGACAGGAACAATTTCTTTACCTCACTTCTAATGAAATCTTATGAAAACAATTCCATTGTAAGTCGGCTCTGATACCAACTGTAACTTGTCCACTAGAATCCTCTAGGACACGTCTTAGCAGTCCATCGGAAAGGTTGTCTAGAAAACTCCACCCGGCACTCCCACGGAATGTTGCGGGTTTTGCAATCTAGGACTTTTCGCGTCTGCCACGTAACGGAAGCGTCCTGGCCGTTCCCACTAGGATCGACTGGAATTGTTTGGAAATTTTACTAACAGCGACTAGCGTCAGACCTGATCGAACTACTTTACGCAGAAACGCCAGGCCTGAAGCGGATTCATGCTGCACTTGGTTCAAGGAGAATGGGAAACGAGAGGGATGCAAGGCTCGACCTCTCTGCCAAAAGGCATAGTCCCATTCCGTTCCCCTAAAACAGCTTGAATCGGGTAATCGGTAATTCCGAGTCATCGTTCTCATTACTTGTTTCGGTGATGTCAATCGTCCTTCTGTTCGTCGAATGCTTTGAGAAAAGTTCCCGGATAACCGGGACCACCCATCCGTAAGACGGACCCATGGTCCATCCTCCGCACTTTCCTCGGCTTGTTTTAGTTATGTAATTACCTACCACATTAGTTTGACATATAACAAACAGCTTCCTTGATTAACCCTGTTAAGCACTGGTTCCTTCACGTAATCTTATCACAGGACATAAAGAAAACAATGCCAAACAACTTCTTTATTATCATTTTATCCTTTTATCTTTGCAATACAAGGAGTTCCCGCCCGTAGGCGTATTCATAATCCGCCCGAAGGCTATCCAGTAATCCACCAGGGATCACTAATCCAAGTTTCCGCCCGTAGACTAGTATGCGGGCCTCGAGATCCAATCCCGAGTCACGTTAGTCTCTTGTGCAGGGCCCGGAAGGCGAGGGATTTACAGCCAGAGCCCCCCCTGGCACCCAAGCGTCCTCCTGCTCCAAGCACAACTCAACGGAGAGACCTCTCACGGCGGGTTCGGTCCACGTTCCCGGCGCGGCTAACAACCCCCTTGGTTAGGGTCAGGCAGGCAGTCGGGGGTAACTGAAGCTGCCTCTTCCTTCAGGCCTTCAACCTGAAGTATTTAGATGTATTTTCATCCTTTAGTTCATTAAGCAAACATTGCAAACAATGCTTTCTAAACTGTTACAAGCACAATCAATTTTCAGTGGTCGTTTAGCTGGCAAACTGTTAAGGAGTGACTCCTTTTCCCCGAATGCAACCCGCATTCGATCCGGAATCAATTGTAACTTGGCAAGATTCCTATCATTCTTGGGTTAGGGTCATACCCTACCAATACATTAGGTTTTGTTGTGGCAGGATCCAGCGACCTTGTCGCTTTAGTTTATTGTCTGGTCCTTTGCAAATACCTAACTTTCCTTTCCCTTGGCAATTATTCCCAAGGAAAGTGAGTAACAGGATGATTACTCATCCTCTTGTAAGTTAAATTCCTTCAATAACTTGCCAACCTCATTTCGAGAGATGACAAAAACTCTCTTGTGGACAAATCTCAAGTCTATACAATGTTGCAGCTTTTTGCACATGTATTGCATCTAATTTCACGGGATCATTCCACCCATTGCTTAGCGTTTTCCGGTCACGGAATTTACCTCCAGCCGAGTAACAGGGTTTTAGGGTATCCTCCAAACCATTCCTAGTTATGTTGGCCCATGGTACTAAAGATAAGCAACTCCGTCGGAGTTTCATCACTTTGAACGAATGATCCTTAGGATAAAACCTTAGATCATTTCATGTATGAAAATCCAATTGATTCGACATTTCATGAACGTGGGTAAGATCTTTAGATTCGCGGGTTTTGTCTTGGCAACCAGCGTAATGCTAGGTCGAATTATTATTGCACTAACCCTAGTTAACACTTGGGATACTTATCATATCGACTCAATCATGCCCATATGAATCCTTGTGGTTTAGTCAATTCAATTATGCTTGTCTTGCGACAAGGATGATCCTTCTAAAGTAATAAACTAAATCTAACGGAGGACAATAGTTATAACTCCACCAATTTGCGTAAACATGCGGTTTATTGTATTTACGCAACACATGGTCCATGATAACTTTATCCTTCTCTGGTGCACGATAATCTGGGTACTAACTTTTCCTAGGACTACTAGGTCTTACATCAATAGTCATACCTACAACCTTGTTGTCTACACTTTGGCATCTTATGCTTTGACTCCTAAATGCGGCTCTTAATGAATGTCATTTTTCACATGACGACTACGCAATACACATCATTCTCCTAGCTACGAAGTAGTCAATGAAACTCATCCAAAGCTAGTGTTAACTTATTCCATCTTACATGCTATTTGCAAGTTCATAAGATCATCCTCATACTCTATTATTCCTTTTCGGATAATACCTTATGGGGTTAACCTTGCCTCATGAAATCATTACGAGAAGGATGTTGCCTAACATGCGGCACATGCTTATTTCTACCATGTCTAGACGAAAGATAATGCACTTATAAATCCCATTTCCTTGCCTGGGATTAGACTCATTACTTTGATAATGTACCAAAACTACATGCAACTAGCCTTCTACTCGTTCAAATTCATGACATAATTCAACCTTGCCTAATGTTTCAAGAGATGCTTTATCACATGTATTTCTTTCCAATTTCCGTATGCATTAAAATTAAGCGTAAAAATGCAATTCCTTTTATGAGCTAAGCGCGCCTAATCATGCGAGAATAACTCGAAGGAACCTGGACTTGAGGAGTCGGGGAGATGTCCACTTGTATATTCGGAGATGAGCCTCCCACGGTCGCTCCTTGTGATCTTTTTGGGGCCATTGTAGACGTGGATTCGACTTATGATTTACCCTTGCGATCTACGAAGTGACTGGCCTCGGAATGCAGCCTTCCGACCTTTGCCTTTATCCTTGTATGTGGAAGATTCCTTTTCGGGATGGTACTTGCGGCAAAGGCTTTAGGAGTCTTTCAAGAAAACTCGAATCGGCACGGAAATTAATCTCGGACGGCTTGCGGCTTCAAAAATCTTTTTGCGAGAGCCTTTTCGATGGTTCTTGCGGGGTCTTTATGGCTTCACCGTCCCCTCTTCAAAGTTCCGGGGAGGGGTATGAAGAGGTCTTCTTGGAAATGTGGTGGGAAGGGGGCTTAAGGAGGCCCCCTCTTAGAAGCTTCTAAAGAAGCTTCTAAGAAGCTTCTGAGCTTCCACAGAAACACGTGGGGGGGGGGGGGGTCGTGATCCAACGTGGCGGGGTAGCCTGAGATGGCCGCGGTCAGGGCGGCAGCGATGGCGGCTCGTGGCGGTGGCTGGCAGACTGGCAGCTAGCGGCGGACTGGGCAACCTCCTCCTTCTCGGCGACCAGCACAGTGACCTCCCCTTCAAGCTCTCTCCCAGAGCCGTCCTTTCTCTCTCTCCCACAGTCGTCCTTTCTCTCTCTGCCACAGTTCCTCCCTCTACCACACCCCCTTGATGGGGGGTGTTTATATAGGCATGGGGGTGGGGAAGAGGGCCTCCACACACGTGGAGGACTCCCCTCATGCAGTCCCCCACTTCACTCCTTCTTGGCCATTCCCCTCCCACTCCCTCTCCTCCAGCCATGCATCGGCTGGGGGAAGGGATAATAGTAAAAAAAAAAATTTGCCTTGTATTTATCCTATTGCCCTTCCCAAGCGGTTGTTCCCTTGTGGTTTTTCGGTCCTCAACCCCGTCCTTTAATTCTTGACGTGGGATCTCATTTTCGAGCGTGCAGGGTGTGGATTAGGTTACCAATAATCACGAAGTAGGGAAATACTCTTGCACAGGGTTTACACGGCGTGCGGGAAGTTAATATTTGCGGTACGGGGTACGCGGAAATATTACAGTAATCCGCGGAGTCCGTAATCACGCCTACGATGGCCTCCAAGAAGTAGCAAGGTGCATCTGCGGGAGGTTCTTCCCCTAACATTCACGTGGACATCACCGCCGATCCACAAACCTAGGTTCCACGAATTCATTTTCCACATAAAGAAATTCTTTAAAGCACTTATGCATGTTTCAAATTCACCTAGCATAGGGATAATGCATTTCTCGCTTATCATTAGTTCAAGTAATAATGATAAAAGTACATTCGATAAATTATCTCTTTGAAGGAGAGATAAGGATTGGTACATATCATGAAATTGGATCGTTTGCATTTCTAGAGTTGTCCGTCTTAGGAGATTAGCTGCATGTTGCTATTTTAGTGCATTTCCAAAGTAATGAGTCTAAACGCCTATTACTTAGGGCAAAGGAATGAAATTCTTAAGTGCATTTTTGACTAGACATGGAAGGAATAAGCGTTTGTCGCATTTTAGGCAATATCTTCCTTGTAATGATTCATGAGGAAAAGTTGTTAACAGTCGTAGGATGTTATCCGAAAAAAAATAGCAGAGCACGAAAATGATTCTATGGACTTGCATGTGGCATTTGCTTGTAAAATGGAATAAGTCAACACTAGTCCTACAATATTCACTTTACATGAGCTTCATTAACTACATTGTAGCTAGGAAAGGGTTGCTTGTTGCATATTCGTCATGCGAGAAAAAAATTTCATTCATCAATAGTTGCATTTAGGAAAGGTTGCATGGTTTATCAAAGCATGAAATTCTAAAGCTTAGAAAAAGGGTTGTAGGCATGATTCTTTGATGTAAATCCTAGTAGTAGGTCCTAGGAAAGTTATTCTTCAGATTATCATGCGTTTTGACTTTACCAAGGAAATATAGGGTTATTGCGAACCTTGCAATGCATAGAAGCAATGAATCGCATGTTTACATGTATTGTGACATTTTGCAACTATTTTTCTACTTTAGATCAAGTTTATCATCTCTAGGAAAGGCGTGTCCTTGTCGCAAGACAAGTACATCGAATTATCTAAATCACCTAACCCGCAAGGGATTCGTATAGGCATGGTTTAGTCGATACGATAAATACCCCAAGCGCTAACTAGGGTTTAGCACGTTAAGGATTCGGCCTAGTTTCGCACTTGTTGCCAAGTTGAAACCCTCAAACCCAAAGGTCCTACCCACATTCATAGCGATCTAGGGTCTCTACCCTAAGGATCGATCGACTTAATGTTAAAACTCGATTTGAGTTTGGAATCCCTAGGACCGTTGGCCTAAAGGCAATTAGGATTGGGTTGGGTAAGAAGACACCCTAAACCCTGCTTCTTGTCTAAACATATTTCCTTGACCAGGAAATGCCATTCAATGGGAAAATGATCCCATGGAATAGATGCGATACTTGTGCAACAAGTTGTAACGTTGCATGGCCTTGTGGTTTGATCACAAGAGAGGTTTGCCATTCCTTGGAATGAGGTTGGCAAGTTCTTGCGTAAGTTTAACTTGCAAGAGGATGAGTAGTCATCCTATTACATCACCTTTCTTGGGGAAAATTGCCAAGTTAGGGGAAGTTATGTATTTGCTTGGAAGCAAAGGATCAATCAAGTTAGAGTGACATGATCGCCACAATTTACTGTTAATTTATGAAACCTAAGGTATTGGTTAAGTTGGGTTAACAAGGTATGGCCCTAACCCAAGGAAAAAAGGGTGAATAAACAAACCCTTCGGGATCTTGCCAAGTTGCAATTGATCCCGGATTGAATGCTGGATGCATTCGTAAATAAGGATTCACTCCTTAGCAATTGGCCAAATAAACGACCACTGGATTGATTGTGCTTGTACAATTTAGGAGCACTGTTTGCATTGTTTGCTCAATGAACTAAGGATGGAAAGATAATTAATGCTTCAGGTTGAAGGCTTGAAGGGAGATGCAGCATCAATTACCCCCGACTGTCTGCCTCACCCTAACCAAGGGGGTTGTCAGCCGCACCGAAAACATGGACCGAACCCGCCGCGTGAGGTCTCTCCATTGGGCACTACTTGGAGCACAAGGACACTTGGGTACTAGGGGGTGCTCTTGCCATAAATCCCTTGCATTCCAGGCCCTGCACAAGAGGCAAACATGACTCGGGATTGGATCTCGAGGCCCGCATACTAGTCTACGGGCGGAATCTTGGATTAGTAATCCCTGTGGATTGCTGGATAGCCTTTGGACGGATTATGGATTAGCCTACGGGCTGGATTTTATGGATGTATTTCAAAGATAAGTAAGATAACTTGTTGAAAAGGAACTTGTTTGGCACTGTTTTTCTATGTCAAGTGCTAAGATTACGTGAAAGAACCAGTGTCTAACTTGCTAATTAAGGAAGTTGCTTGATGCATGTCGAACTAAATGTGGTAGGCGATTAGATAACTAAAGCAACCCTGAGGAAAGTGCGGTGGATGTGGCCATGGGTCCGTCCTATGGATGGGTGGTCCTGGTTGGCCGGGAACTTTTCTAAAATGAAATTGACAGAAGGAGCTCTTCTCAAAGGAAATGAACAGCAAGGGTACTGATCTAGGATTTAGGTTACTAGAATCCCGATTTATGTTGTTTTAGGGGAACGAAATGGGAGTATGCCTTATGGGCAGAGAGGTTGAGCCTTGCATCCCTCTCATTTCCCATTCTCCTTGAGCCAAGTGTTGCATGAATCTGCTTCAGCACCGACGTTTCTACATAAAGTAGTTCGCTCGGGGTTCGATGCTAGTTACCTTATAGGTATTGGACCAATAGGGAAACCCTCATTTAGGTCGGTCCTAAGTGGGAACGACCGGAATACTTTTGCTACGTGGTAGAATCGGGAATTCCTAGATCAAAAACCCCGTAACATTCCATGGGAGTGCTGAGCGAAGCTTTCTAGACTCTTTTCCTGATGGATTGCCAAGACGTGTCCTGAATAGAAAACAGGTGGACACGTTACAGTTGGTATCAGAGCGAACCAACGACGGATCCATCTTTATAAGAAAACTTAATAAGAAGAAGTAGAGCAAATGTTGCTGTTAAGAACATTTCCTTACTTATCGATGTTGTCTTGCAGAATTATGAAGGATGGAATGGATTCATGGTGTTCCAGGTCATGTTTATGACCACGATGCATGCCTCAGATTATCGACGAAGGATCAATATGATGAACATCCTAGACCGTATTTACAATCCATCGCCTCTATACATGTAATGGAGATGGACGGGTGATTTAGGAATCTATTACATAGCTAGCCATTGGTTTACGTACCTTCGAACCAACCTAAAGAGAATCAAGTGGTTGGAGGATCTGAAGATCGTGAAGCTGTTCATCTTTGTTGAGGCTCACGTAAACGCAACCTTACATGTCAAAGGTCGGAACGTCATGCTGAACACATATGTGTACGAGAAAGTGACCTGCATAATCCCTGCCAACAAGATCAAGGTATTGGGACACTACGAGAAGAATGGGTACCAAAGGAAAGGATACCCTAACCTTCTGATGACTTATTGATTCCTGAAGATCCATGACCCAAATCCATACTACTACCCAGTTCCCGTAGCTGAATGTAACACAACATTATTCTCCCCGAATTAATGTATCAGCTTGCTCTACCATATGAAGAAATATTGTACTCCGAAAGGGCTATGCCCATATAAATGAAATAAGACATCTTTTTATCAATAATTGTCTTGTCTATGAGTATTGATAAAAAGTTGTGGTTAGGTTTCTTGGCTAAAAGTTGAATTGGGTATGAAATATAATAGTAATGATTAGCGAGTTGTTAACGTTAAGAATCCTTTACTCAAGCACAACCCCAGGTATAGGTTCCTAGTACAAACCCTACACCAAGTACGGCCGTGATTCAGGAGAAGAAGTTTCTTCTCAAGCAGATCAAGTTGCCAGAATTTGACGGGAAAGCACTCTCAACCAACAATACCCCCAGTTCTTCTCGAGATGAGGGCATCTCGATTCCTCTAAGGGGAAGAGAATGTAATATTCCTGCTTGAAAATATTACTAAACTTGACTCCCCGTACGCCGCGTAATACCTATGCAAGGTTATCTACCGCATTGTAATTATCGGCAATTTAATCTGTACCCCGCACGTGCAAAAACGAGGCCTCCGCATTGTGAAATCAAGCCCTGGGATTCAAGACTGCATAACTGCAGGAAAACACCCTTTTGGAAGGGGAAAAAATGGATAAGGATGGAAATAAAGCAAATTTTTTTACTAATTCCCCCAAGCCCATGCATGGCTGGAGGGAAGGGAATGGGAGAAGGAGGTGATGTGGTGAAGGTTGTGTATGGGGGGAGAGCCATGCACCAACCACGTGGTGGCTACCGTCTCCCCCCCTTAAGCTATAAAAACCCCCCTTTAGCTTTGGGTTGAGGGAAAGAGGAGGAACGCTGTTGTCGACCTGCCGCCATGACGTGGAGAGAGGAGGAGGGACTACTACACCGTTGAACTGAGAAACGTCATCCCACAACACTGCTGCGGCCGCCATTTTCCCCTACCACGCCGTTAGCAATCTTTCCCTTCCTAATCATTGGGTCCTTCACGTCGATTGTGATCAATCAAAAGCTTCTTAGAAGCTTCTCTAAGAAGCTTCTAAAGGATAAGGCCTTTGGGCCTTGTTCCTGCGTTCCCTCCCAGTTTTAAAAGATCCGAATAAGTCCCATAAGTCCCAATCTAAGAAGCTCCTTCTCATAAGCCTTCCAATAAGTCCCAATCCCACAAGCTCCCAGGTTTTCAAAGATCTAAATTTTGGTGAAGGAATCTCTTGCGTACGAGGGAGAAGGCACATCTTGAGACTATTTGGAGAACACGTAGAAGCGAGGGTAATCCACGGAGTCTGTAATCACGCCTACGATGGCCCTCAAGAAGTCGCAAGGCACGCCTGCGGGAGGTTCTTCCCTAAACATTCATGTGAACATCACCACGGATCCACAAATCCAGGTTCCACGAATTTATTTCCACATAAAGAAATGCTTTAAAGTACTTATGCATGTTTCAAATTCACCTAGCATAGGGATAATGCATTTCTCGCTTATTAAGAGCGGCATTTTGATGTCGAGAAGTGCTTAAAAATAGCTAAAAATTACTAATTTCAAGGGAAAAATATTCAACGTCGAAGGCGGCGGCTCGATCTAGGACAATTTTAAGTGGCAAAGTGCTTTAAAGGCGCCCGAGCGACACTTGTTGATTTTTCATAATTTTTCAGACTGTCGTGCGGGTTGACACGAGTTACCGGTCAATGCGAGATGCCGAGCCGGACGCCCAGGATTTTTCAGAGCTCAATTCGGAGTCCGGATGGGGAAGGAGCCAAGAAACTGGTCAAGATGCGAAAAGGTGGACATTAGAGTGGTCAAATGGGCATGACCTTTGGGGCCCAAATTTTATGCCACATGAAATGTGGATGAAAAAATCGTGATCAAGGAGGAGGAAACGTGATGTCTACAGGTGCCGAAATTTGCGCCCTCTTTGTTGATCATGGGAGATGGAGGTTGCATACAACCCCTGCAGATGATGATTGCCCTTCATTCCCCTCTGCCTGCTTGTCATATCGCCGTGCTTCGCTCCGCCAATGGCGGTCTCTATGAAGATCTCTAATTTCAATCTTTCTCTCTCCTCCCTCTCTCTCTTCTAAGGGCAGATTCATGTGGTGAAGAAGAAGAAGAAGAATGGATGACGGATGCTTGTCCAATGAAGACCGGATTGCTCAGTGGTTCAAGAGGAATGAAGATTGCTGATTGTCGACTATCATGAACATTAATGGTTGCTGAAAATTCCCAAGACATGGCAAATAAAAACCCGCAACCCGCAAAGAACGGTAATCTCATTTTTACAAATAAAATTGATGTTTTATGCAATTTGCTTCATGAATATTTGTTCCCATGGGATGATTATGCATTATAATGTTGTTTGCTATGAGTTTGATCAGTTTATGCTTAGAAAATCAGAAAATCATAAGTGTTGTGACTGAAATTAATGGTGTAAAACCCGTAAAACACGCGAAATAGGGGGAAATTGGGTATTTTTGTTATATGCGCACCTATAATTCAGGAAGTGCAAGCTAGACCAAGGGGTAACAAAAATTGGTCTTATAGCGACCCGAACAGAGGAGCATTCAGACCCCAAGTTAAGAGAGTTCAAGGCCACAATCAGGGACAAAGGAAGAAAGCAAGGACAAATAACGTCAACAACTTTGTTCCTACTCACAGCAATGGCCGAAACCTCCGATGTTTCCACTACAACGAACTCGGTCACTTCAAAAGGCAATGTCCCAAGCTCAGCGAGGGACATCATCAAGGTGCAGGCCGCGGTCAAGGAGCCGCCACCCGTGGAAGAGGAAGAACTGCCTGCATTACCAATAGGCAAAGATGTGAAGTAGAAGAAGAGGAAGATCCGACTATGGAAGTAGAATTCGAAAGAGCGATAGTCCATGCCGCTTTACACAAGAAGGGGCCGAATCGCCAATTCTCGGTGATTCAAACACCGTCGGACTATCAAGGTAAAGGTTTCAAAACCTTGATTGATTGTGGCAGTACACATTCCTTTATCTCACCAGCGTGTGCTAAAAGATTAGGAATAGCCACAGTAGAAGCACCTACCCTACTTGTGGAATTGGCAAACGGTCGTGAGGTAACTTGTACCAGGCAAAGTGCTAAGGAAGAGTTCTTTCTGGGAGGAAAGAAAACCTCAGTCAAATTCAGAGTCATGAATTTAGGTATCCATGAGTGTCTACTCGGGATGGATTGGCTTAAGCCTAATGACGCCCACATCCATTGTGGAAAGGGTCAAGTTTCCTTTCGAAACTCTGAAAGAAAGTTTGTTACAACTCAAGGTGAGGCAGGAGTGCCAAGAATCCACTTAGCCAAAGTATCGCGGATCATAAAAGGGGTTAGAAAAGGATTACCTGTTTACCTGATCAAACTCAACAAGTTAGATCAAAAGCAAGAGTCTCATGAGGGACCCTCTTGGCTAAAGGAATACGTTGACGTATTCCCTGAGGAATTAACTGAACTTCCACCTCCAAGAGAAGTTGATCATGAAATAAGGCTAATGCCTGGAGCTGCGCCAATTGCAAAGAGACCTTATAGAATGTCCATACCAGAAGCTATTGAGTTGAAGGAACAACTCAAGCAACTGTTAGATCAGGGTTACATCCGGCCTAGCAACTCACCATGGGGAGCTCCAGTACTATTCCAGAAAAAGAAAGATGGGACACTTCGACTATGTATTGATTACCGTGGGTTGAATCAATCAACAGTCAAGAACAAGTATCCTATTCCTAGAATAGATGAGCTTCTTGATCGCCTTCAAGGTGCAAAGATCTTCTCCAAAATTGATCTCAGGTCAGGTTACTATCAAATCAGGATCAAGGATGAAGATATTCCAAAAACGGCCTTCAATACAAGATATGGGCACTTTGAGTTCTTGGTTATGTCATTCGGGCTTACAAATGCACCTACCACCTTCAATAGATTAATGTAGGATATTTTTAGACCATATCTTGATGATTTCGTGCTTGTCTTCTTCGATGACACTTTAGTTTATTCTAAACAAGAAGAAGATCATGAACCTCAACTTCGGATTGTCCTTGAGACAATGAGGTCTCATAAGCTGTATGCAAAAATGAAGAAGTGTGCATTCTTCAAACGTCAGATTGAATATCTAGGATTCATAGTATCATCAGAAGGAATATCAGTAGACCCAGCCAAAGTCAGAGATGTGCTTGAATGGCCAATACCAGTATCCGTCAAAGAAATACGTAGTTTTCTTGGCTTGACAGGATGGTATAGGGTCTTTATCAAAAACTATGCTTTGATTGCAGCACCTCTTACCGACTTACTAAAAAAGCAGACTTCTATTACATGGTCAACTCCCGAACAAAATAGCTTCGACCAATTGAAGCAATGTTTGGTATCAGCACCTATTCTAAAACTTCCTGACCTCAATAAGGAGTTCGAGGTAGTAACTGATGCCAGCATTCTTGCCTTGGGGTGTGTACTTATGCAGGAAGGTCATCCAGTAGCATATTCTTCAAGGAAATTGAAGAGTCATGAAAAGAATTATGCCACGCATGATCTGGAATTATTAGCTGTCATCCATGCTCTAAAGCTTTGGAGGCACTACCTGTTGGGTAACAAGTTTACTCTAGTAGCCGATCATAAGAGTCTCAAATGGATTTTTACCCAGAACGAGCTCAACATGAGGCAACGTCGATGGATTGAAGTATTGGAGGAGTATGGTTTTGAAGTCAAGTATCGACCAGGGAAAGAGAATGTAGTTGCCGATGCACTCAGTCGCAAGGCATTCCTAAATTCCCTAATCTTGCAGAATCCATCAACGGCCAGATCTCTGGCTACAAAGGTATCTATGCCAAGCAACCCTATACTCGAACTAGCTAGAGAGTAAGCATGCCATGATTTGGCCTACCAAACCATGATAAAAGAAATATCTACCAAGGAGCAGAATCTGAAGTCACAAGCTAAGTATCAGGAATTTTCCATTGATAATGGACTTGTCTACTACAGAACAAGGCTGTGTATACCAACAAGCCAGTCACTTAAGCAGAAGATATTATGGGAAGCTCATGATTCCCCTTTCGCAGGACATCCTGGCTATGCAAAAACTCTTAATGCAGTTAGGAAGAGCTACCATTGGGAGAGGCTCAAAGGTGACGTTCTCAAATATGTCACTGAATGTTTGTCTTGCCAACGTATCAAGGCTGAACATGTCATGATGCCAGGAAAATTGCAACCACTTGACATTCCCCAAATGAAATGGGAATTCGTCAGTATGGATTTTGTGGTGGGCTTACCCCAAGTCCAAGGAGGATACAATTCCATTATGGTTGTAGTTGACATGCTTACTAAGGTTGCACACCTAATTCCAATAAAGACAAACTATAAAGCCTCCGACATTGCAAGATTGTTTATCAAGGAGATATTCAAGCTACATGGGTTACCTAGAAGGATCATTAGCGATCGAGATTCTCTCTTCACTTCACACTTCTGGAGAGCTATCTTTGAAGCTATTGGAACTCAACTCTGTTTTAGCACTGCCTACCATCCCCAAACGGATGGACAAACAGAACGAGTAAATCAAATCATTGAGGATATGCTTAGGGCATACTGCTGTCGAGAGCCGAAGAGGTGGATTCAGTACTTGCCGTTAGTAGAATTTGCTTACAATGCTTCTTACCAGCAGAGCATTCAAATGACTCCTTTCCAGGCATTGTATGGTCATGATTGTCGAAGTCCCCTAAACTTTTCTGATCCAACCCTAAGAGTTGAAGCTTCAAGACAAATGTTGGAAGACATGGATGACCAAATAAGGTCAATAAGACAAGACATACAAGCAGCCAAAGATAGACAAAAGGCATATGCGGATTTGAAACGCCAAGAGAGGGTCTTCGGAGAAGGAGACATGGTCTTCATTCGTGTACGCCCTAAAAGGAGTTCTCTATCTCTAGGAGAATGCAAGAAGCTAAGTCCAAGGTATTGTGGGCCGTATAAAATCCTCAAATGCCTGGGACCCAATGCTTATAAATTGCAACTTCCGGATAACCTAAAAGTTCACAATGTATTCCATATTAGTCTCTTAAAAAAATATGTACCCAACCCTAATCATGTACTTGATGACCAACAAATTGTAATGCCTAGTCAAGGAGTCCTTGAACTAAGACCGGAAAATAATTTAGATGTTAGGGAGAGACAGTTAAGATCTAGAACCTTGAAAGAATGCCTCGTCCAGTGGAAAGATTATCCCGAAGAGGATGCTACCTGGATGGATGAAAGCTCTCTCAATCTTCAATATCCCCAGTTTATCTCGAGATGAGGACATCTCGATTCTTCTAAGGGGGAGAGAATGTAATATTCCCACCCATGAATAATGACTTCCCACACACTGTGTAAACCTCGTGCAAAGGTTATCTTTCATATTGGAATTGCCGGCAGTGTAATCTATGACCTGCATGCGAGAAATCGGGACCTCCGCATTGGCAAAGCAAACCCGAGAGTTCAAAACCGCAAATCACACGTAAACACCCTCTTGGGAGGGGCAAATTGAATATTATCAAGGCAAATTTTTTTATTTTATCCCTTTTCCCCAGCCGATGCACAGCTAGAGGAGAGGGAGTGTGGGGGGATGGGGACTTGGTGGAGTCGTGGGCTGCATGGGGAGGGGGGAACCCATGCAGGGGGCCACGTGGTGGAGCTCTTCTCTCCCCCCCCCCATGCCTATATATACACCCTCTAAGGTGTTGAAGAGGGAGGAGAGAAGGACGAATGCTGCTGCCATCGCCGTTGCCGAGGAAGGAAGAGAGGCCTGACGTGCTGGGAGAAGGCCAGAGGCTGCGTGGAGAAAGGAAGGAAAGGGACGTGTTGCGTGGAGGGAGAGGGAAGCTGAGGACGCCGTGTGTGGGGGTAGAGAGTCTGGAGAGGCTTCCGTCTAGCAAGAAGTTGCCGCCACGCTGCAGAAGGGGCCACCGCCAGTCGTGAAGGGCTACCAGATTAATCGCCAACTGCTGATGTAGCGCTGACAGCCGCTGCCATCTCCCTGACAAGTCCATTTCTCTTTTCCCCTCCATTCGACATTATCTCCCATTTCGTTTAATCCTTAATCATTCCCCTTAACCACGTGCTTTCTGGGAAAGCAGAAGCTTCCTAAGCTTTGGAAGCTTCTTAAA
This sequence comes from Lygodium microphyllum, assembly GCF_053477565.2. Lineage (NCBI taxonomy): Eukaryota > Viridiplantae > Streptophyta > Polypodiopsida > Schizaeales > Lygodiaceae > Lygodium > Lygodium microphyllum. The sequence goes on from NC_141162.1 coordinate 50,059,506, forward strand.
AGAAACAAGGTCTAAGACCTTGTGCACGCGGGGTATATCCTGGGCGTTAAAAGCCCTCCCTTAAAGCCCATTTCCACAGCTTCTAAGGGATAAGGCTTTGGCCTTGTTCCTGCGGTCTTCTCGGGTTTAAGTCCGAGCTCATTAAGCTCTATTTCCGTAGCCCCCTCAAAAAACTCTAATTCTCATCTGATTTCCGGTGAAGGAATCTCCTGCGTACAAGGGAGAAGGCACATCTCAAGGCTGTTCGGAGAAAGCGTAGAAGCGAGGGTAATCCGCAAAGTTTGTGATCACGCCTACGATGGCTCCCAAGAAGTCGCAAGGCGCGCCTGCGGGAGGTTCTTCTCCTAGCATTCACGTGGACATCTCCCCGAGCCGACAAACCCAGGTTTTTTTTACTATTGTGATTTCATACTAAAGTAATGCATTAAGCATGACAACTCCACGGATTAGGAAGCACGCGTGCATGTTCAAATTCACCTAGCCTAGTTAAATGCAATTGGGAAAAATTGGTATTTTCAATATAAACGCAAATTGTCCATCCATCTTACGACCTTAATAGTAAATTGTCTTGTCGTGCATTTTCAAAGGAAAGCCACATATTGCCTAGGGTTAAAGAGAAAATTGTTAAGTGCATTGGTCATGAAGGAAAGGAGTATTTTTGCAATAACTCCCTTCGTTAGGATTCGCATGAGGAAATTGTTAATTTCTGTTGCACGGCATGAAAAAGAACCCCCATCTTATACAAGTTGCATGGGAAAATATGCTTGCAAATAGATTAAATCGACACTTGCCTTAGTATTGCATGAACTTCATTCACGATGTTGTTGTATCTAAGGGTCACACTTATACTTTCGCAAATTTCATTTCATCAAGTAGCATTTAGGAATGATTGCATGGCTTATAAAAGCATGAAATGCAAATACTTAGACAAAAGGTTGTAGGTGTTATTCCTTGATGTAAATCCTAGTAGGCCCTATGTAAGTTATTCTTCAAATTATCATGCCTTTTGACTTTAGCAAAAAGGGATAGGGCTATTGCGGATCTTATGGTGCGTAGAAGTAATGAATTACATGTTTACATGTATTGTAACATTTTGCAACTATTTTTTTCTACTTTAGATCAAGTTTATCATCTCTAGGAAAGAATTGCCCTTGTCATAAGACAAGTAGGTCAATTTATCCAATTCATTTGTGGTATCATGACTGTTAGGGTTTCGTATAGGCATAACTAGCCGATTCAATAAAAACCTCAAGTACTAGCTAGGGCTTGGCACGTTAGAAATGCAGCCAAGTATCGTACTTGGACGCCAAGTCGAAGTCCTCAAACCCAAAGGTCCTACCCACCTTCCCGGAATGTTGAGTCAATGGGACGCGCACGCAAATAATGATCTAGGGTTTCTACCCTAAGGATCATTCGACCTAATGCTAGAACTTGGATTGAGTTGGAATCCCTAGGACCGAACGTTGTCGGTCTAGTGCAATTAGGATTGGGTTGAGTAAGAAGACACCCTAAACCCTACTTCTAATCTAATCATAATTCCTTGACCAGAAAACACCATTCAATGGGTGAAATGATCCCTTGGAATGGAGGTGACACTTGTGCAACAAGTTGCAACGTCGCATAGCCTTGTGGTTTGATCACAAGAAAGTTTTGCCATTCCTTGGAATGAGGTTGGCAGGTTCTTGCGCAAGTTTAACTTGCAAGGGGATGAGTAGTCATCCTGTTACATCACCCTCATTGGGAAAATTTGCCAAGTTAAGGGAAGTTAGGTATTTGATTGGACGCAAATGATCAATCAATAAATTAAAGCGACATGGCCGCCAGGATTTACTATTAATAAAACCTAAGGTATTGGTTAAGTTGGGTTAACAGGGTATGGCCCTAACTCAAGGACAAAAAGGGTGAACGAACAAACCCTTGAGGTTCTTGCCAAGTCGCAATTGATCCCAGATCGAATGCTGGATGCATTCGGAGAGAAGGATTCACTCCTTAACAGTTGGCCAAATAAACGACCACTGGAAATTGATTGTGCTTGTAATAGTTAGAAAGCACTGTTTGCATTGTTTGCTCAAGGAACTAAAGGATGAAAAGATATCTAAATGCTTCAGGTTGAAGGCCTGAAGGGAGAGGCAGCTTCAGTTACCCCCGACTGCCTGCCTGGCCCTAACCAAGGGGGTTGTTGACCGCGCCGGGAACGTGGACCGAACCCGCCGCGAGAGGTCTTTCCGTTGAGCTCTACTTGGAGCAGGAGGACGCTTGGGTGCCAGGGGGGGCTCTGGCCGTAAATCCCTCGCCTTCCGGGTCCTGCACAAGAGGCTAACGTGACTCGGGATTGGATCTCCAGGCCCGCATACTAGTCTACGGGCAGAAGCTTGGAATAGTGATCCCTAGCGGATTACTGGATAAGCCTTTGGGCAGATTATGGACAAGCCTATGGGCGGAACTCCTTGTATTTCAAAGATAAAATGATGAAATGATAATAAAGAAGTTGTTTGATATTGTTTTTCTATGTCACGTGATAAGATTACGTGAAGGAACCAGTGCTTAACAGGGTTAATTAAAGAAGCTATTTGTTATATGTCAAATTAATGTGTTGGATAATTACATAACTAAAACAATCCGAGGAAAGTGCGGAGGATGGACCATGGGTCCGTCCTACGGCTGGGTGGTCCCGGTTAGCCGGGAACTTTTCTCAAAAATCTCGAAGAACAACGGGATGATCATCATCATCAAAACGAATAACGAGAACGATGACCTAGAGTTACATCTTACCCAAATTTACGTTGCTTCAGGGGAACGGAATGGAATTATGCCTTATGGCTGAGAGGTTGAGTTTTACTTCCCTCTCGTTTCCCATTCTCCTTGAACCAAGTGCAGCGTGAATCCGCTTCGGACCTGGCGTTCCTACGTAAAGTAGTTCGCTCGGGTCTGATGCTAGTTGCTGCTAGCTAATGACCAAACAGGAAAACCCAAATTCAGGTCGATCCTAAGTGGGAACGGCCAGGATACTTCCGCTCCGTGGTAGACACGGGAAGACCTAGATTGCAAAACCCGTAACATTCCATGGGAGTGCCGGGTGGAGTTTTCTAGACATCCTTTCCGATGGACTGCTAAGACGTGTCCTGGATGATTCTAGTGGACACGTTACACTGAAGCTGCCTCTCCCTTGAGGCCTTCAACCTTAAGCATTAAATATCCATTTCTCCTTTAATTCGTTGGTCAAACAAAGCAAAACAGTGCTCTTAAATCTGTAACAAGCGCAAACATTTCCATTGGTCGTTTATTGTTGGCCAACTGCTAAGGAATGAGTCCCTCCTTTTGAATGCGTCCAGCACTCAATCCGAGATGACTTGCGACTTGGCAAGATCCCCTATATCCTGGATTAGGGCATACCCTATTAAACCGACAAGCATTGTAGGCAAATTAACCAAGGGCAAGTATTGAATCCACCTTTTTGGCTCACGATAGCAGTATGCCCTAAGCATATCCTCGATGATTTGATTGACTCGCGCTATTTGGCCATCCGTTTGGGGATGGTAAGCTATGGTAAAGCAGCGTTGAGTCCCAATGGCTTCAAAGATGGCTCTCCAGAAGTGTGATGTGAAGAGAGAATCACGATCACTAACGATTCTTCTTGGTAGCCCATGTATCTTGAATATCTCCTTGATAAACAATCTTGCAATGTTCGAGGCTTTATAGTTTGTCTTCACTGGAATAAGGTGTGCACCTTTAGTAAGCATGTCAACCACAACCATGATGGAGTTGTATCCTCCCTGAACTTGGGGTAGGCCAACAACAAAATCCATACTGATGAATTTCCATTTCATGTGGCGAATGTCAAGCGGTTGCAGCTTCCTTGGCATCTTGACATGCTCGACTTTGATACGTTGACAAGACAAACACTCGGTGACATATTTGAGAACATCACCTTTAAGCCTCTCCCAATGGTAGCTCTTCCTAACTGCATTGAGAGTCTTGACATAGCCAAGATGACCTGAGAAAGGGGAATCATGAGCTTTCCACAATATCTTCTGCTTAAGTGACTGGCTTGCCGGTAAGCATAGCCTCGTTCTATAGTAGACAAGTCCATTGTTGATAGAGAATTCATGATACTTAGCTTGCAGCTTTTGATCCTGATCCTTGATAGAGATTTCCCTTAGCATCGTTTGATAGGCTGGATCATGGCATACTTCCTCTCTAGCTAACTCAAGTATTGGATTGTTTGGCATAGATACCTTTGTAGCTAGAGTCCTAGCTGCTGATGGATTCTGAAAGATTAGGGAATTAAGAAATGCCTTGCGACTAAGCGCATCGGCAACTACATTCTCTTTTCCTGGTCGGTACTTGATTTCAAAGTCATACTCCTCTAGTACTTCAATCCACCGACGTTGCCTCATGTTGAGCTCATTCTGGATAAAGATCCACTTGAGACTCTTATGATCAGTCACTAGGGTAAACTTGTTACCCAATAGGTAGTGTCTCCAAAGCTTTAGAGCATGGATGACAGCTAGCAATTCCAGATCATAGGTAGCATAATTCTTCTCATGACTCTTCAATTTCCTTGAAGAGTACGCTACAGGATGATTTTCTTGCATGAGCACACATCCTAAGGCAAGTGTGCTAGCATCAGTTACTACCTCAAACTCCTTATTGAGGTCTAGAAGTTTCAGAACCTATCGAAGCTAGTTTCTTTGGGAGTTGACCATGCAATGGAAGTTTGCTTCTTCAGTAAGTTCGTCAAAGGTGCTGCAATCAAAGCATAGTTTTTGATGAAGACCCTATACCATCATGTCAATCCAAGAAAGCTGTGTATTTCTTTGACAGATGTTGGTATTGGACATTCTAGCACATCTCTAACCTTGGCTAAGTCCACTGAGATTCCTTCCACTGATACTGTGAATCCCAGATATTCAATGTGATGTTTGAAGAATGCACACTTCTTCATCTTAGCATACAGCTTATGTGCCCTCATTGTCTCAAGGACAATCCGAAGTTGGGGTTCATGATCTTCTTCCTGTTTGGAATAGACTAGAGTGTCATCGAAGAAGACGAGCACAAAATCATCAAGATATGGCCTAAAGATATCCTGCATTAACCTGTTGAAGGTGGCAGGCGCATTTGTAAGCCCAAATGATATAACTAGAAACTCAAAGTGTCCATATCTTGTATTAACTCGAGATGGAAAAACTGTTCTTGCATTCATCAGTCAGTTTGACGATTACTTTCATGAAGAGACATACGCTGAAAAAGATAAAATCAAGTGTGTCACTAATCATTTAGTGGATAGAGCATCTCTTTGGTGGACCGTGGTTCATAAGAGCATAGATTGTCCCACTACCTGGGAGAATTTCAAGAAGAAGGTTATGCAGAATTTCCTTCCTCCACAATTCCATGAAAAAGCCATAAAGCAATGGGACCTTCTTCAGCAAAGAGATCATGAGCCCATTTTCCAGTACGCCGAATGCTTTTGGAATGCCTTAGTCCAATTATGCATGCTTGAAGACGTACGTGAAGCGACTCACAAGCGCAAGTATATGTCTAGATTACTTGGGCATTACTACGCTGAAGTCAATATGTTCAAGCCTGCAACTCTTGAAGATGCAATTTCTTTAGCTCATGACACTGAAGACAAGCTTCGAGGAAGAGACAAGTGTCCACAACAATTTCAAGAAAATGGTAACTATGGTTCTAAGCAATTCAATTCAAATTTTAGAAGATTCAATCAAAGTCGATTTCCTTCATCATCTTTCCGTAAGTCTTGGACAAAACCATCTGCTTTGCCATCAAATACCAATCAAAACCCTAAGCCATCTTCACAGCCAAATCCTAATATTCCTAGACTTCTTGCCATTGCAAACAATGTATCTAAAGCCAAACCTATAGTGTGTTACAAATGCCATCAACCTAGACATCTAGCAGCCAATTGCCAATCCAAGAAGCCACCTGTCCATATCAACTATCCTGGAGCAATGGAAGATGAAGAACATGAGGAAATGCCTGACTTTACGGAAGATGAGGATGACATTATTACTCCTTCAGATACTTTACCAAGTATGCCAACTCCACATTCTTTATTGACAATGAAATGTTTAGTGGATGAAAAAGAAACGATTATTTTGCATGATGATGGTAGTACACATGATTTTATTTCTGCAAAGTTAGTGAAAGAATTGAAATTACAAACTGTTCCTACACATTATCGCATTGAAGCAGCATTCTTCGGCACAAGGTATAATGGAACACAAGAGGTGCATGATTTAGAAATTCAAATTGGTGAATATACTGAAAGAAGGAATTTTCTAGTTGTACCATTACAGTCCAGTGATATTATCCTAGGTATGCCTTGGCGTCATCAGCATAATCCTGACATAGATTATTCCACGCATTCAATTAAAATTCATTTTCAAGGAAAAAATATTACATTGTATGGTGTACACGCATCTAATGCTTTTCCACTGTATACTCATACTCAAGCTAAATGTGCATTACGCAAAAGTAGTAAATCTAATCTAATTTGGGTGAATAAACTTCAGGCTAAAGAAAAACATATGCACCCTAGGCATAAAGAATTCCTTGCACAATTTAAAGATTGTTTTGCCGAAGATCTACCACCTGGACTACCTCCTTCACGTCCTGAAGACCACAAAATAGATTTAATTCCTCGTACACAACCACCCTGTAAAGCACCATATAGGCATAACCAGATAGAGCATAAAGAAATTCAAAATCAAGTTGAGGAATTATTAAACAGAGGATTGATTAGACCTAGTAGTTCTCCATTTGGCACACCTGTTTTGTTGGTAAAGAAGAATAATAATACTTATCGTATGTGCATTGATTATCGTGCCCTAAATAAGATTACTGTAAAGAATAGATATCCAATTCCTAGGGTTGATGATCTTATGGATAAACTATAAGGTTCTGCCATATTTAGTAAAATAAATCTTAAATCTAGTTATCATCAGGTGAGATTAGATAAATTTGACATATTCAAGACTGCATTTAGAACACAATTTGGTCATTATGAATTTCTAGTGATGCCTTTTGGATTGACTAACGCACCTGCTACATTTAGTAGAATGATGAATCGCATATTTTTGAAATATCAACATTGTGTTATAGTATTCTTTGATGATATCTTGGTATTCAGTAAAAATGAGAAAAAGCATTATGAACATCTGCCTTTGGTTTTCAAGTTGTTGAAAGATAATCAATTGTATGCTAATCCGGAAAAGAGTGAGTTTTTTCAAACAAAAATTGAATATTTAGGTCATATTGTATTATCAGAAGGTATTAAGGTTCATAGAAGCAATATTGAACTGGCCTATACCCAAAAATGTACATGACTTATGTTCTTTTCTAGGTCTTGCTAGTTTTTACACGAAGTTTGTGCGAAATTTTTCATTACTTTCTTTGCCTTTGACAACTTTTAAAGAAAGGTATTGTTTATCAGTGGTCTGAGAATCAACAGAAATCTTTTGATTTATTGAAACATGCATTAACCCATGCTCCTGTATTACAACTACCTAATTTTAATATACCATTCTTTTTAGTAGTTACTGATGCTAGCGGATTTGGAATAGGAGCCATACTTATGCAAGATAATCATCCTATAGCCTATTCTAGCTGTAAACTGAAACCCTTTGAACTTAAATATTCCACATATGATAAAGAATTGTTAGCTGTTGTACAAGCGTTAAGACAATGGAAACATTACTTAATGGGTTCTGAGTTTATGATTAAGACTGTCCAACAAAGTATTAGACATCTCCTTAGTCAACCCCAAATATCTGACCAACATATCAAATGGGCAGCTTTTATTCAGAGTTTTCATTCCCTTATTCAATATCAACCAGGTAAAGAAAATATAGTAGCTGATGCATTAACTAGAAGACCCACCATTCATAATATCTCTCTTATATCATTTGATTCTCTAACCCCTATGAAAGATACTTATCATCAAGACATTACTTTTCGTGCTGATTGGAATAAATTACTTGGAAATAACTGGATTCCTATTGATTCACTGTCTTACAATGACGGATTCATGTTTTATGAAAAGATATTATGTGTTACAGTTCCATTTAGATCTTTTATTTTGAATGAGATTCATTGTCCTCCATATCAAGGTCGTAGAGGTATCATATCTACTTTATGTACATTGACTGAAGATTTTTATTGGCCACATATGGACACTGATGTATCTAACTTTGTTTCTGAATGTTTGATTTGTCAAAGAGTTAAGAGACATCATGGTAAACAGTATGGTTTACTTATGCCTTTATCTATTCCATCAAGACCATGGGAACAGATTTCTATGGATTTTATTACTGGTTTACCTAATACTAAAGCTAACCATGATATGATTTGAACTATTGCAGATAGGTTTAGTAAACAAGCATATTTCATTCCATGCAAGAAAACTTTAATAGCATCTCAGGCAGCACAATTGTTTTTGAAAACTGTTTTCACTAATCATGGATTACCAAAATTTATTATTTCTGACCGTGATTCTAGATTTTTAATAACTTTTGGATTACTTTGTTTGCTAACCCAGGAACAAAGATTGATTTCTCATCTGCATTTCATCTTGAAACTAATGGACAAACAGAAGCCACTAACAGTACTATTTTAGATCTTTTATGTGCTTACACTATTTCTAAACCACAGACATGGGACACACATTTGCATTTACTGCAATTTGCATATAACAATACACCACACACAGCTACAAAGAAAGCACCGTTTGAAGTGATTTACGGTTATAGATTGTCTACACCTGTTGCATCTTTATCAAATAGAATTCAGAGTGCTGATGATACTGCTAACATGCATGCTACTATTTTTGATGAGGTTAAAGACATGATTGCCAAAGCCCAGCAATCATATACAAAACAAGCCAATAAGAAAAGGCAGGCCATGAATTTCAAAGTTGATGACTATGTTTGGTTGAGAATAGAAAAACATAGATTACAAAGTGTAGATAAACACCCAGTTGTGAAGCTAGCACCTAGATTCTATGGACCATTTAAGATCATTCACAAAATCAATGACAATACATTCAAGTTAGAACTACCACCTCACTGGAAAATTCACAACACATTTCACATTAGTTTATTACAACCCTTTAGAGGCCAATTACCTATACACCCTGTCTATGAAAACCCACCTTTGCTAGATGAAGAGATTGAGATACTTGAACCTGAAGCTATCATAGATACTGACTTTATGACCACTAGAACTGGCTATAGATATTCTAGATATTTGGTCAAATTTAAAAACCATCCTGTTGAGGAAGCCAATGGATGCACGCTAGAGACTTAAATGCTTTCTCCACTCTGTTAGCTCCACATTGAGCTAATAGCAATTAAGGACAATTGCTATCCCACCCCAGGGGTATGATGCTAGGAGGCATATTTCACGGTGGATTCCATGAGGTTTTACGGTGGATTCCGTAAACTTTGTTGACCAGGGCTCATACACAAAGTGGATTCTTTCTGCGAGAAGTCAATGGGGATGCCTATCCTTTTCAAGCATTTCATTAATTTCGTGTGTACATGGGTGATTCTATAGCGGGTGATTCTGCAAAATACATATTAAATTAATAAACGTTTATGAGTTTAGAGTGTGCACTCGTGATAAATTAAGGTTAGGATTGATTTCTAACCACTTGATTTATTTATGTAGCTGAAGACTGCTAGATATTCCCTTTTGTCGGTTTAATTGTATTATTTTATTAACGATTGTGAATGCTTCAGTTGATGTGCAGAGATAGCATCAGTGGCAGAGGAAAGCATTGGAGGATAGCGTGTATTCGAGTTATCACTACATTCACTACGCGAGCATACAGCATACGATCTGTGCACCACAATGAAATCAAGACTATATGGGTAACATCAATTGGAATAATTCTCAAGTCCATAAATTGAGTTTCCAATTGCCATGCGATTCTTCACCTATGGATCCATATCAACAAATCTCTTACACTACAACATATAGACCCAATACCGACATTGAAGGCAAAATAATCAATATGTTAAAAATTGTGACTATTTTGGCTATTAGCATTGGTATTGTTATTCCAATAAAACTAATTTTATATGCATCGATATATTCATCACTATATATTGATGTCTATACCAATGCAATAGGGATGTCTGTACTAAAGCATATAGAGAGGACTATAGTAAAAGAATGACACTAATATCAACAACTATAAGTAGATTTGTGATACAATTTCTCATGGTTAATAGATTAATTTTATTTTCTAGGAGGAAAGACTACATGCAAGCACTCCCACCACACTTATTGTCAAATGGGCTCAATATTCTTCCATGATTTATTTACAACCACGCACATAAATAAGCTTCAAAGATTATACATCATGATTCACTGTAGTAAACCCCCCCTCCCACGTATTCCATAGGAACCCCCTTTAATTTTTCATTACAATTAGTGAAAATGTTTTTATATCCTCCCCTTGTTGACATCGCACAAGTGGTCGGGGGGGAGTGGGGGAGGAAGAAGTAGAAGATAATGACAATGAGGTACGTAGATGACGATGATGATGATGAGGGGGAGCCCACGTGGCTTACCACCCCCCAGGTCACCTCACCCAGTCCATGGGAGGCTAAGAACCCCCACCGCCATGCACATTGATAGATGGTGGGTTGGGGAGACGCCACCACCACCTTTTCCCCGCCTCCCTCCCATTATAAAATCCCCCCATCAAAACCAAAGGAGAAGGACAAGGCGCCACGACATGCTACAAAGAGAGAGAGACATAGAGAGACAGAGAGAGAGAGAGATAGAGAGAGAGAGAAGGTTCTAGAAGGTTCCTATTTGTTCCCCTCCTTAGAGGGTGATGACATGCACCTACCTTTTTCCTCTACCCCGCTAGCGTATTTCCCCCATTTGCTCCCCTCTAGTTGAGCAAGAGGCTACTAGAGTCCCTACGGGGGTTGCACTTAAAGAGAGGAAGATCGAGAATGTTCCCCAAGCGGAGAATACTAGGTGCGAGTGGCGATCCCACAATCAGCAACAAAGCTTAGGGCGAGGGTATCACTACCAATACAACTACGGTATGTGATATAAAAAATCAATTTGTAAGTTGTTAAATGCTTGCTTTGATTTGTGCATGAGATACATTAGGCCCCATACTATACCACATGAGAATAATTCATTGAAAAGGAGGAATTTCATCTCCAAAGATTGAGATTTCAAAATGCATGTATCAAGAGAAGTTAATTGCACCTAGATGCTATGTGATAAATTCATACATAACATAAACAGCATATAAGGTTTCAAAGTATTGTCGACTCCCTTTTCTTGCAAATAGTAGGTATTCTTTCACCACATTGGAGGTATATGTCATAACTTGCACACTTGATGGTCGATTGCACGGTAAGCAACCTAGTCAAAAAGAAATTCACTTTTGAAACTCTAAGTTCTTTGCCCAGGCTCTTTCTAATATCATGAACTAATAGCTCCTGTTTGATAGATTGGGATCTTGATAATGTGTGTAGTTAGTACAAGCAATGATCATAAGGATTAAAACTAAGATGCCTTGAGATTCATCTAATAACTACTATTTTCATCACTCCAATTCAAAGTTAAAAGAACAATTCCAAGCCTCAAAGGAAAGTGCAGAGCTCAAGGGTTAGGAAACCCTTAGTCAAAGAAAAGACTGATACTTTTATACTTGTTGGGAAGAAGGTTGGGTTGTCGATCAATATAAGTGATCAATAGAACTTACATCTTGTACAGTTGTATGCAACCTCATCATACACCTTAGCCAAAGGAAGGGAGTGTTAAGTAAAATTTTGCATAGTATCACTCTCGCATCCCAAGGGGGAGAGAGATCATGAGGAAAAATTGATATTATACCTATTCACACACCTTTTGAAGAAATGCAATGGTCTTGATGATTGATCAAACATCTGACATAATCATTGTGCTTTCAAATTAATTTTTGGTTGCGACTAGTTATATAATTCTGTGACAGGGTTTGTGATGACAAATTTGCCATGGGGATTAAAGGTGTTTTCTTGAAAGATGATATTATGACTAAGTGTCTTAATTGTGCTTGATTCTTAAATGATTTAATTAAGGAAAGGTTCTTTGCATGGGTGGATCACCTCCATGATCACATCATGGATCAACCCAAGAAGGGCACCAAAGGTCGAGTGGTGAAAAGGCCAACCATGGAAATAATGTTTCACTCCTAAGCAGCTTGCGAGTCAAGTGGAGTTTTGGACACCTCTTGCCAAGTTTGGAATAGAGTTGAAGACCTCTATGGCCCCAACGTCTATGACGTTCGAAGATCTTATTCTAGATAAAGGATGGAAAATGTGGTACCATGTGATTTGGATGACCAGTTACTTCTACAAGGCAAAAGGGACATATAATTTCTTCTATTTGGGTAGAAGTCAAATATTAACTTAAAGATAAGTTAAGGAACTTGTTTTTGAAAAGGACTGCTTGCTCTATTTTCGTATTGGTGCTATAAATTACGCGAACGAACCTTGTTCCCTAAAAGGCTTAATTCAGGAAGATGATTTTAAATGCTATACATAAATGTGGTAGGATCTAATTAAATAACTAAAGAACGCCATGGAGGAAAGTGGGTTGGCGGAGTCCCCGAGGGGTCCGTCTTAGGGCAGGGTGGTCTCCCAGAGAACAAGGAGGCTTCTCACATGGTTTTACCGATGCCCTAACCCTTAGAAATTCTTAGGTTGGAACACCAATTCATGCCATTTTAGGGGACCGGAATGGGACTATTCCCTATGGGAAGAGAGAGGTTGAGCGACACATCCCTCTCGTTTTCCATTCTCTTTGAGCCAAGTCTGGCATAGATCTACTTTGGCTAGGTATCTCTACGTAATGTAGGATGTCTAGGACCTAACGATAGAATGCTTTCAAGAGATGTTGACCATTAGGGACCCAAATTTCAGGTGGATCCTAGTGGGTTCGACCGCGAACGTTCCATTGTGCGGTGGAATTGAGAACCCTAGGAGACAAACCCCATAACGATCCATGGGAGTGCGGAGCAGCATCACTTAGATTCGTCTCTCAATGCACCACTAAAAACATGCTTGGACGGTCGATAAGCAAGCACATTACAACTAGAATTAGAGTTAAACTTCATAATGATGTGTGATTGATTAATGTATGGTCCGTAGACTAAGTGGTATGGTTTGATTATCATGCACCTTTTGCACCCAAAAATACTAACATACAAGAAAAGAAATCCCTTCTCAAGCAGATTAAGGCACTCGAGTTTGGTGGAAAAGGAATAGACGTCGCAGCGGAGGCGGGGATATGGATTGAGTCGATGAATGCTTATTTTTCTGCTCTAGGAATTGCTTCTGCCAATCAAGCAATGATAGCCAAACTTAAGTTAGTTGGCTAGGCTCACATATGGTGGAAGCAATGATGCAAACATCAAGGTATTTTTGAAGCCGCTGTCATGTGGATTCAGCTGAAAGATGTTGGATGCGAACGATACCTTCCGCTACCGTCGTGTTGGGGGTTAAAGGTCTTCCACCGAGGTTTAGAGCAGAAGAGGAGTGTGGGATTCAAGGTTAGGAGAGGGAGAAAAGATTGGGGTTTGATCAAACTTGGGTTTTAGAGAAGACTCAGTTGAAGAAGAAGACCTCAAGTTTTTTCTTTTACTTAGCATACATGAATGGAATGAAAGACTTTGACTTGATTACATCAAATGCATATGCGGATAATAAACTAATATATTTAGGGAATATCCCAGATTTAATCCAAATGCATACTTTAAATGCAAGCTCAAACGGTTTCTATTTCATGAATACTAATGGATACAAGTATTTTGGTGGTAGACTCTACTACATCCAAGACATGGATCAAAATCTCATGAAATGCATTGACAAAGCACAAAATTTACTTCAGCCCTGTTTTAAAATAGTAATTTCCAACCCATAAATAAGCTCCAAAAATGCACACAATCTCAAGAATAAGCCTCTCTAATCATACTCAAAAGAAGTCCTGATGTTAAGAGGTCAATTCCTTCACTTACAACCACATAGGTCACTTGTTTTCTCATCAAAATGGACAAGAACAGTGGGCTGCCCTGTTTATGTTTTATCAGTCCAAAACAGCCCATACACCTCCAAAATTCTCCCCTTTGCTTGCCCCAAAGTCACTCAAGTACTTGGGCACAAGACAGGCTTTATTGGACCATGAATATGGTAAGAGAATGGAAGAAGACATACATAAGAGCAGGCTGAATACTTTTTATCAGGTTTCTCTCTTTTATGGACTGTTATACCACTCATTTTCGTCATACCAAATGGATGAGCAAGAAGAGATCTTACCTTCTTTGTTTGTATCTCCTTCTTTAGCCTCAGTTTGCCCTGAGTTTGCATGCTTTGGAGCATACACCATAGCCTTCAGCTTACCCTCCATCTGCCACAGGTATGCAGGCCCAAAATTTGTGTCAAAAAATGTGGGATGCACTCCTTTCAGCTCTCACACTATAGTTTGACCATTTAGGTCACTTATAAGTCACATACGCTCATTAGTCCAGGTCCCATTCAAACCTAGTGGAGTTTTGGCACTTTTCTTGATTTCCAGGCAAATATTCCTCTTGAACCAATGTGACTTAGCCTGCAGACTGTCAATTACCTCCAGTTGATCAAGTTGTGGGTTCCCATAGACTTAATTTTTGTCAATTTACATGGTACAACTGAAAATTTCATGACAGTACAAAAGAACTTTTGAGATTAAGTGATATCTAAGTGGAATGTTGGGTAATAATGATTGAATTATGTATGAAAGTTTCTCATGTGAATTCTAATGAAGTTCTTCTGCAGACATAAGGACTCTATAATTTATTTCATGAACAGAAAACTCTTTGACATTCACCCCTCCTAACCTGCACATCCTCTAGCATGTGCAATTTCACAAAATTGCAGGTTAAGGAGGCTCTTCTTTTGACATATCTTCATCTTCATCCTCTAAGTCTTCTTCATCTTCCTTGTCTTCAAGTAGATGGCTCACATCCAAGTCATCAAGCTCATAAGTAGAAGACTCTCTTCGTTTGAAGAGCTTGATACGTTTGCTGGCTATTGGTACGTTGGCCATGGTTCCATCCATTTTAGCCAAAGTATAAGTAGCATTATCATGTACTACTTTCACCACATATGGTCCAAACCATCGCTTGGCTAGCTTCCTATGAGCACTATATTGATTGTCCAGGCTGCTGTCATAGACAAGTACCCAATCATTCTCTTGAATAGCTCTTGGACAGAGTTGATGATGCTTGTCAAACCTCTTCTTATTCTTCAATCTTGTTGCCTTTAGCCTTTCAATGGCTGTCTTGACATCTTCTTGCCTTCTTTCAAGCTGCCTTATGTGCAAAATCAGCAGCTCTTCTCTATTTATGCCTTCATCCCAAGGCAAGATACTCCATGTGATAATAGACTCCTCAATAGGCATAATAGGTGGCTGCCCATATATTAGATCAGTCATCATATAGCGTGTTACTGCACTATGGGTAGTTCTATCAGCCATAATGTGAATGGAAGCATTCTAGGCCATTCTCTCATCTTTCCTCTGCAAGATTTTGCCAATGTTTTGAGAATTGGTTGATGACCTCTTTCACTCTTGCCATTGCCTTCAGGATTGTAGGCTGATGTAAGAGATAGCTTGATTCCCAATTGAGAAAAGAAATGGTGAGCCTCATTAGCATCCAATTCTCAACACAGCCATACATGCAAAATACTTCTTCAAGTAAAAATCTACAAACAACTTGAGTGGACTTTGTTGTCAAGGCTTTTCCTTCCACCTGATTTGTGAGATCTTCTCTGGCAAGCACTAGATATCTCATGTTCCAAATTCCTGTAGGCATGATTACTAAATCAACAACCCATTTGTAATGAATAGATAATGGAAAGGTAGATGAAGCCCATCTCTATGCTTAACCATAGAGTACATTTGACAAACATGACTGGTCTCAAAAAAATGCTCAATGTCTTTATACATGTTCTGCCACCAAAATTTCTCTTTTATTTTGGTAAAAGTGCCCCATATGCCTCTATGGCCAGCCAATAGGCTTTCATGAAATTCTTGCATGACCTTCTTTAAGTCTTCTTATCTCCTAAGACATGAACATGCGCTTTTCCTTTCTTCTTCGCATGCCTCCAAAGGTAGCCATCTTTGAGAAAGAAGCCATAAGCTTTTCTTTTGATTCTCTTGAACTCTTCATTAGTCCAATCTTCCTTCTTTGTCATAGTGCTCAGAAATTGGCCAATCTTTAGCCAATCACCTGCATAATATTCTTCTTTCAAATGTGAACAAACCAAAACAAAATATTGAGCATGATGTCTTTCAGCTGCCCACCGTCCTTCCATGGTGGTTTCTTCTATCTTTGCTGGTGTAAATTTTGTTACAACAGCAACTGAACCTGTTGTACTTGCAGTAATTAATGATGTACCTGCATTTTTAACAGCTATACCATCATTAGGAACAGCTCTACTTGCTATTTTCAGATCTGAACCTGCAATTACAACATCATTTTTAGCAAATATAGACTCTGTTTCTTCCTTATCCATCATCTCTTCTTCATTCTTATATCTAGCACGTGAAAGCATGTAAGCAACTGGATTATCTCTTCCTGCAATATGTTTCAAATCAAGATTTAAGTATTTAATATAGGCTATCCATCTTAGCATAGCTATGTCGGGAGTGGAGCACTTGGCAATCATACCCAAGAGTGGAACACAATCTATTTCAACTATTACATGTGCGCCCATGAACTACTCCCGATCACACTTTAATGCAATTACAACTCCCCAAAGTTCTCTTTTAATTTGAGCATATCTTCTTTGACATTCATTGAGAACCTTCGCTCCAAAGCGGATTGCATATCTCTTGCCCTCAAGATCATCTTGACCGACTACCCATCCTATCCCAATAGGACTTATGTCTACTGTGAGTATGATAGGTTGTCCATTAGAGTAATTAGCCCTCTTTAAGGTGGGGGCAAAAATCAGCAATTTCTTCAATTTTCGAATAGCTTGTGTATGCTCTTTTTCCCATATAAACCTTTGGCCTTTTCTTAACAGTTGATAAAGATTTTTAGCAACATGAGCGAAGTGTGGGATCCAAATAAGATAGAAAACACATGCTCCAAGAAATCTTCTCACCTCCGAAACATTTGTGCATATTTCCTGCATTTTACTGATAGCATCAATCTTGATTGGAGAAGGCTTTCGGCCATATGGACCACACATATGCCCAATCACAAGAACTTCTTTGACTCCAAAAATAGATTTAGAACCTGAAAGAGTAAGATGAACTTCTTCCAATTTAGACAAGATTTGAGCACAATCATTAATATGATCTGAAACAAACTTGCGGCATCCAAGCTCATTGAGTTCTTCATTCTTCTCATGAATTTCACATCCTTTGATCGGCACATCATCAAGAAAAGGAAGAGTTAGTTGGGGAATATAATCTATCAATACTTTATGCATGGCATTCATCATGTGAGCTACTAAATTTGTAGCTCCTTGAGGTAGAGTACACACGCAGACTAAACCAAGAGGCATCTTCATTGCGGTAATGTCTCGGCTCTCCAAAGCAAGTTGAAATTGGTCATAACCTGAATATAAATCACCCATGGAATAAATTTCTCTACCTATAAAAGCCTTAGCAAATTCATCAACAATTGTCCCTGAACCAACATTTCTAATAGTGACTTTATTGACAGGCTGTAAATCTTGAATGAATCGCAAAGATCCATTCTTCTTAGGCACGGTAAACCATCGGTTAGAATGTGGAGCTGAAGATGGCTTCAATATTTGCATCTTTATCTTTTCATTTAAAAGCTCCAAGAACTTAGCCAAATGAGCCCTTGGAACCGGAATTGGTTTAAGATTCCAAGGAACGTGTGAGACCATAAAAATCACCATTGGTTCCACAACACTTGGATCTACACAGCCAATTTCATGAGGCTGAAATGAAAAATCTTTTCCATGTTTCTTTAATATCTGCATAAAGGCTTGCTTTTCATTTGGCAAGAGAAGAGAGTATTCACCAATTTTTAGCTCCTGTAAACTTTCAGCTGTAAATTGCTGACCAATATCTTTGGGGTCACGAAGGCTTGGCTGTTTGGATACCCTTTCTGCTAGTCCTTCACTTTCAGGAGGTAGTGGAGTTGCCACCAGCTTGACCTTCTTGTCAATTGTCTTATACTTCGTCTCTACTCTTAACTCAACCCTGTTTGGCTATCCAAAAGCTTCATGATCAGCAAATTCTTGAATTATATCATAAATATCCAATGTGTATACATGTATGGACTGATTTCCAGCCTGGTTTTCTACATGAACAACTGTATGTATTTCACCCAATGTATCATTATAAATCAGCCCATAAAATAGCCCTAAAATTTCTTCATTTTGAGCCAAAACATCAACTTGCTTCAGCTCTCATTCCACATGACATAAATGCTTTCTTTTAGCCCTATTCATGGCTCAAAACTATTTATAACAGCCCACACTATTGGCCGTAAATACCTGCAAGTCAGCTTTCGGCATAGCCCCCTTTACATGTGAAGGAAAATTTTTATGACATGAAGCACCGCCATAGCCTCCACTTAGAGTAGTGCTACCCAAAAACCCTTAAATTCTTGGGCATTAGGAGGTACAAGATGATCTCTCAATTGATCTCTATTCCAGTGATGATTTACACATATAGTTAGAAATTGGATAGCTTTGTCATTATCCTTACTTCTTATACAAGCATATTATGAACCATTATCAAGGGCCTTTGTCTCCAAATGAGACTCAGAAATAAAAGAGGATGATAGGATAGCTACAGGAATCTTAAACAAAGAAATGAAATTCATCTTTTACATTACCAATAGTAACCCGTACATAAGGACATACCGCATAGAGATCGCCAGAAGAATTATTGGCTGCTTTCATGCGCCATCCCTGGTCCACATCTATGGGCCATCCGCCATTCTCATAGATACTTCTTGACATGACGTTGATCTCTGAACCATGGTCTATAAGGGCAATACATGGAGTCTCTCTTTCTCCAATCTTGACAACGGTTTCGGTGGTCGCCCTTGCCCAATGGGTACGGGAGTAGTGACTACTAGGAATAAAATGATCATCAATCTCTTCTTGCATGTTGTGAAGAGGAGCTTCTTTCTTATACATGGGTTGCTCTTTGGATTGAGAAGACCCCACCATAACATTCTCTGCAATAGCTTCTTCAATTTCTGCTTCATAGATGTCTTTATCTTTGGCTTCTATGGCTGCAATCAATTCTTTGATTGCCTCCAATCGAATCCCTTGAGTATTCAACTTCTCTTCATCCTACAAGTACACATGAAGTGCTTGCAAAAAAGCATGCACAGATTCTTCAGTTTCCTCACCAACATATTGTCTTTTCCGTTTAATTACATCAATTATTACATCATGAAATCCTCATTTTGCAATTTCGAGAATTTCACCCAATGTAAACTCAATTCTACTTCCAAGAATCCTTTCTTCTAGGATCTGCTTGAGATCCGTCGCAGTCTCTATGTCAGACTGTAGCTTGTAGCCTAGATGTTTACCTTTTCTCTTTCCTTACATCTTCTTTGCTTGTGGGGCGTTTTCCATATCATGCTCTCGCGGTGGTGGTGGATTTTCAACAGCCTTTTGCTGATCCGGTTTATTTCTTGTCACACGTTTGGTTGGCCCCGAAGAGGAGAGATTGGCAACATCTTCATCTGTTCTTCTCTTTTCTTCTATCATAGCTTCATGATTATTAATTTCAGCCAACCGAGCGAAAGCTGAAAATGAATCAACTAGCTCGGTCCATCCGGTTCTTCCTAGGATGCATTGACTGGCAGTAGTTAAATCATCTTTGGATACCTTGCCTCGCTCCATGCGATCTAAGGCCTACATCCACACTTTAAATTTTGCATCATCTTTACATGCTTTAACAATTTCATTAGTTGGCTCAATTTGCAACCCATAGGTGGCTGCATCAACAGCTACGTAGGTTGTTTTTGTTGCCAAATCCTCCAGTCTTTTCTGCACGCCACCATTACCAAAATTTGGCTCAAAAGGAAGCCCAGTTTTGGTTGCATGGATTTTACCATCCTTCCAAAAGACTAATTTTTGTGCCTCTGCTTCACGGAATGCACTGCACTCCCTCTTATCATGCTGCAGGCTATCACACTAGATACAGCGCCTTTTGAAGTTTTCTTGTACGGGTCTTTGGGCAGTTGTCCATCCTCTTTCTTCCACTTTCACATCAAGTATTTCCACCTTGGAATTAATCTCTGTTAGATAAAGATTGAGATCCTGCATGCTCTTGATCAGCTCGTCCATAACATCCTTCTTTCGAGGTGATACAACAGGATTTCTTGGTTGCTTGGCTATAGAGACAGGAGGTCGAGATACATGAACAGCCTTCTTTATGGATTTAGTTGGTGCAGAGGTAGACCCCCACCTTAGGCATATCCGCTCTCTTCCAGCAATCATATTAACTACTTCAGTGACATCACCCCAAGCATTCTTCAATCCCGTCTCAAAGTCAGGATCTTCAAGCCGATTAGTTAGCTTCTATTGAAGAAAAGGATGCGCGGCCTTCAGAAACAATTCAATCTTTTGGCTTTCCATACCATGCTGATCATTATAATCTAGTTGAGCACATTTTCTTTCAAATTCACGATGAAGAGTAGTGGCAGTTAATCTCTTATTGGGCCTTTCAACCCATTCAATGAAGACTTTCTTCATCATGAGGCCATAATCTTCAAGAAAGAATTCTTCTCGAAGAGCCTTCTTGAATGCATACCATCCTGCATCTTTTTGAAACAGACCATGAATCTAGTCCTAGAGGCCATGCATGGCTAAACGGGCAAAGTATCAGCTCCAAGCATGATGAGGAACTCCAAATAATACCATCTTGTCAGTATAGAGGCAGATAAAAGAGGACACATTTTGCCCATTAAATTGCTTGAGCTCCTACCCAACTGCTTCAAAAGCTTTAATGGCAGCAGCATCATTCTGCTCTTCATCTTGTCTCCGCTATTGCTACAGTTGCAACTATTGCTGAAATTGCAATTGTTGTTGTTGGCTCTCTTACATCAGATGAACCAACTCCTACAAGGCATCTCCTCCCGAACTTGATGATTCTCCCATTGTACTTTCTCTTCTGCGGCGGCTGACCTTCACATCAGGTTCACCACTGTCGTCGTGTTGGGGGTTGAAGGTCTTCCACTGGAGTTTACAGCAGAAGAGGAGTGTGGGATTCAAGGTTAGGAGAGGGAGAAAATATTGGGGTTTGATAAGACTTGGGTTTTAGAGAAGACTTAGTTGAAGAAGAAGACCTCACGTTTTTTCTTTTACTTAGCATACACGAATGGAATGAAAGACTTTGACTTGATTACATCAAATGCATATGCGGATAACAAACCAATACATTTAGGGAATATCTCAGATTTAATCCAAATTCATACTTCAAATGCAAGCTCAAATGGTTTCTATTTCATGAATACTAATGAACAACTCCAAGATACAAGTATTTTGGTGGTAGACTCTACTACATCCAAGACATAGATCAAAATCTCATGAAATGCATTGACAAAGCATAAAATTTACTTCAGCCCTGTTTTAAAACAATAATTTCCAGCCCATAAACAAGCTTCAAAAACGCACATAATCTCAAGAATAAGCCTCTCTAATCATACTCAAATGAAGTCCTAATGTTAAGAGGTCAATTCCTTCACTTACAACCACATAGGTCACTTGTTTTATCATCGAAATGGACAAGAACAGTGGGCTACCATGTTTATGATGATTGGTTTTATCAGTCCAAAACAGCCCATACACCTCCAAAATTCTCCCCTTTGCTTGCCCCAAAGTCACTAAAGTACTTGGGCACAAGACGGGCTTCGTTGGACCATGAATATGGTAAGAGAATGGAAGAAGACGTACATAAGAGCAAGCTGAATACCTTTTCTCAGGTTTTCCCCTTTTATGGGCTATCATACCACTCATTTTCGTCATACCAAATGGACGGGCAAGAAGAGCTCTTACCTTCTTTGTTTGTATCTCCTTCTTTAGCTTCAGTTTGCCCTGAGTTTGCATGCTTTGGAGCTTGCACCATAGCCTTCAGCTCACCCTCCATCTGCCACAGGTATGCAGGCTCGAAATTTGCGCTGAAAAATGTGGGTTGCACTCCCTTCAGCTCCCACACTACAGTTTGACCATTTACGTCACTGATAAGTCACATAAGTTCATTATTCCAGGTCCCATTCAAACCTAGTGGACTTTTGGCACTTTCCTTGATTTCGAGGCAAATATTCCTCTTGAACCAATGTGACTTAGCCTATAGACTGTCAATTACCTCTAGTTGATCAAGTTGTGGGTTTCCATAGACTTAATTTTTGTCAATTTACATGGTACAACTGAAAATTGCATGACAGTTACAAAAGAACTTATGAGATTAAGTGATATCTAAGTCGGATGTTGGGTAATAATGATTGAATTATGTATGAAAGTTTCTTATGTGAATTCTAATGAAGTTCTTATGCAAACATAAGAACTCTATGATTTCTTTCATGAATAGAAAACTCTTTGACATCGCCAACCTACGAGACTTTGAGGATGAGCGAAATCTTCAAATTAAAGCAGCTAGAACTAACCCTGGAAGCTTACTACTCAAATTTTGTAATCCTACTAAAATATGCACCACCTATGGTATATTGCGCAGCAAGTATCCAAGTTTTACCATGGCCTAAACACTCCTCTGAACCACCATCTTCAAGCAATGCATCCAACAGACTTGTAACATGCATTACTTTAAGCAAAGCCAATCATCCAAGAACTTATATCAATAAATTGTGACAAAGATGATTCCAAAAATCAGGACAAGAAATGCCACACGTACGGAGAGATAATGAACATTTGTAATAGATGTCCCAACTGTCCATACTTCCACTACAATGAGCTAGGACATGTCCAAGTATATTGCCTTGACTTAAGTCCGTAACATATTGAGCCTCCAAGAAAATGAAGCTACACAAGTGTAGTCTTTGGATATATAGAGGAAACAAATGAAGACAGAGAACTAGAACCCAATATACCTCTTCAAGATGATTAGAAATCCTAGAAATTTTATCGACATGTAATACAACTTATATTAGAATAAACTTTACTCTTGTAACTATAGTTAACTCGAGTAATATGAGTTGCATCAATTTTGAGCCTAGAACTTACAAGTTATTAGAGATGCTTTTGCAAGGAATGACAATTCTAACTTACAATAAATTTCTCTTAAGTTGTTTTTTCTCAACTAATATAGATTCGGTCTTACCAGAATGTCAAAGCTTGGGAGTATTCTTTTGTATTATAAGAAAAGCTCATTGTCCATGGATCTTAGTCCAAATAAGAAAAGAGGACAATTTGAAAACAGAGTTTCCGAGATAAAGGGCCACTTCGGTCTACTAAAAGGATCCCAGGGCAATGTGGTCCAAAGAAGAAAATCCTACCAATGACAACCAAGAGTCTTGAGACCCCAAGTGATAAAGCTCCGTGCTGTTTCTATTGCAAGGAGATAGGTCATTTCAAAAGGGAATGTCCATAGCACCCTAAAAACCATTGCTCCTAGTGCCACAACATTAGACATATCCATGTCAATCGCCCCAACACAACTCAAAGATAACTTGAACTTGCAAGAAATGAAGTTATACAAGCTTCGGTGATCCAGAATCTACTAGGAAACTAACAGATAATTAGGAAAAACATAGAAGATATTCATAAGATGTAACTACAATAAAATTTTCTCTTATAATCGAGACTCGGATATATCAAATACAATAAGTTGTTGTTTAAAAAGGCTGCATGCTTATGAGTGGTCAGAGTGCCACAACGAATGCGTGACGGGTCCTATCCCATAGGTTCCAGAATGAAATCCCCAATTCCTTTTGAGATGATGACATATTGAGTTCTAATGGGGAGATGATGTAATAAGCCCCCCCTTGCATGTTCCATAGGAACCCCCTGTAAATTTTCATTACAATTAGTGCAAAATTTTCTATCTCCTCCCCCTGTTTATGTCGACGAACAGGTGGCGTGGGGGGGGAGAGAAGTAGAAAATGATGACAATGAGGTAGATGACAATGATGATGATGATGAGGGGGAGGCCACGTCGCCTACCTCCCCCCAGGCCACCTTGCCCAGTTTGCGGGAGGCTGAGAACCCCCGCGGCCATGCACACTGATAGGTGATGGGTGGGGGAGACACCACCACCACCACCCCATACAACCTTTCCCCCATCTCCATCTCATTATAATCCCCCTCCCCCCATAAAAATGAAATGAGTAGGAGAAGGCATCATAGTACGCTCCATAGAGAGAGAGAGAGAGAGAGAGAGAGAGAGAGAGAAGGTTCTAGAAGGTTTCTATTTGTTTCCCTCCTTAGAGGGTGACCGCATGTACCTCCCTTTTTCCTCTATCTTGCAAGACTGTTTCCCCTGTTTTCCCCCCTCTATTTGAGCAAGAGGCTATTGAAGTCCCCTCAAGGGTTTCACTTAAAGAGAGGAAGATCGAGAATTACCCCCAAGCAAAGAATGTCACGTGCGGGTGGCAAACCCACAACCAACAATGTAGCTTTGGGCAAGGGTATCACTGCCGATACAACTATGGTACCAGATATAAATCATACATTTCTAAGTTTTTAGATGCTTGCTTTGATTCCCATATGAGATACATTAGGGCCTATACTATACCACATGAGAATAGTTCATTAAAAAGGATGAATTTAATCTCGAAAGATTGAGTTTTCAAAATGCATGTATCAAGAGAAGCTAATTGCATCTAGATGCTATGTGATAAATTCATACATAGTGTAAACACCATATAAGGTTCCAAAGTATTCTCAACTTCCCTTTCCTGCAAATAGTAGGTATGCTTTCACCACATTGGAGGTATATATTGTAACTTGCACACCTGATGGATTGCATAGTAAGCAACCTAGTCAAAAAGAAATTTACTTTTGAAACTGTAAGGTCTTTGCCCAAGCTCTTGCTAATATGACGAACTAATAGCTTATGTTTGATAGATTGGGATCTTGATGATGTGCTTATTAGTACAAGAAATGACCACATGGATTAAAAGTACGATGCCTTGAGATCCATCTAATAACTACTATTTCATCAATCCAATTTGGAGTTAGGCTAGATACGAACAATAACTCTAGGCCTAAAGGTAAGTGGAGAGCTCAAGGGTTAGGAAACGCTAAGTCAAAGGAAAAACCAATACATTTATACTTTTTGGGAAGAAGGTTGGGTCGTTGATCAATATAAGTGATCAATAGAACTTACATCTTGTGCAGTTGTGTGAGATTTTATCATACGCCTTAGCCAAAGGAAGCGAGTGTTAAGTAAAATTTTACATAGTATCACTCTCGCATCCCAAGGGGGAGAGAAATCATGAGGAAAAAGTGATATTGTACCTATTCATACACCTTTTGTTGAAGAAATGCAATGGTCTTGATGGTTAATCAAACATGTGCACCATAATAGTTGTGCTTCCAAATGATTTATCGGTTGTGGCTAGTTATGTAATTCTGTGGTAGGGTTTGTGATAATAAATTTGCCATGGGGATTAAAGGAATGTTTTCTTGAAAGATGATATTAGGGCTGACTGCCTTAACTGTGCTTGATTTTTAAATGATTTAATTAAGGAAAGGTTCTTTGCATGGGTGGATTGATGCCAGGAGGCATATTCCACGATAGATTCTGTGAGATTTTTCGGTGGATTCCGTAAAACTAGAGGCATATTCCACTATGGATTTCATGAGGTTTTTTGGTTGCAAGGGCGGATACACAAGGTGGATTCCTTGTGCGAGAAGTTAACGGGGACACCTATCCTTTTTGCGCGTCCACAACGGGTGATTCTGCAAAAGACATATTTAAATTAATGGACATTTTTGAGTTTAGAATGCACTCGTGTTAAATTAAGGTTAGGACGACCATGTTCCAACCTATTTATTTATTTTGTAGCTGAAGACTATTAGATATTCACTTTTGTGGCTTTTATCTTATTATTTTCTAACAATTGTGAATGCTTTAGTTGATGTGTAGAGCATGCAGCGGTGGCATTCGGAAGCACTGGGCGGTGGCATGTATTCAGATTATATAGAAGAATTTTTATTTTTGATGGGCACGCATCTTATCACTAAAAGCATCGCACCAATATTTATTTAGGTCTGTTTATTTATTAAAGTGCTTGACAAATATTTATTGTTTTATATGCGCATAGGGGCTCGGTTTAAATATTTCATTATTGGACATTGTATTTGGGCACAACGTGACTTTTTGGGTGTCCAAACACTTTATTCTTTAATTGGGAAAAAGCAAACACAAAAGCTAAAGGCATGCTAATTGTAAATTGGGCTATTTCTGAGCTTGGAGATTAATAAATTTATAAGTACATGCCTTGTGAAGCGCTCACACAAGGCATGGGGGGAGATTTGTAATATTTTCGTTTGAAATATTACTAGACCAACCTCCCGCACATCGTGAATTTGTGAAAAGGTTATCTCCATTTCCAGTAGCTGATTTATGATGGTATGCGAGAAAAGGAAGTACTCCGCATTGGTAAATCGGGACCGAAGAATCATGACCTCTCCGCTGGCAAAACGCAACCGAGGTTTAAAAAACCCGCATAACCATAGGTAAACAGCCTCTTGGGAAGAGGTCAAGAGGATAAGGTAATTGCAAATTTTTTTATTACTTCCCCCAGCCAAAGCGTGGCTGAGGGAAGGGGATGGACTGAAATTGGAAATTTAAGAGGTGGAGGGGAAGAGCCATGTAGGCACCACGTGGGGGGAGGGAGACCTTACCCCCCCTTCCTATAAATACCCCCCCTCTAAGGGGTGAGAAGGGGGGGGGTGGTGGAAAAAGCTGGGAGGCGACGGTGATGAATGGGCCGTGAGGAGGCGACGGTGATGGAGGGCCGTGAGGAGGCGACGGTGATGGAGGGATTGTGGGGAGGCTGCCGGTGAAGGAGGGGCCACGAGGAAGCTACCGGGCTGCGCTGTGTACGGGAGGAGCCACCGCCTGAACATTGAGGCCACCGCTGCCATCGCCGAAACGCCGCTAGCTGCCAGCTGGAGTCGCTGTCGCCATCCCACCTAACGGTCGCCACCAGCAAGGCCTTCCAAATCCTCATAATCCACGTAGCCAATAATCTCCCTTTTTCCACAGTTGCGTTTCAGAAGCTTCATAGAAGCTTCTTTAGGAAGCTTCTAAGGGCTTCCCTAAGCCCCTTTCCCATGGAATTCTCCAAAAAGCCCAAATTTCCATACCCTGCTTTGAAGAGAAGCCTATAGGGTCCTTCTTACCAAATCACTCAATAAGCCCATCCCGGGACTTTGAAGGAGAGGAAGCTATAAAGCTCCTTCCCACCAATCGTCCCTAGTTCGAGTTTTGAAAGAAGAGGTGGAAGCCTATAAAACCCCTTCTCACTAGATTCCCCAATAAGCCCATCCTTAACCCTCGGGTCTTTGTGGAAAAGAAGAGGGCTTCCTTAGACCCCCTCCCCACTGGATTCCACATAAATCCATTCCTACCCCTTTTTCCTCTTGATTTTAGGGGAGGAAGATGAAGTTCATAGGCGTTCGTTTCCGCAAGGCCCTCATAAGATCCCTTCACAAAATCCCTCTTTTCCCGAAAGAATGAAGGTCCAAGCTCCGAACCCTACGGCCTTCAAAAACCAAACTCCGCAAGTCAGTACTTCTCTCAAGGAGCCGTAATTCAAAGGGAATCTCCGCGTATGAGGGAGATGGCCAAAGATGATAAGGCTCCGAACCCAGGCAAGCAATTTGAATCTCTGAAGGCAAACCAGAGGTCGAAATCATGATGGGCCTTAAAAAGTTGCAAGGCGCACCTGTAGGAGGTTCATCTCCTAGTATTCTCATGGATATTTCCCGGAGTCCACAAGTCCAGGTTTTATCTATTTGGATTCCACACAAAAGTATTGAATTAATCACGATAACTTCATGGATTAGGAAGCACTCATGCATGTTCAAATTCAACTAGTCAAGTTAAATGCAATTGGAAAATGAATTGGCTATTTGAACATTTATTAGAAATAGCTTAAGATATGAAAATTGATCATTGGTACGTTCAATGGAATGAATGAAAAGAGCATAAGGTGTCTATGCATTTGTAGGACCTTATGAGTAAGTTTCCTTTTGTGCATTCAAAAGTGACGAGCCTAGGACAACTGTTGCCTCATTACAAGGTTGAAATTATTGAGGTACACCTTTTTACTAGGCATGGAAAGATTAATGGCATGTCACATTTTTAGATAAATCTTCCTTGTAACGATTCATGAGGAAAAGTTAACACCCATAAGATGTTATTCGAAAAGAAATAGAAGAGCACGAAAATGATCTATGGACTTGCAAGTGGCATGTAAAATGGAATAAGTTAACACTAGCTTTAGTTTTGTATGAACTTCAGTGACTACATTGTAGCTAGGAGAAAGTTGCGTATTGCATAGTCGTCATGGAGAAATGTCATTCATCAGGAGCCGCATTTAGGAAAGGTTGCATGGTTTATCAAAGCATAAGATTCTAAAGTGTAGACAACAAGGTTGTAGGCATGATTATTTGATGTAAGTCCTAGTAGGACCTAGGAAAGTTAGTGTCGAGATTATCAGGCATTTTTACCAAGGAAAGATGGGGTTATTGTGAACCATGTGATGCGTAGAAGCAATGAATCGCATGTTTACATGTAGTTGTAACTATTTTTCCTCCTTTAGATCTAGTTTATTATCTCTAGGAAAGGTTCATCCTTGTCGCAAGACAAGTATATTGAGTTGTCTAAATCACCTATCCCACAAGGGATTCATATGGACATGGTTCAGTCGATATGACAAATATCCCAAGTGCTAGCTAGGGTTTAGCGCGATAAGGAGTCGACCTAGTTTTACACTTGTCGCCAAGTCAAAACCCTCAAACCCAAAGATCATACCCACATTCACGAAATGTTGAGTCAATTGGATGCTCATGCATAAAATGATCTAAGGTTTCTATCCTAAGGATCACTCGTTCAAATGGTGAAACTCCGACTGAGTTGGAAATTCCTAGGACCGTGGCCCAATATAATTAGGAATGGGTTGGGTAGGAAGACACCCTAAACCCTGCTACTCGGCTGGAGGTAATTCCGTGACCAGAAAACGCCATTCAATGGGTGAAATGATCCCGTGGAATAGATGCAACACATGTGCAAAAAGTTGCAACATCGTATAGATTTGTGATTTGTCCACAAGAGAGTTTGTCATTTCTTGAAATGAGGTTGGCAAGTTATTGCGCAAATTTAACTTACAAGAGGATGAGTAATCATCCTGTTACATCACCTTTCGTGGGGAATAATTGCCAAGGAAAAGGAGAGTTAGGTATTTGCCTGGAAGCAAATGACCAATCAATAAATTGAAGTGACATGGTCGCCAGGATTTACTATTAAAAAAACCTAAGGTATTGGTTAAGTTGGGTTAACAGGGTATGGCCCTAACCCAAGGACAAAAGGGTGAACAAACAAACCCTTGGGGATCTTGCCAAGTCGCAATTGATCCCAGATCGAATGCTGGATGCATTCGGAGAGAAAGATTCACTCCTTAACAGTTGGCCAAATAAACGACCACTGAAATTGATTGTGCTTGTAATAGTTTAGAGAGCACTGTTTGCATTGTTTGCTCAAGGAACTAAAGGATGAAAAGATATCTAAATGCTTCAGGTTGAGGGCCTGAAGGGAGAGGCAGCTTCAGTTACCCCCGACTGCCTGCCTGACCCTAACCAAGGGGGTTGTTGACCGCGCCAGGAACGTGGACCGAACTCGCCGCGAGAGGTCTTTCCGTTGAGCTCTACTTGGAGCAGGAGGACGCTTGGGTGCCAGGGGGGCTCTGGCCGTAAATCCCTCGCCTTCCGGGTCCTGCACAAGAGGCTAACGTGACTCGGGATTGGATCTCGAGGCCCGCATACTAGTCTACGGGCGGAAGCTTGGAATAGTGATCCCTAGTGGATTATTGGATAAGCCTTCGGGCGGATTATGAACAAGCCTACGGGCGGAACCCTCTGTGTTTCAAAGATAAAATGATGATATGATAATAAAGAAGTTGTTTGATATTGTTTTTCTATGTCACGTGATAAGATTACGTGAAGGAACCAGTGCTTAACAGGGCTAATCAAAGAAGTTGTTTGTTATATGTCAAATTAATGTGTTAGGTAATTACATAACTAAAACAAACCGAGGAAAGTGCGGAGGATGGACCATGGGTCCGTCCTATGGATGGGTGGTCCCGGTTAGCCGGGAACTTTTCTCAAAATCACTCAACGAATAGCGGGACGATCATCATCATCAAAGCTAATAATGAGAACGATGACCTAGAGTTACATCCTACCCGATTTACGCTGTTTTAGGGGAACGGAATGGGACTATGCTTTATGGCAGAGAGGTTGAGCCTTGCATCCCTCTCGTTTCCCATTCTCCTTGAACCAAGTGCAGCGTGAATCCGCTTCGGACTTGGCGTTTCTGCGTAAAGTAATTCGCTCGGGTCTGATGCTAGTTGCTGCTAGCTAATGACCAAACAAGAAAACCCAAATTCAGGTCGATCCTAAGTGGGAACGACCAGGATACTTCCGCTACGTGGCAGACACGGGAAGACCTAGATTGCAAAACCCGTAACATTCCATGGGAGTGCCGGGCGGAGTTTTCTAGACATCCTTTCCGATGGACTGTTAAGACATGTCCTGGATGATCCTAGTGGACACGTTACAGTTGGTATCAGAGCAAACCTACAAAGGATTTGTTTTTAGAAAATTTTACGAAGTAAAGAAAATGCTACTGTCCCAAACATTTCCTTACTTCAATGCTGTCTTGCAGAATTATGAAGCATGGAACAAGTTCTTAGTGTTCCGAGTCATGTTTATGACCACGATGCATTCCACGGATTATCGACAAAGGGTTGAGATGATGAACATCCTAGACCGCATTTACAATCCATCGCCTGTGTACGTGGAACGGAGATGGATGGGTGTTACAGGGATCTATTACATAACTGCCTATCGACCTGCGTACCTTCAAATTAACTTGAAGAGAATCAAGTGGATGGAGGATTTGAAGATCGTGAAGCTGTTCGTCTTTGTTGAGGCTCACGCAAACGCGACCCTACAGGTTGGAGGTCGAAGGGATAACCAGAATAAGTATGTGTACGGGGAAGTGATTCAAAGAATCCCTGCCGACCGAATCAAGGTTTTGGGGCGTCATGAGAAGAATGGATATCGAAGGAAGAGGTACCCTAATCTTCCAATGAACTATCGATTCCTGAAAATCGATGACCCCAATCCGTACTACTACTCAGTTCCTGTAGCTGAATGCAATAATATCTTATTCTCCTCAAATTAATGTATCAACTTGTTCCATCGCCCCAAGAAATAATTATACCTCGAAAGGGCTATGTTGATATGAATGGAATAAAACTTTTTTTTTCCGATTGTCTTGACTATGAATATTGATAAAGAAGTAAAGTGATTTGGTCACTTGGCTGAAGGGATACGTGGACGTAGCTTCTGAAGAGTTAACAGAACTCTCGCTTCAAAGTGAAATAGATCATGAGATCAAGCTAGTAATAGGAGCTGCGCCAATTGCGAAGAGACCCTATAGAATGTCTATACCGAAAGCAATTGAGCTGAAAGGAACAACTCAAGCAACTGCTAGATCAGGGCTACATCCGTCCTAGCAGTTCACCTTGGGAAGCACCAGTACTGTTCCAGAAAAAGAAAGATGGAACACTTCAACTATATATTGATCACAGTGGGTTGAATCAATCAACAGTCAAGAACAAATATCATATTCCTAGAATAGATGAGCTTCTTGAGAGTCTTCAGGGTGCCAAAATCTTCTCCAAGATTATCTTAGGTCTGGTTACTATCAGATAAGAATCAAGGAAGAAGATATTCCAAAGACGACCTTCAACACTAGATATGGACACTTTGAGTTCTAGCTATGTCATTAGGGCTTACGAATGTGCCTGCCACATTCAATAGGTTAATGAAGGATATCTTTAGACCATATCTTGATAAACTTTGTGCTCGTCTTCTTTGATGACACTCTAGGCTATTCCAAACAGGAAGGAGATCATGAACCCCAACTTCGGATTTTCCTTGAGACAAGGAGGTCATACAAGCTGTATGCTAAGATGACGAAATGTGCATTCCCCAAACATCAAATTGGTTATCCGGAATTCATCATATCGGTAGAAGGAATCTCAGTGGAGCTAGCCTAAGTTAGAAATGTTCTAGGATGACCAAATACCAACAACTGTCAAAGAAATACGCAGCTTTCTTGGATTGACAAGATGGTATGGGGTCTTCATCAAAAACTATGCTTTGATTGCAGCACCTTTGACAGAATTATTGAAGAAGCAAACATCCATTGCATGGTCAACTGCCGAACAAACTAGCTTCGATAGGTTGAAGCAAAGTTTGGTATCAGCACCGATCCTAAAACTCCTAGACCACAGTAAGGAGTAGAGGAAGTAACTGATACTAGCATGCTTATATAGAAAAGTCATCCTATAGCCAAATCTTCAAGAAACTGAAGATCCATGAAAAGAATTATGCTACCCATGATCTTGAACTTGTAGTTGTCAAGCTTTGGAGACACTACTTGTTGGGTAACAAGTTTACACTAGTGATTGATCATAAAAAGTCTCAAGTGGAACTTTACCTAGAACAAGCTCAACATGAGGAAATGTCGGTGGATTGAAGTGCTAGAGGGGTGTGACCTTAAGATCAAGTACCGACCTGAAAAGGAGAATGTAGTTGCTGATGCACTTAGTCGCAAGGCATTCCTTAACTCATTAATCTCACAAAATCCATCATTAGCTAGATCTCTAGCCACAATGGTGTCCATGCCAAACAACCCCATACTTGACCTATCTAGAGAGGAAGGATGCCATGATCTAGCCTATCAAAGGATGCTAAGGGAAATCTCTATCGAGGACCAGGAACAAAAGCTAGAGGCTAAGTATCACGAATTCTCTATCAATAGTGGACTTGTCTACTATGGGACGAGAGTATGTATACCAGCAAGCCAGTCACTTAAGTAGATGATATTGTGGGAAGCTCATGATTCCCCTTTCTCAGGACATCCTGGCTATGCCAAGAATCTCATTACAGTTAGGAAAACCTAAAGGTTCATAATGTATTCCCTATCAGTCTATTGAAGAATGAAGTATGTACCTAACCCTAACCATGTACTTGATGACCAACAAATTGAAATATTTAGTCAAGGAGTCCTTGAGCTACGGCTGACGGGATCTTAGATGCAAGGGGAAAAACGACGAAGATCTACAAAAGAATGCCTCGTCCAGTGGAAAGATTATCCCGAGAAGGATACCACTTGGGTGGATGATAAGCACTCTCAACCATAAATATCCCCAGTTCATCTCGAGATGAGGACATCTCGATTCCTCCAAGGGGGAGAGAATGTAATATTTCCGTTTGAAATATTACTAGACCAACCTCCCGCACATCGTGAATTTGTGAAAAGGTTATCTCCATTTCCAGTAGCTGATTTATGATCGTATGTGAGAAAAGGAAGTACTCCGCATTGGTAAATCGGGACCGAAGAATCATGACCTCTCCGCTGGCAAAACACAACCGAGGTTTAAATAACCCGCATAACCATAGGTAAACAGCCTCTTGGGAAGAGGTCAAGAGGATAAGGTAATTGCAAATTTTTTTATTACTTCCCCCAG
Source organism: Lygodium microphyllum (assembly GCF_053477565.2). NCBI lineage: Eukaryota > Viridiplantae > Streptophyta > Polypodiopsida > Schizaeales > Lygodiaceae > Lygodium > Lygodium microphyllum. Next base: position 50,093,311 of record NC_141162.1, read on the forward strand.
CCAAAGTGTGGCTAAGGGAAGGGGATGGACTGAAATTGGAAATTTAAGAGGTGGAGGGGAAGAGCCATGCAGGCACCACGTGGGGGGAGGGAGACCTTACCCCCCCTTCCTATAAATACCCCCCCTCTAAGGGGTGAGAAGGGAGGGGTGGTGGAAAAAGCTGGGAGGCGACGGTGATGAATGGGCCGTGAGGAGGCGACGGTGATGGAGGGCCGTGAGGAGGCGACGGTGATGGAGGGATTGTGGGGAGGCTGCCGGTGAAGGAGGGGCCACGAGGAAGCTGCCGGGCTGCACTGTGTACGGGAGGAGCCACCGCCTGAACATTGAGGCCGCCGCTGCCATCACCGAAACGCCGCTAGCTGCCAGCTGGAGTCGCTGTCGCCATCCCACCTAACGGTCGCCACCAGCAAGGCCTTCCAAATCCTCATAATCCACGTAGCCAATAATCTCCCTTTTTCCACAGTTGCGTTTCAGAAGCTTCTTTAGGAAGCTTCTAAGGGCTTCCCTAAGCCCCTTTCCCATGGAATTCTCCAAAAAGCCCAAATTTTCATACCCTGCTTTGAAGAGAAGCCTATAAGGTCCTTCTTACCAAATCACTCAATAAGCCCATCCCGGGACTTTGAAGGAGAGGAAGCTATAAAGCTCCTTCCCACCAATCATCCCTAGTTCGAGTTTTGAAAGAAGAGGTGGAAGCCTATAAAACCCCTTCTCACTAGATTCCCCAATAAGCCCATCCTTAACCCTCGGGTCTTTGTGGAAAAGAAGAGGGCTTCCTTAGACCCCCTCCCCACTGGATTCCACATAAATCCATTCCTACCCCTTTTTCCTCTTGATTTTAGGGGAGGAAGATGAAGTTCATAGGCATTCGTTTCCGCAAGGCCCTCATAAGATCCCTTCACAAAATCCCTCTTTTCCCGAAAGAATGAAGGTCCAAGCTCCGAACCCTACGGCCTTCAAAAACCAAACTCCGCAAGTCAGTACTTCTCTCAAGGAGCCGTAATTCAAAGGGAATCTCCGCGTACGAGGGAGACGGCCAAAGATGATAAGGCTCCGAACCCAGGCAAGCAATTTGAATCTCTGAAGGCAAACGAGAGGTCGAAATCATGATGGGCCTTAAAAAGTTGCAAGGCGCACCTGTAGGAGGTTCATCTCCTAGTATTCTCATGGATATTTCCCGGAGTCCACAAGTCCAAGTTTTATCTATTTGGATTCCGCACAAAAGTATTGAATTAATCACGATAACTTCATGGATTAGGAAGCACTCATGCATGTTCAAATTCAACTAGTCAAGTTAAATACAATTGGAAAATGAATTGGCTATTTGAACATTTATTAGAAATAGCTTAAGATATGAAAATTGATCATTGGTACGTTCAATGGAATGAATGAAAAGAGCATAAGGTGTCTATGCATTTGTAGGACCTTATGAGTAAGTTTCCTTTTGTGCATTCAAAAGTGACGAGCCTAGGACAACTGTTGCCTCATTACAAGGTTGAAATTATTGAGGTACACCTTTTTACTAGGCATGGAAAGATTAATGGCATGTCACATTTTTAGATAAATCTTCCTTGTAACGATTCATGAGGAAAAGTTAACACCCATAAGATGTTATTCGAAAAGAAATAGAAGAGCACGAAAATGATCTGTGGACTTGCAAGTGGCATGTAAAATGGAATAAGTTAACACTAGCTTTAGTTTTGTATGAACTTTAGTGACTACATTGTAGCTAGGAGAAAGTTGCGTATTGCATAGTCGTCATGCAGAAATGTCATTCATCAGGAGCCGGATTTAGGAAAGGTTGCATGGTTTATCAAAGCATAAGATTCTAAAGTGTAGACAACAAGGTTGTAGGCATGATTATTTGATGTAAGTCCTAGTAGGACCTAGGAAAGTTAGTGTCCAGATTATCAGGCATTTTTACCAAGGAAAGATGGGGTTATTGTGAACCATGTGATGCGTAGAAGCAATGAATCGCATGTTTACATGTAGTTGTAACTATTTTTCCTCCTTTAGATCTAGTTTATTATCTCTAGGAAAGGTTCATCCTTGTCGCAAGACAAATATATTGAGTTGTCTAAATCACCTATCCCACAAGGGATTCATATGGACATGGTTCAGTCGATATGACAAATATCCCAAGTGCTAGCTAGGGTTTAGCGCGATAAGGAGTCGACCTAGTTTTACACTTGTCGCCAAGTCAAAACCCTCAAACCCAAAGATCATACCCACATTCACGAAATGTTGTGTCAATTGGATGCTCATGCATAAAATGATCTAAGGTTTCTATCCTAAGGATCACTCGTTCAAATGGTGAAACTCCGACTGAGTTGGAAATTCCTAGGACCGTGGCCCAATATAATTAGGAATGGGTTGGGTAGGAAGACACCCTAAACCCTGCTACTCGGCTGGAGGTAATTCCGTGACCAGAAAACACCATTCAATGGGTGAAATGATCCCGTGGAATAGATGCAACACATGTGCAAAAAGTTGCAACATCGTATAGACTTGTGATTTGTCCACAAGAGAGTTTGTCATTTCTTGAAATGAGGTTGGCAAGTTATTGCGCAAATTTAACTTACAAGAGGATGAGTAATCATCCTGTTACATCACCTTTCGTGGGGAATAATTGCCAAGGAAAAGGAGAGTTAGGTATTTGCCTGGAAGCAAATGACCAATCAATAAATTGAAGCGACATGGTCGCCAGGATTTACTATTAAAAAAACCTAAGGTATTGGTTAAGTTGGGTTAACAGGGTATGGCCCTAACCCAAGGACAAAAGGGTGAACAAACAAACCCTTGGGGATCTTGCCAAGTCGCAATTGATCCCAGATCGAATGCTGGATGCATTCGGAGAGAAAGATTCACTCCTTAACAGTTGGCCAAATAAACGACCACTGAAATTGATTGTGCTTGTAATAGTTTAGAGAGCACTGTTTGCATTGTTTGCTCAAGGAACTAAAGGATGAAAAGATATCTAAATGCTTCAGGTTGAGGGCCTGAAGGGAGAGGCAGCTTCAGTTACCCCCGACTGGCTGCCTGACCCTAACCAAGGGGGTTGTTGACCGTGCCAGGAATGTGGACCGAACCCGCCGCGAGAGGTCTTTCCGTTGAGCTCTACTTGGAGCAGGAGGACGCTTGGGTGCCAGGGGGGGCTCTGGCCGTAAATCCCTCGCCTTCCGGGTCCTGCACAAGAGGCTAACATGACTCGGGATTGGATCTCGAGGCCCGCATACTAGTCTACGGGCGGAAGCTTGGAATAGTGATCCCTAGTGGATTACTGGATAAGCCTTCGGGCGGATTATGAACAAGCCTACGGGCGGAACCCTCTGTGTTTCAAAGATAAAATGATGATATGATAATAAAGAAGTTGTTTGATATTGTTTTTCTATGTCACGTGATAAGATTACGTGAAGGAACCAGTGCTTAACAGGGCTAATCAAAGAAGCTGTTTGTTATATGTCAAATTAATGTGTTAGGTAATTACATAACTAAAACAAACCGAGGAAAGTGCGGAGGATGGACCATGGGTCCGTCCTATGGATGGGTGGTCCCGGTTAGCCGGGAACTTTTCTCAAAATCACTCGACGAATAGCGGGACAATCATCATCATCAAAGCTAATAATGAGAACGATGACCTAGAGTTACATCCTACCCGATTTATGTTGTTTTAGGGGAACGGAATGGGACTATGCTTTATGGCAGAGAGGTTGAGCCTTGCATCCCTCTCGTTTCCCATTCTCCGTGAACCAAGTGCAGTGTGAATCCGCTTCGGACTTGGCGTTTCTGCGTAAAGTAATTCGCTCGGGTCTGACGCTAGTTGCTGCTAGCTAATGACCAAACAAGAAAACCCAAATTCAGGTCGATCCTAAGTGGGAACGGCCAGGATACTTCCGCTACGGGGCAGACACGGGAAGACCTAGATTGCAAAACCCGTAACATTCCATGGGAGTGCCGGGCGGAGTTTTCTAGACATCCTTTCCGATGGACTGCTAAGACGTGTCCTGGATGATCCTAGTGGACACGTTACAAGATTGCACCCAATTTGTATTTTTGTCTCATGTGGTGCAAACCTTTATTCTTGCTCTATGAGCTTGTAACGTGTCCACTAGAATCATCCAGAATGAGTCCTTTGCGGTTTAGGTGTTTTGGGTAAACCCATTTACTTGTCTTACGACAAGGACGAACCATTCCTAAAGATATTGTCTTGATCTAAGAGGGGAAAAACTAGTTGCATTACGTCATAACTCACGTAAGCACGTGATTCATTTCCTCTAGATTCGCAATCCCTAACTACTCTTGTTAAGACCAAGCACCTGCTAAAATTCACATAACTTCCATTGATCCTACTAGGACCTGGATTCACGATTCACGCTACTAAGCTTTTAGGGTTTTATGTTAAAATGAACCGTGCAGCCTTTCCCTAACTACATTTCTGAAAGAAATATTCGTACACTGAATTAATGGAATTCTTACGTGCGATGAGTGTGCAACATGCAATCCTTTCCTAACTACACGTAGTTAAATGAGATTTATGCCAATTGAAGCTAGAGTTAACCTATTTAATGCAACCCTTAGAATTATTCCCATGCTTTGCTATTTCCTACGGGTGATAACGACTTTCTTAATGAATCATTACCAAGAAGATTTATCAAAAAAATGTGACATGCCATTAATCTTTCCATGCCTAGTAAAAAGGTGTACCTCAATAATTTCAACCTTGTAATGAGGCAACAGTTGACCTAGGCTCGTCACTTTTGAATGCACAAAAGGAAACTTACTGGTAAGGTCCTAAAAATGCATAGACACCTTATGTTCTTTTCATTCATTCCATTGAATGTACCAATGACCAATTTTCATATCTTAAGCTAATTCTAGTAAATGTTCAAATAGCCAATTCATTTTTCAATTGCATTTAACTTGACTAGTTGAATTTGAACATGCATGAGTGCTTCCTATTCCATGAAAGTTATCATGCTTAATGCATTTCTTTCACGTGGAAACAGAATCGTAAAACCTAGGCTTGTGGGCTCGAGAAGATGCACGTGCACCTTGCGACTTCTTCAGAGCCATTGTTAGGCAGCGCACTTTGGTTGCAGTGGCTTTCCTTGAGTTATACACGTGTCCCGAAGACTTATGGTCTGCGAATTTTCTCTCCTCCGCGGGATTAGTCCCTTGGAAGCTTGGGTCTTGAACCCCACGAATGAAATGTACGCACAGGGCCTAAGGAGGCTGGAATTATTTTACCCTCGGGGTCAATTCATGCGCACAAGGCCTTAAGCCTTGCCTTTGGAAGCTTCCAAGAAGCTTCTTGGAAGCTTCTACTTCCCATGTGGAAGAAAAGGCAAGTTCAGGAAGGAGTATGGCGCGACTAACGAGGGGGGGAATATGGCATTATGGCGGCGGCTTGACGAGTTGGGTGTGGCAACGCGGCCTTCACGGTGGCCTGGTAGTGGATGGTGTGGCGCTGGCGACAGGTTTGGGCAGTCCTCATGATGGCTTCCTCCCAGCACGGTGGCTATGGCAGCGTCCCCTTCTTTCCTCCCTTCACAATCGTGAGGCACAGCAGCTTCTCAGGATCCTCTTCCTTCACGCAACCTTCTCCTCCCCCCTTCAATCCTACCAGCACGGCGGCCTCCCTTTTTCTCTCTAATCCTCCTCTCCCTTCGATCCCACCAGCACGGCAGCAGCCTTCCCTCTTTGAACGACGGCGTAGCAGCTTTTCAACTATTCCCTCCTCCTTCCTCACGATCTATGGGGGCGACTGCAGTGTTACCCTCTCTCTCCTCAATGTGCAGTGTGATCTCCTCCTCTATCCTCTCCCTTGTCCCCGTCCATCTTCAACAGCCTTATGACCTCTCAGCTTCTCCACGACTCCCTCCCTCTCACCCCTTAGAGGGAGTATTTATAGGAAGGGGGTAAGGTCTCCCTCCCCCACGTGGTGCCTGCATGGGTCCTCTTCCTCCACCTCTCCTATTTCCCAATATAGCCCCCATCCTCTTCCCTCAGCCACGCGTCGGCTGGGGGAAAGAGGCATAAAAATTAAAATTACAATAAATCCAATATTATCCTCTTAACCTCCTCCCAAGAGGAGGTTCATACGAGGATATGCAGGTTTCTTTAAACCATTAGTTGTCGTTTCTGCCAACATCGTATACAATCTCACCGTCCGTGAACATAATGCTAGCATTATCATTTGCCTGAGACTTCACACGGCCTCGTAATATTTTCAACGGGAATATTACATTGTCTCCCCCTTGGAGAAATTGAGATGTCCTCATCTCCTTTAGACATATCCTTTAGCATTGATTGGTAGGCCAAATCATGGCATACCTCCTCTCTAGCTAACTCAAGTATAGGGTTGCTTGGCATAGATACTCTTGTAGCTATAGATCTGGCCGTTGATGGATTCTGCAAGATTAGGGAATTTAGGAATGCCTTGCGATTAAGTGCATCGGCAATTACATTCTCTTTCCCTGGTCGGTACTTGATTTCAAAGTCATATTCCTCCAACACTTCAATCCACCGACCTTGCCTCATGTTGAGCTCGTTCTAGGTAAAAATCCATTTTGAGAGAATGGATGACAGCTAGTAATTCCAGATCATGCGTGGCATAATTCTTTTCATGACTCTTCAATTTCCTTGAAGAGTATGCTACTAGATGACCTTCCTGCATAAGTACACACCCCAAGGCAAGAATGCTAGCATCAGTTACTACCTTGAACTCCTTATTGAGGTCAGGAAGTTTTAGAATAGGTGCTGATACCAAACTTTGCTTCAATTTGTTGAAGCTATTTTGTTCGGAAGATGACCATGTAATGGAAGTCTGCTTCTTTAGTAAGTCTGTAAGAGGTGCTGCAATCAAAGCATAGTTTTTTATGAAGACCCTATACCATCCTGTCAATCCAATAAAGCTACGTATCTCTTTGACGGATACTGGTATTGGCCATTCTAGAACATTTCTGACTTAGGCCGGCTCCACTGAGATTCCTTCCGCCCATATGATGAATCCCAGATAACCAATCTGATGTTTGAGGAATGCATATTTCGTCATCTTAGCATACAGCTTGTGTGACCTCGTCTCAAGGAAAATCCGAAGTTGGGGTTCATGATCTCCTTCCTGTTTGGAATAGACTAGAGTGTCATCAAAGAAAACGAGAACAAAGTTATCAAGATATGGTCTAAAGATATCCTACATTAACCTATTGAAGGTGGCAGGCGCATTCGTAAGCCCTAATGACATAACTAGAATTTAGTGTCCATATCTAGTGTTGAAAGTCGTCTTTGGGATATCTTCTTCTCTGATTCTTATCTGATAGTAACCAGACCTAAGATAATCTTGGAGAAGATCTTGGCACCCTGAAGACTATCAAGAAGCTCATCTATTCTAGGAATATGATATTTGTTCTTGACTGTTGATTGATTCAACCCTCTGTAATCAATACATAGTCGAAGTGTTCCATCTTTCTTTTTCTGGAACAGTACCGGTGCTTCCCATGGTGAACTGCTAGGACGGATGTAGCCCTGATCTAGCAGTTGCTTGAGTTGTTCCTTCAGCTCAATTGCTTCCGGTATAGACATTCTATAGGGTCTCTTCGCAATTGGTGCAGATCCTATTACTAGCTTGATCTCATGATCTACTTCTCTTTGAAGTGGGAGTTTTGTTAATTCCACAGGGAATACGTCAGCGTATTCCTTTAGCCAAGAAGGTCCTTCATGAGACTCTCGCTTTTGATCTAACTTGTTGAGTTTGATCAGGTAAACGGGTAATCCTTTTCTAACTCCTTTTATGATCCGAGATACTTTGGCTAATTGGATTCTTGGCACTCCTGCCTCACCTTGAGTTGTGACAAATTCCCTTTCAGAGTTTCGAAAGGAAACTTGACCCTTTCCACAGTGGATGTGGGCGTCGTTGGGCTTAAGCCAATCCATCTCGAGTAGACACTCATGGATACCTAAATTCATGACTCTAAATTTGACTGAAGTCTTTTGTTGGTTTGCTCTGATACCAACTGTAACGTTGTGAAGGGAGGAAATAAGGGGACGCTTCCATAGCCACCGTGCTGGGAGGAAGCCGTCGTGAGGACTACCCAAACATGTCGCCAGCGCCACACCATCCGCCACTAGGCCACTGTGAAGGCCGCGCTGCCACACCCAACTCGTCAAGCCACCGCCATAATGCCATATTCCCCCCCTCGTCAGTCATGCCATACTCCTTCCTGAACTGTGTAATTAGGAATGGGTTGGGTAAGAAGACACCCTAAACCCTGCTTCTCGTCTGGAGATAATTCCGTGACCAGAAAACGCTATTCAATGGGTCAAATGATCAAACGGAATAGATGCGTCACTTGTGCAAAAAGTTGCAGCGTCGCATAGACTTGTGATTTGTTCACAAGAGAGTTTTGCCATTTCTTGAAATGAGGTTGGCAAGTTCTTACGCAAGTTTAACTTGCAAGAGGATGAGTAATCATCCTGTTACATCACCTTTTTTGGGGAATAATTGCCAAGTAAAGGGAAGTTAGGTATTTGCTTGGAAGCAAATGATCAATCAATAAATTGGAGCGACATGGTTACCAGGATTTACTGTTAATAAAACCTAAGGTATTGGTTAAGTTGGGTTAACAGGGTATGGCCCTGACCCAAGGACAATAGGGTGAACAAACAAACCCTTGGGGATCTTGCCAAGTCGCAATTGATCCCGGATCGAATGCTGGATGCATTTGGAGAGAAGGATTCACTCCTTAGAAATTGGCCAAATAAACGACCACTAGAATTGATTATGCTTGTAACAATTTAGAAAGCACTGTTTGCATTGTTTGCTCAAGGAACTAAAGGATGAAAAGATATCTAAAGCTTCAGGTTGAAGGCCTGAAGGGAGAGGCAGCTTCCGTTACCCCCGACTGCCTGCCTGACCCTAACCAAGGGGGTTGTTGACCGCGCCGAGAACGTGGACCGAACCCGCTGCGAGAGGTCTTTCCGTTGAGCTCTACTTGGAGCAGGAGGACGCTTGGGTGCCAGGGGGGCTCTGGCTGTAAATCCCTCGCCTTCCGGGTCCTGCACAAGAGGCTAACGTGACTCGGGATTGGATCTCCAGGCCCGCATACTAGTCTACGGGCGAAAGCTTGGATTAGTGATCCCTGGCGGATTACTGGATAGCCTTCGGGCAGATTATGGACAAGCCTACGGGCGGAACTCCTTCTATTTCAAAGATAAAATGATGAAATGATAATAAAGAATTTGTCTAATATTGTTTTTCTATGTCACGTGATAAGATTACGTGAAGGAACTAGTGCTTAACAGGTTTAATTAATGAAGCTGATTGTTATATGTCAAATTAATGTGTTAGATAATTACATAACTAAAACAAACTGAGGAAAGTGCGGAGGATGGGCCATGGGTTCGCCCTACAGCTGGGTGGCCCCGGTTAGCCGGGAACTTTTCTCAAAAATCTCGAAGAACAGCGGGATGATCGTCATCATCAAAACGAATAACGAGAGCGATGACCTAGAGTTACGTCTTACCCGACTTACGCTGTTTTAGGGGAACGGAATGGGACTATGCCTTATGGTAGAGAGGTTGAGCCTTGCATCCCTCTCATTTTCCATTCTCCTTGAATCAAGTGCAGCGTGAATCCGCTTCGGACCTGGCGTTTCTGCGTAAAGTAGTTCGCTCGGATCTGACGCTAGTTGCTGTTAGCTAATGACCAAATCAGGAAAACCCTAATTCAGGTCGATCCTAAGTGGAAACGGCCAAGATACTTCCGCTACGTGGCAGACACGGGAAGACCTAGATCACAAGTCCCGTAATATTCCATGGGAATGCCAGGTGGAGCTTTCTAGATATCCTTTCCGATGGACTGCTAAGACGTGTCCTGGATGATTCTAGTGGACACGTTACAGAGCTCTTGTAGAGTTATTTGTTCTTGGGGACCTTCCAACGTTCACTACGCGCACATACAACATCTGATTTATGCACAAGTGGTATCAGAGAGAATCTAAGATCAAGGGCCTCCAATCTCTTACCATCTCATGCCAAGGTGAATATCCTAGAATGAACAAGCTTTACAGGCTGTCTCACGACAAACTATCAATACCAACGTGTTTCTAGTGGTGAAGAATCCCTTGATGTGTTGTTAGATCATGAAGGACCTCACTCAGGAAGCGGAGGACCATCTCTTAATATTCTTTGTAAGTCTTCTGTGATAGAGAAGTAGAGAAGAAAAATTTCAACTAGTTTGGAGCTTCATAAGCTTAAAAAGCTTTAAAAAATGCTTAAGCTCTTTAAATTTCAACGTCGATGGTGGTAGCATGTACTCGCGGTCCCCGAATCTTCCCTGAACATGCTGCTATCCTGTTGATTTCAAAAAAAAAAACTAAGTTTTTACAAAGCTTAAGGTTCTTAAGCTTTACTACGGCTTTAAAATTTCAGTCCTAAATGTTCTATCTAGCGGGTGTTCACATCGAGCTATTCTGGAACCAGTTTCAAAAACTCCAACAAGCCTCTGTTCACACCTGCACTTTGACACAATTGATTTCCAGCAACAAGCAAAGTGTCATACATAGTCTATTTCTCGCTTGAAAGAAGATGGTCATCAATTGCCGTACCCGCAAAAGAAGCAAGATTGCAAAAGCCTTTTTTAAAAAAATTAGCAAGCCTTGTAAACCCAAATTTGAGCTCCACTTATCCTTCTAACAAGATTTTGAGTGTGTGAGTTTGTTTGAGATTTTTGCAGGATGTTCGATCAAAACATGGAAGATCTTATGGTTGAAGGTGATTTGCCAGAACTGACTATGGAGCAAAAATTAAATCTAATTATGATGCAACTTCAAGAAGAGTAAAGAGTATGTCAAAATTTGCAAGCACAACTAGCTACACTTCAAGAATCCACTATTGATCAAGATAGAGCGCAACCTGAAGATGTTATCCGACATATGATTGATGCGACACTCAAAGCACAGTCTCTCAAGAGAGAAGCCAAGATAAGTAAAAGAAATTTCAAATTTCGTACTTTTAATGGGCAATGTGACAAAAAAATTGTTCTCACTTTCATTAGTCTATTTGATGATTATTTCCATGAAGAGCAATATTTTGGAAAATATAAACTTAAATGCGTCACTAACCATTTAGCAGACAAAGCATCATTATGTTGGATTGTTGCTGCAATAGTGTTGATTGTCCCTCTACTTGGGAGGCCTTTCAAAATAAAATTTTGCAGAATTTCCTTCCACCTCAATTCCATGAAAAAGCAATCAAACAATGGGATCTTTTGCAACAAAGAGATTGTGAATCCATCTCGAAATACATTGAGCATTTCTAGAATACCTTACTGCAAATTCGAATGCTTGAAGATGTTCCTGAGGCGATCCACAAGCACAAGTATACGTCCGGTTTGCTTGATTACTTCTATATGGAAGTGAATATGTTCAAGACAAACACTTTGGAGAATGTGATTTCTTTAGCACATGATGCTAAGGATAAAATTCATTGATGAGAAAAGCGACCGCAACAATTTTTGACTAATGGTAACTTTGCTACAAAGCAATTCAATTCTAGGTTTTGAAGATTCAATCAAATTTGCTTTTTTCCTTCTTTGTTTCGTAAAACCTAGACTCCACCCCCTGATTTACAATCAAACACAAATTCAAACCCTAAGTCTTCTCTCCCACCAAATCCCAACATACCCAAATCTCCAACTATTATCAATAATCTTTCCAAAGCAAAGTCTATAGTTTGCTACAAGTATCAACAACCTAGACATTTAGCAGTTCAAATCAATTACTTGGGAGCGACTAAAAATGAAGACCATGAAGATATGCTAGACTTCACTGAAGATGATGATGATGATATCGGTGATGCTTTAGATACTTTACCAGGAATGCCAAACCCTCATTCATTAATAACTATGAAATTTTTTGTGCATGGTCAAAAAAAGATTGTTTTGCATGATGATGGAAGCACACATGATTTTATTTCTACAAAGTTGATAAAAGGATTGAATTTACCTACTGTTTGAACTCAGTATCACATAAAAGTTGCATTCTTAGACACTAGATACAATGGTACACAAGAAGTTCATGATTTAAAAATTAAAATTAGTGATTATGTTGAGCACAAAACTTTATTAGTTGTGTCTTTGCAAGCTAGTGATATTATTTTGAGCGCAAAACTTTATTGTTTGTGCCTTTGTAAGTTAGTGATATTCTTTTAGGAATGCCTTGGTGTCACAAATATAATCCCAACATAGATTTTTCCACACATTCCATGAAAATTCATCTCAATAGAAAATAAATCACATTACATAGAATGCACACCATTGATAATTTTCCACTGCTTAGTCACACACATGCTAAACATGCATTGAGAAAAGGTAGCAAATCATACTTAGACTTATGGGTGAATGAAATTGAAGATAAGGAAAATCAAATGCATCCTAGACATGTACAATTTCTTTGACAATTTAAAGATTGTTTTGCTACTGATTTACCCCTTGGTTTACCATCTATACATCTTGAAGATCATAAAACAAACTTAATCTCAGGTTCTCAACCACCATGTAAAGCACCTTATAGACACAATCAAATTGAACAAAAAGAAATCCAAGCACAAGTTGAAGAAATCTTGAACTAAGGACTTATTAGGCCTAGTAGATCTCATTTTGGTACACCTATCCTATTAGTTAAGAAGAAAAATAATATCTATAGGATGTTCATTGACTATCATGCCCTAAATAAGATCACTATTAGGAATATCTATCCAATTTCTAAGGTAGACAATCTCATGGATAAACTACAAGGAGCCTCTATTTTTAGTAAGATAGATCTCAAGTCTGGATATCAGCAAGTATGATTGGATACATCTAATATTTCAATACTTCACATTATGAATTTCTTGTTATGCCTTTCAGTTTGACTAATGTAGTAGCTACATTCAGTCGTATGATGAATTGTATATTTTTGAACTATTAGAATTGTGTAATTTTTTTCTTTTATGATATATTGGTTTTCAGTAAGAATGAGAATGAGCATTGTGAACATCTATCATTGGTTTTCAAATTGTTTAAAGAGAATCAATTATATGCTAACCTTGACAAGAGTAAAATTTTCCAAACTCAGATTGAATACTTAGGTCACATTGTTTCTTTTGATGGTATTCAAGTTGATCCTAAAAAGATAGAGGCAATTTTGAATTGGCCCAATCCCTAAAAGTGTGCATGAGTTACATTCTTTTTTAGGACTTGCTAGCTTTTATAGAAAATTTGTGAAAAAAATTTCATTGCTTGCATTGCCTTTGACGAAATTGTTAAAGAAATGTATTGTGTATCATTGGTCTGATAATGATGCCAGGAGGCATATTCCACGGTGGATTCCGTGAGGTTTTACGGTGGATTCCGTAAACTTAGATGACCGGGGCTCATACGCAAAGAGGATTCTTTGTGCGAGAAGTTGATGGGGACGCCTGTCCTTTTCGGGCGTTTCATTAATTTAGTGTGTACATGGGTGATTCCATAGCGGGTGATTCCGCAAAATGCATATTAAATTAATAAACGTTTATGAGTTTAGAGTGCACACTCGTAATAAATTAAGGTTAGGATTTATTTCTAACCAGTTGATTTATTTATGTAGCTGAAGACTGCTAGGTATTCACTTTTGTCGGTTTAATTGTGTTATTTTACTAACGATTGTGAATGCTTCAGTTGATGTGTAGAGATAGCAGCAGTGGCGGAGGAAAGCATTGGAGTCTAGCGGGTTTTCGATCTTTGGACTATATTTTGATAGGCGCCACGCCTATATTTTGATTATGTCTATAGAGACATCGATTATTTATTATTATTTTGTATGCGCTTATGCGCCTGGATATGTTATTTTTATTTGGACATTGAGATTGGGCGTGCCAGACTCTTTGGGCACCGTCCATTAGCTTTATTTTCTTATTTTTGGTAGAAAGCAAACTCAAAAGCTAAAAGCTTGTCATATTTTTGTAATTGGGCTATTTTTGAGCATAAAGATTGGAAATATACATTAAATACATGCTTTGTGAAGCGCTCACACAAGGCATGGGGGAGATTGAACCCAATTTGTCTCTTGTCTCATGTCGTGCTTGCTTTTACATTGGTTTTTGTGCTAAAAAGTAGAGTACTTTGTTCTTGGGGACCTTTGGGAATTCACTACGTGAGCTACCTGCGTCCGATCTGCGCACCAGATAATAAACAAAGGTCTTTTAATTTATTGAAACATTCTTTAACACATGCACATGTTTTGCAATTACCTAATTTTAATTGACCATTATTTCTAGTAGTCAGTGATGCTAGCGGATCAAAAATAAGAACTGTCCTCATACAAGATTCACATCCCATAGCCTATTCTAGTTGCAAACTTAAACCCTCTCAACTGAAGTATTCCACCTATGATAAAGAATTGTTGGCTGTAGTTCAAGCCTTATGTCAATGGAAACACTATCTAATGGGATCCAAATTTATTATCAAAACTGACCAACAAAGTATCAAACATCTCCTTAGTCAGCCACAAATTTCTAACCGTCATATTAAATGGGTTGCTTTCATTCAAATTTTCCATCCACTTATTCAATATCAACCCGGAAGAGAGAATGTTGCTGCCGATGCATTGAGTAGAAGACCAAGTATCCATAATATTTCCATTCTATCTTTTGATTCCCTTATTCATATGAAGGATGCCTATGATCATGACCCATTTTTCAAGCTGATTGGAACAAATTAGTTATTGATAACTGGATTCCAATTAATTTTGTCTTATTATGATGGATTTATGTTTTATGAGAAAAGATTATGTGTTAATGTTCCATTTAGATCATTTGTGTTCACAAAATTCATTGTTCTCAAGGCCATAGAGGTATTATTTTCACTTTATGAACATTGGTTGAAGATTTTTATTGGCAACAAATGGAATCTGATGTTTCTAACTTTTTTTCTGAGTGTTTAACTTGTCAAAGAGTCAAGTAAACCATGGTAAACAATATGGTTTGTTAATGCCTTTACTAAATCATGAACATCCATGGGAACATATTTCAATGGATTTTATAACTGGTTTGTCTAACACACAAGCTAATAAGATAATCATTATATGATTTGGACTATACTAGATCGATTTAGCAAACAAGCATATTTCCTACCATGCAAGAAAACATTAACTGCATCTCAAGCTGCACAATTATTTTTGAATACTGTTTTCACTAACCATGGTTTGTCAAAAGTCATTATTTCTAATACTGATTCTAGATTTTGTAACAGTTTTTGGACTACTTTGTTTGCTAATTTGGGTACTAAGATTGATTTCTCATTTTCATTCCATCTTGAAACCAATGGGCAAACAAAAGCTACTAACACTGCAAATCTAGATCTTTTGCATGTATACACAATTTTAAAACCACAAACATGAAATACATACTTGGATCTACTTTAATTTGCATATAATAATACACCACACATATCTAGATATAAAGCACCTTTTGAAATAATTTGTGGACATAGATTACCTACACTTGTTACATCATTGTCAAACAAAGTTAAAGCTGTTGATGATATTGCCAATAAGCATGCTTCTATTTTTGCTCAACTCAAAGACATGATTTTGAAAGCCCAGCAATCATACATTAAATAAGCTAATAAGAAAGAAAATCCATGAGTTTTAATGTTGATGATTATGTTTAGTTACGCATTGAAAAGAGAATATTGCAAAGTATTGAGAAACACCATATTGTTAAATTAGCACCTAGATTTTATGGGCCTTTCAAAATAATTCATAAGATCAATGACAATGCATTTAAATTAGAACCACCCCAACACTAGAAGATACATAATACTTTTCATATTAGTTGGTTACAACCTTTTAGAGGCCAATTACCTATCCACCTTGTCTATGAAACCCTCCTTTGTTGAAAGAAGAAATTGAAATACTTGAATCTGAAACTATTCTAGACACTGACTTTATGACCACTAGAACTAGTTGTAGATATTCTCAATATTTGGTTAAGTTTGAAAATCATCCTGTTGAAGAAACCCAATGGATGCACGCCCATGACCTAAGTGCTTACCCCTCAATGCTTGCTCCACATTGAGGTAATAGCAATTGAGGATAATTGCTATCCCACCCTGGGGGTATGATACTAGGAGGCATATTCCACGGTGGATTCCATGAGGCTTTTCAGTGGATTTCGTAAAACTAGAGGCATATTCCACGATGGATTTCGTGAGATTTTTCAAATGATTCCGTAAAACTATTTGTATTTTCTGAGGCTCATACACAAGGTGGATTCCTTGTGCGAGAAGTTAACAAGGGCGCCTATCCATTTTGGGTATCAGATTAATTTAATGTGTATGTGGGTGATTCCACAAAATATATATTTGAATTAATGGATATTTATGAGTTTAGAGTGCACTCATATTAAATTAAGGTTATGACATATTTCCAACCTATTTATTTATTTTGTAGCTAAGGGCTATTAGGTATTCACTTTTGTGGATTTCATCTAATTATTTTCTAACAATTGTGAATGCTTCAGTTGATATGTAGAGCATGCAATGGTGGAATTGGGAAGCACCGAGCCATGGCATGTATTCAAATTATCTAGAAGAATTATTATTTTTGATGGGTGTTGTAATATTTCTGTTGAAAAATATTACGAGCTCGTGTGAGTCTCATGCAATGACAATTCCGGCATTGAAGTTAGGGACGGTGTGATCTTTAAACGATACACGATGTATCATGAGTCTCCACTGGCCAAACGAGATCGAGGTTTAAAAACCCACATATCTACATGTGAAACTTCTCTTGGGAGAGGGTTAAACGCATATTAAGGGGATAAAAATTCAAAAAATTATTACTCCTTCTTTCCCGAGTCGAATGCTCTGGTAGAGGAAAGGGAGTATGGCACGGGTGTATCAACACCATATCTGGATGATGTGGTGGGGATCGGGCCATGTAACAGGCCGCGTGGGGGGGGGGGGGGGGGACTCCCCCCACCCTTCAACTATATAAACCCCCTCTAAGGGGTGGAGGGGGCAGAGTGGTAGATTTTGAATGTGAAGGGGAAGCATGAGAGAAGGAAGTCGGACCCAGATTGTGGAGGAAGGTATTGAAGTTGCCGCGTAGGGGAAGAAAAAGCTCCTAGAGCTGTCGTGCTGGCGGGAGGTCGCCAATCAGAATGCTACCGCCTGGGCTTAAGAGTCGCCGCTGGAGGTCGAGTTGCGCTGCCACTTCCCTCTCCCACTACACACACCCACCACAGAAGCTTCCAAGAAGCTTCTTGGAAGCTTCTAAGGGGGCTCTCTAAGCCCCCTTTTCCATTGCACTCTTACACAAGGGGTTTTTATCCCCTAGGAATTACACCCTTTCCCCCCCTTGGATTCGCCAAAAACACCCTTAGCCCAGGTTTTTAAGCCCCTTTCCATAGCATTTCCACAAAGCCTTTTTAACCCTCCGGTTTCCTTTTAAAGCCTCCCATTGCATTCCCACACAAGCCATACTAGTAGGTTTTAAACCCTCTTTTCCATTCGTTCTCCTTAACTTCACTCTAACCGCCAGATTTAAAACCATCCTTCCTATTGCAACTGCCAAAAGCCTATTTTTCTAACCGGTTAAAAGGCCCTTTCCTTTTGAACCCTCCGAAAGCCCAAATTTATTTCCCCTCTTAAGCTTCATAGTGGAAGCCTATAAGGTATTTCCACTAGTTTCCTAATATGCCTTTCCAGGGCTTTGAAGGAGAGGGAGCTACAAAGCACTTCCCACTCGATTTTCCCCATAATTTCCTTAAACCCTCAGGACTTTTTTAAACAAAGAAGGCCCAAGCTCTGAACCCTAAGGCCTTCTAAAGCCCAATTCTAAAAGACGGTGCTTCGATCAAGGAAACCATACCGAAAAGGGAGTTTCACGTACGAGGGAGACGGGCCAAGATCATAAGTCTACGGCCAATGCAAGAAGGTCAAATTCACAATGACCCCTAAAAAGGCACAAGGCACAAGGCACAACTGCAGGAGGATCATCTCCTAACATTTATGTGGACATTTCGCCGAACCCACAAGTCCAGGTTTTCTTCTTATTTCTTGATTTATGTCGAGGTATTACAAACATGCATGGTTAATTCATGGAATTAGGTTGCGCTTATGCTTGTCAAAATCCACCTAGTTTGATAAGATGCACTTTTGCGATTGAATTACATTAGCTATTTTAAAGGAAATAACTCGAATGAAGATTGGACAATTGTATTTTTCTTAATGGAATGAATGAAGGATGTGTATGCATTTTTAGTAAGTTGCTTCTGTGCATTGCAAAGTAACGAATCTAGAACAACTAATGATTTCATTACAAATTCGGAATTATTGTAGTACACCTTCAACTATGCATGGAAAAATTAAATCGCATGTCACATTATTAGATGAATCTTTCTTTGTAATGACTCATTAGAAAGTCCTTATCAACCATAGGAATCTGCAAAGCTTGGAATAATTCTGGAGTTGCATGAAGTAGGATAACTCTAGTTTTAAATTGGCCTAAATATCATTTAATTGCGGTGTAGTTTAGGAAAGGCTGCATGGTTCATAGTAACCAAAAGCCGTAGAAGCTTAGTGGCATGATTTGTGAAGGCATGTCTTAGTAGGATCAATAGAAGTTAGGGGAATTTTAACATGTGCTTGGTCTTAACAAGAAAAGTTAGGGATTGCAAATCTAGAGGAAATGAATTGCATGCTTACATGAATTATGACGTAACGCAACTAGTTTTCTCTTCTTTGATCAAGACAAAATCTTTAGGAATAATTCGTCCTTGTCGTAAGACCAATAATCTAGATTACCCAAAATACCTAAACTACAAAGGATTCGCTTAGGAATGGTTAAATTGATGAAACATATCCCAAATGCTAATTAGGGTTTAGCACGTTGAGGGCATGACCTAGTTGCACTTATTGCCAAGTTGAAACTCTCATACCCGAAAAACCTGCTCACATTAATGGAAGGTAGGGACAATAGGACATACTTGCAAGAAACGATCTAGGGTTTTCTACCCTAAGGATCGCTCGCTAAAAAAATGAAACTCGGATGGAGTTGGAACCCTAGGACCGACGATGTCAGCCTAGTGCAATCAGGAACGGATGGGATATGAAGACACCCTAACCCTGTTTCCTATCTAATCATGATTCCGTGATTAGAAGACACCGTTCAATGGGTAAAATAGTCCCATGGATTAGATGCGACACTTGTGCAACAAGTTGCAGAGTCGCATGATCTTGTGGTTTGATCATACGAGAATGGCCAATTCCTTCGAATGAGATTGGCAGATTCTTGTGCAAGTTTATCTTGCAAGAGGATAAGTAGTCGTCCTGATATAGTATGTTTCTTGGGAAAAGTGACCAAGATAAGGGAATTAGATATTTGCTTGGAAGCAAAGGACCAATCAATAATTTGGAGCAACATATTTTCCATTAACAGAACTTAAGGTATTGGTTAGGTTGGGTTAATAGGGTACAGCCCTAACCCAAGAACATAAGGGTTAACAAACAATCCCTTGGGGATCTTGCCAAGTTGCAACTAATCCCGGATTGAATGTTGAATGCGTTCAGAGAGAAAGTTTCACTCCTTAGCAGTTAGCCAAAATAACGACCACTGGAAATGATTGTGCTTGTATCAGTTTAAAGAGCAGTGTTTGCTTTGTTTGCACAAGGAACTAAAGGATGAAAAGATATCTAATGCTTTAGGTTGAAGGCCTGAAGGGAGTGGCAGTTTAGTTACCCCCGACTGTCTGCCTCACTCTAGCCAAGGGGTTGTTAGCCGCACTGGGAAGGTGGACTGAACCCACCGTGTGAGGTCTCTCTATTGAGCACTGCTTGGAGCAGGAGGATGCTTGGGTGCCAGGGGGGCTCTAGCCCTAAATCCCTCGCCTTCCGGGCCCTGCACAAGAGGCCAACGTTACTCGGGATTGGATCTCGAGGCCGGCATACTAGTCTATGGGCGGAATCTTGGATTAGTAATTCTTCCCATTCTCCTTGAACCAAGTGCACCGTGAATCCGCTTTAGCCCTAGCATTTCTGCGTAAAGTAGTTCGCTTGGGATTGGATGCTAGTTTCCGTTTAGAAAATGACCATTAGGGAAAATCCTGATTCAAGTCGGTCCTAAGTGGGAATGGCCAGAATACTTCCGCTACGTGGTAGACGCGGAAAGTCCTAGATCGCAAACATTCCATGGGAGTGCCGGGCGGAGCTTTCTAGACCTCCTTTCTGATGGACTGCTAAGACGTGTCATAAAGAGTAAGGTGGACACGTTACAATTGGTATTAGAGCGAACGAACGAAGTATTTGTTTTTTTAAGAAATCTTAATAAGAAGAAGTAAAGAAAATGTTGTTGTTCAGAACATTTCCTTACTTTCGATGTTGTCTTGCACAATTATGAAGCATGGAACAGGTTCTTAGTGTTCCGAGTAATGTTTATGACCCTGATGCATTCGTCGGATTATCGACAAAGGGTTGATATGACGAGCATCCTAGACCGTATTTATAATCCATCACCTTTTTATGTGGAACGAAGATGGACGGGTGACTCAGGAATCTACTATTTAGCTGCCCACCGGTTTGCATACCTTCAAACCAACCTAAAGAGGATTAAGTGGTTGGAAGACCTGAAGATCGTGAAGCTGTTCATTTTTGTGGAGGCTCATGTAAACTCAACTTTACAAATTCGAGGTCGGAGGGTTTAGCTGAACTCATATGTATATGAGGAAGTGACCCGTGTAATCCCCGCCAATAGGATCAAGGTGTTGGGGCACTATGAGAAGAATGGGTTCCAAAGGAAAGGATACCCTAATCTTTCGATGACTTACCGATTCATGAAGATCCATGACCCAAAACCATACTATTATCCAGTTCCCGTAGATAAATGTAATACAACATTATTCTCCCCGAACTAAATGTAATAATTGCTTTGCCATCCTAAGAAATATTGTACTCCGAAAGGGCTAGACCCATATAAATGGAATAAGACTTCTTTTTATCAATGTATGTTTTGTCTATGAGAATTGATAAAAAGTTAAGTGGCTAGATTGCTTGGTTGATAGCTGAAACGAAGATGAAATATAAATCATAACGATTAACAAGAGATAACATTAAGAAACCTCTATCGAGGCACAACCCTAGGTACAAATTCCCAGTTCGCCTCCTACATCAAGTATGGCCGTGATCCAGGAGAAGAAGTTTCTTCTCAAGCAGATCAAGCCACCATAATTTGATGGGAAAGGTAGGATTTTCCAAGCCGATGCTGAGATTTGGATAGAATCTATGGAGGATTACTTTGAAGCAGCCGATACTACACCCGCCAACCAGGCTATGCTCGCCAAGCTAAAGCTCACCGGCGAAGCTAGGCTTTGGTGGAAGCAATGGTGCAGAGATCAAGGGATCACAGAAGGTTCCATTACCTGGAAAAAATTGAAGAAAGTTGTGCAAGGAAGATACTTACCACCTGCATATCGCACGTAGAAAATGAATGAGTTCTACGAGCTGAAACAGCTAGGACTCACTCTTGACGCATACTATTCTAAATTCGTCCCACTTCGTAAGTATGCGCCACAAATGGATATAACACAGCAGGTGTCAAAATTTCGTGCTTGTTTAAACCCACTAGTGAATACCCGTCTCGAATCTATGCGGCCATCAGATCTTCAGGACGCACTCATTCGAGCTGCACCTATAATTCAGGAGGTGCAGGCTAGGCCAAGAGGTAACAAAACTTGGTCTTATAATGACCTAAACAGAGGAGCATATAGGCCTCAAATGAAGAGAGTTCAAGGTCAGAATCGGGGACAAAGAAAGAAAGCAAGGACTAATAATGCGAACAGCTTTGTCCCTACTCAAAGCAATGGTCAGAACCTCCGTTGTTTCAACTACAACGAGCCCAGTCATTTCAAGAGGCAATGTCCCAAGCTTGGAGGAGGACATCACCAAGCATCTTTCCAAGGAACTAGTCGTGGCGAGGGAGTCGCTACTCGAGGCAGAGGAAGAACTGCCTATGTTGCCAATAGGGAAATGTGTGAAGAAGAAGATCCAACCATGGAAGCAGAGTTTGAAAGGGCGACAGTCCATGCCACTCTTCACAAGAAAGGGCCAAATCGCCAGTTTTCGGTGATTCAAACGCCATCGGATTATCAAGGTAAAGGTTTCAAAACCATGATTAATTGTGGCAGTACACATTCCTTTATCTCACTAGCTTGTGCAAGAAGACTAGGAGTAGCCATAGTAGAAGAACCTACCTGGCTTGTGGAATCAGCAAATGGTCGTGAGGTCACTTGTACCAGGCAAACTGCTAAGGTGAAATTCTTTCTGGGAGGAAAGACGACTTCGGTCAAATTCAGTCATGAACCTAGGTATCCATGAGTGTCTACTCGGAATGGATTAGCTTAAACCTAATGACGCCCACATTCATTGTGGAAAGGGCCAAGTTTCCTTTCAAAACTCTGAAGGGGAATTAGTCATGACTCAAGGTGAGGCTAGAAAACCGAAAATTAAATTGGCCAAAGCCTCTCGTATTATAAAGGGAGTTAGAAAGGGATTACCTCTCTACTTGATTAAGCTCAATAAGCTAGATCAAAAGCAGGAGTCCAGTGAAGAACCTTCATGGTTAGGGGAGTACGCGGACGTATTTCGTGAAGAGTTGACAGAACTCCCGCCTCGAAGAGAAGTGGATCATGAGATCAAGCTAGTGCCAAGAGCTGCGCCAATTGCAAAGAGACCTTATAGAATGTCCATTCTTGAAGCAATTGAGCTGAAGGAACAACTCAAGCAACTGCTAGATCAGAGCCATATCCGTCCTAGCAGTTCACCATGGGGAGCTCCAGAAAAAGAAAGATGGAACGCTTCAACTGTGTATTCATTACAGAGGGTTGGATCAATCAACTGTCAAGAACAAGTACCTATTCCCAGAATAGATAAGCTTCTTGATAGTCTTGAGGGTGCGAAGATCTTCTCCAAGATTGATCTCAGGTCTGGTTACTATCAGATAAGGATCAAGGAAGAAGATATCCTAAAGATGGCCTTTAACACAAGATATGGACACTCTGAGTTTCTAGTTATGTCATTCAGGCTTATGAATGCGCCTGCCACCTTCAACAGGTTAATGCAATATATGTTTAGGCCATATCTTGATGACTTCGTACTCGTCTTCTTCAACGACACTTTAGCCTATTCCAAACATGAAGAAGATCATGAATCCCAACTTCGGATTGTCCTTGAGACAATGAGAGCACATAAGCTCTATGTTAAGATGAAGAAGTTTGCATTCTTCAAACGTCAGATTGAATATCTAGGATTCATCGTATCAGTGGAAGGAATCTCAGTGGATCCGACCAAAGTCAGAGATATTCTAGAATGGTCAATACCAACAACTGTCAAAGAAATACACAGTTTTCTTATATTGACAGGATGGTATAGGGTCTTCATAAAAACTATGCTTTGATTGCAACACCTCTGATGGGGACTTACTGAAGAAGCAAACATCCATTGCATGGTCAACTGCCGAACAAACTAGCTTTGATAGATTGAAGAAAAGTTTAGTATCAACACCTATCCTAAAACTTCCAGACCTTAGTAAAGAGTTCGAGGTAGTAACTGATGCTAGCATACTTGCTTAGGATGTCTGCTCATGCAGGAAGGTCATCATGTAGCATACTCTTCAAGGAAATTGAAGAGCCATGAGAAAAATTATGCTACCCATGATCTAGAACTGTTAGTTGTCATCCATGCTCTAAAGCTTTGGAGACACTACCTAATGGGTAACAAGTTTACTCTAGTGACTAATCATAAAAGTCTCAAGTGGATCTTTACCCAGAACGAGCTCAACATGAGGCAACGTCGGTGGATTGAAGTGCTGGAGGAGTATGATTTTGAAATCAAATATTGACCGAGAAAGGAGAATGTAGTTTCCGATGCACTCAGTCGCAAGGCATTCCTTAATTCTCTAATCTTGCAAAATCCATCAATAGCTAGATCCCTAGCCACAAAGGTGTCCATGCCAAACAACCCAATACTTGAGCTAGCTAGAGAGGAAGCATGCCATGACCCAGCCTATCAAAAGATGCTAAGGGAGATCCCTATCAAGGACCAGGACCAAAAGCTACAGGCTAAGTATCATGAATTCTCTATCAATAGTGGACTTTCTACTATAGAATGAGATTATATATACCGGCAAGCCAATCACTTAAGCAGAAGATACTGTGGGAAGCTCATGATTCCCCTTTCTCAGGACATCGTGGCTATGCCAAGACTCTCAATGCAGTTAGGAAGAGCTACTGTTGGGAAAGGCTTAAAGGTGACGTTCTCAAATATATCACTGAGTGTTTGTCTTGTCAACATATCAAAGCCAAACATGTCAAAATGCCAGGAAAGTTACAAACACTTGACATTTCCCAAATGAAATGGGAATTCATCAGTATATGGACTTTGTTGTTGGCCTACCCCAAGTTCAAGGAGTATACAACTCCATCTTGGTTGTGGTTGACATGCTCACTAAGGTTGCACATCTTATTCCAGTAAAGACAAACTATAAAGCCTCAGACATTGCAAGTTTTTTATCAAGGAGATATTCAAGCTACGTGGGTTACCCAAAAGAATCATTAGTGATCGTGATTCTCTCTTCACATCACACTTCTTGAGAGCTATCTTTGAAGCAATTGGGACTCAACTTTGTTTCAGTATAGCTTACCATCCCCAAACCGATGGCCAAACGGAGAGAGCCAATCAAGTTATCGAGGATGTGCTAAGGGCACACTACTATCGTGAATCAAAAAGGTGGATGTAATACTTACCTTTGGTTGAGTTTGCCTACAATGCTTCTTATCAAAAAAGCATTCAGATGACCCCTTTTCAAGCACTGTATGGTCATGACTATGGAAGTCCCCTAAACTTCTCAAATCCAACCTTGAGGGTTGAAGCTTCAAGGCAGATGTTGGAAGAAATGGGTGACCAAGTAAAGGCAATAAGACAGGACATCCAAGCCACCAAGGATAGACAGAAGGCATACGCGGATTTGAAGCGTAAGATAGAATCTTCGAGGAAGGAGACATGGTCTTCATTCACGTACGACCAAAGAAGAGTTTCCTATCCTTAGGAGATTGCAAGAAGCTAAGTCCGAGGTATTGTGGACCATACAAGATCCTCAAGTGCATAGGACCTAATGCTTATAGATTGCAACTCCCTAAGAATTACCTAAAGGTTTATAATGTATTCCATATCAGCCTACTGAAGAAGTATGTACCTAATCCTAGTCATGTACTTGATGACCAACAACTTGTAATGCCTAGTCAAGGAGTCCTTGAACTACGGCCTAATAGGATCTTAGATGTTAGGGAGAGACAACTCAGATCCAGAACCTTGAGAGACTGCCTCGTCTAGTGGAAAGATTATCCTGAGGAGGATGCCACTTGGATAGATGAAAGCACTCTCAACCATCAATATCCGGAGTTTATCTCGAGATGAGGACATCTCCATTCCTCCAAGGGGGAGAGAATGTAATATTTCTGTTGAAAAATATTACGAGCCTGCATGAGTCTCATGCAATGACAATTTTTGGCATTGAAGTTAGGGATGGTGCAATCTTTAAACGGTACACGATGTATCATGAGTCTCCACTAGCCAAACGAGATTGAGGTTTGAAAGCTCACATATCTACATGTGAACCTCCTCTTGGGAGAAGGTTAAAATGATATTAAGGGGATAAAAATTCAAAAATTTACTACTCCTTCTTTCCCCAACCGAATGCCTTGCTGGAGGAAAGGGAGTATGGTGCAGGTGTATCAGCACCTTAGCTGGACGACGTGGGGGGGATCGGGCCATGCAAGAGGCTGCATGGGGGGGGGGGGGGGGGGGGGGGGGAGCTCCCCCCTCCCTTCAACTATATAAACCCCTTCTAAGGGGTGGAGGGGGGAGAGTGGTAGATTTTGAACGTGGAGGGGAACCGTGACAAAAGGAAGTCGGCACGAAACTGTGGAGGAAGGTATTGAAGCTGCCCTGTAGCAGAAGAAGAAGCTCCTAGAGCTGCCGTGTCGGCGGGATGTCGCCAATCAGAACGCTGTCGTCTGGGCTTAAGAGCCGCCGCTGGAGGACGAGTTGCGCCGCCACTTCCCTCTCCCACTGCACACACCCAGAAGCTTCCAGGAAGCTTCTTGGAAGCTTCTAAGGGGTCTCTCTAAGCCCCCTTTTCCATTACACTCTTACACAATGGTTTTTTAAGCCCCGGGAATTAAACCCTTTCCCCCCCTTGGATTCCCCAAAAACACCCTTAGCCCAGGTTTTTAAGCCCCTTTCCATACCATTTCCACAAAGCCTTTTTAACCCCCCGGTTTCCTTTTAAAGCCTCCCATTGCATTCCCACACAAGCCAAATTAGTAGGTTTTAAACCCTCTTTTCCATTGGTTCTCCTTACGTTCACTCTAACCGCCGGATTTAAAACCATCCTTCCTATTGCAACTCCCACAAGCCTATTTTTCTAACCAGTTAAAAGGTCCTTCCCTTTTGAACCCTCCGAAAGCCCAAATTTCTTTCCCCTCTTAAGCTTCGTAGTGGAAGCCTAAAAGGTCTTTCCACTAGTTCCCTAATACGCCTTTCCAGGGCTTTGAACGAGAGGGAGCTAAAAAGCACTTCCCGCTCGATTTTCCCCGTAATTTCCTTAAACCCCCGGGATTTTTTAAAACAAAGAAGGCCCAAGCTCCGAACCCTAAGGCCTTCTAAAGCCCAATTCTAAAAGACGGTGCTTCGATCAAGGAAGCCATATCAAAAAGGGAGTTTCACGTACGAGGGAGACGGGCCAAGATCATAAGTCTACGGCCAAGGCAAGAAGGTCAAATTCAAATGACCCCTAAAAAGGCACAAGGCACAAGGCACAATTGCAAGAGGATCATTTCCTAACATTTATGTGGACATTTTGCCGAACCCACAAGTCCAGGTTTTCTTCTTATTTCTTGATTTATGTTGAGGTATTACAAACATGCATGGTTAATTCATGGAATTAGGTTGCGCTTATGCTTATCAAAATCCACCTAGTTTGATAAGATGCACTTTTGCGATTGAATTACATTAGCTATTTCAAAGGAAATAACTCAAATGAAGATTGGACAATTGTATTCTTTTAATGGAATGAACGAAGGATGTGTATGCATTTTTAGTAAGTTGCTTCTGTGCATTGAAAAGTAACGAATCTAGAACAACTAATGATTTCATTACAAATTCGGAATTATTGTAGTACACCTTTAATTATGCATGGAAAAATTAAATCACATATCACATTATTAGACGAATCTTTCTTTGTAATGATTCATTAAAAAGTCCTTATCAACCATAGGAATATGCAAAGCTTGGAATGATTCTAGAGTTGCATGAAGTAGGATAACTCTAGCTTTAAATTAGCCTAAATATCATTTAATTGCAGTGTAGTTTAGGAAAGGCTGCATGGTTCGTAGTAACCAAAAACCCTAGAAGCTTAGTGGCATGAATTGTGAAGGCATGTCTTAGTAGGATCAATAGAAGTTAGGTGAATTTTAACATGTGCTTGGTCTTAAAACAAGAAAAGTTAGCGATTGCAAATCTAGAGGAAACGAATTGCATGCTTACATGAATTATGATGTAACGCAACTAGTTTTTCCTTCTTCGATCAAGACAAAATCTTTAGGAATAATTTGTCCTTATCGTAAGATGAGAATCTGGATTACCCAAAATACCTAAAATACAGAGGATTCGCTTAGGAACGGTTAAATCGATACAACATATCCCAAAAGCTAATTAGGGTTTAGCATGTTGAGGACGCGACCTAGTCGCACTTAATGCCAAGTTGAAACTCTCATACCCGAAAAACCTGCCCACATTCAAGGAAGGTAGGGAAAATAGGACATACTTGCAAGAAACGATCTAGGGTTTTCTACCCTAAGGATCGCTCGCTAAGAAAATGAAACTCGGATGGAGTTGGAACCCTAGGACCAACAATGTCGGCCTACTGCAATCAGGAATGGATGGGATATGAAGACTCCCTAACCCTGTTTTCTATCTAATCATGATTCCGTGATTAGAAGACCCTGTTCAATGGGTAAAATAGTCCCATGGATTAGATGCGACACTTGTGCAACAAGTTGCACAGTCGCATGATCTTGTGGCTTGATCATACGAGAATGGCGAATTCCTCCAAATGAGATTGGCAGATTCTTTCACAAGTTTATCTTGCAAGAGGATGAGTAGTTGTCCTGATATAGTACGTTTCTTGGGAAAAGTGACCAAGATAAGGGAATTAGATATTTGCTTGGAAGCAAAGGACCAATCAATAATTTGGAGCAACATATTTTCTGTTAATAGAACTTAAGGTATTGGTTAGGTTGGGTTGATAGGGTACAACCCTAACCCAAGAACATAAGGGTAAACAAACAATCCCTTGGGGATCTTGCCAAGTTGCAACAGATCCCGGATTGAATGCTGGATACATTCAAAGAGAAGGATTCGCTCCTTAGTAGTTGACCAAAATAAGGACCACTGGAAATGATTGTGCTTGTATCAGTTTAAAGAGCATTGTTTGCTTTGTTTGCACAAGGAACTAAAGGATGAAAAGATATCTAATGCTTTAGGTTGAAGGCGTGAAGGGACTGGAAGTTTAGTTAATTCGGACTGTTTGCCTGACCCTAACCAAGGGGGTTTTTAGCCACGCCGGGAAGTGGACCAGACCCGCCGCGTGAGGTCTCTCCGTTGAGCACTGCTTGGAGCAGCAGGACACTTGGGTGCCAGAGGGGCTCTGACTGTAAATCCCTCGCCTTCCGGGCCCTGCACAAGAGGCCAACGTGACTCGGGATTGGATCTCGAGGCCCGCATACTAGTCTACGGGTGGAATCTTGATTAGTAATCCCTGTGGATTGCTGGATATCCTTCGGGCGGATTATGGATAAGCCTATGGGCTAGACTTTATAAATGTATTCTAAGGATAAATATGATAACCTGTTGAAAAGGAACTAATTTGATACTACTTTCGTAAGTCAAGTGCTAAGATTACATGAAGGAACCGGTGCCTAACAGGCTAATTAAGGAAGCTGCTTGGTGCATGTCCAACTAAATGTGGTAGGTAATTAGAAAACTAAAACAACCTAAGAAAAGTGCAGTGGATGTGACCATGGGTCCGTCCTATGGATGGGTGGTCCCGGCTGGCCGAGAACTTTTCTCAATCATAATGGACAGCAAGGAGATCGTTTCAAAGGAAATGAATAGCAAGGGCGCTGACCTAGAGTTTAGGTGATAATAATCCCAGATTTATGCTATTTTAAGGGAACGGAATGGGACTATGCCTTATGGCAAAGAGGTCGAGCCTTGCATTCCTCTTTTTTTCCATTCTCCTTGAACCAAGCACAGCGTGAATCCGCTTCGGCCTTGGTGTTTCTGTGTAAAGTAGTTCGCTTGGGGGTTCAACGCTAGTTGCAAAAAATGACCATTAGGGGAAACCCTGATTCCGGTTGGTCCTAGGTGGGAATAGCCAGAATACTTCCGCTACGTGGCAGACGCGGAAAGTCCTAGATCGCAAACCCTGTGACATTCCATAGGAGTGCCGGGTGGAGCTTTCTAGACCTCCTTTCCGATGGACTGCTAGGGCGTGTCATGAAGGGCAAGGTGGACACATTACAAGTGCGCATCTTATCACTAAAGGTGTGGCATCAATATTTATTTAAGAATCCTTATTTATTAAAGCACTTGATAAACATTTATTATTTTATATGTGCATAGGTACTCAGTTTAAATATTTCAATATTGGACATTGTATTTGGGCATAACCCAACTTTTTGGATGCCCAAACGCTTTATTCTTTATTTGGGCAAAGGCAACAACAAAAGACAGAAGTATGCTAATTGTAAACTAGGCTATTTTTTAGTTTGAAGATTAATAAATTTATAAATACATGCCTTGTGAAGCTCTCACACAAGGCATGGTGAGAGATTACACCCAATTTGTCTTTTTGTTTGCATGTTGTGCAAACCTTTCTTCTTGCTTTATGAGCTTTTGTAGAGTTCTTTGTTCTTGGGGACCTTCTAGCATTCACTACATGCATATATAACATTTGATTCATGCACCATGGATCACCTCATGATTACACCACGGATCAACCCAAAATGGGCACTGCTAGATTCATGGGCCAAAGGTCGAGTGGTGAAAAGGCCAACTACGGGAATAATGTTTCACTTCTAGACAGCTTGTGGGTTAGGTGGAGCTCTGGACACCCCTTGCCAAGTTTGGAATGGATTTGAAGACCCCCGTAGTCCCAACATCTATCCCGCTGGAAGATCCTATTCTAGATAAAGGATGGAAATTGTGGTACCATGTGATTTGAACCAACTACTTTTTCAGGGCATAAGGGACATATAATTTTCTTTTGTATGGGTAAGAGAGGTAAATATTAACTTGAAGATAAGTTAATGAACTTTTTTGTCAAAAGGACTGCTTGCTTTAACAAACAAGAAAAGAAAAAAAAATACTATTACTACCACTACTAGAACAACAACAAAAAATAAGAAAACTAGACAACAATAAACAAGAAAACAAAAAAAACCATTACTACAACAACAACAACAACAACAAACAAGAAAACCACTACTACTACTACAACCACGACTACGGCGACTATCATACGACCATGACCACAACTAGAACTACGACTACAACCACGACCACAACCATGACCACGACTATGACATGACTACGAATATGACCACAACCACGAAGACGACCACGACAATGACTATGACTACGACTACGACTGCGACTACGACCACGACCACGACCACGACCACGACAATGACCACGACCATGACTACCACTACCACTACCACTATAATAGACAAGAAAAGAAGGAAAAACAATGAGAACAACAAGTACTACTACTATTACTATTAGAATAACAATAAACAAGAAAACAAGAAAAAAATACTACTACTACAAAAAATAAGAAAACTAAACAACAATAAACAAGAAAAGAAAAATAACAACAACAACAACAACAACAAACAAGAAAACAACAACCTCTCCCTCCTTCTCTCTCTCCCTTCCTCTCCCTCTCCCTCTCTTTCTCTCTTTCCCTATTATGTTTAATGTTTTCTTCCTCTCTCTATAACGTGTCCACCTGTTGTCTCCACGACATGTCTTAGCAATCCATCCGAAAGGATGTTTAGAAAGCTCCACCTGGCACTCCCATGGAATGTTACGAGGTTTGTGATCTAGGACTTTTCGTATCTAACACGTAGCGGAAGTATTCTGGCCGTTCCCACTTAGGACCGACCTGAAGTAGGATTTTCCCTATTGGTAATTTCCTAAACGGCAATTAGCGTCGAAGCCGAGCGAACTACTTTACGCAAAAACCCAGATCCGAAGCGGATTCACGCTGCATGTAGTTCAAGGAGACTCGAAAACGAGAGGGATGCAAGGCTCAACCTCTCTGCCATAAGGCATAGTCCCATTCTGTTTCCCTAAAACAGCGTAAATCGGGATTACTATAACTTAAACTTCTAGGTCAGCGCCCTTGCTGTTTGTGTCCTTTGAACAATCTTCTTGCTGCCCATCATGATTGAGAAAAGTTCCTGGCCAACCGGGACCACCGGCCATCCACCACACTTTCCTCAGATTGTTTTAGTTATTTAATTACCTACCACATTTAGTTGGACATGCATCAATCAACTTCATTAATTAGCCCGTTAGGCACTGGTTCCTTCACGTAATCATAGCACTTGACATAGAAAAACAATGTCAAACAAGTTCCTTTTCAATAGCTTATCATATTTATCTTTGGAATACATTTATAAAATCTAGCCCGTAGGCTTATCCATAATCTGCACGAAGGCTATCCAGCAATCCACATGGATTACTAATCCAAGATTCAGCCCCAGTAGACTAGTATGCGGGCCTCAAGATCTAATCCCGAGTCACGTTGGCCTCTTGTGCAGGGCCCGGAAGGCAAGGGATTTACGGCCAAAGCCCCCTCTCACACCGAAGCGTCCTCCTGCTCCAAGCAGTGCTCTCAACGGAGAGACCTCTCGTGGTGAGTTCGGTCCACCTTCCCAGCGCTGTTAACAACCCCCTTGGTTAGGGTTAGGCAAGCAGTCGGGGGTAACTAAAGCTGCCTCTCTTCAAGCCTTCAACCTGAAGCATTAGATATCTTTTCATCCTTTAATTCTTTGAGCAAACAAAGCAAAATAGTGCTCTTAAAACTGTTACAAGCACAATCATTTCCATTGGTCGTTATTTTTTGCCAACTGCTAAGGAGCGAATCCTTCTTTTCAAATGCATCTAGCACTCGATCTGGGATCAATTGCGACTTGGCAAGATCCCAAAGGGTTTGTTTATTAACCTTTATATCTTTGGGTTAGAGCCGTACCCTATTAACCCAACTTAACCAATATCTTAAGTCCTATTTAGCAGTAAATTATATGTTATTCCAATTTATTGATTGGTCCATTGCTTCCAAGCGAATATCTAATCCCCGTATCTTGGTCACTTTACCCAAGAAAGGTATTATATCAGGACGATTACTCATCTTCTTGCAAGATAACTTGCGTAAGAATTTGCCAATCTCATTCCGAGGAATTGGTCATTCCCTTGTGATCAAATCACAAGATCATGTGAATCTGCAATTTGTTGCACAAGTGTCGCATCAAATCTATGGGACTATTTGCCCATCAAATGGAGTCTTATAATCATGAAATCATGATTAGATAAAACAATCCATTCCTGATTGCATTAGGCCAACATTGTCGGTCCTAGGGTTCCAAGTTCAAACCGAGTTTTATCTTTTTAGTGAGAGATCCTTGGGGTAAAAACCCTAGATCATTTCTCGCAAGTACGTCCTATTGTCCCTACATTCCGTGAATGTGGGCAAGTCTTTAGGGTATAGGAGTATCAGCTTTGGCAATAAGAGCGACTAGGTCACGTCCTCAACGTGTTAAATCCTAGTTAGCTCTTTGGGATATGTTGCATTGAATTAACCCTTCCTAAACGAGTCCCTCACAGTTTTTAGGTGTTTAGGTTTAAACCAATTTAACTTGTCTATTCT
This sequence comes from Lygodium microphyllum, assembly GCF_053477565.2. Taxonomy (NCBI): domain Eukaryota; kingdom Viridiplantae; phylum Streptophyta; class Polypodiopsida; order Schizaeales; family Lygodiaceae; genus Lygodium; species Lygodium microphyllum. The sequence continues at coordinate 50,126,373 of NC_141162.1, forward strand.
TGAAGATAATTACGCTATCATTTGCATAACCACATGATTCATTGCCTACATATAAGTTGATTTACAAACCCTAACTTTTCGGGTTAAGATCAAAGCATAGGTTAAGTTATAGCATAATTCCAATTGATCATCCTATAACATGCGAACAAGGTGCATGCTACTAAGCTTTAAGATTTTATGTTTAAATATGCAGTCTTTTTCTACTTTCATTTTTGAATGAATATGTCGTATGCTGAACTTACACAACCTTTCATTGATTTGAGTTTTTAGGCCACTTGCCTAGAGTTAAATCTTCTTCATGTAGCCCTAGCAATTTCCTACGGTTGCTAGGAATCATTTCGAAAAAGATGTTAATGCAATATGCAGTTTATTCCTTCCATGCTTAATCGAAGTGTACTATCATAATTCTGTTTTGTAAAAATGGACATTAATTAATCTAATTTCATTTCTTTGCAATGCATAAAAACCACTTGCTAGAAATGCATAGAAATCTTATGCTCACTTTATTTTTTTCGTTTTATTGAAAAATACTAATGACCGTATACCTCAATTTTGATCTATTAGTCAAAGTATTTTCAATCAAAAAAACATGCATCCTTATTCCTCAAATGATCCATGCAGAATTGTAATATTACGACGTTAATCAAATTTAAGAAGAAGAACCTGGACTTGTGGTGAAATGTCCACATGGATGTTAGGAGACGATCCTCCTGCAGTTGCGCCTTGTGCTTTCTTAGGAGCCATCGCGAATGCGGCCTTTTCGTCTTGGATGCAGATTTATGATCTTGGCCTTCTCCTTTGCACGTGAAAGTTCCTTTGTGATTCGGCCTCCTTGATTAATTTCTCCATCTTTTGGAATCGGATTTAGAAGGCTTTATAGGTTTTCTCCTGAAACTCGGACTAGTGGAACCTTGTGGAGAACCCAAAGGGGGGAAGAAGGCCTTAACTCCCGAGTTAAACGAGCTTTTAAAGGGCCTTGGGTGAAATGGAAAAGGGGGGAAAGAGGGTGTCTTGTGAAGGCCAATAGAAAGGGGGTTCTAAGGTACCTCGAGGTTTAAAATGAACCTTTGAGTAAGAACGTGAGGGGGGGAAAAAGAAAGGCTTAATGGGCTTCTTCTTTTTTTAAAAACTTGGAGGGGATCCACGGAAAAGGGGGGGTTTTTTGGATCCCGAGGGGTGGAGTTATGAAACCCACATGAAAATGGGTTATGAGGAGGCCCACAAGAAGGGGGGCTTCCAAGGAGGCTCTAGAAGCTTCCTAAGAAGCTTCTAAAGCTTCTGGAAGTACCGTGGAATCCCATTGGAAGAGAGAAGGCAACTGTGGCAATGGCGTAGCAGCTCACAACCCTTTGGCTCCCCATCTCACGGCCTGACACAGTCGACAATCAGAGGCGGCGCTCTCCTGGCTACGGCGGCTTTATGCAGCACCTCCTCTCTCTTCACAACCATACTCTCCTTCACAGCTGCTATACTACTACTCTCCAGCCAACAGCGTCACCACCCCTCTAGCTCTCCCATGGCAGAGGCTTATATAGGTGAGGGGAGGGGATCCTCCCTCCCCCACGTGGCTCAATGCATGGGATTTACCCCCCTTTGGCATCCAGCAAGGATGCTCAATCATCCTTGCTATATCCCTCTCCTCCAGCACGACTGTCGGCTGGGGGAGAGAGGGATAATTCAAAAGATTTTGTCTTATTTCTAAAAAAATTATCATTTTGGCCTCCTAAGAGGCAGTTCGTATGAAGAGCACGCGTTTTCAATAATCCATAGTTCTAAGTCTCAATTTGGCCCATGGAGACTGTGTGAGTATCATGGGATTTAGAAATATTATCGCGGAAATATTACACTCACTCCCCCTTGGAGGAATCGAGATGTCCTCATCTCGAGATAAAGTGGGGATATTGATGGTTGAGAGTGCTTTCATCTATCCATTATAATGAAAAAATACAATTTATACATACCTCACAAGCTCTCCCATCTTGTAAATGATATCACGTACATCTTTGGATACACAATGGGATAGCCTTTTAAATCCATTCCCTACTTCGAGGAGGCAGCCTTTAAGGCCTTCTAAAGCTCGGCTTCAAAAGACGGTGAGATTGATCAAGGAAGCGGAATCATAAAGGGAGTTTTGCGTGCGAAGGAGACTGCCAAGATCATAAATGTGCATCCAAGGCGAAAAGGCCAAATTCCCGATGGCTCTTAAGAAGGCACAAGGCGCAACCGCAGGAGGATCATCTCCTAACATCCATGTGGATATTTCACCACAAGTCTAGGTTTTCTTCCTAGTTTTGCTTTACGTCGTAATAATTCAATTGTGCATGATTCATTTACGAAAATTAGAATGCACTTTTTTGATTGAAATACCTTGGCTAAATTAAAGGAAATAACTTCGATCAGAGAATCAGTCATTTGTATTAAACGAATGAAAAAGAAAAGCATAAGATCTCTATGCATTCCTAGCAAGTGGTTTTTTTTGCATTGCAAAGTAACAAACTTAGATTAACTAATGACCATTTTTTTAAAGTCGAAATTATTGTTGTACACTTCGATTATGTATGGAAAGAATAAATCACATGTCGCATTATTAGGCATATTTTCTTCAAAAGGATTCATTAAAAGAAGGGTTTTAATAATCCGTAGGAATTTGCAAGGCATGGAAATGGTTCTTAGCTGCATGAAGTAGATTAAACCCTAGTCAATTGGCTTAGTTCTCAATCAACTACATAAATAGTTACGAGAGGTTGTGTAATGCTCATTCAGTGTATGAATATCTCATTTAGAAAAGAAGTTAGAAAAAGCTGCATGGTTCACATAAAACCTTAAAGTTTAGTAGCATGAATCTTGAATGCATGTTCTAGAAGAATCAATAGAAGTTATACCGTAACTTAGAATATGCTTTGATTTTAACCAAAAAAGTTAGGGATTGTAAATCTAATCATTCATAGCCAATGAATCGTGTACTTACGAAAATGGAATCATAATGGTTTTACCCTATACACCTAAAAGGACTTGCTTAGGAATGGCTAAGTCGATGCAACTTATCCCAAGTGCTAATGGAATCATAATGGTTTTACCCTATACACCTAAAAGGACTTGCTTAGGAATGGCTAAATCTATGCAACTTATCCCAAGTGCTAACCTAGATTTAGCACGTTGAGGACGTGACCTAATCACTCTCATTGCTAAAACCGAAACTCTTATACCCTAAAAACTTGCCCACATTCATGGAATGTAGGGACATTAGGACATACTTGCGAGAAACGATCTAGGGTTTTTACCCTAAGGATCGCTCGCTAAAAGGATGAAACTTGATTTTAATTTGGGACCTTAGGACTAACAATGTTGGCCTAGTGCAATCGGGAACAGATTGTTATGAAGACACCCTAACCCTATTTCCTATCTAATCATAATTTCGTGATTAGAAGACCCCATTCGATGGGTACAATACTCCCATAGTTTTGATGCGATACCTTTGCAACATGTTGCAGTGTCGCATGATCTTGTGAGTTGATCACAAGGCAATGGCCAATTCCTCGGTATGAGATTGGCAGATTCTTACGCAAGTTTATCTTGCAACAGGATGAATAATCGTCCTGATATAGTACCTTTCTTGGGTAAAGTAACCAAAATACGAGGACTAGATATTTGCTTGGAAGCAAAAGACCAATCAGTAAATTGGAATAACATACATACTGCTAATAGTACTTAAGGTATTGGTTAAGTTGGGTTAATAGGGTACGGCCCTAACCCAAGGATATAAGGGTTAACAAACAAACCCTTGGGAATCTTGCCAAGTTGCAATTGACCCCAGATTGAATGTTGAATGCATTCGGAAAGAAGGATTCACTCCTTAGCAGTTTGCCAAAAATAACAACCACTGGAAATGATTGTGCTTGTAACAGTTTAAAGAGCACTGTTTTGCTTTGTTTGCTCAAAGAATCAAAGGATGAAAAGATATCTAATGCTTCAGATTGAAGGCCTAAAGGGATAGGCAGCTTCAGTTACCCCCGACTGCTTGCCTGACCCTAACCAAGGGGGTTGTTATCCACACCAAGAAGGTGGACTGAACCCACCGCAAGAGGTCTCTCCATTGAGCGTTACTTGGAGCAAGAGGACGCTTGGGTGCCAGAGGGGGCTCTGACCGTAAATCCCTCGCCTTCCAAGCCCTGCACAAGAGGCCAACGTGACTCGGGATTGGATCTCGAGGCCCGCATACTAGTCTACGGGCGTAATCTTGGATTAGTAATCCCTGTGGATTGCTGGATAGCCTTCGGGCGGATTATGGATAAGCCTATGGGCTGGACTTTATAAATGTATTCCAAAGATATTTATGATAAGCTGTTGAAAAGGAACTTGTTTGACATTGCTTTTCTATGTCAAGTGCTATCATTACGTAAAGGAACCAGTGCCTAATGGACTAATTAAGGAAGCTGTTTGATGCATGTCCAACTAAATGTTGTAGGTAATTAGATAACTAAAACAACCTGAGGAAAGTGCGGTGGATGTGGCCATGGGTCCGTCCTATGGATGGGTAGTCTCGGTTGGCCGAGAACTTTTCTCAATCATGATGGATAGCAAGAAGATTGTTTTCAAAGGACACGAATAGCAAGGGTGTTGACCTAGAGTCTAAGTTATAATAATCCCGATTTACGCTATTTTAGGGGAACGAAATGGGACTATGCCTTATGGCAGAGAGGTTGAGCCTTGCATCCCTCTCATTTCCCATTCTCCTTGAACCAAGTGCAGCGTGAATCCGCTTTGACCCAGGCGTTTCTGCGTAAAGTAGTTCGCTTGGGGTTTGACGCTAGTTGCCGTTTAGGAAATGACCATTAGGGAAAAACCCTGATTTAGGTCGGTCCAAAGTGGAAACAGCTAGAATACTTCCGCTACGTGGCAGACGCGAAAAGTCCTAGATTGCAAACCCTGTGACATTCCATGGGAGTGCCAGGCGGAGCTTTCTAGACATCCTTTCTGATGGACTGCTAAGACGTGTCCTAAATATTACAGGCAAACACATTACAGATACGTATCATTGCTCATCTTAGATACATATATGTCCAAGTATGAAGGGAGCTTTTAGGGAAAAAGTACTTGCAATTGCAAATATATCAAAGCAATGGAGGGAAAAATTTTAGCTCAGAGACAAAAGAAGGTTGATTCTCACCGTGTAACAAAGGCATTGGTACATGTATTCATGCAAAAACAAATACATACTACACCCACCATAACTGTTGAACGAAACATTGCAAATAGTAAGTCTTTGTAGCACATTGAGAATGAGCAATTTTATTATGTATATGTACCTAATTGTCTCATGTTTTTAGAAATATACTCTTTGAATTGTTGTGAGTGGAAAATATCAAGAATTTCAAAGTTTCTTTTAGGTGTTACAACCTCTAAATTGGTAGACTGCTCTTTGAAGGGCATACAACCAAGTAGCTCGCAATAGAAAATCTTGTATTTTTCTATGACTCCAAGTATATGTTGCCCAAGGAGGGTTGAGAAGATGGAATCCTTAAGTCTATACACATCCCAAATTTTAATAGCATAGAATGGCCATTTAGTAGCAAAATTTTGCATATATATATATATATATATATATATATATAGCACAAAAATTTTAGTAGATATATTAAACTTTATGAAGCCAAGCAATGATTGAGAGAATGTGTATTACTACAAGATAAGGCCTCATCCCGACGTTCAAAGCTACGAAAATATTCATTAAAAAAGTTATCCCTGTCGTGGCTAAACGTGTCAACATTAGTGTCTCCACAAAACCATTGGTATTTGTGTCTCTATTAGCATCACAATTTTTGTCTGTTTTGCGATGCAAATAGCAACAATTTGCGATGCATATTGCAACACCAATAACAACGCATGTAGTAAATTTGTGATGCTAATAGCGATGGTTACAGAGAAAAAAATTTGTGGTAGGGAAATATAGCACTATGTGCTATATTTATATTCTACAAATGGATTATATGTTAAATGTGAAATGGTTATTAAGAAAAGTACAAAACGTACTTGAACCAATAAGACTGATACATAAAATAAGTACAAAACCGTTGATGAAAACTCATGGAATTATGGTAAGATATAAAGGATGATAACAACATATTACATTGAAGATACTTGCATAAATCACAGGACCAAAAAAGAAGAGAACATAAACATAAAGGATTACATAAACATAAAGAATGAATAAAGCAGCATGTCATGGATGACATCGATATCCATCACTACATGTTGTCGCTGCACTAGTCCTCAAGTTTTGAGATCTTAAGCTTTTTATAAAGCTTATTAATCTTGATAATCCCAAACTTAGTCAACTCTTCTCTATCAATAAGACTAGTTTGCAAAGGAGCTTGGAAGGTGGTCCTCTACTTCCAGAGAGTGGTCCTTCGCAATCTGACAGCACATCAGGGGGTCTTTCACCCCCTAGAACACGCTCGTATTGACACTTTCTGTCTATAGAACATGTTTGTTCTAGGAGCTTCGCCTTTGCGTGAGATGATAAGTGATTGGAAGCTCTTCATCTTAGCTTGCTTTGGTACCACTAGTGCACAAATCAAATGCTGGATGCGCACGTAGTGAGCACTGGAAGGTTCCTAAAAACAAAGAACTCTTCATTAACATCATAAAAGAAAGAAGAGAGTTCACAGAACATGAAGCAAAAAAATAAATTGGAAACAATCTTCCCACATGCCTTGTGTGAGCACTCCACAAGGCATATATTTACCTTTTTTTTCATCTCCAAGCTAAAAAATAGGCCAATTTACAATTAACATGCTTTGGCTTTTGTGTTTGATTTTTCTAAATAAAGAATAAAGTGATTGGGCGACCCAAAAGTTAAACTGTGTCCAAATAAAATGTTCAATAATGAAATATTTAAACTAAGCACCTATGGATATACAAAATAATAAATATTTGTTAAGCGCTTCAATAAATAAGCGCGCCTAAATAAATATTAGCACCACATCTTTAATGATAAAGTGCGTGCCCATAAAAAATAATAAATTTTTCTACTTAATTTGAATACATACCATCGCTCGATACTTCCCAATGCCACCACTACTTGTCTACTCTATACATTAACTAAAGCATTCACAATTTTTAGAAAATAATAAAATTAAACTCACAAAAATGAATATCTAGCAATCTTCAGCTACAAAAAAAATAAATAGGTTGAAACTCTATCATCCTAACCTTAATTTAATATGAGTGCACTCTAAACTCATAAACATCCATTAATTTAAATATGTATTTTGCGGAATCACCCATTGTCGAATCACCCACGTGCACATTAAATTAATCTGACACCCGAAAAGAACAAGCATCTGCATCAACTTCTGGCACAAGGAATCTACCTTGTATACGAGCCTCGGCAAATAAATATAGTTTTACAGAATCCATTGCAAAACCTCACTGAATCCACTGTGGTCTCATAGAATCGAGTATGGTCTCACGGAATCCATTGTGGAATATGCCTCCCAGCATTACGTGAAGTAGAGTTCACAAAGTTTATAACACAATGGTTAATTATTGGAAACATATGATCTATGTTCTTCAAACTCAAAATGTCCAAGAAGATATATTTTTCATAGATTTTTGGCCAAGAACACAAAGCGATGTAACCAATATAAATGTAGATAATGTAGATGACTTTATTGGATTGCAAGGGTTGAATGATCACTATTGTGGTCCTCTCAGCAAATGACACAAACATGCATTTGAACTAATGTTTGATGTTAAGAAATATGACTTGGTATTGCACAAAGTGAGGTGGATACAAATAGAAACTCCAAAGCCTTCAACAAGGTACTTATACAATATTGGGCACTAGTTTGTAGTCATCAAAATGCCACAGATGTAGAGGTGTATCCTAATTGTCGGGAAAAATATTGGATGTGCAAGGAAAAAGATATTGAACTACCAGAAACAATAGATAGCATTATCTTATCTTGGATGGAGAAAAGTACAAAATCTCCCAAAATTTTAAAATCCCCCCAAAGGTTGTATTGTAGGCCAAGCAAAGTCTACAAGAATCCACAGACTAAAGATTTTTCTTGAAGAAAATTTTAGGACATTAAAACTAAGGTGCTTATTAATATAACTTTTTTAGTTTTTTTCAATCTCTTGGAAACAACCATAATAAGCAATACTATATTCCGTTGCACCAAGCTCCAAATTAATGAAGTTTCCAAAATTCACGAAATCCATTTTTATTTGGAATTTCCATATTGATGGGAAATCCCCAAATTCCCAAATATGGAGTTACAAGCTCGACTTGTAGCTAAGAATGAAGCAAAGCTTGGAATCAATCAAACACCATGCACTATCACAACCAAATTAGATCAAAGTAGAAATCAAGCAGACTTCAACAATGGAGTCATTAGCTATGACTTTGAACCCAAAGAGGTGAATCCTTATGACCTTAGACAAAATGAGTCAGAAGAGGAAGGATCAAAGAATTTGATAATATGAGAGAGTGCTTGTTGCATCATGGTCTAACCAAGGTGATTTAGTACCATGAAAGTGACCTTGTTAGATGAGCCTTAGAGAATCTTCCAAATCACTCTTGATGTGAACATATTTGGACTATGAAAACCATTAGAAACATACTCAATCACTACAAGGATATAGGAGAATAGCGACGACCATTTTCAACATATATTTGTGGAATCGCTATTTTTGTCGCAAATGCAACGCAATTAGTGACGGTACTGAGATGAAAAGAAGCGGGCCGAAACGAGAGTGCTGCATTTTGCGTGAAAGAGCGAAAGAGCTACATCGTGTATTTGAGAGGGAGAGGGAGAGGGAGACAAAGAGACAAAGAGGGAGAAGGAGAGCTTCTCACCGCTGCCACTGCCATTTGCGAAGAAGAGGAGGAATCACAACCAAATTAGATCAAAGTAGAAATCAAGCAGACTTTAGCAATGGAGTCATTGGCTATGACTTTGAACCCAAAGAGGTGAATCCTTATGACCTTAGACAAAATGAGTCAGAAGAGGAAGGATCAAAGAATTTGATAATATGAGAGAGTGCTTGTTGCATCATGGTCTAACCAAGGTGATTTAGTACCATGAAAGTGACCTTGTTAGATGAGCGTTAGAGAATCTTCCAAATTACTCTTGATGTGAACATATTTGGACTATGAAAACCATTAGAAACATACTCAATCACTACAAGGATATAGGAGAATAGCGACGACCATTTTTGACATATATTTGTGGCATCGCTATTTTTGTCGCAAATGCAACGCAATTAGTGACGGTACTGAGATGAAAAGAAGCGGGCCGAAACGAGAGTGCTGCATTTTGCGTGAAAGAGCGAAAGAGCTACATCGTGTATTTGAGAGGGAGAGGGAGAGGGAGAGAAAGAGAGAAAGAGGGAGAAGGAGAGCTTCTCACCGCTGCCGCCACCATTTGCGAAGAAGAGGAGGAAGTGTATGAAGGGCAAAGAGGAGCCCCCGTCATGAAGAGAAGCCACCGAATCCATCCTTGAACCTTTGCAGCGAGTGCATTGCTCCCTCTTGGTTTATTTTTATTTTTTCTCCTTTTATTTTGCTTGTTTTTGTTAAAAATGATGTGTACTGAGAGAGAAAGAGAGAAAATGAGAGAGGGAGAGGAAGAGAGAAAAAGAAAGAAGGAACGAGAGAGAGAGGGAATAAACATGAAACATAATAAAGAAAGAGAGAAAGAGAGAGAGAGAGGGAGAGAGAAGAAAGAACGTATAAGAAACAAAGAGAGTGTAAGATCTTTTTCTTTAATTTCTTACTTTCTTGTTAGTAGTAGTAGTAGTAGTAGTAGTAGCTCCTTAATTTCTTACTTTCTTATTTGTGGTGGTGGTGGTGGTGGTGGTGGTGGTAGTGGTGGTGGTGGTGGTGATGGTAGTGGTAGTTCTTTAATTTTTTCTTTTCTTGTTTTTTTTTTGTAGTAGTAGTTATTTAATTTTTTCTTTTATTTTTTTGTTGTTGTGGTGGTGGTGGTGGTGGTGGTAGTAGTAGTAGTTCTTTAATTCCTTCTTTTCTTGTTTTCTGTTGTGGTGGTGGTGGTGGTGGTAGTAGTAGTAGTAGCAGTTATTTAATTTCTTATTTTCTTGTTTTTTTTTCTGTAGTACTAGTAGTACTTTAATTCCTTTTGTTCTTGTTATTTGTTATTGTTGTAGTAGTGGTGTTGGTGGTGCTGGTGGCGGTGCTGGTAGTGGTGGTGGTGGTGGTGGTGGTGGTGGTGGTAGTAGTAGTAGTAGTAGTAGTTCTTTAATTTCTTCTTTTCTTATCTTTTGTGATAGTAGTAGTAGTAGCAGTAGTCGAAGAGAGAGAGAGAGAGAGACAGAGAGAGAGAGAGAGAGAGAGAGATACATGTTTTGTTAAGGGTGCACCTTGGGTTTGTTCAACGCTTCAAGAATGCGAGTAGTAGTAGTAGTAGTAGTAGTAGTGGTGGTGGTGATGGTGGTGGTGGTAGTAGTAGAGAGAGAGAGAGAGATTTTGTTAAAGGTGCACCTTTGGTGTGTTCAAGAAGGTGAGTACTAGTAGTAGCACTAGTCCAGTAGTGCAGTACCATGGGATAGGAAACACTCCGACATAGGGTAGCTACTCCCTCATCTCCATGCATAGCATATTAGACTTCACATATTGTAGGCTTGAGTCTATAGGCAGGTGGAGACTTTATATACATTAATTTTGTTGAGTTACAAGAGAAGAAATCCCTTCTTAAACAATTTAAGAAAAGAAAAAAGAATGATAACAAAAACAAATTGTTTGTCATAATGTAGACCAAATAGAAAACGATGAAGGCCTGATGTTCAAGATTGTGAGGCGTATCTTAATCAATGTGTCCCGTGTCCTTGCTCTCAATGTAAGTTGGTAATTATACGAAAACGTCGATTGTCTATGGAACACGTACAACGCTTCAGCGAGTTTCAATTAGAGATTATTGATCACGTAATCTCAAATTTTGAGAAAATAGTAAGAAAAGTGTATATCAATCATGCATTGTACTCGCAAACTAATTGAATATCACTTATAAAAACATTGGATGTGGCCATAAAGTTTATTACAGGGAGGTGATATCTCATCCCAAGGAGGAGTGCACCCTTTGCACTCAATTAGAAGAGTTCATGGGTGTGCGATGAATGGTGTGCCTAAGCCAATCCACCACTTGGAAGGTACTACCCAATCTATATTGTCAATACCAAAGAAGACATGTAGCCTTCTAGAATTTTCTACAATCTTAGAGCTTGAGATGGAGGCAATGATAAATGCATTGATGCCCATGGATGTCGAGACATCTGATCTGATTAGAGAGGAAGTATCCATACAATTATATGATGGGTGTCGAGTATCTCGCCTGAAGACACTGTTTGCACTCCTAAGTGTGCAAGCACAAAAATATGAGTGGAGCAATGTGAGTGTGAATGAGTTATTCAGGTACCTTCTACATATGCTTGGTTGATTTCTTTTCGGCACTATAATTTAAAAAAATTGTGCTTTTTCAAGGTGTTTTATGATTTTTTTCAGGTTACTAAAGTATCATCTATTACCACTTGCAAATATCATGCCTGAGTCTCATGATGATACGCGACATGTTTCACGAAAGCTTGGCATGGACTACAACAACATCAATGCATGTATCAATGATTGCGTATTGTTTTGAGGAGAATATGAGACATGTCCAAAGTGTGGTACTCATAGATGTCAATAGGACTTGCAAGGGAAAATCATCTCTCGAAAAGTTCTTAAACACTTTTTGCTTATCCCCTGTATACATCACATGTTTCATACGTCCAGCCTGGCGAGCTTGACAATGTGGCATGCACAAAATAGATCCATAGATGGAGTCCAACGAATATCAACAAATTCATGCACATGGAGCCACATTAACTCTACCTTTCCAAGCTTTGCCTGAGAGCTAAGAAATCTTCACTCGCTCTTCCTATGGATGGCATGAACCCATTGAGTCTGTGCTCAACTTCTTACAATGTGTGCATAGCTTGTAGTCCTTGTAAACTACAACATACTTCCATGGCTTTCTACGAGGAAAGGACACCTCATCCTTAGCTTGCTCATTCCCTGCTACTACAAAGTCAAGAATATGGACATATATCTTCATCCATTAGTCGATGAGCTTAAGATTTTGTGGGAGGAGGGGTCGTGGTGGAAGATATTGTGGGAGGAGGGGCTCAGGTAAGTAGGCTTCGATTCTCGTTGGTAATATCTATCATAGCTTGTTCAAGTTTGTATTCAATGGATAAAGGTACTAGGACATGTCTGGTTACCTCAGGTTATCAGGCATGTTCATTATGTGGCCATAGTAAGACTCGTGAAGGTAACGAACCATGAAGAAGATGGTACATCAAGGATACATCACTTTCTTATTGAAGGGTCATGAGCTCAGGGAAGGTTTTCTTGGATGACCTCCAGCATGAATAAAAGCCCAAAGCTGATACGAGCAAAAAATGGTCCACATGGAGTCATATCCAAACGCAATGCGATGGTTCTCAGTTTTCTACTAGCTGTCGTATTGGACCCACCTATAGATTAACCACTTGTTGGATCTCATGCATAGTTTCAAGAATGTGAGAAGCTTACTATGGGACCACATCACAGTAAAGAGAGACATGCAGGGGCATGAATTGATTTAAAAGATGTAGGCAAGATAGAGGCGCTTTGGATGTAGTTGAGTGCTAATGGTTGCTTGTAGCTACCTTGTGCTCCTTGGGTTTTGTCCACTAAAGAAGAGTGCCTTGTGAAGCAAATTATCAAGATTATCTGCACTCACATGGGTACGATGCATTCTATCAAGTCCACATTTTCTAAAGAAGACCAATTATCAAAGCTAAAATCCCATGATTGGCATAGGATATGTCATGTTTGTACTACGAGTGGATTGTAAGTGGCCTATGTATTATACTATTTGGAGTGTAGTTGTTTTTTGTAATGCTTCTTCATTTGTGGCAATTTGTACTACTGATCGCAATTGCAAGAGGCCTTACTCCAGAAATATATGGGAGGATTTACAAGTTGTCAAATTTAGCACAATGGATCTCACAGAAGGAGATTAAGATATCCTCTATTGAATGTGTAGGGTGAGGAGAAGTGGAGATGGTATATCTCTTTGAGAAGTATCTGCCCACCAACATGCTCAAGATGGATGTTCTTCTTCGAACGCTTCATGAAAACCTTAAAAGGCTTTGTGTAACAACGAGCTCGGTCAAAGGTTGGTTGGTGTCTTAGGCGTTAGTGCATATTTCACAATGGCTACCAACGGTGGATTCAGGCAACAATATGCTATGGTCATTGAAGGATGATGATAGATTGACCGTAGATGTGGTGGTTGGAAATGGGGTGGAAAAAAGAATGGATGCTACAATGGAGGAGAAAGTGAATCATTTTTGTATGTTGTACCATGCCTCCATGGAGACATGGCTCACTAGGTACGAGCAAGCCAGGAAACATCGAAAAGAAGCGCAATCTGAATTTTGACATAGTATGTGCCATCAGTCGATTCGATATCCCAAGGGCATGAAGGAGATGTGTTCCACAACAAATTGTGGTATTATGGCGAAGTTCGAGCAAGAGAGCCGACAACGAGCAATGGATCCAAATATCGTTATAGATGAGATGGAGTATTTTGGGAACTTGCAAAGTATTATCATGGTGGATTACTGTAGATTCTCCATGATCCTATTTAATGTGTAGTGGTTCAAAGTGGTACTTGAAGGAGTTGGGGCAACAGTTTGATGATGTCCATCCTAATTTCTCCAAATAGATTCCAATAAAAGATTGACATGTTTATATTGTCGGCCCATTGTGAATAGGTGCATGAACTCATGTTTTTTTTAATTTTTATTACGACACAGTACATGTCACAAAAGTATCTCTTGCACGTGATTTTCTATCCAAAACCCCAACAACCTCAATGGTGCTATGTTGTACCTTCAACTCCCTAAAGTGTGAGAGTATATGATCAAAGCAATGTTTCCAACGTAGATGAGACTAATATGCAAATAGAGGGGTCGATATTAGAAGGCGTGGCAACCGTCGAAAGCTTGGAGTATGTAGAGGAGCCAGACATTGGGTAATAATGATGGAAATACAGGAGTCCAAGAATTCTTTGAGGAAGAGGTTAACTTATCCTTTTGTGGTGACCTATCTATCGACCTTCCAGTGTATGTAGAGTTGTGTCAAGAGATTGACATGGGACCATAGGGTGTGTCATACTCAATTCATTGACGAATTATTTATAAGGGTACATAAGATATGTGTTTTAAGTAATATAAATTTTTAAAAATTTAGATTACCGTGCTTTTCTTGATTTAATTGATTATTCTAACATCAATTTTTGTATATGTAGATGACATTTATGGATATTTGGATCTGCACAATGGGTCGAGGGATGAGTGATGAGGAGCTACAGGAGATCCTCACACGTATGTCTCTAGATCAGATGGCTGGATTTAGAGATATAGCAGACTAGCAACTATCTTGGACACCATCAAGCCCTTCTACTAGATCTACTTCGCTACGCTCTTATGTTTCAGTTTTCAGTAGACAAGGTCGATACTCTAGACTTAAACCGGACGCAGGGAGTTTTGTGGGGGATGCTACGGAGACGTGAATGTAGTGAACCCATGGTCGGCTTGGGATACAGGTGCTACTCCTCACTTTGTGTAATATTTCCGCAATGAAATATTAATCAGCCCTAGACCATGCACACCCTCTGCAAAAATCAGTTAAAATAATCTCCTCGCAACAAAAGACCCTTGGCTAAGTGCTTATCCCATGTGCCTCAAAAAACACCAGTCCACGTCGTGTATGGAAGACTGTGGCTAAAGACTCCAAGCCCACGCGGGAACACCCTTCACGGGAAAGAAAAGGGGATAATGGTTAAAATTGTGGAAAATTCTTTTATTATTAACCCTCTCCCCTTTAGCCGTTGCATGGCGGAGGAGAGGGAGTGTGAGAGGAGTGGATGTGGAGTAGAAGAGCACGGGGGGAGGAGGAAGCATGCAACCAGCCATGTGTATGGCTATCCCCCCCCCCCTCTTCCACACTATAAGAACACCCCTCCCCAAGCTTGAGGTGGGGGGGAGGAGATCGTGGAAGTGCTTCACTGCTCGTCCGCCATGCTGCCACGCCACCAAGAGCTGTCGTGCTGACGCCACACTGCTGCCGCCATCGGCCTCTCCATCGCCATCATCATCATAATCATCATCCTCTTCATCTCCTTCATCGTCATCCTCCTCCTCTCCAATCATTCTTCCCCCCCACATCATTTTGTCCTGGATAGAAGATTAGAAGGTTCTAAACAAGGCTTCCATAAGCCTTATTCATCCACACCTCTCGGGTTTTCCAAAAAGCGCGACTATAAGGCCTATTCCTGCGGGCAGAAGAAGAGAACCCTAAGCAAAAAGAGACTTCGGAATGCATACGAAGCCAGGGGGAAGTTTGCTAATCCAAAAAGCTACTGTGTCAATGGTTCCGAAGCTAAAGGCAAGAGGAGCACACACGGGAGCTTCCAACCTGAGTACACATGTGGACAATGCTCCGATCCTTAATTCCCACGTTCTTAAAAATTAATTTCACATAAAAGGATGCATTGGGCATGTCTTTATTTTAGGTAGGCAAGTTTGAATACATTGAAAAATTCATACACTCGCATCGCATTACCGAGTTAAATTGCATGATGAGTACTTGTATGGTCAAGGTTTTTAATACATGTCCAATTGTTAAAATATTATTGGGATACTATTAAATTCAAGTTATTTTTTCTACTAGTAACATTTGGTCTTTCTGCAAATCAATCCATGAAAAAATAATCATGTAAGGCCCAAGATCCTCACATGGATAAGTAGGCAATAAATACACATGTGTAGCACATTCAAACGTGGCAACATGGGTTTAGATTATGTACCTTGCAAATTGCATGTGATGGTAGTTCATTTTGAGTCGGGTTAAGTACTAAAGGAAGGATGAATTTAATGATGGACTCATGGTATTCGCTCATGCATGGAGTTTTTATCAAAGTCTGAATGCATCTTCATTAAAAATATTAAAGCTTTGATCCCACTGCATCTTTATAGTTTAGGGAAAGGAAAAGAAAAGATTGTTGTAGATCTTATAGCTACATAGAAGGAAAAGTCTATAAATCGTTTATTTGCATGGAATGTTATATCTTCCAGTTATTTGGATCTTCTAGGGAAATGTACTTGCTAATTTAGAAGGAAGTAATTGCATCCTTACAAGAAAGATCATCTTAAATCATGGGTTAGTGATTCGCGTATAGTTGAAAAGCTTACATGAGAATCATAAAGGTATGATTAGCTAGTGTACGATGATCACCTCAAAGTGCTAGGTAGGGTTAAGTTACATTAAAAATTCTGACTAGTATTGCACTTAGGATGCCAACCTAATATTTCGAATCCCAAAGATCCTACCCACATTCTCAGAAATGTTAGGATTGTCAAATCGGCCATGCAATCTAGGGGTCTCACTCTAGTTGATCAAATGACAAAATGCTAGACTTCACAAGAAAACTAGGAACCCTAAGGCCAAAGCGTTATCGGCCTAGTAGAGTTAAGGGTTGGATTGGGTCAAGAGGACATCCCAAACTCTAAATCTTGACCAAAGGTATTCTTGACCAAGGAACACCGTTTGATGGGAGAAATAATCCCACAAGTCAGGCGTGACACCTATCTCGTGCAACAAGTTGCAATGTCGCATGGTTTTGTGTCTAAACCACAAAATAGTATTGCCACTCCTTAGAACAAGGGTTGGCAGGTTCTAAGTACAAGTCTAATTTTCTAGAGGATGATGTAATATTCCCACCCGTGAATATTGACTTCCCACACACCGCGTAAACCTCGTGCAAAGGTTATCCTTCTTGTTGGAATTATCGGCGGTGTAATGAGTGACCTGCACGCGAGAAATGGGGTCCTCCGCATTGGTAAATCAAAACCGAAAGTTTGAAACCGCAAGTCTCACAAAAACACCCTCTTGGGAGGGGCAATTTGAATATTCAAGGCAATTTTTTTTTATTTTTATCCCTTTTTCTCCAGCCGATGCACGACTGGAGAAAAGGGAGTGTGGGGGGGATGGGACATAGGAAAGTCGTGGCCTGCATGGGAGGGGGGGAACCCATGCAAGGGGCCACGTGGTGGAGGCCTTCTCCCCCCCCCATGCCTATAAAAACATCCGTTACGTGCTGAGGACAAAGGCTGGGGGATACACGTCCCCGTGCTGAGAAGGGGATGCTAGTCGTGCAGAAGGGAAGGCTGCATGTTGGAGAATCGAAGGAGGAGGAGGCTGCCGTGACCACCGACTGCTGCGCCACCAGAAACGCCGCCAATGCTGCCGTGACCACCGACTGATGCGCCCCCAGAAACGCCGCCACCTACTTCCCTACCATCATCCTAATCACCTCCTCCTTCCTTCGACATTCCCTCCTTCCATCATTGGTCACCCTCTCTTCCACGTGGTTTCCAGAAAGTCAAAAGCCTATTAGAAGCTTCTTAAGAAGATTCTAAAGGGATAAGGTCCATAGGCCTTGTTCCTATGTGCCCTTCCCCGATTTAAAACCGCCGATTAAAGAACCGGGTGCATTAAGCTCATATTCTTACGCGAGGAGAAGGTATCGACTCCTGACCGTCTCGAAGAGCAAGAGTAAAGGCTAGAGGGAATCTGCGGGGTCCGTAATCACGTCTACAATGGCTCCCAAGAAGACGCAAGGCGCGGCCGCGGAAGGTTCTTCCCCGGACTTACACGTGGATATCACCGCGGAGCCACAAATCCAGGTTCCGTAAATATATTTCCACATGAAGAGATGTTTTAAATACGCTTAACTCCATAGGGAAATTCATACTATGTTCTCATTAATTCATGGGTAGTGTTAATAGTACATTCGATAAAATATAGATAAAGGGTCCGTGCATGTCATGCATCTATAAAGTTATGAAATGAAAGCACCTATGCATGTTCAAATTTACCAAGACAAATTAAGAGGCAATTGAGGAAAATTTGTCTAATTGATCGATTACTAGAATTATCTCATGGCATGAAATGGAGTTATTAACATTTTCAATATGATGAACGTGAGTTGTCTATCCATCGTACGACCTTAGTATTATGTTGCCTTATCATGCATTTCAAATTAGCGAGCCTAGAACACCTACCGCCTATCATTATATGACTGAAGTTATTAAGTGTATTTTTGACTAGTCATGGAAAGAATAGGCATATGTCGCAATTTAGGAAAAATCTTTATTGTAATGGTTCTTGGGGAAAAGTTGTTAACACCCGTAGGAGGTTATCCGAAAAGTAATGGTGGTGTATCAAAAATGAATCTATGGATTGGCATGTGGCATGTGCTTGCAAGAAATAATATACCAACACTAACTCTACAATAATCTCATTTAACTACGTTGTAGTTATGAAAGGGTTGCCTGTTGCACTTTCATCATGCATAAAATTCATTCATCAAGTGTTGCATTTGGAAAAGTTTGCAGGATTTAAGCAAAGCATGAGATTCTAAAGTGTAGATAACAAGGTAGTAGACATGATTATTTGAAGTAAGTCCTAGTAGGTCCTAAGAAAGTTGGTATCCAGCTTATCATGTATTTTTACTTTACCAATGAAAGATAGAGTGAGTCGCATGTTTACATGTAAGGTGATAGTCGAAACTATTTTTCTTCTTTAGATCTAGTTATTATCCCTAGGGAAGGATTCATCCTTGTCGCGAGACAAGCATAGTGAATTACCCAAATCACCTAGCCGCAAGGGATTCGTATGGGCATGGTTCAATCAAAACGATAGATACCCCAAACACTAACTAGGGATTAGCACGTTAAGGATTCGACCAAGTTTTCCAATTGTCGCTAAATCGAAACCTTCATGCCCAATGGTCCTAACCACATTCCCGAAACGTTGAGTCAATTGGATGCTCATGCAAACAATAAATACAGGGTTCCTACCCTAAGGACCAATCGTTCAAAATGATGAAACTCGAATTGAGTTGGAACCCTAGGACTAAACGTTGTCGATCTAGTGAAATTAGGGATGGGACGGGTAAAAAGACACCCTAAACCCTACTTCTCGTCTGAAGATAATTCCGTGACCAGAAAATGCCATTCAATAGGTGAAATGATCTCTTGGAATGGAGGCGACACTTGTGCAACTAGTTGTAACGTCGCATAGCCTTGTGGTTTGATCGTAAGAAAGTTTTGCCATTCCTTGGAATGAGGTTGGCAGGTTCTTGCGCAAGTTTAACTTGAAAAGGGATGGGTAGTCATCCTGTTACATCGCCCTCATTAGGGAAAAATTGCCAAGTTAAGGGAAGTTAAGTAATTGCTCGGCGCAAATGATTAGTCAATAAATTAAAGCGACATGGTCGCCGGGATCTACTATTAATAAAACCTAAGGTATTGGTTAAGTTGGGTATGACCCTAACCCAAAGACGATAGGAATCTTGCCAAGTTGCAATTGATTCCGGATCGAATGCGGGATGAATTCGGAGAGAAGGAGTCACTCCTTAACAGTTTGCCAACTAAATGACCACTGGAATTGATTGTGCTTGTAACAGTTTGGAAAGCACTGTTTGCATTGTTTGTTCAAGGAATTAAAGGATGAAAGATATATAAATGCTTCAGGTTGAAGGCCTGAAGGGAGTGGCAGCTCAGTTACCCCCGACTGCCTACCTGACCCTAACCAAGGGGGTTGTTGACCGCGCCGGGAACGTGGACCGAACCCGCCGCAAGAGGTCTTTCCGTTGAGCTCTACTTGGAGCAGGAGGACGCTTGGGTGCCAGGGGGGGCTCTAGCCGTAAATCCCTCGCCTTCCGGGTCCTGCACAAGAGGCTGACGTGACTCGGGATTGGATCCCGAGGCCCGCATACTAGTCTACGGGCAGAAGCTTGGAATAGTGATCCCTGGTGGATTACTGGATAGCCTTCGGGCGGATTTAAAAACAAGCCTACGGGCGGGATCCTCTATATTTCAAAGATAAAATGATGATATGATAATAAAGAAGTTGTTTGATATTGTTTTTCTATGTCACATGATAAGATTACGTGAAGGAACCAGTGCTTAACAGGGCTAATCAAAGAAGCTGTTTGTTATATGTCAAATTAATGTGTTAGGTAACTACATAACTAAAACAAACCGAGGAAAGTGCGGAGGATGGACCATGGGTCCGTCCTATGGATGGGTGGTCCCGGTTAGCTGGGAACTTTTCTCAAAATCACTCGACGAATAGCGGGATGATCATCATCATCAAAGCTAATAATGAGAACGATGACCTAGAGTTACATCCTACCCGATGTACGCTGTTTTAGGGGAACGGAATGGGACTATGCTTTATGGCAGAGAGGTTGAGCCTTGCATCCCTCTCTTTTCCCACTCTCCTTGAACCAAGTGCAGCGTGAATCCGCTTCGGACCTAGTGTTCCTGCGTAAAGTAGTTCGCTCGGGTCTGACGCTAGTTGCTGTTAGTTAATGACCAAACAGGGAAACCCAAATTCCGGTCGATCCTAAGTGGGAAACGGCCAGGATACTTCCGCTACGTGGTAGACGCGGGAAGACCTAGATTGCAAAACCCGTAACATTCCAAGGGAGTGCCGGGCGGAGTTTTCTAGACATTCTTCTCGATGGACTACTAAGACGTGTCCTAGATGATTCTAGTGGACACGTTACAGTTAGTATCAGAGCCGACCAACAACGGAATTGTTTTCGTGAGATCTCAATAAAATGAAGTAAAGAAATTGTTGCTGTCCAAACATTTCCTCATCTTCAATACTGTCTTGCAGAACTATGAAGCGTGGAACAAGTTTTTTGTGTTCCGGATCATGTTTATGACTGCAATGCATTCTCCGCATTATAGGCGGAGAATTGAAATGATGAACATCCTAGAGCAAATTTATAACCCATCACCTTTATATATAGAACGAAGATGGACTGGGTCTTCAGGAATCTACTACATAGCTGCCCACCGGTTCGCTTATCTACAAACCAACCTAAAGAGGATCAAGTGGTTGGAAGATTTGAAAGTCGTGAAGCTGTTCATTTTTGTGGAAGCTCACGTAAATTCGACTTTGCATATTCGAGGTCGGAGGGTTGAATTGAACTCATATGTATATGAGGAAGTAACCCGTGTAATTCCAGCTAATAGGATTAAGGTGTTGGGCCGCCATGGGAAGTATGGATTCCAGCGGAAAGGATATCCTGAACTTCCAATGAGTTATCAATTCCTAAAGATTCATGATCCAAAACCCTACTATTACACAGTTCCTGTAGACAAATCCAATACAATGTTGTTCTCCCCAAACTAAATGTAATGACTGGATTATCATCACACGAGATGTTGTATAAGGCTACGCCCATGTAAATATAAATAAGGACTTCCTTTATCAATATCCGATTGTGCATCAGGGTTGTTGCGAAAAGTTAAGTAGCTTCATGATTTACGAGATAGCTGAACTAAAGATAAGCTAATATCAATTATCATACAATAATGTTAAGAAAACTTTTACTCAGGCACAACCCCAGGTACAGGGTCCAAATTCGCCCCCTACATCAAGTACTACTGTGATCCAGGAGAAGAAGTTCCTCCTCAAACAGATAAAGCCACCCGAGTTTGACGGGAGAGGCAGATTCGTCCAGTCGGATGCTGAGATTTGGATTGAATCTATGGAGGATTACTTCGAAGCAGCTGGTATTGCACCTACCAATCAGGCCATGCTCGCCAAATTAAAACTCACCGGTGAAGCCAGACTATGGTGGAAACAATGGTGCAGGGATCAAGGGACTTCAGAGGGGTCCGTTACCTGGGAGAAGTTAAAGCAAGCCGTGCAGGGGAGATATTTGCCACCTGCATATCGTACACAGAAAATGAATGAGTTCTATGAGCTAAAACAGTTAGGACTCACCCTTGACGCATACTACTCTAAATTTGTCTCACTCTTAAAGTATGCGCCACAAATGGACACAACACAGCAGGTGTCCAAATTTTGCGCGGGCTTAAATCCACCTGTAAATACTCATCTCGAATCTATGCGTCCATCAGATCTTCAGGATGCACTCATTCGAGCGGCACCTATAATTCAGGAAGTGCAAGCTAGACCGAGGGGTAACAATAATTGGTCTTATAGCGACCCAAACAGAGGGGCATTCAGACCCCAAGTTAAGAGAGTTCAAGGCCACAATCAGGGACAAAGGAAGAAAGCGAGGACAAATAACGTCAATAACTTTGTTCCTACTCACAGTAATGGCCGAAACCTCCGATGTTTCCACTGCAACGAACTCGGTCACTTCAAAAGGCAATGTCCCAAGCTCAGCGAGGGACACCGTCAAGGTGCAGGCCGCGGTCAGGGAGCCGCCACCCGTGGAAGAGGAAGAACTGCATGCGTTACCAATAGGCAAAGATGTGAAGCAGAAGAAGAGGAAGATCCGACTATGGAAGCGGAATTCGAAAGAGCGACAGTCCATGCCGCTTTACACAAGAAGGGGCCGAATCGCCAGTTCTCGGTGATTCAAACACCGTCGGACTATCAAGGTAAAGGTTTCAAAACCTTGATTGATTGTGGCAGTACACATTCCTTTATCTCACCAGCGTGTGCTAAGAGATTAGGAATAGCCACATTAGAAGCACCTACCCTACTTGTGGAATTGGCAAACGGTCGTGAGGTAACTTGTACCAGGCAAACTGCTAAGGAGGAGTTCTATCTGGGAGGAAAGAAAACCTCAGTCAAATTCAAAGTCATGAACTTAGGTATCCATGAGTGTCTACTCGGGATGGATTGGCTTAAGCCTAATGACGCCCACATCCACTGTGGAAAGGGTCAAGTTTCCTTTCGAAACTCTGAAAGAGAGTTTGTTACGACTCAAGGTGAAGCGGGAGTGCCAAGAATCCAGTTAGCCAAAGTATCGCGGATCATAAAAGGGGTTAGAAAAGGATTACCTGTTTACTTGATCAAACTCAACAAATTAGATCAAAGGCAAGAGTTTCATGAGGGACCCTCTTGGCTAAAGGAATATGCTGACGTATTCCCTGAGGAATTAACTGAACTTCCACCTCCAAGAGAAGTTGATCATGAAATAAGGCTAATACCTGGAGCTGCACCAATTGCAAAGAGACCTTATAGAATGTCCATTCCGGAAGCTATTGAGTTGAAGGAACAACTCAAGCAACTGTTAGATCAGGGTTACATCCGGCCTAGCAACTCACCATGGGGAGCTCCAGTACTATTCCAGAAAAAGAAAGATGGGACACTTCGACTATGTATTGATTACCGTGGGTTGAATCAATCAACAGTCAAGAACAAGTACCCTATTCCTAGAATAGATGAGCTTCTCGATCGCCTTCAAGGTGCAAAGATCTTTTCCAAAATTGATCTCAGGTCAGGTTACTATCAAATCAGGATTAAGGATGAAGATATTCCAAAAACGGCCTTCAATAAAAGATATGGGCACTTTGAATTTTTGGTTATGTCATTCGGGCTTACAAATGCACCTGCCACCTTCAATACATTAATGCAGGATATTTTTAGACCATATCTTGATGATTTCGTGCTTGTCTTCTTCGATGACACTTTAGTCTATTCTAAACAGGAAGAAGATCATGAACCTCAACTTCGGATTGTCCTTGAGACAATGAGGTCTCATAAGCTATATGCAAAAATGAAGAAGTGTGCATTTTTCAAATGTCAGATTGAATATCTAGGATTCATAGTATCATCAGAAGGAATATCAGTAGATCCAGCCAAAGTCAGAGATGTGCTTGAATGGCCAATACCAGTATCCGTCAAAGAAATACGTAGCTTCCTTGGCTTGACAGGATGGTATAGGGTCTTTATCAAAAACTATGCTTTGATTACAGCACCTCTTACCGACTTACTAAAGAAGCAGACTTCTATTACATGGTCAACTCCCGAGCAAAATAGCTTCGACCAATTGAAGCAATGTTTGGTATCAGCACCTATTCTAAAACTTCCTAACCTCAATAAGGAGTTCGAGGTAGTAACTGATGCCAGCATTCTTGCCTTGGGGTGTGTACTTATGCAGGAAGGTCATCCAGTAGCATATTCTTCAAGGAAATTGAAGAGTCATGAAAAGAATTATGCCACGCATGATCTGGAGTTATTAGCTGTCATCCATGCTCTAAAGCTTTCGAGACATTACCTCTTGGGTAACAGGTTTACTCTAGTAACCGATCATAAGAGTCTCAAATGGATTTTTACCCAGAACGAGCTCAACATGAGGCAACGTCGATGGATTGAAGTATTGGAGGAGTATGATTTTGAAATCAAGTATCGACCAGGGAAAGAGAATGTAGTTGCCGATGCACTCAGTCACAAGGCATTCCTAAATTCCCTAATCTTGCAGAATCCATCAACGGCCAGATCTCTGGCTACAAAGGTATCTATGCCAAGTAACCCTATACTCGAACTAGCTAGAGAGGAAGCATGCCATGATTTGGCCTACCAAACCATGATAAAAGAAATATCTACCAAGGAGCAGAATCTGAAGTCACAAGCTAAGTATCGGGAATTTTCCATTGATAATGGACTTGTCTATTACAGAACAAGGCTATGTATACCAACAAGCCAGTCACTTAAGCAGAAGATATTATGGGAAGCTCATGATTCCCCTTTCGCAGGACATCCTGGCTATGCAAAAACTCTTAATGCAGTTAGGAAGAGCTACCATTGGGAGAGGCTCAAAGGTGACGTTCTCAAATATGTCACTGAATGTTTGTCTTGCCAACGTATCAAGGCTGAACATGTCATGATGCCAGGAAAATTGCAACCACTTGATATTCCCCAGATGAAATGGGAATTCATCAGTATGGATTTTGTGGTGGGCTTACCCCAAGTCCAAGGAGGATACAACTCCATTATGGTTGTAGTTGACATGCTTACTAAGGTTGCACACCTGATTCCAGTAAAGACAAACTATAAAGCCTCCGACATTGCAAGAGTGTTTATCAAGGAGATATTCAAGTTACATGGGTTACCTAGAAGGATCATTAGCGATCGAGATTCTCTCTTCACTTCACACTTCTGGAGAGCTATCTTTGAAGCTATTGGAACTCAACTCTATTTTAGCACATCCTACCATCCCCAAACGGATGGACAAACAGAGCGAGTAAATCAAATCATTGAGGATATGGTTAGGGCTTACTGCTGTCGAGAGCCGAAGAGGTGGATTCAGTACTTGCCGTTAGTGGAATTTGCCTACAATGCTTCTTACCAGCAGAGCATTCAAATGACCCCTTTCCAAGCATTGTATGGTCATGATTGTCGAAGTCCCCTAAATTTTTCTGATCCTACCCTGAGAGTGGAAGCTTCAAGACAAATGTTGGAGGACATGGATGACCAAATAAGTTCAATAAGACAAGACATACAAGCAGCCAAAGATAGACAAAAGGCATATGCGGATTTGAAACGCCAAGAGAGGATCTTCGGAGAAGGAGACATGGTCTTCATTCGTGGACGGCCGAAAAAGAGTTCTCTATCTCTAGGACAATGCAAGAAGCTAAGTCCAAGGTATTGTGGGCCGTATAAAATCCTCAAATGCCTGGGACCCAATGCTTATAAACTGCAACTTCCGGATAACCTAAAAGTTCACAATGTATTCCATATTAGTCTCTTAAAAAAATATGTGCCCAACCCTAATCATGTACTCGATGACCAACAAATTGTAATGCCTAGTCAAGGAGTCCTTGAACTAAGACCGGAAAAGATTTTAGATGTTAGGGAGAGACGGTTGAGATCTAGAACCTTGAAAGAATGCCTCGTCCAGTGGAAAGATTATCCCGAAGAGGATGCTACCTGGATGGATGAAAGCTCTCTCTATCTTCAATATCCCCAGTTTATCTCGAGATGAGGACATCTCGATTCTTCTAAGGGGGAGAGAATGTAATATTCCCACCCGTGAATATTGACTTCCCACACACCACGTAAACCTCGTGCAAAGGTTATCCTTCTTGTTGGAATTATCGGCGGTGTAATGAGTGACCTGCACGCGAGAAATGGGGTCCTCCGCATTGGTAAATCAAAACCGAAAGTTCGAAACCGCAAGTCTCACAAAAACACCCTCTTGGGAGGGGCAATTTGAATATTCAAGGCAAATTTTTTTTATTTTTATCCCTTTTTCTCTAGCCGATGCACGACTGGAGAAAAGGGAGTGTGGGGGGGATGGGACATAGGAAAGTCGTGGCCTGCATGGGAGGGGGGAAACCCATGCAAGGGGCCACGTGGTGGAGGCCTTCTCCCCCCCCCATGCCTATAAAAACATCCGTTACGTGCTGAGGAAAAAGGCTGGGGGATACACGTCGCCGTGCTGAGAAGGGGATGCTAGTCGTGCAGAAGGAAAGGCTGCGTGTTGGAGAATCGAAGGAGGAGGAGGCTGCCGTGACCACCGACTGCTGCGCCACCAGAAACGCCGCCAATGCTGCCGTGACCACCGACTGATGCGCCACCAGAAACGCCGCCAAGGCTGCCGCCATACTTCCCTACCATCATCCTAATCACCTCCTCCTTCCTTCGACATTCCCTCCTTCCATCATTGGTCACCCTCTCTTCCACGTGGTTTCCAGAAAGTCAAAAGCCTATTAGAAGCTTCTTAAGAAGATTCTAAAGGGATAAGGTCCATAGGCCTTGTTCCTATGTGCCCTTCCCCGATTTAAAACCGCCGATTAAAGAACCGGGTGCATTAAGCTCCTATTCTTACGCGAGGAGAAGGTATCGACTCCTGACCGTCTCGAAGAGCAAGAGTAAAGGCTAGAGGGAATCTGCGGGGTCCGTAATCACGTCTACAATGGCTCCCAAGAAGACGCAAGGCGCGGCCGCGGAAGGTTCTTCCCCGGACTTACACGTGGATATCACCGCGGAGCCACAAATCCAGGTTCCGTAAATATATTTCCACATGAAGAGATGTTTTAAATACGCTTAACTCCATAGGGAAATTCATACTACGTTCTCATTAATTCATGGGTAGTGTTAATAGTACATTCGATAAAATATAGATAAAGGGTCCGTGCATGTCATGCATCTATAAAGTTATGAAATGAAAGCCCCTATGCATGTTCAAATTTACCAAGCCAAATTAAGAGGCAATTGAGGAAAATTTGTCTAATTGATCGATTACTAGAATTATCTCATGGCATGAAATGGAGTTATTAACATTTTCAATATGATGAACGTGAGTTGTCTATCCATCGTACGACCTTAGTATTATGTTGCCTTATCATGCATTTCAAATTAGCGAGCCTAGAACACCTACCACCTATCATTATATGACTGAAGTTATTAAGTGTATTTTTGACTAGTCATGGAAAGAATAGGCATATGTCGCAATTTAGGAAAAATCTTTATTGTAATGGTTCTTGGGGAAAAGTTGTTAACACTCGTAGGAGGTTATCCGAAAAGTAATGGTGGTGTATCAAAAATGAATCTATGGATTGGCATGTGGCATGTGCTTGCAAGAAAGAATATACCAACACTAACTCTACAATAATCTCATTTAACTACATTGTAGTTATGAAAGGGTTGCCTGTTGCACTTTCATCATGCATAAAATTCATTCATCAAGTGTTGCATTTGGGAAAGTTTGCAGGATTTAAGCAAAGCATGAGATTCTAAAGTGTAGATAACAAGGTAGTAGACATGATTATTTGAAGTAAGTCCTAGTAGGTCCTAAGAAAGTTGGTATCCAGCTTATCATGTATTTTTACTTTACCAATGAAAGATAGAGTGAGTCGCATGTTTACATGTATGGTGATAGTCGAAACTATTTTTCTTCTTTAGATCTAGTTATTATCCCTAGGGAAGGATTCATCCTTGTCGCGAGACAAGCATAGTGAATTACCCAAATCACCTAGCCGCAAGGGATTCGTATGGGCATGGTTCAATCAAAACGATAGATACCCCAAACACTAACTAGGGATTAGCACGTTAAGGATTCGACCAAGTTTTCCAATTGTCGCTAAATCGAAACCTTCATGCCCAATGGTCCTAACCACATTCCCGAAACGTTGAGTCAATTGGATGCTCATGCAAACAATAAATCCAGGGTTCCTACCCTAAGGACCAATCATTCAAAATGATGAAACTCGAATTGAGTTGGAACCCTAGGACTAAACGTTGTCGATCTAGTGAAATTATGGATGGGACGGGTAAAAAGACACCCTAAACCCTACTTCTCGTCTGAAGATAATTCCGTGACCAGAAAATGCCATTCAATAGGTGAAATGATCTCTTGGAATGGAGGCGACACTTGTGCAACTAGTTGTAACGTCGCATAGCCTTGTGGTTTGATCGTAAGAAAGTTTTGCCATTCCTTGGAATGAGGTTGGCAGGTTCTTGCGCAAGTTTAACTTGAAAAGGGATGGGTAGTCATCCTGTTACATCGCCCTCATTAGGGAAAAATTGCCAAGTTAAGGGAAGTTAAGTAATTGCTCGGCGCAAATGATTAGTCAATAAATTAAAGCGACATGGTCGCCGGGATCTACTATTAATAAAACCTAAGGTATTGGTTAAGTTGGGTATGACCCTAACCCAAAGACGATAGGAATCTTGCCAAGTTGCAATTGATTCCGGATCGAATGCGGGATGAATTCGGAGAGAAGGAGTCACTCCTTAACAGTTTGCCAACTAAACGACCACTGGAATTGATTGTGCTTGTAACAGTTTAGAAAGCACTGTTTGCATTGTTTGTTCAAGGAATTAAAGGATGAAAGATATATAAATGCTTCAGGTTGAAGGCCTGAAGGGAGTGGCAGCTCAGTTACCCCCGACTGCCTGCCTGACCCTAACCAAGGGGGTTGTTGACCGTGCCGGGAACGTGGACCGAACCCGCCGCAAGAGGTCTTTCCATTGAGCTCTACTTCGAGCAGGAGGACGCTTGGGTGCCAGGGGGGCTCTGGCCGTAAATCCCTCGCCTTCCGGGTCCTGCACAAGAGGCTGATGTGACTCGGGATTGGATCCCGAGGCCCGCATACTAGTCTACGGGCAGAAGCTTGGAATAGTGATCCCTGGTGGATTACTGGATAGCCTTCGGGCGGATTTATGAACAAGCCTACGGGCGGGATCCTCTATATTTCAAAGATAAAATGATGATATGATAATAAAGAAGTTGTTTGATATTGTTTTTCTATGTCACGTGATAAGATTACGTGAAGGAACCAGTGCTTAACAGGGCTAATCAAAGAAGCTGTTTGTTATATGTCAAATTAATGTGTTAGGTAACTACATAACTAAAACAAACCGAGGAAAGTGCAGAGGATGGACCATGGGTCTGTCCTATGGATGGGTGGTCCCGGTTAGCCGAGAAATTTTCTCAAAATCACTCGACGAATAGCGGGATGATCATCATCATCAAAGCTAATAATGAGAACGATGACCTAGAGTTACATCCTACCCGATGTACGCTGTTTTAGGGGAACGGAATGGGACTATGCTTTATGGCAGAGAGGTTGAGCCTTGCATCCCTCTCGTTTCCCACTCTCCTTGAACCAAGTGCAGCGTGAATCCGCTTCGGACCTAGTGTTCCTGCGTAAAGTAGTTCGCTCGGGTCTGACGCTAGTTGCTGTTAGTTAATGACCAAACAGGGAAACCCAAATTCCGGTCGATCCTAAGTGGAAAACGGCCAGGATACTTCCGCTACGTGGTAGACGCGGGAAGACCTAGATTGCAAAACCCGTAACATTCCAAGGGAGTGCCGGGTGGAGTTTTCTAGACATTCTTCCCGATGGACTACTAAGACGTGTCCTAGATGATTCTAGTGGACATGTTACAAATGAGTAGACATCCTGCTACATCACCCTTCCTTAGGCTGATTTGCCAAGTTAGGGAAATTATGAATTTCCTAGCAACCAATCAAGTGAGAACAACGGGGTTGTCCAGGATTTATTGACCTTAATGTAAGGAAACCTAAGGTATTTGTTAATTTGGGTTAACAAGGTATAAACCCTAACCCAAGGAAAGAGGGTAAACAAACAACTTAGCTTACGAAACCCTTGGGGATCTTGCCAAGTCGCAATTGATCCCGGATTGAATGTTGGATGTATTCGGAGAAAAGGATTCACACCTTAGCAGTTGGCCGTATAAACGACCATTGGAGTGGTTGTGTTTGTACAGCTAGGAGCACTGTTTGTTCTTCTTTGCTCAAGGAACTAATGATGGAAAATAACTAATGCTTTAGGTTGAAAGCCTGGAGGGAGAGACCCTATCCAAGGGGGTTGTTAGCCACGCCGGATATGTGGACCAAACCCGCCGCGAGAGGTCTCTTCATGGGGTGCTACTTGGAGCAGGAGAATGCTTGGGTGCCAAGGGGGCTCTAGCCATAAATCCCTTGCCTTCAGACCTTGCACAAGAGACCGATGTGACTCGAGATTGGATCTCGAGGCCCGCATACTAGTCAACGGGCGGAAACTTGGAATAGCGATCCTTGAGGATTGCTAGAATTGCCTTCGGGCCGATTGTGGAATAACCTTCAAACTGGATTATATGATGTATTCCAAAGACTGATAAATAAAGATCAAATGTTGAAAATGAACTTGTTTGACATTGTTTTTCTATGTTAGTGCCTAAGTTACTTGAAGGAACCAGTGAATAATTGGCTAATTAAGAAAGCTGTTTATGTTTGTCAAATTAAATGTGTTAGGTAATTAGATAACTAAACCAACCTAAGGAAAGTGCGGTGGATGTGACCATGGGTCTGTCCTACGGAAGGGTGGTCTCGGTTGGCTGGGAACTTTTCTCAATGGAATTGACAGGAAGGTACGATGACCTAGATTCTAGGAAGCTAAAGTCCCGATTTATGCTATTTTAGGGGAACGGAATGCGACTATGCCTTACGGGCAAAGAGGTCGAGCTTCACATCCCTCTCGTTTTCCATTCTCCTTGAACCAAGTGCAGTATAAATCTGCTTTGACCCTGATGTTTTTGCGTAAAGTAGTTCGTCTGGGGCTTGACGCTAGTTACCTCCAAGAAACTTAACCATTAGGGAAACCATGATTCAGGTCAATCCTAAGTGGGAATGGCCAGAATGCTTCTGCTTCGTGGCAGACTCGGGAAGACCTAGTTTGCAAACCCTATGACATTCTGTGGGAGTGCCGAGCGGCGCTTTCTGGACTCTCTTCCCGATGGGCTACTAAGATGTGTCCTACAAGTGGAACAGTTGGACATGTTACAGTTGGTGTCAGAGCAAACCAACGAGACTTAATATTTACAAGGAAACTTAATGAGGGGAAGTAGAGCAAATGTTGCTCTTAAGAATATTTCCTTACTTACCTATCGATGCTGGCCTGCAGAGTCGCGAAGCACGGAACAAATTCTTTGTGTTCCAGGTTATGTTTATGACTGCGATGCATGCCTCGGATTATTGATGGAGGCTAGATATGATGAATATCCTAGACCGCATCTACAATCCTTCATGCATGTATGTAGAATGGAGATGGATGGGTGATTCAGGAATTTACTACATAGCTGCCCACTAACTTGCGTACCTTCGAACCAACTTGAAGAGAATAAAGTGGATGGAGGACTTAAAGATCGTGAAGCTATTCATCTTTGTCGAGACTCATGCAAACACAACCCTACATGTCGGCGAACAAAAGGTCAAGCAGAACAAGTATGTGTACTAGGAAGTGACTCGAATAATTCCTGCCAATAGAATCAAGGTGTTGGGACGTTATGAGAAGAATGGGTATTAAAGGAAAGGATACCCTAAGCTTCCTATGACCTATGAATTCTTGAAAATCCATGAACACAATCCATATTATTACTCAGTTCCCGTAGGTGAATGTAACACAATCTTATTCTCCCCAAATTGATATATTAGCTTGTTCTACCTTTCCAAAAATAATTGTACTCGAAAGGGCTATGCCCATATGAATGAAATAGACTTTTTTTTCAATGATTGTCTTGGCTGTAAGTGTTGGTAATGGAGTTAAGTGATTAGGTCACTTGGCTAA
Organism: Lygodium microphyllum; assembly: GCF_053477565.2. Taxonomy (NCBI): domain Eukaryota; kingdom Viridiplantae; phylum Streptophyta; class Polypodiopsida; order Schizaeales; family Lygodiaceae; genus Lygodium; species Lygodium microphyllum. The sequence goes on from NC_141162.1 coordinate 50,158,344, forward strand.
AGCTGAACTGGGTATGTTAATGTAATATGAGAAACACTTAGCAAGTTTCTAACGTAAAGAATCTTATTGCCCAGGCACAACCTCAAGTGCAGATTCCTAGTCTGACCCCTACACCAAGTACAGCTGTAATTCAAGAGAAGAAGTTTCTTCTCAAGCAAATCAAGCCACGAGAATTCGATGGTAAGGGAAGGACCATCCAAACTGATGTCGACATCTAGATCGAATCCATGAAGGATTATTTCGAAGCAGCAGATACTGCACTCACCAACCAAGCCATGCTCGTGAAGCTGAAGCTTATCGGCAAAGCAAGACTTTGGTGGAAGTAATGGTGCAGAGACCAAGGGATCTCGGAAGCGTCCGTTACTTGGGAGAAGCTTAAAAGAGCTGTGTGAGGGAGATACCTACCACCTGCCTACTGCACGCAGAAGATGAACGAATTCTACGAACTGAAGCAGCTTGGTCTATCCCTTGATGCTTACTATTCAAAGTTCGTCTCTCTCTTAAATTACGTGCCACAAATGGATATCACATAACACGTATCAAAGTTTTGTGCTGGATTAAATCTGCCTATAAACACCCACCTCGAATCAATGCGCCCAATAGACCTACAGGATGCGTTCATTTGAGCTACACTGATAATACAGGAGATGCAGTCCAAGCCAAGAAATAATAGGACTTGGTCTTACACGGATCAGAACAAGGGAATGTTTAGGTCTTAGACTAAGAGAGCGCAGGGCCAAAACTAGGAACAAAGAAAGAAAATTAGAGCGAATGCTGTTAATAACTCCGTTCCTGCACAAGGTAATGGCCATAATCTCCGTTGCTTCCATTACAATGAGGCTGGTCACTTTAAAAGGCAGTGTCCCAAGCTTAGCAGAGGAAAACGTCAAGGGCCATTCCAAAGAGCCACCCATGGACAAGGAGCCACCGCCAGGGCCAGAGGGAGAACTTCCAGTGTTGCCAATAGGGAGCTGTGCGATGAAGAAGACCCAACCATGGAAGCTGACTTTGAGAGGGCAAAAATTCATGCCGCTCTTCACAAAAAAGGCCCGAATCGCCAGTTCTCAATGATTCAAACTCCATCGTATTATCAAGGTAAAAGTTTCAAAACCTTGATTAATTGTGGCAGTACACATTCCTTCATTTCACCAGTCTGTGCAAAATGATTAGGAATAGCCACAATGGATGCACCTACCTTACTTGTGGAATTAGTAAATGGTCGTGAGGTCACTTTTAGCAGGAAAATTGCTAAGGTGAAATTCCTACTGGGTGGAAAGTCGACTTCGGTCAGATTCAAGGTAATGAGCCTAGGAGTCCACGAGTGTTTGCTCAGTATGGATTGGTTGATACACAATGATGCCCACATTCACTATGGAAAGGGCCAAGTTTCGTTTCGAAATTCTGAAGGGGAGCTAGTTACAACTCAAGGAGAGGCTGGTATGCCAAAAATTCAACTGGCCAAAGCATCTCGGATAATAAAAGTAGTTAAAAAGGGGCTACCTGTCTATTTGATCAAACTAAATAAGCTAGATCAGAATCAGGAATATAGGGAAGAACCTTCATGGTTAAAGGAATATGCAGATTTATTTCTTGAAGAGCTGACAGAACTTTCTCCTCAAAGGAAAGTCGATCACGAAATCAAGCTAGCGCCAGGAGCTGCACCAATTGCAACCAGACCATATAGGATGTCCATCCCGGAAGCAATTGAGCTAAAGGAGCAACTCAAGCAATTGTTAGACCAAGGCCACATCTGTCCTAGCAGTTCACTATGGGGAGCTCCAGTGTTATTCCAGAAGAAGAAAGATGGGACGCTTCGGCTATGCATTGTCTATCGAGGGTTGAATCAATCTACCATTAAGAACAAATACCCCATTCCAAGAATAGATGAACTTCTTGACCATCTTCAAGGTGCGAAGATCTTCTCTAAGATTGATCTCAGGTCTAGATATTATCAGATAAGGATCAAAGAAGAAGATATCCCAAAGACGGCATTCAGTACAAGGTATGGGCACTTTTAATTCCTAGTCATGTCATTTGGGCTGACAAATGCTCCTGCTACCTTCAACAGGCTAATGCATGATATCTTTAGGCCCTGTCTTGATGACTTTGTACTTGTCTTGTTTGACGATACCCTAGTCTACTCCAAACAGGAAGAAGATCATGAACCCCAGCTTCTCATTGTTCTCGAAACAATGAGGGTACACAAGCTTTATGCCAAGAAGAAGAAGTGTGCATTTTTCAAGCAACAGATTGAATATCTAGGATTCATTGTATCTATGGAAGGAATTTCAGTAGATCTGGCCAAGGTCATAGACGTTGTGGAGTGTCCAACACAACAACTGTCAAAGAAATACGTAGTTTTCTTAGATTGATAGGATGGCACAGGGTCTTTATAAAAAATTATGCCTTGATTGCGGCTCCTCTGACCGATCTACTAAAGAAGCAAGTATCAATTGTCTGGTCACCTACTGGACAGTCCAGCTTTGACGAACTAAAACAAAGCTTCGTATCAGCACCCATCCTGAAATTTCTGGACCTTAGTAAGGAGTTTGAAGTGATAACTGATGCTAGTACACTTGCCTTAGGATGTGTGCTTATACAAGAAGGTCATCCTGTAGTATACCCTTCAAGGAAATGGAAGAGCCATGAAAGGAATTATGCTACCCACGATCTGGAGCTGTTGGCTATCATCCATGCTCTCAAGCTTTGGAGACACTACTTGCTGGGTAACAAGTTTACCCTAGTGATGGATCATAAAAGTCTTAAATGGAAATTTACCCAGAATGAGCTCAACATGAGGCAACGTCGATGGATTGAAGTGCTGGAGGAATATGATTTTGAAATCAAACATCGGCCTAGAAAGGAGAATGTAGTTGTTGATGCACTCAGTCGCAAGGTGTTTTTGAATTCTCTGATCTTGCAAGATCCATCAACAGCCACATCTCTAGCCACAAAGGTATCCATGCCAAACAACCCAATTCTTTAGCTAGCTAAAGAAGAGGAATGCCATGACCCAATCTATCAGAAATTGCTAAGGGAGATCCCCATCAAAGATCAAGACCCGAAGCTACAAACAAAGTATCAAGAACTCTCTAACAATAATGGACTTGTCTACTATAGAACGAGATTATGTATACCGGCAAGCCAATCACTCAAGTAGAAGATACTTTGGGAAGCTCATGACTCCCCTTTCTCAGGACATCCTGGCTATGCCAAGAGCCTCAATGCAATCAGAAAGAGCTATTATTGGGAGAGGCTCAAAGGTGACGTTCTCAAATATATCACAGAATGTTTGTCTCGTCAACGCATTAAGGCCGAACATGTCAAAATTCCAGGGAAATTGCAACCATTTGACATTCCCCAAATGAAATGGAAATTCATTAGTATGGATTTTGTTGTTGGCCTGCCCCAAGTTCAGGGAGGATACAACTCCATTATGGTTGTGGTGGATATGCTCACCAAGATTGCACAACTTATCCCTATTAAGACAAACTATAAAGCCTCAGACATCGCAAGGTTATTTATCAAGCAGATATTCAAACTGCATGGGTTACCCAGAAGAATCATTAGTGATCATGACTCTTTCGTCACATCACACTTTTGGAGGGCTATCTTTGAGGCCATTGGGACTCAACTCTATTTCAGTACAACTTACCATCCCCAAACCGATGGTCAAACGGAGCGAGTCAACCAAGTCATTGAGGATATGCTAAGGGCACATTGTTGTCGTAAACCCAAAAAGTGGATTCAATATTTGCCACTGGTTGAGTTTGCCTACAATGCTTCTTATCAACAAAGCATTCACATGACCCCTTTTCAAGCATTACATGGGCATGATTGTTGTATCCCTTTGAGCTTTTTGGATCCAACCTTGAAGGTTGAAGCTTCAAAGTAGATGCTACAAGACATGGATGACCAAATCAAGTCAATAAGATAGGACATCCAAGCTGCCAAGGATAGACAGAAGGCTTACGCGGACCTGAAACGGCAAGATAGATCCTTTGTTGAAGGTGATATGTTCTTCATTCGCGTACATCCAAAGAAGAGTTCCCTATCCTTGGGGAAATACAAGAAGCTAAGTCCAAGGTATTGTGGATCCTACAAGATTCTCAAGTGCCTAGGGCCTAATGCTTACAAACTACAACTCCCCGAAAACCTAAAAGCTCATTATGTATTCCATATCTGTCTATTGAAAAAGTATGTGCCTAACCCTAGTCATGTGCTTGATGATCAACAAGTTTTAATGCCTAGCCAAGGAGTCCTTGAGCTACGGCCTGACAGGATCTTAGATGTTAGGGAGAGGAATTTGAGATCCAGAACCTTGAGAGAATACCACATCCAGTGGAAAGATTATCCCGAAGAGGATGTCACTTGGATGGATGAAAGCACTCAATCAACAATACCGCTAGATCTTCTTGAGATGAGGACATCTGGATTCCTCTAAGGGGGGAGAGAATGTAATATTTTTACAATGAAATATTAATCAGCCCTAGACCCTACACACCCCACACAAAAAGCAATTAAAATAATCTCCCCGCGACAAAAGACCCTTGGCTAAGTGCTTACCTCACGTGCTTCAAAAAACACCTGTCCACGTCATGTATGGAAGACCGTGGCTAAAGACCGCAAGCCTACGCATCAACACCCTTCACGGGAAAAAAAGGAGATAATGGTTAAAATCGTGGCAATTTTTTTAATTATTAACCATCTCCCCTGTAGCTGTTGCATGGCGGGGGAGAGGGAGTGTGAGAGGAGTGGATGTGGAGTAGGAGAGCACGGGGGGAGGACGAAGCATGCAACCAGCCATATGTATGGCTATCCCCCCCCTTCCACACTATAAGAACACCCCTCCCCAAGCTTGAGGGGGGGGAGAGGAGATCGTGGAGCTACTACCCTGCCCGTTTGCCATGCTGCGACGCCACCAGGATCCGCCATGCTGATGCCATGATGTTGCCGCCATCACCCTCTCCATCGCCATCATCATCATAATCATCATCCTCTTCATCTCCTTTGTCGCCATCCTCCTCCTCTCCAATCATCCCCTCCCTCCCCTCCCCCAATGTCATTCTGTCCTGGATAGAAGCTTAGAAGCTTCTAAACAAGGCTTCCATAAGCCTTATTTATCCACCTCTCCGGGTTTTCAAAAATCGCGACTGTAAGGCCCATTCCTGCGTAGAAGAAGAGAACTCTGGGTAGAAAGAGACTTTGGAATGCGTACGAAGCCAGGGGGAAGTTCGTTAAGCCAAAACGCTACTGCGTCAATGGCTCCGAAGCTAAAGCTAAAAGGAGCACACGTGGGAGCTTCCAACCCAAGTACACATGTGGACAACGCTCCGATCCTTAATGCCTAGGTTCATAAAAATTAATTCCGCATGAAAGGATGCATTAGGCATGTCTTTATTTTACGTAGGAAAGTTTGAATACATTGGAAAATTCATACACTTGCATTGCATTACCAAGTTAAATTGCATAATGAGTACTTGCATGGTCAAGTTAGTTGCATTCTTGAACGCATATTGCGTAAGTTAACAGGTGGAATTGTCTATAGGCATCCTTGTTGCCTTGCGGAAAGAACAACACATATAGCACATAACTGCACTTAGGTAATAATTTCCTAGTTGTGTCTTGCGATTAAGGTAATCATAGACGGGCATTCAATGTTGTGCGAGTAGTTGCAATGCATGGAAAGGATTTATGTACCTTGCAAATTGCATGCGATGGTAGTTCATTTTGAGTCGGGTTAAGTACTAAAGGAAGGATGAATTTAATGATGGACTCATGGTATTCGCTCATGCATGGAGTTTTTATCAAAGTTTGAATGCATATTCATTAAAAATATTAAAGCTTTGATCCCATTGCATCATTATAATTTAGGGCAAGGAAAAGAAAATATTGTTGTAGATCTTATAGCTACATAGAAGAAAAAGTATATAAATCGCTTATTTGCATGGAATGTTATATCTTCCAGTTATTTGCATCTTCTAGGGAAAGTTACTTGCTGATTTAGAAGGAAGTAATTGCATCCTTTAAAAAAAGATCATCTTAAATCATGGGTTAGTGATTTGCGTATAGTTGAATAGCTTACATGAGAATCATAAAGGTATGATTAGCTAGTGTAGGACGATCACCTCAAAGTGCTAGGTAGGGTTAAGTTACGTTAAAAATTTTGCCTAGTATCGCACTTAGGATGCCAGCCCAATATTTCCGATCCCAAAGATCCTACCCACATTCTCGGAAATGTTAGGGTTTTCAGATCGGCCGTGCAAGAATAATCTAGGCTTCTCACCCTAGTGATCGAATGACAAAATGCCAGACTTCCACAAGGAATCTAGGAACCCTACGGACAAAGCGTTATCGGCCTAGTAGAGTTAAGGGTTGGATTGGGTCAAGAGGACATCCCAAACTCTACATCTTGATCAAAGGTATTCTTGACCAAGGAATACCCTTTGATGGGAGAAATAATCCCAGAAGTCAGGCGCGATACCTATGTCTTGCAACAAGTTGCAATTTCGCGTGGTTTTGTGCCACAAAATAGTATTGCCACTCCTTAGAACAAGGGTTGACGGGTTCTAAGTACAAGTCTAATTTTCTAGAGGATGAGTAGACATCCTACTACATCACCCTTCCTTGGGTTGATTTGCTAAGTTAGGGAAATTATGAATTGCCTAGCAAGCAATTGACCAATCAAGTAAGGACAACAGGGTTGTCCAAGATTTATTGACCTTAATGTAAGGAAACCTAAGGTATTTGTTAATTTTGGTTAACAGGCTATAAACCCTAACCCAAGGAAAGAGGGTAAATAAGCAACTCAACTTACGAAACCCTTGGGGATCTTGCCAAGTTGCAATTGATCCCAGATCGAATGTTGGATGTATTCGGAGAAAAGGATTCACACCTTAGTAGTTGGCCATATAAACGACCACTTGAGTGCTTGTGTTTGTACAGTTGAGGGCACTGTTTGTTCTTCTTTGCTCAAGGAACTAATGTTGGAAAATAACTAATGCTTTAGGTTGAAAGCCTGGAGGGAGAGGCAGCATCAGTTTCCCCCGACTGTTTGCCTGACCCTATCCAAGGGGGTTGTTAGCCCCACCGGGTACGTGGACCAAACCCACCATGAGGGTCTCTCCGTGGGTGCTACTTGGAGCAGGAGGACACTTGGGTGCCAAGGGGAGCTCTGGCTGTAAATCCCTTGCCTCCGAATCCTGCACAAGAGACCCACGTGACTCAGGACTGGATATCGAGGCCTGCATACTAGTCAACGTGCAGAAACTTGGAATAGCGATCCCTGAGGATTGCTGGAATTGCCTTCGGGTGGATTATGGAATTGCCTTCGGATGGATTATGGAATAGCCTTCAGGCTGGATTATATGATGTATTCCAAAGACTGATAGATAAAGATCAAAGGTTAAAAAGGAACTTGTTTGATATTGTTTTTCTATGTCAGTGCCTAAGTTACATAAAGGAGCCAGTGAATAATTGGCTAATTAAGGAAGGTGTTTTTGCTTGTCAAACTAAATGTGGTAGGTAATTAGATAACTAAAGCAACCTGATGAAAGTGTGATGGATGTGACCATGGGTCTGTCCTACGGAAGGGTGGTCCCACTTGGCCGAGAACTTTTCTCAATGGAATTGACAGCAAGGTAACAATGATCTAGATTCTAGGAAGATAGAGTCCCTATTTATGCTGTTTTAGCGGAATGGAATGGGACTATGCCTTACGGGAAGAGAGGTCGAGCTTCTCATCCCTCTCGTTTCACATTCTCCTTGAACCAAGTGCAGTATAAATTCGATTCGACCCTGATGTTTCTGCATAAAGTAGTTCATCTGGGGCTCGATGGTAGTTACCTCCGAGGAACTTGACCATTACGGAAACCCTCATTCAGGTCGATCCTAAGTGGGAATGGTCAGAATGCTTCCGCTTCGTGGCAGACTTGGGAAGACCTAGATGGCAAAACCCATGTCATTTCATGGGAGTGCCAAGCGGCACTTTCTGGACTCTCTTGCTGATGGGCTGCTAAGACTGTCCTACACTCTAGTGTAGGTTCAAGAGAGAGTGGCTTAGGTGGTTGTTATGGAGGTACCAACGCAATGTCTCCGTTTGGTCATTCTGTTGAAGTTACATCACCTATGGGATTGGTCGTACCTATGGAGATGTCTACTCCAGTCACTCCAGCTTTTGCTCAGTCATCCATAGGTAGCACCCCTATGAGTGCTACTCTGAGAGATACTACCCCCGTAGGTACACTAGATGTACAAGGGTCTCCTAGAATACCCAAGACCGTGGTTGCAGGTGGGAGAGGACACATCTGAGGCATACACTAGAGGGGTATGGATACCTTATAAATAATAGGACATGAGCCATCATCATGAATGATGAGGGGAGGAGGCTGATGACTCGTATAAGAGAGTTGTGGCAACAAGTTTTTTGGCACAACGTCTTGGATCATTTGAAGAACATACTAGAGGGGAGCAAGAACTACATAGTAGCATCCTTGCATGAGTAGTTTCCAGTACCCGCCGTAGTAGATAGGTTTTTCACAGGCTAGATGATGGAGTAGATGCATGCGTACATGTCATATAGATGATCGGACGCGGGCAAGGCACTTAAGAGTGGGCCTCAAAGCCTGAGTGGCTACATGCAGATGACCGGTGCCGACTCAAGGAGGAGGCTACAGATTCTCGAGGACATTGGAGACAATAGCACGAGGCCGCAAGGGCATGACTAGAGGCATGCGTGGTCCATCATCTTGGAAGTGGCGGCCACAGGACTTATCTAGAGGACTTTGGAAGTTTTTCTTTTGATCTGCTTGCCTATTTTTTTGCAATATTCCTTGTACAGACAATCATCATTCTAACAATTGTATTTTGTTTTCTTTGCAACACTCCATTATAAACCGTGATCCCACTGACCTAGAGTCTCGATATGTGGAGAGACAAAGTCTCACTACATTGATCGATCGATTGCATGGATGTGATGGCCTAGTAAGTCACTAATCTTTCTTGTCCATAGTTATTAATTTTATTTAAAATGCATTATTGTATGGTGGACTCATATGTAGTTGTTTCTTTTTTTGCAGAGTTCGTTAGATGCTCCTCTGTGGGTAGGACGAGGTTTCAGATGGGGAGGATCTATAGCTCGCTCTTGGATCCATGGAGCGCACATCCTCTTCTTTTTTGGTCATGTGCTTTATGTAGGCATTTTCATGTAATATTTTGTTATCATCCTTTGTATCTTGTGATGATTCCATGAGCGCTTTCACTAAGCGATATTGTATTTATTTTATGTATCAGTCTTATGGATTCAACTATACTTTGCTTTCATGGAGATGAGCATTGTACACTTTACTCTAACTATTTTGTATGGCACAAATAAAGAACATAATGTTATGTATGGCAGGGCAGCAAGCTGCCTTGCCATTAATTCTTTTTTCTTTGTAACCGTCGCTATTAGCGTCACAAATTTATAGAATCCATCACTATTAGCGTCGCAATTAGCACCGCAAATCGTTGCTATATGCACTACCTCCCTTAAGGCAATGCACAACATGGAGAACCAACATGCCTAACCCAAATAGCATGACAACTTGGGATTGTGCCTACAAAGCTATGCATGCAAGGCCATAATCTTATTTAAGTCATTTTAATCTATACACATATAGAAAGTATCATTTTCCTTCTTTAACTAGTAACCTTGGAGAAGCATATGGTTAACAACTAGATTTTATGAATCCCATCTCCAATTAAGTGTTTAATCTACTTGGCCAGCTCTTCACTTTTACACTTTGAAAGCCTATAAGGGGGTCTATTTGAAACCTTTGAGTTAGGCTTTCGATTGATAGGATGGTCAAGTGCTCTTTTTAGAGGGAGAGTTATAGGTACTTGAAACAAGTCCTTATATTCTTCCAATAGAGCTTTTAGGGTTGTATCCCTTTACTAAATACTTAAGCTAATCTATGTTTTGCTTATTGACATACAAAAATTTGAGAGTGCTTCTTAAACTCTATCTAAAGTTGCATAGTAGTGATAAACTAAAGGTCTAATGCATGCTAAATCCTCTCTATGTGTACTAGTTGTCCATCACACACAAACTCCTTGTGCATGTGAAAGAAGTTAAATGTGATCTTACCTAATTAATTCAATCAATCACATCCTAAAATAGAATCAATAGGGCCCATTTCTAGCACAATCAAGTCCACGAGTATAGGTAAAATTGTTAGCATATTTGAATGCTAATTTTCTCATCCTTGTTGGATAGTTGAACCTTTATTTACTACAAGAATTCTTTGGGTAGACACTTCAATCAATCACTGGTTAATATATTAATGAAAATGTTAATGTTATCACTATCTACTAGAACGATTACATTCTTCCCAAGGATATATCTTTGTATTCCAAGTGTATTAGGACTTCTATTCTATCAATCCATGTATCCCTTGGGATAGAGTAGGCTAAAGTGGCAACATGCGAAAAGTAATTTCTATTGGAATCAAAGGGCACATGCTCGCTCCAATCAAAGAGAGAGACTTTACATGGGTCAAAAAATTTCCACTCGAATCAAATAAGAATTGAATGAATATGGCAATGGCTTGGAGGGTGGCACATATCTCCGCTCTTCAAAGTAATTAACTCACCAAGCAAATGATCAAGGGCTACCATATTGTACATCTATCACGGAAAAATCATAATGTGTCCCTTTTAAGATCTTAGACCCCAATACGCTTCAAAAATATTTATAAGTATATCGAGTTTTTTCTTTGTGTATCATCACTACATCAGGTATACCATCCCAGTAATGCTTTAGCCCTCTCAACGTGCTTCTCAAAATTATCAAGGTCTTGAACCACATGAACCCAAAGATAGAAGGATAAACTCCCAAACTCACCTTAGGTATAAATTTCTAGTCCTCTTTTTGAGAAGGTAACAACTTTTTTTCCCTCTCTCAAATCCTTGCCAATCTCAAAACTTTGTACTCAAATGTAACTCTCAAACATTTACGCTTTCTCCATCAAACACTTTCTCACAAAAAATGATATATTTTTTTCTCTCATTTTTAATGTAGCACTCTTATAAACTTGTTTCTTGATTTGTGATCCTTGATGTCTCATGTAGTAACCTTCATAGCATATGCTAACTGAACCAGATGCATAAGAAGTTTACCTTGGCACTGACTTTTATCTTAGAGCACATATCTCTGAACCCATATCAAGGATCACCTTAATATCTTATGTGTTTTCTATGTCTTTGAAACAAAGATATTAAATAGTCTTTCATTAACTACAATTAATCTCAAAACTCAAGATCTTGACATATTTAAAAGGTAGCACGTTTGAGTAACGTCCATAGATTTGAGAACCATAAAATGGTCAAGCTAGTGTTATGCCTTTGATCATGGTTGCTCCCACTTGTGGTAGCCCTATGTTTTCCTTTAACTGACTAACACATTCATCTCTCAAACCTCTATGATAGCATACTATGAACCTTGACTTTTACCCTATGTCATAAAAATGTTCTTGCCCAACTTCTTCCTCAAGATCTTCATTCTCAATAGTAGGTACAAAATGCATTAACCTCATCAATGTCATCTTTAGAATCCTCAAAGGCTATTATTGTATGAACCTTGGCTTTTTCATTTTTATATACACACTTTGTGGCATGGTTATTTGTATATTTTACTCCACATTTGAAGCATAATCCTTTTTCCCTTGTTTGTAGAGGTCCATAGGAATACACTTTGGATTAAGATCGGTTGAAATAGATTTAGGCTCGTTGTCCCCTTGTTTAAAATTTAATCTTGGAATATTTTTTGTTCTAAAATTTATTTGAGTTCTTGAAGTGTTGAATGATGGATAAGTTGGCACTCTTAAGCTCCCACTTGGTGCATGATTACTACCATAAACATTCCCAACTTGTCCTTGATTCAAAATAGTCCTTAGCTGTCCATAAGTAGGCTAAAATGGAGACTCCCATCTACATGTCCTTCCATAGCGCTCCACAAGCTTAGTAGCTTTAAAGAGATTGGTAGGGTTTTGCACCATAACATCAGCCTGATAAGGACCATTCTAAACCATATATATATATATATACTTGTAGAGTTTAGCTTTATCACTAATGCTCTCTACATACATGGTAAGATTGAGGAATTGATTTGTATGCTCCCGTACACTTAGCCCTCTTTACTCTAATCCATACCATCTCCGCGTGCCAATTTCACTTTTTCAAGAGGAGAGACAAAGACCTCAACCATAAGTGTCTTAAATGCATCCCAATTCTCTACAATTATGTTCTCCTTCTTTATGTATCTCCACCAAGTATACACAAATCCCTCCAAATGGAGACGCCCTTCTGTATTTCCTTCCATAGCGCTCCACAAGCTCAATAACTTTGAAGAGATTGGTAGGGTTTTTTGCCATAACATCAACTCATAAAGATGGCTCTAAGCCATACATATACTTGTGGAGTTTCACTTCATCACTAATGCTCTCTACATACATGGTAAGATTAAGGAATTGGTTTTGTATACTCCTATATACTGAGGCCTCTTTGCTCTAATCTATACCATCTCCGTGCCAATTTTTCTTTTTCAAGAGAAGTGACAAAGACCTCAACCATAAGTATCTTAAATGCATCCCAATTCTCTATAAGTATGTTCTTCTTCTTTATTTATCTCCATCAAGTATATCCAAATCCCTCAAAATTTAAAGATGCAAAATGGATCTTCATATCATCAGTTCTAGGGAATTTATCAATGTGAGATTCAGATTTTGAAATCCATTCCTCTAGATTGGATGGTGAAGATGATTAACCATTGTACTTTGCCAAGATAATCTTATCCTTCAACTCTCTTTCATGAAAGGGTTGTTATCCCAAACTAGACTTCTCATTGGTATTAGGCATGGAACCCCTAAAATAAGATGGTACTCTCCTGATATGTGATTGAAAACTAATATGAAGCCTTCCTATTGGTAGAGGACCTCTAGGAAGTTGGGTATTCAGCACAAAAGCTTAGGAATTAGTACCATTCAAACTACCCAAATAGTCATCATGCCTTTTTGAAGTCTGGTCTACTTGATATTGACTATTTGGAATACCCTTTCATCCAATGATACTATGACCTTGAACATTTTTGTTAGGTGGCTGAAGTGGGACTGAAGGTTCACTGTTTGAATGAGCTTTCTCCTTACCTTCCTTGGTTTCCCATTAACATTTTCATCCATTGGGAGAATTGAGCCATTATTTATGCATTATATTCTACTAGCTTATCAATTCAAGCCTTTTTTTGGGTATTGGAATCCACCAACTTCTCAATGGAAGACTTTGTTTGACTAGTAGATAATACCATCTGCTTCACTTTAGATAGCAGCTAGATATGCCTTTGAGCATGCCTATTCTCATGTTCACACATGGTATTATTGAGTGCAATAATTTCACCTTGTATTTGAGGCTCTTCAAGTATCTATTGAGATGTACTATCGGGCATGGAATCTCTGATTTGTTGTGCATACTCATCCTAGGCCCCTCACTCTTTCCTTTATGACCAACCATAGTAGTGCAATCGTGCAATATCCCCTATGAAGAAATTGGCTAAAGCTTAAGCTAGGAAAATCGGACTCCCAAAATTTTTTATTTATCTTCAAGATGAGCTAGAGTATTTCATATCAAGTTTAGGATATAAAACTTTGCAATTCAATCTCTGATTTTAAACTATCTAGGAATGCACCTTGTGTTAACATGTAGGTACCTTGTTTCCACTTGTAAGAGTAAAATGGTAGTGCCTAATGGCTACCAGATCCTATAGAAAGTTGGATAGGACTTTTGGGCACCCTATAGTACCTACACCTACACTTTACTAATAAATATTGTACCTGTAATGACTTATATATACCCTATAGTGTCCTGCAAATCCCTTGTTTTACCTTGTTTTGCTCTTGAAGATACTTGAGTCTTTGAAAATGATTAAACCATCAATTCTGTACTCATTGTACCTATGTGAGGGATAAAATGGGAGGACATTCTCCCTACATGGGCTCTGAATCACTCGAAGATGGGCGAAGTTCCCCTCGGGTCAGTTGGTTGCACCCCTTCTAGATCTTTAATAGTGAGGAAGGATCACATCTCTTTTATCTCACTATCACCCCCGACATCCATCTTTTCCTTAGTGGGAATATCGATATGGTAGTGGCATACTAATCTAATCAATTAGCATGATATGCATTACTAAAATATCCATTCATCTCTTTTCATGAAATGCAAGAGAATTCAATTTTTGGAAAAATGGATGGGAAGAGGGTCTTACCAATGCAATTCAATGGCTCAGTGATTGCATTGGTAAGACCCTCTTCCCAATACTAATCTTTGATCTATTGATCAATTCAAAGAATTAATTGACCAATAATCTCTCATTAATAAGTGGAAAAGCCTAATTAAGTGGATTATTGAAAGATTTCAAAGATTAAGAAAGTGGAATACCTTAATTAAGCTTGAAGAAAATAATTGATGCTAGCTTTAATCCAAATATTAGAAAAGCCCTCCATAATCCACCATGAATCCATAAAAAATATTGACAAGTCCATAAGATCATCCCATATAAGCTCAAATATGATAGATTATGTGAAGAATCAATGTCTAGGGCTTGCTTGAATACTTGAATGTCAAATATTGAAGCTTCTTGAAGAAAAGCCCAAAAATAATCCTTCAATATGAGCTTCAAGATCTTCAATAGGTTGAGATCATAGCAATGCCTTTAATCTTGGAGTCCATCTTGCTTCAAAACGATGATAGAAACCCTTTGGAGGTCGGGAAGGGCCAAAGATTGAAGAAATTGAAGCTTCCAAGTCTATGGCTATGGCTAACCTCTTGTAGTGTTTTAAGGTTTTCACCAAAGGGAAGACTAGAACTCGGATCTTGTAGAAAATTACTAAAGATATTCCCCACTGAGGAGTGTACCAAGGTTGTTTGACAAGCTTGGAAGAGATTAGGAGCAAGAAGAGTATTAAACCTCAGCAGTAGCAAGATCAACGAAATTTGCACCAAAAAATATGGGCTATTCCTGGAGGAGAATACTCAGCTTAGCTCACACTATGGTGCTGTTTTTGATAGCCAAGAGTTGAAGAATCTTTGCCCCAAGGTTAGATATGAGTAGAATGTCATTGGAGAGCATAATTATTACGTTTCTTGGTAGCCACCATGGATGCTTCAACAAAAATCTTGGAAGAGAGAGAGAAGAAGGCTCTACACAAAAAATAACTAAGGTTTAAGTCTTCTTCTAGTCTAGTTAGTCCTTATTTTACCAAATACCTCGAATTGTAGATGTCTTGCAAGCCACTACTAGCCACTGTCCATGTCTTGTACCTGTAGTACTTGTTTGAATAGGTCTTTTATGATGAGAAATTGGATTGAATATGAAGAAAACTGGATCAAAGACCAATTCTCTGATACCACTTGTCAAGAAGTAAATTGGAGGGAAAGAAAGAGGAGAGAGAAGACTGCAGAAGAGAGAGAAGAAGAGGTGTAGGAGAGAGAGAAAGAGAGTGACAAGGAGAGAAAAAGACTAGAACTGGAAAGAGAAAGAGATAAAGAGGTTAGAAGCCATTGAAGTTGTGAGCAAGCTAATGAGGAGAGAGAGAGTAATGTATTAATGTTTTAAAAGATGAGAAAAACTACATGTCTCTTCTTTTTACACCAAATGTCAATGTCACAGGGTATTATTAATATTTTCACACTAAACAACTATTCTTCCCAACTTTTTACATAAATTTTGATCTTCTTTTGCAATATCAAATAGTGTGAGAAAAATGACTACTTCAACTTCAAAGACTAATATTTTGCAAACGTTATTGTTGAAGAGATTGTGAGATGAATTGGATGGTTCACTAGATGTATATCCTCTATATTAGATGTGTTCAAGAACTATTTATAAATATTATTCTTTGTAATTTTTCCTTGAATAAACTATATCCCTATTTTATTGTAAATATAAATAACCCCTTTATATGGAACCTTTTTTTGAATCAAAATGTGTAAAGATGGTATTTGAAAAATCCCTTATGTTGAACTCATATGATACATATATATTTATGAGTGGCCCCTCTCCCCTTTGGAGTGAAAGAGACACTGTAATAATCCACCAAGAAACATGCAAGAGGATTTGTGTGGACATGCATGTGCACCACTAATATAAACCATGTCTACTCATCCTTTACATTCTACATGATCTATAGAGACATCATCTAGCCTTCCTCCCATAGATGATCTATTTTCCAATCCATCACTAGCCAGCGGCGAATTCAAACATGCTAGCAAAACACCATATGGCTCACCCCAAATAATAAATCTTCTCTAAGTTCTTGTAACGTGTCCGCTAGAATCATCCCGGACACATCTTAGCAGTCCATCGGGAAGGATGTCTAGAAAGCTCTGCCCGGCACTCCCATGGAATGTTACGGGACTTGCGTTCTAGGTCTTCCCGCGTCTGCCACGTAGCGGAAGTATCCTGGCCGTTCCCACTTAGGATCGACCTGAATTTGGGTTTTCCTGTTTGGTCATTATCTAGCAACAACTAGCGTCAGACCCGAGCGAACTACTTTACGCAGAAGCGCCCGGTCCGAAGCGGATTCACGCTGCACTTGGTTCAAGGAGAATGGGAAACGAGAGGGATGCAAGGCTCGACCTCTCTGCCATAAGGCATAGTCCCATTCCGTTCCCCTAAAACAGCGTAAATCGGGTAGAATGTAACACTAGGTCATCGTCCTCGTTATTCGCTTTGATGCTGAAGATCAACCTGCTGTTCGTCGAAGACCTTGAGAAAAGTTCCCGGCTAACCGGGACCACCCATCCATAGGACGGACCCATGGTCCATCCTCCGCACTTTCCTCGGTTTGTTTTAGTTATGTAATTACCTACCACATTAGTTTGACATATACAAACAGCTTCTTTGATTAACCCTGTTATGCACCGGTTCCTTCACGTAATCTTATCACAGGACATAAAGAAAACAATGCCAAACAACTTCTTTATTATCATTTTATCCTTTTATCTTTGAAATACAAGGAGTTCCCGCCTGTAGGCGTATTCATAATCCGCCGAAGGCTATCCAGTAATCCACCAGGGATCACTAATCCAAGTTTCCGCCCGTAGACTAGTATGCGGGCCTCGAGATCCAATCCCGAGTCACGTTAGTCTCTTGTGCAGGGCCCGGAAGGCGAGGGATTTACAGCCAGAGCCCCCCCTGGCACCCAAGCGTCCTCCTGCTCCAAGTAGAACTCAACGGAGAGACCTCTCGCGGCGGGTTCGGTCCACGTTCCCGACACGGCTAACAACCCCCTTGGTTAGGGTCAGGCAGGCAGTCGGGGGTAACTGAAACTGCCTCTCCCTTCAGGCTTCAACCTGAAGTATTTAGATATGTTTTCGTCCTTTAGTTCATTGAGCAAACAATGCAAACAGTGCTTCCTAAACTGTTACAAGCACAATCAAATTCCAGTGGTCGTTTAGCTGGCAAACTGTTAAGGAGTGACTCCTTTTCTCCGAATGCAACCCGCATTCGATCCGGAATCAATTGCAACTTGGCAAGATTCCTATCATTCTTGGGTTAGGGTCATACCCTACCAATACTTTTGTTGTGGTAGGTTCCAGCGACCATGTCGCTTTAGTTTATTGTCTGGTCATTTGCTTCAAGGCAAACACCTAACCTTTCCTTTTCCTTGGCAGTTATCCCCCAAGAAAAGTGAGTAATAGGATGATTACTCATCCTCTTGTAAGTTAAATTCTTTCAATAACTTGCCAACCTCATTTCGAGAGATGACAAAACTCTCTTGTGGACAAATCTCAAGTCTATACGATGTTGCAACCTTTTTTCACATGCGTTGCATCATTCCACGGGATCATTCTACCCAATTGCTTAGCGTTTTCCGGTCACGGAATTTACCTCCAGCCGAGTGGCAGGGTTTTAGGGTATCCTCCAAACCATTCCTAATTATGTTGGCCCATGATCCTAAAAATAGGCAACTCCGTCGGAGTTTCATCATTTTAAACGAATGATCCTTGGGATAAAACCTTAGATCATTTCATGCATGAGCATCCAATTGACTCAACATTTAGTGAATGTGTGTAAGATCTTTGGGTTTGCGGGTTTTGACTTGGCAACAAGTGTAAAACTAGGTCGAATTCTTATCGCACTAAACCCTAGTTAGCACTTGGGATACTTATCATATCGTCTGAACCATGCCCATATGAATCCCGTGTGGTTTATGTGATTTAGACAACACAATATACTTGTCCTGCGACAAGGATGAACCTTTCCCAAAGGTAATAAACTAGATTTAATGGAGAACAACAGTTACAACTACACCAATACGTGTAAACATGCGATTCACTGCTTCTACGCATCACATGGTTCACAATAACCCTATCCTTCCTTGGTAAGGTAAAAATGCCTGATAATCCGGACACTAACTTCCCTAGGTCCTACTTACATCAAATAATCATTCCACTTTCAAGTCCATAGATCATTTTTGTGCCCCTCTATTCCTTTTCGAATAACGTCTTATGGGTGTTAACTTTCCCTCCTGAATCATTACAAGGAAGATCTATCTAAAAATGGGACATGCCATTAATCTTCCCAAAGGTGTACCTCAATAATTTCAACCTTGTAATGAGGCAACAGTTGTCCTAGGCTCGTCGCTTTTGAATGCACAAAAGGAAACTTACTAATAAGGTCCTGCAAATGCATAGACACCTTATGCTCTTTTCATTAACTCCATTGAACGTACCAATGATCAATTTTCATATCTTAAGCTATCTCTAATAAATGTTCAAATAGCCAATTCATTTTCCAATTGCATTTAACTTGACTAGTTGAATTCGAACATGCATGAGTGCTTCCTAATTCGTGAAGTTATCGTAAATACTTTCAATACTTTTGTGTGGAATCCAAATAGACAAAACCTGGACTTGCGGACTCCGGGAAATATCCACGTATGCTCGGGGTGAACCTCCCGCATCGCACCTTGTGATCTTTCTAGAGGCCATCGCGAATTCGATCTCCAGTTAGCCTTTGTGGACTTCAACTTTTTGCCTTGGCTTGCAGTTTTTATGACCTTGGTCCGTCTCCCTTGTATGCGCAATTTCCTTTGAGATATGGCTTCCTTGACCGAAGTTCCGACTTGCGGAATTTGACTTGGGAAGGCCTTAGGGTTCTTATGAGGTCCTTTGGACAATGGAGGTTTGAGAACTTTAATCCACCTTGAAATTCCGGGTTTAGGAAGGATTTTGTGGGCCTTACGATGATGTTCGCGGAAAAGGGCTCTTGCGAATGGGCCTTGCAAGAATGGAGACTTTAGAGTTCTTCTTCTCCTTCCCTAAAATCCAAGGACCGGCCTTGTAAGTGATTAGTGGGAGGGGCCTTTATGTGCTTCCTCTCTTATTCTTCAAAATCCCGGCCCATGGATGACTGGTGGGAAGGGGTTTTGTAGCCTCCTCTTCCTCAAAGTCCCGGGATGGACTTATTGGGTGATTGGTGAGAAGGCTCCTCGCCTCCTTCTCTTCAAAGTCCCGGGGGTGTGGATAGACCTATGGGGGAAATGTAGTGGGAAGGGGGCTTAAGGAAGCCCCCTTAGAAGCTTCTTAAGAAGCTTCTATTAGGAAGCTTCTAAGAAGCTTCCAAGCTTCTGCCTGCGACGTCGAGGGGGGAGAAAGGGGTCGTTATCCAGCAGCGGCGGCGGACTGAGGTGACCTGGTGGCGGCTGTGGCGGCTCACGGGTTGGGCGGACTGCACGGCGGCTTCCCTCTGCACGGCGACCTTCCCCCCCTCTCACAGCCCGTCCACCTCCTCCAGCATGTCCGGCCGTCCTCCTCCCTCTCACGCTCGTCCAGCACGTCCCTTCCTTCCACCCCTTCCTTCACGGCAGTCTTCTGCCGCCTTCTGTTCCCCCTTTCCCCCCTTCCAAGAGGGGGTTCTTATAGGCCTTGGGAAAGAGGGCCTCCACACACGTGGAGGACTCATCCTCATGCATACCCGTCCCACTCCTCCTTGGCCATTCCTCCCCACACTCCCTCTCCTCCAGCCATGCATCGGCTGGGGGAAGGGATAATTAATAAAAAAATTTGCCTTGAATTTATCCCATTTGCCCTTCCCAAGCGGTTGTTTCCTCGCGGCTTTTACGGTCTTCAACCCCGGCCTTTGATTCTCAACGTGGAGACCTCATTTTGAACGTGCATGGTGTGGATTAGGTTACAAATAATTACGAAGTAGGGAATACCCTTGCACAGGGTTTACACGGCGTGCGGGAAGGCAATATTTACGGTACGCAGTGTGCGGAAATATTACAGTTCTATCCATTCCATACCATGGCATTATTTTTGTCTTCTTATGAGTATATTCGAATTTCTTTGAGATTTGCAAGTGTGATATATTTTTCTATTCTTTGTTATTGTTAAAAAGGCTAGATTGATGTCTCTATGCATTCAAGCTCTTCCTCCAAAGTTTTTGAGTATGTCTTCTAGAAATGAGCCTCACTTAAAATTGTCCATATTTCCATAAAATCTATCTCTTTCTCTCTTTCAAATCCCCATTATTTGATTAATCCTCACCTTTTCTTCATCCCACTCACGCATAGGTGAAATCATCCTACAATGCACTTTACTTTCTTGAACCTCTCCTCCTCTTCGTTAAGGCTCTTGTTCCTCCTTTCTTTAGTCCCTTTGAAGCTTTATTCTATTCCCTTCTCTTCCTTTCTCCTTGCAACTCTTTCTTCCACTTTTTTCATGTGCATACTATGATAGGATGTTGTTTTTTACTTCTTTGGATAGGCTTCCTTATCATCTATTTATATGTTGCAATTTCACATGCTCAAAACAAACATAATCACACTCACAAACATGTGTACACACATGAGCATGCATGCAAAGACCCCCACTCACACTTATCTTAAAAGAAGTTATTAATATTAACATCACTCTAGCATAAGAAGCCACATATAACCACATAATCATGGGTAGATGAAAAAACCTCCACGATAATGTTGAACACTCAGAACTACACATTATGCATCGTACGCATATAGTACATCCACTCTCATAGACTTTATATATATATATATATATATAATCACTTTAAAGACTTCTTAATATCTCAATGAGTCATACACTCAAAAATATCCTTAAATAGTAAAATAATACCTCTTGGTGTTAGTCTTGAAATGGAAGAGGAAGTCATCCCCTTACAATACTATTTGATCAAAGAAGAGACCCAAAATCTTACTTTAAGCCTTACTCCCTCACTTTCATATGATTTGATGACAACTGCAATTTACCACCATAGTTTTCAACAATCATATTCTAATATATCACCATTGTGGACTGCATCTTATAGAATCTCTATAGTAATTGTTGAGCTTTGTAAGCTTAACCTTACATTCACTTTTTATACCCACCTTTAGTGTTTCCACACCAATATTATAAATGGTATCCTCTATCAGCTCCAAAATCTTGGTGTTGAGTAAAGTTAAAACTTCTATTTTGATTGGATATCTAATAAGAAAAACTCTTTCTTTTGCACTTTAGTAAGCTTGCTCTTGATCATCTTTATGTCATGCAATTGAAGCTTTATCTCCTCATACAAAATACTAATATCATGAACAATGTCTTGCATTGTGATGATCTATTTACTTTTTTGAGTTATTGTATCATTCAATTTCTTTTCTTGTTTTATTAGCTACTATATTTGAAGTTTAGTGAAACAATGACATCATGAAAATTATAAAACTTGCTTGGTAGATGGTGAATACTTTGTTACTTGATCATTGAGCCACCTAATGTAACCAAGCAATCCATTTTTACCCTCGCACATATTTTTCACCAAGATTATAATTGTTCAAGAAAACTACTAACTCATTAGTTATGGAATAAATTGGATAGTCTTCCCAATCAATACATAATTCCATGTAGACTCTGCTATTTAGAATAAATAGTCCTTAGAGGGCCCACCTTATAGAACATATAAGATACCACGTGAGTTCAAAAGAAAGGGTAGTATATTTAGTAAAGTTTATAGGATTCTATTTACAAAAAGGGCTTTTAATAATAACTTGAAAAAAAACCGTAAGTTTAGTAAAGTAAAAGGGGTGATTATAGGGCCTTATAGCATGTAAAGAAAGGGTATTTCTTAATATCCTTTGAACACACGTTACATAGGTGATTTCTTAGGTGGACTCCCTTGGAAATAGTCATGCTCAAGCTCCATCTCCATATGTAACTTCTTCTTGCTTGTATTAATTTTGTTTTTAGATTGCAATCAAGTTAGGGATCCATAAATTAGTTAAATATATGTGCTAAATGCATGTTAAGTGCCAAATTAGTATACATAGACACACAAAGATGCTAATGAAAATAGGGGGTTTGATGTCTAGATATGCACAAGCAAACACATAGAGATGTTAATGGAAAGAGATTAATTGAGTCTATGGAGTAAATTGAAGAGATAGATATGGATACACAAAGATGTTATAGTAGCTTCAACGAAGGTAAATTAGAGAGGCATGTATAAACAGACAGAGATAGGCACACATATATATTAATGAAGGTATAGTAGAGAGATATAGACACATAGAGATGCTAATGGTATCAAGGTGATTAATTCTATGGAGGTAGATGGAGAGGCACATATATATTAATGAAAATAGGGGGTTTTTTTAATGAAGTTATAGTAGAGAGATATAGACACATAGAGATGCGAATGGTATTAGGGTGATTGATTCTATGGAGGTAGATGGAGAGGCACAAATAGACAAATGTAGATGTTACTGAAAATAGGGGATTTAATGTTTATGGAGGTATAGTAGAGAGATATAGACACATAGAGATGCTAATGGTATCAGGATGATTGATTCTATGGAGATAAATTGGAGAGGCACAAATACGCACATGTAGATGTTACCGAAAATAGGGGATTTGATGTCTATGGAGATAGATAGGAGAGTCATTGATAGACACATAGAGATATCAAAGGAAAGTAATTAGCTTGGTGTGTGAAGGTAGAATGGAAGGACACAAATAGATATCAATGAAAATGGAATACTTGAGGATGAATTAGGGAGAGTGCATAAACATACATAGATTGATTGTGAGTAAGAGAGGTCAAGGTAGTACATTGTGTCAAGGTAGGTTCGATATATACGAAGAAGAGGTGACAATAGAGGTATGCAAGAGTAGTGGAATAGAGAAGAATAGCTAAGAGATAAGGGATGTATTTTAACATTATTATATCCACATTTCCTTGTATTAAGGGGAAGCAAGGGAATGGGGGACAAAAGGCCCAAAAGAGAGTTCATCTTTTGCTCACACAAGTGCTAAAATTTTCAATTTTCCATGAGCACATCTACCTTATCTATTTATCATGCTACTCTCCCCTCGAGACCATTCCCATTGTAAGATGGAATGCCCTTCCAATGTTTGGGTACTCATCCCATAAATGTGGATCCTCTTGTCTAGATTATGACATGTATGTATCCTTTTTTGGGGCTTTAATGGTCTAAGAAGGATAGTGTATCATGTAAATAACCATTTTTCACATTCATTTACTCTCTATCCATCTCAAACTTGAAGCTCACACTTTTTTTCCTCTTTCCTCCATTACTAGCATGCACCTAAACTACATGAATATCTTGTTATATTCATTCATAATTTCATAGTCACACCTCACCAAGTTTACCATTATTTATCTAGTTATTGATTTATTTTTTATAATTACTTACCTTTGACATGTGTATGATCCGCTAATGAGAAATATATTTGCAATGTGATGACTTGCTCTTTATTGGCCATTGTGATAAATCTAAAATTTTGACATAAATGTTCTTTTACTTTCATACCCATAATGAGGATCCTCCAACTAACAAAATATCTTCGTCTTCTCATTTTTTTCTTTAATGCTGGAATTTTTTATTCCCTCTCTAGTTTCCTTATGGTGTATGTGATGGTGTGGTCTTTCCTATATTATAGAATATTCTTCTCCCTCCTAACCTAGCTCAGATGTATAGTTGCTAATGGGATTAACTACCATCTTGGCACCTTAGTTATAAAAAATTTGCTCTCGACAACTCAATTTTTTTTATAAATTTCATTGAGATAAATGTTGTTATTCTTGTTCATAAGATGGTCTGTTTTAGGGCCCCCTTCTAACCTATTTACCTATCAAACTTATTTGTATAGTTGACAATGACTTGGCTAGATAAAGGCTTAAAAGAAAAAGTACTCCATTATGCCACTGGATAGTGGTCCTCATTGAGTACTTATGACGAGACTTGCCCATGATACTTATCAAAATCACCTTGGACTCAATATACTTACCCCTTGTTCTTTTAATAATCAATACCCTATGTAGAATCATCATTGGGTATCTTTTATGAGGTCCCTCCATGATACTTATAAATATTAGGCTTTGACCTAATACATGCATGCCTCGTTATTTCAATTACGACTATCCTACTTAGAGGTGTCACATATTTTATTCAAATTTTTTATGTTAGATACTTTATGACCCATTTAGATTTGCATGTGATGATCACTTAACTTTGATGCATCAGTAAGAGCCAAGACTAGCGCACACAAATATCCTTATATATTTGTCAAAAGTTGGGTTTCTCCACATGAGTTATAAATTAGACTGCATTAGTAGGGTGGTTGGTCTATCCCTCAGGGGATTCACTATATACATATCCTCTATATAACGTGCATTCATGGCCTATTTGTAAATATCCTAATCTGTGAATTTTTCTTGAATTAAACACAACCCTTTTCTATTCAATCTGTAAGTAACCCCTTTATATGACACCCTTCTGTATGTAAAAAATGTATCAAAATGGTGTTTGAAAACCCCTTATTTTGAACTCACGTTATATATACATATATTTATGAGTGACCGCCTCGAGGTCTATCCATTAATAGCAATAACCCATGACTTGATACAGAGAACTTAGACTTATCTAGATTTCCTCTATCCTTCATAGTCCTTGAGTTTCTTTTGTCCTTCTTTCCCCACCTTTCACCTTACACTACTTTCTTGTAGGAATGTGATTTAGCTCTCTATCTATAACCCTTTTCAAAATGCTAGTATGTTTTTCATGGAGTTTTGAAGCACAAAGACTATCATCATATTCATGAAGATGGATGACTATGAATCTCAAGTAAGTCAACCTATGAGGTTTGTTGTATTTTACATATGATTACATTAATAATGTCAATGTACTGTTGATGTGATTTGATAACTGTTCATATATCATTGCTTATAAGGCTTTGAATATTCTAAATAAGATGAGATGATTAAACTTTGTGCTACAATGGATTTGCTAAAATGTTAATGATTACCATATAATCTACATATCAAAAGGACTTAACTAAGCCTTTGATGTTGCTCAAAATAAATTTTTCTTTAGCAATAAACTTTGATAGTATGACTATGGGATAATACAAGGGTTAGTGACAAGGTTAGACATAGATAATGCAATATACACTTCAATCAATAGCACACATGATGTATTTTTTACGAGATAAGCCAAAATGTTTCGTAATTTTGTTAGCAAACTCAACATCAAACTTTGATAATATTAATCTTTCCATTGGCTTTTAGCTTTCCAAAAATTCCTCAATAAGAGCTTAGTACATTTGTAAGAGAAAGTTATTATATATTTGGCCCTTGAATGCATCACAATTTTCTTGCATAAGTGGAAGTATGCAAATAATATTGTTTTCCCTTGCTTGCCTATTTCGGTAGTTGGGCATTTTGAGCATCATGTCTATTGTCTTGGTATAGGCATCATGAGAGGAAAATAATTTAATATATTCACAATTGCAAAAAAAATCTTTTTGCAATGCATGAAGGGTGGGCAATAGAATGTAGTATCGAAATCATGTATTTTGTGTCCAAATAAAAACCTAGATTTCTTGTCTAGTTTGACTACAATAAACTCTCTATTATGGTTGGATTCTACCACCATAAGTAATTTTATAACCTTAATGTTGAACCATTTTGATTGAAATTTAATTTTTTGATTATGTGCCTACTATTCCACATAAAGATGTTGTGAAATTGGATACGGAAATTATGTACATGGTTGTCTACTAGCCTTAGTTATGTTTGATAGTCTTGGCATACTTGATGTGATACTCTATCTCACTAGGTTATGTTTTTTCCATGTCAATTTTTTTTTCTTACATCTTAGAGAACTAAGGTTGTGCATAAGTTTTCCAATCCCTAAATTCGGTTTGGAATGGGTAAATAGTGTATTTGAAAGTCTTGCAAGAGGAAGAGCACACTATGGGATGAATGAAGGGTTGAAAGAGAACAATCCACCAAGAGAAGAAGAGATAGATAGTGAAAATGGAACCAAAGAGTTCTTCTAAATGCTTGGGTTGAAAGCCATGTATTATTTAAGTAAATATAGATGTAGTATCAACTCTTGGCTCTAGATTGTAAGAAGTTGGAAATAGTTAAAATGTTGATAATATGCCATGTCACACTAACATTGGTATATGAGGAGAGAAGTTGTAAATTTTCACATCTTTTGACAAATCAATACATTTACAATCTTTCTCTCCCTTCTTGCTCTAAGCTTCCATGGCTTCTTCATCTTTCCTGTCTTTCTCTCTCCAATTCTAGTCTTTCTCTCTCCCCATCACTCTTATTCTCTCTCACCCTGCAGTCTTTCTCTCTCCTATGCAGTCTTTCTCTTTCCTCTTTCTCTCTCCCTGGTTCTCTCTCTGACAAGTGGTATCAGAGCTTCAGTCTTTGATCCATTATTTTCTCCCAATTTCAGTCTCATTTTCCTATTTCAAAAACCAATTTGAGACAAAAATGGTACAAGACAATGACTAGTGGAGTGCTGCAGGACATCTAGAGTTAGCAAAAGACTACATCTGGAGATATCCAAGGTCAGATATGGCGGATAAAGGCTTAAATGGCTGGACGTCACCAAATTTTATGCAAAATTGAAGGTACACAAGTATAGGAGCAGTAGGGGAGTTTCCAAAGCATCTCTGGACCACAAGGACTGCATGCAGAAGCATTAATGGCAGCTTTCTTGGGAGTTTACACCTCCAGACCACAAGGACTGCATGCAAAAGCATTAATGGCAGCTTTCTTGGGAGTTTACACAACATCTCTGCTTCAAGACACGATGAATTAGAATTTTTAGTGGATACATTCCTTTCCTTTTAATCATATGTTAATGACGGTTCATCTTATCCAACTTTTTCACAATTTCAATGTATCCTCCTGCACATGCGTCGTGCAAAGGTATGGCTCCATCCTCATCTTTCACATTTAAGGATGCTCCAGCTCCAAGGAGAATCTGAACGCAGCTCAAATGACCATAAAGGCAGGCCAAATGTAGGGCACTATCTCCATCTTCACCGGCATCATTTATACTTCCAATTAGATTGGCAAGGACCTGTTGAAGAACATCAGCGTCACCAGCCTCAGCTGCTATCAGGAGGTTGATTTTCGCTCTCTCGACAGGCTCCTGCTTTTGGACGGTGCCTGCCTCTCGCCCTCTTCTACTCTGTCATCATCATCTTCTTCCATCCAGCTTTGCGGATCTCACCAGAATGCTTCTGGCCTTCTGCTCTTCTCCATTTCACTTCTCCTCTCCCCTTCTCTCTCTTTCTCTACGTCTTTCTCTTTCTCTTTCTCAACCCTAGCACCCCGCAGGAGACAGGCTGGCCTTCCTCATCACATCAAGGAAGGATTTCGAACACGCTCAATCGGTCAAAGACAGTTCTCCGCGAGTACAGTTTGTGCCATTCCGCTATCATGAAGAGGTTAGACAGACTATACGAGTGCGATCTCTTTTAATCCATGTATACTTGCACACTTGCACTCTTCAGAGTTCTGCACACCGGACACACATCAAGGCATCCCTCGCATTTCTTGCACAAGCAGAGATGCCTGCAAAGCAATAAAAGGATGCACACTTCATCCATCTTGCACACCTTGCACTTCCTTTGTTCTCTCATCATCATTATCATCATCTCCCTGCTGTCCTGGAAGCTATGAGCAGGATCGTATGCTACTGCCTATGAAGAAAAGCTGCTTCTCCATTCTTCGGGCCTCCCATTTCCTGCCTCTATATCGCCATTCTGCTGTAAGAGGTCTCGATTCAGCATATGAAATGCATTCCTATGGAGCTCGACGCAGAAGAAGAGCTGTTATTAGATGGTCTTGTTATAGAGATCAGCGGCCGGTGTGCTGATGTTAATGGCACAGACACAAGGAGGTGTAACAACGGCCCCAAGATACATACTACTCCCTCCAGTGTGCAGTTGTGACATCATCCATTTCCTCTTCTTGGAGGCTACAAATATATGCATTCTGTTGATCACACACCTTCCTCCTCTTCTAAGGGCCCTTCTTGAGCACCATCCGTCTGGCCTGTTCACAAAGTAGTTCAATTGGAACTTCTGTTTAAGTAAACCCTGGGATTTCACCCAATTGTGCATCATGTGACAGGGCTTGATTCGCAATTCAAGGTTGTAGACAATGCCATCCAGAAGCTTCTTCATCATTGGCTGGCTGGTGTTCGATCCATCAGTTACATTTCCATTGCCCTTCATAGCAGTGTCCTTAGGTTGCTGTAGAGCATTCTCCTTCGATCTGGTCCTGCTAGGATTGAGTGAATTCCCAGAGTTGTCACAAACTGAAGGTGGGTTAACCTCCTGATCTAGGCAAGCAAGAGCTAGGACTCCAAGCCTTGAGAGAGCTAATCTTGAAGGGAAAGAACCCTTGTGATCTTTTACTAAACCAGCCAGGGCCCAGCATGCTACACATTGAAAAGGAGCTTCTGAGTTATAGGCCATATTCAAATTCCTCAGTTTGTCTTCCTTCTGCACGTTGTGACTTGCAATTTTTTTGCTTTGGGATATGAATGATTCAGTTCCGAGTTCATACTGTTCAGAACAAAATGTTTTCTCAACCCCGTTTGTAACCACAGAATAACCTGGAGGTTTTTCCCCTTTCCAGCTGTAAGCACCTTGCATACAGCCAAGAACAGCCTGAAGGGCACCTGCATCAAGGAAACCCTGTCGCCACTTTGAGTTGTGTGCAGACATATAGCCAATCACTAGGCAAACATGTGCTTGCATCTCAGCAAAGGAAGTATGACTGTGAAATTTAGTGTTCAGCTTTCTAAGAACTTCAACAGCAAAGGAAGGCCCACCACATCCTGGGCTAGCAATTAGCCAAGTCAAAAAGCGAGCTGTTTGGCCCTTGCCACCAAACACTAGTCTCTCAAGTTGAGGCATCCACTTGGATTTACTAAGCATTTCTGCATCTCCTCCAGTAGCTTCCAGATTGCTAAGACTGGTGTCACTTCCAGTGATCTCTGTATTTGATGAAGCTCCAGCTTCCTCCTTAAAAATCTGAGAAAACCCTACTACAACAGAGCCAGAAGATGCCCCACTCTTTTTTCTTTTTGCTCCCTTTACCCCCAGTGCTTGGACTGTTCCTATAGACAGCAGCATTCCAAAGGTCATCAAAGTTTACCTGCAACTCCTGCAACAGCTGCATGCAAAAAGGAAGCTCTCTTTTAAAGGCTTATATCTTCTTGCGCTCCTCTTCCAAGGCCCTGAGGTAAACCTTAAGCCGGCGTACCCGTTCCAAGTGATCCTCACTAAAGTAGGCATTCCAAAGGCCATTGAACACTACAGCAGGTCGAGGCCTACATTCAAGCATGAGCCCTGTGGGCGATCCCATAACGCCTTATCCACCTCGAATGATCTGGAACTATAGGATTGACAGTTTTGGATAGCACTAAAATTGTTCAAAATTTTTGAAGAATTTCATGGGGCTCAGCAATGATCTATTTGATGAATCTTGTACCACTTGACTTCTCGTCATCAACCTATTGCCTATGGAAGATCGATGGAGCATTCTCAAGGGTACTGGGTATTGACTCAAGTTGGATAAGAAGTACTCAAAACACTTGGAACAGGGTCAAAACAGGGTGCAGTCCAAACAAGGACAGATTTGGAAAAATTGCTATAGAAATTAGTAGCATCATTCTAAAGACAAAGGAACCATTGGAAGTGATACTAGACATCATAAACTTCGCGTGGAGCCATTAAACGTCTCATTTGGATACATATTTCTCGAGCTAGAGCCTATTTGGTACCTGTAGTTCACTAGCACTTTACTGTGGACAGTTCTGGAAATTCTTAAACAGAGAGGGGTATTGCTACTCCTAAATTCAAACCAGGATTTCTAATTGATACTAGATATCCTAACCTTCGAGTCAAGCTATCATACACCTTATTTGGACTTCTATTTTTCAAGGAACAACGTATTTCTTCAACTTGACTGCAATGGCAGCTGAGAACAATAGTTCCAGCTATAGTGAACAATGTTGGCTTCAAACACAAGCTAATATTGACAAACTTGTAGCTTCGAATGAACAGTGTATTGCTCTTATAAAGGCATATATGGAAAAAATAGCAAGACCTGAATCAAATGCTTATGCTCATGGCCAGCATCAATATGCTGATGGTACACACTATGATCTACATGCATCTTATGAATATGAACAGCAACAACATGCAAATGAATATGAGCAGTATGCAAGTACATCTAGACAGCATGTTAATGCTTATAAATATGATGTACCATATCATAATGCAGAGTATCATTCCATTGAACCTTGGCAGCAGAATGGTTATTATGGCCAACATGCTTATGCTTATGAGTATCCATCTCTTCAGCAAAATAGTTCTTATGGATGTAACAGAAATGGTTATGCTTATCAGTGCACTTCTAGCTTTGATCAACAGCAAGCAAGTGATTATGACCAATATAGTGGGATCAATGATCAAAGGCAACATGTTTATGTATATGAGCAGCAAACATCAGTAGAAGCAAATGTATATGCTCAACCAAATTGTTCCTCTGATGTGCAGGAGGGCTATTATCACCATATGCAGTATGAATAGCATGAGCAATATGGTTATGAGTATGGACAATCATCTGTTGTACATGATGAGCATGGACAGCCATCTGTTGTACATGATGAGCATGGGCAGCCATCTGTTATGCATGAGCAGCAAGATGACTATGAGCAGCATGTCAAAACTATCATAGAGCTGATCAATGGTGATGAACAGGTGTGTAAATTGCTATCTAAGGCTAAACGTGTTAGACACCTTACTAGTGATACAATACGGGAACTACATGCTGCGGGCTTATGCTATCGTTGTGCTAAGCCATTATCTTGTAATCACCAAGCCACATGTAGAGCAAAGTCTGCCAAAATAATTTTGCTATTTGAATATTATGATGTAAATGATGGAGAACATCTTGTTGAAGACCATTTTGGTATGAGTCCACAACAAGAAGTTCAACAACAAGAAGTTCAGTTCAAGAAGGCAGATTATGGACAGCATATGTATTTGGAGGACCATCATACAATGGAGACTTTGTTAGTGAGCACCATCATGATGATCATATTTCCAGCAGTATTTGATTTTGATCTTATAAAATTTGATCCAATGCATGGCAAAGATACAACTTTTCCTTTTGATCCGGGAGGCTACAGGCTGATTTTGACCTCCTGTATAGATTAGTACTACTATTGAGTATTAGGTAATCTTTTCTTTTATCCCTTGTAATGTTGTACAGAGTAGTACTCTGCTCTATCCATCTCCTCTCTAGCTTGTTTGTAGGGTTGTTTTTTAGGACAAAAACTTTTGGGAAGGGATGGATTGTAAGAAGTTGGAAATAGTTAAAATGTTGATAATATGCCATGTCACACTAACATTGGTATATAAGGAGAGAAGTTGTAAATTTTCACATCTTTTGACAAATCAATACATTTACAATCTTTCTCTCCCTTCTTGCTCTAAGCTTCCATGGCTTCTTCATCTTTCCTGTCTTTCTCTCTCCAATTCTAGTCTTTCTCTCTCCTCGTCACTCTTATTCTCTCTCACCCTACAGTATTTCTCTCACCTCTACAGTCTTTCTCTCTCCTCTTTCTCTCTCCCTGGTTCTCTCTCTGACATAGATAAAGACTCTAAGCTCATATGAGAAACAACTTTGCTCTTGGAAATCAACATAAGGGTTGTGGTGCTAAAGAGTGATTATAACACAGTTGATACTAGGGGTTTCGAATTTAGACATTCGTGAGAATATATTGTACTTAATGTTCTAAAAACTATAAGGATTGAAAAATATGTCTCTAGGCTTGTTCATATGGCTCAAAAATGGCTAAGAGTGTCTTTTCGAGAATTTCTCTAAATTGGAGTGCTCTACATTAATGTACTTTCACTATAAAATAGCAAGTTGCAAAGTTTTTTTGATGCTTGGATAGGAGTTTCATGAAACACTCTTAATGTAAATAGAGTACTAGTTTGTAATCTAAATGTTCTATGAAAACAAGAGCTAAGGTAAAATTCATTTCACATTTCCTAGGAGAGAAAGAAAAGGATATTATTGAATTGAAAGATGGAAGATCATCCACTCAATATGATTTCCTAAGTTGATTTCACAATTTCCATTGTACAAAATTTGTACACCCTAATGACAAACTTAGAAAGGAAGAAAAGGATTCACTAGTACTCTATTACTCAAAAAGGGGCATAAAGATTAAGCTAGAATGATGAGGAAGCAAGGAGCTAGAGAGAGGTTTGGTATGCTTCTCTAGACAAAAAGAAATTATTAATACAAATTCTTGTGGTGCACTTGTAACTACCAACACTCCTTACTATCATGATCATGCAACCAAGAGAGGGTTTTCTCAATCAACAAGAAAGTGTGTGCCAATGTACTATTGTAATAGTAGGACAATGCTTATACATCACACACACACACACACACACAGAGTTTATAGTGTATTATTATATATGTGTTATATCAATATTATATTATTATATATCTACTATATGGTGTTAATTATTGCATTATTAATATCTAATAAGTAATACAAATTATTAATGTATGATCCTATGTACTCCATTTTATTTTAGATAGAACATTATTCTAGGCTATAGAGAGGGACACATACATATATACATACATGCATGCATACATGTATATGTGTGTGTGTGTGTGCATTTTTTTTCTCACAACATGAAGCATAACTTAATATGTGAAGGATTATATACTAAAATCCATGTAAGGCACTAGCCATTCTCTTAGTTTTTAGCATGTAGAAGGGATATTGAGAGAATAAGAGTATAAAATTGGAAGAAAGATTAGATGAGAGATTAATTAAGTGTTAACCAATATTTGTTACACAGGCATTATACATCATGTGTGATATAATGAGATTATTATAGAAGCATTATATAGCATTACAAATTTGGTTTCTTTTGAAAGATTTTGTGTGATTTAGAGAGTGAGCGATAAAACCTATTAAGTGCACAAGCCATAATTCCAAAATGCAATGCTGATTTGAGAACCCTCTTGTTGCAAGAAGTGTGTTTTTGGACGTGAAGTATCCCAAACCATAGTAATGTGAAGCACCGAGAGCACCTAAGTAACTAGGACCTGGTCAAAATAATGTACTACAAGGTCAAAATATATGTAGAAAATATCTGATCAAATAAGACCAAAATATATTTTGTCGGAAACATTTAATCACATAAGGCCAAACGATCAGCATCAAGTATGGATACCACACCACACGGAAGAAGATTACAATCTACCACCATCTCCTACATAGACATATGCATGAACATTGTATTTTCACCTCAGCCATTCCAATGCAAGGTGATAATTTAAGACTCTACATGAAATGGAAGACCCCAATGTAGAGGCATTTTTAACAACAGTTTCTTGCTCCATAAAGAAAGAAAGTCAATCAACCTTTAAGATAGGCCTTCGACTCTCAAAGCATTTCTCATGTTTTGATTCAATAATTCAATTCTGACAATAGCCTCAAATTGATTGGGTCAACAAAAGTTTTTGGATAAAGAGTGGTAGGTGGTACTTATTGAAATATTGTGTGTCCCACTTACATGTATGGAACTAGAAGGAAATAGTATTGGACCCTACCTTTCTTAGTACAAAGATCCTCCAAGGATTGGTGCTACATTGATACATTTGAGCCCTATCACCATACCAAAAGGCCACTAATTGAACCTAAGTCCTATATAACACTAGGAAAATCACCTTGTATGTTTAGCTTTGATGAAAATTAAGACCCCTCAGTGACTATGTTATAATTAGCTTTGATTAGGAATTGAGCCCATTATAAACTTTGTTATGATTGGCTTTGATGTGGAATCGAGCCCCTCATAAACTATGTGAATAACCATCAAAGTCGAATGTTTGCATGCATGTGTCAACCTATGTTGTGTTGCGATAAAGTAATTAATATCATCGAACAACCAAATCCCCCACCAAAACAAAAAACAATGTCATTCCATGAGTTTCAAGTGTTGAATCGATGGCCTTGAAATTAGTAATGTAAGGCTTTGCCAATCAAGCCAACATGATTTGTTGTAAGCATAGCTAATTAGTATTTTTAAAAATTATTTTCATATTATGTTTGAATAGGGACTCCTAGAGGCTAGTCTTCTTGTTTCCATATTATGGTTGTGACACTCTACTTCACCGTTATTTTTGATGAGGTACTTCTTTCTTTAATACATAATCACTGGTCTAGCTCACTTTAAGTAATTGCAAGACTTGCTATAAGATCCTCATCTGGTTGACTAATAGTGGATGACTGACCTCTCACACACACTCTCTCTCTTAGGACATAGTGCTTAAACCACTTTCAAGGTTGAGTTGTAGATTTTGGAGGCCCCCCTCTTCTTATAGCACTCTTGCTTGTCATGATGAAGTCCCTCTTGGTGACTAATAAAGCATGGGTCTTGTTGTATGAACGACTCCAAAGAAAGCATGGGCTTCATTGCACGAGGGACTCCTAGATATCTCCTTTATCTAGAGTGGATCAACTCAATATGAATATCTACTCAACCGTAAGGTGCAGCTAGAGATATGGAGTACTTATACCATTATCTTTGTTTCCACGCATTTCTATGAACCTTGTGTCAATATAGACCTTGAAAAAAAATGGTCTTCCATGCAATGAGAGAAGCTTTACAATGTGCATATCTCATCATACATCTAAAGGAGGATGCCAATTTTGTCTTGTTTAGAGAGGTGTTTGGGCATAGTTAGGAATTTGGAATATGCTTTTTTGGCCTCTCAATGTTTCAATAACAAATACCATTTATTCCTCTCTATCTACTTAATCTTAAGAGAGTATGTTAAGTTTGAATAAGATATTCCATTGTTGTAATGTCTCAATAACAAAGTTCATTTGTTCCTCTCTATCTATTTAAGCTTGAACGAATGCATTAAACTTTTCAATTGTCCATGAATGTTCACTCATTGGCTACAAGGGTTTATAATGTGAGTTCAAGGAATATGTACACTAGCACAAGTAAATCCACACTTTGAAAGCACATGCAAATATCTTGGGACATTCTATGTAAGGTGTATGTACACATGTTTGTGCACATGCACCCTGTATGCTTTGGCACATGCACATTTGGTGACTTGATTTGGATTGTAATGTTTGTATGTAACTTGGGCAAAGTTTTCGACAAACAAGATAATTTTGTGCATTTGAGATAGAGAGTAGAATTAATGACATCCAACAAATTTGACACAACAAAGAGAAGACAAGAAAGTAGAAATTTAACTCCAACAAGTGAGATTGTTTGTGCATAAGAAAATGAAGATAAGAAATACAAAGTGTTTACCATGGGTATACTTTTACATGAAATTTTATATCTATCACTAATTATTATGTGGTTATACATAGTTCATTGCCTAAGAGGGATTATTATTGTGTGACATTAGACTGAAGCAAAATTGTTATGCTATTATCATATGGAATTAGAGGCAACAAAACCCTTATCTTGGGTTACTTGGAAGTATGTTTACATGTAAGAGTCATATGCATCAATAACATAGCAAGCCATGTATATAGAGAGGTTGAGAGAGAAAATATAAAAAGGAGATCAATGCATATGATCTATTAATCTATGATACTTATTACTAAGGAATCTACCTAAACTAATCGATCCTACATGGCAGGCGCTCAAAAACTTTCCAAGCCTTATTTTCTTTAAATTTTTAAAATATTAAGAAACATATGCTCCATTTCATATAAATTCACACACACACACACACACACATGCTCTCTCTCTGTGTCTCTCTCTCTCTCTCTCTCAATCACACACAGACACACACATACACACACACACACACACACACACACATGCTCTCTCTCTCTCTCTCTCTCTCTCTCTCTCTTCCATACACACTTATTCAAAACACGCATGCCCTTTCTCTCATGCAACACATTTAACATAGTGCATGTTTAGTGTGATTTTGGCAAGTTGGCAATCTCTAAACTAGGAAAGTGGTGGAGCAATCAATATGACGTCAAAGGATGGATCTCCCTCCCTCCCTCCCTCTGTCTCTCTCTCTCTCTCTCTCTCTCTCATTGGGGGTCTATGTGTTTTTGGGATGGTAATAAAAATCTCCCTCATTTTGATAGAATCATGCACATTAAGTATACATGAATGAATTAAACATATGTATGTTTCTCCAAACACATGGGATATATTGTTGTCATAAAAGGAACGATGAGTCATGATCTCATATTGTTCATTGAAGGTTTTGAAGCCCTTTAATAAGTATGTATACTCGTTAGTATCCATACAAAATAATTGTGCTAGGTTTGGATTCCCCTTAGTTATTGTTTTTTTATGTGCAATTGTAATTGAAGGCATTTTGGACATCTTAGGCCTTTTTTTTTTGCCCCAATACCATTGTTAACTAAATAGTTAGATATTTTGGACACATCTAAACATGATGCATGCGTGTGTATGTGTTGTTTACACACACGTGTAAACACATAGAAGTATTCATGCCTACCATCATGGGCACAAAGGGAGGGAGAGAGAGAGGCGTACCTATGCACATGTACACATATAAATCATGAGTGTTTACCAATAATGCACACACGAGGGACACACACAGACAATGCAAGCACTCAACAATGTCAATTTGTTATTGTAATACCTAATCATTTAACACTATATGCTAGGATTAGCTAAAGGATGTGATATAAAAAGATACATCATGTGAAGGTTTCACAAAAATAAGGATATGTCACTAGCTAGAGGGTGGGGAGCCAATCTCCTCCATGACCTCGGAATATCGAAAATATTAAAAAAGGTGTAACGTTTGTCTTAAATCGTGCAAGAATTTCAATCCCTCGGCCCTCAACTTCAAAAGGCGATTATTGACAAGCGCAATTCAAACCCTCAGTTCTCAATCGCATATTCGTAACGACACGAAGCTCCCTATGATCAGTTTTTTTAAGTGCTCAAAAAGCATCTTTGAAAGAGCGGGCAATGGGAGTCATTTTTCAAGGGCGCAAACTTGAAGTATGAGTCGCTGCACTAGGTGCATGGTCGATCTGGCCATGTGCCGAAATGCCCCAACAGGTCACGCACACTTGTTCTATTGTCACAAATATTTGACCCATTCGTCTCTCGGCCGGTGCGGCTGCATACACCATATTGTATAAAAACCCGTGCTAATGGCACTATGGCAGCAGGCCTCCGGTATTAATCAGGTAAATCGCTCTGGTTTCTATCCTTAAGCTTCGCCCCGTTCGACAGACATTACTGGACGGGCGGCCAATATACTCACTAGCGACAGGTTGTGCTAGCTATAGCAACTAAAACCAAGCGGGCAGATCTCCTATCAACATTCACCGTCTATTGATATAATCCTATGGCGCCGATCACGTCCTCGTTCGTGCTCTCTGGCATAGCCAAGCTCTTGCTGCCGGCAGATGCGGTGCAGAAGATGGGGCTGACGGAACTGCCCCTCGACAAGTCCATCACGAGTGTGGAGTTGCCTGAGGTGCAATGCTCCTTTCCTTCGCAGACAATCCACCCGGACTACCTCCAGCTGAAGCAGCTGTCGCAGGAGTGGCTCCTGTCTCGTTTCGGTGAGATGCTGCTGGACGGCGCCGGTGAAGGTGGCGGCTTCGCGGAGAGCGTGGCCCTTAAGTCGCGCTTCGACATACTAGTGACGCTGTCGTATGCCAACGGTCTAAGCTCGCGCATGCCGGCCATCATTAAGTTCATGGCGTGGCTGCACATGGTGGACAACCTGCTCGACGAGCCCCAGGAGATGGCTGCTGACTCCTCGGCCGCTGCGCTCCTGGCGAAGCGGATCATGGCTGTGCTTGAGGATCATGAGGATGAGGAGTCCGCAACAGCCGTAGCGGCTAGCTCTCCACAGCTCTCGGCACGAGCCCGCCTTGCCATCCGCCTCATCGAGGAGTCGGCGCGTGAGGTGTGGTCGGATCTGCGAAGCGGCATGCCCGTGGGACAGCAGCAGCGTTTCGTAGGAACCTTCCGCGACTTCCTGCGGGCCACCGCGACCCAGGTCGGCTATCGGCAGAGCGGGCGCCTGGCCAATGTAGAGGAGTACAAGCGCCTGCGGAGGGACTCCAGCTGCTGGAGAGCCTGCGACGTCCTCATCGAGTTCGCACTGGGCATTGAGCTGGATGAACCCACGCTAGCCCACCCGCTCCTCCTGCGCCTCAGGGATGCCACGCTCTACCACATCTGCTGGCTCAACGACCTTCTCTCCTTCGAGAAGGAATACAAAGACGGTGACTTCTTCAACCTCGTCTCCATTCTGTACTACAATCGCCTCAAGGAGTCCGTCGACGCCTCCACTGCCGCTAGAGATACCGTCGTAACTCCTCCCGACCTCCACCAAATCATGCTCGACGTTGCTCAGCTCGTCAAGGAGATGGATGAGGAGTGCGTGCGCCTTGTCCGGTACATCCGCAGCGACTCTGATTCCTCCTTGCATGTAAGCGAGGAGCTGGATGCCTACATCCAGAGCCTCACCTACTGGCTGGGCGGCAACCTCTCCTTCCACTTCGCTGGCATGCGCCACGGCCTCTACACCGCCAGCTACGCCTCCAAGAACCTGCTCGCACGCCTGCCTGATGCCCTCGCACACAAGCTGGAGCTCTCCACCTGTGAGGCCATTGTAGCTGCAACGGCCACTCCCCATCTCGCGCACCTCCAATTACCAGCCGCTCAGGCAGCTTAATTAGTGTAAGCTACTAATTACTTTCTTAAATCTTTAGATGCCCCTCCCTCTGGCCTCCTTAAAAACAATGGATTACATAACTCTGATAGACTCACCACGTTCCATCTAACCTGAAGTGTCTGGGTGAGACTCCTTCAGCTCGTCTATCGCTTCGTCAAGTCACTACGAATTTAAGTAGTACAATCATGAAAGGATCGCCTTGCATATTAAACACAAATTATAGAACCATTTATGTTGTCAGTTTCATTATTTGTACTTGTCTAGTTACTCTGTCGCTCCTTTTCCAAGTAGTAGTGTGCGCTAGACTGGCGTGGTTCTCTTTGCTATGTCTAATTGGTGTGCACACTTCAACACGTCACACTCGACCATGTCGGCTCTTCATTTGTAAACTTTGATGAAGTTTTGCTAGCTTTGCCACGGAATTTCACTGCAAAAAAACAATTATGCAACTCGCAACCGGAGATGGTAACAACATTCCCCTCGCACTTTTTTGACGTATCAAGATAACTTTAATTCAACGGGCTTATAAGCAGGCTATAGGCGTGCAAGCATTGTTCATATATGTAGCTTTTGAACGAAAAGTGTCTACATATGAAAGGGCTCTATGACAATGTAGTAAGTTGGTTCCTCTGGCAACCTACTATCTTGCAGATCAGATAATTGAAATATAAAAAATAAACACGAAAATGAAATTGGGATCCGGACCTCCTTGCTCCTCTCATACTCTTGACCCCCCACACATACTTACATTCAGTGTCTATGGGTGACTTGTCGAGGTACTTCAATTGAACTCTACTAGGCGTTGCATGTCTAAGATCCATGCAATCACGAGTCATTAGGGAACTTATAAGGACCATTTATGTTGTCAGTTTCATTATTTGTACTTGTCTAGTTACTCTGTCACTCCTTTTCCAAGTAGTAGTGTGCGCTAGACTGGCGTTCTCTTTGCTATGTCTAATTGGTGTGCACACTTCAACACGTCACACTCGACCATGTCGGCTCCTCATTTGTAAATGTTGATGAAGTTTCGCTAGCTTTGCCACTGAATTTCCTGCAAAAGAACAATTATGCAACCCGCAACTAGAGATGGTAACAACATTCCCCTCGCACTTTTTTGACGTATCAAGATAATTTTGATTCAATGGGCTTATAAGCAGGCTATAGGTGTGTAAGCATTGTTCATCAATGTAGCTTTTGAACGAAAAGTGTCTACATATGAAAGGGCTCTATGACAATGTAGTAAGTTGGTTCCTCTGGCAACCTACTATCTTGCAGATCGGATAATTGAAATATCAAACATAAACACAAAAATGAAATTGGGATCCGGACCTTCTTGCTCCTCTCATACTCTTAACCCCCCACACATACTTACATTTAGTGTATATGGGTGACTTGTCAAGGTACTTCAATAGAACTCTACTAGGCATTGCATGTCTAAGATCCATGCAATCAGGAGTCATTAGGGAACTTATAAGGAACCCCCTCCCCCTCCCCCCCCCCCCCTCACGGTACCCCTAAGGCTCTTCCTTTTTCTCTCCCAATACCTTTTTTATAAGCTATAATCTAGAACTTAAACTTACTTGATGCAAGTGTGTTGGGGGTAAAGGCACCTCTGCCTAGCTGCCTGAATATTACTATATGGATAGTACTCGTGCTTGCATGTTGTAGACGGTACGCGCCCATCACTGTCACTTCATTCTTTATTCTTTTAGTGACATTTGAACAAAGGGAAGGTCAGCCACTCATTCAGAATGTTTGAGTTCCCACATTTGGAATCTTTCTCTCTCTCTCTCTCTCTCTCTCTCTCTCTCTCTCTCTCTCTCTCTTGTTTCTCCTCCTTCCACCATAGCTCTTGCTCCTGTGCATGCTTCCACTTGAGGGCTCACCTCCCTTCAACTGGTATCAGAGCATTCTTCTTTGCAAGCTCGAGCACTACAACAAAAAGGGTTCATAGACGAGCTTGTAGGCACAAAATTTGAATTGTGGAAAAAAATATCGGCCGCATTTATTAACGCGTCTATTTGCGCATCTACAAAATCGCGTCTAAAAGCGTGCTTATGATCAAAGTTACGCGCAAACTTAGATGCGCCTATAGACGCGCGTATAAACACGCTATGTAAATATATAATCATATTTTTTAAAAAGTGAACATATTCATATTGTGTGTCTATACAAGCATGTATCTACGCGTCTAAAATCGCGTTTACTCTGAAAGTTTTTGACGAAAATAGACGCGCATTTATCCTACAA
This sequence comes from Lygodium microphyllum, assembly GCF_053477565.2. Lineage (NCBI taxonomy): Eukaryota > Viridiplantae > Streptophyta > Polypodiopsida > Schizaeales > Lygodiaceae > Lygodium > Lygodium microphyllum. Next base: position 50,199,733 of record NC_141162.1, read on the forward strand.
TTTAGACGCGCTAATAGACGCGCAAAACAGAGGTATGAAAAAAAAAACAGGTTTTTTCCCCCCATCAACATCAAATTGTATGCTTAGGGATAACAGAGAAAGATTATTTCGAAGATTGGATACTGAAAACAAAACAATGTATGTAGCACACGAAATTTCATATATATAGATGAAACGTTTTTACATTATGAGTTCTAGTGCTTGTGACGTCATGGTCGCAAGCACTAGCTGAAAGTAATACATATCAAAAATGAAAATTACAAGCCAAGGGGAGGCATGCATACATGGGGCTCCTCTATATCTCCTCAGAAGAGGTATCATCATCGCTACCACCACCGCTGCTTGTGCCGCTGCCGTTGCCGCCACCACTACTGCTAGTCCCCCCTTCGCTATCCTCAACTGCATCACGGTTCGCCTACACAAAGGATTAATGTATATAAATACCATTACAAACAATAAATTAGAGTTATCTATACTTTTCATGTAAAAAATAAAACATACCTCTTCTGGTGGTGGAATCCTCATGGTGCGAGTATATTGCTCCTTCGTGATGAGTCCCTCCTCGTAGAAATGCTGCCAAGTGGATGCCCAGTTATGACCTCGATGGTAGCCTACCTCTCTAGGAGTAGGCATCCTACCAACGATATGATACTACAAAACAATTTGAACATACAACGTATTAAAACACACTACATAATGAAGTGAAACAAATTACAAAATTTAATTTTTTAAAAAAATCAAATAATACTTACAAACTCATCCTCCCATGACTCCATGCCACCCGATCCATAATGCGACGATCCCATGGTTGCCATCTGGATACGTCGCGCCTCTGCATGCTGAGGGACTTGTCATTTTCTCCGCTATTCTCATCTTGGCCTCTTTCCACTCCTTGCGGTGGCAATTGGGTGGTTGGCCATATCCAGGGCGCCCTTGCTCTTGTCTCCGCAATGACTCCTTGGCGCGCGTCATAAGGTGAGACCTCTTGTTATGAAGCGCATCTCTCACCTTTGACCATCCCCAATCATCTGAGAATCATGAATTCTCGGGATTAAGATACCTTTTATGTACTGCCCGCAGCACCTCTTGCCACAAACCATTTTTTGGGTGCTTGAAGGGAATCATGCAATCTTTGTATGTGGCATGCACGACACTCCTCAAGTAGGCTATCACTTCCCTCCCCTCAAAGTCATGCAAGATACCAGCAACATCAGTGATAGAGTAGTACATTTGTGGAGGCTCACCTCTCTCATTTTCCGGTGAGGGTGATCGAGAGCCACCACCTAGGCAACCTCCACAAAGCCCTCGACCTCCTCGTCCTCCCGCACCACTCTCCCTCCTCCCTCGACGTGCACTACCCTCTACCTCACTCGATACACGTGCTTTTGCAGATGCACGTGCTTTGGTCGATCCATATACCTCAGCTGATCCCTATGTAGGTAAAGATGTGATAGGTGTCCCAGACATCACACTGAAAACCTCATCTGTAGTGGGAGGGCGACCAAGATAATTGGTCATCTCCCCCATGAATTGCTCCTTATTGAATGGGGTGCTGGAGGATCCAGGATTCTACATCTACACAAGAAAAATCATATTATCCTGTGTAGATAAAACATATTACATACAGCGTCTATACCTGCATCTCTGTGTGCGTCTATACCTGCGTCTCTCTGAGCGTCTGTCAGCGCATCTCTGTGGGCGTCTATCAGCGCATCTATTTTCGCATCTATAGCCGCGTCTACACTGTCATCTGGACGCGCTAATAGATGCGCACAGTCGCACCATTTCTTCTCAAACTTGCTTTAAAAACAAAGCTAAAAAACCTCCATAGATGACAAGATCCAGCATGTGAAGAGAGAGACAAACAAACAGAGAAACCAAACAAGATTGAGAGAGAGAAGAAGAACTCACCTTCTTTGCTTGTTCCAATGGGTGGCGGCGGCTAGGTTGCAAGCTCCTTGTCCTCCTTCTCCCTTCCCTTGGTAAGTTGCTTCAATCTTGTTCTCTTCCTTGCTGTTTGGATCTTGTTATTTACTCTTTGGCTCTTCTTTCCTCCTGTCCTCTTTTTACTCTTATTTCCTTGCTTCATTGTCTTCATGAAGTGATAGATAGACACGAGTAGTGATGTTGAGCTCGAACTGCAGAAAACGCGCAAAAAACGCAGGAAAGCACAGGTTTGAAAAGAAAGCCATAACTTTTTTTAAATTTTTCTATACTTGCATGGTGCGTCTATCAGCACGTGTAATGGCGCGTGTATATACGCAAATAATTCGTGTTACACGCGCTTACAGACGCGCAGGAACAATTTAAGGAATCAATGCATGCATTTAGGGAATCAATTGACCTATGTAGTGACATATATAACAAAGCTTAAGGATAAGAGATAACACATTGGCAAGTCAATTGGCACATATATATGTCATGACTTACTAGACCATCCCACTTACAATTGCATATTATCCCACTTACGTATCAATAGGTGGATAAAGCACGAATGGTTTTTAGCTAGAGAAAGATAATGCAATGAAGATGTACACGAAAGAGATAGAGAAAGGCATATTATCCATCAATCAATCAAAGATATGTACATGAAGTGACTTGATATAGTAATTAAAGTATCGTCATGTTTAGGATGCTCCATTGACTTCTGCAAGTTCCTATAACCTTGAAGTAGAGTATAGCCAACCACACTGTCCATGGAAGGAAAACTTGGCCTCATCAAATTAACCAAGTTAATTTACTTATACATTTCATAGATAAGAGATTTGTAGTTGGCTTGTTGGTATTAGTCACCAACAAGTGGGCACACTGGCTAAAGATGATGAAAAGAGGACATGTGCACATTGGTTACATGTGGTCCACCTTATCTAAAATTATATGTGAGCTATAAGTGCACCTTGACATGATTGGAATAGCTTGCATATGCACCAGCCAACTGATTTACATCAATCTACTCATGCTATGAATTGGCATGCATGGCTAGGTTAAGTGCACAACATTAAATGAGACATGTGAGTGTATTGATCAGTTCTCTCTCTCTCTCTCTCTCTCTCTCTCTCTCTCTATATATATATATATATTGCAAATGCACAAGTCAATCTTTGATTTATATATACATCCAATCATCATGCCCTATCCAATCACATTTGTATAGGGCATGATTGGATGTATATAGGGCATGACATCACATATATGTAATTAGCTTTGAATAATTGGATGTATATTTGTAATACTCAGAAAGAAGTAAAGTTGGTAATGTATATCATGTCCTATGCATGTATATGCCCTATACATGTATATCATGTCGTATATACACGTATATCATGTCCGTATGATCCTATACATGTATATCATGTCCTAGCGTATGATCCAAGTGTAATTATGTCGTATATACATCCAATCATGCCCTATCCAATCATGCCCTATTCAAAAAAATACTAGCTGTTAAGAGGTTTGGTCATATTCAGGTAACCTCTTGCTTGCATGATATGTTTTAAACTACTCAGAATCTTGGGAAATTTAAAGAAAAGATAGCCTTCAAAATTATACCCAATTTGTGCAATGCCACTTCTTTCCCACCAAGGCTCGAGAATAAGGACAGAACTGTTAAACCTTGCGGATATAATTCTTTCAGTGGTGAAAGACTGTACGCAATAGTATTGACCTGAAATGAGTTGCCCAATGCATCATACCGATCTGAAAGGGTAGAGCCGCCTCAAGTGTGGTCACGATCATATCCAAGCACCAACTCAATCTCATGGGGTTCAAGTGGGGCAGCTTGGCCTGGGCTGACCCAAACCAAGTTCCATATTTTGCATGCCAGGACAATCTCATGTTGAAGATAAGAAGGTATCTTGCTTTCTTTGTGGGAAGAAAATATTTTTATGATCAATCCACATATAGTGCTAGGGGCACCCCGTGTGTTTATGCAATTCAGCTTCTCTCTCGGATCCCATGGGGGCCAATACTTCTTTGTTTTCGGAAGCACCTCAAAGATTTTCATGGGAGCAGGGGGAAGGATCAACCTTCATCCATCTACTGGAAGGTTATAAACATAACCACCTCAGCCTAAAGCATGCTGAAAAATATCTAGAGTCTGTGAACTCTGGATCTATGCCATTAAAATGCCGTTTGATGATCTCCCACTCTGAATTGGGAACGTTCTCAACATTTTCAAAATAGAAAAAGGGAGGGCCTTCAATCAAACTATTCAATGGTTTTGGCTTGCCTTTAAAGAAGCCAGGAATTCCAAACCCCATGTCCTTTTTGAACTTGAAGGGTGGGATAGAACCTAGCTGTGGACGTGATGTTTTTCTATTCATAGATTGAGTCTCGAGCCATAAAACACTCGCGTCTTCACTGGCACTTTTATCCAAGTCTAGAGTATGTGTAATGTTGATCTTTGTTTTAAGGCCCAAGTAAGTGTACCATAGCTTAAGGGCTCTTTCATCTACCCAGTATATTTTGCTACAGACACCTCATGAGGGTCCAGCATGTCTAGTTTGATCTTTTATCTTTTACGACTAGTGCACATTATTCAATGCACTTTGGTGTGAGGGTAAACTTCTTCGAACTCAACGTATAGATGAAAAGAGAAATACCCAAGATTGTGGTGTCCTTGCTCACTTCGAGGATGCCAATGGTACTTCGAGTGATTATTAACTCTATTTTTTTAACTCAATGACTCAATATATATATGTGTATTCTTAATTCTATGGTTTTTATCATGCGCACACGTGCATGCTCAAGAATCAATTTCAGGTGGTTAAATAATGATTAAATTTGGTTTTTTAATTATGTGAATTGCAATTTTAGGTGGTTAAATAATTGTGCGTCTGTTGGCACGTCTATATTAGCGTCTATTTGCGCGGATATATAGACGCACAATTCGCGTCTATTTACACGCACGTTTACACACACTTATAGACGCTGTGATAGACACGCCCGACTTTGCGCATCTAACATGCGCGTCTATGCCTCGTTTCTGTTGTAGTGGAGTTTCGTCTAAGCCAATCTGAGCTTCTATTTGAATACCTACATCACTCATCTCTTTGTTGGCAGCCCTAGTAGCCACTCCATTCAAGCTTCCTATTGGTTGCATTTTTCTTGGGCACTCTTTGAGCCTTCTTGAGCAAGTTGGAGTAGCCTCCCATAGCCCTCACACTACTTGTGCAACATGACGTTCTGTGGAATAGGTCCTTTTTTAGTAGTGGCTCATGTTTTTCATGTCATATAGCATATCTTCTTCATTGGGCAGCTATATAAGAACTTATATACTTGGTTTTGATTCTTGACATTGATCCTTCCACTCTTGACATTCGGTTTGAGCATTCAACCTTAGTTTTGGACTGTTATAACAGTCCATAGACTATCATGAAATAGAGGAGCACATTATTTGATGCTTCTATGGTCAGCTTTGTTGGTCTTATGATGCAAGTGTAGTGGGGGTAAAGGCATCTCTACCTAGACACTTGTATATTACTACATTGATAGTACCCATGCTTACATAAGTTATAATCTAAAACTTAAACTTACTTTGATGCAAGTGTGTTGGGGGTAAGGGCACCTCTACCTAGCATCGTCTTTCAGATCCTTAGTTGTGGAAACTCATCCACAATCATGATACAATCTTCCATGAAGACAATATGCATAGGTAGCCTAAGAAAGTGGTTGAGATACACACAGTTTTCTTTCAAGAGGTGGAGCCCCCCCTGCTCTCGTACAACAACTAGAGAGCTTGCACCACTAGCCGATGCTCATCGCTAGGATGTTGGATAGGAAGCATAGCCTGACTTAAGGCATTCTACTAGAGATAGATAACCTCTTGACCATTATACACCCTCCATGGATTATGTCTTGGTTACAAATGCAGGAGAGCATTTCACCTATGATAAGACTATGCATAGGGGTGAATATCACTCTTGGGAGAGGGCTATGTAGTCTGAGATTGACTCATTGCACAAGAATCATACGTGGGATATGGATTCCTTGGCTAGTGGCAACAAGGCTTTGCCTTGTAAGTGGATGTACAAGTTTAAAAGTACCCCTGGCCACACCATGCTAGCATTTAAGACCAGATTGGTTGCTAAGGGTTTTAAGTAGGAAAATGGTGTTAACTTTGATGAAGTATTTTCTCCTATGGTCAAGATGACTATCGTGCACTTAGTCCTAGCTTTGGTTGCCCATCTTGACTTGGAACTTTATCAGTTGGATTTCAAGATGGCTTTCTTACATGGTGACTTGAATAATGAGATATACATGGAGCATCCTAAGGGTTTTTACAGAGCTAGGTAAGGAACACCTAATGTGCAGATTGAGGAAGAGTCTTAATGGTCTAAAGCATGCACTTAGCAAATGGTACCGCAATTTTGATGCTTTTATGCTATCTCACAAGGCTAAAGTAATAGTGTTATGGATCCATGCTTATACACAAAGAAAGCCCATGATTGTTCATGATTGATTTTGGTACTCTATGTGGATGACATGATTTTGGCAAGGAAAGCTCATGATGAGCTAGATGCTCTTAAGGCTCAACTCAAAAAGAGCTTTGAGATTAAAGATCTAGGGTAGGCATCTCATATACTTGGTATGCACATTATGGGTGACATGTCTCAACAAGGACTACTCTATTTGTCATCATAGAAGGAGTATATCCATAAAGTCTTTGAGTGCTTTCGTATGCAAGTGTGATGCCTATTGATTATCCATTGCGTTCTTAGGTGAAGGTATCATAGGTTGATTGTCTGCAAATAAATTACCAAAAGGTGGAGATGGCCAAGATTCCCTATGCATCCACAATGGGCAGTTTTATGTATGCCATGATAGCCACCCATCCAGATATTACTTTTGCAATTGGTGTTGTGGCATGTATATGGCTATACTTGGCAAGAGGCATTGGGATGTTGTAAAAGGTATCATGAGGTGCCTAAAGGGCACTACTGATGTATGAATTTGTTATGGCAACCAGAATATAGGAGTTGTGGGGTACACTGAACATGACTATGCAATACATGTAGACAGTAGGAAGTCCACTTTTGGCTATGTGTTTAATTTTTCTGGAGGTGATGTTTCATGGATGTCAAGAGTGTAGAAATACATGGCCCTCTCCACTACTACAAAGGCCAAGTATATTGTAGCCAGCGAGGCTTGGAAGGAGGCCATCTAGTTAGGGTATTTGGCTTGATAGATGCTATCCCTACACTACATTTAGATTTTTTTAGTGCTATCAAGCTAGCCAAGAATCTGATCATCCATGTAAATACAAAACACATTGAGGTGAGATATCATTTCATTCATGAGATCATTGAGGATAGAACTGTTGCTCTTGTCAAGATCTCAATTGGCTAGAATCTTGCCGATTTTCTCATGAAAAGTCACTCAGTGGAGTATTTTTTCTTCCTTAGGAAGATGATGGGTATCAGATGAGATGACGTCTTTCATCATCTTGTTGTACCTATGTACACTTGTACTTTTTTTTATTTTTTCCTCATCCTATTGTATCTATATTGTACACTTGTACTTTTTTTTATTTTTTCCTTCTCACTGAGGTAGATTCACCTTTAAGTGGGAGGTTCTCAGGGGTAAAGGAACCTATACCTACCCGCCCGTGTATTACTACACTAAGAGTACCTGCACCACCTGCACATTGCAAGTGGCGGGCACCCATCACTCTCACTTCATTCTTTATTCTTTTAGTGACATTCAAATAAAGGGAAGGCGGGTCACACATTGTGATTGCTGGAGTTCCCACATTTCGAGTCACTCTCTCTCTTACTCTTGCTCCTTCCACCATAGCTCTTGCTCCCACTTGTGCTTCCACTTCAAGGCTCACCTCCCTTAAAAGTTAAGATCACTAGGACTCTTGTAATGCAATGGTATTTACCCCTCTCTTTCTTTTATATATATATATATATATATATATATATATATATATATATATATATATATATATATATATATAAATCAAATACTTTTTAACCCCATAAAACTTTGAATAGCTTTCTAATTGATTTTTCAACATTTTAAATGGCGATAGACATATTTACACCAATGGAATTACCCATAATGAAGAGAATTAACACTCACATGAAGCCAACGTCTTGCACTCATTGGGTGTGATTCTCACTTACATTTCACACATGACTTACACTTGATTAATGATTGTGAGTGTAAATCATGCCATACATTATTCCAATTCAATATATAGTTAAAATTGAAAATTCATATAATAACTTATAGAAAAACAAGGAAAAAATAAATTTGGGATGCTTTGACTACATGCAAGATGTGTGTGTGTGTGTGTGTGTGTGATGAAACTATTTAGAAAAATAAAAGAGAGAATGATAGGTGGTGCATATAATTCAAGAAATTGTCCAAAGGCAATCCACATGCAAGATAGGGTAGCGATAAGAGAGAGACTAATTAAGAAGTCTAGAAATTTTAAAAGAGAAAAGAGACAATGACAAAAGGTTTGAAATGTGTGGATTTCATGGAAAATGGATTATGTGTGTGTGTGTGTGTGTGTGTGTGTGTGTGTAGAGAGAGAGAGAGAGAGAGAGAGAGAGAGAGAGAGAGATGAATCTATGAAGCAAGTAGAGAAAAGTGAAGAAGAAAATAGACAATAGAAAGGGTTTTGGATCCATCCATTACACGCCATGTGCAAATTCTAGTTTCTATTTTGTTACATTTTAGTAAATTCAAAGATAAGAAATATTACACATTAGATGCTCCCAAAGCATAGAATCTCCATTGAGCTGACTATCTTATTGCTCATGCATATACAACTAGTAAAGATTACCAATACCTCTAGTCATTGTTATCACCCTCAAAAAAATGAAGATAGGTACTTGTCTTACTATTCTTCATGATAATGTATTTATTAGCAACTCATATTATACATATTTCTTTTGAATTGAATATGGTTGTTTTAAATGGAATACAAAAATTACCCACACTTTTTGATGTGTGCACCGCACTTTTTGTACATGAACCACTATTAAAAATTCATGTCACATAAAACACAAAAGTGTAAAGCCATCCAAAGGCTCTCTCTCGTAGAAGAAGTCTTTAGTTTAAGACTTAGAGAGTCCTAGGTGCCTAATGAAGAGGACCATCCACCATTAAAACCCTACAATAACATAGTAAAAGAGTGTTTGTCCACTTTGGGTTGCAATGCAAGTTGTTTCTAGGGCATATATGCTTTTACTACACCTTAGTTGCTTACAATAAATAACACTTTGAAACGAGCCCCTAGGTAATAATCTTTCCTATCTTAGAATCCAACCTTCCATATAAGGAAAATACATTTCTTTCTAAGCATATCCTTGTTATCTTTGTACATTGGAAATGCAAAAAATATATAAATATAGTCTATTTGACTTATACATGTGAGCTCTATGCAAGTGAGAGATTTTAAAGTGATCAATTGCATATTTGCTACTTAAAAAAGGAAGGGAAATTAGTGGGTAAAGTGAGTGCATTAAAAAGAGAGATATACGTGAAAAATAGGAATTTTAGAGAGTCTTATAGTTTATAGAAGGATGCAAAACATGAGAGAATAGTTTTGAAGCTTGTTTGTGAGCTCAAAGAGAGGGATGTCTATAGAACAAAACATCTATTGACCTTGGGGCTCAATGGTGATGCCAATAATAGAGCTGCAAACATTTTGATTAAGTTGCATGCTCCTCCTAAGAAGATTTTGTAAGATTCCCTTAAAAATATAAAAAAATATTTGATTTTAAAAAAACGATGAAAAACCAACATATCAAGTTTGAAAATGAATCAAAATGGACTTTTTTCTAAATATGGATATCATAAATTTGAAGCAACTTTAGGTGATTTTTAAAAAAGCATCAATCAAAAATACGTATTTTTAATATTTTAAAATCAATTTGGATATTTTTGAAGGAATACTTCATAAAGATTCCAAATGTTTCTCCTAAGGTGCAATATTACACCCAAAAGGTTTGCAACCATGTTCAATGGAGAGAAAGCTTCTAAATTGGGTCTACTATTGCAATTCTCCCATTCTATATATATGATTGGAAAGGATTGCTTTCATCTTGTTTTCCTTCTCTACTACTTCATGAAACTTAATTATTGTGAACATTTATTTGATGCCTTGTTTTTAACAAGTGAAATAGGAAGAGAGTTGTTATGTTGTGAGTTGTGTGTGATGTAAGGTAGATATTCAAGTGTTTTACATCGCTAAGAAAAGAAAAGCAAAGGGTTTTGAGGATTGCAAGATTTTTATCTTGCAATAATTATGTTATCACAATAATTCAATATAGAATTGAAGTTGATAGAAATTATGAGGAGTTTGAAATAGCAATAGTTGTAAATTGCAAGTTTCTTTGAATGTGGAAAGACCTTTTTTGTGGCCAATTCAAAATCTTCTAGTGTACGCTTTTGTAATTGTTTTAAAAAAATAGAAAATAGCTTATTGCAAAATGTATAGTTCAATGGAAAAAGAAAAGTTTGATTTGAAGAATATTTTATTACCTATGGACCTATAAAACATGCAAACATGTAATTCATGTAGTCTTGCAATTCCTACAAATTTCTAGTTCTAGAGTTCCTATACTCCATAGTACTTTTGCAATTAATACCATATAAGAGAATTTGGGAATCTCCTAAGTGTTCCACTTTCAAATAAGGAGTAAAGATTTGACCAAGTGACTAAATATTAACCCCATATTTGAGAGTAGATTTAGGGGATTGCCATTACAAGATACATGTATCATATCAATGTTCAAAACAACACAAATGTACATTAAATTTTTTTCCCTTGTCATTGCTAAAAGCGTCGGTATAAGTGTCTCTACAAAATCGTCACAGAAATCGTCTCTATCTATGTCGATAGTGATGGTTTGCGATGTAGATAACGATAGCAATAGCAATGCATGCAGAGAAATCACAAATGCAAATAGCGATGGTTTTGCAGAGGGGAAAACAAATTTGTGGCAATGTGCCTGCATATAGCACTATGTGCCATATAATATTCTGGAAAGAAATTACATGTTGGGTACGCAATGGTCATCAAGATGAGCATAAAAAGTACTTAAACCCACAAGATTGATAGCTCATAGAATACGTACAAGACTAGTGATGACAACTCATGACATTAAATGGAACCATGGAGAGAGAGGAGAGTAAAATAGAATATGAAAATCTATTTGTAAATATAGCAAGATGTGATTTTATACAAAGGTTGATAAGTACATATAAGGAATACTACATGGAAGAGGCGTGCACAGATTATACAACCAAAAAAGAAGAGGATATTCTAGCATTTCTTATGGTGTATAAATGCTTGGTTGCTAAACAACATATACCATTACTTTGAATATATAGTTTTGCTACATGAACTGAGTACTGAAGCCCTGATATAATCCAATAACTATGTGTCCAACTTTTTAACATCAACCTTACCATGATGCATGGGTCTCTTCTCGTTGTTGTAATGTACAAAAGGAATAAGATATACTATTGTTGCTAGATTCATGGGATTCTTTATGAAAGCCATGGTTAGCTTATCCAGATAATCCCAACATAGTGATCTATAAGCATATTAAGGAGGTGCCTCATAGCACCTATAAACAAGAATAATAAATTAGATTCTCTGACCAAATTGTAAGAATTTTCAAAACATGTGAAATCCAATTTCTTCCTTCTTTCCCTTCTTCTTAACTCTCTCAGGAAAATCAAATGTTCATTTTACTCCCTTGACCTCAAGAGAAATTATTGGCTTTGCAGGTGTAAATTCCAACATAGAAGGTAAGTGACATCATTCTCACTAGTGTGTTAGCAACCATACTAACAACTAGAGCTTGTAACAAGGAACTTTATTGAGGTGATTTTGAGGGAGCTTTATTCTTTTGTTGAGGCGATAAACTTTTCTTGATAGGAAAAGTAGCTTACTATTTTGGACTACTTGGAATGCTGATATAATGTTTTCTATGCCCTTTACCTCTCTTGAAATAAGATCGAGTCCATTTTTTTCAAAGAGTCTTCTTCGTCCTCTTCAATACATGCAAAGTGAAATGACAAAGGATCAAGTTTGTATAATACATTTTTCCCTTGATCTTAACAAGATTACATTGTATTCCTTCTTTCCCAACACATCCATATGTTATCTTCTCTATGACACCAACTTGTTGAAAAAGTGCAATATCACTCTTTAAAGTAAATAAGAGAACATTGACAACCCTTTTTCCTTGACTATCATAAACATCTACATACCATGGATACACAAAATCACCACTAACTCCATCAATGGTTTGGGTCTCCTTAATAGATATGCTATCTTTCTTTGCTGTTGAATAGTTCTACAAAGAGAAAAAGTTGTCAAGCAAAAGTGGATCTACAAATAGTCACAATTTACAAAACCTAAATAAATGTATAAGATTTCTAGGTTGAAAATTAAAAAGACAACATCACAAGATTCTAGAAAATACAAGATAAATATACTCCAAAGTGACTCCTCCATAAAATAAAATATTAAAATTTGAGATTAAGTGTGATATGAGGTCCAACCATAAATAGATGTGTTTATGTATCAAATATCATGGATTATTTTGGCCCTAAGCTTGGATTAATTATATTTGTCTTGCAAGAATCATATAGTAGAAACTTTTCCATGGACTCTGGTCAGAAGACCAATTTCTATTAATAGTGAGACTTGGGAATGGGCTTAACCAAATGGTAAATTAGTGATAATAAAATTTTTACTATTAGTGTGGTGTGAGATATAGTGAAAAATCATTCTTGTTATGTAGAAAATCTCATGGATGAAGTTGTCTCTAAGTTAACATTGGATTTCTTATCCATGTAAGTTTCCTATGCAAGGATTGTACTCTAGGAACGTTGCTATGATTTTTGGCCACGTGGTGAAATCTTATTTAATCAAAGAATGAGATTTAGTCCAAGATGAGATCCACCCATATATCAATGTGGTGATGTAGTAATCTCACGACTTCATTTGGCTGAAAGTTAACATTTTAATTATTATACATGTAAGTTTTCCTCGAAAGGAGTCATATTGTCGAAATGTTGCCATTGGTTTTAGTCATGTGGTCAAATCCTATTTAGTCATAAGACTTATCTTTAATATTAGAAATTTTTGCCATGGTTCTTTACCATATGGTTTTTAAAGGCTAGTTAAATAGAGGATGTGGTTTATTGTGATATGAGATTCACATATAAACAAATATGGCTATGTAGCAAATTCCATAGATATCAACATAAGGTAATGTGAAAAATACTTGAAATATGGAGATTTGACCTCGTGCTAAAACATGCAAGACATCTATATTTTTATAAACTAGTTTTAACCATATGGACAAATCTATTTTCATAACTATATAGTTTCATAACCATATAAAGAAAGTGGTTTATTTGCCACAACATATTGTGAAATTGAATTCTACAATATGGCCAAACATCGTTTTATAGTGGGATGAAAAAAGTGGTCTCATGCTTTGCAAGATGTATGAGATTAAATTTGATCATATGGCTGAATGAAATGAGAATGGTGAATTCTTGGATGCTAGCATTGATAACAAAATAAAAGATTTGACCATATGGCCAATTTTTATTTTGTAGTGGAATGGACAAAGTTGCTAATTTGTGAGAAAATGATATGATACTTTTATATGATCATATAGATCACAAGTTATGAAAAAATGAAATGAATCAAATGCTTCATGGAAACAAAGTGGTTCGTTTGTTGCACGACAAGTTTTGACCACATGGCCAAATGATGGGACATAAAATGGGCTGGCAGTGGCTATGGCACTAGCCGGACCTCATGCTCATGACACACAACCACCCTCATGGCCTCACGGACCAGGAGTGTCAATCTAATGCTGAAGGACAAACTACCCTAAAGCTTAATTCATGTGTTTATAGTTTATAGTCCAATGTTTCCCTTAAACTCCTCAAAGGGAGAACCCTTACACATTGGCAATGCCACGATCACACACATATGGAGGCACTCCACCGACTAATAGTCGAAGCCCCACTGCAGCTCTCCTACATCGTACGTATTGGCCCTTTGATGCACTGCTAAACATATAACACAAATGAGCACAAACTCCTCTCAAGGTACCAATATTTTACGTTCCAAGATGTACCATTCCTCACTACACTTTTCCCTTAGGACCCAACGGCTAACCTACATCTCACGCTCATCGTTGGTCATAACCTAAGGAAGACAGGTGCCATGCATCTAGGAGGTTTTTCTGATACCTTTTAATTGTTATGCTTAATGCAAATCGTGTATGGCTATGTGCTCAGACAAAATAAAGATCAGCATCGTGCATGGTACATAAAGCATTGTTTCCATGAATTTTACTAGTGCGTATCATTGTTTCAGCCCCTCTTCATCCAACTGTTAGCATTTTGCATCATCGATCGGTTAAATAGGGTTTCTATGCATTTCTTCCTTTCAAAAGAATGATAAATACACACAAAACATAGAAATAGGGACAAACCGAGGCCAACCCCATACTTTTCCATCGTTATACATTGCACAAACATAGGTATAATTTTCCCTAATTTTCCTCAGTCCATTTCCTATTTTTCCCTAATTTTAAACCCATTTTTTTCATTTTTTGGCATTTTTCCTATTTTTCTTTAATAAATAATGTCTGAAAATGAAAATTGATTGTGGCTTGTGGCCCTTAGGTTCATTAACAGCAAAAACTCAGATTTAGTTGGTGTGACATATCATATTTCTCATTTATATAGCAAAACCCCCAATTTTACCCTTAAAACGCGTGTTTTCATGTATTTTGACACTAATTCCAGCCATGTAGCCTTATATTTTCTGATTTTTAGGTTGCAAACAGTTGAAACTCATGGCAAACAATATCATAATGAACTTTCATCCCATATGAACAAGATTTCATAAAGTAAATAGCATAAAAAGATCATTTTTCTTTATAAAAATAGCATTACCACTTATTTTCGGGTCTCGGTTTCTTGGTCTTGATTACAGGACTTATTTCCAGCATGCATTTAATGCTTAGCATCTTCAAGAACAACACTCTTCAAGTCTTAATCCATTCGGAAGTAATCCGGTCTCATCCGGACAAGCTTTCCTCCATTATTCTTCATTGTTTTCTTCCACACAAGAACAGCCCCTTAAGGGAGAGAGAGGGAGGAGAGAGAAAGATTAAAATCAGAGATCTTCATCCATGCCATCATTGTACAAGTGAAGACATGCGATAACATCGTCCAAGAGGGAGAAGATCAGCCCCAAGATCGGTTGTATGGGGTACTCACAGCCTGCCATCTCCATCTCTATCCATGGAGGCGCAAAAATGGGGCATGAAGATGGCGCCTTCATCCCTCATTCTCTCTCCATGTTTTTTCATCTTGTATGCTTAAAATTTTGAAGGGGGGTCCAAACTCAAAAGGCATGCCCAATTTTGGCCTCCCAAGTGTCCACCTTTTCATATCTTGACCATTTTGTGGCCATTTTTCCGTCCGGGCTCCCAATCGAGCTCTGAAAAATCCTGGGCATTCGGCTTGACATCCCGCATTGGCTGGCAACTCCTGACAACCCGCACGGCAGACTGAAAAATTATCAAAAATCAACAAGTGTCGCTCGGACGTCTTTTAAGAGTTGTATTTCACTTGGTGCTTAAAATTGTCCTAGCTGGAGCCGCCGCCTTCGATGTTGAATATTTTTCCCCTAAATTTTGGATTTTTTGGCAAATTTTAGGCACATCCTGAGCTCAAAACTCTACTCTCACCAAAATTTCTAGAAATTTAGTAGGTAATTAAGGAGTTCCAACTATAATATGGTCTTTCTTTTTGAAAATAAGGTAGAAGATGTTTGTCTTAGAAGATTTTGCCATATGGCCAAATCTAGCCTACCCGAAATTTGGGTGATCAAACCCACTATAGATTTAGTCTTAATTTTTTAGGATCAATTCTAAAAAAAGTGGTTTATTTGTGGCAAGGTAAGATTTGACCACATGGCCAAATTATAAAAAATAGCTATCTTGTTAAAAGTAAGGGTAAATAATGTAAGAAAGAATTTGACCAAATGAAAAAATATCATTCTTGTAGTAGAATGAACAAAGTGGTGGATCTATTGCAAGATATTGTGATATTGCAAGAGTCATTCTTTTGGTCGACATAGCTTAAGGAGAAGATTTAGCCGCATGGCCAAATCTCATAATATATTGGAAAAAATGACAAAACTATATCTTATATTATAAGAAAAGGTTTGACCACATGGCTAAATCTCCAATTGTATTTGATAAAATTTAAAAAAAGTATTTCTTATATTGTAATAAATTTTTTGACTATATGGTATAATCTATAGATTGATGAAAGATCATGATATGCGTTGTTAGAAGATCCAAATTCATCCTATGGCAAAATCATATATTGTATTCCATATAATATGCTTTATTGAGTATTGGTAAGTATTGTATGGCCATATGCTTATTGCAAAATCATGAAGAATATAATTATTAAATATTAAGAAAATGTTTTTACTATAAACATATAGTAAAATAGAGAGTGCTATATAGCAAAGTATAATACAATACATAAGAACTTTATAAAATTATTTAATATTAGTGAAATCATTGCACAAACCATTTATTTCATATTCACGTACAAGAGAGTTTTTTCAACATTACATAAATCATATATTTCGTATTCACATCAAAGAGAGTATTTTCAACATTGCACAAAATCATATTTTCCATATTCACAACAAAGGAGCTATCATTTGCAAGGTAGTGGTCACAAAAAAAGTCAAGCACTCCAAGAGATCAATCAAGCAATTGGGAAGAAGAAGAATACATTAAATTTTCAAGAGTAACTATCTAGTCTCATTGCTACAAAAAAAAAGATTGCATTTAATTTTCATACATGATTCTTAGTTAGATAATACTTATGGTGCTTAATCTTAATGTCAATCTATACTAATCATATGAAAGATTAGTAGTATGATTTGTGGTAATTGCATGGATTTAATTGTTTAGGAGAGAGTATGCATCAATAGAGATTAGAAAACAAGTGGAGAATCACTAGTACCAAATTAGTTTAGTTTAACTCAAAATAAAAACAAAGTAGGGAAGAGTTTAAAACCTATTGTAGTTAGTAGAAGTAAGCAATTTGTTCTATTTGGAACATAATAAAAATCACCCATGAAGTAGAGCAAACACATTGTGGAGTGGTATTCATTCACTGCCCTATAAAATTGCTGAACCATTGGAGAAAGATTGCTTATTTAAAGACGCAGACAATTTCGGTCGCAATATCTAGATTCAAATTAAAATTTGCACTCACAATCTGTCTCGATTGAGAAAATGAAAGAGTAGAGAGTACAAAGAGAAGAGCAAGGAGACAGAACCACCAAAGATTACAGCCACAAAGCTTGTAGTAAGAGAGGGGCGACAAGATCAGAGATAAAAACACACAATATTAAATATGCAAAATCTGCACCAAAAAATATTGTGATTAGTTGTAAAGACCAATCTCATAAAAGGAATCATTTAATGTATGGCGATATATGAATTTCCATAACTTGTTACAAAATATGAGTAGATTTAGATTTTAGTTTTGTTTCTATTTTTAATTTCTTTAAAGGTTTCAAGTCACCATTTTTTCAAAAATCACGTAATGGTTGGGAATGTTGCCATATTGCTCAGAGTATTGCCCCCATACCCCCACTGGGGGGTGTTGGCCCGGAACCCCCATTCGGGGCATCGCCGCCAGATGCCTATCATTGGCACTACCCCCAAACCCCCACCGAGGGATACTGCCTATCAGACCCCTAATTGGGAGTGTTGCCCCTAGAGCCCCATTGAAGGTGTTTTCTCCAGACCCTCACTTGGGGCATTTCCCCTAAATCCCCCCCCCCCCCCCCCCCCGCTCCCTTAAGAACCCTCGATTGTAATAGTACTCCTATTTCCACAAGTACAGATATTGCTTACATCCTCCCTATCTTACCCTACTAGAGATTCTACTTTGAAATTTTCACTAAGGTGGCTTCAAAATCATTTGTGACATTATCCATTACAAATTAGATATATTAAATATACATAATCTTATAGAATATAATTTAACATATTTTAATTATATTTATTGACTATTAATAAAATTAAAATAAAATATATTTTAAATATATTTTGATACTATATTCCATAATATACACATAGTATGATGTATTAATATAACATGGTTTAGACAACAATAGTATAACATAAAAACAAAATGAAATATGATACATTTTACTAATATGAACAAGTAGGTACTATAAGATTAATAAATATTTAACAATGATACAAATTACCTTTCATTCTCAAATAACTTCTAATTGATGGTGAAATTTTCTCAATCTTTATAGATTCATGTCATAGGGAATGAAATCTCATATTCTTTGGTGGTCCTTGTGGTTTCAACATTTAAGCATGAGGTCAATGTTTCTCATAAAATATCTTTATCCATTTTGTCATGTGAAATACATGAAATCAAGGCTTTGATAATTTGATCAAATATTTTCTTATGGAGATCACAAAGACTATTTATCCTTGTTGAGATAGAATAGAGGCTTAGACCATTTGGCTAAATCTTGTTCTATGGACATCATAAACAATCATTATCCTTGCCAATCACCTAGGTTACATATAGTACATGTTTTAACCATATGTCTAAATCTTTTCTTGTTAATATCATAAATAATTTTAATCCTAAGTCTTATGTAAAATACTTGCAATAGAGATTTTGACCATCTGACTAAATCTTTTCCCATAAGGATCACAATGAACTTTACCCTTGTTATATGTATTTTGCTTGAGATTTTAACCATTTGGCTATATAGATTATGAATAATTTTAATCATTGTTCTCGTGTTGAATAGATATAGTACAAGTTTTGACTATATACATTTTGAATAATTTTAATCATTGTTCTTGTGTTGAATAGATATAGTACAAGTTTTGCCATATGTTATATCTTCCCCAACAATGAGAACACACAAAGAAGTTTATGCGCACACAAAGAGTACCTAATAAAACAAAGTAAAATCAAGGGGAACAAAAAATAATAGAAGAATATTTTTTTCTTTAGTTTGGGGCATAATTCATAAGAAAGTTTATTTTTGGCCATACGATCAAATCTATCCCCTTTTGCAAGATATTTCCATTAATACTTTGTATTATGGATGTTGGACTCATTCTATCTAATGTTTCAATGTTTTGTTCTTTTCAATGAAACTTGATACTTTATTCTATTTATTAGCAATTTCATTAATATTTTATTCTTTTTGAGAGGTGACAATATACAAATGATAAAATATCCATTTTCTCACTTGTACATGTATCATAAATAACGAATTTTATTTCAGAGAAATTGTTAATTTGCTAGCTGATCAAGAGATTGTTGCACTTGGGAGAGTGCATTAAATACATCCAAATGAGACATGCCATGGAGAAACACTTTCAGATATATTTCAGTGGGGCTATTGATAAATATTTAAATGTAGCGACATATTTTCCATTTCCAACAATTGATGCAATGACGGTTGGTGAAGCTATAGGTGGTTTTGCAAAATGGGAAAAAAAAGATGTAGTGGTTGTTTCAAAATCAATAACAATTCATGACGAAGGAGACGATTATGAATCAAACCATGTCCTATCTTCTACCGATATTAATATGCTTAACATTCATGAAAGTTTGAGAGAACGTAGAGTGATGCTTTGGGCAGAAGGCAATGGACATGGGTTATGTTTTTGGCTTTTCCATATGACATGATAAATTTTGAATTGCTAGGAGAAGAGGATGTTAGTGGTATGGTAGATAAAGCCCTTGATGAAACCACAAAAATATATATATGTGACAACATCCAAAGTGTCCCTTTGGAAAGATGGCCTATTAAACATCCCAATTTTGATGATTGAACATTGCTCCTACAATAGCAATTATACATGCAATTTATCTCTGCAAATGCTTGTGAAAAATACATGGAAGATACCAATGAAGATTCTATTTCTATGAAAAAATCAATTGTTGTTCAAAAAAGATCATATTGTATGGTCAATATAAACCATGGAATTATGGCCCTTAAAAGTGAAAACTTGAGAACTTCTATGGACTCCATTTCATAGATTTCCACAGTTGATTAATGCAAAGAAAAGTGTTACTAGTTTGCTGATAGAGAACCAATGCAACAATTACAATAAGACTGCACAAACTATAGCTATGACAAGTTTGAATTATCATGGAGGATTGATAACGTGGGAACAAGGAAATAGAGCTTCATCTTCAATGGACAAGTTGTATGTGGAAGGGAATGGTATGAGATTCATGGAATCCCAAAGACATCTTTTTACTTGTACAAAACACAATTTGAGCCAACAGTGAGGGGTAAGCACTTAGGTCATGAGCGTGCATCCATTGGGCTTCTTCAATAGGATGATTTTAAATTTAACCAAATATCTAGAATATTTACGGCCAGTTATGGTGGTCATAAAGTCTATATTCAAAATAGTTTCAAGTTCAAGGATTTCATTCTCTTCTTCTAACAAAGGAGGGTTTTCATAGACAGGGTGAACATGTAATTGCCCTCTAAAAGATCGTAAGAAAGTGATATGAAAAGTATTATGAATTTTCAAGTGTTGGGGTAGTTCTAATTTAAATGCATTGTCATTGATTTTGTGAATGATTTTGAAAGGTCCATAAAATCTAAGTGCTAATTTAGAAACACGATGTTTGTCAATACTTTGTAATCTTCTCTTTTCAATGTGTAACCAAACATAAGCATCAACTTTGAGATTCATGGCTTTGTTTTTCATATTAGCTTGTCTAGTGTATGATTACTGGGCTTTCACAATCATGTTTTTCACTTTAATAAAAATAGTAGCATGCGTATTGGCAATAGCATCAACAACTTTAACTTTGTTAGATAATGATGTAACATGTGTAGGCAATCTATGTCCATAAATGATTTCAAAATGTGCTTTATGTGTAGTTATATGTGGTGTATTATTGTATAAGTTGAATTAAATGCAAGTGAGCCTAAGCCAATCCACCACTTGGAAGGTACTACCCAATCTATACTGTCAATACTAGAGGAGACAGACAGCCTTCCAGACTTACCTTAAATCTTGGAGCTTGAGATGGAGGAAATGATTGATGCATTGATTCCCATGGATGTCAAGAGTTCTGATCCACTTAGAGAGGAAGCATCCATGCCATTATATAATGGGTGCCGAGTATCTCACCTGAAGACATTGCTTCCACTCCTAAGTGTGCAAGCAAAATACAAGTGGAGCGATGCAAGTGTGACTGAGTTGTTTAGGTACCTTGTATATACACTTCGTTGATTTCTTTTCGGCACTATCATTAAAAATATTTTTTCTTTTTCAAGGTGTTTTATGATCTTTTTCAGGTTATTGAAATATCATATATTACCATTTGCAAATACCATGTCCGAGTCTCGTGATGATGCGCGACATGTTTTACGAAAGCTTGGAATGGACTACAACAACATCCATGCATGTATCATCGATTGCAATTGTTTTGAGGAGAATATGAGACTATGGAGACATGTCCAAAGTGTGGTGATCGCACATATCGATAAGACTTGCAAGGACAAACCATTTCTCAAAAAGTTCTTAGACACTTTTCGCTTATCCCCCACATAAACCACATGTTTCGTACGTCTGTCATGGTGAGCTTGAAAACGTGGCATGAGAGAATAGGTCCACAGATGGAGTTCAACAAATATCAGCGGATTCACGCGCATGGAGCCGCATTGACTCTACCTTCCCAGGCTTTGCCCAAGAGCCAAGGAATCTTCAGCTCCGTCTTGCTATGAATGGCATGAACTCATTCGGTCTGTGCTCAACTTCTTGCAGTGTGTGGCCTATAGTCCTTGTCAACTACAATATCCCTCCATGGCTTTCTACGAAGAAAGAACATCTCATCCTTAGCTTACTCGTTCTCGGCTGCTACAAAGTCAAAAATATGGATGTGTATCTTCATCCAGTAGTCGATGAGCTTAAGATTTTGTGGGAGGAGGGGGTCATCGTGCAAGATATGAGCAAGCGTGATGCTCAACGGTCTGCCAATATTCGAGCCATTCTCATGTGGACCATGCATGACTTTCTGGGATTCGGAGAGTGCTCAGGTAAGTAGGCTTACATTCTCATTGATAATATCTATCATAGCTCGTTCAAGTTTGTATTCACTAGATAGAGGTGTTGGGATAGATGGATGTGCTTTCACCACAGTCGAGTAATGATGATTGCTTGCATCTACCTCACGCTCCTTGGGTTTTGTCCTCTAAATAAGAGTGCATTGTGAAGCAAATAGTCAAGTCTATCCACACTCCGATGGGTATGATGTATTCTCTCAGGTCCACGTTTTCTAAAGACGACCAGTTATCAGGGCTAAAATCTCATGATTGGCATAAGATATATTAGGTTTGTACTATGAATGGATTGTAGGTGAAGTGTAGTCATTGTTCATAATGATTCCTCGTTTGTGGCAGTTTATACTACTGATCGCAATCACAAGATGCCTTACTCTAGAAATACACAAGGCGATTTAGAGGTTGTCGAATTTAGTGCAATGGATCTCACACAAGGAGATTAAGACGTCCTCTATTGAATCTGCGAGGCGGGGAGCAGTGGAGAGGGTCTGTCTCTTTGAGAAACACTTGCCTACCAGCATGCTCACGATATAAATCCACCTTCTTGTGCATCTTGTAGATGAAGTGGAGATTGTTGGACATGTCCATACGTGATGGATGTTCTTCTTGGAGCGCTTCATGAAAACCTTGAAAGGATTTGTACGACAACAAGCTCGGCCAGAAGGTAGCATGACTGAAGGTTGATTGGTGTCTGAGGCACTAGTGGATATTTCACAATGACTACCAACGGCGGATTCAGCCATCAATATGTTATGGTCATCACTGAAGGACGATGATAGACTGACTGGAGATGTGGTGGTTGGATATGGGGTAGAAAAAAGAATGGATACTACAATGGAGAAGAAAGTGAATTGCTTTTGTATATTACACCATGCCTCTATGGACATGTGGCTCGCTAGGTACCAGCAAGCTAGGAAAGATTGAGAGAAAGCACAAATCTAAATTTTGATGTAGTACGTACCATTGACTAATTTGATATCCCAAGGGCATGGAGGAGATGACGTAGTTTATGTCAATGCGATGGTTGCATGGAGCTTTGATCGCACCGTCTCCTGAAGGGGCGGAGGTCTCAACCGACGAGGGGGAATTCTCAAGGGGATGTAGTCCAAAGGTGATGACGTGTTTAGGGTTTGTCATATCTATATTTTATATGCGACAAATAATTGAGTGTTTCAATGTACAGTAAAAAAATATATAGTGTGGCATGGTCACGCGAATAGCATTTTCGCGTGGAGCATATTGATAAAATTCACCCCACAACAGATTGTGGTATCATGGCAAGGTTCAAGCAAGAGAGCCGACGACAAGCAATGAATCCAAACACGGTTATAGATGAGATGAAGTATTTTGGGAACTTGCAAAGTATTGTCATTGTGGATTACCATAGCTTCTCCGTGATCCTATTCGATGTGCAGTGGTTCAAAGTGGTACTTGAAGGAGCTAGAGCAACAGTTCGACGAGGTCCATCTAGATTTCTCAAAATATATTTCAAAAAAAAAAGGATGGATTTGCGCGACGCGTTTGTGTTGTTGGCCCATTGTGAATAGGTGCATGAACTCATGTGTTTTTTGATTGTATTACGACATGGTACATATCACAATAGTTAAATCTCTCTTGTACATGATTGTGAACGGGTAATTTTCTATCCAAATTTGCGACAACCTCGATGGTTGTATATTATACCTTCAGCTCCTCGAAGTACGAGAGTATATGATCAAAGCGATGTTTCGAGCATAGATGGGGACAATATGCAAATGGAGGGGTCGATATTGCAAGGGATGGAGGCCATTGAAAGCTTGGAGCATGTAGAGGAGTCAGAATTGGATAACAATGATGGAAATACAAAAGTCCAAGAATTATTTGAGAACGAGGTCGACTTATCCTTTTGTAGTGACCTGTCTATCGACCTTCTAGTGTATGCAGAGTTATGTCAGGAGATTGACATGGGACCATAGGGTACTTCATATTTGGAGCATGCACATACTCAATTCGTTGACAAATCACTTATAAGGGTACATAAGATATGCATTTTAAGTAAGATCATTTTTTTAAGATTTATATTACCGTGCTTTGTATGATTTATATTGATTATGCTAACATCAATTTTTATTTGTGTAGGTGACCTTTGTGAATATTTAGATCATCACGAGGGATGAGCGACGAGGAGCTAGAAGAGATCTTCACGTGTATGTCTCTAGATCAAATGGTGAGATTCAGAGATATGGCGGACTAGGAGCTGTCTTGGACACCAATAGGCCGCTCTATTAGATCTACTTCGGCATGCTTTGATGCTTTAGTATCTAGCAGATGAGGTCGATGCTCGAGAATTGGACCAATGATGGCATTAGCTTGGCTGATAATCTTGACCCTGAAATCCAACTTCAAGCCAAGATGGTGCACACACTATTTTCTAGCCAAAGATACAACTCCATAATGAGCCACATCAACATCACTCTGTTAGAGAGTGTCACAACAAGGTCACTGGATGAGGTGAATCTCAATGGGTTTGTGAGGAAGACCATTGAGACCTCAGCAAAAGCCTTGGCAACGAGAGGGCACCTTTTGGAGGAGAATCTCCCACCACCAAAGCTAAAAGAAAAGCTTCATCTTTAAAGGCTACAACCATCAGATTTGGTGGGGTCCTCACCCCAATCATCCGGGAAGCCCAAGGACAAGAGCAAGAAGAAGGAGAAGAAGGAGTGAACGAAACAGTAAGCAGGTCGCCACCCCATTAGGAATGGGAGGCATAGTTCAGCGAAAGGACACTGAGTGAAGAAGAAGAGGGCAAGGAATAAGAAGAGTAAACTAGCTAGAGAAAGACAAATACGGAAACTGCATAAGAACAGCAGGAGGAGGAAACAAGAAAGGGCGAACTTGCAAATTAGGGCCCATAGAGAGTCCAAACGGGCTGAGGAGGAGAGAAAGAAAAATCGGGAAGAGGAGGAGGAGCTGAGAAAAAAAGAGGA
Source organism: Lygodium microphyllum (assembly GCF_053477565.2). Taxonomy (NCBI): domain Eukaryota; kingdom Viridiplantae; phylum Streptophyta; class Polypodiopsida; order Schizaeales; family Lygodiaceae; genus Lygodium; species Lygodium microphyllum. Next base: position 50,224,879 of record NC_141162.1, read on the forward strand.
GGAAGACCTGGCCCTTGCCACGTACAAGTCCATTGAACAGTAGTCCATGTGTGATTAGCCAGAACTCCCAAGCTCCATTAGAAACAAAGAGCCAAGCTCAAGTGCCTATGTGCCTAAGTTTGTGCCACCTATAGTGCAAGAAGGCAAGGGCAAGGCTCCGATCAACCCCACATCCCTATCCTCTTGACGCCCGCCACCACCACTGCCATCTTCACTCCCAGTTCTATGACCCAGGTAGATGCTAGCAACCTAATGGCTTGGGTCCAATACTTTGTAAATAGAAAAATGGGCCAAGGATCAAGATAAGGAACCCATTTGGTAGGAACCAAAAGGCCAGCTACGGCAAACACCAAGTCAAGATGAAACCCTAAGAAGCAAAAGGTGGTAGGCTCTACAATCTCTGTCCCCGCAACAGAGAGGATGCTCAAAGAATACGATGTGTACATCAAAGTGCTCCTGTCTCAACTAGAGAGAGCCAAGGAGGATAAGAGAACCCCGATAGTAGAGCTTCAAGCTAAAAAGGAGGCCATGGTGGCATTTGAGCTAGAGAAGTCAATGTGCTAAAAGAGCAGCTACAAGCTAAGGAAGAGACAAAAGTTGAATGGCATGTTTGCTTGAATGGAGAAACCAAGGCCACAAAATGCCTACAGCAGCACAATGAAGAGATTGTGGCACTCTACGAAGGTCTCCAGCTCAAATGGAGAAACTCACTAAAGCCACAAAAGAGCTAGAGGAGCTGAGGGAGGAAAGAGCTCCCAGGTATGAAACAGAGGCTAAGAGACTAACCCAAGAGGCTACCTCGGCACAAAAAGTGCAGTAAAATCTAAGGGCACAAATGGAAGACCACAAAAGGAAGGCTGACAATGCTAGCCTAGAGGTAAGGGGAAAGCCATGAAGGCATGAACATAAGGGCGGAAGAATGGGCCAGCCAGAATGAAAAAAGGGTCAAAGCCTTGGCATGTCGCCTTGTTCAAGACAAAAAAGAAAAGATACTTGTGAAAAGTGGAGTGGAGGCCGCCCAAGTGAGCTTCCACACCCAAGAATGTGCCCCTTCCTAAAAACCATATTGGATATCACCCAGGCAAAGGAGAGAGAGTCCATGGAGGCAATGAAAATGAAACTCAGGATGGCTCATAGGGCACTAAAGGCTGGATTGCAGATGCCACCACAACCTAGTAAAGTTGGCCCAAGCTTGGAAGAACAACACCATTATCTCCTATTGGTAGGTCTAACCTCACAGGAAGTGGAAGCACTTAGGTTCCTCAAAGAACACTAGCAAGAGCCAAGCCGAAAAAGGGAGGTGGACATGAACTTTGAAATGGGGCCATATGAAGACGAGCTTGTCCCACCACCACCTTCCTCAAGGCTTAAAGAGCAACAACACGTAGACACCTCCACAGAAAGAAAGGCAGCACTAAGAGAAAGAGGGAACCAAATCGTAAAGGAGACAAGAAGAAAATGGAATGCCAAGGGAGCGAGGGCACCCCAGGCACCTATCCCACCATGTGTAGATTACACCCCAGTGAGCTTCCATGCCGACCTCATAATCTGGGAGAGGCAAGAAAAGGTCATGATCCCCTTCAATCGCAACTTGCAATTCCCCACCACCCTACATAGAGTGTTACTTATCAAGGTGGTGAAGGAGGTGATTAACATTGGAAGCAGACTCAGCTAAAGGAGAGAGAGCGGAACCCCACATTATGGGTCATAGAAGATGCCAAATTTGGCAAAATAACATTTTTGAAATACCATAGTATGTGCCCAACTACGAATGCCAACCTACATGGAGAAGAAGGGTCTAGGACACCAACCTGGACACTTGGATGGCCTTTTGCAACACTCAACCCTTCGAGCGGAACGATCCAACCTTTATGTCCTATCCTTGAAGGGTGGGAGTGGATTTTGACGCCAATGTCCACGGCCATTATGACTTCCCTATAATCTATAATCCTGGTTGTATTACATATGAAGATGCCCTTGTCTTCACATCAGAAAACTTGTATGATACTTTAATCCAATTCACCAAACAATTCTCTTAATGCCCTGACCTTGCCTTATTACCAATTTTAATTACCTTAAATTTCTTAGGATACTCCTTAGGCAAGACCCCATCCCACAACAACACGGTCTCCCAGTGCTCCATTTTCATCCTAATGCTATAGATATTTGCACCATGGCTCGGCTAATTATGCAAGCCACTCTATTGCCTTCAATTTTCTTGGTTTTTCTAGAGCACATGAATGATAGCCGCTTCATCTGTTGCAATCATCTATTCCTCTATACCACCACCCTTAAATTCTGCCTAAACCTCAAGGGGTATCTTCAAAGCCGTCGACTCCTTAATAAATCTATTAAGCCCCCTTCTCCACCTCACTCCGATGACGAAGATTAAACTTATCTAGTGACTATGTAACTTTATTATTATTATTATTATATTCTAAAAGAAGAAGAAGAAAAAAAAAATGAAAAAGATATCACACGTCGTCATTGCAAGTTGCACATTCACCACAACCACTATACCTAGGGGTTCTCAACTTAGGTGTGTCCGACGGCCCCAATCGCTAGTTGGTTCTGTTCTTAATCCCCTAGACTCATTTTGATCCCACTTAAACCTATCACCCTAAGATCTATCCCACTAGCATGCGCACAATGCACCACATGACAATGGCACACACCCACATGTAATGCACCTTTCATTTCTTTCAAGGTACAACCGAAGGTCCCACCACCTACTTCAATGACCCCATCATCCATGCAATGTGCTCTCCATCTTATGAAACATCCTAGCATGTCGACCCAACAAACCAAGGGACGGACGCAAAAACCCTAATCAAAAAGTGAATGAAGAAGCTCATTTCTAATGGTGCATAAGAAGGTCACCGCAAAGGGCGAGGCGACGAATCCATCTAACACAATATTCAATTTGAACAACAGATCCTCCCACCAGCCTCTCTCCATGACCAAGGCTCATCTCCAAACTCAAGGGTCTTTCAGATCCATAAATCCCTCCAAGACAAGGGATCATCTCCAAACTCAAGGGCCTTTTAGTTCCATAAATCCCTCCAAGACAAGGGATCATCTCCAACTCAAGGACCTTTCAGGTCCATAGATCCCTCCAAGACAAGGGATTATCTCCAATGCAAGGGCCTTTTAGTTCCAAAAATCACTCCAATAGGTCCATACATCCCTCCAAGACAAGGGATCATCTCAAACTCAAGGGTCTCACATTTCCATCAATCCCTCCAAAACTAGAACTAGGTCCAAACTCAAGGGCCTTACAGTTCCATAAATCCCTCCAACACAACTCATACATAAACTCAAAATCCTACTTGGCTACTTTAGCAACAGAGTTCAACTCATTACCCAACAAGTACCATGGGAATGGCACTCAAATAGGAGAGGGGTAATGTTAACCCTCAAATGAATAAGGCGGTAAATCTAGAAAATCTAAAGCAGAAGAAGAAAGGGCCAAGGTAAAACCAGAATGAAGAATGAAGGCATGTTAATAAAAATTGGAAAACACAAGAAGTGAAAAAAACTCCTAAGTCAAGGAGAGGCGCTCAAGAAAAAGCACAGGTCAATACTTTTGCAAAAGAGTGTAAGGCAAACCATGATTTATTTTAAGAATGCCGCACTTCGACCTATGTAAATTGTAAATGTAGAGGGGTGGTAGGAAGGAAGCTAGGAAGATAGGAGAACAATAGAAAAAAGAGGGTCAGCAATGCAAAAAGGGGATGACTTCCCAAATGGGATTTAGGGCTTTGTATATAAAGTTCAAAAGATGAATGAGAGCTCATTCTTTGGTGTGTGGCAAAGTGGACTCTTCTTCTTCTCTTCTTCTCTTCTCTTCTCTTGCTTGCTTGTGAGTGCTTGAGGGAGGGAGTGTGAGGGAGTGAGGGAGTGAGCTTGTGAGAGTGTGGGACCTTGGAGGTGAAGCTCTCCACCATTTTCTCTTTTCTTCTCCCCTTCTTTTCTCTTCTCTTCTCTTGTCTCACACGTGGTATGGAGAATGGAGCTTGGAGGAGGAGCCTTGAGGATGGTTGAGCTTGCATCACGAATCGTGGGGCTATTGGAGTGCTTGAGAGAGGAAGCAACTCAATTAGGCATAAAGGTAAGCTCACTACACTCATAGAGAGGGATAGCGCATTGGCTATGTGAGAGGTAGCCATTAGTGCTCACTTGAAATGCGTGATCAATAAGCGGTTGTGGGTCTTGGAGGTTGAGCTTGTGCTCACCTCTACAGTCACCCTATCTCATGTGCAGGTTGTTTACCTAGATGATGGTGATAGCTGGGATGTCGAGGAAGAAACACAACAGAATATTTGTCTTTTTTTGTCCTAATAGGTAATTGTATTAATTACAAAAACAAGTACAAGATTACATGATTACAAGATGTAGGATGGCTTTAAGCCATTGTCCATAATCAAAGGGGTCATACAAACTTGAGTCAACTCTTTTTGTTTACGTTGTCCCTTGAGTTGGGGATCTAAGATATCCTCCACTCTCTCCCTATTTGCCAAGCGTGGTACTACCTATCATAAAGACATGAAAATCAAGACCATGGCAAATAGATATCCAGGCAATAGCCAACCAAAAAGAGCACAAGTAAAGAAAAGCACATTTTCTACCCAATTTTTACCAAAGAAAGGTTAATCAATCATGAGTTTGATAATGCATTATGTGAGTTTAACTTGTATCCATTAACAATATGGATGGGCATGACCATGCACCTCCCTCCCTTAATCTTCATGGGCATAGGCTTGCATTTTCATCCCAAAGTATTGAGCACTTCACAATTATACCTATCATTTTACTTACACTATGATTAAAATTGCACTTTCACTAACTTCCACAAGGTTAAGTATCTAGTCCTAATTTAGCAAAATCAGCAAGCATCTCCTTTCCATTTTTAAAGGCTTCCATAGTGGCACATGCTTTCAATGTACAAAGAACCCTCTCCCAATCAGGAGATAGGATGTCAAGAAACATTTGCTGCAGACAACTTCCTCCTACTATCCATGTTCATCATCTATCTTGCAATGAGGAATTGTAGGAAACTACATCATTAGAAGGCAGTCTTTCATAAAAATGGCAAGTTTGTGCAATAGAACCATCATTCAATGTACATGGCTAGCACAGTGTTGCCCACATGAAGGTTACTCTCCAATGCTCTTTTATTGTTTCAACATATAGTCCTTGACCTCTTTCCAATGACCATGTAGGGAAACATGCTTTCAAGTGAGAGACAAACGTAGCAGAATCAGCACTCATACCCTCTAATATCATTTGTCAAAATGCAATATCTCCTAAACAATTGGCAGCTTTTGCACTAAGTCCATGTATTGCATATCCTATAATCAAAGGATTCCATGACACAATAACAATGAGCCTCAGCTTGAGCTAAAGCAAACTTAAGTCACCATATTCAACTTGGTTAACAACTGATGATGTGCTGAATGGTTATCAACTTATGACATGACAAATGGTTTCAAATAAAGCCATAGGGACACACATAACACCAAATCTCCTTCCTAGGAGACTTGATACAGCAAGAGAAAGGTTATTTCTTTATTCTACATGCTATTAAGGAAAATATCCTTCATAAAATATCCCTCATTATAGTTCTTTGAAGGTTTCCAAGCAGATCCTTCATAAAAACATAAAGTTATATACATGTCAATAAAGAGTTCTCTCTTACATCAAATAACATGTTTATATAGCACTAGACCTTGGATGAAAGAAACAAACTACATTGATCAATGACATCAATCTAGGTATAAGCCACTAGGAATTATACCTCTTTTATCTAGAATACTCTAGTCAATTTGGACCTAAACCATGATCAGCACTACCTCTGCTCAATAGAGCTCTCAATAGAGCATGATTCTGATACCTTGCACATACTACTCAAGAATATTCAGTATCATGCAAAATGCATGTATAATTATCTCTTCCATATATGCTTGACTTCTGATTACTATTATGTGTTGTTAGGAGTAGAGGAACAAAAGTCTCTCTTTTCTACACTCGTTGTTACCAAAAATTGTGTGAAAGAAATTGATATTTCCTCTAATACCTTCAATACCCACAATGCTTTACAGCTAGTGTATGTTATTGAAGCAACTGGCAAAAGCACAAATACCAAACATATCTGATTTCCTCTTCCATTTTGTAGGTCTATTGCCATGATAACCATCGATTCTCCTCATAGTACTAGTTGCATGCAACACAATTGTACCAAGCTCATATATTACACTGTCATTTATTGCCGTGCCAAATCCCTTTTGGTGATTATCCCATTGAAGTTAAACATTAAATAAACTAGAGAATACTGTTGTTAATAGGAAACCTCAACCAGGATGAATTGTTATGCATACCGGTATGTCTACATCGTCATGAAATCTTTTTCTACCTAGCCAAGACATTCATTACTTTTAGACAGGTACCCATTTCCATACAAAAATTGTTAAGTCTCAACTAATAATAGATGGGTCTCAATGTTAAATTGAGTACCATGCTAGTCTGCTGACTGTAGGGGTATAACATGGGAGATGTGGTGGTGTTCATCATTTTCATCAGTTGTTGTAGACCCTGTAGCATCTTGCTATGTCAAAAGCATTGGAGAGTTTTCTCTAGTTGTTGACCCACCAACAACAACACAATGAAGGGTAGTGCTTCCATCACTTCCACACTTCTGAGAGATGTTACCTCCCATAGAAGCATACAAATGGAGGACATACTTCATAGAAGATTTGCAGGGCATATTCCAAACATATCCAAAATATTTAAGTCAGCTCCAAATCTAAGTAACAATTTGACACTCTCTATTGCATTCAATGACCCACCAACAAAGGGTTTTCCAATAAACACTCACTCTCATGGGAGCAACCTAAGGGAGTGTTGAAGTGTGTCGTCCAAAATGGACCCAAACTCTATAATCTATGCTAATTATAAAAATAAAGTAGAAACAATGGCTAAAGTAGATGCCAAACATAGCAATTCCTAGGTAGCAAATAATGCAGAGGATAAATAGAGCAGTCTCTAGAGATGACTGGCTACAAAGAGATGACAGCTCAATAACAACAAGACTAAGCTCAAATTTGAAATGCAATATTATAAAGGACTAGATGAAGAAACATAGTACTACCACACTCTTGGCAATAGTGTCCAAAGGCTATAAAGCAGGCGTAGCATATGCTACTGACGAAAACCATTTTCCATTAACCCCTATCCACAGATTTCAGCATGTACCTCTTCACCTTTCATCAAGTACTCTTATGTTGCCATAAGGCATCAAAATGCAAAAAAAATTTCTTGTATCTAGGGAAATACCCTCTTCTCGCATGTATTAAATCTACATTACCTTAGTTCACCATAAATAAAGAAATCATAAGCATTTTATTTCAGTACCATTCGTAGGCATCAATTACTAGGTACAACTACTCAATTGTTTTCATATATGGCAGTTTCTTCAACAATGTGATAGCAACAATGATAGTAGGAGAAGCAATACCTATTCAAAAAGTGTCTACTAGTACATGGAGAAGGCATGCATGATCTGTAATATATTACATATATATATATATATATATATATATATAAAATTACGCCTTCATGGCAGTGCATCGTGCTGGAGCATTGAGGGGGATAGAGGGGGCCAGCAAGCTCCTCGCTGGAGCTTGCTCAGGCACCTCGCCATGCAAGCAGACAACTCAAGGGGGGGAGGATTCCCTCCCCTCCCCTATATAAAGAGGGAGGGGCCGCAGGTACAGTGGCCCACACGAGAGAGGAGGCGGGGAGATTAAGCCTCTTGCTGCTGCCACCGACATCTGCTGTGAGGAAGGGAGGCCGCCATAACGCCACCACCGTTGAGGAGGAATCGCCCTGCATCCAACCGCCAGTCCTGCAGCCACTGACTCCAGCAACATTCAACGTCGTGAAGAAACTCCCTCTCCCCACGTGGCTTCAGTGAATCCACAGAAGCTTCAAGAAGCTTCTTGAAGCTTCTAAGGGGGACCACCTCAAGCCCCCCTTCCTGTGCTTTTTCCCTTTCACCCCCCCCCCCCCGGTTTTCTTAAAACCCTTTCACCCCCCCCTCATATCGCTTCTACTCCATAAATTCCCCCCTTCCCCGGGTTTAAAAAAAAAAAAACCCTCAAGTTCCCCTTCCTATACCCTTCCTTACCCTTTCATCCCCTCCCAGTTCTAACCTTTAGAAACCCTTTTCACCCCACAACGGTCTTAAAGGCCCTAAACCTTTCCGAGGGCTGTTAAACCCCCATAACCCTTGGCCTCATAAACCCTTTTTCTTTTCCCGTGCCTAAATCCATAAGTCCCATCTTGTGTTTGAAACCCCATGTTTTACCCCTCATATTTCTTTTTTTTATACACCCCTAAGCCCTTTTCTAAACCCCGTGTCCCCTTTTTACTTACACGCCTTTTCTCCCATACTATAAACCCTTCTGTTATCTTTTAAATTTTCCTTTGGGCTTGAAAAACCCCTAAGTCCTTTCACTCCAATGCCAAAGATCTCCCAAGGGCTTTCATAGATGTTGTGAAGCCACATTCACACATAACCTTTTTCACCGTGATTATATCCTATAGACCCTATTTCACTTAAGCTTTATAAACCTTTCCCTCTCCGAAGAAGCTAAGATTTTAGAGGTCTTATTATCCCTTCTCGTGGTCAACTTTTTGAACGACTTCTTGCCTCAAAAGAGAGACGGTGGAAATCCGAAAGAAAGAGTAAAACCTGCCTTAACGTTCGAACTGCGATGCCGCCTAAGAAAGTACAAAGAGTAGTTGCGGGTGGGTCATCTCCCGGTATACATGTGGATATCTCACCTCAAAACCAGGTTTTTCCTTCTTGGTTTTATATCAATTTTAAGTCAATCATGCAAATATAAATTGTTAGGGATAGGATATATTTTTTCGAGTTATTTACAATGAAGGAGTTTAGTTTAATTGAACAAATGATAATGTATAGAACATAGTTTCCTTCGAATAGCATCATGCATTATAACGAATTACGAACAAGATTATCTACTTACTATAGTAGTATATTTTAGTTCAATCCTGAAGGTATAAAAACTGCATCTTGCACCATTAACCCTATTCTTTTTGCAATGAATCATCATGAAATTCATGAAAGGTTTTTTTACGTTGCTCAAATTACTAGGAAGTTATCATTTCTAGTTGCATATCTTAGCAAGGAAAAGATTGTTATTTGGCATGAGTTTCGTTTGCGAGGAAAAAGGAAGATTAAATTGAATTTACCTACCTCAAAGCAATAAAGTTTAGGACTGAAAAATCAATTGTCACAAGGATAACAAATCTTGCCGATGTGATCAATATTACCTTCCAAAAGATAACCAAATCAATCTAAACTTAGAAATACCATGCTGCAAAATATGCCTTGGAAATGATTTAAAGACCAAAGAAACGTTTATACCTTAAGCACTTGACTACCTTCCCTGATTGTAGGGTCAATAAATTCGTAAAGGTAAAAGAACTAGGGTTTGTCCCTGAGGTTCTTAAAAAGAGACCCTAGGTCTGACATACGTCAACTTAAAGAAACTAAAACGGATTATTTCATCGCAGGACTTGTGCAGCAAGTATGAAGTCATATATAGTCTTGTGATTGATTCACAAGAAGAAAATGGTAAATACCCTCAACAAGGATGGCAGATTCTTATACAAGTTATCTTGCAAAATGATATATTTTTTGATATCCTTCTAAATAAGGAAAGTTAAAAAAATGGAATCTAAAGTATCCAATGAACTTTAGGGTTGACCAAGCTGGGTTAATAAGGTACACCCTAACCCAGAATATAAGGGATCTTACCAAGTTGCAAGACACCTTGGAATGAGTGCTGATGCATTCGAAAGGAAAGAATAATTCCTTAGCAGTTTGCCAACAACAATATCGGTTAATGAAAGTGATTGTCCTTGCTAGAGAATTTAGAGCACTGTTTGATTTATGAATTACAAATTAAATGAATATCTACGCTTCAGGTTGAAGGCCTGAAGGGAGAGCCAATTTCAGTTACCCCTGACTGCCTGCCTAACCCTAACCAAAGGGTTGTTGACCACGCCGGGAACGTGGACCGAACCCGCCGCGAGAGGTCTCTCCATTGAGCTCTACTTGGAGCAGGAGGACGCTTGGGTGCCAGGGGGGCTCTGGCCGTAAATCCCTCGCCTTCCGGGTCCTACACAAGAGGCTAATGTGACTCGGGATTGGATCTCGAGGCCTGCATACTAGTTTACGGGTGGAAGCCTGGAATAGTGATCCCTGTGGATTACTGGATAGCCTTCGGGCGGATTATGGACAAGCCTACGGGCGGAAACTCCTTGTTTCCAAAGATAAAAATGATAATATGTTAATAAAGAACTTGTTTGATATTGTTTTTCTATGTCACGTGATAAGATTGCATAAAGGAACCAGTGCTGAACGGACTAATTAAAGAAACAAACCGAGGAAAGCGCGAAGGATGGGGCATGGGTCCGTCCTACTGATGGGTGGTCCCGGTTAGCCGGGAACTTTTCTCAAAATCTTGAGGAATAGCGGAATGATTGTCAAAAGACAAGAACAACGAAAGCGTGGACCTAGAGTTATGTCTTAACCGATTTATGTTGTTTTAGGGGAACGGAATGGGACTATGCCTTATGGCAAAGAGGTTGAGCTTTGCATCCCTCTCGTTTCCCATTCTCCTTGAACCAAGTGCAACGTGAATCTGCTTCGGACCTGACGTTTCTGCGTAAAGTAGTTCACTTGGGTCCGACGCTAGTTGCTGTTAGGTAATGACCAATCAAGAAAACCCTAATTTCGATCGATCCTAAGTGGGAATGGCCAGGTAACTTCCGCTATGTGGCAGACGCGGAGAGACCTAGATTGCAAATCCCGTAACATTCCATGGGAGTGCCGGGCGGAGCTTTCTAGACATTCTTTCCGATGGACTGCTAAGACGTGTCCTAGATGATACTAGTGGACACGTTACATGATCCAAGGGGGCATGAATAGCTACACCCACACATATGCTTGCAGATGTACACTTCCCTAACCTATTCTCCATTAAATGAACCTGCTTCATAAAAAATATCATCTATTTTTGTCAGGATTTGATTGGCGGTGAGCCCTATTCTCTAATGGTTCCCTTCAAGGAAGACTTGCAAGACTTTTTCCGCACCATCATCAAACCTGGCCACAACTATCCCCATGTATAGCAAAGAGTGTCCATGTCTTGATATGCATTAGCTCTTGTAGCCGCTTCAAGGCACCTATGCACCCTAATCCATAGAATATCGTTATATCCTCCTATAATTCGTCTTCTTATTTCTTTTTTGTCTTCTTTGTCTTCTTCCACTAGATGATCCAGATGTGAGGCGGAAGATTCCAACAAAAAGCCAGTAAAGATTCAAGTTTCCACAATGTCAAGGACCTCTTCGAGAGCCACCCCAAGGGTGGTCGACATCTGTGAGGTCAAGGCCAACACACGCATGGAGATCGAGGAGAAGAAAGAAGAGCTCTGATAGCTTGTTGGGGATAGCTACCATGATTGTATCAATTTGGTTGACTCCATTGTCCGCATGAAGCTACTATGTGTGAGAAGATCACACAAAACATCAACAATATGGAAGCAGGCTTTTAAACCCACATGTTCCATTAATCTACATTTTTTGTATCAATGCATTTCATACTGCCAATGTGGCAATGATTATAATTTACCCACAGGCCTTACATATAGACATGATGTGTAGCAAGCATTAGCTCTCCTCTGCGTGTATCAAATTTTACATATAGAATTGCATAGTGTGTATCAATATCATTTAATTTGGTACAAGCTCTCAAGAGGGTGAAGAAAGTCTGGCCTTTGGGCAAGACGATAGAGTCATGTTGCATATGGAGGTAGAGGCTAGGGCTGCGAGGGGTCACCAAATCAAACTACACAAGCCAAGATGAGGTAGGTATACAAGGGCTTTGAGTATGTCAATGTCAAAGAGGAGAAAGCCCACTACTCCAGAAGTAGGACAGAATTGAGGACCTAGCAAAATCTCAACCTTTTTTAGAAAAATCAACTCCCCTTTAACCCATAAGGTTCATTCAAAGAGGTGGCAACATACCCTCTACTTGGTCTTACAAATTTAGTCTATCATATATTCACGCTTTCTTATATAGTACTAACTTAGAATGGGAGGTACCATCATCCATAAGAACTATAATCAAACAATTTTGCAGTTATGGCTTCAAAAAAGCAAGTAGATGGAGACTAGCCATGTCCTTCTTTAGAAATAATTTACATGTCTAAATCTCAACATCTCTCATTGTTAAGTTCTTCTTCAAGGTGTGCACCAGAGGGATTTAACTTGTGGGTGGGTCCCTCCACGTTGTCATGATGTTATGAGGACACAATGTGAAAATGTATGGAATGCATCATCATTTGACTTCCTTATTGATCTAGAGAGTCAATGTAATCTAAGCCATTAGTACTAGTGTGAGTTGCATGGATTATCCCAAAATACTAGGAGTCAATGTGATATGAGCAATTAGTACTAGTGTGAGTTGCATGGATTATCTGAACACTACAAGGATATGGAGGTATAGCGACGACGCTTTTCTATGCAAAATAGCAGTGTCACTATTTGCATCGCTATTAGCGTCCCAAATGCGACACTAATAGCGATGCAAATAGCAATGGCACTCAGATGAAAAAAATGTGGACCAAAACTGGAGCGCGTTATTTTGTGCGTATACACGAAAGAGAGAGCAAAAGGGAGAGCGAACATCTTGAATTTAATGGAAAAGGGAGAGAAAGATAGGAAGAGGGAGAAGGAAAGCTTCTCACCGCCATCGCCGCCATTCGCGAAGAAGAGGAGAAAGTGTACGTAGGGCGAAGAAGAGCGGCCGTCGCCTTTACAGTGAGTGCATTGTTCCTTATTGCTTTGTTTTTGTGTTTTTCTCTTTTACTTGTTTTGTTAAAATCATGTGTGTTGAGAGTGGGAGAGGAAATGAGAGAGAAAGAGAGGGAGAGGGAGAGGGAGGGAGAGGAAATGAGAGAGGAAGAGGGAGAGGAAATTAGAGAGGGAGAGGAAGAGAGTGAAACATTAAACATAATAGGGAAAGAGAGGGAGAGGGAGAGGGAGAGGGAGGGAGAGGAAATGAGAGAGGGATAGGAAGAGGGAGAGGGAGGGAGAGGAAAGAGAGGGAAACATTAAACATAATAGGGAAAGAGAAAAAGAGAGGGAGAGGGAGAGGAAGAGAGATAAGGAAAGAAGGAACGAGAGAGAGAAGGAAAAAACATTAAACATAATAGGGAAAGGAGAAAGAGAGGGAGAGGGAGAGGGAGAGGAAGAGAGAAAAGGAAACAAGAGAGGGAGAGGAAGAGAGAAAAAACATTAAACATAGTAAGGAAAGAGAGAAAGAGAGCGAGCGGGTGAGGGAGGGAGAGGAAATGAGAGAGGGAGAGGAAGAGAGAAAAGGAATGAAGGAATGAGAGAAAGAGGGAAAGAACATTAAACATAATAGGGAAAGAGGGGAAGAGAGGGAGAGGAAATGAGAGAGGGAGAGGAAGAGAGAAAAGGAAATGAGAGAGAGAGAGGAGAGAGAAAAAACATTAAACTAGTTTAGGGAAATAGAGAAAGAGAGGGAGAGGGAGAGCAAATGAGAGAGGGAGAGGAAGAGGGAGAGGGAGGGAGAGGAGAGAGAGGGAAAGGAAAGAGACGGAAACATTAAATATAATAGGGAAAGAGAGAGGGAGAGGAAGAGAGAAAAAACATTAAACATAATAGGGAAAGAGAGAAAGAGAGGAAGAGGGTGAGGGAGGGAGAGGAAGAGAGAAAAGGAAAGAAGGAACAAGAGAGAGAGGGAAAAAACATTAAACATAATAGGGAAAGAAAGAAAGAGAGGGAGAGGGAGAGGGAGGGAGAGGAAATGAGAGAGGGAGAGGAAGAGAGAAAAGAAAATGAGAGAGAGAGGAGAGAGAAAAAACATTAAACATAACAAAGAAAGAGAGGGTGAGAGTGAGGGAGGGAGAGAAAATGAGAGAGGGAGAGGAAGAGAGAAAAGGAAAGAAAGAACGAGAGAGAGAGGGAGAAAACATTAAACATAATAGGAAAAAAGAGAAAGAGAGGAAGAGGGAGAGAGAGGGAGAGAGAGACAGAGGGAGAGGTTGTTGTTTTCTTGTTTGTAGTAGTAGTAGCAGCAGTAGTAGTAGTAGTTTTTTTTTCTTTTCTTGTTTATTATTGTTTAGTTTTCTTGTTTTTTATTGTAGTAGTAGTAGTAGTAGTAGTTTTTTCTTCTTTTCTTGTTTATTGTTATTATAATAGTAGTAGTAGTAGTTGTTGTTGTTGTTGTTTTTTCTTCTTTTCTTGTTTATTTTAGTGGTAGTGGTAGTGGTAGTGGTAGTGGCAGTGGCAATGGCAGTGGCAGTGGTAATCGTGGTCGTGATCGTGGTCGTGGTCGTGGTCATAGTCGTAGTCATGGTTGTAGTAGTAGTAGTGCTTTTCTTGTTTGTTGTTGTTGTTGTAGTAGTAATAGTTTTTCTTGTTTTCTTGTTTATTGTTGTCTAGTTTTCTTATTTGTTGTTATTGTTGTAGTACTGGTAGTAGTAGTAGTTTTTTCTTCTTTTCCTGTTTATTATAGTGGTAGTTGTAGTGGTAGTTGTGGTCGTGGTCGTAGTTGTAGTCATGGTCGTAGTCGTAGTCGTGGTTGTGGTCATGGTCGTAGTCGTAGTCATGGTTGTAGTAGTAGTAGTGGTTTTCTTGTTTGTTTGTTTGTTGTTGTTGTTGTTGTATTAACAATTCTTTTGTTTTCTTGTTTATTGTTGTCTAGTTTTTTTATTTGTTGTTGTTGTAGTGGTAGTGGTAGTGGTAGTCGTGGTCGTGGTCGTGGTCGTGGTCGTGGTCATGGTCGTGGTCGTGGTCATGGTCATGGTCATGATCATAGCCGTAGTCATGGTCATGGTCATAGTCGTGGTCGTAGTCGTAGTTGTAGTCATGGTCATCGTTGTAGTCGTTGTAGTCATGGTTATAATAGTAGTAGTGGTTTTCTTGTTTGTTGTTGTTGTTGTTATTGTAGTAGCAATAGTTTTTTTTGTTTTCTTATTTATTGTTGTCTAGTTTTGTTATTTTTTGTTGTTGTTGTAGTAGTGGTAGTAATAGTAGTTTTTTTTCCTTTTCTTGTTTGTAGTAGTAGTAGTAGTAGAGAGAGATATGTTTTGTTAAAGAAAATGAGAGAGAGGGAGGAAGAGAAAAAAGAAGTACAACATAATAAAGAAAGAGAAATAGAGAGAGAGATAGAAGGAGAGGAAATAATGAATGGATAGAAAACAAAGAGAGAGTGGTGGCGAGGTCCGGTGAGGTCCGATGCAACACCACGAGATGGGAAACACTCCTATATATGTTAATTTGTGGGTGGGTGGGTGGATGGAGACTTTACATACGTTAATTTTTGCTAAGTTATAAGAGAAGAAATCCCTTCTCAAACAATTTAAGAAAGAAAAACAGAATGATAACAAAGACAAATTGTTTGTCGAAACGTAGACAAAATGGAAAACGATGAAGGTCTTGATGTTCAAGATCACGAGGCGTATCTTAATCAACATGTCCCATGTCCTTGCTCTCAATGTAAGCGAGGCGTATCTTAATTAGCATGAACCCATTCAGTCTGTGCTCAACTTCTTACACTGTGTGGCCTATAGTCCTTGTCAACTACAATATCCCTCCATGGCTTTCTACGAAGAAATAACATCTCATCCTTAGCTTACTCGTTTTCGACTGCTACAAAGTCAAATATATAGACATATATCTTCGTCCATTAGTTGATGAGCTTAAGATTTTGTGGGAGGAGGGGGTCACCGTACAAGATATGAGCAAGTGCAATGGTCCACGGTCCACCAATATTCGAGCCATTCTCATGTGGACGATGCATGACTTTTCGAGATTCAGAGAGTGCTTAGGTAAATAGGCTTCCGTTCTTATTGGTAATATCTATCATAGCTCGTTCAAGTTTATATTCACTAGATAGAGTTGTTGGGACAGGTCTGGTTACCTCTGGTTATCATGTATGCTCATTGTGCAGGCCATAGTTAGACTCCCGAAGGTCACGAACCACGAAGAAGATGGTATATCAAGGACACAACTCTTTCTTACGAGAGGGTCATAAACTCAAGGAAGGTTTTCTTAGATGACCTCCAACATGTATGATTGCCCAAAGCTGGTACGAGCTAAAAATGGTCCACGTAGAGTCACATCCAAACGGAATGCAACTGTTCTTAGTTTTCTACGAGTTGCCATATTAGACCCACTTACAGATCAACCACTTGTTGGATCCCATATATGTTTTCAAG
The DNA here is from genome assembly GCF_053477565.2 of Lygodium microphyllum. NCBI lineage: Eukaryota > Viridiplantae > Streptophyta > Polypodiopsida > Schizaeales > Lygodiaceae > Lygodium > Lygodium microphyllum. The sequence continues at coordinate 50,241,222 of NC_141162.1, forward strand.
AACGTGGGCAGCTTGCTATGGGACCACATTATAGGAAAGAGAGATACTATAGAGGTACGAATGGATTTGAAGGAGGTAGGCAGGATGGAGGCGCTTTGGCCACAGTCGAGTGCTAATGGTCGCGTGCAGCTATCTCGTGTTCTTTGGGTTTTGTCCACTAAAGAAGAGCGCATTGCAAAGAAAATAGTCAAGTCTATCCACACTCTGACGAGTATGATGCATTCTCTTAGGTCTACGTTTTCTAAAGATGACCAATTATCATGGCTAAAATCCTAGGATTGGCATAAGATATGTTAGGTTTGTACTACGAATGGATTGTAAGTGGCCTGTGCAATTTGCTATTTGGAGTGGAGTCATTGTTCATAATGCTTTCTCATTTGTGGCAGTTTGTACTATTAGTCGCGATCACAGGATGCCATACTCCAAAAATACGCGGGGCCATTTACAGGTTGTCGGCTTTAGTGCAATGGATCTCACAGAAGAAGATTAAGACGTCCTCTATTGCATCCGCGAGGCGGGGAGCAGTGGAGACGGTTTGTCTCTTTGAGAAATACCTGCCTACCAGCATGCTCAGGATACAAATCCACCTTCTTGGGCATCTTGTAGATGAAGTGGAGATTGCTTGGACCTGTCCATACGCGATGGGTGTTCTTCTTGGAGCGCTTCATGAAAACCCTGAAAGGCTTTGTGCAACAACGAGGTCGGCCAGAAGGTAGAATGGATGAAGGTTGGTTGGTGTCTGAGACGCTGTTGCATATTTCACAATGGCTAGCAACGGTGGATCCAGACAACAAAATGCTATGGTTGTTGAAGGACAATGATAGACTGACCGGAGATGTGGTGGTTGAAAATGGGGTAGAAAAAAGAATGGATGCTGCAATGGAGGAGAAGGTGAATTACTTTTATATGTTGCACCATGCCTATGTGGAGACGTGGCTTGCCAGGTACTAGCAAGCTAGGCAAGATCAAGAGGAAACGTGGTCTGAATTTCGACATAGTATGCGCCATCGATTGATTTATATCCCGAGGGCATGGAGGAGATGCCGTGGTTTATGTCAACTCGATGGTTGCATGGAGCTTTGACCACAACGTCTCGCGAAGGGGCGAAGGTCTCAATTGAGAAGTGGGAATTCTCCAGGGGATGTAGTCCAAAAGTGATGACATGTTTAGGGTTTGTCATATCTATATTTTATATGCAAAAACTAATTGAGTGTTTCAATGTATAATACAAAATATATAGTGGAGCATGGTCATGCGGACAGTATTTTCGCATGGAGTGTATTGACAAAATGCACTCCACAACAGACTGTGGTATCATGGCAAGGTTCAAGCAAGAGAGCCATGATGACGAGCAATGGATCCAAACACGGTTATAAATGAGATTGAGTATTTTGGGAACTTGTAAAGTATTATTACAGTGGATAACCGTAGCTTCTCCATGATATAATTCGATGTGTAGTGACTCAAAGTGGTACTTGAAGGAGCTGGAGCGACAGTTCGATGAGGTCCATCTATATTTCTTGAAATAGATTTCAAAAAAAAATGGACGGATTTGCATGACACCTTTGTGTTGCTGGCCCATTGTGAACAGGTGCATGAACTCATTTATTTGTTAATTGTATTACAACATGGTACATGTCACAATAGTTAAATCTCTCTTGTATGTGTTTGTGAACATGTAATCTTCTATCCAAACCTCCAACAACTTCGATGGTGGTATGTTATACCTTGAGCTCCTCAAAGTGCGAGAGTATATGATCAAAGCGATGTTCCGAGCATAGATGAGGACAATATGCAAATAGAGGTTTCGATATTGCAAGGGGTGGAGGCCATTGAAAGCTTGAAGCATGTAGAGGAGCCAACATCAGGTAACAATGATGGAAATACAGGACTCCCAAAATTCTTTGAGAACGAGGTGGACTCATCCTTTTGTGGTGAAATGTCTATTGACCTTCGAGTTTATGCCGAGTTGTGTCAGGAAATTAACATGGGACCATATGACACCATGCTTGGAGCATCCACTTACTCAATTCATTGACTAATCGCTTATAAGGATATATAAGATATGCATTTTAAGTAAGATTATTTTTTAAAGATTTATATTACTGTGCTTTGTATGATTTAAATTGATTATGCTAACATCATTTTTTGTCTGTATAGGTGACCTTTGTGGATACTTAGACCATTAGGATGAGTCAAGGGATTAGTGATGAGGAGTTGCAGGATATCTTCATGTGTATGTCTCCAGATCAAATGGCAAGGTTTAGAGACATGGCGGACCAAGAGTTGTCTTGGACATCGTCAAGCCGCTCTATTAGATCTACTTCGACACGATCATATGCTTCAATTCCGAGAAGACGAGGTCGATGCTCCATACTTGGGCCAGATGGAGGGAGTGCTTCAGGGTCAGGGGGATGCTACAGAGATAGCGATGCAGTGAGCCCACAGTCGACTCGGGATACAGGTGCTACTTCTCACTCTTGTGGCGGTTTCAGAGAGCGTGACTCAAGTGGTTGCTGTGGAGGCATGGAAGCAGTGTCTTTGTCTCGTCGTTCTGATGGAGTTGCATCACCTCCGAAATTTGTCACACCTGTGGGGACATCTGCTCCAGTCACTCTGGCTTTTTCTTAGCCATTTGCAGGTGGCACCCCTATGGGTGCTACTCCGATAGATACTACCCCGGTAGGTATACCAGATGTACAAGGGTCTCCTGGATATGCCCAGGAGCGTGGTTTGCAGGTGGGAGGGGACCCATCTTAGGCATACCCCAGAGGGGTATGCCTACCTTGTAGATGATAGGTCAGGAGCCATCATCATGAATGATGAGGGGAGGAGGGTGATGGCTCGCATGAGAGAGTTGCGCCAACAAGTTTTTCAGCACAACGTCTTGGATCATTGGAAAAATATACTAGAGGGGAGTAAGGACTACATAGTAGCATCCTTGCATGAAGAGTTTTGGGTACGAGCCGCAGTAGATAGGTTTTCTACGGATTAGATGATGGAGTGCATGCGTGTATATATGTCACACAGATGATCGGACACATGCAAGGAACTCAAGAGTGGGGCTGCAAAGCCCGAGTGGCTAGATGCGGACGATTGACGCCGACTGAGGGAGGAGGCTACAGATTCTCCAAGACGTTGGAGACAGCAGTGCGAGGTGGTGAGGGCATGACTAGAGGCCAGAGTGGTCTATCATTTTGGGAGTGGCAGTCACAGGACATATCTGGAGGACTTTTTTAGTTTTTCTTCTGTTTTGCTTGCTTATTTTTTTGCAATATCCTTTGTACTGACAATCGTGTTTCTAACAGTTAGTATTTTGTTTCCTTTGCAACACTCCATTAAAAATTGTGATCCGACTAACCTTGAGACTTGATATGCAGAGAGGCACGGTATCACTGCATTGATCGATCGATTGTATGGATGTGGCGGCCTTGTAAGTCACTCATCTTTCTTGTCTATAGCTACCATATTTAATTAAAATGCATTATTGTATGGTGGACTGATGTGTAGTTGTTTCATTTTTGCAGAGTCCGTTTGATGCTCCTTTGTAGAGCGGGATGAGCTTTGGGATGGCGATGATCTATAGCTCGCCCTTGGATCCCAAGAGCTCACACACCCTTCTTTTTTGGTCACGTGATCTGTGTAGACATTTTCTATATAGTAGTGATATCTTGCCATGATTTTATGAGTCGCTTTCATTATGCGATCATGTATTTATTTAATATATTAGTGTTATGATTTAAGTACATTTTGTCTTTATTTACACGAGCATTGTACACAGTACATAAACTATTTTGTATGGCCCAAATAAAGCACATAGTATTATATCTGCCTTGTTATAATTTCTTTTTCCTTCTTACCATCGCTATTAGAGTCACAAATTTACTACACATGTCGTTATTGGTGTCGTTATTAGCATTGCAAAGCATCGTTATCAGTATAACGCTAATACCGATTGTTCTATGGCATCGCCAATAATGACACTTTTTGTGATGACGGGGAAAAATTTCTTTATTTACATTTTCGTCACTTTTAACATCGATATAAGGCCTATATCTTGTAGTGAAAAATACTAGATTTTTGGATACTTTTAGCATATTTTTAATATTATTTATTGTAAAAATCTAAAAAAGTTAAAAAAAGCTTCTAAATTAAGATGCCATGAAAAAAACTAGTTACTTTTTCAGCCAATTATGGAATTTTCACAAAAGAGACAGATTGACGAAATCGCGTGTGTCGTGATCTCTGTAAACAGACTGAAAACTGCAGATGGAACGGAAATAAGGAGTGATCTGGGAGACTCGTAACCAGATGTTCTAGAGTTCCGAGCAACAGAGAAGGAGTTGTAATTTTTATGCATGTTTTTTTCTAGAAGAAGCTTCAAGAGATCTAATGCGTGGAGATTTCTTTTGAGTAGTGCAAAGATTCTAGGTTCTTTCAATACATATTGATTCAATTCATTGTGCTTTGTCTTTGTAGTGTTTACCACTTGTGTATTCTCTATCTTCTCTTCCATCTCTTATCTCTACTTTCTTCTACTTCTGATCCTCGGTGGATTTGACCTTTCAACAAAAACCCCTCTGATATTGGTGAACCTGACATGAAAGTCGACGGAAGGCAGGTAGAAATGGATGATTTATCACGAGGCATAGTTCCAGCTATGAGTTCTATGCCGGATTTGAAGCAGTTTATTGACAAGTATTCTTGGATAATTGAATTTGGAGATGCAGATATTGGTTTCAAAAAGTTTTTATTGGACACATGTAGACAGTTGTATGAGCAACAGAAGCAGATAGAAGAGCAACGACAAAGCGTGTTGAAAGAGGCAAAGATTGAAAAAGAGGATTTGATCAGGGATTATTTTCAGTGAATGACACAAGAATTGGGTTTCTTTGATGGGTCATATGTAGGAACATATCTCAACTATTTTGACATAGCGATGCAAAGGTGCAATGTGGCTGAGGAACAAAGGACTGTTTATTTTCTCCAGCTGGTGTAGCAAAATCTTAAGGACCAAATTGAGGGTATACAGTAAAGGCATGGTGCAACATGGAAAGGGTTCAAGGATGCCTTGAAAGAAGAATTCCCTGAGTCTAACAGTGTTGATATACATGTGCATGATAGCAGTGATGAAGATGTCTTGCCTACTGCAGTTTTTGTTGATGTCGATGATACTAGGAGTTTATCCAGTGATACTTTGTTACAGGTGATGACCATGTGCATGAGGCACATTCCTTACTTGAGGCTCTGGTTGATAAGTGTTTGCAAGAAGATGTTACCCTGTGGAAGGCTTCTGATGAAGCTATAGTCGAGGTTGTCTGTTCAAAGTTGGTGGTTTATTTGTTTGCGCTAGAAGTGAAAGTGAATGCAGCTTGTGATTCTATGATAGGTTTACAAGAGACTACTGAAGATATAGAGATCCACAAGGAAGAGACAGAAGTTTTAGATTAAAGAACTATGCAAGAAACATCAAACTCTCTGGCTACTTGTTTTCATGCAGATGGCAAAGATCATGTTGGCAACATTGATGGATTTTATAAAGAGCCAAAAGGATCCATGTGTAGTTCATGTTAGACTCACTTGATTTCTAATGCAAGTGATGACTTTGATATTGCTGCTATGGATGAGGCTTCTGGTCAAGAGGCTCCACAATATTTGGAGCAAGGTAGTCAACAAGATGAGAAGGATGCACTAGATGATTGGACAAATGCCTTGGAGGATGCCGTGTTAAGGGATGATGAGGACACACAAGAAATTATGAATACTTTTCTTGATGTGCAAGAGGTAGAATCATTGTTTGCTCTTTAGCAGTCAATTCTTGATGCTTTATATGATACATGTAACATAGGAAAAGATGCTTTGGTAGAGGAAGTATCAAAGGCAGGGGATGCCGAGGAGAGTGTGCTTCAAGGAATGATTCCTATGGCTTTTACCCAATCAGAAGACCTTGCTAGTAAATGCATGATGACATTTGATGCTTTGCTAGGAACTATAGTGGATACCTTATTTTTGGATGCTCTTGATGCTATGGATGGCTTGGATATGGATGATATTCTAAAGATCTTGGATGTGAAAAATCATATTTCGAGTCTTGTTTATGATTGCAATGCATTCTCCACTTTACAGACAAATAATTGGGATGATGAACATCCTGGAGCAGATTTATAATCCATCGCCTTTATATATAGAGCGAAGATGGACGGGGTCTTCAGGAATCTACTATATAGCTGCCCACCGGTTTGCTTATCTATAGACCAACCTAAAGAGGATCAAATGGTTAGAAGACTTGAAGGTCGTGAAGCTGTTCGTTTTTGTGGAAGCTCACGTAAATTCAACTTTACATATCCGAGGTCAAAGGGTTGAGATGAACTCATATGTATATGAGGAAGTAACCCATGTAATCCCAGCCAACAGGATTAAAGTGTTGGGCCACCATGAGAAGTATGGATTCCAACGGAAAGGGTATCCTGAACTTCCAATGACTTATCGATTCCTAAAGATCCATGACCCAAAACCCTACTATTACACAATTTCTGTAGACAAATTCAATACAATGTTGTTCTCCCCAAACTGATTGTAATGATTGGCTTATCATTGCATGAAATGTTGTATTCAAATGGGCTATGTCCATGTAAATACAAATAAAGACATCTTCTTATCAATATTTGGCTGTGCATAAGAGTTGTTAAAAAGTTAAGTAGCTACATTGTTTACGAGATAGCTGAACTAAAAATGAAAGATAAGCTAACATCGATTATCATATAATAACGTTAAGAAAACCTTTATTCAGGCACAACCCCAGGTAAAGGTTCCAAATTCGCCTCCTACATCAAGTATTATTGTGATCCACGAGAAGAAGTTCCTCCTCAAGCAGATAAAGCCACTCGAGTTTGATGGGAGAGGCAAGTTTGTTCAGGCTGATGCTAAAATTTGGATTGAATCCATGGAGAATTACTTGGAAGCAGCCGGTACTGCACCCGCCAACCAGGCTATGCTTACCAAGTTAAAACTCACCGACGAAGCCAGACTTTGGTGGAAGCAATGGTGCAGGGATCAAGGGATTTCAGAGGGATCCGTTACCTGGGAGAAGCTGAAGAAAGCCATGCAGGGAAGATACTTACCACCTGCATATGGCACGTAGAAAATGAATGAGTTCTACGAGCTAAAACAGCTAGGAGTCACTCTTAACAAATACTACTCTAAATTCGTCTCACTTTTAAAGTATGCACCACAAATGGACATGACACAACAGGTGTCCAAATTTTACGCGGGCTTAAATCCACCAGTAAATAACTGTCCGAATCTATGCGTCCATCAGATCTTCATGATGCACTCATTCGAGCGGCGCCTATAAATTCAAGAGGTGCAAGCTAGACCGAGTAACAAAACTTGGTCTTATAATGACCCAAACAAAGGAGCATTTAGACCTCAAATGAAGAGAGTTCAAGGTCATAATCAGGGACAAAGAAAGAAAGCAAGGACAAATAACATCAACAACTTTGTTCCTACTCAAAGTAATGGCCGAAACCTCCGTTGTTTCCACTGTAACGAACCCCGTCACTTCAAGAGGCAATGTCCCAAGCTCAGCGGAGGACATCGCCAAACGCCTTTCCAAGGAGCACGCCGTGCTCAAGGAGCCGCTACCCGTGGAAGAGGAAGAACCGCCTACATTGCCAATAGGCAAAGATGCGAAGAAGAAGAAGAGGAAGATCCAACCATGGAAGTAGAATTCGAAAGAGCGAGAGTTCATGCTGCTTTACACAAGAAAGGGCCGAATCGCCAGTTCTCGGTGATTCAGACACCGTCGGACTATCAAGGTAAAGGTTTCAAAACCTTGATTGATTGTGGTAGTACACATTCCTTTATCTCACCAACATGTGCAAAAAGATTAGGAATAGCCACAGTAGAAGCACCTACACTTCTTGTGGAATTGGAAAATGGTCGTGAGGTAACTTGTACCAGGCAATACTAAGGTGGAATTCTTTCTGCGAGGAAAGAAGACTTCAGTCAAATTCAGAGTCATGAATTTAGGTATCCATGAGTGTCTACTCGGAATGGATTGGCTTAAGCCCAATGACGCCCACATTCACTGTGGAAAGGGTCAAGTTTCTTTTCGAAACTCTGAAAGGGAATTAGTCACAACTCAAGGTGAGGCAGGAGTTCCAAGAATCCAATTGGCCAAAGTATCTCGGATCATAAAAGGAGTCAAAAAAGGATTACCCGTTTATTTGATCAAACTCAACAAGTTAGATCAAAAGCAAGAGTCTCATGAAGGACCTTCTTGGCTAAAGGAATACACCGGCGTATTCCCTGAAGAATTGACTGAACTTCCACCTCAAAGAGAAGTAGATCATGAGATTAGGTTAATGCCTGGAGCTACACCAATTGCAAAGAGACCTTATAGAATGTCCATACCAGAAGCAATTGAGCTGAAGGAACAACTCAAGAAACTATTAGATCAGGGCTACATCCGGCCTAGCAATTCACCATGGGGAGCTCCAGTACTATTCCAAAAAAAGAAAGATGGGACACTTCGACTATGTATTGATTACTGAGGGTTGAATCAATCAACAGTCAAGAACAAGTATCCTATTCCTAGAATAGATGAGCTTCTTGATCGTCTTCAGGGTGCAAAGATCTTCTCCAAGATTGATCTCAGGTCAGGTTACTATCAGATAAGGATCAAGGAAGAAGATAGCTCAAAGACGGCCTTCAATACAAGATATGGGCACTTTGAGTTCCTGGTTATGTCATTCGGGCTTACGAATGCACCTGCTACCTTCAATAGATTAATGCAGGACATTTGTAGGCCATATCTTGATGATTTCGTGCTTGTCTTTTTCGATGACACTTTAGTCTATTCTAAATAGGAAGAAGATCATGAACCTCAACTTCGGATTGTCCTTGAGACAACGAGGTCACATAAACTGTATGCAAAAATGAAGAAGTGTGCATTCTTCAAGCGTCAGATTGAATATCTGGGATTCATAGTATCATCAGAAGGAATATCAGTCGACCCAGCCAAGGTCAGAGATGTGCTTGAATGGCCAACACCAGTATCTATCAAAGAAATACGTAGCTTTCTTGGATTGATAGGATGGTATAGGGTCTTCATAAAAAACTATGCTTTGATTGCAGCACCTCTGACAAATTTACTAAAGAAGCAGACTTCCATTACATGGTCAACTCCCAAACAGAATAGCTTCGACAAATTGAAGCAAAGTCTGGTATCAGCACCTATTCTAAAACTTCCAGACCCCAATAAAGAGTTTGAGGTAGTAACTGATGCTAGCATTCTTGCCTTGGGGTGTGTACTTATGCAGGAAGGTCATCCACTAGCATACTCTTCAAGAAAATTGAAGAGTCATGAAAAGAATTATGCCACATATGATCTGGAATTACTAGCTATCATCCATGCTCTAAAGCTTTGGAGACACTACTTGTTGGGTAATAAGTTTACTCTAGTAACCGATCATAGCAGTCTCAAATGGATTTTTACCCAGAACGAGCTCAACATGAGGCAACGTCGGTGGATTGAAGTGTTGGAGGAATATGATTTTGAAATCAAGTACCGACCAGGGAAAGAGAATGTAGTTCCCCATGCACTTAGTCGCAAGGCATTCCTAAATTCCCTAATTTTGCAGAATCCATCAACGGCCAGATCTCTGGCTACAAAAGTATCTATGCCAAACAACCCTATACTTGAATTAGCTAGAGAGGAAGCATGCCATGATTTGGCCTACCAAACAATACTAAAGGAAATATCTACCAAGGAGCAGAATCAAAAGTTGCAAGCTAAGTATCAGGAATTCTCCATTGATAATGGACTTGTCTACTACAGAACAAGGCTGTGTATACCAGCAAGCCAGTCACTTAAGCAGAAGATAATATGGGAAGCTCATGATTCCCCTTTCGCAGGACATCCTGGCTATGCTAAGACTCTTAATGCAGTTAGAAAGAGCTACCATTGGGAGAGGCTTAAAGGTGACGTTCTCAAATATGTGACTGAGTGTTTCTCTTGCCAACATATCAAAGCCGAACATGTCATGATGCCAGGGAAACTGCAACCGCTTGACATCCCCCAAATGAAATGGGAATTCATCAGTATTTGTTGTAGGCTTACCCCAAGTCCAGGGAGGATACAACTCCATCATGGTTGTGGTTGACATGCTTACCAAGTTTGCACACCTGATTCCAGTAAAGATAAACTATAAAGCCTTCGACATTGCAAGATTGTTTATCAAGGAGATATTCAAGCTACATGGTTTACCTAGAAGAATCATTAGTCATGGAGATTCTCTCTTCCCATCACACTTTTGGAGAGCTATCTTTGGAGCTATTGGGACTCAACTCTGTTTTAGCACCGCCTACCATCCCCAAACGGATGGCCAAACAGAGCGAGTAAATCAAGTCATCGAGGATATGCTTAGGGCATAATGCTGTCGAGAGCCGAAAAGGTGGATTCAATACTTACCGTTGGTTGAATTTGCCTACAATGCTTCTTACCAGCAGAGCATTCAGATGACTCCTTTCCAAGCATTGTATGGTCATGATTGTCAAAGTCCTCTAAACTTTTCTGATCCAACCCTAAGGGTTAAAGCGTCAAGGCAGATGTTGGAAGACATGGATGATCAAATAAAGTCAATAAGACAAGACATACAAGCGGCCAAGGATAGACAAAAGGCATACACAGATTTGAAGTGTCAAGAAAGAGTCTTCAAAGAAGGAGACATGGTCTTCATTCGCCTACGCCCTAAAAAGAGTTCTCTATCCCTAGGAGATTGCAAGAAGCTAAGTCCAAGGTATTGTGGGCTGTACAAAATCCTCAAATGCCTAGGACCCAATGCTTATAGATTGCAACTCCCTGAGAACCTAAAGGTTCACAATGTATTCCATATCAGCCTATTGAAAAAATATGTACCCAACCCTAACCATGTACTTGATGACCACCAAATTGTAATGCCTAGTGAAGGAGTCCTTGAACTAAGGTCGGATAGGATCTTAGATGTTAGGGGGAGGGAGTTAAGATCTAGAACCTTGAGAGAATGCCTCGTCCAGTGGAAAGAAAATTTCGAAGAGGATGCCACCTGGCTAGATGAAGGCACTCTCAACCATCAATATCCCGAGTTTATCTCGAGATGAGGACATCTCGATTCTTCTAAGGGGGAGAGAATGTAATATATTTTATAAAAAAAAGGAAAAAAAATTCTCCTTCATGGCGGCGCATGTGCTATGCCGTGATGCCGCGAGAGCTATAGGGATCAATAGGGAATAGAGGGGGGGCCAGCAAGCTCCTCGCTGGAACTTGCTTAGGGCCTCTCCATGCATACTGATAGGCAAGGGGAGAGGATTCCCTCCCCTCCCCTATATAAAGAAGAAGGGCCGTAGTTGCAAGACACGAAGAGAGGAGGCGAGGAAATTAATGCTGCTGCTATCGACGTGCTGTGAGAAGAGGGGGAGGCCCACCATATCGCCACCACCGCTGAGGAGGAATCGCCCTGCATCCATTCGACAGTCCGCAGAGCCGACTCCATCCACATTCGATGTCATCTCCCCACGCGCATTCAGAGAATCTAGAGAAGCTCAAGAAGCTTCTTGAAGCTTCTAAGGGGGACCACCTTCAAGCCCCCCTTCCTGTGCTTTTTCATTCCCCCTCTCCTCGGTTTTTTTAAACCCTCAAGCCCCCTTCGGGTGTTTTTTTTCCCTTTCACCCCCATATCCTTTTTTACACTAAAAACCCCCTCCCCAGTTTTTCTTAGAACCCTTTTTAACCCCTCCCAATTTTTACCCCTTAAAAATCCTTTCAACCCGCCTAGTCTTAAATCCCTTAACCTTTTTCCATGGGCCATTAATCTTCCACATCCTTTGGCCTCGTAAACCGCAAATTTCCTTTTCCCCCCCCCGTACCTAAATCTATGAGTCCCCTCTTGTGAGCCCACATTTCACCCTATATTCCTTTTAATACACCCCTAAGCCCTTTCTAACCCCGTGATCCCTTTTCCCTCTCCTCCCTACTATAAACCTTTCCCTCTCCGAAGAAGCTAAGAACCTAAAGGTCTTATTATCCCTTCTCGAGGTCAATCATTTAAACAGCTCCTTGCCTCAAAAGAGAGACGGTGGAAATCCGAAAAGGAGAGTAAAAGCTGCCTTCACATCCGAAGGGTAACAATTGCGATGCTGCCTAAGAAAGTCCAAGGAGTAGCTGTGGGAGGGTCGTCTCCCAGTATTCATGTGGATATTTCACCCCAAAACCAGGTTTTTCCTTCTTGGTTTTTTATCGATTTTAAGTCAATCATGCAAAGATGAATTGTTCGGGATAGGATATATTTTTTCGAGTTATTGATAATGGATGAGTTTAGTTTAATTGAATAAATGATAATGTATAGGACATAGTTTCCTTCCAATAGCATCATGCATTTATAACAAATTACGAACAAGATTATCTACTTAATATAGTAGTATATTTCAATTTAAATTCATGAAGGTATAAAAGCTGCATCTTGCACCATTAACCCTATTCTTTTTGCAACAAGTCATGATGAAATTCATGAAAGGTTTCATTGCTAATTGCATATCTTGGGAAGGAAAAGAATGTTAATATGCATAAGTTTCGTTTGCAAGGAAAAAGGAAGATTAAATTGAATTTACCTACCACAAAGCAATAAGAATTAGGACTGAAAAATCAATTGTCACAAGAATAACAAATCGTGCCGAGGTTATCAATATTTCCTTCCAAAAGATAACCAAATCAATCTAAATTTAGAAATACCATGCTAAAAAATATGCCTTGGGAATGATTTAAAGACCAAAGAAACGTTTATACCTTAAGCACTTGACTACCTTCCCTGATTGTAGGGTCAATCAATTTCGTAAAGGTATAAGAACTAGGGTTGTCCCTAAGGTTCTTAAAAAAGAGACCCTAGGTCCGACATACGTCAGCTTAAAGAATCTAAAACGGATTATTTCATCGCACGACTTGCGCAGCAAGTACGAAGTCATTTAGTCTTGTGATTTATTCACAAGGAGAAAGGCTAAATACCCTTAACAAGGATGGCAGATCCTTATGCAAGTTATCTTGCAAAAGGATGTATTCTTGGATATCCTTATAAATAAAGAAAGTTATAAACCGGAAACTAAAGTATCTAACGAACTTTAGGGTTGACCAAGTTGGGTTAATAAGGTATGCACTAACTCGAAATATAAAGGATCTCGCCAAGTTGCAAGACACCTTAGAACGAGTGCTGATACACTCAAAAGAAAAGAATAATTCCTTAGCAGTTTGCCAAACAACACGGTCGATTAATGGAAATGTTTGTGCTTGCTAGAGATTTTTAGCACTGTTTGAATTATGAATTACAAACTAAATGAATACCTATACTTCAGGTTGAAGGCCTGAAGGGAGAGGAGGCAGTCTCAGTTACCCCCGACTGCCTGCCTGACCCTAACCAAGGGGGTTGTTGACCGTGCCGGGAATGTGCACAAAACCCGCCGTGAGAGGTCTCTCCGTTGAGCTCTACTTGGAGCAGGAGGACGCTTGGGTGCCAGGGGGGGCTCTGGCCATAAATCCCTCACCTTCCGCGTCCTTCACAAGAGGCTAACGTGACTCGGGATTGGATCTCCAGGCCCCTATACTAGTCTACAGGCGAAAACTTGGAATAGTGATCCTTGTGGATTACTGGATAGCCTTCGGGCGGATTATGGACAAGCCTACAGGCGGAACTCCTTGTATTTCAAATATAAAAAATAATGTTGTGTAATAAAGAACTTGTTTGATATTGTTTTTCTATGTCATGTGATAAGATTATGTGAAGTAACTAGTACTTAACGGTTTAATTAAAGAAGCTGGTTGTTACATGTCAAATTAATGTGTTAGATAATTACATAATTAAAACAAACTGAGAAAAGTGTGGAGGATGGGCCATAGGTTCGTCCTGTGGTTGGGTGGTCCCGGTTAGCCGGGAACTTTTCTCAAAGAACAACGGGATGATCGTCAAAGAAAAGAATAACGAAAACAATGACCTAGAGTTATGTCCTAACCGATTTACGTTGTTTTAGGGGAAGGAATGGGACTATGCCTTATGGCAGAGAGGTTGAGCTTTGTATCCCTCTCGTTTCCCATTCTCCTTGAACCACGTGCAGCGTGAATCCGCTTCGGACTTGGCGTTTCTGCGTAAAGTAGTTCGCTTCGGTCCGACGCTAGTTACTGTTAGTTAATGACCAGTCAGGAAAACCCTAATTCCGGTCGATCCTAAGTGGGAACGGCCAGGATACTTCCGCTACGTGGGAGATGCGGAAAGACCTAGATCGCAAATCCTGTAACATTCCATGGGAGTGCCGGGTGGAGCTTTCTAGACATCCTTTCCGATGGACTGCTAAGACGTGTCGTGGATGATGCGAAGAGGACACGTTACAATTGGTATCAGAGCCGACCAACAACGGAATTGTTTTTATGAGATCTCAATAAAATGAAGTAAAGAAATTGTTGCTGTCCAAACATTTTCTTACCTTCAATACTGTCTTGCAGAATTATGAAGCGTGGAATAAGTTTTTGGTATTTCGAGTCTTGTTTATGACTTCAATGCATTCTCCCCTTTACAGAAAAAGAATTGGGATGATGAACATCCTGGAGCAGATTTATAATCCATCACCTTTATATATAGAACGAAGATGGATGGGGTCTTCAGGAATCTACTATATAGCCGCCCATCGGTTTGCTTATCTATAGACCAACCTAAAGAGGATCAAATGGTTAGAAGACTTGAAGGTTGTGAAGCTGTTCGTTTTTGTGGAAGCTCACGTAAATTCAACTTTACATATTCGAGGTCGAAGGGTTGAGATGAACTCATATGTATATGAGGAAGTAACCCATGTAATCCCAACCGACATGATTAAAGTGTTGGGCCGCCATGAGAAGTATGGATTCCAACGAAAAGGGTATCCTGAACTTCCAATGACTTATCGATTCCTAAAGATCCATGACCCAAAACCCTACTATTACACAGTTCTTGTAGACAAATGCAATACAACGTTGTTCTCCCCAAACTGAATGTAACGATTGGCTTATCATTGCATGAAACGTTGTATTCAAAAGGGCTATGTCCATGTAAATATACAAATAAAGACTTCTTCTTATCAATATCTGGCTGTGCATAAGAGTTGTTAAAAAGTTAAGTAGCTACATTGTTTACGAGGTAACTGAACTAAAAATGAAAGATAAGCTAACATCGATTATCATATAATAACGTTAAGAAAACCTTTATTCAGGCACAACCCCAGGTACAGGTTCCAAATTCGCCTTCTACATCAAGTACTGTTGTGATCCAGGAGAAGAAGTTCCTCCCCAAGCAGATAAAGCCACTCGAGTTTGATGGGAGAGGCAGGTTTGTTCAAGATGATGCTGAAATTTGGATTGAATCCATGGAGGATTACTTGGTACTGCACCCGCTAACCAGGCTATACTCGCCAAGTTAAAACACACCGATGAAGCCAGACTTTGGTGGACGCAATGGTGCAGGGATCAAGGGATTTCAAAGGGATCTGTTACCTAGGAGAAGCTGAAGAAAGCCGTGCAGGGAAGATAATTACCACCTGCATATTGCACGTAGAAAATGAACGAGTTCTACGAGCTAAAACAGCTAGGACTCACTCTTGACGCATACTACTCTAAATTCGTCTCACTTTTAAAGTATGCGCCACAGATGGATATGACACAGCAGGTGTCCAAATTTTGTGCGGGCTTAAATCCACCAGTAAATAACCGTCTCGAATCTATGCGTCCATCAGATCTTCAGGATGCACTCATTCGAGCGGCACCTATAATTCAGGAGGTGCAAGCTAGACCAAGGAGTAACAAAACTTGGTCTTATAATGACCCGAAAAAAGGAGCATTCAGACCTCAAATGAAGAGAGTTCAAGGTCATAATCAGGGACAAAGAAAGAAAGCAAGGACAAATAACGTCAACAACTTTGTTCCTACTCAAATTAATGGCCGAAACCTCCATTGTTTCCACTGCAACGAACCCGGTCACTTCAAGAGGCAATGTCCCAAGCTCAGCGGAGGACATCGCCAAATACCTTTCCAAGGAGCAGGCCGTGGTCAAGGAGCCGCTACCCGTGGAAGAGCAAGAACCGCCTGCATTGCCAATAGGCAAAGATGTGAAGAAGAAGAAGAGGAAGATCCGACCATGGAAGCAGAATTCGAAAGAGCGACAGTCCATGCTGCTTTACACAAGAAAGGGCCGAATCGCCAGTTCTCGGTGATTCAGACACCGTCGGACTATCAAGGTAAAGGTTTCAAAACCTTGATTGATTGTGGCAGTACACATTCCTTTATCTCACCAGCATGTGCAAAAAGATTAGGAATAGCCACAGTAGAAGCACCTACTCTACATGTGGAATTGGCAAATGGTCGTGAGGTAACTTGTACCAGGCAAACTGCTAAGGTGGAATTCTTTCTGCGAGGAAAGAAGACTTCAGTCAAATTCAGAGTCATGAATTTAGGTATCCATGAGTGTCTACTCGGAATGGATTGTCTTAAGCCCAACGACGCCCACATTCACTGTGGAAAGGATCAAGTTTCTTTTCGAAACTCTGAAAGGGAATTAGTCACAACTCAAGGTGAGGCAGGAGTTCCAAGAATCCAATTGGCCAAAGTATCTTGGATCATAAAAGGAGTCAGAAAAGGATTATCCATTTATTTGATCGAACTCAACAAGTTAGATCAAAAGCAAGAGTCTCATGAAGGACCTTCTTGGCTAAAGGAATACGCTAACGTATTCCCTGAAGAATTGACTGAACTTCTGCCTCAAAGAGAAGTAGATCATGAGATTAGGTTAGTGCCTGGAGCTGCAACAATTGCAAAGAGACCTTATAGAATGTCCATACCAGAAGCAATTGAGCTGAAGGAACAACTCAAGCAACTGTTAGATCAGGGCTACATCCGACCTAGCAATTCACTGTGGGGAGCTGGTGCGCAGATCGGTCGCAGATAGCTCACGTAGTGAATCCCTGAAGGTCCCCAAGAACAATGAACTCTACCTTTTTGCACAAAAAACAATGTTAAAGCATGCACGACAAGAGGCAAGAGACAAATTGGGTTCAATCTCCCCCATGCCTTGTGTGAGCGCTTCACAAAGCATGTATTCAATGTATATTTCCAATCTTCATGCTCAATAATAGCCCAATTACAAAAATATGACAAGCTTTTAGCTTTTGAGTTTGCTTTCTACAAAAATAGGAAAATAAAGCTAATGGACGGTGCCCATAGAGTCTGGCACGCCCAATCTCAATGTCCAAATAAAAATAACATATCCGTGCGCATAGGCGCATACAAAATAATAATCAATAATCAATGTCTTAATAGACATAACAAAATATAGGCGTGGCGCCTATCAAAATATAATCCAAAGGTCTAATACTCGCTAAACTCCAATGCTTTCCTCCGCCACTGCTGCTATCTCTACACATCAACTGAAGCATTCACAATCGTTAGTAAAATAATACAATTAAACCGACAAAAGTGAATACCTAGCAGTCTTCAGCTACATAAATAAATCAACTGGTTAGAAATAAATCCTAACCTTAATTTATTACGAGTGCGCACTCTAAACTCATAAACGTTTATTAATTTAATATGCATTTTGCGGAATCACCCGCTATAGAATCACCCATGTACACACTAAATTAATGAAACGCCCGAAAAGGACAGGCGTCCCCATCAACTTCTCGCACAAAGAATCCTCTTTGTATATGAGACCCGGTGATCTAAGTTTACGGAATCCACCGTAAAACCTCACGGAATCCACCGTGGCACGGAATCCACCGTGGAATATGCCTCCTGGCATCATACCCCCGGGGTGGGATAGCAATTGACCTCAATTGCTATTAGCTCAATGTGGAGCTAACAGAGTGGGGAAAGCATTTAAGTCTCTAGCGTGCATCCATTGTGCTTCCTCTACAGGATGGTTCTTGAATTTTACTAGATATCTAGAATACCTTCGGCCAGTTCTAGTGGTCATGTAGTCAGTGTCTATGATGGCTTCTGGTTCAAGTATTTCAGTCTCTTCTTCTAGTAAAGGTGGGTTTTCATAAACAGGGTGGATAGGTAATTGGCCTCTAAATGGTCTCAATAAACTAATATGAAATGTATTATGAATTTTTCAGTGAGATGGCAATTCTAACTTGAATGCATTATCATTAATCTTATGAATGATTCTAAATGGTCCATAGAATCTAGGAGCTAATTTGACAACTGGATGTCTATCTACACTTTGCAGTCTACGCTTTTCTATTCTAAGCCAAACATAATCATCAACTTTGAAATTCATGGCTTGTCGTTTCTTGTTAGCTTGTTTGGTATATGCTTGTTGGGCTTTAGCAATCATATCCTTAACCTCATCAAAAATACTGTTATGCATAGTAGCAATATCATTAGCACTCTGAATTCTATTAGACAAAGATGCAACAGGGGTAGATAATCTATATCCATAAATGGCTTCAAAAGGTGCTTTCTTTGTAGATGTGTGCGGTGTATTGTTGTATGCAAACTGTAATAAATGCAAATGAGTATCCCATGTCTGAGGTTTAGAGATAGTATATGCACGTAAAAGATCTAGAATGGTGCTATTTGTGGCTTCTGTTTGTCCATTTGTTTCTGGATGAAATGCAGATGAGAAATCAATCTTTGTGCCTAGATTTGCAAACAGTGTAATCCAAAAATTATTACAAAATCTAGAATCTCGATCTGAAATAATCACTTTTGGCAATCCATGGTTAGTCAAAACAGTTTTCAAAAATAAGTGTGCTGCTTGTGATGCTGTTAAAGTTTTCTTACATGCAATGAAATATGCTTGCTTACTAAATCTATCTACAATTGTCCAAATCATGTCATGGTTAGATTTAGTATTTGGTAAACCAGTAATGAAATCCATAGAAATATGTTCCCAGATCGGACGCAGAATGCTCACGTGGTGAATCCCGGAAGGTCCCCAAGAACAATGAACTCTACCTTTTTGCACAAAAAACAATGTAAAAGCATGCACGACAAGAGGCAAGAGACCAATTGGGTTCAATCTCCCCCATGCCTTGTGTGAGCGCTTCACAAAGCATGTATTTAATGTATATTTCCAATCTTCATGCTCAATAATAGCCCAATTACAAAAATATGACAAGCTTTTAGCTTTTGAGTTTGCTTTCTACAAAAATAGGAAAATAAAGCTAATGGACGGTGCCCATAGAGTCTCGCACGCCCAATCTCAATGTCCAAATAAAAATAACATATCCGTGCGCATAGGTGCATACAAAATAATAATCAATAATCAATGTCTTAATAGACATAACAAAATATAGGCGTGGCCCCTATCAAAATATAATCCAAAGGTCGAATACTCGCTAAACTCCAATTCTTTTCTCCGCCACTGCTGCTATCTCTACACATCAACTGAAGCATTCACAATCGTTAGTAAAATAATACAATTAAACCGACAAAAGTGAATACCTAGCAGTCTTCAGCTACATAAATAAATCAACTGGTTAGAAATAAATCCTAACCTTAATTTATTACGAGTGCGCACTCTAAACTCATAAACGTTTATTAATTTAATATGCATTTTGCGGAATCACCCGCTATGGAATCACCCATGTACACACTAAATTAATGAAACGCCCGAAAAGGACAGGCGTCCCCATCAACTTCTCGCACAAAGAATCCTCTTTGTGTATGAGCCCCGGTCATCTAAGTTTACGAAATCCACCGTAAAACCTCACGAAATCCACCGTGGCACGGAATCCACCGTGGAATATGCCTCCTGGCATCAGGAGCTCGAGTACTATTCCAGAAAAAGAAAGATGGGACACTTCGACTATGTATTGATCACCAAGGGTTGAATCAATCAACAGTCAAGAACAAGTATCCTATTCCTAGAATAGATGAGCTTCTTGATCGTCTTCAGGGTGCAAAGATCTTCTCCAAGATTGATCTCAGGTCAGGTTACTATCAGATAAGGATCAAGGAAGAAGATATCCCAAAGACAGCCTTCAATACAAGTTATGGGTACTTTGAGTTCCTGGTTATGTCATTCGGGCTTACGAATGCACTTGCTACTTTCAATAGATTAATGCAGGACATTTTTAGGCCATATCTTGATGATTTCGTGCTTGTCTTCTTCAATGACATTTTAGTCTATTCTAAACAGGAAGAAGATCATGAACCTCAACTTTGGATTGTCCTTGAGACAATGAGGTCACATAAACTGTATGCAAAAATGAATAAGTGTGCATTCTTCAAGCGTCAGATTGAATATTTCGGATTCATAGTATAATCAGAAGGAATATCAGTCGACCTAGCCAAGGTCAGATGTGCTTGAATGGCCAACACGAGTATCTATCAAAGAAATATACAGCTTTCTTGGACTGAGAGGATGGTATAGAGTCTTTATAAAAAACTATGCTTTGATTGCAGTACCTCTGACAAATTTACTAAAGAAGCAGACTTCCATTACATGGTCAACTCTCGAACAAAATAGCTTCGACAAATTGAAGCAAACTTTGGTATCATCACCTATTCTAAAACTTCCAGACCTCAATAAAGAGTTTGAGTTAGTAACTGATGCTAGCATTCTTGCCTTGGGGTGTGTACTTATGCAGGAAGGTCATCTAGTAGCATACTCTTCAAGGAAATTGAAGAGTCATGAAAAGAATTATGCCACATATGATCTGGAATTACTAGTTGTCATCTATGCTCTAAAGCTTTGGAGACACTACCTGTTGGGTAACAAGTTTACTCTAGTAACCGATCATAACAGTCTCAAATGGATTTTTACCCAGAACGAGCTCAACATGAGGCAACGTCAGTGGATTGAAGTGTTGGAGGAATATGATTTTGAAATCAAGTACCGACCAGGGAAAGATAATGTAGTTGCCCATGCACTTAGTCGCAAGGCATTCCTAAATTCCCTAATTTTGCAGAATCCATCAACGGCCAGATCTCTGGCTACAAAAGTATCTATGCCAAACAACCCTATACTTGAATTAGCTAGAGAGGAAGCATGCCATGATTTGGCCTACCAAACAATACTAAAGGAAATATCTACCAAGGAGCAGAATCAAAAGTTGCAAGCTAAGTATCAGGAATTCTCCATTGATAATGGACTTGTCTACTACAGAACAAGGCTGTGTATACCAGCAAGCCAGTCACTTAAGCAGAAGATAATATGGGAAGCTCATGATTCCCCTTTCGCAGGACATCCTGGCTATGCTAAGACTCTTAATGCAGTTAGAAAGAGCTACCATTGGGAGAGGCTTAAAGGTGACGTTCTCAAATATGTCACTGAGTGTTTCTCTTGCCAACGTATCAAAGCCGAACATGTCATGATGCCAGGGAAACTGCAACCGCTTGACATCCCCCAAATGAAATGGGAATTCATCAGTATTTGTTGTAGGCTTACCCCAAGTCCAGGGAGGATACAACTCCATCATGGTTGTGGTTGACATGCTTACCAAGGTTGCACACCTGATTCCAGTAAAGACAAACTATAAAGCCTCCGACATTGCAAGATTGTTTATCAAGGAGATATTCAAGCTACATGGTTTACCTAGAAGAATCATTAGTCATCGAGATTCTCTCTTCCCATCACACTTTTGGAGAGCTATCTTTGGAGCTATTGGGACTCAACTCTGTTTTAGCACCGCCTACCATCCCCAAACGGATGGCCAAAAAGAGCGAGTAAATCAAGTCATCGAGGATATGCTTAGGGCATACTGCTGTCGAGAGCCGAAAAGGTGGATTCAATACTTGCCGTTGGTTGAATTTGCCTACAATGCTTCTTACCAGCAGAGCATTCAGATGACTCCTTTCCAAGCATTGTATGGTCATGATTGTCAAAGTCCTCTAAATTTTTCTGATCCAACCCTAAGGGTTGAAGCGTCAAGGCAGATGTTGGAAGACATGGATGATCAAATAAGGTCAATAAGACAAGACATACAAGTGACCAAGGATAGACAAAAGGCATACGCAGATTTGAAGCGTCAAGAAAGAGTCTTCGAAGAAGGAGACATGGTCTTCATTCGCGTACGCCCTAAAAAGAGTTCTCTATCCCTAGGAGATTGCAAGAAGCTAAGTCCAAGGTATTGTGGGCCGTACAAAATCCTCAAATGCCAAGGATCTAATGCTTATAGATTGCAACTCCCTGAGAACCTAAAGGTTCACAATGTATTCCATATCAGCCTATTGAAAAAATATGTACCCAACCCTAACCATGTACTTGATGACCACCAAATTGTAATGCCTAGTCAAGGAGTCCTTGAACTAAGGCTGGATAGGATCTTAGATGTTAGGAAGAGACAGTTAAGATCTAGAACCTTGAGAGAATGCCTCAAACAGTGGAAAGATTATTCCGAAGAGGATGCCACCTAGGTAGATGAAGGCACTCTCAACCATCAATATCCCCAGTTTATCTCGAGATGAGGACATCTCAATTCTTCTAAGGGGGAGAGAATGTAATATATTTAAAAAATTAAAGGAAAAAATTTTGCGCCTTCATTGCGACGCATGTGCTATGCCATGACGCCGTGAGAGCTACGGGGATCGATAGGGAATAGAGGGGGTGGCAAACAAGCTCCTCGCTGGAGCTTTCTCAGGGCCTATCCATGCATACTGATAGGCAAGGGGGGGAGGATTCCCTCCCCTCCCCTATATAAAGAAGAAGGGCCATAGTTGCAAGACAGGAAGAGAGGAGGCGAGGAAATTAATGCTGCTGCCGTCGACGTGCTATGAGAAGAGGGGGAGGTCCCCCATATCACCACCGCCCCGCTGAGGAGGAATCGCCCTGCATCCATTCGACAGTCCGCAGCGCTGACTCCATCGTCATTCGACGTCAACTCTCCACGTGGCTTCAGAGATTCCAAAGAAGCTCAAGAAGCTTCTTGAAGCTTCTAAGAGGGACCACCCTCAAGCCCCCCTTCCTGTGCTTTTTCATTCCCCCTCTCCCCGGTTTTTTTAAACCCTCAAGCCCCCTTTTGGTGTTTTTTTCCCTTTCACCCCCATATCCTTTTTTACACTAAAAACCCCCTCCTCGGTTTTTCTTAGAACCCTTTTTAACCCCTCCCGATTTTTACCCCTTTAAAATCCTTTCACCCCGCCTAGTCTTAAATCCCTTAACCTTTTTCCATGGGCCATTAATCTTCCACATCCTTTGGCCTCGTAAACCGCCCCCCCCGTACCTAAATCTATAAGTCCCCTCTTGTGAGCCCGCATTTCACCCTATATTCCTTTTAATACACCCGTAAGCCCTTTTTAACCCCGTGTTCCCTTTTCCCTCTCCTCCCTACTATAAATCTTTCCCTCTCGAAAGAAGCTAAGAAACTAAAGGTCTTATTATCCCTTCTCGAGGTCAATCATTTAAACGGCTCCTTGCCTCGAAAGAGAGACGATGGAAATCCAAAAAGGAGAGTAAAAGCTGCCTTCACATCTGAAGGGTAACAATTGCGATGCCACCTAAGAGAGTCCAAGGAGTAGCTGCAGGAGGGTCATCTCCCGGTATCCATGTGGATATTCCACCCCAAAACCAGGTTTTTCCTTCTTGGTTTTTTTCGATTTTAAGTCAATCATGCAAAGATGAACTGTTCGAGATAGGATATATTTTTTCGAGTTATTTACAATGAAGGAGTTTAGTTTAATTGAATAAATGATAATGTATAGGACATAGTTTCCTTTGAATAGCATCATGCATTTATAATGAATTACGAACAAGATTATCTACTTACTATAGTAGTATATTTCAATTTAAATTCATGAAGGTATAAAAGCTGCATCTTGCACCATTAACCCTATTCTTTTTGCAACAAGTCATGATGAAATTCATGAAAGGTTTTTTTTACGTTGCTCAAATTACTAGGAAATTATCATTGCTAATTGCATATCTTGGCAAGGAAAAGAATGTTAATTGGCATAAGTTTCGTTTGCAAGGAAAAAGGAAGATTAAATTGAATTTACCTACCACAAAGCAATAAAAATTAGGACTGAAAAATCAATTGTCACAAGGATAACAAATCATGCCGAGGTGATCAATATTTTCTTCCAAAAGATAACCAAATCAATCTAAATTTAGAAATACCATGCTGAAAAATATGCCTTGGGAATGATTTAAAGACCAAAGAAACATTTATACCTTAAGCACTTGACTACCTTCCCTGATTGTAGGGTCAATTAATTTCGTAAAGGTATAAGAACTAGGGTTGTCCTTAAGATTCTTAAAAAAGAGACCCTAGGTCCGATATACGTCAGCTTAAAGAATCTAAAACGGATTATTTCATCGCAGGGCTTGCGCAGAAAGTACGAAGTCATTTAGTCTTGTGATTTATTCACAAGGAGAAAGGGTAAATACCCTCAACAAGGATGGCAGATCCTTACGCAAGTTATCTTGCAAAAGGACGTATTCTTGGATATCCTTCTAAATAAGGAAAGTTATAAACTGGAAACTAAAGTATCTAATGAGCTTTAGGGTTGAACAAGTTGGGTTAATAAGGTAAGCACTAACCCGGAATATAAAGGATCTCACTAAGTTGCAAGACACCTTGGAACGAGTGCTGATACACTCAAAAGGAAAGAATAATTCCTTAGCAGTTTGCCAAACAACACGGTCGATTAATGGAAATGTTTGTGCTTGCTAGAGATTTTTGAGCACTGTTTGAATTATGTAGTACAAACTAAATGAATACCTATACTTCAGGTTGAAGGCCTGAAGGGAGAGGTAGTTTCAGTTACCCCCGACTGCCTGCCTAACCCTAACCAAGGGGGTTGTTGACCGCGCCGCGAACGTGGACCGAACCCACCGCGAGAGGTCTCTCCGTTGAGATCTACTTGGAGCACGAGGACGCTTGGGTGCCAGGGGGGCTCTGGTCATAAATCCCTCGCCTTTCGGGTCCTGCACAAGAGGCTAATGTGACTCGGGATTGGATGTCGAGGCCCGTATACTAGTCTATGGGCGGAAGCTTGGAATAGTGATCCCTGTGGATTACTGGATGGCCTTCGGGCGGATTATGGACAAGCCTACAGGCGGAACTCCTTGTATTTCAAAGATAAAAAATAATGTTATGTAATAAAGAACTTGTTTGATATTGTTTTTCTATGTCATGTGATAAAGAAATGAAACTCAAATGAGATCTAGGAAATAAAATTTAATGAAATGAATGAAAAGGTACAATAGAGAAGGTATGATTTCCAACATGATGAAGGATTGGGAGTCTCCCTCCATGTATCAATTTCATGAATCAAATATCAATCTAACTATTGATTGTGATCTTCAATGACAAGAAAAATATTATGATAAAATTTTTAAGTAATATCATGGCTATTTTGTAAATTTACTCTTGCTCTCTCCACTTTAGTCTCTTCCTCTCTCACACTGCTCATTCATGTGCTTCATTTGTACCATGTATTTCTATGTGTATGTGAAAGAGGAGAGAGAGACATAAGGCCAAGAAATGGCCTATAAATGAAAGTATTGGAGTGAAAAGGAGTAGAGAAAACGCAACTTAAAGGTTAGACTAAGCATCAAAGGTGGTCCTTTTCCTCTGGATTATCTCAATATTTGGTGCAGCGATGATTTCTTCATGAAATCGATTTTAATGGAATGAAGAGGTGTTTCCATGGATTCTTTTGAGTTCGATGCATTGCTTGTTTTCTATATTAGGAAATAAAATCAAAGATGAATATACTTTACACATAAAAATGAGAAAAATCTTTAAAATATAAAAGAATATGCGTAAATTGATCATAGGGTGTGAAAAAATTAAGGAAAAATCAAAGGGTGCATATGAGGCGCCGATAGATTTCAATAGGATATAATTTTTGTCCTTGTTGAGTGGTGAAAGTGTCGAGCTTCGTATGCAACTGGCGTGAATATAGCTCTTCATTTTTAATTTATTTCTTTCATTCCGAAGGAAAAATCTAACCCTATAGTAAAGACAATGCCCGACTTAGCTTAGCACAAGTATACTCGGACCGACTCGGACGTGCCTTCAGCCTCTATATTAGGCCTTTCTAGTACTGATGTCTAATAATTGTTTGTTGTGAGAAAAGATGGAGCCACAGTACCAGTTATTACAACAATATTCTACCTCAATATATTCCCGACGTATGGACGTTGTATCTGCGGATCTGGGTATTGCCGCAGGTGCAGACGAGTATTTAGCGCAGGCCATATCACGACTTCACCAGCGTGGCGTTGTGGTCGATCACGTGATAGTGAGGGAAGCTGGTGAGGACTATGAGCTGGATCTTTTCCCCGACGCAATGACCTTTCAGGAGCAAGAGCAGGTGAGATCGGGGCTGCTGATCGTGATCACAGACGGGGTTTATGGTGATGAGAGTACGATGCAGCAGCTAGGCTTGAGAAATAGGCTAGTGTTGATGATAGTCGTCGACGCACTTGCGATCATGCGCGTGACGAGGTCATCTCGCCGATTGTTGACGACCGATGACTTGACCGCCACGCGGGCGATTCCAAGTCAGCGCCTCCCTACCAGTGGGTTGGTCATGGACGCGCTTCCGTCCATTCATCCGGCCCTTATGGGCGTCGGCCTTGGAAAACAGGATGAAGATGACGACGACGTCGTCGCATGCACAGTTTGTCTCGATACACATGCCGATCACCTCCTAACACAACTGCCATGCGGGCACATCTTTCATAGAGCCTGCGCAGTCTCATGGCTCTCTAGAAGCAACACTTGCCCGGTCTGCAGACATGAACTGCCAACAGAAAACCCGTGCTACTGATCCAGGCCCCTTGGTGCAGCTGTACGTTAAAATTGTTATGGAGTTGCCATTGGAATGGTAGCTTTGTCGTCTCCTTCAAATTGTAAACTTGAGATAAAACAGTGTGTACCATAATATGTGGCGTGCTCATTTACATGCGTATCGTACAAACAAGTATAGCGGAGAGGTGACATCAATCTCTCCAATTGAGAAGGACGAGAGCCATGCCATCCCTCATAGCCCAATCTGGATGCCGTTTGACTTGTCCTTTGTTTCATCGAAACTTCTATGCTCAGGAATGGCTACAAATAATTCTCTCACCAGATTGATAATTCTCTCTCTCTCTCTCTCTCTCTCTCTCTCTCTCTCATAAACTTATCACTATGAGATTTTCAAGCCAAAATTTATAGTTTGAATTAATCTTAGTTCTTAAAAGTTGTAATGCATGAATAAACTTATGATGTAATGGTGGCATTGACATGTGCTTGGTTGATAGAAAAAACCTTCTTTAGCATGTGTAGTCACAATACTAAGGAGCATTAGTAAGGTGGATTGACATTAGCACTAATAAGCTTATCTCATTCTAACTTGAGCATAGTTAAGATACATCTGTTGGTAAATTTATCAGAATGATTTTCTACACAGGTCAGTATACATTGGAATGATTCGTTACATATGTCAATATTTGTGATCATATACATGTCAGTATATGTACTAGTATGCATGTTGGTATGTGCATTTGTATGTGGGGTTTATATTTACATTGATAATTCCAATGCTTATATTGAGTATTCACATTGATTGAACCACATTTTGATGGTAGGACCAAGTAGTTCTTACCTTTCGTTCAAATAGCATGATCTTCATAACAAGAGTGAGTAAGAGGTTCCATAAGAGTTGGGTTTCACCACTAAAAAGATCATCTAGAAATTTATTCCAATCAAGGTTGTTTTGATATGAGGGAGGATATCCAAGGACAGCTTAATTCTAATATGATCTACTAGTCAAATGAACCACTAGATAGGCTCCATACCTTGCAATCCCAAGTCTTTCATTGTCATGTATCTAATTATATTCACTAAGAAGCCTCCAAAATCTAGTGGATTTGCAATCGAATACCCTTCAATACAAACAAGAGTCTCTAGGGTACCAAGGTCTAAGAAAGTATTAGCCAGCTCTACTTCCTTCACAAGCTCTAGAACTTTATTGGTCTTTGCTATTGATGCTAGGAGGCATATTCCGGGGTGGATTCCGTGAGGTTTTTACTCCATGGTGGATTCCGTGAGGTTTTGCGGTGTATTCCGTAAAACTATATTTATTTGTGAAGGCTCGTACACTAGGTTGATTCCTTGTGCCAGAAGTTGACGGGGATGCCTCCCCTTTTCGGGCGTCATATTAATTTAATGTGCATGTGGGTGATTGCACAGTGGGTGATTCCACAAAATATATATTTTATAGAATTTTCTTCCACCTCAATTCCATGAAAAAGCAATCAAACAGTGGGATCTTTTGCAACAAAAAGATCGTGAGCCTATTTCGCAGTAGATTGAGCGTTTCTTGAACATCTTATTGCAGCTTCAAATGCTTGAATATGTACTTGAGCACAAGGAACTTTTAATCATTCCCTATATAGGAAATTTTATGAAATGTAGGAAATTGGATGATATTTACTATATATGCATTCATATATTCCCTAGATATAACTAGGGAATTAAATTTCCCACGTCTATTCATAGGGAATTACACATCAAAATAGAGATTTTCCTACATTCTTTCAAAATTGCCCATATAAGAGAATAGGATCATGTATTTCCCACTTCTAATAGTAGGGAATTATAGATCACTTTAGTGAATTCCTATGTTCTCTGAAAATTTCCTATATAAGAGAATGTAAGAATATCATTCCCCACTTCTGATAGTAGAAAATTATATGTACATATAGAGAATTTCTTGCATTCTCTCAAAATTCTTTATATAGGAGAATATAAGTAATTGAAGCCTTGGTCTAGGTATTTAAGATCTAATACTTTAAAAAAAGTATAAATGTGTTAAAGTTGGGAATGAACTTATGGAGATGAACCTTAGATTGTCTAAGAGCCATCTACCCCAAGAACATGCATATACACATGTGTACATCCATGCACCATTACACATGCCCTCTCCACTCCTAACTAAATAGTCATATCTAGATGTAGTTATGCATATTGTAGAAATGGTAGCCTCAACCTAGTTAGTTACTCAATCCTATGCCAAACATGACTCTAATTTGTTTATTTCATGCCCATCTAATGCAACCATGCTTGTTGCTTTTGCTCTAATAATTTGCTATTGAGAATTTCTCCTCCTTACTCCTTCAAACGTTAATTGCAATGGTGCAGCAAGCCATGTGAAGGTAACATATGACTAACTAATAATTGCTAGCCAACATTTGAGTAGCTCAATACATATAAACACTAGTAGATATGATAGTTTGATTAGAAAGAGGGGGACAATTTATTGTCTTTGATATGGACAACATTGGATTATCCATGGACATTTAAATTGAATTATCCATTAGCTTTTAACAAGGGTTACTACTATTAAAAGCATTGAGGAAGCTAAGAGTATCTTGTCTACCACTACTTAGTTGCCTCAAAAACTTAGAGCCAAGGCACAAAATGTGTTTAGTATATTCCCCTCTTTCCTAGTATCCAATCCATATGTTCAACCCTAGAGAGCACTCTAGGTATACGAGAAAACTTCCCTTATCTTGATTATCTTACAACCCAATTGGGGAATCCAAGGTATCTTCCAAACCTAGATAAAGAATATAGGTGTTAAGTTAATACTTTTTTTTTGCCTCAGAACAACTCCTAAATGCTAGCCCCAATTTAGCTATATTAGCTAAAATTATATTTGACTTATCATTAACAAAAAGATGGGTGCATATTTGGGAGTTATTAGTAGAGGGAGACCATGGATTAGTGCTCTCTACACTTTGATATCCACCATCTTAGCTAGTGGATCACCAACTTTGGTGAAGAGCATAGGTGCAAGTAAACATCCTTGTTTGACTAATCTACTTAAACCAAAAAGGGTGGGATAGGTATCTGTTGACCCCTAGTTTTGTGGCTACATTGTTGAAGAGTACATTCACCATATGGTAAGGTTGTCTCCCCATTCCTAGTCTAGCCATAACTAAAAGTGAAAAAATCCCACCAAACCCTATTGTAGACCTTGTCTAAATCCATGTTGATGATCCCCAAGTCTCCCCCACTTTCTACTGCATATTCAATTGCAGCCATTACATTGAGGATTTTTTCATGCATTAACTCCCTTCCATAGAGGAGTTGATCTTGAATGATTTTGTAGATTACATCTAGAATGTGAGGGGCCTTCATATGTTTGGTTTATCTTGAATCCAAGACTTGGGGAGTGACTTAATTCTTCTTCATATGTTCTCTTCAAGTGATGCAATTTTTCCTTATCATATGCAATCATGGTACAATTTGCATGCAACTAGTCAGCCTCACTTGGCATCTTGTTCTAGTCCCCTGCCAAGATGGTACACTCTTGTGAAATTTGTCCTTCAAAGTTTTCCAAAGCCCTAATCTCACTACAAGGATTTGAGCTAGTAGCGACGCCGATTAGCGACGGCAGGTAGTGGCGTCGCTATTTACGTCGCTATTTGCAAATGCGACGCAAATAACGACGCCAATAGCGACGTTCCACAGGGAAAAAAAGCGGGCCGAAACCGAGCGTGGTTTCATTTCGCGTTTGCACATTGTGTATTTTGAGAGCGAGAGCAATGAAGAGAGCGATCGTCGTGAGAGAAGGAGAGAAAGAAGACTTGCCGCCGTCGCCGCCGTCACCGTTGTTCGCGAAGGAGAGGAGAAGCCTTCACTGCAAAGAGGAGCCGCCCCACACTCGCCATATCTCATGGGTGAGTCTCCCTCTCTCTTTCTTTTTCTTGTTTAAGGTTTAAATCACTTTCTCTTTTGCTTGTTTAGGAGAGGAAATGAGAGAGAAAGAGAGAGAGAGGGAGAGAGAGGGAGAGAAAGAGAAAGAGAGGGAGAGGGAGAGGGAGGGAGAGTGCATTCTCTCTCTCCCTCTCCCTTTTGCTTGTTTAAGGTTTAAATCACTTTCTTTTTTGCTTGTTTAGAAGAGGAAATGTGAGAGAAAGAGAGAAAGAGAGGGAGAGAGAGATAAAGAGAAAGAGAGGGAGAGGGAGAGGGAGGGGGAGGAAATGAGAGAGGGAGAGAAAGAGAAAGAGAGGGAGAGGGAGAGGGAGAGGGAGAGGGAGAGGGAGGGAGAGTGCATTCTCTCTCTCCCTCTCCCTTTTGCTTGTTTAATGTTTAAATCACTTTCTTTTTTGCTTGTTTAGGAGAGGAAATGAGAGAGAAAGAGAGAAAGAGAGGGAGAGAGAGAGAGAGAGGGAGAGAAAGAGAGGGAGAGGGAGAGGGAGGGGAAGGAAATGAGAGAGGGAGAGAAAGAGAAAGAGAGGGAGAGGGAGAGGGAGGGAGAGTGCATTCTCTCTCTCCCTCTCCCTTTTGCTTATTAAAGGTTTAAATCACTTTCTTTTTTGCTTGTTTAGGAGAGGAAATGAGAGAGAAGGAGAGAAAGAGAGGGAGAGGGAGAGGGAGAGAGAGAGAGAGAGAAAGAGAGGGAGAGGGAGAGGGAGAGGGAGAGGGAGAGGGAGAGGGAGAGAGTGTGCATTCTCTCTCTCCCTCTCC
The DNA here is from genome assembly GCF_053477565.2 of Lygodium microphyllum. Lineage (NCBI taxonomy): Eukaryota > Viridiplantae > Streptophyta > Polypodiopsida > Schizaeales > Lygodiaceae > Lygodium > Lygodium microphyllum. Next base: position 50,272,686 of record NC_141162.1, read on the forward strand.
CTTTTGCTTTTGGAGAGTGTTAAGATATATTGTGAGAGGGAGAGGAAATACGAGAGAAAGAGAAAGAGAGGGAGGGAGAGGGAGAGAGAGGGAGAGAAAGAGAAAGATAACATATATTGGAATGATAGCATATCCATGATTATGGTAATGGTATCCACTTTGCTTTTTTTATGGGTACCATTACATCGACTCCTTAAGAGGGCTAAAAATTAGTCATACACTTTATAAAGTCTAATTAGGAGATTTAAGATGCACGATAATAGACTTATCGATAATGGTATGCAATGTGCTTTGCCATGGGCCACGTACATTGGTGACTCTTTAAGATGGCTTAAAATTGGTCATGTCCTTCATAATGTCCAAGTAGGGGATCTAATTGTGATATGCATAATTCATTGTTTTTGTATTAACTTTATAGGCATAACAAATTAGAAATCATGCCAACTAGTCAACGGAAGGACTAAAAGAAAATGATACCCTAGCTAATGGTCATTACAGTACTTCATCAAAATGAACCCAAAAGTATTGTTATAGAAGAAGAATCCCTTATATTGAGTATAGGATATTTTCTCTCAGGTCTTATGACTATGAGTCGAATTGATTGAAACAAATTTTATTACTATAGTTGATAAATTTCATAGATGGCATTAATTTTAATACACGATCCTAGGACAAAAAAACCACATTTCTAAGATGCTTTTTGTTGAGACTGATTAATTATTAGACTAAGAGATCCTCAATGATGCTCATAAATGGATTACTTATACTCAAAGCCCTCTAGTGCAGTTTTTTACAATAACGAATAATTATCTACCGGGACAAACAAATCCTTGAGCATGATATAGGGCGGAGATATAACATCAATAAATCTCTCAACTACTATGTACAATGCAAGATTTATGGTCAACTTGCAACTTTACATACATCTCCATAAAACTATCCATTTGAGCCTCGTTTGCTGTAATGTAGATAAGATGGAAAACGAAGAATGTCTTATTGTTCAAGATCGCGAGGCGTATCTTAATCAGCATGTCCCATGTCCTTGCTCTCAATGCAAGTTGGCAATTAGACGAAAACGCTGATTGTCTATAGAACACGTACGACGATTTGGCGAGTTTCAATCTGAGATCATTGATCAGGCGATTGCAGATTTTCAGCAAACGGTAATTTGAAGTTAATATTAATCATGCATTGTACTCGCAAGCTAATTGAAAACCATACACAATAAGATTGGGTCTTGTTGGCAAATTTTCTATGAAGGGGGGTGATGTCTCGACCCAAGGGGGAGTGCACCCTTTGCGGCCAATTAGAAGAGTTCGTGGACGTGCGATGGATGGATTGCAGGAGCCAATCCACCACTCGCAAGGCCCATCTATACCGTCAATGCCAGAGGAGACAAACAACCTTCCTGACCTACCTACAATCTTGGAGCGTGAGATGGAGGCAATGATCGATGCATTGATTCCCATGGATGTTGAGACATTTGATCCGCTTAGAGAGGAAGCATCCATACCATTATATGATGGGTGCCGAGTACCTCGATTGAAGACATTGCTTGCACTCTTAAATGTGCAAGCAAAATACGAATGGAGCGATACGAGTGTGACCGAGTTATTCAGGTACCTTGCACATAAGCTTCATTGATTTTTTTTTTAAAACACTATTATTACAAACATTTGTGCTTTTTCAAGGTGTTTTATGATTTTTTTCAGGTTATTGAAATATCATATATTACCACCTGCAAATACCATGCCTGAGTCTCGTGATGATGCACGACATGTTTTACGGAAGCTAAGCATGGACTACAATAACATCCATGCATGTATCAACGACTACATACTGTTTCGAGATGAATACGAGACTATGGAGACATGTTCAAAGTGTGGTGCTCACAGGTATCGACAGGACTTGCAAGGGCAAACCATCCCTCAAAAAGTTCTCAGACACTTTTCGCTCATCCCCCGCATAAACCACATGTTTCACACGTCTGGCATGGCAAGCTTGACAACATGGCATGTGCAGAATAGGTCCACGGATGGAGTTCAATGAATATTAGTGGATTCGCGCGCATGGAGCCACATTGACTCTACCTTCCCAGGCTTTGCGCGAGAGCCAAGGAATCTTCGGCTCGGTCTCCCAATGGATGGTGTGAACCCATTCAGTCTGCGCTCAACTTCTTACAGTGTGTGGCCTATAGTGCTTGTCAACAACAACATCCCTCCATGGCTTTCTACGATGAAAGAACATCTCATCTTAGCTTGCTCGTCCCGGGCCGCTACAAAGTTAAAAATATGGACGTGTATCTTCGTCCATTAATCGATGAGCTTAAGATTTTGTGGGAGGAGGGGGTCACTGTGCAAGATATGAGCAGGCGCGATGTGGTTGGCAGTGAGCCAACATTTGAGCCATTCTCATGTGGACGATGCATGACTTTTCGGGATTGGGAGAGTGCTCAGGTGAGCAGACCTCCGTTCTCACTGGTAATATCTATATTTTATCTCATTCAATCAAGTATTCACTACGTCGTGGCTCGCCTTACAGATCTGGTTACCTCAGGTTATCATGCATGTCCATTGTGTGGGCCACAGTTAGACTCCCGAAGGTCACGAACCATGAAGAAGATGGTATATCAAGGACACGCTGCTTTCTTACCGGAGGATCGTGAACTCAGGGAAGGTTTTCTTGGATGATCTCCAACACGTATGAACACCGCAAGCTGGTACGAGCTGAAAATGGTAAACCCGGAATCACATCCAAATGGAATGCGATGGTTCTCTGTTTTCTACGAGTTGCCATATTGGACCGGCTTACAAGTCAACCACTTGTTGGATCCCATGCATATTTTCAAGAATGTGGGCAGCTTGCTATGGGACCACATCGCAGGAAAGAGAGACACTATAGGGTCACGAATGGATTTGAAGGAGGTAGGTAAGATGAAGGCGCTTTGGCCGCAGTCGAGTGCTAATGGTGGAGTGCAGCTTCCTCCCGCTCCTTGGGTTTTGTCCACCAAAGAAGAGCGCATTGTGACGCAAGTAATCAAGTCTATCCACACTCCGACGGGTATGATGCGTTCTCTCAGGTCCGCATTTTCTAAAGATGACCAATTGTCAAGGCTAAAATCCCATGATTAGCATAAGATATGTTAGGTTTGTGAATAGAATGGATTGTAATTAGCGTGGGCATTTTGCAATTTAAAATGTGGCCATTATTCATAATGCTTTCTCATTTGTGGCAGTTTGTCCTACCGATCGCGATCGCAGGACGCCTTACTCCAGAAATTCGCGGGGCCATTTACAAGTTGTCGACTTTGGTGCAATGGATCTCACAGAAAGAGATTAAGACGTCCTCTATTGAATCCGCGAGGCGGGGAGAAATGGAGACAGTCTCTCTCTTTGAGAAATGCCTGCCCACTAGCATGCTCACGATACAAGTCCACCTTCTCGTGCATCTTATGGATGAAGTGGAGATTGTTGGACCTGTCCATGCACGATGGATGTTCTTCTTGGAGCGCTTCATGAAAACCCTGAAAGTCTTTTTGCGACAGCGAGCTCGGCTAGAAGGTAGCATGGCCGAAGGTTGGATGGTGTCAGAGGCGTTAGTGCATATCTCACAATGGCTACCAACGGTGGAACCAGACAATGAAATGCTATGGACGCTGAAGGACGATGATAGACTCACTGGAGATGTGGTGGTTGGAAATGGGGTAGAAAAAAGAATGGATGCCTCAATGGAAGAGAAGGTGAATCACTTTTGTATGTTGCACCATGCCTCCATGGAGACGTGGCTCGCCAAGTACCAGATTGCAAGGCAAGATCGAGAGGAAGCGTGAGCTGAATTCTGACGCAATACGCGTCATCGACCGATTCGATATCCCGAAGGCATAGAGGAGATGCCGCGGTTTATGTCAACACGATGGTTGCATGGAGCCTTGATCGCAGCATCCAGCGAAGGGACAGAGGTCTCAATGGAGGAGTGGGAATTCTTGAGGAGATGTAGTCCAAAGGTAATGAGGGGTTTAGAATATGTCATATCTAAATTTTATATACGACATCTAATTTGAGTGTTTCAATGTACAGTACAAAATATATAGTGCAGCGTGGTCACGCAGACGACATTTTTGCGTGGAGCGTATTGACAAAATGCGCTCCACAATGGACTGTGGTGTCATGGCAAGGTTTGAGCAAGAGAGCCGGCGATGAGTAACGGATCCGAACACAGTTGTGGATGAGATTGAGTATTTTGGGAGCTTGCAAAGTATTATTACGGTGGATCACCATAGCTTCTCCATGAAACTATTCGATGTGCAGTGGTTCAAAGTGGTACTTGGAGGAGCTAGAGCAACAGTTCGACGAGGTCCATCTGGATTTCTCGAAATAGATTCCGAAAAAAATGAACAAATTTGCATGACACCTTTGTGTCGCCGGCCCATTGTGAACAGGTGCATAGAGTCATTTGCTTGCTTATTGTAATACGACATGGTTTATGTCACAATGGTTTGAACTCGCTTTCTACGTGTTTGTGAACAGGTAATCTTCTATCCAAACCCCTGACAACCTCGATGGTGGTATGTTATACCTTCAACTCCTCGAAGTGCGAGAGTATATGATCAAAGCGATGTTCCGAGCATAGATGAAGATAATATGCAAATAGAGGGGTCGATATTACAAAGCTTTGTTTAGTTTAAATTGATTATTCTAACACAATTTTTTATCTGTGCATGTGACACTTTCAGGATGAGTCGAGAGATGAGCGATGAGGAGTTTCAGGACATGATGGCACGCATGTCTCCAGACCACCTCGCGAGATTCAGAGAGATGGCAGATCAAGAGCTGTCTCGTTCTTCGTCAGGGTGCTCTACTAGATCTGCTTCAGCACGATCAAATGCTTCATCTTCAAGCAGACAATCTCGACGCTCACGACTTGGGCCAGAGGGAGGGACTGCATCGGGATCAGGGGGATGCTGCTATGGAGACACGGATGTGGTGTCTCCGTCTCGTCGTTCAGCTAAAGCTGCGTCACCTCCAGGATTTGTCACACCTGTGGGGACGTCTACTCTAGTTACTCCAGCTTTTGCGCAGTTGTCAGCAGGTGGCACCCCTTTGAGTGCCACTCCGAGAGAGGTTACCCCTGTCAGTACACCGGATGTAGAGGGGTCTCCTGGATATGCCAGGAGCATGGACGGAGATGGGAGAGGACCCATCTTAGGCAGACTCCTAGGGGTTATGGATGTCTGGTTGATAGTAGGTCAGGAGTCATCATCATGAATGATGAGGGGAGGAGGATGATGGCTCGCATGAGAGAGTTGTGCCAACAAGTTTTTCGGCACAACGTCCTGGATCATTGGAAGAACATACTGGAGGGGAGCAAGGACTACATAGTAGCATCCTTGCATGAGGAGCTTCCGATGCCAGCCGCAGTAGATAGATTCTCTACGGGCTGCATGATGAATTGCATGCGTGCATACATGTCACATAGACGATCCGACGAACGCAAGGCAATCAAGAGTGGGGCTACAAAGCCCAAGTGGTTAGATGCAGACGACAGGCGCCGACTGAGGGAGGAGGCTACAGATTTGCCAAGACGTTGGAGTCAGCAGCGCGAGGCGGCGAGGGCACGACTCGAGGCCGAGGTGGTCCATCATCTTGGGAGTGGCGGCCACATGACATATTTGGAGGTCTTTGTAAGTTTCTCTTTTGTTTTGCTTGTTTCTTTTTTTGAAATATTCTTTGTACTGATAATCATGTTTCTAGCAGTTAGCATTTTGTTTCCTTTGCAGCACTCCATTACAAATCGCGATCCACAAGGCCTTGAGACTCGATATGCAAAGAGGCATGGTCAATGCATTGATCGACCGATTGTATAGAGGCGGCGGCCCTGTAAGTCACTCATCTTTCTTGTCCGTAGTTACCATGAGATATTTGAATGCATTATTGTATGGTGGATTGATGTGTTGTTTCTTTTTCTACAGAATCCGTGCGATGCTCCTTTGCGGCGGGTCGAGCTTTCAGGAGACGAGGATTTGTAGCTCGCCCTTGGATCCTTGGAGCTCACGCACCTTTATTTTTTAGTCGCCTGATCTATGTAGACATTTTCTATGTATTAGTGATATCCTCTCATGATTGTACCAATCGCTTTTTATGCGATCATGCATTTATTTCATGTATCAGTTTTATGATTTCAATATACATTCTTTTTGTTTGCAAGCGCTTTGTATACAGTAGTGCAGAAACTATTTTGTATGGCTCTCATACAGCACATAGTGCTGCCCTGCCACAATTTTTTTTTTCCCTGTTACCGTCACTATTTGCGTCGCAAATTTACTACTCGCGTCGCTATGTGCATCACAAATTTACTGGTTGCATCGCTTTGGCGACGCTATATGCGATGCATATAGTGACACCAATAGCATTTTCGACGCATATAGCAACACCAATAGCGACGTTTCTATGGCGTCGTCAATAACGACGCTTTTTGCGATGACGGGGGCAAATTTTGTTGTTTGTATTTTCATCGCTTTAAACATCGGTATAAGGTCTATATCTTGTAGTGTCTATTAATGGATGCAAGATGGCCATATATTGACCACATGAAACTACCATTTTGTTGTATTTCATGGAAGGAGCAACAACAACCACTCCTTCCTCTTATTTTAGCATGGGACTGAACTCCTCCTCTAATCAATAGGATCACTCCTCCCTTTACTCTACTTGAAGAAGAGTAAAAACACACATAGCTAGGAAGGTCTAGTGCTTGGATGTATTCACTAGTGAGCTTTAGCCCTTGCATGGCCAATGCATTATGTTTCCTGGCCCTTAACAATCTTCTCCAAGATACCTTCTGGCTTTCTAAACATAGGCATTTAGCATTCCATGAGGTGAGGTTAAATTCTTAGAGTTTTTAACCATAGATTTAGTCACCATCATGATCCAAGATCTCATCACCTTTGTTGGTCAGAGGATCATAAGTATTTCTATCAACAAGAGGTAATTTAGCCATTAAGAGTTATATTGTCCATACATGTGACTTACTTTCTACTGCTTAGGGGTGCATGCTTGCATACGAGGTACACATACACACAAAGCGATTATTTTAAAAAATATATAAGTAACATTTTTCAATTGCATTTCTTATGGAATGAAATTGAAAAATTAATAAAGGAAGGCATGCATAAATGGGGATTTGGAGCTCATGCTACATAAAGGTATCAAACCCATTCATCTGAGTAGTTGAGGCTAAATCTTCCACATGTAGGGTTTTCTTGTGAGGACAATCTTGAGTTAGATCCCCTTGTTACCAAAAACCCAATAGTAGTTTTTCTTCTTCTTTCCTTCCTTCACTCTGAAGGCATTAGTACTAGATATTGCCTACAACTAACTATGCCTTTAATTTGACAATGCTTCATCAAGTTATATTATATCACCAATTTCTTGAAAAGATACTCAATAGCTACTACATGAATTACTTTCACCAATGAACAAAAGTCATGTAGAATCTTACTAAAAAATGAAAGCAAAAATTTGACTCCTCGTATTGACCCCAAAAGTTGACAATGTGATCCTAGAGAGAGAGATCACTATATTGGTATCATTGTACCACTATAACCTTCATCCTTCATCATACATGCCAGGAAAATAGTATGATAGTCTTTTCCTTTTTAGTAGCAAATTTTATTGTGATATAGTGCAAAATTATGTGTGTTTGAAATTTAAGTTTGGGAGCCATAGAAAGTGGGAGATTTGAATTATGCATAAGGAAATGGAAAGATTAAAGTGTATTACATATAGAATCTTACTTTCACCAATGAACAAAAGTCATGTAGAATCTTACTAAAAAATGAAAGCAAAAATTTGACTCCTCGTATTGACCCCAAAAGTTGACAATGTGATCCTAGAGAGAGAGATCACTATATTGGTATCATTGTACCACTATAACCTTCATCCTTCATCATACATGCCAGGAAAATAGTATGATAGTCTTTTCCTTTTTAGTAGAAAATTTTATTGTGATATAGTGCAAAATTATGTGTGTTTGAAATTTAAGTTTGGGAGCCATAGAAAGTGGGAGATTGAATTATGCATAAGGAAATGGAAAGATTAAAGTGTATTACAGACAGACAGATAGACAGACAGACAGACAGACAGAGAGACAGAGAGACAGATAGATAGATAGATAGATAGACAGACAGAGAGACAGATAGAGAGACAGACAGACAGACAGACAGACAGACAGACAGACAGACAGACAGACAGACAGATAGATAGGATAGATAGATAGATAGATATAGATAGATAGATATAGATAGATAGAGAGATAGATAGAGAGAGATAGATATAGATATAGATAGATATAGATAGATATAGATAGATATAGATAGATATAGATAGATATAGATAGATATAGATATAGATATAGATAGATATAGATAGATATAGATAGATATAGATAGATATAGATAGATATAGATAGATATAGATAGATATAGATAGATATAGATAGATATAGATAGATATAGATAGATATAGATAGATATAGATAGATATAGATAGATATAGATAGATATAGATAGATATAGATAGATAGAGATAGATAGAGATAGATAGAGATAGATAGATAGAGATAGATAGAGATAGATAGATAGATAGATAGATAGATAGATAGATAGATAGATAGATAGATAGATAGATAGATAGATAGATAGATAGATAGATAGATAGATAGATAGATAGATAGATAGATAGATAGATAGATAGATAGATAGATAGATAGATAGATAGATAGATAGATAGATAGATAGATAGATAGATAGATAGATAGATAGATAGATAGATAGATAGATAGATAGATAGATAGATAGATAGATAGATAGATAGATAGATAGATAGATAGATAGATAGATAGATAGATAGATAGATAGATAGATAGATAGATAGATAGATAGATAGATAGATAGATAGATAGATAGATAGATAGATAGATAGATAGATAGATAGATAGATAGATAGATAGATAGATAGATAGATAGATAGATAGATAGATAGATAGATAGATAGATAGATAGATAGATAGATAGATAGATAGATAGATAGATAGATAGATAGATAGATAGATAGATAGATAGATAGATAGATAGATAGATAGATAGATAGATAGATAGATAGATAGATAGATAGATAGATAGATAGATAGATAGATAGATAGATAGATAGATAGATAGATAGATAGATAGATAGATAGATAGATAGATAGATAGATAGATAGATAGATAGATAGATAGATAGATAGATAGATAGATAGATAGATAGATAGATAGATAGATAGATAGATAGATAGAGAGAGAGAGAGAGAGAGAGAGAGAGAGAGAGAGAGAGAGAGAGAGAGAGAGAGAGAGAGAGAGAGAGAGAGACCTAGGCACAACAAATCTTGTAGATAGATAGATAGATAGATAGATAGAGAGAGAGAGAGAGAAAAAAACCTAGGCACAACAAATCTTGTAGACACATTGGGGATATATTCAAAGATAGCCTTGAAGCTCAAAATATTTGACTCCTGGCTATGTTGCCATAATGGATGGGCATTGATTACATCTTTGTTTACCAAGTGACATGCTTGATCCCTTTTTAAAATATTTAATGACTATCCCAAATCATGTCTCATGTAATTAGATATTTTTTTTTCCATAAATATTGTTGCACCATAATGCTAAGATGACCACAATCCTTGCTACAATTCTTTTTCTAATGCACAAAATTCTTGAGAAAGATTGCTCAAAAGCAAATCAAAAAGGTTAGGGATCAATTCCCATTCCAATAGAGGCAAATGCACATCCAACATCCCCCAAACACATTCCTGTGAGAGCCCGTGCCTTCATGAAGGTAAGGGTTGATGGATTTCAAGTAGAATTCAATTATCCAATCACATATAGCATTGAAATCTATTGCTTTGACCTAATGTTAGATCTTCTATATCATGACATTCATATAAAATGTCTTGTTGAGCATCATTCAAAGAAAGTCCACTTTGGATACAAGACTCTTTCTATCTTTTTTCTTGAGCATGCTTCACTCAAGTTTCCATGTTATTTGAGCCTTTATGCAAGGCCCAACTCATTTTAGCTTTTTAATAGCAATCCATCTTGGCTTTCACTTCACATATTTGATGGCTAGTATGGAATGACTTGATCAAAGGATCCTTTGCAACACATGGGTTTCAAAGTTGAAATATTGCATAAGTTCAACAATGTAGCCTTATGCCCTTTGAGACCATTTTAATTATAGGCATTGCTCAAATAGTGATGATCCATCTTATGCTATAAAATCGATGCATACAAGTAATGCCTCTTCCTTTTCAAAGCATTAATTACATTCATATAACCTATTTTAAACATTGGATAGATCATTTTTGCATTAGACAAAAAAACAAATGTCCATCTTAATAACACATTTTTAGGCCTATAATCACTAGCATACATCTCAACCACAACACATATCATCACTAGAGTGGTTGGCATTTGCAAATAAGGAGTGCCTTACGAAGGGCAAGAGAAGAGAGAGAGAGGGAGAGAGATTCTCACAGTGTGAGCACATGAAAGATATTGGTGCAGGGCATGTGGGGATAGGGAGGCAGAGTGGTGGAGAGAACAAAGAGCATAGCAGTGGCCTGTTCTTTCTTTTTCGAGGTTAGACATCACCTTCACTAAGTACAGTTCAACAACATACGCATGATGAAGAGATCCATCTAAAGATAGTTTTAGGCAAGAAGGACCACAAGATCTTGTCTAGAAGACATCAACTACAACCGAGAGAGCACTGAAGGAAGACAACAATGAAGTCATTGCAATGTCTTATGTGGAGGACAGAGACCAATGCTCTAATTGTGCATCTCTAACTACATTGGATTTTTGGTCTAAGGTTTGCAGAAAGCAGAATAGCCTGATAAAGCAAATCACTAATACTTTTGAAGGTACAAGCAAATAAGAGAATCACCAATACTTTTGGAGGTGCAAGCAGGCGTACTCCAATAGAATTCAACTAGGCGCAACTCTACCAAGCAAGTCATGTGTTTCAAGTCTTCACAATGAGGAATCTATGATGATTGAGGATTCTCTTTAATGTCTTCAACTAGAAATAGAAGATTGTGTTGCTCAAAGGGTTGGTTTCTCTATTACTCTAGAAGAACATAAGTCCATTTCTGAGATAAGTGCTATTGAAGTTCTTAAAGGGACTAGATTTTGTGGTACCAAAACAAGAGGGGGATTGCTTCAAGAATATGAATATGTGTGGGTAGCATATCTGTGCTGGAGGGATGTTCAGCAAGAGGCAGGGAAGATAGTGTGAGAGAGGATAGCATATCTGTACAGGAGGGATGTTTAGCATATTTGTACTAGAGGAATGTTCAGCAAGAGGCAGGGAAGATAGTGTGAGAGAGAAATCTAAATAAAGAAAAATATATGTAGATAAGTGGAGACATGATTATGTACTAGAAGCACTATCATAGATTCAGATGGAAGAAGCACTATTCTTTATAGGAAACACTCAAAGTATAACCACAGTGCATGTACTATTTACAGATGTGAGTAGTAGGTGGACAACAATAGGGGGTTCCAATTTTCAGCAAAATCTTTGAGCTATTGTACATTAGCAGAGGTTAATCTTGTTATTGCGGGGCTTCTCCCCTCATTTAAACAGGGAGAGATTCTTGCTAGACTAATACAATTACCAACATTTCTGACAAAGCATTGTCATCAATTGCTTATTTTGCTGGAGGCATCCCTGTAGGAATTGACTTGATAATGCATGTGGGCATTTGAGAGTAGGGGAGTAGCAAAGAAAGGGCAATTTGATGCTCATGTCTTCCTTGAATATGTTATGATGTGCTCGGCTGCAAAACATCACATGTTTGCATTTCCAACTCGTAGAGTTGCATTAGGATGCACAGTTAGTTAAAAATTGTCAATAGGATGGGCAACATCACTATAGTGCAGGCATGAGTTGTGCAATAAATACCACTTTAATATTCATGGGTTTTAAAGATTGGTGTCATCCTTACATCTATTGTTGACATGAGGAGTGCGTCATTAAAAACTCTGAAGGTATTAGGTTTGAGTTGTGGTTTGTTATGTGCGCAAAGACCAATCACTTTTCTTTGAGAGGAGTTGCTATTAGCTTCGAATCTAGACCATATTCTTGTTATGTTTTCCTTTCCATGTGAATAAGCTCTTTCACTTCGATTGTGAACAAAGTCACCTGTTTAGGTGAGGGATTGTGATAGAGAGCTGGGTGCTTTGAAAGGAAGCCAGATGGCCTGATTGAATCAAAGGGTAGTTACATATAGGATTACTATCACAAGTGTATTCAAGTAGAGCATTGAAGGAAAAAGGAGCCATTGACAACATCCTTTCTGAAATGTATTGAGGCAATAAAAGTGGGAACACTATCACAATGAAGCCTTCATAGAGGTTCAAGATCGAGTTGTTATCGTGCCATCTAATAGGAGACAATTTTTTATGTCCTCTAAACTTCATACACGTAAAAAACACATCCTATTGTTGTGAAGGTGACTTCATCAGCTGGTTTCACTTTTCAAACTTTTTTGGTATTGCCTTCATTTCAAGTACCTATTGGTTTTCATACCATGGATGAGTTTATCCATTCAACTCCTTTATTGTTTCCATAGTTAATTATTTAAGTATGCATGCCTGCAATGATCCGTCAAGTGAAGTTATGCCTACTCTGCAAGTGCATGATGCATGAAATGAGTTCGTGCATAAAGTGAACATACTAATGGAATAATGGGTTATGAAGGTGGATGATACCATATGTTTTTTCAATCTGCAACAATTAGGAATGTATTCTAAATGCATAAAGGAATTGCATGTGAAATTTCATCCTTGTTATGGATATGAAAAATTTGATGTGTTGGTGCTAATGCATTCTAATCTTATATGACCAAGTTGTTATATACAGTGTCTTAAGGACTAGATTGCATATTGACTAATAGGATTGGGCTACTATATAAAGATGGGGCCTTCTAGCGCTGATGGGTATCACTACTGGTTGCACATCAGAATGGCATGTAAGACTAGATCTTCTTTTGCATTGACTTAATCGTTAGCAACAATAAGTTGTGACAAAGGAGAGCTATCAAGAAAGCTTAGAGCACTATGCAGTAGACACTTTGAAGAGCGAAAGCTAAATTTTTGAGAAGCTTCAACACCTCCTCTTCCCTTGGCATGAATAAGAGACAAACCATCCATGAGGCCACATGTGTAAGCTACTATTTGAAGGGAGGATCTCAAACTTTGCTACAGAGTAGGAGATGAGAGAAACCTGTGGAGGGGGGATTGGAAGCTTCTTTGGAGGAAGTAAAAGGTTTTGATCTAGGGTAGCCCGCTTACTGGAATGCGAGAGCTTATGGGTAGCAAGGTCGATTTCTTGCCTAAAAGGCCATGATATAACTGCTGGGAGGTTTGAGAGGAGGGCATCTATTTGTACTGAGGAAAGAGATAAAAGTAGATAAAAAGGAAGGGTATGCCATGAAGCAGTGCAGAAAGCTCCACCATTTACTACTCATGCATGTCATTGATGGTGCTTAGTAGGGATGTCTCTTTGGAAGAAATTGGAGGAGTCACAGTTTGCTGCATTTTGGATCTCTTATGGCAACATGTAGGTTGGACAAAATGGGTGTGTGAACAAACCTATATATCAAGGAGAAGCCCAAATAGGCAGTGCGTAGCACTCATATTGAGTTGAAAACTGAGGACATAGGGCACAAGAAGAAGGTGATGCTGAGGAGTCATGATAGTTGGAAACTTCATTACTCAAATTAGGAATCTGGGTGACCCTCATATATTATGGGATTGGGTTTGCACCGGAGTCTAGGACATCTACACTGATATTTTGCTCAAAGGGAATGCCTTAAGCTGCTTTTTTACATGGGTCTTTTTCAGTTGCATCTTCTAATGACGAATGAAAATTGTCTTGTACAAGTTTGTTCAATAGTTGTTCCTTTTGTTTCTTATATCTAAAATAGTCTATGGGCTTTTCCGGTTTCTGGGTGCTGCTGGAAGGAACTTAACTGTGGCCAACACATTTGGATATTTTGCTCTTATGGATATTATCCTTTTGGGGGGCTTTGTAATAGCTAAAGGTAGGCAGTGTTTTCCTTATAGAAAGGTTAGTAGACTAGTAATGTAGCCTAAATTTTGATAGATGCATGATGGTTGTTTTGCAAATAGCATCCCTAGTTGGTGGATTTGGGGGTATTGGATCTCACCCATGATGTATGGGCAAAATGCTTTGGCTGTAGCTAGAATTTTTTGCACCTCGATGGGATAAGGTACAATTGCTAACAGCTCTATAACATGTCAGATGCTCTGTTACCATTCTGTTCTTTAAAGAAAGCATGATGTTGCCTTAGTTACATTTGTGTTGTTATCACCAATATCGCATAGAAATGCAAGGTATGAGCACGGTATACTTCTTCTACTATCACTAATTTTGAATGCAATTGCAATTTATGAACAACCATTCAATGATCCTTCAGTAGCTCCTACTATTGGCAATGTTGTACTAGTAGGGCGTGACATATTTGCAAAGAGTTCCTAGTATTGAATTGGCGTGGCGGGATTGCTGGGTTTCATTGTATTGGTGCTTTTCTTTTCTTCTAAATTGGTATGACATAAACATGAAGAGTGAGTAAACATGGAGATTAAAATTTTTAAAAGGTTAATTGTATTGTGTGTAGGGTACATATCTTATTACATCTATGTCTACATATTTCATGTATGTTTGTAGACTTATGTGTAGTGTGTTTTACGAGCCTATGTGCAGACATAAGGAGCACTTGCAATTACTAGCTTTGGTTTTATGCATGTGTGCAAACATGCATTAGTCTATTCATTCTGTATCATTATATTCATGTTGACGGATTATGTAGAAGGTTTTATGTATTTGTTTGTTGTGTGTAAACTGTTAGGTACAAGATTAATGAAAATGAACCAAGAGGTTTTTTTCGTGTGACTTTATTTGGCTCTATTTGTATTGTTTGGTTTTTTAATTGTGGGGCCTTTAATTTGTGGTGGGGAGCTCAGGTCACTCTCATGCTTAACTATGACCTACCAATAAAAAATGAATATCCCCATGAGCCAAACTATGAACTGTACCTGCACAGAACTGGAAGACATGGTCAGTTTGGTAGAAAAGGTATTGCAACACATGTAGAGCTTGGAAACAGCATGATTGTAGTTGAGCTTTTTACCAGCATGTAGTAGAAGGGCATTGACCTAGACTGGTTTAGCTTCTTGTCCATTCTAAGGGCATGTAGTGCTGTTGGAGTTGTGATGTATGGAAAATCAATGCGTGATATGGTGCTCAAATGTGGACTTGAATCAGATGTTGAGGTTATGAATATTGTCATTGACATGTACGCAAAGTTTGCAAGTATGGTGGAGGCACACAAAGTCTTTCACACGTTGTCATGTAGAGATGTGATGTCATGGAATGTATTGATTGCAAGATATGCTATAGTTGGGGATAGCTCTTGTGATCTAGAGCTTGTCAATGAAATGCAAAAAGAGGAAAGAAAACCTCATATATTCTCTTTTGCAAGCATTCTAAAAGCATGCACAAGCCTAGGAGCTTCGGAACCAACAAGGTGGATACATGACGAGATGATCAGAAGTGGATATGAATCAAATGTTCCAATTGGTAGTGCACTTGTTGACATGTATGCAAAGTGTGGCCTTCCAGAAGAGGTATGATTATTATTTAATCAACTAGAATATCCATATTTGTTGTCATGGACTACAATGATTTCAAGGTACATGTCAATTGGTAAACTTATCATTGCTCCTAAACTGTATGTGAGAATGCTTCAACTGGGTATAATGCCGGAAAATTACCTATTTTCATCCATTTTAAAGGCATGTGGGAGCATTCAAGAAGGAGAATGGGGTAGAAAGATACACAATCAAGTTGTCAAAATTGGACTAGATCAAGATGTCATCATTGGAGTTGCCATTATTGACATGTATGTGGACTTTGGTAGTTTGGAAAGCTCATCCAAAGTCTTTGAGAGTTTCTAGAATAAAACTCTCCTTTTCAGGAATGCATTAATCAAAGGCTATGTGAAGCTAGGTTGTTTGCTCTCTGCTTTGGGACTTGTTGAGTGTGAAATATGTTGGTTTTTGGGCTGATTTTTGGTTGTTTTTAATTATAAATGGTTGTTTTTTATGACTGATTGTTTGAATTTGAAGATATTTTGAAGTGTTTGGAAAGGTTTGGATAAGTTTGAAGGGTTTTTGATGGTTTTTTATGAGGATGTTTGGTTCTGTAAGGTCTGATTTTCTTCTGTTTTCTTCTGTTTTGGTAGTAGAGATGGTTGAATGAATGTTTTGAGAGATGATTGAAGTTGTATGAAGAGGTTTATGAAAGATTAAATTGGTTTTTTTTTTGTTTTTATGATTTTTATGGGTTCTGTTGATCTTCCATGAAGTTCTGTAAGCTTCTGTAGCTCTGTTGTTCTGTACTTCTATTGCTCTATGGTTTTGTTCTGTTGTTTCTATTGAGTGTTATGATGGATGTGTGGATATTTTGGGAAGTGTTTTTGTCTTAGGAAAGGATGAATGGAATCTCTATCCAAGCTAATTGAAGTGAAGAAGTAACTGCTGAAGATTCACAGAAGGTTACAGAAGACAGTGACAGAAGAGAGATCTCACTGGACACTATGAAGTCTCTGGTGCCCCTTCATACCACACATACCTTTTGGAAGGTGTATCCATGACCAAGAGAGGAGTATCATGGGTTATTATGAGAGCATTGTAGTGAGGATATGATGTACTATTGATAGAGAGAGAGAGAGAGAGAGTCGAAGATAGTTAAT
Organism: Lygodium microphyllum; assembly: GCF_053477565.2. Classification (NCBI taxonomy): domain Eukaryota; kingdom Viridiplantae; phylum Streptophyta; class Polypodiopsida; order Schizaeales; family Lygodiaceae; genus Lygodium; species Lygodium microphyllum. The sequence goes on from NC_141162.1 coordinate 50,289,564, forward strand.
TCTATCAAAACAGTGTAATTGTATATGAGAGATTGAGAGAGAGAACTATGAAGACATTGAAGATGAATAATACGTGATTGATTTCCATTCAAAGATAGTGTATTCCTTTGTGTTATTTGTTCTTTTGATGAAGATTATGAAGATGTTGAAGATTATGGTTGATTCTATCAAGTCCATGGGAGATCTACATGATGCTGCATGAAGATTTGTTGTGCCTGGTGTTCTTTTCTTCCTTGTGATCATATAAAACCTAATAAAAAAGCTTGTTGATGATGACAAGATAGATTTTCTTTCACTAGAAACCCTATTTCCTTGGTGTCTCTCTTGGGGCTCCATGTTTTTGGTGCGCAGCCGGGGAAAATTGCCATCAACAAGTACAAAGAGAGGCTGAAAATGGAAGAAGTGGCATTATGGAAAAAGAAGTAAATCAATGGATAGTAGAGTTCCTGCCACTGTTGAAGAATTGCAAGCCTTCATTGCCAAGGAAACATTCTACAAAATATTAATTCCCCAATGGAGAAAGCACAATGCCATTCTGATGAAGTCCCTCTGTGAACGGTCTTTTTTCACTACCCTCTGAAGCTGTAGAAAGTTGCATCACAGTTGCAAAGTTCCTCCCACAAAACTGAAGAGTAGAACAGAGAGAATGAGTATCAATGGAGGATTTGGCCTTCATTAAGGAATTTCCAGACATCATCAAGTGGGAAATAGTGAAGAAGCTTCAGGAGTCGTGGTCTGTGGAGGTTCACAAAAATAATAAGGAACAGAGCTGGGACTTGTTCATGGATGCTCAACAGCAAGATACGTGGGATGCTTGGTGTTCTAACAATCTTTTGTTTGTCGAATTGGCAACCCACTGGAAATTGGTAGACAGAGTGTTATTCACAACATACACTGTTGAAACCATCAGGAGCTGGCATTACTATGATAATGGCACCACCACAATGCTTAGACATATGCATTTTGACACCTTCAGAATAGAATACCTTCCTCTGTGCAGTGGCATGAAAGCAAAATTAAGAGACTTTGAAAAGGAAGAAGTAGAAGAAATGTTGGCAAGAGATTCCTACTGAGACTGAAGCCTTCTGTTATCCCTCTGTGGAGCACTAACAACATAGTGGAGCCAACCCCCCACATGAATGACACCATCAGGAGACAAGCACTAGAATGACTTCAGAGGTACGTGAGAAGAGAGAAAGCAAGAATCAAAGCCGAGAACGAGCTAGTAGGAGAAGCCGCCTTTGACACCCTTGCGGAATTCTTTACAGAAGTCCCAATGGCACATCAAGCCCTTCCTCCTCCTGCTGGAGGTCCACTTCCAAGCCAGATTCATCCTCGAAATATTGATGACAGGCCAGCGAATGTAGTCCCATTGCCAATTTTTAAGGGAGAGTACAATAAAGACCCCGATCTTCATGTAGCAAAGTTTATTGTAGCGTGTGTGGCTAACAATGCCAGAACCCCTGAGCATTGGTTAGCAATATTCCCCGCCACTTTCAAGGGCGCGGCATTTCAGTGGTATGAGAGACAAGCAGGAGGAACGTTTGGCACATGGGACGACCTAAAGTTGGCCTTCCTCACTAAATTCAGGCGTGAAGGTTTTGAAGAGCGAATGCGATAGGAGTTCATAAATTTAAGTCAGTCCTCTGGAGAAAGAGTAGAAGCTTATGTCTCGCGGATGGAATCCATCCTGAAGAGATGGACCAACCATAATCTAGATTATGGCATTCAGAAGGGAGTGTTTCTTAGAGGATTACAACCAGAAGTCCGTAAGTTTGTGGAATTGTAAAGACCAGTCACACTGCAAGCTACAACAACAGAAGGTGCAAGATTGTACGATGAAGTGGAAGCTAGATTGGCGATGAATCCAGGAAGAGGAGTCCCGCCTCCTCTGATGTGAGGAATGATGTACCCACCATATGCAATCTCAGGGACCGTTCCCTACCCCTACCAACAGATTCCCCCAGTATCACAGTACAGTGCACCAAATCCACAGTGGCCACAATCAATGCCTCAAATGATGGTTCAACCACAACAAAAATGGTCCCAAACAATTCCCCCAATGCCAAATCAACAGCAACAGTGGAACCCTACCAACAACTGGAATCAACAACCCCAAGTCTCAACAGGAGCTCTAAATCAGAGCCAGAACAGAGAACCTTATGGATCTACCCAACTAGTTTATGCAGTAATTACAGAAGCTTTCCAAAAACCTACCACAAGCACTTCAAGAGGTGAAAATCTGAAGGAGTACTTATCCAACTCAGTTTGCAAGTATCAAGAAAGAGCTTCTAGATGTGATTACAGAGCAGCTATAGACACTGAATGTGAATACTACCAATATCCACTCCTGTGGGAGTTGGAAGAGATGTGATGCGGTCAAATACTTGCTATGGTAAGTGTCATCAAGTAGGCCATTTAGCCACTGAATGTACATGAAAGCCAACAGTCCCTGGAGCTTTCTGCTCCTACTGTCTTAGGAAGAACCATACAGAGGATATTTGCTCTCTGAAGGAGATGCATGATACGAGAAGGAAGAAGACGCAAGATTCAACTTGCTAGAATCCAAAATGACAAAACAAGATATTGGACCCAAGCCTACAGAGTTTGGTCCTGATTTCGGCCCAAGGAGATTTCCATCCCAAAGTTACAGAGGAAGACAGTCTGGCGGTGGTCAAAGATCAGAAGTGGAGTGCTACAGATGTGCAGAAAAGGGACACATTTCACCAAATTGTCCAAATCCCAGAAGGTCAGTGGATTACAAGCCCTTATGCAGTCGATGCAAAGGAGAAGGCCACACTGCAAAAGATTGTCCAAGCCCAGTCCAAGTGAAAAACAATGCTACTAAAATTCCGCCCAAGGCCTAAGAGCCTACCTCCAATTTAGAGGAATTGGAAGTTGCTGCCATCACACATGCAAAGAAGAAGGAACCACCTGTCCAGAAAGAAAATAATCCTTCTGCTAGAAAAATGAAGTTCAATCTTCCAACAGAAGAACAGAACAGAACAGAGCCTGACAGTGCCATACAGAGCACTACAATGCCATAGAGAGTCACAGAGATAGGACCAGAGGTCCAGGAGATAGAAGAGGATGAAGTGCCACGAGTGGCAGAAGAAGTCTCCATAATGCCCCTGTTGGAAGGAAAAAGGAAAATGAAAATGGGTGTTGCCCCATTACCTAATCAGTTGGAAAAGCCAGTGGATCCTATTAAGGAATACGATCTGGTCAGAGATCTAGATACCTTTAAACCAAACCTCACATTCTGAAAATTGTTGATATTGTCTCGCAATTGCCAAAAAAGGTTCAAAAGTATATTGACAAGAAGGCATGGCTTAAGGATTGCTCCCTCAACAACAACAAAGTCCAACAAAGCTCCAGAGCCTGTAAAAGAAGTCGATGTGGCTAACGCCTTCCTAGATCCTGGTACCCCAGAGACTGGCGTGTGGATAGAAGGCTCCTTTATTGCAAATGCACTGATTGATGGTGGCTCATCAGTTAACATGTGACAATGAAGGATCTAGGCCTACAAGGTATGCAACCAACTCAATGGCTCATCAGACTGGCGGATCAGAGCAGAATCAAGCCTTTGGGCATTCTCCCATATGTGAAGACTACAGTAGCTGGAAAAGATTATTGGCTAACCTATCTGGTGGTGAAGCCAAACTCTTATGGTACATGCTACCCCTTGTTACTGGGCAGACCATGGCTTTTTGAAGCCAGAGCAAGGACGGATTGGTTTAAAGGAACCTTGACCTTGGGTAGAGAACCCAATAAAGTGGTGCTGAAGCTATATGGTGCTCAAAAAGGACATGGATCCACCTCCTTGGATTTATCTTCTGACTCCCCCAATGAGGCTACAGATGGAACATCAGCAGAAGAAGACACTGTCAAATAGATCATTCCCAAGAAAACAGAGGCACATTCCCTAACAATGGGTAGTGTAAGCTAACTCCCAAAGGATGCAAAGCCATTATCAATGGGTGAATACTTCCTGCCTGAACCAGGAACGATTTTCGAAATCACTTCTGACAATGAGATAGAAGCATGGATGTACTGCTCTCCCTATTACATGGCCATAGCAGAGCCAGAGACAAAGGCAGAAGGCAAAGCAGAGGACCTGTTCTTCTCTTACAGAGTGCCAACAGAGGCAGAGCCGGAGTCTGAAGAGGATGATGATGAATCTGAAGAAGGAGACTTTGAAAGCGAGATAGAAGAACACTCCACCCACAGAAGGCATAGATGAGGAGGGAGTTCTAGAAGCTTCAGAAGTAGAAGACTCCATGCTATGCAACAGAATGGCAATGGTACCCTTTGGATTGGTAAATGGATATTTCCATAGGCAAAGCCAATATAAGAAGTGGATCAAGCAAAATAAGCCGTCTTTTATCAGTGGTTCTTGTCACACCCATTCATACTTGTTAAGAAAGGATGATGATGATGCTCCTTGTCAACAAGTACCAGTCCCAAGGCCACAACAGAATTCCGAGATCGCCTGTTATGTAACATTCCTGGATGCATCCTCTCAAGAGGAGTCCTCAAGCTCTAAGGTAATTAACATTCAAACCAAAACCGAGATAGCGCTTATCCCATTTCAACATTTCAAGGAGCAACCTAAGTCCTTACTGAAAGAAGACGTTGGGTCTAGTGGGACATCAGAAGAGGACACCACCCCCTTGAACGAGTTACCCAGAAGAAGTCCGTGGGACCTTCATCCATGAAGTAGAAGGTGAAAGGCAGTTAACTCTGGTGGATACAGATGGCATTGAATGCCACTTGAAGGTGGGTAGCAGCCTGCCAGAAGAGGAGTTGTCAACCTTGTATAGCTTGTTCAAAGAGAATTTGGATGTGTTTGCATGGTCTTACAAAGACCTAAAGGGGATTGATCCCACAATATGTTAGCATCATATTGACTTGGAGCCTGATGCCAAGCCAGTACGGCAACGACAAAGGCGAATAAACCCGAATTATTCCACACTGGTGAAAGCAGAGCTGCTGAAGCTTTTGGAAGCGGAGTTTATCTGTCCAGTGGCCAACAGTGAATGGGTCTCACCCATCGTGGTTGTACCCAAGAAGAATGGAAAGCTTCGTATATGTGTGGATTTCCGCAAGTTGAATTCCAAGACGAAGAAGGATCACTTTTCTATCCCTTTTACACACCAGCTCTTAGACACAGTGATAGGACATGAGCTTTACTCCTTGTTAGATGGCTTCAATGGATACAACCAAGTCCAGATAGCAGAAGAATATCAGTCCAAAATAACCTTCACCACAGAATGGGGAACCTAAGCTTATCGAGTGATACAGTTTGGGCTCTGCAATGCCCCTGCTACCTTCCAGCAAGTCATGATGGCCGCATTCCAAAATCATCTGCACGACTTTTTTGAGGTATATTTGGATGACTTCTGTGTTTACAGTTTGATTCTTAAACAATGGGGACATTTGGAACAATGCTTTGACCGATGCCTTGACCGATGTCGGGAGTATGGGATCTCCCTCAACCCCGACAAATGCATCTTTGGAGTCTCTTCTGGAGTTTTGTTGGGCCACATTGTCTCTGCACAAGGGATATCAATAGACCGTGCAAAGATCGAGAAGATCGTAGCTCTGACAACACCCACCAACCTCAAATAGTTAAGGGGATTCCTAGGCCATGTGGGTTACTACAGAAGGTTCATAGCCCATTTTGCAACAAAGGCAACCCCCTTGCACAAGCTTCTGAGGAAAGATGCGGAGTTTATTTGGATGGAAGAATGTGACAAAGCCTTCAACACTCTGAAGCAGTGTCTGATTGAGGCACCCATCCTGCAACCTCCTGATTGGACGAAGCAGTTTCATGTACACACTGATGCATCAATTGAAGGCTTAGGTGCGGTCCTATGACAGAAGGGATCCTCGAAGCTAGAGCAACTCATTTATTATGCAAGCCGAAAAGTCACTGATAGAGAGCGGAACTATACAGTGGACCGAGCTGGAGTGCTTGACAATGGTGTTTGCCCTAGAGAAGTTTTGCCACTACCTACTGTCTACCCACTTTAAATTTTATGTGGATCATGAGGCCCTGTCCTTCCTGATGAACAAAGCAGACATGAAAGGACGAATGATGAGATGGCTCCTTCTATTCCAGGAGTTTGACTTTGAGGTAATTACCAAACCTGGTCGCTCCCATGTTATGGCTGATCATCTATCGCGTATCCCGTAGACTACAGACGAGGAGCAGGATGATCCAGACCTCCCTGATGTTTTCCTATTCCTGGTAGAAATTGTAACCCCGTGGTATGCAGACATTGCCAATCTGGCAACCCAACAGTACCCTCCTGGCATTTCTAGTCGAGAAAGGAAGAAGCTTATGTTAGAATCATCCCCCTACACCCTATTAGGCGGTGCACTATACAAGAAAGGCAAAGATGAAGTGCTCAGAAGATGTGTTGCAAGAGATGAGTTTGGGATTGTTTTGAAGGCTTTCCATGATGAGCCATGTGGAGGCCACTTTGCAGGAGAAGCTACAGCCAGGAAGGCTCTGCTAGAGCAGGTTACTGGTGGCCGACAATTCATAAGGATGCCTATGACTACTACAAGCAATGTGATGCCTGTCAGAAGATGTGGAAACCCACCAAGACTAGCGCTATGCCACTGCAACCTATCCTTCCTTTGAAATCGTTCAAGAAGTGGGGCATCGACTTTGTCGGCCCAATCGATCCCCCCACCAGAAGAAAACAAAACAGATACATCCTAATATGTACGGATCATGTTACTAAGTGGTGTGAAGCCAAAGCTCTGAAGCGGGATGATGGCAACAGCATGGCCCTGTTCCCGTACGAGAATATCATCACCCATTCTGGTAGTCCCCTAGAGCTGGTAAGTGACAGAGGCATTCATTTCATTAATAAAGTCATGGAAGAGTTGACAGAGCTGTATAAGATCCGCCATCGCAAGTCCACTCCTTACTACCCAGAGCCAACGGCCAAGTCGAAGTCACCAATCGCATTCTCTACTCGATCCTGACAAAGACGATTGCCGCACATCATCGTAATTGGGATGATTGACTTATAGAGGCCCTCTGGGCATACAAAACCTCCCATAAGCAGCAACAAGACAGACCCCTTTTCAGTTGGTGTATGGTACAGAAGCTGTTTTCCCTGTTGAACTGGAATTGCCCTCTTTGCGAGTGGCTATCAAAGAGCGTTTGGGGGACAATGATTCACTGCAATGTCATCTCCTGCACTTGGAATGTTTGGACGAAACTCGCAGGATGGCTCTACAGTGCATGGAAGCCATGCAAGCTCGACGTAAGGCCTACCATGACAGCTTCATCAAGCACAAGGAGTTCAAAGAAGGTGATTTGGTCCTAGCCTATGATTCACGATTTGGCAAGTTTCCTGGCAAGCTTCAACAGCAGTGGATGGGCCCATATAAGGTACTTGCTGTCAACCCTAATGGCTCTGTCCAAGTGCAGATCGTTGATGCCTCTGATGATCCCTTCCTGATTAATGGCTATCGCCTGAAGAAGTACTTCCCTCCTTGGGGATCTTGACAATCACAGTCACCTGATCCTTTCCCTGGTTGGCGTGGCACTATAACTCTTATGATGCTACTTCTGATAGCCGTTCTTCAGCCACTCCTGATGAGGTGGACGCAACCCTCTGTCCCCTCAGCCCCACCTCCTGCCCCTGATCTCTTATCCTCTATTTTCCACCAGCGGCAGTGGCGAGGATGGTTTTGACAAATGGTATTTCTACCATTACCTTGCTTAATTCGAAAAAGAAAAAAAAATATACATATCGGTCATGGGAGAAAATGACTTCGGTCCGTGTCATGCCGACCTATTCTTCGAGAAAAGGTGGAAACACCCTCAGGAATAAGAGAAAGAAAAAAAACAAGAAAAAAAAACAAGAACAAAAAAAAAATGTTATGGGAGAAAAGGAAGAAATTCCATGTCATAGCATGCCTCGTTCCAAGAAAAGGTGGTCAACATTCTTGGGCGGGAAGCTGGCTGTGGAAAAGGTGGCAACACCCAGCAGTCCAGAAAGTGGATTCATTAGTTGACATCCCCAGGATCCAATTCGGAAGCTGCCTCCCTTGGTACGCTATGTCCTGTGCCTTTCTGCAAAGCGTTTGACTATCATCTAGCAGACGCCATGTTCCTATCTAACACAACGCTCGATCTGATGGCTATCTCCCTGGGTACGCCTCTTCAACAACTGACGACGCGATCTTCATCGACAAACAATCGAGTGATAGGAGCTTTCATCCTAACCGGATGGGGAAGTGAGTATGGGTTGCCCTCTATAACTATCAAACGAGTGTGAGACAGAGGGTGGGGTGAGTGACCAGTCTTTTCCTTTCAAATCAAATGAGAGGTGAGAAGTGTGAATGGAGTGTTGCATACATGGGATGGGCCTCTCAATGCACAAAGCACGATCTATCCCTGTGCACTACACTATAAGGCTCCCTGGCCTTCCTTCTCGCACTGTATACCGGCACTGGGTGGGATGCACAGTTGCACCATCAAATGCGCACAAGGCATACAATCTTTGCACAAGTGACTGTGAGGATTACATCAACAGGTTTCAGGACATGGCTGCCCTCTGTATCTATCAACAGAGCGTGAGACAGAGGGGGGTCAGAGTGTGACTACTGTGTCCTAAAAAAATAAAATCATTGAGAGGTGAGATTGAGGGACGTTACGACCCTTGGCGCAAGGTATGTTCTCTTTTCCCTATGCACCCACGGGGTGGGTCTCTGCCATCATCACAGGACACGTCACCCTGTTCTGTACACTGCACTATAAGGCTCCCTGGCCTTCCTTCTTACCTGCACCTATGCCAGCTAGGTTGGACGCACTAATGCACCATCAATTGTGCACCCTGGCGTACTCCTTTGCACCATCCCCCTTGTCAATTCCTAAACCGGGTGTGAGATATGGATTTCAATCATTATTCATCGAGTGATCTTCATAATGGGGCAAGTGACTATTCTCTCATTCCATCTGAGTGTTGTAAGCTGAGTGACTATCCTTCCTCAGCGACACTGACCCGACGAGATTCATCCATTAGCTACCTCCCTCGGTGCTGTTACATGGTCCCTGCCATGCTGGACGTGTCTGTTGTAGAGCGAGCTCTGGTACCTCCTGCCACCGCCTGAGACAGTGCGCGACATCGACAATCGATTTCAACTATCTGCCACACGGGCCAAGTTTTCCTAACCATATCTCCTGATTGCACGTATATGTTAAGGTGTTAAGTGTGGGGACATCAGCGTCCAATCTGTCAGCGTCTAGTCAGTTGTCGAATCATAGGTTGTCATGATGCATTTCCCTTGCCTTTAATGTTTTAAGTGTGGAGACGCATCCTTGCATGTCTATGTGGCACACCGCCCTGCGTATGCCTCACTTTGACCATGCATGTACGTCATGACTTTCTTTTACTCTCCTGGGGTCCCTTCCCCACCCAACCGTCCACTGTCACCCCTCCCTTGGGGCTGTTCCTCCATTTCTCTTTTTTCCTTATTTTGATGTGTTTTCATGTGAATGCACCCTACATTCAGCAACATCCCCATCTGCCCTTACAGCCATGTTCGTCCCTTCGAACTGTCCAATTTTCCTTTTTACCCACTCCTGTTCCGATGCACGATTTTTGAGTTATTAATTTTTGAAGGATTTTGTGTACATTAGACGGTTTTCCATGTGAACGCGTTTTGGTTGCTTCGGAACTCTGATCTAATGAGTCATCCCTGTCCTAACCTTCCTTGTTGACATTTTTCCTTTTTACTCCGTGTCATTCCGATGCACGATTTGTCCAATATTAATGTTTGCGGTTTTTCGGGACCTTTTCGTGCACCTTTTTGACATTTTTCCATGTGAACCTGCCCTATTTGCATTGGAATTCTCATTTGACTTGACAGCCGTGTCCACTGCGTCTTTCCATAATTTTTTTCTTTTTTCTCCCCCTAACTTCCGGATTTTTAATTATTACTTTTTAAAAGTGTTTTCGAGTGTATTTTTGGTGTTTTTTTGCATGTGAACGCCTCCTAACCCTATCGGAACTGCATTTTAATGTGACAGCCCTATGCAACCCCTTCCCCCGCACATTTGTCGTTTTTTGCTGCCCTCTGTTTCGATGAACCGATCTTCTGTTATTAATTTTCGACCGTATTTGCACGTGTCCTTTTTACGTTTTTTCCATGTGAACGCGTCCTATCTCAGTCGAAACTGTGTTTTGACATGATAGGATTGTCGGGCGCGTTCTTCTGCACATTTTTCCTTCTTTCCGCCCCGTATTAGGATGAGCAGATTTCCCAAAATTAATCCCCGTATGTGTTTTCGGCGCCGCTTTTCGTGTTTTTTTTTTCATGTGCATGCCCTTTATTCCCCTCGAAACCCCTGTTGACCTTTTCCCCTATCTTCCCCCGGCCGTCTCGTACATTTTTCGTTTTTACACCATTTCATTTCGACGATCGGATTGTGAGATATTAATTTTTCTTTATTTTGACGTGTCTTGCGCGACTCGTCTCACGTGTGAACGCACGCATTTTTGGTTTTACGCGTCTTGCCATGCCCCGTCGCATAAGGGCACCCCGTGCCGACGTCTCGGTGTCGTTCCGATCCAGCCACTACAAATTTTTTTACCCCGCCCTGTGCACGCGCATGGGATGGGGCCACGTCTTTCTTTTAATTAATTGATTTATTATTTAAAAAATTAAACCCCCCCTCCCATGTCCATTACCACCCCTCCCCCCTTCCCTCCTCTCTCGCTTCTTCTTGTTCTTTCTTTCTCTCTTCTCCCCCTCTCTCTCTCTCTCCCCGTAACCCCCTCCCTTCTCTCCCCTCCTTCTGCAACACCACACCCTCCTCCTCTGCTCCCTCCCGCCTCCATTCCCTCCTCCCTCCGTGTCATCTTCTCCTCCCCTACTCCCCCCTCCACCCTCCCTTCTTCCTCCCGTCGCTGCCAGTTCAGCACCCGCGGCCGCCGCCTGTCGGATTCGCCGCCGCCGCCTGTGGCTGCCCGCCTGCCCCTAGGCGTCTTCCTCCGCCCGCGTGCCCCAAGAGCTGCCCCACCCGCCTGGCGCTGTGTACCGCCTGCCCGCCCTGGTGTCGCCCGCACCGCAGGTTCAGGCCGCCGCCGCCGCAGGGGCGCTGGTGGCGGACGTGTTCGGCCACTTGTATTTGGGCAGCTGCCCCTCATCCTGGACGTCTACGGGTACTGGCACGTGTCCTCCGGCGAGCTCTACCTCGCCTACTGCCACCTCCACCACGAGATTGCAAGAGGGAGACGCATTTGTTGATGGTAATGGTGAAGGAGATCATGTCCTTCATCATCGACATGATCATGATGACCGCGGCGACATTCATCTCTATAGTGATGATGGAGGAGATCATGCTCCTTAACCAGCACCCACCTCCCCCCCTTAATTAACCCAACTCCCCTCCAACGAACCCCTTCCCCTAAGCCCCTTTCCCCTACCCCCTTCTTAAGCCCCCCTCCCCCATCCTAGCCCCTGTTCACCCCCTCCCACAACAAACAAATCAAACCCACCTCAACCCCGTGGTTCTCGCACAGCAACCCCGTGGTTTTCGCACAGCAACCCCGTGCTGTGATTTTTTATTAGGTCTCTGCATCAGCAGTCGTTTGCGTGCATGTATGCGTGATCATGTCTCTTTGCAACTGTTCACGCGCGAGACGCGCGTTTGGACTTGTCCGTGAGGTGGTGCGTGCTCATTCGTTCACACGCAGCTGTTCATGCATGTCCGAGAATTCCTTTTTGAAATCTCGAAAATCATTTTTTTAATCACAAAATCCATTAAACACATTTAAAATTTGAAAAAAATCATAAAAATTCAAAACGAATTCTGAAAATTTACTAAAATTTGCTGAAACCTTTTCCCACAGTTTAATAATTTTTCTTCCTAGAAAATCATATTTAAAAATTTCTTGAAAATTCCAAATTGGCTGAAATTCTTTCTAAACTGATGGAAATTGATAAAAAATCCAAAAAGTACATAAAAATCAGAAAATAATTCAAAAAATCAAAGAGATATTGAAATAGACAAAGATCTTTTTGTTTCACTTATAAAAGCATGTGAATATAATCAATATACTTGTCCATGTTGAATCACTTCTTGGTTTGTGATTATTCATGGCCAAGTGAACTTTGAAAATTCACTTGTTGCATATTGTCATAGTTCCAACTTTCTAAACGTGCAAGATAGGTGTAAGTTTTGATTGGAAATTGGCAAGCGATGATTGGAAGTGACTTAGTTTTTTTTCAAACTCTGTATGAATGGTAACTTACTAGCTGAAATTGGTGTATCCTCATTATGAAATCTATTTGGCAGCACTATGCAGGTCTCCAAACACATACAATATTTTACTATATGGTTTGAATCCTTACAGGCAACAACACCAAGCCAGATCATGGCATTACTATCTTGAGAGGATTGGTTAGCAACATTATCAGGTACAATGCTTGCCTATGACAATGTGAAAGTTAGCAAACATGATTGTCAACATTTTCATGCCTTAATTATACTTGTGCAATACTTTTGAAAAATAGGTGTCGAAAAGTTTGAAGAAAGATGTAAAATACCATCATTCTCCTTGTAAAAGTTAACTAATAGGACTTATTCAACTGAATGTTCTAAATCTACAAAACTAGAAACTATTTTTAAACACATTCTAGTGAAGAATTTATATTTGACAATGGTAAATGGCCTGTGTAGGAGACAGGGCAGTTATGTCGACCCTGAAGTGATAGGAATGATGCAGAGGTTGGGAGCATCACAGATAGGACTTGTTGGTGTAAAAGACAACATATGCAGGCACAACTTTGCATATGAGCTATCAAAACAGGATAGCCACAGGTGTAGGCTGCCAGCAGACCTTGGTCGAGCAACTGGAGCTACAGACCCTGTAAAATTTGGTGCTGAATGGAGAGAAATTTGTTCACAGACAGAGAGAGATAGGCATAATTTGTAGCATAGCCTGCTTTTTACTACATATACTTTTAGGGTTTTGCTTTTGCAACACGCACAATCGAGGGCAGAATCATCAAGGGGCAAAGGGGAGCAACCTTGAAGATAGACCTACAGCCAAGCACCGGATATCTGCTGAGATTGGGAGAATAACTAGAGTCATAGGGTGGTATCACTCACATCCACACATCACTGTCATACCTTCTCATGTTGGTGAGTACTATCGTTTTTTAGATCAAAGTATGGCTAGTCAAGAAAATAATCTTTACTGCTCTTCTGCAACTACCTTTTAGCATGATATGTTACAAGCTGGATGTTATTCTTGGAGTGATTCATGAAAGCCCTAAAAGTATTTATGTGACAACAAGCTCGGTGAGAAGGTAGCATGGCTGAAGGTTGGCTGGTGTCACAAGCGTTGGTGCATATTTCATAGTGGCTACCAATGGTAGCTTCAGACAACAATATGTTATGGTCGCTGAAGGACGATGATAGACTGATTGGAGATGTGGTGGTTGAAAATGGGATAAAAAAAAGGATGGATACTACAATGGAGGAGAAAGTGAATCATTTTTGTATGTTGCACCATGCATCCATGGAGATGTGGCTCACTAGGTCAAGAAAGCCAAGAAAGATCGTGAAGAAGCATGATCGGAATTTTGATGTAGTACGTGCCATCGACAGATTTGATATCATGAGGGCATGGAAGAGATGTTGCATTTTATGTCTATGCGATGGTTACATGGAGCTTTGATCACAACTTCTCACGAAGGGGTGGAGGTCTCTACTGAGGAGTGAAAATTCTCAAGGGGATATAGTCTGAAGGTAACCACATGTTTTATAAGTTGTCGTATCTAGATTTTATATGTGAAAACTAATCTAACCATTTCAATGTATAGTACAAAATATACAGTGCAAGAAAGACGACATTTCCGCGTCGAGTACATATTAACATTTAGCTAACTATAGCAAAGTAACTCAAACGAGAGTTTAAGAAATACTTACAGATCTTTATCTTGCACTTGAATAAGGACAATTCAGATTAGCACTCAAAAGCATCTAAGGATTTATCCTTGTAGGGTTTACTTAAGGAGTATAGTGATTTGTCTTAGACGCCTATAACCCTTCCCTCCAAGAGACAACTAGACCACCCACTTGATTTAGAGCCCCATTCTGAGCCAATGAACAAGCCACCTTATAGACCCTCCAATTGTGAACATGAAGATGTTGCAAAGCAAGTCAATGAGTTACTTGAGATGGGTTTTATTGAAGGAAGTTATTTCCCTTATGTATATTCCATCCTATTAGTCAAGAAGAAAGATGGCTCTTTTCATGTGTGCATTGACTATAGAGAACTCATATCCCATCCCATGCATTGATGACTTATTAGATGAGTTGAAAGGGACACACTTATTCACTAAGATTGATCTATGCTCTAGCCACCATCAAATTTGTATGAGGGAGGGTGATGAGATCAGAACGGCTTTTCAAACTTATCATGGACCCTATCATTTTCTACGATGCCTTTTGAGTTGACTAATGCCCCTACCACATTTCAGAGTCTCATGAATAAAATCCTATGTCCCTTCCGATTCAAGTTTGTGCTCATTTTATTTAATAGCATTCTCATTTACAACAAGTTACAAGAGGAGTACTTTGCACATCTCACAAGGGCGTTTGATATCTTGAGGGAGCATGGGATCTTTGGTAAGGAAAGTAAGTGTATCTTCATGCAGACATCAGTGGAGTACTTGGGACACATTGTAGAAAAATATCACAGAACCTAACCCCAAGAAGGTACAATGTGTAAAGGTCTCACCCACTCAATCTACCACTACTTTATTACATGGTTTCCTTGGTGTCTGTTGTAGATGATTCATTAGACATTATGCCACCATTGCAGCACCTTTGACTAATCAATTAAAAAAGGAATCATTCTTTTTGGACGCTACTACTAATCACAACTTATGCAGTTGAAGGAATTTATTCATTTAGCCTCCATTCTCGTATACCCTGATTTCTCCAAGGAGTTTACCATCTAGTATGATGCCAATGGTAAAGGTACTGGTGCTCTATTACTATAAGAACATGGTATGATTTCTTTTGAGAGTCATAAGCTTGATGAAAAGGTGATACAAATAAACATATATTACCAGGAGATGTTGGCTATCCTCCAAACTACTAAGAAATGACACCACTACCTATATGGAAGCCATTTTAGAGTAAAGAGTGTTCAAGTATCATAGATACTTTCTTACACGACAGACTATGCTTAGTGTTCAAGTATCATAGATGGACAATGCTCAAGGTTAAATGATTTTTTCTTGATCAAGATACACATCAAAGTATAGTTGTGGATGTTATTGTTATCTATGAGGGCCACAAGTCCCAAGTGTTATAAAGATAGAATGATTTTCCTTTGAGTATAATATGCAAGAAAATCACAATGTTAATGGAGAATCTAGTTTCTAGCTTCTATTTTAAATTAGATGGTAGGAATATTTCAAGTCAAGCTTAGGATACTATTTCTAGTGGAAAGTGCATGGCTTCACAAGTTGTAATATCCAACACGTGTAAAATTTTGGGTTTTTTGGCTAATGAAACATTATCACATTGCAACATGATACACTTATAATATTTTTAATTTTTAAAAATTATTATGTGCTTATGTAATTATATTCAAAACTATTTAAACATGTATATATATGTACTTACTTTAAATTTTGAGATAAGATGCATGTGTCTAATTGCATACTACTAGAGAGAAATATCTATCCTACCCTTGATTCTTTTGAACACACATATGCATTTTTAAAATTGAGATGTTCAAACATCAACCCAAGAATAGAGAGAAGGCATCTTTCCATTCCACATTAATTGATAGAGAGTGTGTGTATTCTTACAACTTACAATGAAATTTTTGAATATATATAACATCCTTTTATTGACATCTAATATACATGCTTACACTTTTGTAATGATTGAGAAGGGGAGTGAGGGCTTCTTCTAGATCATAGCTAATATAATGTGCAATTGCCACATCAACATCTTTACATATTCATGCAAACTTGAATAATACATTAAGTAAAGCCATAACTAAAAATCTTATGTAGAGAATCCTTTAGTGGCTTAAAACATAAGATTTTTAAGGTGGAACTACTTTAGTTCTTATTTCATTGTTTTATTTCACACATTCTCTCTTCATATATTTATATCCACCACATTTCTCTTCCATGTTGCAATGCATGTTTGCATACACTTTGACACATGAATCTATGAGACTCTCTTTGCTAGCCAAAGTCACTCGATCTTTGTCTTCTCAAAGAACTTCAACCTTAAAGGTGCCCTCTCACCATTACATTTTTTTCTTCAAGTCTTGAAAGACTTTGTGACCACCATTTCTACCTACACATGCTCCATTAAGGGATTAGACATGACTTGGATGCCTCTAGGATAGCTCACAATATTTCAAGTAGGAAAGAACCACCAAAAGTTGGCGAATAGGTGTTTGGTACATATGGATCCTTCACACAGAGTATGCACCATTCCCATGGGTGATGCACCAAGTATAGCACCTTTGGAGATTATTAAGCATAATTATGTATTTGTGATTTACCTCCTTGGATTGGATACACCCAAAAGGAAGAGTGAAAAAGATGCAAATCCATAGGTTATTACTATCACACATAAGGAAGAAGAGCAGATTTAAAAGCCAATAGATATTCCAAGTAGAATGTCATGTGGTGGTGGAGCAAGGGTTGACTTTAATGGTGTCATCCCCTTTAGAATAGTCACAATTCAACAAACCCTCCTTGACACCCATTGAAGTAGATAGCATGCAATACTTGCTTCTATCGAATGTGATATAGTACTTGGAAATCAAGGAAAAAGATTTGTTATTCATCCCAGTTGGGGATTTTATGGAAGACCTCATCAATTATAATTACATGGATGTGCATCCAACAATGGTAGAGATTAGAAGATATAATGGCATAAGCTTAGATACAACGAGTGTCATCATAGAACAACACAAACAGATTACCTTGGATAAAGAAGATTAAGATAGTGAGTTTGAAACACTAAGACTACAGTATGATCTATTCACACCACAGCTCCAACTTTCTAGCAAGAGGTCTTTTGATCCCTCTACCCAAACAGGTGCCCCCTTGACATACACGAAAACAAAGATATAAGATGATCTATAAAAGATAGGATTTCTAAGTAAAGAAAGTTTCCCTAGTCTCCAAACTTCAAATAGAGTAGCTATATGCATCATTTTTTATCAAGATTTCATCATGGACTCCGAGTGACCTAGTGCACTGTATGGTCAAGTTTTATCATATTCTAATAACTTTAGATTAGTTACTAATTTTTGTTTCATTTGATTGTGTGGTTCAAGATATAACCTATATAGATGTATTCTTGTCAAGGCAATGAGGATCTTGGCATGTGGAGTGGTGGAAGGATTCTGCTCTAAAGGAGTAGATCGGAAATCTTTTTACTGACTTAATGGTCTTTGATGGAAAGTGCTCACCACAAGGAGAAGAAATAATCATGAAAATTCAGGACCTAACTAATTTTGGATCTTTTCTTACAATTCCTCTAACATCTAGCTTGAGAAGGTGGTTCTAGTAGAGTGATCAATGTTTCTCTACCTACTTCACCAAGCATGTGGTGGAGCAATGCATGTGCTTGCTACATTAGACAAGCTTGCAAAAGTGTCATATCTATTCTTGTAGAGGAAGAGCTAGAGGGGAAGTGTATTATTTTTTAAGCAAAGAATGAATCTTTATTTTCATGGGAAGAGCTAACCTCTAATCTCTACAAATGAAAAAGCCAAGAAATAAATTGGAGTTCTTATTGGCTATCAACTCTTTATATTGGTCATCATTAACAATGATCACATGTAATTTTCTCAATGAATATAAGATATTTTGCTTTGTACCTATAAATAAATATTAATTGAATAAATGTGTGGTTTGTGTAACTATGATGATAATTAGTGGCTCATTAATGATGCATTCACATATATTAATATAATCCAATTTAACTATGTCAACATGTAGTATGTATAGTCACATCATGCATAGATGATAATGTAACTCGTATACATACCTATTACTACTTTTAGTATGCACATACGTTAAACATAAAATATGCATCATGTATTTTGAGAAATATACCAATAACAACTTCACATTAACTAATTGAATGGAGTACACATCATATGAGATGAATAAATAAATATAAATATAAATATAAATTAATATGTATATATATTGATATTACAAACTATACAAATTATTTTGGCTTTCCAAGTATGATGGTACTATAGCAGTTGTGGCAAAATATATGGAGAAGTCCCTTTGCCATGTTGAAGATGAAAATGATAAAATTCATGTCTTTATTTGTGATTGTGAAGTGCTTTGCACAAATGGCCCTTGGCTATGTATCATCAAATAGGTTGATGAGAGTCCTTCTACAAACGCTTTTCACGCTTGTATAACAATGGGCCATCAACCACTCGATCCCAAAGCCTTCCCAATCCTTTGAGTTGCATGTCCTATAATATTTCTTGAATGACCTTCTATAATGATCCTTTTGGAATGAGAAGCTCATGCCCACACTACATTCTTCTTATCTTACGAAGAGTAAAATTACTTGTTCTCCATCTTCTCTTCTTACATAGTAGTCTTTGTGGTTGAGAGAGAGCACCTACCACTACATTAGAGAACGATCCACCTTGTACTACAGGCGGGTCATGGTATTAGTTCTTTGCCATGAGGACAAGATAGTGAGTAGCTTGCCTGGTGCATGCCATGCAAGCTTAATGAGGATGGAATGGAGAAGAGCCAAAGGTTGGGAATGTGATAATGAAGGAAGTAATGAAATGAAAGTGTGAAAGTGATAAGAAGAATGAAATTTTAATCCATTTAAACTTCAAAACCAAGTTAATGCACCTTTATATGCATGGTCCATCATGTGATCATAAATCCATATGCTTTTATCACAATGTTACTAAACTTTACATGCACATCCACAAGTGGTCAAGAGTATAATATATATTTTTTTTCCAAAAACAAAGGGAAGATACCTTGTGTCTAAAGTCTGTTGTTTGGAGTCACTTTTTTGGGAGAAAAGTGGCTTCAGAGGCCAACCTTTGGACAAGAGGTTTTCTTGCACTTTTCTTTTCCAAAAAGAATATTAGGCTCTTGGCCACCTAACAAGTGTACATGTGAAGTTTAGTCACATTTCGATATATTTTGGTATTTTAAAAATTATCTTACACTAAAATTACGAATGGATCAATAATAAAAAAATGAGTGTTGTGATTAGTGGCCCTTAGAGACATTACACCATCTAGACTACATAAAGATATCATGGTGAAAGTGTGTAATGAAAAATGGAAAATTTTCACATGTTTTTTTAATTGTTATCGACAATGATAGAAAAAACTAAAACAAAGATGTGCATTGAAGTTGAGAGTAAATGATGACAGTGAAAATTTAATTCATATTTTTAGGCGACTATAACAATTTTACACTGAGACATAGTCGTGTGTCTAGTGTACAAGGAGAACACTATTCCGAAAAGGATAACATTACAAACTATAGTTATTCCATTGGAATGAATGCATCCTTAACTGCTTGTAATTTTTTTGCAAGTTGTTGAGAGTGAAAAAAGACTGAATTTTTTACTGATTTTTGTTGTTTTTGAGGTCTAGATGATTGATTTTTTATGGATTTACAGTGATGTATGGTTGATAATGGAAGTATTTGAGAGTGTTTTGGATGAAATTGATTATGTTTTGGAAGTTCATGATGATTCTTAGTGGAAATATGAAGCTCTATGATGTTTTGTTGAGGTTCTGATTAGTTCTATACACCTTCCATATAGCTTCTGTTTGTTCTGATTGTCTTCTGTATGAAGCATGGATTTATGATTGATGAAGATTGAGATCTTTTGGAAGCCTATTGAATAGTTTTTGATAGTTTGGAATGGTTTGAGTATGAGTTATGAGGTTCTGATAACCCTCTATAGACCTTTTGTAGAGCCTCAGTCTCTGCTCTGTCTCTGTATTGTAACTGTACTGTAGCTGCTCTAGTACTATGATGTACTGTTCTGTAGACCTTCTGTAAGTGTTATGTAGAATGTATGTGCGACCTTGGGAAAGTTTTCTAACTTTTGGAACGTATGAATCTAAGTTCAAAAGAGCTAAAACAAATGGAAGAAGCAGTTGCTCTACTGAAGACTAAAGAGAAGACTCAGTGATAGTGATAGTAGTGAACTGTGAAAAGACATTGTAGTGGCTCTGGTGACTCTTCATATCAGACATATCTCTTGGGAGGTGCCTCCACGACCTAAGAAGGATTATTGAGAGTTATTATGAGAGTATTGTAGTGAGGAGATGATGTACTATTGATAGAGAGAGAGAGAGAGAGAGCAAGAGATAGCCATCAAAACAATGTAACTGTATATGAGAGATTGAGAGAGAACTATGAAGACATTGAAGATGAATATTATGTGATTGATTTCCATTCAAAGATGGTGTATTATTTTTTGTTCTTTGTTCTATTGATGGATTCTATGAAGATATTAAAGATTATGGTTGATTCTATTAAATCCGTGGGAGATATCTACTATGATGTTGCGTGAAGATTTGTTGTTTTCTTTGTTTTGATTATCAAAAGAATGAAATAAAAGCTTGTTGATGTTACAAGATAGATTTTCTTGCAAGAGAATCTCCTTTTCCTTGGTGTTCCTCTTGGAGCTCCATGTTTTTTGTGAGCAGCCGCCGAGGAACTTGCCACAAGCATCAGAAGAGACTGAAAATGAAAGAAATGGCATTGCCAAGAAAAGGAGAATTCAATGGATGTTTGCAAAGTTCCTTCTTACACTGAAGAGTTGAAGATTCTCATTATCAAAGCCACTTTCCAAAAGACGTTCATCCCACAATGGCAGAAACATATCACCATCATGATGCATGCTCTATGTGGTGGATTGTTTTCTCTTCTTGTTGAAGCAGCAGAAACTTGCATCTTGGTGGCAAATTGTTTGGGAACAAAATGAAGAGCAGAAACAGGGAGAATAACCATCCATGGAAGATTTGGCATTCATTGAGAAGTTTCCAGATATCATCAAGTGGGAAATTGTGAAGAAGCTTCAGGAGTCGTGGTCTATGGAGGTTCACGAAAACAAGAAGGAAAAGAGTTGAAATTTGTTCATGGATGCTCAAGAACAAGATACGTGGGATGCTTGGTGCACTGATAATCTTCTATTTGTCCAATTAGCAACCTACTAGAAGTTGGTAGACAAAGTGTTTTTCACAATATACACTGTTGAAACCCTCAGAAGATGGAATTATTATAATGAAACAACAACGATCCTAAGAAGAATGAGTTTTGATACTTTCAAAATGGAATATCTTCCCCTCTGTGGTGATTTGAAAGCCGAATTCAGAGATGTTGAAAATAAGGAAGTAGAAGAGATGTTGGCCACACAATCCATTAGAGACTGAAGTCCCCCTTTGATACTATTCTGCTGAGTCCAGACCAACTGGTTGGAGCCAACCCCCTGATGAATGATGCAATAAAGAGGCAAGCGTTAAAACGATTACAGAGGTACGTGAGAAGAGAGAAGGAAAAAATCAAAGCTGAGAATAAGCTTGCAGGAGAAGCCTCCTTTGACGCCCTAAAAGCACTCTTTACAAAAATCCCCATGGCGACTCAAGGTCCTCTTTCTAGTCAAATTTGTCCTGGAAATATTGATGATAGGCCAGCAAATGTAGTCCCATTGCCAGTTTTTAAGGGAGAGTATAATGAAGACCCTGATCTTCATGCAGCAGAATTCATGGTATCATGTGTGGCTAACAATGCCAGAACCCCTGAGCATTGGTTAGCAATATTCCCCGCCACTTTCAAGGGTGCGGTATTTCAGTGGTATAAGAGACAAGCAGCAGGAACTTTTGGCACATGGGACGACCTGAAGTTGACCTTCCTCACTAAATTCAGGCGTGAAGGTTTTGAAGAGCGGATGCAAGAGGAGTTCATGAACCTAAGTCAATCCTCTGGAGAAAGAGTAGAAGCTTATGTCTCGCGAATGGAATCCATCCTGAAGAGATGGACTGACCATCATTTGGAAGAAGGAATCCAGAAAGGAGTGTTCCCTAGGGGTCTACAACCAGAAGTTTGCAAGTTCGTTGAATTGAGAAGACCAGTCAATTTGCAAGCTGCAATGGAAGGTGCAAGATTGTATGATGAAGTTGAAGCAAGACTGCCAATGACTCCAAGAAGAGGAGTTTTACCTCCTCCCATGCCTAGAATGGTATACCCACCAAATGCAGTCCCAGGGACAGTTCCCTACCCCTATAACCAGATGTAAACAATGCCGCATTATAATGCACCTAATCCATTGTGGTCACCATAGATGAGAATGACTCAAATGATGGTTCAACCACAACAACAGTGGCCTCAAACAGTTCCTCCAATGGCGACTCAACAACAGTGAAATCCTACCAACTGGAATCAACAACCCCAAGTCTCAACAGGAGCTCTAAATCAGAGCCAGAATAGAGGACCCTCTGGATCGACCCAACCAGTGTATGCAGTAATTACAGAAGCTTCCCAAAATCCCACTACAAGTACTTCAGGAGGTGAAAATCTAAAGGATTACTTATCCAACTCAGTTACAAGTATAAAGAAAGAGCTTCTGGATGTGATTACAAAGCAGCTACAGATGCTGAAGGTGAATACTGCCAATACATCCACTCCTGCGGAAGCTGGAAGAGATGTGATGCACTCTAATACATAGTGTGGAAAGTGTCATCAAGCGGGACATTTAGCAACTGAATGTACCCAAAAACCAACCATTCCTGGGACCTTCTATTCCTATTGTTTGCAAAAGAACCATACAGATGATATTTGCTCTTTGAAAGAGATGCATGAACGAATATAGAAGGATGAAAATGCAAGATTCAACTTGCTGGAATCCAAAATGACAACATGGGATATTGGACCAAAGCCTAGACAATTTGGTCCTAATTTTGGTCCAAGGAGGTTTCCCTCTCAAAGTTTCAGAGGACGACACTCTAGCGGTGGTCAGAGATCAAAGGTGGAATGTGATAGGTATGGAGAAAAGAGACATATCTCCCCAAATTGTCCAAACCCTAGACGATCTATGGATTACAAGCCCTTATGCAGCCAATGCAAAGGTGAAAGCCACACTGCAAAGGAGTGTCCAAGCCCAGCCCCTGTAAAGGCCAATGGCACTGATAACTAACAGAAGGCACAAGAGTTTGCCTCCAATTTGGTAGAGTTGGAAGTTGCCGTTGTTACGTGTGCCAAGAAGAAGGAACCAATAGTTGAGAATGAAAATAACTCTCCTGCCAAGACTGTGAAGTTCAACCTACCAATAGAGGGACAAAGAAGTACAAAACAAAACAGTGCAGAACAGAGCACTACAGTGCCACAGAGAGTCACAAAGACAGTCCTAGAGACAGGACCAGAGGTCCAGGAGATAGATGATACAGAAGCACTTTCAAAAACAAAAGAAGTACTTATGCTACAATTATTAGAAGAAAAAGAAAAAATAAAAATGGGTGTAGCCCCATTCCCCAGCCGGCTAGAGAAGCCTGTGGATCCTATCAAAGATTATGACTTGGTCAAAGACCTAGACACTTTTAAACCAAAATTAACATTTTGACAGTTGCTAATGCTGTCTCCGAGCTGCCGAAAGAAATTCAAAAGAATCTTGACAAGAAGACGTGGACTAAGGATCGCTCCTTCAACAACGACCAAGACCAATAAGGCATCGGAGCCTGTAAAGGAAGTAAATGTGTCTAATGCCTTCCTAGATCCTAGAACCCCAGAGATTAGTGTATGGATAGAATGATGCTTTATTTCAGATGCATTGATTGATGGAGGATCATTAATAAATATAATAACGGATGTGACAATGAAGGACTTAGGGTTGCAAGGAATTCAACCTACATAGTGGCTTATCAGATTGGCAGACCAAAGCAAAGTCAAACTGTTGGGCATCCTCCCATACGTAAAAACAACCCTTACAGAAAGAGATAATTGGCTGACATATCTCGTGGTCAAACCAAATTCTTATGGGACCTCATACCCTCTACTGTTGGGAAGACCTTGGCTTTTTGAAGCAAGAGCCAGGATGGACTGGTTCAAAGGAAACCTAACCCTAGGCAAAGGACCCAACAAAGAGGTGTTAAAGCTGTACAGATTGCAAAAAAGCAATGAATCCACATCCATCGAAGTCATAACTGACTCTTCCAACGAGGTAATAGATGGTACATCAGGAGATGAAGAGGCTGTTAAGTAGATTTTTCCCAAGAAAACAGAGGCACAGTCCCTAACAGTGGGCACTGTAAGCCAACTGTCAAGGGAAGTAAAATCCTTGTCCATGGGAGAATACCTCTTACCTCAACTAGAATTAACTTCTGAAATCACCTCTGACAGTGAAATAGAAGCATGGATATATTGTTCTCCCTATTATATGACAGTCGCAGAAATAGAACAGAGACAGTACAATTATAGAGCAGAGACAATACAGAGACAGTACAGTTACAGAGCAGAGGTAGAACAGAGACAGAGCGGATACAGAGACAGTAATAGACACAGAGCCAGAGCTAGAGACAGAAGCAAAGTCAGAAGCCGTGACAAAAGCAGAAGCAGATGCAGAGGCAGAAGATCTGTTCTTCTCTTACAGAGCCTCTTCAGAAGTAGAGACAAAGCCTCAAGAGGAAGAGGATGAAAATGATGAGGAAGAAAATGAAGTAGGTTATGAAAGTGTAGATGAAGAATTTTCTCTGATAGTGGACGATCCTTTTGATGTCCCTACAGAGGCCTCAGAGGTCGAAGATCTTAAGCTGTTGGATGGAATGACCATGGTTCCACTTCGGTTGGCCAATGGAGCACAAAGTATGCAGAATCTGTATAAGCAATGGATTAAAAGCATAAAAATTAAGCTCACTAGTGGCTTCTGTCCCCCTAATTATTCAGTCCAGAGAAAAGATGATGATGATGCCCCTTGTCAACAGAGGCCAAAGCCCTCAGAGCTCCGGCCTCTAGAAGATCCGTGCTATGTGACATTCCTGGATGCATCCTCTAGAGATGAATATTAAGTCCAGAAGAAATTGCTACTCACACAGAAGCAAACAAAGCTCTAATACCCTTCCAACAACCTCAACAAACAAACGAGTTATCTGTTCAAAAGGAGGACAATGGTTCTAGCGAAACATCAGATGAGGATACTACTCTCTTGAAAGAGTCACCCAGAAGCAATCCGTGGGACATTTATCCGTGAAGTGGAAGGTGAAAGACAAGTAACATTCTTGGATACTGATGGTACTGAACATCACCTGAAAGTGGGTCTCAATCTTCTAGAAGAAGAACTAGTGGTCGTGCGAGACCTACTCAAAGAGAACTTAGACGTGTTTGCTTGGTCATACAAAGACCTAAAGGGGATTGATCCCACAATATGTCAACATGACATTGATCTAGAGCGTGATGCCAAACCTGTAAGGCAAAGACAAAGGCATATGAATCCTAGTTATTCTACTTTGGTGAAGGCTAAATTATTGAAACTTCTTGAAGCAGAGTTCATTTATCCTGTGGCTAACAGTGAATCGATTTCGCCCATTGTGGTAGTACCCAAGAAAAACAGAAAACTGCAAATATGTATCGACTTTCGAAAGCTCAATTCAAAGACGAAGAAGGATCATTTTTTCATCCCTTTTACAGACCAATTGTTGGACAGAGTGGCAGGCCATGAGCTCTATTCCCTCTTGGATGGATTCGGCGGATATAACCAAGTCCAAATCGCAGAAGAGAACCAATCCAAAACAACCTTCACCATAGAATGGGGGACCTGTGCCTATAGAGTGATGCCATTTGGGCTGTGTAATGCTCCTACCACCTTCCAACGAGTAATGATGCTACCTTCCAGAATCATCTTCATGATTTCATTGAGGTGTATCTTGATGACTTTTGTGTTTATAGTTTGATCCGTGAGCACTAGGGACACCTAGAGCAATGTTTTGACAGATGCCGAGAGTATGGGATCTCTCTCAACCCCAACAAATGTGTCTTTGGCATCTCCTCAAGAGTTCTTTTGGGCCACATTATCTCGGCACAAGGGATTGCAACAGACCTGGCAAAGATTGAAAAGATTACCGCTTTCACAGCACCAATTAACCTCAAGCAATTAAGAGGATTTCTTGGACATGTGGGCTACTACAGAAGATTTATTGCACATTTCGCAACCAAGGCAGCCCCTCTGCACAAGTTTCTAAGGAAAGATGCAGATTTCCTTTGGACTAATGACTGTGAAGAAGCCTTTAATACCCTAAAATAGTGCCTTATCCAAGCACCTATCTTACAACCTCTTGATTGGACGAAGGAGTTCCATGTGCACACAGATGCATCAGTTGAAGGGCTAGGTGATGTCCTATGTCAAAAGGGCCCTCTAAATTAGATCAACCAATATATTATGCAAGCCGAAAGGTCACTGATAGGGAACAGAACTATACAGTGACAAAGCTTAAATGCTTGGCAATGGTGTTTGCACTGGAGAAGTTTCGACACTATTTATTGTCAATGCATTTCAAGTTCTACGTGGATCATGAAGCCCTGTCCGTCCTGATGAACAAAGCAAATGTTAAAGGACGATTGATGAGATGGTTACTCCTATTCCACGAGTTCGACTTTGAAGTGGTCACTAAGCCTGGCCGTTTCCATGTCCTAGCCGATCATCTATCACGGATCCCTCAAACAAAAGAAGAGGAACAAGATGATCCAAACCTTCTTGATGCTTCTTTGTTTCTAGTTGAAACAGTTACTCCCTGGTATGCAGACATAGCCAACCTCCTGGCAGCTCAATAGTATCCTCCTGGCATCTCAAGCTGTGATAAAAAAAAGCTTCTGTTAGAATCAGCCCCCTACACTTTGCCAGGTGATGCACTGTACCAGAGAGGCAAAGATGAAGTGTTGCGAAAGATGTGTTGCACGAGATGAAATCGGCATACTAATGAGAACATGCCATGACGAACCCTTTGGCGGACACTTTGCAGGAGAAGTGACAGCCAGGATGGCTCTGTTAGCAGGATACTAGTGGCCGACCCTCTAGAAGGATGCATATAATTATTGTAAGTGATGTGATGCTTATCAACAAATGGAGATATCCATCAAAACGAGTGCCATGCCACTGCAACCCATTCTTCCCCTAAAGCCGTTCGAGAAGTGGGGGATTTATTTCATGGGTCCCATTGATCCACCTACCAGACAGATCCAGAACAGATATATCTACGGATTATGTCACAAAGTGGTGTGAAGCTAAAGCCCTGAAGAAACGGGACGATGGTAACAACGTAGCTTTGTTCATGTACGAGAATATTATCACCCCTTTTGGCAGTCCCCTTGAGCTGGTAAGTGAGAGAGGTAATCATTTCCTTAACAAAATCATGGAGGATTTGATAGAGCTGTATAAGATCCGCCATCGTAAGTCCACTCCCTATTACCCCAGAGCCAACGGCCAAGTTGAAGTCACCAATCGTATCCTCTGCTCGATCCTGACAAGAACGATTGTCGCACATCGTTGCGACTGGGACGATTGACTTACAGAGGCTCTCTCGGCGTACAGAATCTCATAAGCCCTCTTTGTGAGTGGTAGTTAAAGAATGCTTGGGAGATAATGAGTCATTGCAACAGCGCCTCCTGCACTTGGAATGCTTGGATGAGATACGGCGGATGGCCGTATAGTGCATGGAAACCACTCAGGCACAACACAAGGCCTATCATGACAGTTTCATAAAACACAAGGAGTTCAAAGAAGGTAATCTTGTCCTAGCCTATGATTCGAGATTTGACAAGTTTCCTGGAAAGCTTCAACAATGGTGGATGGGGCCGTACAAGGTACTTGCTATCAATCCTAATGGCTCTGTTCAGGTACAGACAGTTGATGCCTCCGATGATCCTTTTCTCACCAATGGCTATCGCCTGAAAAAGTACTTCCCTCCATGGGGATCTTGACAATCATAGTCAACCTATCCTTTCCCTTTTGGGCGTCGCACTGTCCTTCTCGTCGTGCTTCTGATAGCCCTTATGATTCTCCTCATGAGGCAGTCTCGTTCTGCTAACCCCTCGCAGAAACATCGAAACCCGACCTTGTTCTCTTCTTGTCTGATCCAACAACGATGGCAAGGTTGGTCCTGACACATGGTATTTCTACCATTCTCTTTCTTAATAAAAGAAAAAAAAAAGACGAATAAAAAAGAGAAATGAAAAAAAAACAACAAAAATAACACAAAAACAAAAAGAAAAAAAAACAAAACTGTTATGGGGGAAAATGAAAAAATTCATTGTCATAACAGGCCTCGTTCCAAGAAAAGGTGGAAACACCCTTGGGCGAGAAGTTGACTGTGGAAAAGGTGGTAACACCTTGCACTTCAGGTTAGCTGACTCACCAGTAGAACCTCTTTAGAAAGTAATTTGAAGCCACTTCCCTTGGTACGCTGTCTCTGCAATATTAGTCCGTCTGTCCTTCTTAACAAACGACATTTCTTACAAATCATTGAAGTACGACACTTATTAGCTGCCTCCCTGGGTACGCCTCATCTTCAAGGTCTTGATGACAACAACAGCCGCCATGATCTTCATTACCTATCCTTTGAGTGATATGAGCTTTCATCCTAACAGGATGGGGACGTGAGTATGGGCTGCCCTCTGTATCTATCAGAGCGTGAGACAAAGGGTGGGGTGAGTGACTAGTTTTTCCCTTCAAATCAAATGAGAGGTGAGATGTGTGAACGGAGTGTTGCACGCATGGGATGGGCCTCTCAAATGCACAATGCACAATTTGTTACTGTGCACTGCACCATAAGGCTCCCTGGCCTTCCTTCTTGCACTATATGTCGGCACAGGGTGGGATGCATAGTTGCACCATCAATTGCGCACAAGGCATACAACCTCTGCACAAGTGATAGTAAGAATTACATCAATGGGTTTCAAGAATGGGTTGCCCTCTGTATCTTTCAATAGAGTGTGAGACAGAGGGTGGGCTGAGTATGACTAGAGTTTCTTCAATCAATTATTGAGAGGTGAGGATTGAGGGGCGTTGCGACCATTGGGGTCAGGTACATTCCCATTTCTCTATGCACCCATGGGCTGGGTTTCTACCATCAGCACAAGACACATCACTCTATTATGTACACTGCACTACAAGGCTCCCTGGCCTTCCTCCTTGCACTTATGCCAGACGGGATTGGATGCACTACGGCACCATCAATTGTGCACCATGGCATACTCTCTCTGCACCATTCCCTTATCGATTCTTAAACCGGGTGTGAGCTATGTGTTTTATCATTATTTCCTCGAGTGATGTTAGTAATGGGGCGAGTGATTGCTCTTTCAATCCATTTGCGAGATCGTGAGTTGAGTGTAATATCCCTCGTCATCGTCAAATTTCATGTGATTCCTTCAACCAGCTACCTCCTTGGGTGCTGCTGCATGGTCCCTGCCATGAAGGATGAAGGACATGTGGTGTGAAGACACCTTGTTACCTCCTGCAGCCAAAAATGACACAAGACGCAACCTCGATAGTCAACATTCCTCCTCGGCAATATGGGCCAAGTTCTTCTAATCCTACACCTTCTATTTCTCAGTGATGGTCATTTCTTAAGTGTGGCGACGTTCGTGGTTGGTTTGATGTGTGGTACTAGGTCCTTGTTATTCGGTTTTCCCTTCCTACTAAGGTCTTAAGTATGGGGATGCTTTCCTATGTGTCTAAGTTGTATACCCTCAGGCATATACCTTGTTCTAATTATGCATCTACGCCCTGACTTCATTTTACCCTGATAGGGCCCCTTCTCCACTATTCCGTTCTATTTTACCCTATCCCTGGGGTTGTTTCTTGACTGTTTGTCCTTATTTTTTGTTTTGTGATTTGTCCATGCAAACGCACCCTACATTCATCGGAATCCCAATCCAACCTTACAGTCCTGTTCGTCCCTTTGAACTGTCTATTTTTTCCTTTTTACCAACCCATGTTCCGACAAATGGTTCTCAAGTTATTACTTTTTGAAGCAATTCCCGTAAATTGGACGGATTTTCATGTGAATGTATCTTTATTACTTCAAAACCCTAGTCTGATGTGCTAGCCCTGTCCTAGACATTCCTCTTGATATTTTTCCTTTTTACTTTGTGTCATTCGGATGCATGGTTCATCCGTTATTAATTTTTGCGGATTTTCAAACCATTTTCGTGCCTATTTTTTAAAATTTTTCATATGAACCTGCCCTATTTTCATCAGAATTCTAGTTAAATTTGACAATCGTGTCCTGTCAGCCTTTCCCCCACTCTTTTCTTTTTCCTCCCCCCTCTTTCGACTATCGGATTTTTTGTTATTAATTTTTTCGAGTTTTTCCGGATGCGTTTTTTGTGTTTTTTCCACGTGAACCCCTCCTAATTTCGCCCAAACTGAGTTTTGATGTGCCAGCCTTGTGTATCCCTTTCTTCCGGACATTTTTCCTTTTTAATGTCCTCTATTTTGGTGCATAGTTCTTTCACGTATTCATTTTCGAGTCCCTTTTCAGGCCCATTTTTGGGGGTTTTTTCCATGTGACCGCATCCTTTCTCACTCGAAACTGTGTTTTATCATGATAGGGTTGTTGGCGACCTTGTTTTGCACACTCTTCCTTCTTTTTGCACTTCATTTCGATGCACGGATTTTTCGATATTAATACCCGTATGTGTTTTCGAGTTTATTTTTTGCGTTTTTTCCATGTGAACACCCTAATTTTACCCCGGAACCGGTGTTGCATGTTTCTACCAATTTCCCTCATCTCCTAGCACATTTTTCCTTTTTATGGATTTTTGAATCGACGAACGGTTTGAATTTTATTAATTTTTATTTCTATTTTCCCGTGTGATCGTGTTCCTCGTGTCACACGTGAACGCACATGTTTCTCGTTTTACGTGCCTCGAGACACCCCCGTGGTGTCCATGGCTTGCGCATCACCGTCTCTGCTTGTTTGACCCCATCACTGCAAAATTTGTTACTCCCGCTCCACACATGCGCACGGGACGGGGTGTGTTTTTGCCCATCCATTTTCCATTTTTTTCTTTTATTTTTCTTTTTTCATTAAACAATAAAAATAAAACAAAAAATAAAAAACCCACCTCGAAAACGGAAAAGAAAAGAAAAAACAAACAACAAACAACAAGGACACAAAACGAAGAAGAAGAAAAAAAACAATCGAATACATAATCATAATAATACATAAATTTAAAAAAAAGAAACAACAAAACGACAAAAAAAAAGACAACACAGAAAGAACACAAAGAAATTTTATAAAAAAAGCAAAAATAAAGAAACAAAGGAAAAATAAAAACACGAAAGACAAAAAAGAAAAATAAAAACATACATGTTTGCCGTTGTTGTCCCTGCGTCCTTGCCTCTTCCTCCTCCCCCCCTTCTCCCTTCCTTCCTCTTCCTCCTCCCCTCCTCTCCTTCCCCTTCTTCTCCTCTCCTTTCCCTTCTTCTTTTTCTCCTTCCCCTCCTTCTTCTCTCCCCCCGAGGACCGCCGATGCCATCCTGAGACGCCATCGTCGCCTCCCGCGGATCGCACCGTCGCCACCTTGGAACACCGCCATCGCGCAACCCTGTGCCGCCTCGCCATCCTGAGATGCCGCCATTGTCTCTGCTACCACCGCCAACACCTATCATCGCCCTTTTCGTCACCACCAGTGCTTGTAGCCGCCCGCGGACGCTGCGCCGCCACCGAGCACCTTCTCCCTCCTCCTCCTCCTCCTCCTCCTCCTCCTCCTCCACTACCACCAGCCTCCTCCTCCAACCACCCTACCCCCTCTGGTTAGTTTCTAACCCTAGTTAAAATAACTAACCTCACACTAGTTAGCAACTGAACTAACCTTAGTTAGTTCCCACTAACCCTAGCCAACTAACCCTAGTTAGTCCCCCACTAACCCTAGTTAATTGACCCCTAACCCTAATTAGCCTAACTCACCCTTAGTTAGTCTACATTAACCCTAGTTAGCTGACTCACCCTTGGTTAAATTAACTAACCTTAGTTAGATCGACTAACCAACAGTTAATTAACCTAACCCTTAGTTAGCCTAACTTCACACTAGTTAGTTTGACCTAATCACAGTTAGCCTCCCTAACCCTAGTTAGATTAACTTACCTTTAGTTAGACTCATAACCCTAGTTAGACTTACTGAACCTAAGTAACCAGGCCTAACCAGACATACCAGACTTAACCTACCTAACTAGACTAACCTAGTTAACCTGACTAATTAGACTAACCTAGTTAACCTGATTAACTAGACTAACCTAATTTCCTAGACTTAACCTAAGTAACCTAATTTACCAGACTTAACCAGACTAACCTAACTAACCTAATTGATTTACTCAACTACATTAACTTAATTGACTTTCTCAGACTAAGCTTACTTAATTCACTTAATCTACTCAATTAGCCCTCGTTCCTGCCTTTTCTCCTCCGTTATTTTCTCGTTGTGTACGGGTGTGCTAGCGAGCATTCACGCGCGAGGATGCGCTTTCGACTTGTCCATGCAGTGGAGTATTGCAGTCCGCCGTTCACACGCACTCATCCTTCGCTCTTCACACGTAGCCTGGGTACCGCCTTTTATTTTCCACCCCGCAAATATATAAAAGTATATAAAAATATAGAAAAGACCCATAAAAAATCCAAAAATTCATTTAAAATTTTAAAAAATTACATATTTTTTTTTGAAAATTTTCCAATATTGCTGAAATTATTTGGAATATTGTTAAAGTGAAAATTCAAAAAACTAAATTGTAAAATTTTTAAAATCGGAAAATTCCTTCAAAATTACATGAAAAATGAGTAAAAAATAAAAAATAAATCCAAAAAAAATCCAAAAAATTCCACAACCCCCGTGCCCTTTTGCCATTAAATTCTCAATTTAAAATGTTTCCATAGAAGGTAAAATATTATTTGAAGCCAAAAACCCTAAATTTAATATTTCACTTCAAAAAATTTTATTTTAATTTTTTTAAAAAATAGCTAAAAATCATGGATGAATTAACACACATTGTTGACATTTGCTAAATGGCTAAAAATTCACTCTTACACTTCATAACATATTCATGCGTCATATATATTGATTTAATTTTTTAAAAAAATAAAATAACATTAAAAAATAAAAATAATAAAATAAATAAACCGAACCAAACAATATACACAAAACAAACACACCTGAAATACAAATGAAAAAAAATACAAACAAATAAAATCATAAAAATCATAAAAATAAAATAAAAATAAAAAAAACACTAAGGTACTTTATCTTTTTCAATCAATGGTGTTTGTTTTTGTTTGACTGGATTCATTGCATTTGGGACTACTTCGTGCGCCTTCAGTCCATTGTATACACACCCCTACCAGGTATTTGTTTTGTGCACTTTATTTATTTTCATTATCCCTTAACCACATTTAATTGCTAAAATGAACTATATTCACCCACCTTTTTACGCGCATTTGCGCTAAACACACAATTTTTAATAAAAATCACCAGTCATTTACTTTGCACGCGCTACGTGCGCTTAAGAGGTACCTTAATTTTTAATAAAAATGAACCAGTTATCACAAAAAAGCACGCGCTGGCAAAAAAATGCTCATCACTATTAATTTTTAATTAATTAATTTGCATTTAGAGACCCCAGTCTGGGAATTGTAGTCCGGGTTTCGATAAAGCACTGTTTCACCCTAATAAATTGTAATTAAGATTTTAAGAAGGAACCGTCATTTTCTTATTAAGGTTTATAACCTAATAAAATATCACACATTGTTAATAATTTCTTAAAATGAACCCTTTATTAAAATAATTTTTCATCGATGCACTTTTTTTCTTTTTAATAAACACGCTTCGTGGGATGGGCGCGTAAAGTCCTCTTAGTTGAAATTGTTGGTCAAGGTTATGGTCAGGTCTTGATGTACATTTTTATGTTATTATGGTTTGTTTATGTGCTACGATTACGAGTACGGTTTGTAGTTTTCTTTCTTTCTTGCCTGATAAGAGGTTTTGGGTGTCTGTTTGTTGTATCGTATGAAGTTTTCGTTCGCATATGTGTAGAGGTCATGCCGAATTTTTTCTAGGATGTGGATTGTTTGGGGTGGTAAATGGGTTAGTTACATCTATGTATGCGTCATTCTTTTGATTGATTTCTTTTTTATAGCCCTTTGGTTGTTTTGCAAGCATTCTTTGTGATTATCTGTGTTGTGGTGTGTGTGTTCTCCATCTGAATGGCACCTCACGCTCCTCCTCCTATCCAGTATGTCCTGCTGGTCAGTAGGGATTATTCTTCCCTACTGGCTTTTGAGCCTACAGCGAAAGCAGGACTTGCGACTTTCGTGGTTGCTTCATTCCCACTGATTCCAGATGATCCATCCTTGTGTGATGAGTTCTCTGCATCATACAGCAAGAAGTCGGGCCTAGTTCATGGTGCTTCCATGGTGTTGACACCCCAATGATTAGGGAAGGCTTTGTCTCTTCTGTACAAAGGAGAGCCCTTTGCTACAGCTAGACAATTATTCTCCAACAATGAGATTTTCAAGCTGTTACAGAAGCAGACCAAAGAGATTCTCGATGTCAAGAAAGTGATAAACACTTCAGGAGTATCTTTTTTCATGATCACTGATCCTCTTTGAAAGTTAGTCTGTCAGTTTCTCCAGGACAGGTTTATCTTGTCAAAACACCATCCCATTACTTGTCCAAAGAGCTCTTTACAACTTCCAAGATGGTGTTAAAAGGGGTGGCTATTGATTGGAGTACTTACCTGCTTCTTATAAAGATGGACCAACGTTTTGTCAAAGTAACCAAAGAAAATGTTACAAATGTCACCTATGGATCCTACCTGTATGCTTTCTTGACATACTCATGCCTAAAGAAGGGTGTGCTACTACCTCTTCCATCTGATCCAGTATCTCCTGCACCACCTTCAGAAGAGTCAGAACCTATTGACATAGAGGATCTTCATTCCCCTCCTCCAGTGGTCATTCAATGGAAGTGCTTGAAGCGTGTGGCAGATAAAACTCCTTCAGTTATTCCTTCAGTCACAATTTCTGCTACATCTGGCAGTGACCTCCCTACTTACCTTACATGTAACAATTTGTTCAGAGCACATAGAGAGGATTCCTTGGACATATCAGTCCCTTCACTAAACAGTTTAGTATCGGGAGATACTATTCCATTCCTCTGTAAAGACATCCAGAGTTCGATTGAAATTTCAGTGACAACTAGTGCTCAACAGCTGTATGCTTCTTTCTATAAAAAATTGATGCAATCCAAAGACCAATTGCATAAGGCAACCTCAGAGTTAGCCTCTGTTAAAGACACACTTGCAAATCTTATTAAGCAGATGGAGCAAAAAACCCAAATGATTGAGTCTCAAAGAGAAGAGATATCTTCTTTGAAGATTCAATCAAAAGAAGCTCAATCAGAGGTCACTAAAGTCTCAGAGGAGAAGGAGAGAATGTTCAAAGAAGCTCAAGAGTTTCAAACTCTTTTAGATGCAAAAATCTCAATCTTACATACTGCTCATAACACAGTGGAATCACAAGCTTCCCAAATTAAGAAGTTGCAAGACCAACTGACGTAGTCACGGTCTATTCCTCCAAGCCCCAATGTTCCTATGATTCCCTCTATCTGTAAGCAGGACTTGGCAGTTCTTCAAAGACAGGCCACCTTGTGTCCTTTGTTCCAAGATAAAGTGAAAAGATTGCAGTCTAGGATGGATTTGCTATGGTCTACATTTGAGTACTTCCAGGAGTATGTTCCTCCGGACATTCTTTCTTTGTTCACTATCTGTTGCAGAAGTTGGCCTTTTATATGAAGCTTTTAACGATGGATCTTCCTATTCCAGAGGATGGTTGGAGTGGGGCTTGGTCTCCTGAGTTACTAACAGAAGTGGTCCATATGGTATTTGAAGATTCTGTGATGACGGATACCATATTGCTGTCTTACATGTATCTACAGGGATATCTGTTGATTCCATATGAAGTAGATATGGCGTGGTATGTGGGGGATGTGGTTTTGCAAGCTGTTTTATATGTCAACTATTTGGAGTTGCGGATAGATGACACGTTCCAGTGTTACTCCTCGAAAGTGGCTACTTGCCCTGACAATTCCTAGCACTCAATGATTGATTCTATGGTCCTGAATCAACGTCAGAACACAACTTCTACCTATGTACAGAGCACTAACCAACTGAGGGTGGATCTCTTAGCTCATCTTTCCAAAAACCATCCATTTGATTCAACCTTTTTTTATGCCTACCAGAGAAGATCTGTCTTAGTGTTAGTGATATCAGATCCCTGGCCGTACAGTATGACAGACCAGTTAGACTGATCAGTCGGACTGCCACATGGCAGTTCTACCTGTACTGGTCAGTCAATTGTATTTAATGCAGCCGACCTGTCTATTCTGGGTGATTTCATGTTGGCTATTTATAGTCGACATTCTGCAGTATTCCACACTTCTGATCGCAGGTTTGAGGCTGGAGATTCGTGCAGATTACAATTCTATTCGTAAGTTACAAGCTGGAGATCGTGCAGACTGCAGCGGACTTCGAGGTGAACAGCAGATTGCATCGTCGAGGTGGAGACACGCAGTCCCGCGCACTATGCTCGTATACATATCTACATATCTTTGTATACATCACACTTTATACAGCAGATCTTCATCTTCCACTATCTCTTTCTCTCTCTCTCTTCTCTCTACTTTCTCTCTCTCTCTCAGTCTTAGTCCCACGCTTCCACATCGCTGCACTCTGACATGGTATCAAAGTAGTGAATAAGGGCTGACTAAGTGAAGAACCTACCCGAAGAGGAGATTCCATCGCGACACAAGGCTGCGTTTCCAGCGTTGGAGGGCGAGCGGGAGGGTTGTGCATCGGAACAAGGCTGAAGCGAGCGTGGGCGCATGGGAAAGGAGTCCAGTTGGTGGATTTGCTGTTGTTAATTGCTGTTTGAAGAGGAGGAAGACTGAGTTTTCAGCTTTCAAGTGCAGGTTTTGCTTTTTCATCGCCTGCAGCGGGTAAAGAAGGTACAGGACATGGAAGAAAGAGCCCTAGCAGGTTGCGTTTTCACAGTTGGATACCAAAGTAGATGATACCCTAAACCTGGCACATGCAAGACCTCTGAGGTATGGGTACCACCACGTCCATCGGGAATAAGCTGCATCTCACCCCGTCCTGCAATAGATACTGAAGAGCTATCTCCGATGAGAATTTGCCCACGCAAAGGTCGCAACTGGATACCAAAGTTGGATGTTCACAGTTTGGTATCATCTACTTTGGTCTTGACACTTAGGTCCCTCTGTTCCTAGCCTATTGTACTATCAAAAAATGGCTCATCGTTATGATACCTATCTTTCCCTTTATCAAACCAATTCAAAAGCTATCTTACCTCTTCTTTTCCAACCTCAATCTTTTCCTCAAATTCCCATATTTACCTATTGCTCTTTTATCAAAGATAGAGTATTTTCCCCTTCTCCACCATGTCCTTCTCCATCTATCCATATACCTTCTACTTTTCCTGCTTATCAATTAACACCTTTCCTAACTGATTCACTTAAATTTTTAGCCACTCCTTTATCTTATTCCTCCTTTTATGATTTTGCCTACCCATCTCTTCATTATCTTTTACTTATTCCACTTCCATCTCCTATCACTTCTATTTCTCAACCCCCTCAGTTGGTTAGTGAATACGAAGGGTTTGCTCAATAGATTCCAAGAAGAAGAGGATGGAGCTCAACTGATTCTCTTACAGGACCTCAGATTAACTGGCCAATCATTCTAGGGGATTGGACAACTGCCAGTCAAGCATACCAAAACTACCTTCATTTTGCTCACAAATATTCACAATCTCTAGATCCTTTGTGAGATTGAGAGCTCATTTTGATTGGTATCTGGCATATATGCATAGGCATTCCCATAATGATCAAAAGGCCATTCCAAAGCTTTATATGAATGTCAATGTGAACATTGATTCCCACTAGTTGGATGTCCTGTATTTTCATGCCCTATGTCTACCTAGCAGTTACATTGTTTTGCTAGAAAGGATGTGTTGCCTGTAGTTCTTTCAAAATCCTCCAAAGACATTTGTGGATGAGTCCTTCTCCATGGATCGTTTTTGAAACCACCAAGACTTCAAGAGGAATCACCTTCATTGATACCTTTGCAATGTATTTTGGATAATTCTTAATGATACATATATCTCTCTTTTTGGAGGTGTCATTCAGATGGTTGTGTTAGTGTTTGTGTGTGTGTTGTAATAATTGTATGTGATGAGTTCGTGCTGATTGAGAATAATTTGTTCGAGATCTCTTTTCAAACGACTTTTGGTGGATGGAAAGCCTATGGTGGAAAGATGAAGAGAACCTCTCATATCCTTTACAAATTTTTTATGACTTTTAAATGATTAATTAGATGAGTTAATGAATAACGAAGTTTTCCTTTAGTAGTATTTTTCTATCAGATACAGGTAATAAGTTGGGGTCATGCTTTTAAGAGACTATTGAAGATCCGACGTAAGATCAAAATTGAGCTCTTTAGTGAACTTATATTCTTCGTTTCCTTAGATCGCGAGGACGCTTCCTTTCTAAGTGTGGGGATATGTTGAGAGTGGAAAAAGACTGAAATTTTAACTGATTTTTGTTGTTTTTGAGGTCTAAATGATTGATTTTTTATGGATTTAGAGTGATGTATGGTTGATAATGGAAGTATTTGAGAGTGTTTTGGATGATATTGATTATGTTTTGAAATTTCATGATGATTCTCAGTGGAGATATGAAGCTCTATGATGTTCTGTTGAGGTTCTGATTGGTTATGTATACCTTTTGTATAGCTTTTGTTTTGTTTTGATTGTCTTCTGTATGAAGCATGGATTTATAATTGATGAAGATTGAGATGTTTTGGAAGCCTATTGAATAGTTTTTGATAGTTTGGAATGGTTTGAGTATGAGTTATGAGGTTCTGATAACCCTCTATAGACCTTCTGTAGAGCCTCTGTCTCTGCTCTATCTCTGTACTGTAATTGTACTATAGTTGCTCTGGTATTGTACTGTATTGTTCTGTAAACCTTCTGTAAGTGTTCTGTAGAATGTATGTGTAACTTTGGAAAAATTTTCTAACTTTTTAAAAGGATGAATCTAAGTTCAAAAGAGCTAAAACAAATGGAAGAAGCAGCTGCTGAAGACTGAAAAGAAGACTGAGTGATAGTGACAGTAATGAACTGTGAAAAGACACTGTAGTGGCTCTGGTGACTCTTCATATCAGGCATACCTCTTGGGAGGTGCATCCACAACCTAGGAAAGATTATTGAGAGTTATTATGAGAGTATTTTAGTGAGGAGATGATGTACTATTAATAGAGAGAGCGAGAGAGAGAGAGAGAGAGAGAGAGAGAGCAAGAGATAGCCAAATCTATCAAAACAATGTAACAGTATATGAGAGATTGAGAGAAAACTATGAAGACATTGAAGATGAATATTATGTGATTTATTTCCATTCAAAGATGGTGTATTCTTTTGCGTTCTTTGTTCTATTGATGGATTCTATGAAGATGTTGAAGATTATGGTTGATTCTATCAAATCCATGGGAGATATCTACTATGATGCTGCGTGAAGATTTGTTGTTTTCTTTGTTTTGGTTATCAAAAGAATGAAATAAAAGCTTGTTGATGTTACAAGATAGATTTTGTTGCAAGAGAATCCCATTTTTCTTGGTGTTCCTCTTGGGGCTCCACAAGTTCAAAGTCCTTGGAAGTTACAGTGATATGCTTCACATGTATTACACAATAGTGAGCATCAATCATCAAGTCTACCAAAAAGACCTTTGCAACACACTAAAGAGCATGAATATATTCTTTTGAGAAGCAATTAGGTCTATTCTCACCCTCTGCCAAAAACCACAATCTTCTTTTTGTGTAGTAGAGGTCTTGCATAATCTCGAAAATAAGTCTTAAGAAACTCGCCTTTGGAATCATGAGATCAAAAGAGCACTCATACCTCTTGATTTCTCTAATGAGTATGGTACTTCGCTTTCACTTGGATTTCTTGTGGGGATACTAAGGATGAATCTTCTTATGGTGGCTTTAGGAAGTTAGGTTAGGCTGAGAAGAGGATGGTCTCTTCATAGGCTGTGAAGTGCCATTGTCCAAGACAATATTTGAGCTAGTAGATAATCCATAAAGGTGAATACAATATGGAGCTTTAAGGGAAAGCTTCCTTGCAACTATCTTAGACCTAGCCATCTTTCCTATACAAGAAGAGATTTGAAATCTCAATTAATAAGATAAAAAGTTAAATCCTCTTATATAGTGCTTAAGCTTTAAGACTCGTGCACATAAACACATTCTGTCTTTCTCTCTTGAATAATAAATTGCGTTCACACTAAATTTATTCTTCATCTTAC
Source organism: Lygodium microphyllum (assembly GCF_053477565.2). Classification (NCBI taxonomy): domain Eukaryota; kingdom Viridiplantae; phylum Streptophyta; class Polypodiopsida; order Schizaeales; family Lygodiaceae; genus Lygodium; species Lygodium microphyllum. The sequence continues at coordinate 50,330,020 of NC_141162.1, forward strand.
TATCTTAGATATTTTCTAACCCATTTGATGCCTTCTCAAAGCCTTATTTCTAGCCACTTGGTATAGTTTTCTTCGGCACTTGAGGCATCATAACACACTCTTTTAGTGACACGAAGTAATTCAATCATGTTTGCAGTCAACTCATCAACACTTTCATTTGCTCTCTTTTGTAAGAGTTTAGCTTCATTCATTACTATGATATTGTACCACCAAGATAGTAATTGGATCACTAGATCACTACCATTCACTCCTCTACCATGATCAATTATTTTCTTTAGTATATACTATGTGCTATCTAATGTGAAATTTCTATTCCTTGCATGAACCACACTCTATTGCTCTCATTTTTTGCGAAGTATGGCCCATGCATCTCAATATATATGCTACAAAGGTATGCATCACACATGAGTGAAAATATACTTAATCATCTATACAACTCACACACTTTTAAATTATTGACTTAGTATGCACAATGTAATGTGTGATAGAACTTTTATCCCATGCTTCCACTATGTTTTTGTAGAATCTATGCATAACCTTGATAAACTCTTTCTTAATCTCCATTATCAAAAACACCATCTTATGAAGCAAGAGAATCAATTTATTGAGACTAATATAAACTCTGGATTTGGCGAACCTTGTTTTACCTCCATTACTTTGATCAAGAAATATAAAATGCAACTTTTTCCACCCATTGTAATCTTATGGCCTACGAACTATGACATTTCCTTTCTCAGTAGAGTTGATGCTAAAAGAAACTTCCTAGCCTCTACTTCTCTAAAATAAGGACTTTTTGGCAAGCTACTATTTTTTCTTGATGTCTTCTCATCCTCTTCAATTACTACTTGAGGCTTGTATAACCCAATTTCTAATAGCACACTCACCCTGCATCCCTATACATTGTGATGGCTTCTTTCTCTGATTGCATTCTATAAGCAAAGAAAATATACTCATTTTCTCCATGATTCTGACGAAAGTATGCAATGAAAAAATATGAATACGTTCCAATGGCATATTCAAGATGGGCTATCTTCTTTGTCACACATCAATACAATACTTGTCACCCTTTGATAGTTGTCCTTCATGTCCTTTCCTTCCACCTTGTTTGTCAAGCAATATAGGCATGGATGCTTTGCATTTTCACTACAACATATAGACCCAATATCAACATTTTAAAGTGACATAATTATTCATGGAAAAAAATTCCCCCCTTCATTGCTATTAATAACTACGAGATAAATCCATCGCTATTAGCATCGCTATTTACGTTGCTGTTTGCGTCACTATTAGTATCGATAATTAGAATAGAGATGGTTGCAAAGTAAATTTTCGATGCAAATAGTGATTGTTACAGAGAGGAAAAAAATTAGGTGGCAAGGCATACAGCCCTGCCACTCTTCTAGCTATATACACTAAATATTCTTGTATAATTCATTTGCCAGTATCACGTACACCTAATGTCTAAAAATTGTGCATCAGATTTTCTAAAAAAAAGAATCCATTGATTCTAAAAGCTTGATATAATCAATTCGAAAAGATATTACACAAGGAGATTTTTCATCACTTGCTTGGGCACGAGAAAAAGACCATTTTATTGCAAAAGCTAGATATAATCAAGTCAAAAAACTATTACTTAAGAAGCCTTTTAATCACTTGCTTAGGCTTGAGAAGAAGAGCTTCATTCAAGCTTTCATTATAGTCAAGACCTTGAGGTATGAATAAGTCCCATTAATCTTCTACTCACTCCAGCTTATTTCAAATTTGTTCAAGTCTTTTTGGGGTAGCATTTGGGCATTTGTAAGAGTTATACCATGGCATTGGAGCTAGAAATACCTATATAGGGAGTAGTAGTGTTTCTAAGCTTTGCTTCTTCCTTCTTGTTTTTACCTATGTCTAAGTCATCTTCTATCTCTTCTTCCTTGGCCTCACCCTTCATCAAAGGCATCCCATGCCTCACAAGAGGGCACCAACCTAGCCTCACCCTCAATCTCAATGGTTGGAGGTGTTTCATGATTGGAAGGATCAAGCTCATCCTCCCCATTCTCAAAATCCATTTCTTGAGCTGCGACTTATGGGTGCAAGGGTTCATCCTTTTGACATGTCCACCTATATTTGTCTTATTTATTGTATCCTAACTCCATTATAAATCTTTCTATCTTTGAACACACATCCATCCTCCATGCTTCTCTCTTCACATAATACTCCATCATTTCTTTCTCTTCTTGGACTCCTTCAAGTTGACATTCTTCGGGATAGGGGTAGTTAGTGTAGAGATGTTCTCCTTCTAGGTGGTAGTCAATGGGAAAATATTTAGGGTAGTAGTATCCATCTCCTCGAGGAGGGTATTGCTTATAGAGGTATTGGTATTTAGGGTAGCCTTCTTGGTAGTAGTCTTCTAGGTAGTAGTCCAGATAGTAGTAGTCAGCTCCTTCTTGTTGGAAAAAAGGTGTTCCAAGATCTGGGCTGAGCTCATCCTCTCCCTTTTTTTCTTTATCATCTTCATTTGTTTTCACATGTTTCTTCTTTTCTTGGCTCCTTAGTTATTATTTGGTTAGCTTCACTCCATTTTTCAACTCTTGAACTCTTTTGGCTCTCATCTGCTTGAAGTATGGTTTGGCTTGTTCTTTGGCTTCTTCGCAACTAGAGGAAGTCTCCTAGTTCCACATCAATATGATCTCATCTTATAGCTCCATGTCAAGGTCTCAAGCCATCTTCACTAGCCATAGCTGCTCTCTCTCTCTCTTTCTGGGTGTGTGTGTGTTTTCTCTACTTTTCTTTTACCTGTGTGTCTCTCTCTCTAAAGCAATGTCTCTCTACCTTTGTTTATCTCACTCTCCTCCCTCTCCCTTTACTTTTCTCTCTTTGTCTTCTCTCTCATTATATCATTATTTTCATATTTCTTTCTCACTCTCTAATTTTTTCTCTCTATCTCGCTTTCTCCCTCCCTCTCTCTTCTTTTCATTCTCCTTTCTCTATTTACATCACCCTTCTTTTCTACCTCCTTCTCTCTTCATTCCTTCTCTCTCTCCCTCTCTTTTTCTCTACATTTCCCTTTCTTTGTTTCCTCTCTCTTTGTTTCTCCCCCTCTCTCCCTCGTTTCTTTCACTCATCCTCCTCTCTCCCTCCCTTTATCTCTCATTTGTCTGGTTCTCCTTCTCCTTCTCTTTATTTCCTTTCTCCCCTTTCTCTCACTCTTTCTCTCTTCCTTGAGGAATTTGATGGTCTATTGGTTAGGGGATCAATCGAGAAGATTTTCCCATCAATCCAAAGTCCATGTGCTTCAATCCCATCTGCCTGTAACTTTGTAGAACATATGGGTTGTCACTAGTATATTGTGTCCTTTTAAACAATAGGGCATATTCAACCTCTACCTCAATATGCAGCTCCTTCTTTCTTATATTCATTTTACTTATTACTTGTGCCCTAGTTTAATGCATATGAATTGATTATGAAGCGATGCTAATGAGAATATGTCACTTAGTGTCTAGAGAGTTAGAGTGGAGAGAAGCCAAATGATACACTTATATGTTGATAGGAATAGGGCTATTAAGTTTATAGTGATAAACTAGAGAGGGAAAGGTCGAGACACTCAGATTGACACATAAAAATGTAAATTGAAATATTTGGTGTGGTGTCTATATGGAGATAGGTTGAAGGGGATATACGAAGATATTAATAGAAATGGAGAGCCATGCTTGGTTGCCTCAAGAGAGATAAAGTAAAGATGCATAGAGACACATGCAAAGGTATCAAGGAAAAGGAGGTAGTTTAGTGCACTAAGGGAGGATAGATACACTGACATAGATAAATTATATAGACTGGTTATGGATGAGTTATTCTGAGTAAGAATGATGTAACTAGTTCTATGTGTTAATGAAGGTTGCATAATTAGAGAGAAGAGGTCACAATAGAGTTATGAGAGAGTAAAGAAATGGGAAAAAATGGCTCAAAGAGTAGGGGCACCTAAGAGTTCTCATATTTTAGAAAATTCAAATTTACCTCCAAAAACATCTTCAAATTTACCTCCAAAAACTAACAACTTTTTTAAACCAAATGGTAGAATATAAAAAATCCCTAAATATCTTAAAAGAAACTTTCAAAAGTTTATTTTTTTTAAATTGAAATATCAATTACTTCATATTTACTAATCATTTTTCATTAAAAACCAAGCACTGCACTCCCGTAATAACTAACTCTTTTTTTAATATAAATTTGGTTGAAAAATGGTTCTTGAATGAGGAGAGAGAAAGAAATTTGAGAAAATTATTTGTGGATAATATAAAAGGGCAAAACAAGATTGCAAAAGTGGAGAGAGAACAGACTTATTTTACTATTATTCACTACTCTCTTTATTCTTTTAAGGAGCGAAGGGGGGGCCAAAAGACCCATTTTTTAGTTTTTTTTTCTTAATAGTTGGTTATCCCTTTGCTTATTCTCTATTTTATAACCATTTGTTGGTCTAAAATTACTTTGAGGACTAGAAGCATTGAATGTTGGATAGATGGGTACTCTTGAGCTCGCACTAGATACATTATTTGCTACCATAAGTATTGCCAACTTGGCCCTACTAGAAAAAAATCATAAGTTCTCCGTAAGTGGGCTGAAATGTAGGTTCTCTTCTATATTTTATTTCATATATTTTTACAAGCTCAATAGTCTTGCAAAGGGTGGTGGGGTTTCAACCCATAGATCAACAAACAAAGTGGAATCTAAGCCATACATATATTTATGCATATTTGTATCATTGCATATACTTTCTATACACATTGAGATTAAGAAACTGATTGATGTAATGATGAAAGTAAGATCTCTTTGCTTTAGTCCATACCATTATGATCAAATTTCACTTCCTCAATTAGGGATATAAAATCCTCAACCATAACCATCTTGAATGCTTTCCATGATTCCACTAATTGGTTCTCTCTTATAATATGCTATCACCAACTATGGGCAAAATCTTCCAAATTTGAAGTTGCCAAATGAATTTTCTAGTCATCACATCTAAGGAGTATAAAAATTTTTGATTCCAACATTACAACCCACTCCTCAAGGTTGAAAGGTAGGGATGATTTCCCGCTATACTTTGCAACAAAATCTTGTCTCTTAGCTCTCTCTCATGAAAAGGTGATTATCCATTAATGAGACGATAGTAATTAGTGCATGTTTGGCCTTAAAAATCAGAAGATATCCTTCTATAAGGAGGCTAACATTACAAGGCATGGACAATATAGTGGCAAATGGTATGATAAAAACATGGAAAAGGGAGGAGAGAGAGAGAGAGAGAGAGAGAGAGAGAGAGAGAGAGAGAGAGAGAGAGAGAGAGAGAGAGAGAGAGGTTTTGGAATTAGTTAATTAGAGAGGAGGGAAAGGAAGGAGAGAGGGAAGGGAAGACTATAAAAGAAAATAATTAATTTTTTATCAATGAAAAGAGGAAGAAAAAGAGTGTGAAATGCTGAGGGAGAGAGAAAAAGAGAGGAAAAAGGAGATAAAGATGGAGATAGAAAATTGTTAAATATCTATTAATTAAAAAAGAAAAGAGGAGAAGATAAGGAAATAGTGAAAGAGAATGATTGGTGGAGGAGAAAGAGAGAGAGGGAGAGAGAGGGAAGGGAAAGGAGATGCAAATGAAAATCAAGATAAAAAATCATTACAATTTAGTAAATTAAAAAAGGAAAGAGAGAAAGAGAATGATAATTAAAAATCAAGAGAGAAAAAGAGAATGAAATGAAAATGAGAGATAAAGAGAGATAGAGGGAGGGGAAACAAGTTTGGGATGGAGAGAGAAAATTACTACATTTTTTAAGCTAGAAAATAGAAGAGAAAAAAAGAATGAAACACAAAGGAGAGAGAAAGAAGGAGAAAAAGAAGACGGAGATGGAGAGAAAAAACTATTAAATATTTACTATTTTAAAAAAGGGAAGATGAAAAGATAATGCAAGGTAGGAGAGAGAGAGAGAGAGGACGGAGATGGAGATGGAGAGAGAAATTTATGAGAGAGAGAGAGAGAGAGTTTCAGAAGTAGTAAAACGGAAAATGAAGAGGGAAAGAGAGAGCGGAGAAGAGGGAGATGGAAGGAGAGAATGTGAGATAAATTTATTAATTATTTGTTAATAAAAGAAGAAAAAAGGAGAATAAAAGGTTGGGGAAGAGAAAAAAATAAAATAGGTTTTGAAAGAAAGAGTGAGGGAGAGTAGAGATGAAGAGAAAAAGAGAGAGAGATAAAGAGAGATTTCAATAGAGAGAAAGAAAGATAGATATGTGTGTATGTGTGTGTGCATAGTCTGAAGCTAGGGACTTATGGACCAATGGAATCCACAAAGCTTAAGATATTACATGAATCATTGAGAAGTACTTGCTATGTCTCTAATGTACTTGTTGCCTTGGATTTTTTGGAGCAAAATAGGGGAAAAAAATGGAAAAATAGAGAAATTAAATGGACCAAGATCCTAAGCTTTGATACCACTCCTTAAATAATCTTTGCTTGTTGAATAGAATTCGAGCCTCAAGGTTTGCATTCTTATTAGCATACTTAAGAATGATACATTGACATCAACACTAGTAAAATATCACCAATGGTGTGTAATATTTCGAAACGTTTTTGAAAAAAAAAAGCTTAAAATATGTTATGCCAGCATGTTTTTTTTAAAAAACATCTCTTAGTATGAAACAAATTTTTTGTGTAGTTAGAGGATTTGAATATTATCAATGCATGTTCTTGTTTCCTACATGAGGAAGACATGGAGCTTCTTGCTATTATAAGGGTTTGATAGAACCCTCTACATATATTGATCTTGTCTTATAGATTGGAGAAGGGTTTGAGTTCTTGTGTTCTATAATATAGAAGTTTATTTAAGAAGCATACTTTTAGATTAAATAAATCATGAAGACACAGAAATTGGTCAACCAGATAATGAGAAATCATCAATGTATTTTCAATTATTTTCAAATAAGGAAGAAATGGAGATATTGTTATGAAATTATGGTATTTTATGATTATATTTTAATAGAATTAGTTATGAAAATAAGATGTTGTTTAGTGTATTTCGGACATATGGGCATTGTATCTCTGGATCTAGGTATTGCTACAAGTGCAAATAAGTATTTAGCGCAAGCCATATTCGGACTTCTCCAGCTTGGCATTGTGGTCAATCACATGATAGTGATGGACACTAGCTCGGACTATGAGCTAGATCTCTTGGTCGACGCATTGACCTTCAAAGAGCAAGAGCCGATCACAAGGAACTTTTAATCGTTTCCTATATAGGAAAACAAAGGAAATTCCTTATCAATTTCCTAATTAAAAATACACATGAGGAGGGAAAATAAATAATAGAGAAAATGGAACATTTTTGAGTTAGAGAAACTAGGGAGTCGCATAAGAAATTGCCTACATAGGAAAAATCCCCTACAATAGGGAATTTTCCCTATGGAAATTCCATATGCAATTCCCTAGTTTCTCTAACTAGGAAATGTTTCATTTTCCCTATTATTTAATTTCCCTATTTATGCATAATTTTAACAAAGGATTTGATAGGGAGTTCTTTTTTTTTTCTTTTCAATGTAGGAAAATTTTCAAATGTTTCCCTACATATGGTATATGAGAAGTTTCTTATGTGATTCTAATTTTTATCTAACTTCAAATATTGTATTTTCCTTAGTTTGCATATATCCTACTTATATGAATTTCTAAGTAGGAAATCATATAGTAAAATTTCAATTAGAAAATTATATAGAGATTATTTAGTTAATTTCAAATAGGATATAATACATGTCTAATAGATTAGGTAAATTTTTTCCACTATATAGGCTTTCTTTTCCTATGTCAAGAAACAGTTTGTAAATAGATAATATTTCCCTATATAGGAGTTTTTTTCTAGGTCACAAAAAATATTGTATATATGTAATTTTGCTTTAAAATATTATTTAATTAATCTATATGATGCCATAATATGGTGATAATAGATTCTCACTTAGGCCGATCCCTAATGGCTAATGAAATGGTAAATAGAAGTGTTGAATTGTACATTACCGCAATGTAGAATTTGAGATTTTTTATTACTTGTGTCGATGCCAATGCTAGTAACCAGTTACTTGGAAATTGCTCAAAGGAGGGCTTGATCATTGTTGTCAAGAACTTCCATATAGCTATCAACAGTTATGGCATGCATATTGCTTTGCAATACTGTAATGAAGGAGACAGGAGAGAGAGAAGAAGAGAGAGAGAGTGTGTAGAAGAGAGAGAAAGACTCCAGGAAGAGAGAAAGAGAGTGACGAGGAGAGAGAAAGACTAGAAAAAGAGAGAGAAAGGCAGAAAGATAGAGAAAGAAGCCATGAGAGCTTGGAGAAGGAGATGAAGATGAAAGGAGACTTGTATTAAAATCTGATAATGAAAAATCAAGTCCCTAACACCTTATATACTAGCCAGTGTAGCTAGTATTTCCCCATTATTAAATCCCCATCTCTATCTTTCTGCCTTTCTCTCTCTTTTTCTAGTCTTTCTCTCTCCTTGTCACTCTCTTTCTCTCTCTTCCTGCAGTCTTTCTCTCTCTTCTGCACTCTCTCTCTTTTTCTTCTCTCTCCTGTCTCCTTCATTATAAGTGGTATTAGAGCTCTAGTTCTGATCCATTTAGTTACTTTACATGCTCAGTTACTATCATTTTCAGTTTTAAAATCCAAGAAGCTTCAGGTACACAGTGACATGTACAAAAATGGAGGAGCACTGAAGAGCCACAGGTCAAGGACCAAAAGGACAGTAGTCAGGAGCATTAATGGAGTCCTTGGACCAAGATTGGAGGCTGGAACACCACATTTAGTAGGTCGTGGGTCATTTTGGGCCAAATTTGAAGGTAAAATTTTAGACATAATGATCACAAGAAGTAGGAAAGAGTTAGTCTTGGTTACTTTTCATATGCAGTCTTCTCTCTCATCATTCTCAAGCTCCTGCCAAGCTTCCATGGAAGAGAAACACCATGAATCTTTCAATCTCAGCTCCAGTGATCTTCATCACTCTCATTGAGCCTCACAGGGATTAAAATCACCAACTCAAGCTATCCAAGGACTGGCTAGACTCTTCCTTTCCCTCCAAGAAGCAGCCCGTAATTTTCGACGCAATTTACGGGCTGCATCCTGGGCGAAATCAGCAGCACACTAGGTCCCTTCTTCATTCTAGTCTTCTTTCCCATCATCTGACAGATCATTCCATCAAGATTGAAGCCTCCCTTTCATCCTCTTCAGCCACTGAAACCCTAATAGGTGCAGGCCATGGACACCCATGGATTCTTCTTTAGCATTCACTGATTTTTGAGGGCTCGTGCCTTCTTTGGCCTGAGGGACTTGTACCTACAGGAATCCTTGAAGAAGCAAGCATTAAGAGGCTCGTACTTGAAGATGAAAGCAATTTTGCAAGCTGGACATTTGGGGCAGCCATAGCCATAGACCACAACCTTCATCTTCTTCAAGTTTCCTTCAAGATTGGGTCTCGTGGCTTCAAGATTGGACTCTTTACCATCAATGGAGCTTGCTTACTCAATGGGAAGAGCTATGGAGCACAGGAAGGCATTATGGGGTGAGATTTTGGGGCATTCTTCTTCTATGATCTTCAAGGCATGCTGAGAACTACTGGCGTTCAACCTTTCATTTCCCCACTGAAGAATCAAGCTTGAAGACTCAATTCTTGACTGAAATTGTCATCATGGAGCTAATGGGAGTATTGGAGACCGACCATGGGGACATTGGCTACTGATTCTTAGCCGGCTTCACCAATTTAAGAGGTAATTGACTCTTGAGCTCTCTTCTAATTTCATCCTCTTGCTGAGCCTAATAAGCCTATTGTTGGAAGAGATTCAAGTAGTCAATCATGCATTTCCTTTCAAATTTCAATGCCTACATGCTGTCAATTTGATTTCAGTCTTCTCGTAGGCCTCCTTGCATTTAAGATGATCCATTCCATACTGGAAATTCTTATTACTATTCACTGATTGCCTCACCCTAACCTCTTGACTTGTGATGATTGCTTGAGCAAATATTAATCCCTAAAATCCATTGTAAATGAGGTGAGTTAGCAGTGAGTCACTGCTTGGTAACCCCTCTCCTTATTCCCAATTCAGTTCCATGCACCTCATGAAAAGAATAATTTCCAAGCCACCCTGCATAGCATGCTGATTGCTTAAATAATACATGTCTGCCATGTATACTCCGAGTGAGGAAAAAGCCCGATGCTAGGCGAGGTGGCAAGACAAAAGAGGGGTGACCCCCCCTTGCCATCAAAGACCCTGAAGGGGTGCACAACCCGGCCTGGGGGGAACTTTGCCCACCTCCCGATGATCCGGAGCCCAAAGTTGCTTGCAGGTGTAGGTACTCACTTGAAGAACTGAGATATTGACGTGGCACTAATGTATGGAAGTATTACTGGCTCCAAATGTATGGAAATTCTCTTGAGGATGTATTTGCAGACATGGGAATACATATGTGGTCAATGGCAGTGAATGCAATGCTTTGGATGTATGAGAGATGGCTATACATGGGAAAATGGTGCTAAGAGATGCTTATGACATGCTCAGTTCTTGAATAAGGCTACAAACAGTGAAATTGGATGATTGGGCAATGCATTATGCCATGTGGGATGACCCTTCAATCATGCATTGACAAGATAATCCATTGTAACCTTTTTCTTAACCCTCACAGGGTGTTGTAAGCAGTTTGTTGCATTTACAGGGGTAAACCTACTACCAAGAACTGAGGTGCAGGTCTTGTAGAGTGCCCACAGGTCCTACTAAGGGCTTGGATCAGCTTTAGAACTCTATTAGGACTCCAAAAAATACTTACAGGTCAAAACATGTGTCCTACAGGTGTAGACAGGCTGCTGGACTTCACAGTACAACAGTACTTTTCCTATTACAGAATTTTCTATATAAAATCTGGGAGTGCATGCTTATGCTCACTCAAAGAGGGCATCCTTGGCTTTCGTTTGAACAAAAAAGTAGGTCAATCAAAGCTTCCTAGCTCAAGTTACAGGCAAAACAGTGACAGGTGGTCTAGCAGGACTGCACCTAACAATGGCAGGGAATAAGTGAAAAACTAAGGTAAATGATGACATGCAGCACCAAATAAGGGATGCACACACCCCGAGGGCTGAAACTAACCGTGAGGTGAAGATTATTCTCATGGCATGGACAGCCTCAGTGCACTCACTAATATCCTCAGTTCGCATGAGACAAGGCATGCTGAGAGACATAGAGAATTAATGAAAGGCATTGGTCAAATGAAGACCACTGTGGACACCCTTGCTGCCCAAATTACTAAGTGGATGGAATTTCAAATGAAAGGGAAGGAACATGAAGATAGATCGGGTATGCATGTTGACGACTCCTGCAGTGAATGCAGCAAATATGAGCTCTCAAGGCATTTTGGGGAGAATGGGCATTCCTAACAGCACTTTTGAACAGGGAGAGCCTTTACATAAACAGGAGGAGCCCATGAACAATGCAATGAGGGGAAATGCCATCTATACGAGCTCAGCCATCCTTTGGTAGAAATTTGTCTAACAATGATTCATTTTTGGGTAGCCACATGGATCAACCTCAGTTTGGATATGTGAGACAGCCACCTAATCATGAAAGAGAGCTGAGAGACAAGATTGTCTTCTCAAAATTCAATGGTCAATCGTCATCCCGAGCTAAACTTGAAGAGTGGCTCTCCAAGCTTGAGGACTATTTTGACATCCTACCCCGTAATGATGACCAAAAGATCCATTTTGCAACGATCCACTTGGAAGGATTTGCACATACATGGTGGAGGTACATTAAAAGAGAAAATCAGCAAGTAAACTCATGGGAAGCATTCAAGGCACTCATGGTGCAAGTATTTCTCTCATCGGTGGAGAAAGAAAAGCTTGCTCGTCGATGGTATGGCCTTAAATAGCATGGTCTTGCTGTTAGAGAATATACAAATCAATTCCTCAACCTTACCATATATGTTGAGTTGATTAGTGATGATGCCAAGTTACACAAGTATGTGTATGGGCTGGATCCCCAACTCTCGGCTGATGTTTCAGCTCAAGACCCATCGGATTTGTTCAAAGCTATTGAATTGGCTGAAAGGTACTTTCGCAAGTATCGTCGGGATGCTTCATTTCAGTATGGACAGCAAAGAGGGGCATCTCAGCCAGTGTTTGGATAACAAAGAGGACACATGCAGTCATATTCTGGATAGCAAAGAGGTGCTGTAAGACCTTGGCAGTTTGGGACCAGTTATGGTGCTGGTAACATGTCATTCAGCACTCCAAAAATCCCAACATACCCTACTTTTAATGCTTCAAGACCACAAGGCAATTTAAGGACAACAAACAGCCCAAGAATGGATAACAGGCAAGGGGACAACATAAATAAAAATGCTTCAGCCTTTGGTAGTCCAAGGTTCATTCCCATGGATTTGTATAAAGAAAGAAAAGAAAAGGGGCTTTGTTTTAAGTGTGGCGAGAAGTATACAGCTGATCATGCTTCAAAATGTGCTTTTAGAAATACTAAGGCACAGGTTCATAGCATGTTGGTATTTGAGGACTCAGAGGAGGACCCTGAAGATACACATGCTTTCATGATGATTGCTAAAACAGATGATATTAATGAAGAGTTTTCTCAAGAAGAGTTCTTTGACCCTGCTGATTTGTTTCCTTTTGACCCTGGTGGCCATTTATCACGGAGTATGGGTAGAAAGATTGAACCACATACTGAAACACATGCTGCCACTGATGATACCATATCAATGGATGCTTGGACAGCATCTAGAAGCCCTAATACATTGCGTATTAAGGGCCAAATTCATGGAAAGGATGTGTTTATACTCGTGGACAGTGGTAGCACTCATAATTTCATTAACAGAGTAGTCATGGACAGGCTGAAGTTTTTTCCCACTGATTTACAGCAACCATTGAAGGTGCAAGTTGCCAATGGGGATGAAGAAATTAGCACACAAGTATGCCCTGCTGTTCATATTCAGTTTGCTGAAAATTTTGGACAGCAATTGGATTTAATTGCATTAGAAATGGGGCCTATAGATGTTGTCTTGGGTTGTGATTGGCTGAAAACTTTGGGCACTATAACCATGGAATTTTCCTTGTTGTATATGGAGTTTGTTAGTGCGGGACAGCTCATTCACTTGCAGGGAATTCAAAATGATAGTGAATTTCAGCTCATTACCAGAAAATAACTCAAGAAGGAGTTCAAGAAACGGTCCCAAATCTTTGTATTGCAGTTAAATAAAGAAAAATCAGATTAGTCCACTAAAACAGTAAAGAATTCATCATTGAAAACTGTTTTAGAAGAGTACAAGGACCTCTTCCAAGTGCCCACAGCACTACCCCCTAATAGGGCGGTTGATCATCCCATAGATTTGGAGCCTCATTCAAAGCCTGTGAACAAGCCACCTTACAAATTGTCTAGGTGCGAAAGAGAAGAAGTTGCCAGACAAGTCAAAGAATTACTGGACATGGGATTCATTGAGCCTAGTTCTTCACCGTATGCTTCCCTTGTGTTATTGGTCAAAAAGAATGATGGATCTTTCAGGATGTGCATAGATTACAGGGATCTTAATAAGATCACCGTGAAGAAGAGGTACCCTATTCCACGCATAGATGACTTGCTGAATGAGCTCAAGGGGGCTAAGTACTTTACGAAGATAGATTTGAGGTCAGGCTATCACAAGATCCGCATGAGGGCAAGGGATGAAGTCAAAACAACATTTCGTACTAATAGGGGGCTTTACCATTTCTTGGTCATGCCTTTTGGGTTAACTAATGCACCGGCCACCTTTTAGAGCTTAATGAACAAAATACTTCAGCCCTTTCTTTTCAGATTTGTGTTGGTCTTCTTTGATGACATCCTCATCTATAGTAGATCACTAAAGGATCACCTTTGGCACATGAGGTAGGTGTTTGATGTATTGAGGCAGCACAAGCGCTTTGCCAAGGAAACACAATGTTCTTTCATGCAGACGAAGGTGGAATACTTGGGGCACATCGTTAGTGAAGATAGAATTAAGGCTGATCCTAAGAAAGTGCAATGTATAAAAGACTGGCCCACACCTGCAAATACCACTTCACTTGAAGGATTCCTTGGTCTCTCATCATTCTATCGCAGATTGATTAGGCATTATGACACTATTGCAGCTCCCTTGACGGATAGGCTTAAGAAAGAGGTCTTTTCTTGGGATGCCATAGCTGATAAGATCTTTAATCAACTCAAAGAATCGCTTACCTCGGCACCCATCGGCAGAGGCATAGGGGCTGTATTGTTACAAGAGCATGGGGTTATAGCATTTGAGAGCCGCAAACTTGCTGAAAATGAGATGACCATGAATATATACGACCAAGAAATACTGGCCATCCTTCATGCCATTAAGAAACGGCACCACTACTTCTATGGCAACAGATTTAGGATTAAGAGCGACCATAGGGTCCTCAAATACTTCCTCTCCCAATCTAATCTTACCCCCAAACAACGCAGATGGGTAGCTACATTGTAGAACTATGACTTTGACACTACACATACACAGGGAAAAGACAATGTAGTTGCTGATTCATTATCAAGAATGTGGGCTTGTAAAGTTTCAGCCCTTATGGAACTTCATAGTGATTGGATAGAAGAGCTTTAGGAGGCCTATTTGTTAGATGCTGATTTCAGCCACATTTTCCAGAAATTACAGCAAGGGCATGTAGAAGAAAACTCTCCATATTAGCTCAAGAACAGTCTCTTATGGTTTCAGGGCAGGATTGCCATCCCATACACTTCCCCATTCAAGCAAAATATCATGCAAGAGATGCATTCTTCACCTACAGCTGGTCACTTGGGCATTTTTAAAACTTATGACAAAATTGCTAAAAGCTTCCATTGGAAGGGCCTATGGAAGGATGTAAAAGATTTTGTTTTGAGCTCCATGTCATGTCAACAAAACAAAGACAACACCTTTGCCTATGCCCGAAGGAAAATGGACACATATCACTATTGACTTCATAACCAGCTTATCGGTGACCAAGAAGGGGTTGAACAACATCTATGTAGTTGTGGACAGACTCACCAAGGCAGCCCATTTCATTCCTACAAAGATTCAATATAGTGCTTCTCAAGTAGCTAGCCAATTCATGGAACATGTTTTCAAATTACATGGCTTACCACAGGTCATTGAGCATGACCGGGATGCTAAATTCATGAGCAATTTTTGGCAGGCAGTTTTTTAGCTCTATGGGCACTCAGTTAGCTCCTTCCACTGCTTATCATCTACAAATTGATGGCCAAACAGAGAGGGTTAACAAGTGACTGGAAACTTACTTGAAGCATTTCTGTGATGATGTGCAAAACACTTGGGACTCGTGGTTGCATCTGGCTGAGTTTGCTTATAACAACTCTATACACTCTAGCATTGGAGTTTCACCATTTGAGGCATTGTATGGATATAAGGTGCCCCTCCCCATGGTTATCTTCAATGATAAAATAAACCCACAAAGAAGGAGGAATTGGATAAAATGCAGGCCTTACTTCAGCAGTGCAAAGTCAACTTGAAGAAATCTCGGGATCAAATGAAGCTTTATGTTGATGACAAAAGAAAGGATGTTGCATTCCAAGAAGGAGATTTGGTGCTCTTGAAGGTGCCCAAGTCCTGATATGCCACCCTTAAGGATGGATCCAACAATAAGTTGGCACAAGGTTCTATGGGCCATATCGGATTATCAAAAGAGTGGGAGACTTGGCATATCAGTTGGAATTACCACCATCCACGAAAATTCATAATGTCTTCCATGTGAGCCAATTGAAGCCCTTCATTGGATCATCAGTGGATTATGTTGAGGAGCTACCACCGATAAATGAAGAAGGCATCATTCAATACATACCCGAGCAAATCATTGGAAAAAGGGAAAAGAAGCTTCGCTCTCGCTCCATCGTGGAATACTTGATTAAGTGGCAAGGTTTACCACTTGAGGAAGCTTCTTGGAGACCAGCTTCAGTTTTGGAAGAGTTTCCATATCTATTAGAGCAGATTTCGCTGAATCTAGCTAACTATGGCCCTGTTTTTCTCCCATAATGATTGCAAACAACTCTCTATTTCAAAGCATATTTTACCCTACACTATGGACATCAACGGACATCATACATGGGCTGAAAGTACTCTTCGAGAGCTCCGTTTTGATATATGGCCCACCCCGATCGGAGTCTCCTACAAAAAGTTTTGATAGATTTACTACAACATGGTCCTCTAGTAAACAGCTTGCTGTCCACTGTCTGCAACTCACATTCACTCAAGATACTTGGGTCAAAATTGATTTTTATAATTTCCCAATATGACCCATATAATGTACATACCCCAATGACCCAGCATACGTAATACTACCTCTTCATTCATTTGTAAACCCCTGTAATAATGCAGCAGAGTAGTACTCTGATCTGCTCCTACCCAGTTAGCATAAGTGTCCAAATTGTTTTTTAGGGCAAAAACCTTCGGGTGGGGATGGAACGTAAGAGAGAGGGATTTAATCATAGGCGGAAATTACTCTTCAAGAGCTCTGTTTCGATATATGGCCCACCCCGATCGGAGTCTCCTACAAAAAGTTATGATAGATTTACTACAGTAGGGTCCTCTAGTAAACAGCTTGCTGTCCACTGTCTGCAACTCACATTCACTCAAGATACTTGGGTCAAATTTCATTTTTATAATTTCCCAATATGACCCATGTAACGTACATACCCCAATGACCCGGCATACATAATAGTACCTCTTCATTCATTTGTAAACCCCTGTAATAATACAGCAAAGTAGTACTCTGATCTGCTCCTACCCAGTTAGCATAAGTGCCCAAATTGTTTTTGAGGGCCAAAACCTTCGGGTGGGGATGGAATGTAAGAGAGAGGGATTTAATAATGGGGAAATACTAGCTACACTGGCTAGTATATAAGGTGTTAGGGACTTGATCTTTCATTATCAGATTTTAATACAAGTTTCCTTTCATCTTCATCTCCTTCTCTAAGCTCTCATGGCTTCTTTCTCTATCTTTCTGTCTTTCTCTCTCTTTTTCTAGTATTTCTCTCTCCTTGTCACTCTCTTTCTCTCTCTTCCTGCAATCTTTTTCTCTCTTCTGCACTCTCTCTCTCTTCTTCTTCTCTCTCTCATGTCTCCTTCATTACAAATACATAGAGATAAATAAGCACAAGAATGTGATAAGAATATTTTAAAACCATGATTAATATTGATTAACAAGGCCTAGCCTAACCTAGCTTAGATATTGCATGTTGGAGTACTCAAGCATAACAAACAACTGCATGTATCACATTTTCACATATGTCCCCCATGATTGCCATAGGCAAAGAAGCTAACGATGATGATGATGTCATGGTGTAAGTGTTTCTCTTGTATTACAATAGGCAATTAGAACTAGCCTTTGTAATGGCTACCCCCTCCCCCCCACTAAGTATAATAACTATCAAGAGCAGCCATCGAATCTGTGTTTTACATTGTGCCTATAGCATACTTGCTAGGAGGGGAGTCACATGACTACCATCTACCATTCTAACTAGTGGAGTCCAAATCCAACTATGTAGATGCCACCCAATGCTCACTCTATGATTCATCCTCCAAGGAGAGGTTCTTCATTACAAGTAGTAGCTACAATTTCCTATAAAACAAAGTATGCATAGCAAGCAACTTCCCTAGTTCTATCAAGAAGTGGAGTGGCCAACTAATCGTTGTCCCATAATGTATCTAACAACCATCTAGGGACTATTTTTGCCTCCCACAATAGCAGCCTTCTCATTAGCTACTACATTCTAAGTAGTGCCTTGATCAATGGGTTGAAAATCAAGCTCCTAGTCAACATGTAAATGCTGCTAAATTAGGTGCTCGTGGCTAATTTTTGTAGTTCATAAAGGGATGACCTGCATTTTCAGTAGACCATATCTCTACTCACAAAGATCTTTTCATAGAGAGTTGGTAGAAACATTACCCTTTACTTTCTGCACTATATCCAAAAAAAGTGCATTTAATACATATATCTTGTAGCTTTTGTCAAAGTGGCTACTGTATTAAGGCATATACCATATGAGAATAAACTCTTACATGGGATAGCATTGGCTTACAGCAATTCCAAGTCTCATAACTCGTGTATGCCATAGTTTCACCAAGTCACAAAAATGACAAAAAAATAGAGTTTTGGAGTTTTCTATGGCTTACTCTTAAGTGGCTACCATCTCTAATCTTATTCAAGTTGGGATAAGATAATCATGTAATAACAAATCACTCGCATCAAGGCTTTACAACATGGTAGAATACTCTCATCAAATTCAAATGACTTTCTATAGTAAGGAGAACTGCTCCATTTTGGAACAACATGGGCAAGGAGATATGACAAGGCCAAAGGTAGAAGGAACACACTGCTCCACAATTGCCATATAATCCTCACTTCCCAACCCTAGCAACAACTAACATAATTGATGGGGCATTATTCATTCATGAGGCCTTGTCCATTAAATAAACCATTCTAGCAACCACCTCCAAACTATGTGGTCCATGAACCCTTAGTTTATTTAATAAATAGCTATCGTACAAGACATGGTTTTCAATTTTATCCATACAAGTGATAAATATTTGGCCAATACCCATGCAGGTAAGGATGAGGCTAACTACACCCTTTAAGAGCTAAAGTTGTTAATGAGAGAGGAAATTACATGGACTCCTTCAACCCTTATAGCCTTAAGCCGATTTGTTGTCTTTTGCACCACCTCACTTGTCGCGAGACCACCCACAATTAGTAAACGTGTAGTCTTTCATAAACAAATAGGGACTCAAAAAACATCATATGATATCGATAAAGCCAAACTTAAACATGATTGGAACCAATAATTATGTAGCAAAAAGATTGAGATGTGGACCAGCAGACCTTGCAACCTATTAGCCTACCCTATTGTGTATGTCAATCTATCATCTCCTAGTTTGAGCTCTTGTCAGAGCTTGGTAGTAGACAGAGGAGCTCTGTCAGTTTAGTGTGTTGTTGTTTTAGTGAGCATTTCCTTGTTAGGTGGCACTCTGCCCAATTAGGGCATTTCCTATGCACTCAACTAGTTTGGGGTTGTTGCCAGCAAGTCTGCCAGATTTGGAGGTGGGGGCTATATATAGCAGCCCCCTAGTCACACTCACTTATTCTTCTTGCAGATTGAGCACACACTACCCCTCTCCTGTCCAATATTGGTACTGCCATCTTTTCTAGCCTGATCTCGTGCCCTCATCATTGACGCTTATCTGGAGTGCGTGCAGAGACCGATCAGTCTATAGCTTTGTATTCAACATTTATTTCAATTAGTGCACTATTTCTTCCTCCATTTTCTACTTTCTCTCTGCCATCAAAAAATTAACATAAAAAGCGTGGGTCCATCTTCATCAACTACTTATGGCTACCATTTTGGTTGCATGACAATGTAGTAATGTCACCAGCAACAATGCAAAATGGTAATCAAATAAGAGAAATATGGTTCTTAAAAAGGTTAGAAGGATTTGTATGACTAAAAGTAGGTATCTATGATCATGAAGTTTCAAAACTTCAAATATTGATGAGAGCGGTAGAATGACATGAAGTCCTACTACCAAAATTAGTTGCATCATATTCCTCATACTTTGATTGAGTTAGCTACACTACCAAACACTTTCCTTGCCTAGCACACATCTTAAAGCTATGATTGCATGCAATTACTATGTATCTATCCAAAAGTTTTGTGATGGTAATGATTGTACACAATACAAATCCTGTTCAAATAGTGATGTGGATAACCTACTGAGACAAAGGCAATATATTTTCCAATGTTATACTAGAATTGAAAACTGTCACGATAGATTTGCTTACTGCAGAGATTGCTAAAGTATAAAGGCAATTATAAAGTAAACAATTACCAGTTTGTAGAGGACATACAGACGGTTGTTGAAAAGTTGTTGATGATGATCGATGCTCTCTAGCAATCTAACACCCTGTGGCTCCAGTGAATGCAGATCTCTGTAATACTACCAGTATCTAAAAGGAAAAAAGCCTTGTTTGGTAAATGATGTATAATAGCCCCTACCAAACACAGAATTTGAACCACAGCCCTGGAGCTCTTTGGAACGTCTATTCCCTGTTCAAAAAAACTTGATTTTGGTTGGAAAATTAATGTGGATCAAGCACACAATGTCGGGTACTCCATTATTCTGTAGGTGCATGAGGACCTCGGTCTCCTTCTTCATGCTCTCCTTCCAATGCCTTGCCATGGACGGAACAAATTAGTCTGTGTGCTTGGGCAGAGACTTGCATGCAACGTAGCAATTAACATCTTTGACCAAGTGGCCTAGTACAGGCAATGGATTGTTGCAACCTCCTCCTCCAGCTCCTGTGGCCAGCTGCAACGTTCCCTTGCACAAATGCACACATCCGTGCGATCCTTTCCCCAGCAGTCATATCGTGTCGTAAACATCCTCGTGCAGCCAATCAACACAAATTAAAGAAGAAGATTTGTGAGTAGATGTAGATGCTGATGTAGCTATACAACATGTCCACGAGGCTTGCCCAGGGACAGATCCAGGCCGAGGAGCAATAGCCAGTTCTCTGACTTGATGATCTATCCGTGCAGCTTGACCGTGCATTATCCTTTGTCCCATCTGCACTGTCATGTGATGCAGCCCTAATTGTGTCTTAGTAGTCATGCTGGTGCGGTGGCGCGTCGACCATGGTAGCTGAGCCACCCATCGGCCGTCTCTTCTGGCTGGGGAGCCTGATAGTCCAATAGTTTAGTGCTTGGTAGCCTTCAAGGGTGCCATCGCACTCCTGGTCTTTCGCTTCTAGCCTCGTTCGTTTTTTGCTGTTGCTGTAGCTTCTGCGCCCAGGCAGTACTGTATACTCTAATCCTTAACATGATGCAGTACACTCTTCGTGAAATAAATCTCAGAACGAGACTACATTGTGAGGGAAAGCCCAATTGTGGATTTGCTCTGGGCATCCCTCAGGAAGGGCCATGTCAAGTGTTCAAAGCCCTTGTGCTTGAAAGTAGGAGAGGAAATATTTTTGGGCGCACAAATCAAGATGGTCAATTTTCCCACCCTCAGACGCATTTTTAGAACAACCTCCATACAACAAGTCAACTACATGCCCTGTATGAAAACCATGTTAAACCTCGCTAAGTTATATTCAAGAAGCAAATCTTCCAAGGCCAATGTGAACCATTTGTTGAAATTCTTTTTGAGATAGGTCACATATGGGTAAATGATGCTTTCATGAATAAACATAACTATGGTTGTCAATACATAAAAGACATCGTATGATCTTAATGTCATGTAAATCAAGATTGATGAGTAGGTTAAAGGAGATAGATTAGTGACTTGTTTAATATCACTTTCTTGGACAAATTTTCCATCGAGCAACCTCTAATGCAAAACAAACATATGAGCACACACACTCTAAGAGAAGCAATGTATAGCCTACTTATCTATATTCTCATTCTTATTATCATAATCACAAATAGTGCGTTTTGATCTTATTTAGGCTATTTTTTCCTTTTGTTTAGAAATACAAAAAAAGAACAATATGTGATAGCTCTTCTTCATGCAGGTAGGACGTTAGTTAATGAATTTATGCACCAAGTATCTTATATTTTCTTCATGATGAATACCACTACCTTTATCTCCCCCTCAAACAATGGCCTACTAAGGAAGGCATTGGCTCAAGAAAGCCATATAACATCTTAGCTATGACTTCTTTCTTATTGTGTTGCAACCTCTGTATAGGAGATTGAACTCTAATATGTGAAGTTTTATACTCCTTTTGCTTTTGTAAGAAATTCTTGATGTAGTACAAGCACTAGCTCCCAATACTCTCATTGTACTTCTTCATATTTCTTACAAGAGTTGATTGCACCTTCAATCTGGATATAGAACAATTGTGAATACCAACACACCCTATCATTGAAATAGAGGCAATCAAGCCTAGTTTGCCCTTGATGACTAATTAGAGTGTAGATTTTTCCATGTCAGTTCCCAAAGAATACTACTTGTGTCCACATCTCATATGTTAGATCAAAATATCAAGCAAAGTTACCATATTAGAATCACCTACAAATATGGCTTCCATATATCAAGTTCCAGTTGAACCATCTTAATCCAATAACATAAAATGGGGCATGCAAAAGAACAACCCACACATGTAAAAGGATGGAGAAAACTCACTAATGAGAACTATAAATAGAGCCCTCGTGAGAGAAAGTAGTCTCCTCTCTAGAGAAACCCTAATATGACTTGCCTTTAAGAAAGCACAAGCACAAAACCTAATAGCCCAATATGATCCAATATGGAAAAAATAGAGCTTTTAGAGAGGAAACATGCTTTCTTGAAAATAGACTAAGTCAAAATAGCAAAGACCATGAGCACCTGTGGACCACAATGAGCTACATAATGCTAACACCCTCTCCTAGATCATGTGTGGACAGTACAGGAATGTATACAATGATGCAATGAAATGGGAAATATCCTTAGACGTACACCATCCATTGGCACCCCTAGAGTAACCTCAAGATGCCCACAATCTAGCCTCACCACCATAGTCACCAAAGAAGTTTCATCATCACCATATAGCCAACATCTCAAAAGAGCCTCTAGAAAGCTTGTTGGAATATTAGTCCCATGATAGAAACCATCTCCAAAGAAGAAACAATGTCAATGTAGCTCCTAGGCATACCCAGATCATAAAAAAGGAACATAGCACCATCTCTATCTCACATGCAACCTACTCCAGTTGAAGCACAACATGCCATGGTCTCCTTGCCTTTAGCCACTTACCAAGTTGTGCCACCTCGGTAGATAAACTAGGAGAAACACCATTCATTATAAAAAACATCCCATCATGGACCTAGAGGCAACAAGATCTAGTGTTTCTTTTCATGCTAGAGTATATTTGTGTGGATGAAATATTTTGCTCCACTACACCCACTCACTATTCCTATCTAGCTTGGAATGTGTGAGGAGTGCATGCAACCATGGCTATGGAAGCTCCTCCATTAGAGGCTCCCCCCAAAGGTTCATAAGTAGCTCATGTGCTATTACAACAACTTGCAAGGAAACAAAGGCCTTATCCTTTTGTGTTGATCTCTTAACCCTTATATATATATATATATATATATATATATATATATATATATATATATATATATATATATATATATATATATATATATATATATATATATATATATATATATATATATATATATATAGAGAGAGAGAGAGAGAGAGAGAGAGAGAACCTTGCTGGATTGCTTTCGTTAACATTGAAATATTGTCCTATGTTAATATCAAGTGTGATACATAGAATGCAAGATACTCACATAAATTCTAAAGGTTTTATCATGAAAGAAATGTATTGTGGTGATACCCTATTGAAAGGTTAGTAAAGGTTCTTGCAAGCTACTTGCTTTAGCTACAAAAGGGTTGAAAAAAAGGACTATTGCATTTTATCATACCAAGAATCATCACATGAAAGCCAAAACCAAATAGAAAGTGTAGATCGGATATATAAGAGCATCCTTAGAGAAGAATTTGAAGGATATATGATAAAATCCAGTTCTTTAATGTGTAAGCTACATGGTGCAATTGTTAAAAGACTCCACATCATATCTTTATATGATGAACATGCCAAAAATGTCAAGTAAATTGATCAAACATGTATCAAGAAGATATGCCATTTGATGTGGAAACTAGTAATTAAGGAGGGAAATTAGTGCATTTCCATGAAATATTTCACATTCATCTTGAGGAATGATTTTTGATTGGTGCTTCTCAAGTGTATATTTGTTTCACTTAATTTCATATAGTCAACTTCATTTCCAGCTAATATTATTGGTTGATTGGTGCTTCTCAAGTATATATTTGTTGTAGTTGATTTCATGAAGCGAGTGTATGTTCTCATGGATGATTTGCGAGTATAATCATTGCTATGATCAAAAGCTTGAGGCTTGAATCTTCTTTCACATTATGTGGCCTTCCAAATGCTACAACTATTGAATGGTCTTCTTAGAGCTTTGAGAAACTATTGGACTTTGATGAGCTACCACATGTGGGATTGTTTTTGTATCCCACACTTCATAATTGTTGAATCTTGTTTTGTGTTGTCTTTAAGGAACATCTAGTCTATGTGTGAGACTTGAGTATTCATGGTTCTAGCATCAATCCCTTGTTACTATAGAATTTTTTAAGTATCAAGAGGGGGTGTTAGAAATGTCCATGCCACTCTATAAAGTGTATTGTGGTTTTGCTCATTAGGGTCCTCATTTACATTATTTATACTTTACCTTGTGTTGGTACCAACTAAGTTCATGACCTTGTGATATTGTAAGCAAACATTGTCTTCCTCAATAGAATAGCTTATTAGCTAAGGAAGATAGTGGAGTAGCTCTTTCTAAACAATGTAACACATTTGCCATAAATGATCAGGCATAGTAACCAAATCAAGAACCCATTCCTAATGAATACATAGCGGGTAGGTAGGATGAAGCTCATCTCTATCTCCACCAATAGCACTCTTTGATATTCTCATATGTCACCAAAATAGCTCGATGTCCAGCCCAAAGACTTTCATGAAACTTGTTGCAAGCAACGAATGTGTGGTTTGCGCGTAGTGAATGGAAGAAGCTCCCTCTTTCTCTCTTTTACTCATAAAATTGCATACGACTCATGAGAAATTGAAAAATATACTAAAAGAAAAGGTAAAGTAAGATGAACGACTGAAGATTGGGTTCAATCTCCCCCCGACATGAATTGGGCATCTCCCTTCATGCCATATTTATAATAATATTATGAAATCTTCTTTGCCTAGGATTTAGGCCCTTTACAATCACTCTTTACATAAAGAGTTTGAGTGAACTGAAAAAGAGATAGAATAATCTGAATTAATGGATGCTAGCAGTTGTGTATCCCACAACTCTCTAGAGCCATTAATATTTTATTGGACATATCTTCTAAAAATCTATTTTGCTAATAAATATTTACATAGAGGCTATGCGCATGCTTTATAAGAAATAGCGCTGCGTCTAAAACAACAATTCAATAAATTCTTGGGGAAATAATCTTTAGAATGCTTGCGCGTGGCACGCTTTTCCAATTCTCCTTGCTTTACATATCAACTGCCAAAAATTCAGAAAATCATGTTAGAATAATAACCAATTGAATAATTGCAGCTAGCCACATAAATAAATTAATTTGGAATTCCATACAATAATTAGTTCACGAAGATGTTAATACTTGTGTGGATAAAATGGTACCACCCATGTTCACACTTGCATCGACGCCCAGAAAGGATAGGTTTCCCCATCAACCTTCCGCCTAAGACAATTCTTAGGAGCGTGCCCCTTTTTGATAGAGAACCATTTAAGGTGCTCATCCCGCCAACGTACACACAAAGGAGAACCATTTAAGGTGCTCCTCCCTTTGCGTAGGTGCCACCTGACAACAAAACTCTTTCATGATCCATACCTATGAGGATATATCACAAACAACTCTGAATTGTTGTCCTCCTTGCTTTCATGGATGCTTCCAAAATAGCCCACTTTGCAAGAAGAATCCATAAGATTTTCTTCTGATCTTCTTGAATTTTGCATCAGTCCATCCATCCTTTCTAGACATGGTACTCAAATAACGTCCAATCTATAAATACTCTCCTGTATACAAAGACTTGTCAAAGCTTTCCAAAGTAGACACATGACAAATATGATCAGCATGCATGGCTGAAAGGTCAGCCCTATCATCAACACTATCAATGTAGGAAAAATCCATATCATCATACCTTGCTCGTGAAAGCATATTGGCTACTAGATTGTCTTTACCTGCTATGTGTCTAAACTTAGGATTCATGGATTTTATGTACTGAATCCACATGAGTATGGCAATACCTGGAGTAGAACAACTTGTGATCATACCTAGAAGAGGCAAACAATCAATTTTGATCACCACAACAACACCAATAAAGTACTCTCTATTATTCTTGAGAGCCGTGATAACTCCCAAGAGATCTCTCTTAACCTATGAATACATACGTTGCCGCTCATTTAGGACTTCCACCCAAAACTGAATAGCATACCTATTCCCATCTGCATCGTCTTGGCCAACAGCCCATCCAGTGCCGATAGGACTAGTATCAACAGTAAGAAAAATAGGTCTCCCACACTCATAATCTACCTTTTGAAGAGTCAGCGCAGATCTCAATAAATTCTTCATTTTTTGCATGCCTTTAGTATGTTTTAACTCCCAAGAAAAATGTTTTCCTTTTCTCAAGAGCTGGTAGAGATTATATGCAATATGAGCAAAATGAGGAATCCAAATAAGATAAAACACACAAGCTCCAAGGAACCTGCGAGCCTCTAAAGTAGAAGAGCAAGTATCTACAATCTTCTCTATGGCATCAACCTTTGCAGGAGAAGGCTTCCTGCCATAATATCCACACATATGTCCCACAGTCAACACTTCTCTCGCTCCAAAAATAGACTTAACCCTGAGAAGTTCAATTTCACTTCCTCCAACCTGCAAAGAATCCTCTCAACATCTCTAATATGTGAAGCCACAAAGAACCCGCATCCATGGTCATCTAAAGAATCATCCCTCTCTTTCTCTAAGCAACCCTTGATAGGTAAGTTATCAATGAAGGGCATTGTAAGCTCACGAACAAAATCTCATAGAACCCTATTCATCCCATTCATCATATGGGCAACCGAATTAGTAGCTCCTTACAGAAGCGTACACATTCGGACAAGGCCTAAAGGTGTCTTCATTGTAGTCAAATCTCTACTCTCAAGGGCAAGCTGGAACTGATCATATCCAAAATAAAGATCACCAAGTGGATAGATAGCACATCTAGCAAAAAGCTACGGCAAACTCATCCACAATAGGTGCTGCACCAGCATTTTGAATAGTGACCTTGTTTACTCGCTGTAGGTCCTGTATGAATCTGAGTGTCCCATTCTTCTTAGGAATTGTGATCCATCTGTTGGAATATGGAGCTGGAGATGGCTCTAGAATCCCCATCCTCATCTGCTCATTCAAAAGCTCTATCAATTCAGAAAAGTGAGCCCTCGGTATAGGAATAGGCCATAGATTCCAAGGGACATGTAGAATGGTAAAAATAACCATAGGCATCACAACCCTAGGATGAACGATCCAATTTCATGTGGGAAAAAATCAAGACCTTTCTCATGTTTGCATAACATCTCTTTAAAACATCTCTCCTCTTCATGAAGTAGAAAATCTTGGGTCCCAATCTTCATCTATTTCAATATCTTAGTTGAAAAATTATGTCCGATACTTGCAGGATCTCGTAAAGGAGGTTGCAAAGCAGATCTCCTAACCATCTCATTAGTGTCCAATGATAGCATTCCTAAAACGGGTCTAACCTTCTTGTCAATTGTCTTCTATTTTTTGTGAACTCTGGCTTCATTGCTACAACCTGCAAGTTTCAACCCTTCATAAAAATACCCTGGTAAACACAATTTTCGTTGTGTATAAACAACAACATCCAACTCTTTTTGTTGAAATATGTTAGCAACAAGGGATACTTTTTGCTAATTATCCTCAGCACCCAAATTCTTTTGAAGCATGAAAGTAGCAATTTTGCAATACATCGCTAGCGAATGGACCAGTAAGACATATGACAACTCTTGATTGTTAGCATTCAGCAATACCAAAAGTGCTTCCATGGTATCTGAGCATGAAAGGCCATCATAGAGACCATCTATCCAGTCTTCTTCCTACAAAACACATGCAAGCATAAATTCTTTTTCTTTTCTTTTTACATACTGTCTGGCAGCTCTAGGCATATAAGAAATATGCTAAAAACACAAAGTATTTTCAGTGGATACACCATAAACACATGAGGAAAAACTGCTACTACTAGGAGGCGAGAGCTTTCCCTGACTCGTACCACTGTTGTCTCACAAGACAATGGTACCTATAACAAACATCTAGCTCTCTTGTAGGAAGAGGGGAATCCCTCAAAGAATCCTTATTCTACTAATGATTTATGCAAATGGTCATGAATTGAACAACTCTCTTCCCATCCTTACTTCGAATCCGTGCATAGGCAGACCCATCATCGTGAACCTTATTCTTCATCCAAGACTTAGCAATAAATGACGGCCCGAAAATAATAGGATAAGAATAAGAGTTCTGCACAAACAAATGATAAGACTCACCCACATCTCCAATAGAAATCTTCAGGTTTGGACAAGCAACATACAAATCACATGTAGTGTTGTTGGCTGTATGCATGCGCCAACCATGATCCACATCAATCTCGCATTATAAACCTCGCATATAAACCTCGCATTATGACATTAATCTCGGAGACATGATCCAAAAAAGCAACATGAGGAGTCTCTTTCTTGCCAAGCTTCACTACAGTCTCTGTAGTCGCACGAGCCCAATGATTATGAGAAAAATGGCTTCGAGGCACCAATCTAGGCTCGTCTTCACTCTCATCATACTGTATGGGCTGAAGTAAAGGATGAAGAGAATTCTTAGGCTGCATACATAGAGCTCCATCTGTAGATTCCTTAATAGTCTCCTCATTAAAATCAATCTTCTCAATCTGCAACCCATAGAGAATAGCCTAAAGCCGCTCGATGGATCATATCCTATGTCAGCTCTTCAATAACTTGTCATTTTCTTTTAATGATATTGATGATAACATCATGAAATTCTCTTTTGGAAATTCCCAAGACTTCTCTAAGAGTAAATTAAATTTTGCAATTAAGAATCCGATCCTCAAGTATCTTTTTCGAGTCCCTCATCGTCTCAATGTCAGATAGTAGCTTGAATCTAGGTTGCTTTTTCGGGTTTCGATCCTCTGTCTTTGGGCCTTTTGATCTTTTTGCACTTTTGGCTTCTATACATTAGCCATAATCTACTCTGATCCTAAAGAAGAAGGATGAAGAAATGGATCACTCCTCCTAGTTGCCCTCTTTGATCCTTTAGGTAGATCATTATCTCTTTTCCACTTTTCTTCAACGAGTGCTTCAAATCCTTGAGATTTCGTGATGAAAGCATAGATAGAAAAGACATCAACTTGATCTTTCCATCGAGTGCCTTTTTTGATTATATCTCCTTGGGCTAAAAGTTCAGATGATGAAGCTTTACCTTTCTTTTTTGCATGCAGTGTATAGGACCATAAAGGAGACTAGTCCTTCGGCAACTACTCCAATTGAAGACCATAGGCAGCAGCTTCTCTTGGCACCTCTTGCATCACATAAGAAGAGCACAAAAGAGACTCCTCCAATAATTTCTTCATACGTCCCTTGCCAAAATTTGATTTAATCAGTTGCTCTATATCTCCGAAACATATCATCTTGTCTTCAAGAAGCTCTTCCAACTTGTCTTGAAGTGCAGGATCAACCACCTCCAAGAATAACTCCACTTTCTCTGAGTTTAGGGCTCTTTGCTAAAGTGTGTCCAACTGGTTGTATCGCTCTTCAAACTCTTGCAACAACTCAGAAGCAACAAGACCTTTGTTGGGCTGATAGACTCACTCTCTAAATGTCTTCCCTATAGCAATACCATAATCCTCCATAAAATATTCATCTTTGAGCGCTTTCTTGAAAATATTCTAGTTTGAGTCTTGCACAAATAAATCAGTCACTCGAACCCGCAAAGCACACATTGACAAGCCGTAGAAAATAGTTGCTCCAATTGGTAGGAACTCCGAAGAAGTACATCTGGCTTTCAAAGGATTTAAGATAGGCTAAAACATTACGTCCATGAAATAATTTGCGCTCACTAACCGCAGCCTTGATCGCTTTGATTGCACCATGTGTATGCTATTGTTCTTGATGCAACGTTTGTTGTTGATGTAGTTGTTGTTGATGTAACTGCTACTGGTGCTGCATAGATAACTGCATCTACTGATTCTGCATCATAATGGTTGAAGAAAGATTTTGCAATAAAGTATTCATCTCATCGGTTGAAAAGGAAGAAGCACTTGATGATGAAGTGGGTGGAGTATTCGAAGAGTCTCCCATCTCGATTATTAGAAGCGACGCTTTCACATCGCATTCACCAGATGTCACATGGGATTTGCATGGGGGTTCATGAATGTCACTCATCACAGTGATGCTTAGAGATAAGAGTAAAGATGATGAACAATACTTAACTCAAATTAAATTCACATTGAAAAAGAAGCTTCAATACAATAAGAATTCTCAAAGTAATTTCATGAGCTATGAAAAACTTTGTTTGAATAAGAAGATGAGCTAACATAGATTTTTGTTTCCTTTGAGGCACAAATTGTTGAAAATACTCAATCCTCCAATCATAAACTTGAACAAGAAAGTTTCACATATTTGATCAAGTTTGCAGCTTCATAAATACCCTTCTTCTCTTGCTTTGCTTTAGTAGCTTCTTCTTCCAAGCAATATATCTACAAAGGAGCTTTGTACTTCTTAGTTGTCACAACACAACAAAGTTCAAGATGCGGCTGATGTAGTGATAAAATCCATAAGGTAATGAAGAGTCATATTCTTTATCGGTTCTTCAGGTAGTTGCTTCTCAAACTTTGATAACAGAGCAAAGATAAAAAAAATATGACGAGGGAAATCCACTCTATGTGTGTGTATGAAGGAAAGATGATATAAGCATTTAAAGATATTGCTCTTACTGCTCCTATTCACATCTTCTTGGAGGCAGGCTTGGAGGCGGGCATGTCATGGCTATTTAAACAAACACTTTGAGGCATAGAGGTCATGTTAAGACACATTGACGAAAAGAAACATAGAAGAAGAGCCCATACATTTTCTTCTTAGTAGCATGCCAGATTATTAATAATCAGCATGAGTTTTGGAAAGATAACGTTCTTGATTTTGCCGTATAAAAGCACTTTTCTTTTGTGGTGTCTTGACGTTATAATTATATCATGCTTAAATCCACAGAAAGAAGGGAGGCCACAAGTTTTGATATGGTACCTACCCTCCCTCGAGACTCCATGTGCTTAATTAAACACACCAGCAACGACAAATAGCATCACTGGGTGAAAAACAAGGTGGAAACTGAAAGCATCCATGCAGAAGTTCGATGGCTAGCCGATTTTCCTCTGGAAATCGAGTGAGCCAAACGTTAGCATTTTGAGAATATGAATCTTAGAGACCCTCATTGAGACTCGCTCCAAATATCTCAAGCAAGATGAGTATGGAGGAAACCTCATCATCAATAGTGCCTCCTCCTTAAAAACCACCCCACCCTGAGTATGGCATAAGGCCGCCTACAAGTGGAGAATCAGGCTTAAGACATTGTCAACTTCAGTCTTTATCTCTTCGGGTTCGTCTCTGCAGGCTGCGTCTTCTCTCCTTTGTCATCGTTAGTGCACTTCGTCCGCTTCCTCGTCATCTCTTTGAGCTCTCCAATCTTCTCCCTTTTCGTCACTTCACCTTCTCCTTCTTTTTCGTTGTCACATTCTTCGTCTACGTCTTTGTCACAACAACTTCTTCTACCACCTTCGTCTGTCTTCTGCCGATGTCATCTCCTCTCGCAACCTCACCTTCATCACCTTCTTGCAAACGCACTAGCTTCTTCTTTTTCTCCTATGTCACGTCTGCAGGTATTCTTCTCTGCTTTGATTTTAGTGCGGCTTCTTTTTCTTTTGCCGTTCGATGGTGCCCTCCCTCTTCATCAACTTTGTCTTTTTGCCTTCTGACTTTGGATTTGGCTTCAGAGCTCCTCTTTTTGCCATCAACCTTTGTCCCTCATTTTAAACTTCAAAAAAAGCACCTCCATTATTAACCCCCACCCTCAATTCATCTTTTCTGAATGCGGTTACATCAAAAACCTCGTGGCCCATTAAAGCTGAAGCTTTTTTTTCTAAAGCTTTTGTTCGGAGTCTTTATCATTGCATACAGCATGGGATATGGTAATATTTCTGCTCACAATCCATCAAAACCGCAGAAATTCCAAGTCACATTCGAATCTATTAATGTCTTCTTCCTAATGCTACATTCGAGAGCTGCGCACACACTTCTTTGTCATAATTTCACCTTTATGATTTGAATAATCTTGACTTCTATCATTGATTATTATGGTGAGGTTCAAAAGACTCCTTCGAAAATGTAATGCCTTTTTAATGCTTCCTTGGCAATTTCCAATGCTTGTTTTTCAATATTCTTCTCTCATCCTTAGTTAATACGAACTTCCTCAAAATTTTATATTGCTTCTTGGCCTAAAATATTTACTTTTAGTTTCCCATTCCAAAGATTGATTCGAGCTTTCTCGATAGTTACTGCTTAGTAAGGATGGAAAGATTTTGTAGGTAAACCTGGAGCTTTGATGGCACAAGCCGATCCATTAATCTCCTTGGGTGGTTCTAGAAGGTTTTCCATATCATCATATTACAGTCCATAGATCTTCTCGGCTATAGAAATCATGTTGCTACTTAACTTCCTTCCAAGTCATTACACAAAAATGTCTTTCAGGTTGCCGCATATAAGTAATAACTACACCTCCATAAAACATAGAATCACCAAACATGATGGTGCGTTCACACCTCTCCACCCTTCCAAACATTGAACATATCTTTTGTATTTCAATCATACTAAAAATTTCTTCATGTTTCTTCCATAAACTCTCTTCATAAGCTCGAATATTGGTGTGCAAACCTTTGGATTCTTTAAAATGATCATTCTCTTCATATGAACCTGTTCTTCCATGCAATGTGCCCTAACAAAAATATGCCTTAGAATAGAACTTCATGCTCATCCGCTCATAATTTTAGATAAAATGCAATGTCGAATCCATGATATGCAACCAATCAAACCATGTTCACACAAAAATTATGAATGCAGTGATGAGAATGTGCCTAGTCTAACTATAGGTGCTCATGCGTCATGCAAATGCAAACACAAACGATACACACACAACATAAAACAAATTCCTAATGATGCTGACTAATATGTTCAAATTCTTGGCGAAAAACTCTGCCATCAAGTTTGCAGTGGTGGACGCACATCATCATGACAACGTGTGAGCTTCTTTAATACCCAATCATTGCAAATGCCTTAAATCTTTGTTTAGACTTTATCATTTATATCATATCATCAACAAGCTCTTTCCAAGTCTTCATCACTTTATGGATTTGAGGCATTGAAAAGAGTGACTAATTGCTCCTTTAGAACCCTAATATCTTGCTTGATTTGCTTAGCACGTGTTTCCATGTCAATTATATGTCCTTATCCCATTTTTTTTCTAAGAAAAAGGATATGACCTTCATTGATCTCCTCTTGTAGTGTAATTATGTATCCATCCTTTAGACCCATAAGGCAACGAAATTCAACACTAGGAAAAGGTTCACCTCCCTTCTTTCTCAAACTCTCCTTCTGGGATATAAGCTCACCTCTAGAGTATCTCTTCATGATTTTGATCTAACTATTAAATATTTCTCATGGGCTAATAATCATATGGAAATCTCTAGATGCAAAATTTTCTCTAATGTATGCTACAAATCTTTGTTAAAAAAAGATCAAAATAGTGAGCAGAGAACAAAAGGAAGAGCATCACACTAATCTTCACAAAAAGTTAAGATAAGCTTTTATGTGATTACTTGCCATGGTACTCTTTGAGAGCTTGTCTTAAAAATCCCTTGTTGGGGTTTTGGTGGAGAACCAAATGCTAGCCAATGATCTCTTAATTGTTGAAGTTTTTGAGAATAAGAAGCATTCTTCATAACATTATGTGATTTCATATTTTTCATTCGTGAAAGCTCAATGCACATTTCAATAGAACAATCAACTAATATTCTAGCATTTCTTGTGGTGTATAAATGCTCGGTTGCTAAACAACGTACAACATTACTTTGAATATATAGCTTTGCTACATGAATTGAGTACTGAAGCCCTGATATAATCCAATAACTATGTGTCCAACTTATTAGCATCAACCTTACCATGATGCATGGGTCTCTTCTCATTGTTGTATTGTTCAAAAGGCATATAAGATATACTATTGTTGCTGGATTCATGGGATTCTTTATGAAAGACATGGTTAGCTTCTTCACATAATCCCAACATAGTGATCTATAAGCATATAAACGAGGTGCCTCATACCACCTATAAACGAGCATAATAAATTAGATTCTTGGACCAAATTGGAAGAATTTTCAAAACATGTGAAATCCAGCTTCTTTCTTCTTTCCCTTCTTCTTAACTATCTCAAGAAAATCAAATGTTCTTTTTACTCCCTTAATCTCAAGAGAAATTATTGGCTTTGCAGGTGTAAATTCCAGCATAGAAGGTAAGTGGCATCATTCTCACTAGTGTGTTAGCAACCATACTAACAACTAGAGCTTGTGACAAGGAACTTTATTGAGGTGATTTTGACTTTGAGCTTGTTGGATTTGGTGTATTATTTTCTTCTTGAGGAGTAGGTGAAGATCTCAATTCTGTTTGTTTATCTTGGAGCTTCATTCTTTTGTTGGGGCGATAACCTTCTCTTGATAGGAAAAGTAGCTTACTATTTTGGACTACTTGGAATGCTAATATAATGTCTTCTGTGCCCTTCACCTCCTCAAATAAGGTCTAGCCCATTTTTGTCAAAGAGTATTCTTCATCCTCTTTAATACATGCAAAGTAAAATGACAAAGGATCAAGTTTGTATACTACATTTTTCCCTTGATATTAACAAGATTACATGGTATTTCCTCCTTCCCAACACATCCATATGTTATCTTCTCTATGACACCAACTTGTTGAAAAAATGCAATATCACTTTTTGAAGTAAATAAGAGAACATTGACAGTCCTTTTTCCTTGACTATCATAAACATCTACATACCATGGATACACAAATTTCCCACTAACTCCATGAATGGTTTGGGTCTCGTTTTTGAATATGCTAGCTTTCTTTGCCATTGAATAGTTCTACAAAGAGAAAAAGTTGTCAAACAAAAGTGAATCTACAAATAGTTAAAATTTACAAAAGTTAAATAAGTGTGTAAGATTTCTAGGTTGAAAATTGAAAAGACAGCATGACAAGATTTTACAAAATACAAGATAAATATACTCCAAAGTGACTCCTCCATAAAATAAAATATTAAATTTTGAGATTAAGTGTGATATGAGATCCAACCATAAATAAATGTGCTTATGTATCAAATCTCATGGATTATTTTGGTCCTAAGCTATCATTAATTATATTTGTCTTGCAAAAATCATATAGTAGAAACTTTGCCATGGAATCTGGTCAGAAGACCATGTTCTATTGATAGTGAGACTTGGCTATGGGCTTAACCAAATGGTGAAGTGATAATGAAATGTTGACTATTAGTGTGGCATGAGATATAGTGAAAAATCATTCTCATTATGTAGAAAATCTCATGCATGATGTTGTCCCTAAGTTAACATTGAATTTCTTCTCCATGTAAGTTTCCTATGCAAGGATTGTACTCTAGGAACTTTGCTAAGGTTTTTGGCCATGTGGTCAAATCCTATTTAATCAAAGAATGAGATTTAGTCCAATATGAGATCCACCCATATATCAGTGTGGTTATGTAGTAATCTCACAACTCCATTTGGCCCAACGTTAACATTTTAATTATTGTACATGTAAGTTTCCCTTGAAAGGAGTCATTTTGTAGAAATGTTGCCAATGGTTTTAGGCATTGGTCAGATCCTATTTATTCATATTACTTATCTTTGAGATTAGAAACTTTGCCATGGTTCTTTACCATATGGTTTTTAAAGGCTAGTTAAACAAAGGATGTGGTTTATTGTGATATGAGATTCACATATAAAAAAATATGGCTATGTAGAAAATTCCATAGATATCAACATAAGGTAATGTGAAAAACACTTGAAATATGGAGATTCGACACCTCATGGTAAAACATACAAGATATCTATATTTTTATAAACTAGTTTTAACCATATGGACAAATCTAGTTTCGTAACCATATAGTTTCATAACCATATAAAGAAAGTTGTTTATTTGCTATAACATATTGTGAAATTGAATTCTATAATATGGCCAAACATCATTTTATAGTGAAACAAAAAAAGTGGTCTCATGGTTTGCAAGATGTATGAGATTAAATTTGATGATATGACTGAATGAAACGAGAATGGTGAATTCTTGGATGCTAGCATTGATAACAAAATAAAAGATTTGACCATATGGCCAATTTTTATTTTGTAGTGGAATGGACACAGTTGCTAATTTGTGGGAAAATTATAAGATATTTTTATATGATCATATAGATCACAAGTTATGCAAAATTGAAATAAAACAAATGGTTCATGGAAAAAAAGTAGTTCGTTTGTTGCACGACAAGTTTTGACCACATGGCCAAACTTTCTATAAATATAATAGGTAATGCAGGAGTTCCAACTATAATATGGTCTTCATTTTTGAAGATAATATAGAAGATGTTTGTCTTAGAAGATTTTGCCATACGGCCAAATCTAGCCTACCCAAAATTTGTGTGATCAAACCCACTATAGATTTAGTCTTAATTTTCCAAGATCAATTCTAAAAAAGTGGTTTATTTGTTGCAAGGTAAGATTTGACCACATGGCCAAATGATAGAAAATAAGAAATTCTAAGTAGAAAATAGCTTTCCTATTGAAAGTCAGTAAGGGTAAATAATTGAAGAAAGCATTTGATCAAATGAAAAAATGTCATTCTTGTAGTAGAATGAACAAAATGGTGGATTAATGGCAAGATATTGTGATATTGCAAGAGTCCTTCTTTTGATCGACATAGCTTAAGGAGAAGATTTAGCTACATGGCTAAATCTCATAGTATATTGGGAAAAATAACAAAAATTACACCTTATACTATAAGAAAATGTTTGACCACATGGCTAAATCTCAAATTGTATTTGATAAAATAACAAAAAGTAATTATATTGTAATTAAATTTTTCACCATATGGTATAATCTATAAATTGATAAAAGGTCATGATATGCATTGTTAGAAGATCCAAATTCATCCTATGGAAAAATCAGATATTGCATTCCATGTAATATGCTTTATTGAGTATTGGTAAGTATTGTATGGCCATATGCTTATTGAAAAATCATAGAGAATATAACGATCAAATATTACGAAAATGTTTTTACTATGAACATATAGTAGACTAGAGAGTGCTATATAGTAAAGTATAATACAATGCATAAGAACTTGATAAAATTCTCTAATATTAGTGAACAATACAACAAATATAAGACTAGATTTAGCCTTGAGGCAAAACATTAAGGTATATAGCATGATAAAATAGAAAGAAAGGTTAGTATTTTTAAATCACTCATTGATAAAAGAATTACACAAACCATTTATTTCATATTCACATGCAAGAGAGTTTTTTCAGCATTACATAAATCATATATTTTGTATTCACATCAAAGAGAGTATTCTCAACATTGCACAAATTTATATTTTCCATATTCACAGCAAAGAAGCTATCATTTGCAAGGTAGTGGACACAAAAAAAGACAAGCACTCCAAGAGATCAATCAAGCAATCGGGAAGAAGAAGAACACATTGAATATTCAAGAGTAACTGTCTAGTCTCATTACTACAAAAGTAAAGATTGCATTTAATTTTCATACATGATTCTTAGTTAGATAATGCTTATAGTACTTAATATCAGTCTATACTAATCATATGAAAGATTAGTAGTGTGATTTGTGGTAATTGCATGGATTGAATTGATCAAGAGAGAGTATGCATCAGTAGAGATTAGAAAAGAAGTGGACAATCACTAGTACCAAATCACTATAGTTTAACTCAAAATAAAAATAAAGTATGCAAGAGTTTAAAACCTATTGTAGTTAGTAGAAGTAAGCAATGTGTGCTATTTGGAACATAATAAAAATCACCCATGAAGTAGAGCAAACACATTGTGGAGTGGTAATCATTCACTATCCTATAAAATTGTTGACCCCTTGGAGCAAGATTTCTTATTTGAAGACGCATATAGTTTTGGTCACAATATCCTAATTCGAATCAAAATTTGCACTGCACAATTTGTTTCGGTTGAGAAAATGAAAGAGTAAAGAGTACACAGAGAAGAGTAAGGAGACAGAACCACCAAAGATTAGGGCCACAAAGCTTGTAGTAAGAGAGGGGCGACAAGATTAGAGATCAAACGCAGAGGATTTAATATGCAAAACCTGCATAGAAAAATATTATGATTAATTGTAAAGACCAATCTCATGAAAGGGATCATTTAATGTATGTCGCTATATAAATTGTTGTAACTTGTTACATAATACGAGTAGATTTAGATTTTATTTTTGTAACTATTTTTCAATTTCTTTAAAGGTTTCAAGTCATGATTTTTTCAAAAATCAGGTAATGGTTGGGAGTGTTGCCGTGTTGCTCAAAGTATTGCCCCCATATCCCCACCAGGGGCGTTGGCCCTGAATCCCCCATTGGGGGTATTGCCCCAAAATGCCTATCATAGGTACTGCCCCCAAACCCCCACCGGGGGATGCTTCCTGTAAGACCCCTAATTGGGGGTGTTGCCCCTAGACCCCCATTGAGGATGTTGAACCTCACTCAAGGCATTTTCCCTAGATCCTCCCCGCTTCCCCCCCCCCCCCCCCTCCCTCGCCCCCCCAAATTAAGAACCCACAATTGTAATAGTACCCCTATTTCCACAACTAGAGATATTGCCTACATACTCCCTATCTTACCCTACTAGAGATTCTACTTTGGAACTATCACTAAGGTGGCTTCAAAATCATTGGTGACATTATACATTACAAATTAGATACATTAAAAATACATAATCTTATAGAATATAATTTAATATAATTTAATTATATTTTTTCACTATTAATAAAATTAAATTAGAATATATTTTTAAATATATTTTGATACTATAGTCCATAATATACACATAGTATGATATATTAATATAACATGGTTTAGACTACAATAGTATAACATAAAAACAAAATGCAATATAATACATTTTACTATTATGAACAAGTAGGTACTATAAGATTTATAGATATTTAAAAATAATACAAATTACCTTTCATTCTTAAACAACTTCTAATTGATGGTGAAATTTCATCAATCTTTATAGATTCATGACATAGGGAATGGAATCTCATATTCTTTGGTGGTCCTTGTGGTTTCAACATTTAAGCATGAGGTCAATGTTTCTCATAAAATATCTTTATCATTTTTGTTATGTGAAATACATGAAATAAAGGCTTTGATCATTTGATCAGATATTTTTTTATGGAGATGACAAAGGCTATTTATCCTTGTTGACATGGAATAGAGGCATAGACCATTTGGCTAAATCTTGTTCTATGGACATTACAAACAATTATTATCCTTGCTAATCACCTAGGTTACATACAATACATGTTTTCACCATATGTCTAAATATTTTCTTGTTAACATCACAAAGAATTTTAATCCTAAGTCTTGTGTAAAATACTTGCAATAGAGATTTTGACCATCTAATTAACTCTTTTCCCATAAGGATCACAATGAATTTTACCCTTGTTATATGTATTTTGCTTGAGATTTTAACCATTTGGCTATATATATTATGAATAATTTTAATAATTGTTCTCATGTTGAATAGATATAGTACAAGTTTTGACTATATACATTATGAATAACTTTAATCATTGTTCTCAGGTTGAATAGTATAGTACAAGTTTTGCCGTATGTTATATCTTCCCCAACAATGAGAACACACAAAGAAGTTTGTGCTTACACAAAGAGTACCTAATAAAATAAAGTAAAATCAAGGGAAATTAGAAATAATAGAAGAATATTTTTTTCTTTAGTTTGGGGCATAGTTGATAAGAAAATTTGTAATAAAGCATAAATGCCTTAGTCTAGAGTAGGCTAGGGTTAAGTATAAAAGGTGGAGATGTAACATGTGAATCATATTTTTACCATTATACAACATTACTTGTTTGAGGTCTCAACCTCCCACCATCTAAGAGGGTGAACACTCTTGGCCACCACAACTTGGGGTGCATACCTTACTGCAGCCACTCATCATTTGATTCTCAACCAACATTGGTAATACCGTTTCATGCCTAGCCACCTTGGGTATGGTTTCTTGGTATCTTAATTCTATTTCTTATACTTTTAGTTTAATGTCTTTCTGTGGGAATTAGCTTCTTTACAAGTTTATTTTTTGCCATAAGGTCAAATCTATCCCCTTTTGCAAGATATTTCCATTAATACTTTGTATTATGGATGTTGGAGTCATTCTATCTAATGTTTTAGTGTTTTGTTCTTTTCAATGAAACTTGATACTTTATTCTATTTATTAGCAATTTCATTACTATTTTCTTCTTTCTGAGAGGTGACAATATACAAATGATAAAATATCCATTTTTTCACTTGTACAGGTATCATAAATAACGAATTTTATTTTGGAGAAACTATTAATTTGCTAATTGATCATGAGATTGTTGCACTTGGGAGAGTGCATTCAATACATCCAAATGAGACACGCCATGGAGAAACACTTCAAGATATATTTCAATGGGGCTATTGATAAATATTTAAATGTAGCAGCATATTTGCCATTCCCAACAATTGATGTAATGAAGGTTTGTGAAGTTGTAGGCAGTTTTGCAAAATGGAAAAAAAAAGATGTAGTGGTTGTTTCAAACTCAATAACAATTCATGACAAAGGAGATGATTATGAATCAAACCATGTCATATCTTCTAAGGATATTGATATACTTAACATTCATGAAAGTTTGAGAGAACGTAGAGTGAAGCTATGGGCAAAAGGCAACATGATGTGTGTTAGGACATGGATTATGTTTTTGGCTTTTCCATATGACATGATAAATTTTGAAATGCTGGGAGAAGAGGATGTTAGGGTGGTGGTAGATAAAGCCCTTGATCAAACCACAAAAATATATGTATGTGATAACATCCATAGTGTCCCTTTGGAAAGATGGCCTATTAAAAATCCCACTTTTGATGATGGAACATTGCTCCTACAATAGCAATTATACATGTAATTTATCTCTACAAATGCTTGTGAAAAAAACATGAAAGATACCAATGAAGATTCTATTTCTATGAAAAAATCAATTGTTGTTCAAAAAAGATCATATTGTATGGTCAATATAAGGCATGGAATTATTACCCCCAAAAGTGCAAACTTGAGAACTTCTATGGACTCCATTTCATAGATTTCCACGATTGATTACTGCCAAGAAAAGTGTTGCTAGTTTGCTGATAGAGAAGTAATGCAATAATTATGGTAAGACTGCACAAACTATGTTTACGACAAGTTTGAATCATCATGGATGATTGATCACGTGGGAACAAGGAAATAGAGCTTCTTGTGGAAGGGAATGGTACAAGATTCATGGAATCCCAAAGACATATTTTTACATGTACAAAACTCAATTTGAGCTAGCATTGAGGGGTAAGCACTTAGGTCACAGGCGTGCATCCATTGGGCTTCTTCAACACTATGGTTTTTAAATTTAACCAAATATCTAGAATATCTATGGCCAATTATGATGGTCATAAAGTCTGTATCCAGAATAGTTTTAGGTTCAAGGATTTCATTTTCTTATTCCAATAAAGGAGGGTCTTCATAGATAGGGTGAACATGTAATTGGCCTCTAAAAGGTCGTAACAAAGTGATATGAAAAGTATTATGAATTTTCCACTATTGAGGTGGTTCTAATTTAAATGCATTGTCATTGATTTTGTGAATGATTTTGAGAGATTTATAAAATCTAGGTGTTAATTTAACAACATGATGTTTCTTAACACTTTGCAATCTTCTCTTTTCAATGCGTAGCCAAACATAATCATCACTACAAGATATAGGCCTTATACCGACGTTAAAAGTGACGAAAATGTTTATAAAAAAATTTGCCCCCGTCGTCGCAAAAACCGGTGTTATTGGCGATGCCATAGAACAGTTGGTATTAGCGTCCTTAACAGCGTCGCTATTTGCATTGATATCAGCATCACAAATACCGATGCAAATAGCAACACTAATAGCAACACTTTGCAATGCATTTTATGACGCTAATAGCGATGCGTGTAGTAAATTTGTGACGCTAATAGCGATGGTAACATGGAAAAAAAAAACAAGTAGAACAAAAGAAAAACTTACAAAGTCCTCCAGATATATCCTGTGGCTGCTCCCAAGATGATGGACCACTCTGGCCTCTAGTCGTATCCTCGCTGCCTCGCGTTGCTATCTTCAACGTCCTGGAGAATCTGTAGCCTCCTCCTTCAGTCGGCGCCAGTTGTCTTCGTCTAGCCACTCGGGATTTGAAGCCCCACTCTTGAGTACCTTGCTTGCGTTTGATCGTCTGTGTGACATGTATGCACGCATACACTCCATCATCTAGCCCGTGAAAAACCTATCTGCTATGGCTGGTACCAAAAAATCCTCATGCAAGGATGCTACTATGTAGTCCTTACGTTCTTTCAATGATCCAAGACGTTGTGCTGAAAAAATTGTTGGCACAACTTTCTCATACGAGCCATCACCCTCCTCCCCTCATAATTCATGATGATGTCTACTGTCCTATCATCTACAAGGTAGGCATATCCCGCTGGGGTATACCTAACATGGGTCCTCTCCCACCTATGACCATGCTCCTAGTCATATCCACGAGACCCTTGTACATCTGGTGTACCTACAGGGGTAGTATCTCTCGGAGTAGCACCCATAGGGGTGCCACCTGTGGATGACTGAGCAAAAGCCGGAGTGACTTGAGTAGATATCCCCACAAGTGTGACAAATCCTACGGGTGACGCAACTCTAGTAGAACGACGAGATGGAGACACTACATCAGTACCTCCACAGCAACCACTTGAGCCATGCTCTCTCAAACCACCACGAGAGCAAGGAGTAGCACTTGTATCCGGAGTCGACCGCGGCCTCACTGCATCCAGATCTCCGTAGCATCCCCTTGAACCAATCGCTTTGTGTGGCCCAAGTCTGGAGTGTCGACCTCATTTATTGGAAACTGAAGTATCAGAGCGTGCCGAAGTAGATCTAATAGAACGGCCTAATGGTGTCCGAGAGAGCTCCTGGTCCGCCATGTCTCTGAATCTTGCCTTCTGATTTGGAGACATACGCATGAAGATCTTCTATAGCTCCACATCGCTCATCCCTCGACTCATCATGATGATCTAAATATCCACAAAGGTCACCTGCACAAACAAAAATTGATGTTAGCATAATCAATATAAATCATACAAAGCACGGTAATATGAATCTTTAAAAAAAAGGATCTTAGTTAGAATGCATATCTTATATACCCTTATAAGCGATTCGTCAAAAAATTGAGTAGGTAGATACTCCAAGTATGAAGTACCCTATCATCCCATGTCAATCTCCTAACACAACTTCGTATACACTAGAAGGTCGATAGACATGTCATGACAAAAGGATGAGTCCACCTCGTTCTCAAAAAATTCTTAGACTCTTGTATTTCCATCATTGTTACCCGATGTTGGCTCCTCTACATGCTCCAAGCTTTCGGTTGCCTCCACCCCTTGCAATATCGATCCCTCTATTTGCATAATGTCCTTATCTATGCTCAGAACATCACTTTGATCATATAATCTCGCACTTCAGGGAGCTGAAGATATAACATACCACCATTGAGGTTATCAGGGGTTTGGATAGAAAATTACATGTTCACAATCACGTACAATAGAGATTTAACTATTGTGACATGTACCATGTCATAATACAATTAAAAAATACATAAGTTCATGCACTTGTTCACAATGGGCTGGCAACACAAACGTGTCACGCAAATCTGTCCATTTTTTTTTGGAATCTATTTTGAGAAATCCAGATGGACCTCATTGAACTGTTGCTCCAGCTCCTTCAAGTACCACTTTGAACCACTGCACATTGAATATGATCATGGAGAAGCTACGGTAATCCACCGTGACAATACTTTGCAAGTTCCCAAAATACTCCATCTCAACTATAGCCATATTTTGATCTGTTGCTCGTCGTGGGC
Source organism: Lygodium microphyllum (assembly GCF_053477565.2). Classification (NCBI taxonomy): domain Eukaryota; kingdom Viridiplantae; phylum Streptophyta; class Polypodiopsida; order Schizaeales; family Lygodiaceae; genus Lygodium; species Lygodium microphyllum. The sequence continues at coordinate 50,374,034 of NC_141162.1, forward strand.
TCTCTTGCTCAAACATTGCCATGATACCAAACCCTTCTGTGAAGTGCATTTTGCCAATATTCTTCACGTGGAAATGCCGTCCGCGTGACCACACCGCACTATATATTTTGTACTGTACATTGAAATACTCAATTAGTTGTCATATATAAAATATAGATACGACAAACCCTAAACATATCATCACCTTAGGACTACATCCCCTTGAGAATTCCCACTCCTCGCTTGAGACCTCTGCCCCTTTGCGAGATGCTGTGGTCAAAGCTCCATGCAACCATCGCGTTGACATAAACTGCGGCATCTCCTCCATGCCCTCGCCATATCGAATTGGTCGATGGTGCGTACTACGTCGAAATTCAGATCGTGCTTCCTCTCGATCTTTCCTAGCTTGCTGGTACTTAGCGAGCCAAATGTCCATAGAGGCATGGTGCAACATATAAAAGCAATTCACTTTCTCCTTCATTGCAACATCCATTCTTTTCTCTATTCCATTTCCAACCACTACATCTCTGGTTAGTCTATCATCATCCTTCAGCGACCATAGCATACTATTGTGTGAATCCACCATTGGTAGCCATTGTGAAATATGCACTAACACCTTAGACACCAACCAACCTTCAGCCATGCTACCTTCTGACCGAGCTCATTTTCGCACAAAGCCTTTCAAGGTTTTCATTAAGCACTCCAAGAAGAATATCCATCGCGTATGGATAGGTCTAGCAATCTCCACTTCATCCACAAGATACACAAGAAGGTGGATTTGTATCGTGAGCATGCTGGTAGGCAAGTATTTCTCAAAGAGTCTAACAATGGCCTACACAATGGACATTCATGATAACTTGAGGTAAGCAGACTTGTCCCAACACCTCTATCCAATGAATAAAAACTTGAATGAGCTATGATAGATATTATCAATGAGAATGAAAGCTTACTTACCTGAGCACTCTCCGAATCCCGGAAAGTCATGCATGGTCCACATGAGAATGGCTAGAATATTAGCAGACCATTGACCATTGCGCTTTCTCATATCTTGCATGGTGTCCCCTTCCTCCCACAAAATCTTAAGCTTATCGTATAATGGACGAAGATACACGTCTATATTTTTAACTTTGTAGCGGACGGGAACGAGCAAGCTAAGGATGAGATGTCCTTTCTTCGTAGAAAGCCATGGAGGGATATTGTAGTTGACAAGGACTATAGGCCACACACTGTAAGAAGTTGAGCGCAGACCGAATGGGTTCATGCCATCCATAGCAAGACCGAGCCGAAGATTCCTTGACTCTTGGGAAAAGCCTGGGAAGGTAGAGTCAATGTGGCTCCATGCGCGTGAATCCGCTGATATTCGTTGAACTCCATCTATGGACATATTTTATGCATGCCACGTTGTCAAGCTCGCCATACCAAACATATGAAATATGTGGTTTATGCGGGGGATAAGTAGAAAGTGTCTAAGAACTTTTCGAGTCATGGTTTGCCCTTGCAAGTCATGTCGATACCCGTGAGCGTCACACTTTGGACATGTCTCCATAGTCTCTTATTCTCCTCGAAACAGTATGCAATCATTGATATATGCATGGATGCTTTTGTAGTCCATGCCAAGCTTTTGTAAAACATGTCGTGCATCATCACGAGACTTAGGCATGGTATTTGCAAGTGGTAATATATGATACTTCAGTAACCTGAAAAAAAACATAAAACAACTTTAAAAAGCATAATTTTTTTAAATGATAGTGCCGAAAAGAAATCAATGAAGGGTACGTACAAGGTACCTGAACAACTGGGTCACACTTGCATCGCTCTACTTGTATTTTGCTTGCACACTTAGGAGTGCAAACAATGTCTTGACATGAGATACTCGGCACCCATCATATAATGATATGGATACTTCTTCTCTAATTGGATCAGAAGTCTCGACATCCATGGGCATCAATGTATCAATCATTGCCTCCATCTCATGCTCCAAGATTATAGGTAAGTTTTGAAGGCTACCTGTCTCCTCTAGTATTGACGGTATAGATTGGGTAGTACCTTCCAAATGGTAGATTGGCTTAGGCACTCCATCTATCACACGCCTACAAACTCTTCTAACCGGTTGCAAAGGGTGCACTCGTCCTTGGGACGAGACGTCACCTCCCTGGATAGAAAATTTGCCAACCGCACCCAATGTTTTTGTATATGGTATTCAATTAGCTTGCGAATACAATGCATGATTGATATACACTTTTCTTAGTGTTTGGTCAAAATCTGAGATCGCTTGATCAATGATCTGAGATTAAAACTTGCTGAAGCCTCATATGTGTTCTATAGAAAATCGACGTTTTCATTTAATTGCCAACTTACATTGAGAGCAAGGACATGGGACACGCTGATTAAGATATGCCTTGCGATCTTGAACATCACGACCTTTATCGTTTTCCATTTGGTCTATATTATGACAAACAATTTATTTTTGTTATCATTCTTTTTTTCTTTCTTAAGTTGTTTGAGAAGGGATTCCTTCTCTTGTAACTCAACAAAATTAGCATATGTAAAGTCTCCACCCACCCACAAATTAACATATGTCAGAGTGTTTTCCGTCTCCTAGTATTGCACCAGACTTCATTGGACCTTGCCACCACTCTCTCTTTGTTTTTTATCCATTCATTCTCTTCTCTCCTTCTATCTCTATCTCTTTTTCTCTTTCTTTATTATGTTGTATGCTTCTTCCCTCTCTCGTTCCTTCTTTCTTTTTCTCTTCCTCTCCCTCTCTCATTTCCTTTAACAAAATGTCTCTCTCTCTCTATATTACCACTACCACTACAATAAACAAGAAAAGAAGAAAAAAAAAAACAACAACAACTACTACTGCTACTACAACAAATTTAAAAAAAAACTACTACTTCTACTACTATTACAACAACAACAAACAAGAAAACTAAACAAAAATAAATAAGAAAAGAAAAGAAAATACTACTACAACAACAACAACAACAAAAAGAAAGGACTACCACTACCACTACCACTACCACTACCACTACCACTACCACTACCACTACTACCACTACCACTACCACTACTACTACTACTACTACTACTACTACTACTACTACTACTACTACTACTACTAACCAGTACTACTACCACTACCACTACCGCTACCACTATCACTACTACTACTGCTACTACAACAAATTTTTAAAAAAACTACTACTTCTACTACTACTACTACAACAACAAACAAGAAAACTAAACAAAAATAAATAAGAAAAGAAAAGAAAATACTACTACAACAACAACAACAACAAAAAGAAAGGAAAACTACTACTACTACTACTACTACTACTACTACTACTACTACTACTACTACTACTACTACTACTACTACTACTACTACTACTACTACTACTACTACTACTACTACTACTACTACTACTACTACTACTACTACTACTACTACTACTACTACTACTACTACTACTACTACTACTACTACTACTACTACAAACCAGTATTACTACCGCTACCACTATCACTACCACTACCACTACCACTACCACTACAATAAACAAGAAAATAAGAAAAAACAACAACAATAACTATTACTACTACTACTACTACTACTACAAACAAGAAAAGAAGAAAAAACTACTACTACTACTACTACTACTACTACTACTACAACAAACAAGAAAACTAAACAACAATAAACAGGGAGAAAAAAAAACTACTACTACTACAACAACAACAAACAAGAAAACTACTATTACTACTACTACAACCATGACTACGACAACCATGACCACGACTACGACTACCACAACAACAAACAAGAAAATAATATATTAAACAACAACTTCCACAACTGCTACTGCTACTGCTACCATTACTACTAGTATGACTACCACAACAAAAACAAACAAGAAAAAAAGAAAAGAAAAAATAAAACAACAACAACAATAACAACAACCTCTCTCTCTCTCTCCCTCCCTCTCTCCCTCCCTTCCCTCCCTCTTCCTCTCTTTCTCTCTTTTCCTATTATGTTTAATGTTTTGTCCCTCTCTCTCTTTCGTTTATTCTTTCCTTTTCTCTCTTCCTCTCCCTCTCTCATTTCCTCTCTTTCTCTCGCAATACACATGTTTTTTAACAAAAACAAGTTTTAAAAAAGGAGAAAAAAAACAAAGCAAGAGGGAACAATGCACTTTAACTTTGTTTGACAATGATGTAACAGGTGTAGACAATCTATGTCCATAAATGATTTCAAAATGTACTTTGTGTACCTATATGTGGTGTATTATTATATGCAAATTGAAGTAAATGTAAGTGTGTATCCCATGTTTGTGATTTTGAAATTGTGTATGCACCCAAAAAATCTAAAATTATACTGTTAGTAGCTTCTATTTGCCCATTGGTTTCAAGATGGAATGCATATGAGAAATAAATCTTAGTACCTAAATTAGCAAACAAAGTAGTCCAAAAATTGTTACAGAATCTAGATTCACGATCACAAATGATAACTTTTGGCAAACCATGGTCACTGAAAACAATCTTCAAAAATAATTATGCAACTTGAGATGCAGTTAATGTTTTCTTGCATGGTAGAAAATATGCCTCTTTTCTAAATTGATCTACTATAGTCCAATCATATCATGATTAGCTTATGTATTAGGCAAACTAGTTATGAAATCCATTGAAATATGTTCCCATGGTTGTTCAAGGATTGGTAAAGGCATTAACAAACCATATTGCTTATCATGGTGTCACTTAAATATTTGAAAAATTAAACATTCAAAAACAAAGTTAGAAACATCAGATTCTATTTTTTGCCAATAAAAATCTTCTATCAATGTACATAAAGTAGAAATAATACATCTACGGCCTTGATATGGGGCACAATGAATTTCGTGCAACACAAATGATCTGAATCGAACAGTGACATACAATCTTTTCTCATCAAACCTAAATCAATCACAATAAGACAAAGAATCAATTGGAATCTAATTATTAGTAACTAATTTATTCCAATAAGCTTGAAAACTAGGGTCTTGGTCATAGGTATCCTTGATAGGGATAAGGGAATCAAAAGATATAATGGAAATATTATGAATACTTGGTCTTCTACTCAATGCATCAGCAAAAATATTCTCTTTTCTGAGTTGATATTGGATAAGTGGATAAAAACTTTGAATGAAAGTAGCCCATTTAATATGATGGTCATAGATTTGTGACGAGTTAGTGGCTCACTAAGAAGATGTTTGATACTTTGTTGGTCAATTTTGATCATGAATTCAGATCCCATTAGATAGTGTTTCCATTGAAGTAAAGCTTGTATTACAACTAACAATAAAAGCTTATCATAGGTGGAATACTTCAGTTTAGAGGGTTTAAGTTTGCAACTAGAATAGGCTATGGGATGTGAATTTCGCATAAGCACAACTCTTATTCCCAATTCGCTAGCATCAATGACTACCAGAAAGAAGGGTCGATTAAAGTTAAGTAATTGCAAAACAGGTGCATGTGTTAAAGTATGTTTCAATAAATCAAAAGACCTTTACTGATTATCAGACTAATGATATACAACACCTTTCCTTAATAATTTTGCTAAAGGTAATGTAAGCAATGAAAAATTTCTCTCTCAAATTTTCTGTAAAAGCTAGCAAGACCTAAGTGTTAGCTATATATAGTCTGTCTATATATAGCACCCCAGGTCCCCTCTATATATTCCTATCATGTGTGCTCAGTTGACACACTTCTGGGGTTCCACTTTCGGTGTCTCGTGTCTCTCTTCTCCTCTCTCTTCCTCCGTTCCTTTTCTCCCTCACGCACTGTTCAACATGGTATCAGAGCATGCACATGTTTTCTCCTCCATCTTCAGAACCTTCCACTCATCTATTTCGGATCGTCATCCTGTTTTAGAGTTTGTCAAATTAGAAGAAGGCAGCGATGGACCTTTCCTAAGCTCAACTTTCAACCCTGTGAACCTTCTAGAGGTCAGGGTTTGCGAATGAAGCGATCGCACCTTGAGCCTTCAGTGCCTCAAGAGGAGCCACAACGTCGCGCCAGCCATGGCTTCTCGTCTTCTCAACTACTGATTCCCTTGCTGCTGCAGATGCAACAACCGCTGTGGGATTGCACGTGAGGAAAGAAGCCATGGTTGGGAGGGATTTTGATGGGATCAAATCGAAGATGTCGCAAGCCTCAGCCTTGCTGCCTTGTGCCAATACTGAAGTCGAAGCTGGTGCCAAATCCACTGTTGCTTCTATTGTAGATGCCATAGTAGATTCTGACACTAGTTGTGAGGAGAATAATGATATTGCTGGTGTGGAGATTTCTGCTAAGCCTATACACACACACACAACAATAGTGAGAGAGACTTGCTCTTCCGCCATCGCTCGATAAGCAGAGGGCCAGAGTTCCACTGCTTGGGCTCCATCTCCTCGGTCGTCACCTTTTTATGGCCTCTTGATGGTCATCCCTCCACTCATTGCCATAGCCAGTCCAAGGGAGCTTCTCTCCGGGGTTCTTCCTGCCCCCGTTTTTCGCCGTTGGATTGCCATATTTGCCTTCTCTGCCACTCGCATTCCTACGGTGCCTCTTTCAAATTGTCTTGCATGCGTGTTCCCATCCCTTTAGAGGTTCCGTTTGATCGCCATCGATCTTCTTAAAAGGCACACTCACTATCTATGGAGCCCGTCTCTGGAGCACCTATCACTGCAGTACTAGTCGGGGAAGACTTTGCCAAGCAGTATTATAATGTACTTGAGCTCCATCCTTAGCACGTGCAGTGGTTTTACATGGATTCAAGTCGCCTCACCCATTTTGGTGGCTCTGTTTTTGTTCTGGTCACTGGTATAATGTACAGGGACAACAGCCTTCAGAACTTTGTGCAGAGCTTTTTCTTGGCTCCTCAGGAGAGAGGCTATTATGTTCTCAATGACATATTCAGATTCTTGGATGCTGATCCTCGTAATGGCGTGCACAGCATGTTGGAAGGACTGCACATATCACAAGATGCAGATAATGAGGCCCTAAGTCATGGATCTACTATCCATGATGATGCAGTCATGAGCGATTATATGCATGGTTATTCTAATCATGATATATACAATGATCTCAAGGAGGTTGCTATAGATGACAAGGGCCTTCATCAATAAGAAGAGACATTTGCACCTGAGAGACTTGTGCCCATGGAGCAGCTTTTTACCAGTGAGGATCTTCAGGTTGAAAGTTTGGAAGATGCCTCAGCTGAGAAAAGATCATATGCCTCTATTTTACGGTTTGCAAAGGAATCAAACATGAGAAGTTCACAAGCTCTAGCCTCAAATCCTGTTCATCAGTAGGTAGAGCAACAAGTTCTATCATACCAGCTGAGTAACTACTCTGCTCAGGTTTCTGGCCGACATCAGCAGGTAACTAATCTGCTCAGGTTTTTGGGCGACATCAATAGGTAGAGCAACAAGTTCTATCATACCAGCTGAGTAACTAATCTGCTCAGGTTTCCGGGCAATCCTCAGAGGAACCTATACTGGCTGACAATGAAGAATTCGAGAATGCGGACTCAGCACTCTACATTTCAATGTCAACATTACTTTTAGATGTTGATATTGCCATGCTTCATGATGATCGTCCTCATTCGTTATTCCATTGATGAGCGTCTATATTCTAGTTGATGATACATTGTTTTGTTTATATTCTTTCCAGCTGATGAGGGTTTATATTCCAGCTGATGATACATTATTTCGTTTATATTCTTTCCAACTAATGAGCGTCTATATTCCAGCTGATGAAAAATTGTTTTATTTATATTCTATTCATGGGGTTCACCAAAAGGAGAACTACTAGGCCTAATGAGTCCTTGAGTTAACAATTCTTCAACTTGTGCTCGGATTTTTTTATGTGCAATCTGATTATGTCTATAAGGTGCTTTACATGGTGGTTGAGAACTTGGGATTAAGTGTATTTTATGATCTTCAAGACGTGTAGGTGGTAAACAAGGGGGTAAATCAACAGCAAAACAATCTTTAAATTGTGAAAGAAATTGTACATGCCTAGGATGCATCTGATTTTTCTTAGCTTCAATTTCATTCACCCATACTAAGTATGATTTACTACCTTTTCTCAATGCATGCTTAGCCTATGTGTGACTAAGCAATGGAAAATTATCAAAACTATGCGTTCCACGTAAGGTGATTTACTTTTCGTTAGAATGAATTTTCATTGAATATGTGAAAGAATCTATATCAGGATTATATTTCTGACGCCAAGGCATTCCTAAAATAATTCATTAGCTTGCAAAGGAAAAACCAAGAAATTTTTACGCTCAATATAATCGCCAATTTTAGTTTCTAAATTATAAACTTCTTGTGTACCATTGTATCTAGTGCCTAAGAATTATGTGATAATGAGTTGGAACATTATGTAAATTCAATTCTGCTAGTTTTGCAAAAAAAAAATCATGTGTACTCCCATTATCATGCAAAAAAATCTTTTTGTGACCATGCACAAGACATTTCAATGTTAATAATGAATGAGGACATTGAAAACCGGACATATACTTGCGCGTGTGGATCGCCTCTCAGGAACATCTTCAAGTATTCGAAGTTGCAGTAAGGCACTCCAGAAACGCTTAGTGTATTACAGAATGAATTCATGATCCCTTTGTTGTAGAAGATCCCACAGTTTGATTGCTTTTTCATGGAATTGAGGTGGAAGAAAATTCTACAAAAATTTCTTTTAAAAAGCCTCTCAAGGTAATAGGACAATCAATACTCTTACAGACAACAATCCACCATAACAATGCTATGTCCACTAGGTTAGTGACACATTTGAGTTTATCTTTTTTAGCATACTGCTCTTAATGGACATAATCATCAAACTAACTAATAAAAGTGAGAATAGTTTTTTGTCACGTTGCCCATTAAAAGTATGAAATTTGAAATTTCTTTTACTTATCTTGGCTTCTTTCCTGAGAGATTGTGCTTCAACTGTTGCATCGATCATACATCGAATAACATTTTTGAGCTGCACTATATCTTGATGAATAGTGGATCGTTGAAGAGTAGCTAGTTGAGCTTGCAAATTTTGACGTGCTCTTCGCTCCTCTTGAAGTTGCATCATTATTAGGCCCAATTTTTGCTCCATCGTTGGTTTCAATAAATCACCTTCAGTCATAAAATATTCCATCGTTTGATAGGACATCTTGCAAAATCTCAAACAACCTCACACACTTGAAATCTTCTTAGAGGGATGAGCGTAGCTCAAGTTTGTGTTTACAAGGCTGGCTTTTTTGTTTTTTTTTTAATATATGGCTTTTTGCGATCTTGCTTTTTTTGCGGGTATGGTAATTGATGTCGGTCTTCTTCCAAGTGTATACGTCCTCTGTATAGTCTACATATGACAATCTGCTTGCTAGAAATTGACTATGTCACAACAGACGTGTGAATAGAAGCTTGTTGACGTTAGAAAGCGGGTTCGGGGGTTGGTTCTGTGTGAGCTTCCACTATGGAGGAGATTTGAGAATTCAATCTTTAAGCTTGAATAAATCATAACTTTAAGCTTTGGGAACAAAAGCTTAACAATTCGTCAAGTAAGGGTGCAGGATGGCCGCATGTCATGGATGACATCGACGTCCATCAGTACATGCTGTCGCTGCACTAGTCCTCAAGTTTTGAGATCCTAAGATTTTTATAAAGCTTATTAATCTTGATAATTCCAAACTAATCAACTATTCTCTATCAATAATACTAGTTTGCAAAGGAGCTTGGGAGGTGGCCCTTTGCTTTCAGAGAGTGGTCCTTCGCGATTTAACAACATAGCAGGGGGTTCTTCACCACTTGGAATACACTAGTATTGACGGTTCCTGCCTATAGAGCCCATTTGTTCCAAGATCTTCGCCTTCATGTGAGATGATAAGTGATTGGAAGCCCTTGATCTTAGCTTCGCTCTGATACTAATAGTGTGCAAATCGGACGCTGGATGCGCACGTAGTAAGCACCAGAAGGTCCCCAAGAACAAAGAACTCTACATAAAATTCATGAAAGAAAGAAGGGAGTTTGCACAACATGAAGCCAAAAAAAAAAATGGAAACAATCTTCCCCCATGCCTTGTGTGAGCACTCCACAAGGCATGTATTTATAATTTTATTCATCTCCAAGCTACAAAATAGCCCAATTTACAATTAGCATTCTTTTGGCTTTTGTGTTTACTTTTTCCTAAATAAAGAATAAAGCGGTTGGGCATCCCAAAAGTTGAATTGTGTCCAAATACAATGTCCAATAATGAAATATTTAAACTAAGCGGCTATGCGCATACAAAATAATAAATATTTGTTAAGCGCTTCAATAAATAGGCATGCCTAAATAAATATTAGCGCCACATCTTTAATGATAAAGTGTGTGTCTATAAAAAATAATAAAATTTTCCAGGTAATTTGAATACATCCCATCACATGGTGCTTCCCAATCCCACCACTTCTTGTCTCCTCTACACATTAACTAAAGCATTCACAATTATTAGAAGATAATAAAATTAAACTCACAAAAGTGAATACCTAGTAGTCTTCAGCTACAAAATATATAAATAGGTTAGAACTCTATCATCCCAACCTTAATTTAATATGAGTGCACTCTAAACTCATAAATGTCCATTAATTTAAATATGTATTTTGTAGAATTGCCCGCTGTGGAATCACCCACGTGCACATTAAATTAATTTGACGTCTGAAAAGGACGAGCATCCGCATCAACTTATCGCACAAGGAATCCACCTTGTGTATAAGCCTTGCTAAATAAATATAGTTTTATAGAATCCACTGCAAAACCTCACGGAATCCACCGTGGTCTTACAGAATCCACTATGGTCTTAGGCAATCCACCATGGAATATGCCTCCTGGTATCACCTAAAGTAGAGTTCACAAAGTCTATAACACAATGATTAATTATTGGAAACATATGATCTATGTTCTTCAAACTCCAAATGTCCAAGAAGATATATTTTTCATAGATTTTTGGCAAAGAACACAAAGCGATGTAACCAATATAGATGTAGATAATGTAGATGACTTTATTGGATTGGAAGAGTTGAATGATCACTATTGTGGTCCTCTCAACAAATGACACAAACATGCATTTGAACTAATGTTTGATGTTAAGAAATATGACTTGGTATTGCACAAAGTGAGGTGGATACAAATAGAAACTCCAAAGCCTTCAACAAGGTACATATACAATATTGGGCACTAGTTTATAGTCGTCAAAATGCCACAGATGTAGAGGTGTATCCTAATTGTCGGGAAAAATATTGGATGTGCAAGAAAAAAGATCTTGAACTATCAGAAACAATAGATAGCATTATCTTATCTTGGATGAAGAAAAGTACAAAATCTCCCAAAAAATTAAAATCGCCCCAAAGGTTGTATTGTAGCCCCAAAGGTTGTATTGTAGTACAAAATCTTGTATTGTATTGAAGATTTTTAAGGGCATTAAAACTAAGGTGCTTATTAATACCACTTTTTTAGTTTTTTAAATCTCTTGGAAACAACCATAATAAGCAATAGTATATTCTATTGCACCAAGTTCCAAATTAATGAAGTTCCCAAAATTCACGAAATCTATTTTTATTTGGAATTTCCATATTGATGGAAAATTCCCAAATTCCCAAATATGGAGTTACAAGCTAAGCTTGTAGCTAAGAATAAAGCAAAGCTTGCAATCAATCAAAGGCCATCCACCATCACAACCAAATTAGATCAAAGTAGAAACCAAGCACACTTCAACAATGGAGTCATTGGCTATGACTTTGAACCCAAAGAGGTGAATCCTGATGACCTTAGAAAAAATGAGTCAGAAGAGAAAGCATCAAAGAATTTGATAACATGAGAGAGTGCTTGTTGCATCATGGTCTGACCAAGGTGAATTACTACCATGAAAGTAAAGCTTGTTAGTTGAGACCTAGAGAATCTTCCAAATCACTCTTAATGTGAACATCTTTGGACTATGAAACCCATTAGAAATATACTCCGTCACTACAAGGATATAGGAGAATAGCGACAACCATTTTCGATGTATATTTGCGGCATCACTATTTGTGTTGCAAATGCAATGCAAATAGCGACGGTACTTAGATGAGAAAAAGCGGACTAAAATGAGAGCGCGGTATTTTGTGCAAAAGAGCGAAAGAGCTGCATTGTGCATTTGAGAGGAAGAGGGAGAGGGAGAATGAGAGCTTCTCACCGCCGCCGCCATCGTTTGCGAAGAAGAAAAGGAAGTGTATGAAGGGCAAAGAGAAGCCCTTATCGTGAAGAGGAGCCCCCGAATCCATCCTCGAACCTTTGCGGTGAGTGCATTGCTCTCTCTTGGTTTGTTTTTATTTTTTCTCCTTTTATTTTTCTTATTTTTGTTAAAAATTATGTGTACTGAGAGAGAAAGAGAGGAAAGGAGAGAGGAATAGGAAGAGAGAAAAAGAAAGAAGGAACGAGAGAGAGAGGGAATAAACATGAAACATAATAAAGAAAGAGAGAGTGAGGAAGGGAGAGAGAAGAATGAACGTATAAAAAACAAAGAGAGGGTAAGATCTTGTTCTTTAATTTTTTATTTTCTTGTTTGTATTAGTAGTAGTAGTAGCATTAGTAGTTTTTTAATTTCTTATTTTCTTATTTGTAGTGGTGGTGGTGGTGGTGGTAGTGGTAGTGGTAGTTCTTTAATTTATTCTTTTCTTGTCTTTTGTTATAGTAATAGTAGTAATAGTAGTAGTAGTAGTAGAACAGAGTGAGAGAGAGAGAGATAGAGACATATATATATATATATATATATATATATATATATATATATATATATATATATATATATATATATATATATATATATATTGTAAAGGGTGTACCTTGGGTGTGTACAATGTTTCAGGAAGGCGAGGAGTAGTAGTAGTAGTAGTGGTGGTGGTGGTGGTGGTGGTGGTGGTAGTAGTAGCATAGAGAGAGAGAGAGAGGTTTTGTTAAACATGCACCTTTGATGTGTCCGAGAATGCGAGTACTAGTAGTAGTAGTGGTCTGGTGCAGTACCACAGGATGAGAAACACTCTGACATAGGGTAGCTACTCCCTCGTCTCCATGCATAGCATCTTAGACTTTACATATTGTCGGCTCAAGTCCGTAGGTAGGTGGAGACTTTATATACGTTAGTTTTTTTGAGTTACAAGAGAAGAAATCCCTTCTCAAACAATTTAAGAAAGAAAAAGAATGATTAAAAAAACAAATTGTTTGTCGTAACGTAGACCAAGTAGAAAACGATGAAGGCCGTGATGTTCAAGATTGTGAGGTGTATCTTAATCAACGTGTCCCGTGTCCTTGCTCTCAATATAAGTTGATAATTAGATGAAAACATCATTTGCCTATGGAACATGTACGACGCTTGAGCAAGTTTCAATCAGAGATTATTGATCACAAAATCTTAGATTTTAAGCAAACAGTAAAAAAAAGTTTTTATCAATCATGCATTGTATTTGTAAACTAATTGAATATCATATATAAAAACATTAGGATGTGGCCATGAAATTTATTACAGGGAGGTGACATCTCATCCCAAGGAGGAGTGCACCCTTTGGGGCCAGTTAGAAGAATTTGTGGGCGTACAATGGATGGAGTGCCTGAGCCAATCCACCACTTGGAAGGTACTACCGAATCTATACCATCAATACCAAAGGAGACAGGCAGTCTTCTAGAATTTTCTATAATCTTAGAGCTTGAGATGGAGGCAATGATCGATGCATTGATGCCCACAGATGTCAAGACATCTGATCTGCTTAGAGAGGAATTATCCATACCATTATATGATGGGTGCCGAGTATCTTGCATGAAGACACTGTTTGCACTCCTAAGTATGCAAGCACAATATGGGTGGAGCAATGCGAGTATTACCAAGTTATTCAAGTACCTTCTACATACCCTTCGTTGATTTCTTTTCCATACTATAATAAAAAACAATTGTGCTTTTTCAAGGTGTTTTATAATTGTTTTCAGATTACTAAAGTAACATATATTACCACTTGCAAATACCATGCCTGAGTCTCATGATGATGCACGATATATTTCACGAAAGCTTGGCATGGACTACAACAACATCCATGCATGTTTTAATGATTACATACTATTTCGAGGAGAATACGAGACTATGCAGACATATCCAAAGTGTGGTACTCACAAGTATCGACAGGACTTGCAAGGGCAAATCATCCCTCAAAAAATTCTTAGACACTTTCCGCTTATCCCCTGTATACATCACATGTTTTATACGTCTCGCCTGGCGAGCTTAACAACGTGGCACTACAAAATAGATCCATACATGGAGTCCAATGAATATCAGTGGATTCATGCGCATGGAGTCACATTGACTCTACCTTTCCGGGCTTTTCCCGAGAGCCAAGAAATCTTCGCTCGCTTTTCCTATATGGATGGCATGAATCCATTCGGTCTGTGCTCAACTTCTTACAATATGTGGCTTGTAGCTTGTTAACTACAACATCCCTCCATGGCTTTCTATGAAGAAAGGACACCTCATCCTTAGCTTGCTCATTCCCAGCCGCTACAAAGTCAAGATTATGGACATGTATCTTCATCCATTAGTTGATAAGCTCAAAATTTTGTGGGAGGAGGGGGTCGTGGTGGAATATATGACCATGCGCGATGGTCGCGACAATTTTCGAGCCATTCTCATGCGGACCATGCATGACTTTCCGAGATTTGGGGAGTGCTCAGCTAAGTAGGCTTCCATTCTTGTTGGTAATATCTATCATAACTTGTTCAAGTTTGTATTCACTAGATAGAGGTGTTGGGACATGTTTGGTTACCTCAGGTTATCAAACATGTTCATTGTGTAGCCATAATAAGACTCCCGAAGGTCACGAACCATGAAAAAGATGGTGTATCAAGGACATACCGCTTTCTTACCGGAGGGTCATGAACTGAGAAAATATTTTCTTGAATGACCTCTAGCATGAATGGACACCTAAAGCTGGTACAAGCAAAAAATGGTCCACACGAAGTCACATCCAAAGGAAATGCGATGATTCTCAGTTTTCTACGAGTTGTCATATTGGACCCACTTATAGATCAACCACTTGTTGGATCTCATGCATATTTTCAAGAATGTGGGCAGGTTACTATGGGACCACATCACAGAAAAGAGAAACATGTAAGGATACGAATGGATTTGAAAGAGGTAGGCAAGATGGAGGTGCTTTGGCTGTAGTTGAGTACTAATGGTTTCTTGCAGCTACCTCGTGCTCCTTGGATTTTGTCCACTAAAGAAGAGCGCCTTGTGAACCAAATTATCAAGTCTATTTGCACTCTGACATATATGATACATTCTCTCAAGTCCACATTTTCTAAAGACAACCAATTATCAAAGCTAAAATCCCGTGATTGGAATAAGATATGTCAGGTTTGTACTATGAGTGGATTGTAAGTGGCTTATATATTTTGCTATTTGGAGTGTAGTCATTTTTCGCAATGCTTCTTCATTTGTGGAAGTTAGTACTACCGATCGCAATTGCAAGGTGCCTTAATCCAGAAATACACGGGGGGATTTATTGGTTTTAAAATCTAGCATAATGGATCTCACAGAAGAAGATTAAGACATCCTCTATTGAATTTGAAAGGCGGGGAGCAGTGGAGATGGTCTGTCTCTTTGAGAAGTATCTACGCACCAGCATGCTCACGATGGATGTTCTTCTTGGAACACTCTATGAAAACCTTAAAAGGTTTTGTGCGACAATGAGCTTGGCTAGAAGGTAGCATGGCTAAAGGTTGGTTGGTGTCCTAGGCATTAGTGCATATTTCACAGTGGCTACCAACAGTGGATTCAAACAACACTATGCTATGGTCGTTGAAGGATGATGATAGACTGACTGCAGATATGGTGGTTGAAAATGGGGTGGAAAAAAGAATGGATGCTGTAATGGAGGAGAAAGTGAATCATTTTGTATGTTGTACCATGCCTCCATGGAGATGTGGCTTGCTAGATACAAGCAAGCCATGAAAGATCGGGAAGAAGGGTGATCTGAATTTCAACATAGTACATGCCATCAACCGATTCGATATCCCAAGGGCATGGAGGAGATGCGCTCCACAATAGATTGTGGTATTATGTCAAAGTTCGAGCAAGAGAGCTGACGACGAGCAACGGATCCAAACATCGTTATAGATGAGATGTAGTATTTTTGGAAACTTGCAAAGTATTATCATGGTGGATTACCGTAGCTTCTCCATGATCCTATTCAATGTGCAGTGGTTCAAAGTGGTACTTGAAGGAGCTGGGGCAATACTTTGATGATGTCCATCTGGATTTCTCCAAATAGATTCCAAAAAAGGATTGACATGTTTTTATTGCCAATCCATTGTGAATTGGTGTACCAACTCATGTTTTTTTTAAATTTTTTACGACATGGTACATGTCACAAAAGTTCAATATCTCTTGCACGTGATTTTGAACATGTAATCTTCTATCCAAACCCTCGACAACCTCGATGGTGATATGTTGTACCTTCAGCTTCATAAAGTGCGAGAGTATATGATCAAAGCAATGTTTCCAACGTAGATGAGACTAATATGCAAATAGAGGGGTCAATATTGCAAGGGGTGGAGGCTGTCAAAAGCTTGGAGCATGTAGAGGAGTCAGAATGAGGTAACAATGATGGAAATACAAGAATTCAAGAATTCTTTAAGAAAGAGGTTGACTTATCCTTTTGTGGTGACCTGTCTATCGACCTTCTAGTGTATACAGAGTTGTGTCAGGAGATTGATATGGGACCATAGGGTACTTCATACTCAATTCATTGACGAATCATTCATAAGGGTACATAAGATATGTGTTTTAAGTAAGATCGTTTTTAAAAAAATTATATTACCGTGCTTTGCTTGATTTAATTGATTATTCTAACATCAATTTTTGTATGTGTATATGACCTTTATGGATATTTGGATCTGCACGATTAGTCGAGGGATGAGCGATGAGAGGAGCTAAAGGAGACCCTCACACGTATGTCTCTAGATCAGATGGCTTGATTTAGAGATATGGCAGACCAGAAGCTATCTTGGACACAATTAGGCTATTCTATTAGATCTACTTTGGTGTGCTCTGATGCTTCAGTTTCCAGTAGACAAGGTCGATACTCTGGACTTAGGCCAGACAGAGGGAGTCTTTCTAGGGGATGCTACAGAGACATGGATGTAGTGAGCTCGTGGTTGGCTCGGGATACAGGTGCTACTCCTCGCTCTCGTGGAGGTTCGAGAGAGAGTGGCTTAGGTGGTCGTTATGGAGGTACTGACGCAATGTCTCCATTTGGTCATTCTGTTGGAGTTGCATCACCTATGGGATTGGTCACACCTGTGGAGATATCTACTCCAGTCACTCCATCTTTTGCTCAGCCGTTCATAGGTAGCACCCGTATGGGTGCTACTTCGAGAGATACTATCCCCGTAGGTACAATAGATATACAAGGGTCTCTTGGATATGCTAAGGACTGTGGTCGCAGGTGGGAGAGGACACATCTTAGGCATACCCTAGAGGGGTATGGATACCTTATAGATGATAGAACATGAGCCATCAACATGAATGATGAGGGGAGGAGGGTGATGGCTTGAATAAGAGAGTTGTGCCAACAAGTTTTTTAGCACAACGTGTTGGATCATTGGAAGAACATACTAGAGAGGAGCAAGAACTACAAAGTAGCATCCTTGCATGAGGAGTTTCCGATACCCACCGCAGCAGATAGGTTTTTCACAAGATGGATGATGGAGATCATGCGTGCGTATATGTCACATAGATAATCGAATGCAGGCAAGGCACTTAAGAGTGGGCCTCAAAGCCCAAGTGGCTAGACGTAGATGACTGGCACCGACTCAGGGAGGAGGCTATAGATTCTCCATGACATTGGAGACAGTAGTGCAAGGCGCCGAGGGCATGACGGGAGACAAGATTGGTCCATCGTCTTGGGAGAGGCGGCCACAGGACTTATCTGGAGTTTGCAATATTCCTTGTACTGACAATCATGTTTCTAACAGTTGTATTTTGTTTTCTTTGCAACATTTCATTACAAAATGTGATCCCACCGGCCTAGAGACTCAATATGCAGAGAGACAAGGTCTCACTACATTGATTGATCATTTGTATGGATGCGGTGGCCTAGTAAGTCACTAATATTTCTTATCCATACTTACTAATTTTAATTTAAATGCATTATTGTATGGTGGACTGATGTGTAGTTGTTTCTTTTTTTGCAGAGTCCATTAGATGCTCCTCTGTGAGGAGGAGGTTTCAGATGGGGAGGATCTATAGCTCGCCCTTGGATCCATGGAGTGCACATCCTCTTCTTTTTTGGTCATGTGATTTATGTAGGCATTTTCTATGAAATATGTTATTATCATCCTTTGTAACTTTTTGATGATTCCGTGAGCGCTTTCATTAAGCGATCTTGTATTAATTTTATGTATTAGTCTTATGGATTCAAGTATACTTTGCTTTCATGGAGACGAGCATTGTACACTTTACTGTAACTCTTTTGTATGGCACAAATAAAGAACATAATGCTATTTATTTTAAAACCTTTGAGTTAGGCTTTCGATTGATAGGATAGTCAAGTGCTCTTTTTAGAGGGAGAGTTATAGGTACTTGAAACAAGTCCTTATATTCCTCCAATAGAGCTTTTAGGGTTGTATCCCTTTACTAAATACTTAGGCTAATCTATGTTTTGCTTATTGACATACCCAAATTTGAGAGTGATTCTTGAACTCTTTCTAAAGTTGCATAGTAGTGATAAACTAAAGGTCTAATGCATGCTAAATCCTCTCTATGTGTACTAGTTTTGCATCATGCACAAGCTCCATGTGCATGTGAAAGAAGTTAAATGTGATCTTACCTAGTTAATTCAATCAATCACATCCTAAAATAGAATCAATAGGGCCCATTTCTAGACCCAATCAAGTCCTCACATATAGGTAAAATTGTTAGCATATGTGAGTGCTAATTTTCTCATCCTTGTTGGATCATTGAACCTTTATTTACTACAAGAATTCTTGGGTAGACACTTCAATCAATCCCTGGTTAATATATTAATGAAATGTTAATGTTATCACTATCTACTAGAATGATTACATTCTTCCCAAGGATTTTTCCTTGTATTCCATGTGTATTAGGACTTCTACTCTATCAATCCATGTATCTCTTGAGATAGAGTAGGCTAAAGTGGCAACATGAGAAAAGTAATTTCTACTGGAATCAAATGGCACATGCTCGCTCCAATCAAAGAGAGAGACTTTACATGGGTCAAAAAATTTCCACCCGAATTAAATAAGACTTGAATGAATATGGCAATGGCCTAGAGGGTGGCACATATCTCCTCTCCTCAAAGTAATGAACTCACTAAGCACATTATCAAGGGCTACCATATCGTACATCTATCACGAAAAAAGCATAATGTGTCCCTTTTAAGATCTTAGACCCAAATAAGCTTCAAAAATATTTATAAGTATATCCAGTGTTTTTTTTTTGTGTATTGTCACCGCATCAGGTATACCATCCTTGTAGTGCTTTAGCCCTCTCAACATGCTTCTCAAAATTATCAAGGTCTTGAACCACATGATCCCAAAGATAGAAGGATAGACTCCCAAAACTCACCTTAAGTATAAATTTCTAGTCCTCTTTTCGAGAAGGTAACAACTTTTTCTCCCTTTCTCAAATCCTTGCCAATCTCAAAACTTTGTACCCAAATGTAACTCTCAAACATTTACCCTTTCTCCGTCAAACACTTTCTCACAAAAAAATGATATCTTTTTTTCTCTCACTTTTAATGTAGCACTCTTATAAAGTTGTTTCTTGATTTTTGATCCTTGATGTCTCATGTAGTATCCTTCATTTCTCTTTCTCTAGGCTTCTAATATAGAAAAAGTTTACCATAGTAGCAAATTTTTTCTTAGAGCACATATCTCTGAACCCATATCAAGGATCACCTTAGTATCTTATGTGTTTTCTATGTCTTTGAAACAAATATATTCAATAGTATTTCATTAACTACAATTAAACTCAAAACTCAAGATCTCGACACATTTAAAAGGTAGCACGTTTGAGTAACATCCATAGATTTGAGAACCATAAAATGGTAAAGCTAGTGTTATGCCTTTGATCATGGTGTAGCCCTATGTTTTCCTTTAATTGACTAACACATCCAGCTCTCAAACCTCTTTGATAGCATACTATGAACCTTGGCTTTTACCCTATGTCATAAAAATGTTCTTGCCCAACTTCTTCCCCAAGATCTTCATTCTCAACAGTAGGTACAAAATGCATTGACCTCATCAATGTCATCTTTAGAATCCTCAAAGGCTATTATACTATGAACCTTGGTTTTCCCATTTTTATATACACACTTTGTGGCATGGTTAGTTGTATGTTTTTCCCCACATTTGAAGCATATGCCTTTTTCCCTTCTTTGTAGAGGTCCATAGGAATACACTTTGGATTAAGATTGGTTGAAATAGATTTAGGCTTTTTGTCCCCTTGTTTAAAATCTAATCTTGGACTATTTGTTGTCTTAAAATTTATTTGAGTTCTTGAAGTGTTGAATGATGGATAAGTTGGCACTCTTAAGCTCCCACTTGGTGTATGATTGCTATCATAAACATTGACAACTTGTCCTTGTCAACTTGTGCTTGTTTTAAAACTATCATTGGCTGTCCATAACTAGGCTAAAATGGAGACTCCCATCTATATTTTCTTCCATAGCGCTCCGCAAGCTTAGTAGCTTTGAAGAGATTGGTAGGGTTTTGCGCCATAACATCAGCCTGATAAGGGCCATTCTAAACCATATATATATACTTGTAGGGTTTAGCTTTATCACTAATGCTCTCTACATACATGGTAAGATTGAGGAATTGGTTTGTATGCTCCCGTACAATTAGACCTCTTTACACTACTACATATCATCTTCGTGTGCCAATTTCACTTTTTCAAGAGGAGAGATAAAGACCTCAACCATAAGTATCTTCAATGCATCAAAATTCTCTACAATTATGTTCCCCTTCTTTATGTATCTCCGCCAAGTATACACAAATCCCTCCAAATGGAGACTCCCTTCTATATTTCCTTCCATAGCACTCCACAAGCTCAATAGCTTTGAAGAGATCGGTAGGGTTTTGTGCCATAACATTAACTGACAAAGATGGCTCCTTCATCACTAATGCTCTCTATACACATGGTAAGATTAAGGAATTGGTTTTGTATACTCCCATTTACTTAGGCATCTTTGCTCTAATCCATACCATCTCCATGCCAATTTCTCTTTTTCAAGAGAAGTGACAAAGACCCCAGCCATAAGTGTCTTAAATGCATCCCAATTCTCTACAAGTATGTTCTTCTTTTTTTATCTCCATCAAGTATGCACAAATCCCTCCAAATTTAAAGATGCAAAATGAATATTCATATTATCAGTTCTAGGGAATTTATCAACGTGAGATTCAAATTTTGAAATCCATTCCTCCAGATTGGATGGTGAAGATGATTAACCATTGTACTTTGCCAAGATGATCTTATCCTGCAACTCTCTTTCATGAAAGGGTTGTTATCCCAAAATAGACCTCTCATTGATATTAGGCATGGAACCCCTAAAATAAGATTGTACTCTCCTAATATGTAATTAAGAACTAGTATGAAGCCTTCCTATTGGTAGAGGACCTCTAGGAAGTTGGATATTCAACACAAAAGCTTAGGAATTAGTACCATTCAAACTGCCCAAATAGTCATCATGCCTTTTTAAAGTCTCATCTACTTCATATTGACTATTTGGAATATCCTTTCATCCAATGATACCATGACCTTGAACATTTTTGCTAGGTGGCTGAAGTGGGACTGAAGGTTCACTATTTTAATGAGCTTTCTCCTTAGCTTCCTTGGTTTCTCATTAACATTTTCATCCATTGGGAGAATTGAGCCATTATTTGAGCATTAGATTGTACTAGCTTATCAATTCAAGCCTTTTTTTGGGTAGTGGAATCCACCAACTTCTCAATGGAAGACTTTGTTTGACTAGTAGATAATATCATTTTCTTCACTCTAGATAGTAGCTCCATATGCCTTTGAGCATGCCTATTCTCATGTTCACACATGGTATTATTGAGTGTAAAAATTTCACCTTGCATTTGAGGCTCTTCAAGGATCTCTTGAGGTGTACTATCAGGCATGGAATCTTTGATTTGTTGTGCATACTCATCCTAGGCCCCTCACTCTTTCCTTTATGACCTACCATAGTAGTGCAATCGTGGAGTATCCCCTATCAAGAAACTAGCTAAAGCTTAAGCTAGAAAGCTCGGACTCCCAAAATTTTTGATTCATCTTCAAGATGAGCTAGAGCACTTCATATCAAGTATACGATAGAAAATTCTGCAATTCAATCTCTGAGTTTAGACTATCTAGGAATACACCTTGTTTTGACGTGTAGTACCTTGTTTCCACTTGTAAGAGTAAAATGGTAGTGCCTGGAAAGTTGGATAGGAATTTTGGAAACCCTATAGTACCTACATCTACACTTTAGTAATGAAGATTGCACCTGTAATGACCTATATATACCCTATAGTGTCCTGTAAATCCCCTGTTTTACCTTGTTTTGCTCTTGAAGATACTTGAGTCTTTGAAAGTGATTAAATATCTAATTCTGTACTCGTTGTACCTGTGTGAGGGATAAAATGGTAGATATTCTCCCTTGATGGGCTCTGAATCACTCAAAGATGGGTGAAGTTCCCCTCGAGTCAGTTGGTTGCACCCCTTCCAGATCTTTAATAGTGAGGAAGGGTCACCTCTCCTTTATCTCACTATCACCCCCCACGTCCACCTTCTTCCTTAGTGGGAATATCAATATGGTAGTGCATACTAATCTAATCAATTAGCATGATATGCATTACTAAAATATCCATTCACCTCTTTTCATGAAATGCAAGAGAATTCAAATTTTGGAAAAATGGATGGGAAGAGGGTCTTACCAATGCACTTCAATGACTTGGTGATTGCATTGGTAAGACCCTCTTCCCAATACTAATCTTTGATCTATTGATCAATTCAAAGAATTAATTGACCAATAATCTCTCATTTATAAGTGGAAAAGCCTAAGTAAGTGGATTATCAAGAGATTTCAAAGATTAAGCAAGTGGAATACCTTAATTAAGCTTGAAGAAAATGATTGATGCCAGCTTTAATCCAAATATTAGAAAAGCCCTCCATAATCCACCATGAATCCATAAAAAATATTGACAAGTCCATAAGATCATCCCATATAAGTTCAAATATGATTGATTACGTGAAGAATCAATATCTAGGGCTTACTTGAATACTTGAATGTCAAATATTCAAGCTTCTTGAAGAAAAGCCCCAAAATCATCCTTCAATATGAGCTTCAGGATCTTCAATAGACTAAGATCATAGCAATGCCTTTAATCTTGGAGTCCATCTTGCTTCAAAATGATGGTAGAAACCCTTTGGAGGTTGGGAAGGGCCAAAGATTGAAGAAATTGAAGCCTTCAAGTCTATGGCTATGGCTGGCCTACAGTGTTTTAGGGTTTTCAACAAAGGGAAGGAAGACCAGAACTGAGATCTTGTAGAAACTTGCTGAAGATGTTTCCCACCATTGAGGAGTGTACCAAGGTTGTTTGACAAGCTTGGAAGAGATTGGGAGCAAGAAGAGCATTAAACCTCAGCAGTAGGAAGATCAACGAAATTTGCACAAAAAAATATGGGCTATTCCTAGAGGAGACTACTCAGCTTACCTCACACTATGGTGCTCTTTTTGATAGCCAAGAGTTGAAGAATCTTTGCCCCAAGGTTAGATATGAGTAAAATGTCATTGAAGAGCACAATTGTTACATTTCTTGGCAGCCACCATGGACACTTCAACCAAAATCTTGGAAGAGAGAGAGAAGAAGGCTCTACGCAAAAAATAATTGAGGTTTAAGTCTTCTTCTAGTCTAGTTAGACCCTATTTTACCAAATACCCCGAATTGTAGATGTCTTGCAAGTTAGTGCTAGCCACTGTCCATGTCTTGTACCTGTAGTACTTGTTTGAATAGGTTTTTTATGATAAAAAATTGGATTGAATATGAAAAAAAATGGATCAAAGACCAATTATCTGATACTACTTGTCAAGAAGTAAACTGGAGGGAAAGAAAGAGGAGAGAGAAGAATGTAGAAGAGAGAGAAGAAGAGGTGTAGGAGAGAGAGAAAGAGAGTGACAAGGAGAGAGAAAGACTAGAACTCAAAAGAGAAAGAGATAAAGAGGTTAGAAGCCATTGAAGTTGTGAGCAAGCTAATGAGGAGAGAGAGAGTAATGTATGAATGTTTTAAAAGATGAGAAAAACTACATATCCCTTCTTTTTACACCAAATACCAATGTGATAGGGTATTATTAATATTTTCACACTAAACAACTATTCTTCCCAACTTTTTACACAAATTTTGATCTTCTTATGCAATATCAAATAGTGTGAGAAAAATTACTACTTCAATTGCAAAGATTAATATTTTGCAAAAGTTATTATTGAAGAGATTGTGAGATGGATTGGATGGTTCACTAGATGTATATCCTTTATATTAGATGTGTTCAAGGACTATTTATAAATCTTATTCTTTGTAAGTTTTCCTTGAATAAACTATATCCCCATTTTATTGAAAATAGAAATAACCCCTTTATATGGAACCTTTCTATATATCAAAACGTGTAAAGATGGTATTTGGAAAATCCCTTATGTTGAACTCATATGATACATATATATTTATGAGTGGCCCCTCTTCCCCTTGGAGTGAAAGGCACATTGTAATCCACCAAGAAACATGCAAGAGGATTTGTGTGGATATGCATGTGCACCACTAATACAAACCATGTCTACTCATCCTTTACAATCTACATGATCTATAGAGACATCATCTAGCCTTCCTCCTAAAGATGATCCATTTTCCAATCCATCACTAGCCTGTGGCGAATTTGAACATGCTAGCAAAACACCATATGGCTCACCCCAAACAATTCATCTTCTCTTAAAAAAATCCATTCCCTTCCATGGTATTATTTTTATCTTCTTATGAGTATATTTGAATTTCTTTGAGATTTCCAAGACTGGCATCTTTTTCTATTATTTGTTATTGTTGCAAAGGCTAGACTGATGTCTCTATGCATTCAAGCTTTTCCTCCAAGGTTTTTGAGTGTCTCCTGTAGAAATGAGCCTCACTTAGATTTGTCCATATTCCCATAAAATCTATCTCTTTCTCTCTTTCAAATCCCCAACATTTGGTTAATCCTCACCTTTTCATCATCCCACTCACGGATAGGTGAAATCATCCTACAATGCACTTCACTTTCTACAACCTCTCCTCCTCTTCATTAAGGCTCTTGTTCCTCCTTTCTTTAGTCCCTTTGAAGCTTTCTTATATCCCCTTCTCTTCCTTTCTCCTTGCAACCCTTTCTTCCATTTTTTCCATGTGCATACTATGATAGGATGTTGTTTTTTACTTCTTTGGATAGGCTTCCTTATCATCTATTTATATGTTGCAATTCCACATGCTCAAAACAAACATAATCACACTCACAAACATTTGTACACACATGCACATGCATGCAAAGGCCCCCACTCACACTTATCTTACAAGAAGTTATTAATATTAACATCATTCTAGCATAAGAAGCCACATACAATCACATAATCATGGGTAGATTAAAAAACCTCCATGATAATGTTGAACGCCCACTCTCACAAACTGTATATATATATATAATCACTTTAAAGACTTCTTAATATCTCAATGAGTTATACACTGAAAAATATCCTTAAATAGTAAAATAACACCTCTTGTGTCAGTATTGAAATGGAAGAGGAAGTCATCCCGTTACAATACTATTTTAAGAAAAGAAGAGACCCAAAATCTTACTTTGAGGTTTACTCCCTTAAATGCCTCACTTTCATCCGATTTGATGACAAACTGCAATTTACCACCATAGTTTTCAACAATCATATTCTAATATATCACCATTGTAGACTCCATCTTATAGAATCTCTGTAGTAATTATTGAGCTTTGTAAGCTTAACCTTACATTCACTTTTTATAACCACCTTTAGTGTTTCCACACCAATAGTATAAATGGCATCCTCTATTAGCTCCAAAATCTTAGTGTTGAGTAAAGTACAAACTTCTAATGTGATCGGATATTTAATAAGAAAAATTCTTTCTTTTGCACTTTAGTCAACTTGCTCTTGATCATCTTTATGTCATGCAATTGAAGCTTTATCTCCTCATACAAAATACTAATATCATGAATAGTGTCTTGCATTGTGATGATCTCTTTACTTTTCCGAGTTATTATATCATTCAATTTATTTACTTGTTACAAAACCCACTACTCAAGGTTGAAAGGCAAGGATGATTTCCCACTATACTTTGCAACAAAATCTTGTCCTCTCTCTCATGAAAAGGTGATTATCCATTAATGAGACGATAGTAATTAGTGCATGTTTGGCCCTAAAAATTAGAAGATATCCTTCCATAAGCAGGCTAAAATTACAAGGCATAGACAATATAGTGGCAAATGGTATGATAAAAACATGGAAAAGGGAGGAGAGAGAGAGAGAGAGAGAGAGGGGTTTTGGAATTAGTTAATTAGAGAGGAGGGAAATGAATGAGAGAGGGAAGGGAAGACTGTATAAGAAAATAATAAATTTTTTATCGATGAAAAGAGGAAGAGAAAGAGCGTGAAATGCGGAGGGAGAGAGAAAAAGAGAGGAAAAATGAGATAAAGATGGAGATAGAAAATTGTTAGATATCTATTAATTAAAAAAGAAAAGAGGAGAAGATAATGAAATAGTGAAAGTGAATGATTGGTGGAGGAGATAGAAAGAGAGAGAGGGAGAGAGAGGGAGGGGAAACAAGATTGGGATGGAGAGAGAAAATTACTACATTTTTAAAGTTAGAAAATAGAAGAGAAAAAGAGAATGAAACGCAAAGGAGAGAGGGAAAAGAAGATGGAGATGGAGAGAAAAAACTATTAAATATTTACTACTTTAAGAAAGGGAAGATGAAAAGATAATGCAAGGTAGAAGAGAGAGAGAGAGAGAGAGAGAGAGTGTGTGTGTGTGTGTGAGTTTCAAAAGTAGTAAAAGGGAAAATGAAGAGGGAAATAGAGAATGGAGAAGAGGGAGAGAGGAAGGAGAGAAGGTGAGATAAATTTATTAATTATTTGTTAATAAAAAAGGAAAAAATGAGAATAAAAGGTGGGGGAAGAGAAAAAAAAAAATAAGTTTTGAAAGAAAGAGTGAGGGAGAGTAGAGATGAAGAGGAAAAGAGAGAGAGATAAAGAGAGATTTCAATAGAGAGAAAGAAAGATAGATATCTGTGTATGTGTGTGTGCATATTATGAAGCTAGGGAGTTATGGACCAATGGAATCCACAAAGCTTAAGATATTACATGAACCATTGAGAAGTACCTACTATGTCTTTGATGTACTTGTTGCCTTGGATTTTTTGGAGCAAAATAGGGAAAAATAAATATGGAATAATAGAGAAATTAAATGGACCTAGATCCTAAGCTTTGATACCACTCCTTAATAATCTTTGCTTGTTGGATAGAATTTGAGCTTCAAGGCTTGCATTCTTATTAATATACTTAAGAATGATACATTGACATCAACACTAGTAAAATATCACTAATGATGTGTAATATTTCGAAATGTTTTTGAAAAAAAATCTTTAAATATGTTATGCTTGCATGTTTATAAAAAACATTTTTCTTAGTATGAAACAAAATTTTTGTGTAGTTAGAGGATTTCAATATTATCAATGCATATTCTTGTTTCCTACATGAGGAAGACGTGGAGCTTCTTGTTATTATAAGGGTTTGATCAAACCCTCTACATATATTGATATTGTCTTATAGATTGGAGAAGGGTTTGAGTTCTTGTGTTCTATATAGAAGTTTATTTAAGAAGCATACTTTTAGATTAAATAAATCATGAAGACACAGAAATTGGTCAACCAAATAATGAGACATCATCAATGTATTTTCAATTATTTTCAAAGAAGGAAGAAATGGAGACATTGTTAAGAAATTATGATATTTTATGATTATATTTTAATAGAATTAGTTATGAAAATAAGATATTGTATAGTGTATTCCGAACATATGGGCGTTGTATCTCTGGATCTAGGTATTGCTACAAATGCAGATGATTATTTAGCGCAAGAGATATTCGGACTTCACTAGCTTTGCATTGTGGTCAATCGCATGATAGTGATGAACACTGGCTCGGACTATGAGCTAGATCTCTTGGTCGGTGCCATGACCTTCAAAGAGCAAGAGCCAATCAGAAGGAACTTTTAATCATTTTGTATATAGGAAAACAAAGGAAATTCCTTATCAATTTCCTAGTTAAAAATACACATGAGGAGGGAAAATAAATAATAGGAATAATGGAACATTTTCGAGTTAGAGAAACTAGGGAGTCGCATAGGAAATTCCCTACATAGGAAAAATCCCCTACGATAGGGAATTTTCCCTATGGAAATTCCATATGCAATTCCCTAGTTTCTCTAACTAGGAAATGTTCCATTTTCCCTATTATTTAATTTCCTTACTTATGCATAATTTTAACTGGGGATTTGATAGGGAATTCCTTTTTTTTTTCTTTTCAATGTCAGAAAATTTTCAAATGTTTCCCTACATATGGTATATGAGAAATCTCTTATGTGATTCTAATTTGTTTCTACCTTCAAATACTATATTTTCCTTAGTTTGTATATTCCTACTTATATGATTTTTTAAGTAGGAAATCATATAGTAAAATTTCAATTAGAAAATTATATAGAGATTATTTAGTTACTTTCAATAGGATATAATACATATCTAATAGATTAGGTAATTTTTTTCGCTATATAGGCTTTATTTTCCAATGTCAAGAAACAGTTCCTAAATAGATAATATTTTCCTATATAGGATTTTTTTTCTAGGTCACAAAAAATCTTGTATATATGTAATTTTACTTTAAAATATTATTTAATTAATCTATATGATGCCATCATATGGTGATACTATATTCTCACTTAAGCTGATCCCTAATGGCTAATGAAATTGTAAATAGAAGTGTTGAATTGTACACTATCCCAATGAAGAATTTGAGAATTTTTTATTACTTGTGTCGATGCCAATGCTAGTAACGAGTTGCTTGGCAATTGCTCAAAGGAGGGCTTGATCATTGTTGTCAAGAACTTCCGTATAGCTATCAACAGTTATGGCATGCATATCCCTTTGCAATACATAGAGATAAATAAGCACAAGAATGTGATTAGGATATTTTAAAACCATGATTAATATTCATTAACAAGGCCTAGCCTAGCCTAGCTTAGCTATTGCATGTTGGAGTGCTCAAGCATAATAAACAACTGCATGTATCACATTTTCACATGTGTCCCCCATGATTGCCATAGGCAAAGAAGCTAATGATGATGATGATGTCATGGTGTAAGTGTTCCTCTTGTATTACAATAGGCAGTTAGAACTAGTCTTTGTAATGGCTACCCCCTCCCCCCCACTAAGTATAATAACTATCAAGAGCAGCCATTGAATCTGTGTTTTACATTGTGCCTATAGCATACTTGCTAGGAGGGGAGTCACATGACTGCCATCTACCATTCTAATCAGTGGAGTCCAACTCCAACTATGTAGATACCACCCAATGCTCACTCTATGATTCGTCCTCCAAGGAGAGGTTCTTCATTACAAGTAGTAGCTACAATTGCCTACACAACAAAGTATGCATGGCAAGCAACTACCCTAGTTCTATCAAGAAGTGGAGTGGTCAACTATTTGTTGTCCCATAATGTATCCAACGACCATCTAGGGACTATTTTTGCCTCCCACAATAGCAGCCTTCTCATTAGCTACTACATCCTGAGTAGTGCTTTGATCAATGGGTTGAAAATCAAGCT
Organism: Lygodium microphyllum; assembly: GCF_053477565.2. Taxonomy (NCBI): domain Eukaryota; kingdom Viridiplantae; phylum Streptophyta; class Polypodiopsida; order Schizaeales; family Lygodiaceae; genus Lygodium; species Lygodium microphyllum. The sequence continues at coordinate 50,404,007 of NC_141162.1, forward strand.
CCTAGTCAACATGTAAATGCTACTAAATCAAGTGCTCGTGGCTAATTTTTGTAGTTCATAAAGGGATGACTTGCATTTTCAGCAAAGACCACATCTCTACTCACAAAGAACTTTTCATAGAGGTTGGTAGAAACATTACCCTTTACTTTCTACACTATATCCAAAAAAAGTGCATTTAACATGTATATCTTATACCTTTTGTCAAAGTGACTATTGTATTATGGCATATACCATATGAATATAAACTCTTAAATGGAATAGCATTGGCTTATAGCCATTCCAAGTCTCATAATTCGTGTATCCTATAGTTCCACCAAGTCTCAAAAATGACAAAAAAATGGAGTTTTGGAGTTTTCTACGGCTTACTCTTAAGTGGCTACCATCTCCAATCTTATTCAAGTTGGGATAAGATAATGATATAATAACAAATCACTCACATCAAGGCTCTACAATGTGGTATAATACTCTCATCAAATTCAAATGACTTTCTATAGTAAGGAGAATTGTTGCATTTTGGAACAACATGGACAGGGAGATATGACAAGGCCAAAGGTAGAAGGAACACACTGCTCCACAATTGCCATATAGCCCTCACTTCCCATCCCCAGCAACAACTAACATAATTAATGGGGCATTATTCATTCATGAGGCCTTGTCCATTCAATAAACCATTTTGGCAACCACCTCCAAACTATGTGGTCCATGAACCCTTAGTTTATTTAATAAATAGCTATTGTACAAGACCTGGTTTTCAATTTTATCCATACATGTGATAAATATTTGGCCAATACCCATGCAAGTAAGGATGAGGCTAACTACACCCTTTAAGAGCTAAAGTTGTTAATGAGAGAGGAAATAACATGGACTCCTTCAACCCTTATAGCCTTAAACGGATTTGTTGTCTTTTGCACCACCTCACTCGTCCCCAAGCCACCCACAATTAGTAAATCAGCAGTTTCATAAACAAATAGGGACTCAAAAAATAGCATATGATATCGATAAAGCCAAACTTAAACATGATTGGAACCAATAATTATGTAGCAAAAAGATTGAGATATGGACCAACAAACCTTGCAACCTATTAGCCTGCCCTATTGTGTATGCCAATCTATCATCTCCTAGTTGTGAGCTCCTGTCAGAGCTTGGTAGTAGACAGAGGAGCTCTATCAATTTAGTGCGTTGTTGTTTTAGTGAGCATTTCCTTGTTAGGTGGCACTCTACCGAATTAGGGCATTTCCTATTCACTTGGCCAGTTTGGGGTTGTTGCCAGCAGGTCAGCCAAATTTGGATGTGGGGGGCTATATATAGCTGCCCCCCTAGTCACACTCACTTATTCTTCTTGCAAATTCAGCACACAGTGCTTCCTCTCCTCTCCAATATTGGTACTGCCATCTTTTCCAGTCTGATCTCGTGCCCTCGTCACTGATGCTTGTCTGGAGTGCGTGCAGGAATCGATCAGTCTATAGCTTTGTATTCAGCATTCATTTCAATTAGTGCACTATTTCTTCCTCCATTTTCTTCTTTCTCTTTGCCATTAAAAAAATTACCATAAAAAGCATGGGTACATCTTCATCAACTACTTATGGCTACGATTTTAGTTGCATGACAATGTAGTAATGTCACCAGCAACAATGTAGAATTGTAATCAAATAAGAGAAATATGGTTCTAAAAAAGGTTAGAAGCATTTGTATGACTAAAAGTAGGTATCCATGATCATGAAGTTTCAAAACTTCAAATATGGATGAGAGCGGTAGAATGACATCAAGTCTTGCTACCAAAGTTAGTTGCATCATATTCCTCACACTACAACAAAAAGGCCTCTTAGACGCGCGCTTAGACACGATTTTTGAATTGAGAGAAAATCTTACAGGCATGTCTATAAGCCGGTCTAAATGTGCGTATACCATTTCGCATCTATAGTCGCATGAATAAGGAAATCCATATGTATCAATAGAAACGCGCTTTAGATGCACATATACACGCATAAATAAACACGTAGAAGAAAACCAAAATTATTATTTATTTAATTTCTTTTGTGCGTCTACAAGTGCATCTACATGGAAGATTAGACGGGCACATAGACACGTGCATAGACGCGCTTTTACATGCGCTAGTAGATGTGACTGCAAAACCAAAAATCTCCTTTTAAAAAAAGATATTTATTTATTTTTATTAATTTAAATTATATAGCGCATCTATGGGCGCATGTACTCTACATTCTAGATGGGAATATAGACGCGCATTTTCTGCAATTTAGACGCACAAATAGACGTGAAGCACAGAATTGGAAAAAAAACCCAGAGAGCATATGGTTGCACATGCTCTTTGGTTTTTTTTTTTCCCTTCCCATACATCAAATTGTGCATTTGGGAAAAACACAATGGATCTGAAGGCACGAGAATTCAAACAAAAATCCATGTATTCATTATATATAAAACGCATTTACATGGGGAGTTTAAGTGCTTGCGATCTAAAGCGTGGTCGCAAGTAGTAGGCTCAAAGATGGATAATAGAAAAACAAGGAAACAAGGCCATAGAGGAGGCATAGTGCTCCTCTACGAATCTAAAGAAGAAACATCTTCACTAGCATGACTATCACTACTTGCGTCACTATCCCCCTCCTCGCTATGCTCCACATCGGGGTTCGTCTACACACACAAAAGATCAAGGTTGCTTACGTACAATTGCAAAGAAAAAGTTATAATTAGCCATATTTTAATAGGAAAGTAAGGAAAATATACCTCCTCTGGCTGTCAAATCCTCATAGCCCGGTTGTATTGCTCCTCAGTGATGAGACCCTCCTCATAGAAGTGAAGCTATTTGGCAGTGCGGTTATGGCCTCAATGGTAATCTACCTCTCTAGGAGTAGGCATCCTACCAATGATAGTAGTTTGCAAAACAATTATGAGATACAATGTATTAAAATAAATTATATAAAGAATTGAAAGAAATATAAATTTTAAAAAACTAGAAATCAAAATATACTTACAAACCCTGCCTCCCACGACTCTCTGCCGCTCGATCCATAATGCGACGATCCCATAGTTTCCATTTGGATGCATCGTGCCTCTGCGTGCTGGCGACTCTTCACTTTCTCTGCTGCTTTCTTCTTGGCTTTCTTCCAATCTATGCGGTGGCACATAGGTGGTTGGCTATAGGCCCCACGCCCCTCCTCTTGTCTCTGCAGTGACTCCCTGGCGCATATCATGAGGTGGGATCTTTTGTTGTGAAGAAAATCCCTCACTTTTGTGCACCCCCAATCATCCGATAATCGCTGACCCTCAGGATTTGGGTACCTCCTATGGATTGCCCTCAGTACCTCCTACCACAAGCCGCTTTTTTGATTCTTGAAGTAAATGAAACAATCTTTATACGTTGCATGCACGATGCTCCTCATGTATGCCATTACATCCCTTCCTTCATTGTCATGGAAGATGCCACCAGTATCTGTAACTCTATAGTACTAGTGTACATGCTCCTCTACGTGATCTTCTGATGAGGTGATCGCTCGTCATCTCCTAGGCAACCCCCACACAAGCCTCATTCTCCCCCTTGACTTTCCCACCTCCCTCTCTATCGACTATCCTCTGTCTCGTTGGATGCACGTGCTTCTGCAAATGCACATGCATCGGCTGACGTTTGTGCTTCAGCCGATGCATATACAAGTGCTACACGTGGAGTACGTGCAATTGGGGTTTGGACATTTGGTGTTTGGGAAGCAATGCCAGGCAAAGACATCATAGGCGTTCTAGACATGACGTTGAACACCTCGTCTGCTGTGGGAGAGCGGTCAAGGTGTCTAGTCATCTCTCCCATGAAGTCTTCCTTACTAGAAAAATCTCCAAAAAAAGCATTGATCCCTCTGTTGAACTGTGCAAAAGTATCATTCATGTGCTTCAAATCTGGGTCATTGCTAGATGAACCAAGATGCGACATCTGCAAACAAAACACAAGAATAAAACAAATTTGCTAAACTACAATATTGTGTAAACTGTACTATTGTGTAACATGTTTGTACAATTCTAGAAATAAAAGCTTGTCTTTTTTATTAGACCTGGCGCGTGTATATTCGCATCTGAGATGCAGAATAGACGCGCTCTCAGACACTTCCCTGAAGTCAAAGCCTTTGTTTTCTGAGCAAAGCGCGTGCATTCTAGTGTCTAGTATGGAGAATAGACGCGCTCAGAGATGCGGTTCCACCATGGAAAAAACAAAAGCTTTTTTCTGAGCATGGTGCGTGTATACTCGTATCTATCATTCAGAATAGACGCGCCTGTAGACGCGATAATAGAAAACACAGCTGCACGTCTATATCTACGTTTACTCTGAAAACTACACGCGCTCTCAGACGCACTAAGTCGGCCGCTCTCAGACTGACAACAGCCATGATTTTTTTGTGATATAAAAGCTTCAAATTCATAGAAAGAAAGATCCTAATACACACAGAGACACAGTGAGAGAGAGAGAGAGAGAGAGAGAGAGAGAGAGAGAGAGAGAGAGAGAGAGAGAGAGAGGACTCACCTTGGGTCTTTGGTGTGGACTGGTGGTGGCGGTGCTTCCTTCCCCTTCTTCCTCTCCTTGGTGAGTTGTTCTCCCTTGATGCTTGCTGCTTGTTGTCTCCTCTCTTTGCCTCTTGTTCCTATTGTTCTCCTCTCTTTTGTTCTCTCTTTCTTCCTCTCCTTGGTTTTCTTCTCTTTAACTGTCTTCTTTCCCTTCTTGTCTCTTTGAAGTGAAAGAAGAGGTGAGTCATGAGGAGGTGAGTCATGAAGAGACTAGTGGAGGTAGACTGCATGTCAGCTAAACTTGAGCTCCAAAACGTGCAAAAAACGTAGAAAATGTGCAGTTTGAAATAAAATCACTTGTATCTTTTGAGTTTTGACGTTTGCGTCTATTTTTGTGTGTATATGCGCATCTAATTTTACGTAAACGTGCTAATAGATGCATATTTAGACACGCAGATAGACGCACATTTAGCGTACTTGCGTTTTTATCATAAGTTTTTGTATTTAAGATAAGTTTTTATGTATTTATGATAAGTTTTGTGTATTTAAAATTGAATATTTTAGAATAATTAATACGCCTTGAAGTTTTTATGTAAACATATTAATAACAAATTTGATGTTGTCATGAATTAGGTTTAATCATGTCATCATCATCACCTAGTGTGGTGCATGCTGATGAGTCAACGAGCACGTCCTCAAGTGAGGATGAAACATTATGTCTTCATAATCGAGATGCATGGCTACGATGAAAAATTAAATGCATGTATGATCGTTGTCAAGGGTGTATTTTTCGAGCACGTCAAGTTGCAATGTCACACCTCAGCATGTATGGAGAATGGGATCGAGAAAAATCACCGGTATCCATTGTTTTTAACACTAAGATTGCTAGTCTATGTTTGAAATATATATCAACGTACATGTAACTCCCTTTTGTGGTTGAGCAGGATGCGGTGCCACATCCTCAGATGCTCCCTCCCGGGTGTCGAGAGGCTTCAAAACGTCGACACGAGAAGGCAGAGTCTTCAAGAAGAGTGGAGACTAACGACCATGATAGTAGCCCTTATGAGATGCCCCATCAAGTTGTAGAGGATGAGATTTTGGACAACATGGTACACGATCTATTTTCGCAACCGGTTCGGGGAGAAGGTCACTCGTAGAAGCCAGATGACCCATTATACGTAGCGTTATCTACTCCGTTGTATGAAGGTTGTACGTACTCCGTTCTTTATGCATTCCTCGAGATACTTAACTTGCAAACAATTTATGGATGGAGTAATGTCAGTTTGAATGCGTTATTGAAGTAGGTATCAATTCAGTTTGGCTTATGAATCATAATATTAATTGTTCTATTTTAAAATCAGACACAAATATATGTTGGTAGTTTTTTAACTCACTTTTAAAAATATATGTAGGTTATTATCACAAATGCTTCCAAAAGGAAACAAATTTCCAACTAAGAGAGAGCAAGTAAGACATTACTTGACATCTCTGGGAGGCCTCGATTATGTCAAGATCCATGCATGTGTCAATGATTGTGTCTTATTTCGTGGGATTCATGAGTTCGCACGAGAGTGTCCTGTTTGTGGTGAATCAAGATACAAAGTGGAGATGAAGTCAATGGATGTGCCTCATAAGGTTTTGCGACATTTTCCGATTATTCCACGTATTCAACTTATGTTCAAGTGTAAGTCTATTGGAAAGCTCATGTCATGGCATTCTAATCATCGTTAAAGGATGGAAAATGGAGGATCCCTGTAAACACACCCGCATGGCAACACATAGACAATTTGTGGCCCGTTTTCAAAGAAGAGCCAATAAATTTGAGATTTGGTTTAGGTATGGATGGAATCGATCCATTTGGCACCAAAAGCACATCATACAGTGTATGACTAGTGGTGTTGGTGAACTATAATATTCCTCCATCCATGCACTACAAGGAATTGGGCAATTAGCGACGCCGGATATCGACGTCGCTATTGGCGTCGCTATTTGTGTCGCTATTGGCGTTGCTATTTGCGTCGCATTTGCGTCGCAAATAGCGATGCAAATAGCGACGCCAATAGCGACGCAGCAGGAAAAAAAGCGCGCCGAAACCCGAGCACCATTTTCATTTCTTTTGCTTCGACTTTTGAGAGCGAGAGCGAGGGAGAGAGCGCAGGCTTTGTGAGAAGGAAGGAGAGGAAGAAGACTTGTTGCCGCCGCCCCCGCCACCGCCACCGCCGTTGTTCACGAAGGAGAGGAGGAGCCCTCATTGCAAAGAGAAGCCGCCCCACGCTCGTCATATCTCATTGGTGAGTCTCCCTCTCTCTTTCTTTTGCTTGTTGAAGGTTTATATCGTTCTCTTTTGCTTGTTTAGGAGAGGAAATGAAAGAGAAGGAGAGGGAGAGGGAGACAAAGGGAGAGAAAGAGAGGGAGAGGGAGAGGGAGAGGGAGAGGGAGAGAAAGAGAAAGAGAGGGAGACTGCATTCTCTCTCTCTCTCCCTTTTGCTTGTTTAATGTTTAAATTACTTTCTTTTTTGCTTGTTTAGGAGAGGAAACGAGAGAGTAAGAGAGACAGAGAGGGAGAGGGAGAGGGAGAGAAAGAGAAATAGAGGGAGAGGGAGAGGGAGGGGGAGGGAATGAGAGAGAGAGAGAGAAAGAGAAAGAGAGGGAGAAGGAGGGAGAGTGCATTCTCTCTCTCCCTCTCCCTTTTGCTTGTTTAATGTTTAAATCACTTTTTTTTTGCTTGTTTAGGAGAGGAAATGAGAGAGAAAGAGAGCGAGAGGGAGAGGGAGGGGAAGGAAATGAGAGAGGGATAGAAAGAGAAAGAGAGGGAGAGTGCATTGTTTCTCTCCCTCTCCCTTTTGCTTGGAGGATGTTTAAATCACTTTATTTTTTGCTTGTTTAGGAAATGAGAGAGAAAGAGAGATAGAGAGGGAGAGGGAAAAAAAGAGAAAGAGAGGGAGAGGGAGAGGGAGGGGGAAGGAAATGAGAGAGGGAGAGAAAGAGAATGAGAGGGAGAGGGAGAGGGTGAGAGAAAGAGAGAAAGAGAGGGAGAGGGAGAGAGAGGGAGAGAAAGAGAGGGAGAGGGAGGGGAAGGAAATTTAAGATAATAGACTTATTGATAATGGTATGCAATGTGCTTTGCCATGGGCCACGTACATTGGTAACTCTTTAAGATGGCTTAAAAATGGTCAATTCATTCATAATGTCCAAGTAGGGGATCTAATTGTGATATGCATAATTCATTGTTTTTGTATTAACTTTATAGGCATGCCAAATTAGAAATCATGCCAACTAGTCAACGGAAGGACTAAAAGAAAATGATACCCTAGCTAATGGTCATTAAGGTACTTCATCAAAATGAACCCAAAAGTATTGTTATAGAAGAAGAACCCCTTAAATTGAGTATAGGATAATTTCTCTCAGGTCTTATGACTATGAGTAGAATTGATTGAAATAAATTTTATTACTATAGTCATTAAATTTCATAGATGGCGCGCATTAATTTTAAAATGGATTACTTATACTCAAAGCCGAGATATAACAAATAATTATCTACCGGGACAAACAAATCCTTGAGTATGATACAAGGCCGAGATATAACATCGGAATATCTCTCAACTACTATATACAATGCAAGATTTATGGTCAACTTGCAACTTGATGTACATCTCCATAAAGCTATCCATTTAAGCCCCGTTTGTTGTAATGTAGATAAGATGGAAAATGAAGAAGGTCTTATTGTTCAAGACCGCGAGACGTATCTTAATCAGCGTGTCCCATGTCCTTGCTCTCAATGCAAGTTGGCAATTAAACGAAAACGCCGATTGTCTGTAGAACACGTACGACGATTTGGTGAGTTTCAATCTGAGATCATTGATCAGGCGATTGCGGATTTTCAGCAAACGGTAATTTGAAGTTAATATTAATCATGCATTGTACTCTCAAGCTAATTGAAAACCATACACAATAAGATTGGGTCTTATTGGCAAATTTTCTATCCAGGGGGGTGATGTCTTGACCCAAGGGGGAGTGCACCCTTTGCGGCCCATTAGAAGAGTTCGTGGACGTGCGATGGATGGATTGCAGGAGCCAATCGACTACTCACAAGGCCCATCTATACCGTCAATGCCAGAGGAGACAGACAACCTTCCCGACCTGCCTACAATCTTGGAGCCTGAGATGGAGGCAATGATCGATGTATTGATTCCCATGGATGTTGAGACATCTGACCCGCTTAGAGAGGAAGCATCCCTACCATTATATGATGGGTGCCGAGTATCTCGGTTGAAGACATTGCTTGCACTCTTAAGTGTGCAAGCAAAATACGGTTGGAGCGATACGAGTGTGACTGAGTTATTCAGGTACCTTGCACACAGGCTTCATTGTTTTTTTTTAAAACAGTATTATTGCAAACATTTGTGCTTTTTCAAGGTGTGTTATGATTTTTTTCAGGTTATTGAAATATCATATATTGCTACCTGCAAATACCATGCCTGAGTCTCTTGATGATGCACGACATGTTTTACGGAAGCTTGGCATAGACTACAATAACATCCATGCATGTATCAACGACTGCATATTGTTTCGAGATGAATACAAGACTATGGAGACATGTCCAAAGCGTGGTGCTCAGAGGTATCGACAGGACTTGCAAGGGCAAACCATCCCTCAAAAAGTTCGCTGACACTTTCCGCTCATCCCCCGCATAAACCACATGTTTCGCACCTCTGCCATGGCAATCTTGACAATGTGGCATGTGCAGAATAGGTCCACGGATGGAGTTCAACGAATATCAGTGGATTCGCACGCATGGAGCCACATTGACTCTACCTTCCCACGCTTTGCGCGAGAGCCAAGGAATCTTCGACTCGGTCTTGCCATAGATGGTGTGAACCCATTCGGTCTGTGCTCGACTTCTTACAGTGTGTGGCCTATAGTGCTTGTCAACTACAACATCCCTCCATGGCTTTCTACGAAGAAAGAACATCTCATCCTTAGCTTGCTCGTCCCGGGCCGCTACAAAGTAAAAAATATGGACGTGTATCTTCGTCCATTAGTCGATGAGCTTAAGATTTTGTGGGAGGAGGGGGTCATGGTGCAAGATATGAGTAGGCACGATGGTCGACGGTCAGCCAACATTCGAGCCATTCTCATGTGGACGATGCATGACTTTCCGGGATTGGGAGAGTGCTCAGGTGAGCAGACCTTTGTTCTCGCTAGTAATATCTATATTTTATTTCATTCAATCAAGTATTCACTAGGTTGTGGATCGCCTTACAGGTCTGGTTACCTCAGGTTATCATGCATGTCCATTGTGTAGGCCACAGTTAGACTCCCGAAGGCCATGAACCATGAAGAAGATGGTATATCAAGGACACGCCACTTTCTTACCGGAGGATCATGAACTCAGGGAAGGTTTTCTTGGACGACCTCCAGCACGTATAAATGCTGCAAGCTGGTATGAGCTGAAAATGGTAAACCCAGAATCACATCCAAATGGAATACGACGGTTCTCAGTTTTCTACGAGTTGCCATATTGGACCCACTTACAGGTCAACCACTTGTTGGATCCCATGCATATTTTCAAAAATGTGGGCAGATTGCTATGGGACCACATCACAGGAAAGAGAGACACTATAGGGTCACGAATGGATTTAAAGGAGGTAGGTAAGATGGAGGCGCTTTGGCCACAGTCGAGTGCTGAAGGGGGAGTGCAGCTTCCTCGCACTCCCTGGGTTTTGTCTACCAAAGAAGAGCGCATTGTGAAGCAAGTAATCAAGTCTATCCGCACTCCGACGGGTATGATGCGTTCTCTCAGGTCCGCATTTTCTAAAGATGACCAAATGTCTGGGCTAAAATCCCATGATTGGCATAAGATATGTCAGGTTTGTGAATAGAATGGATTGTAATTAGCGTGGGCATTTTGCAATTTGAAAAGTGGCCATTATTCATAATGCTTTCTCATTTGTGGCAGTTTGTCCTGCTGATCACGATCGCAGGATGCCTTACTCCAGAAATTCGCGGGGCCATTTACAAGTTGTCGACTTTGGTGCAATGGATCTCACAGAAAGAGATTAAGATGTCCTCTATTGAATCCGCAAGGCGGGGAGCAGTTGAGACGGTCTGTCTCTTTGAGAAATACCTGTCCACTAGCATGCTCACGATACAAGTTCACCTTCTTGTGCATCTTGTGGACGAAGTGGAGATTGCTGGACCTGTCCATACGCGATGGATGTTCTTCCTGGAGTGCTTCATGAAAACCCTGAAAGGCTTTGTGCGACAACAAGCTCGTCCAGAAGGTAGCATGGCGGAAGGTTGGTTGGTGTTAGAGGCGTTAGTGCATATCTCACAATGGCTACCAACGGTGGAACCAGACAATGAAATGCTATGGACGCTGAAGGACGATGATAGGCTGACTGGAGATGTGGTGGTTGGAAATGGGGTAGAAAAAAGAATGGATGCCTCAATGGAAGAGAAGGTGAATCGCTTTTGTATGTTGCACCATGCCTCCATGGAGACGTGGCTCGCCAAAGCGAGCTGAATTCCGACGCAGTACGCGTCACCGACCAATTCGATATCCCGAAGGCATGGAGGAGATGCCGCGGTTTATGTCAACACGATGGTTGCATGGAGCCTTGACCGCAGCATCCAGCGAAGGGACAGAGGTCTTAATGGAGGAGTGGGAGTTCTCGAGGGGATGTAGTCCAAAGGTAATGAGGGGTTTAGAATGTGTCGTATCTAAATTTGCTTGCTACATCTAATTTGAGTGTTTCAATGTGCAGTACAAAATATATAGTGCAGCATGGTCGCGCGGACGGCATTTTCGGGTGGAGCGTATTGACAAAATGCGCTCCACAATGGACTGTGGTGTCATGGCAAGGTTTGAGCAAGAGAGCCGGCGACGAGCAACGGATCCGAACACGGTTGTGGATGAGATGGAGTATTTTGGGAACTTGCAAAGTATTATTACGGTGGATTACTGTAGCTTCTCCATGATACTATTCGATGTGCAGTGGTTCAAAGTGGTACTTGGAGGAGCTGGAGCAACAGTTCGACGAGGTCCATCTGGATTTCTCGAAATAGATTTCGAAAAAAAATGGACGGATTTGCGCGACACCTTTGTATTGCCGGCCCATTGTGAACAGGTACAAATAGTCATTTGCTTGCTAATTGTAATGCGACATGGTTTATGTCACAATGGTTTGAACTTGCTTTGTAAGTGTTTGTGAACAAGTAATCTTCTATCCAAACCCCGATAACCTTGATGGTGGTATGTTATACCTTCAACTTCTCGAGGTGCGAGAGTATATGATCAAAGCAATGTTCCAGGCATAGATGGAGAAAATATGCAAATAGAGGGATCGATATTACAAGGGGTGGAGGCCACCGCAAGCTTGGAGCCCGCATTGGCTAACAATGATGGAAATACAGAAGTCGTAGAATTTTTTGAGAACGAGGCAGACTCGTTCTTTTGTGGTGACATTTCTATCGACCTTCCAGTGTATGTAGAGTTGTGTCAGGAGATTAACATGGGACCATAGAATACTTCATTCTTGGAGAATTGTATTACTCAATTCGTTGTTTAGATCTTCCATAAAGGTAGATAAGATATGCATTTTAAGAGGGATTTTTAAAAAATGATTTATATTAATGTGCTTTGTATAGTTTAAATTGATTATTCTAACATCATTTTTTATCTGTCCAGGTATCGACATTTTCAGGATGAGTCGAGGGATGAGCGATGAGAAGTTTTAGGACATGATGGCACGCATGTCTCCAGATCAGCTCGCGAGATTTAGAGAGATGGCAGATCAGGAGATTTCTCGTTCTTCGTCAGGGCGCTCTACTAGATCAGCTTCAGCGCGATCAGATGCTTCAGCTTCGAGCAGACGATCTCGACGCTCGCGACTTGGGCCAAAGGGAGGGACTGCGACTGCAGGAGGATCAGGGGGGTGCTGCTGTGGAGACACGGACGTGGTGTCTCCGTCTCGTCGTTTATCTGGAGCTGCGTCACCTCCAGGATTTGTCACACCTGTGGGGACATCCACTCCAGTTACTTCGGCTTTTGCGCAGCCGTCGGCAGATGGCATGCCTTTTGGTGACACTCCTTTTGGTGGCACCCCCTTTGGTGGCATCCCTTTGAGTGGCACTCCGGAAGATGGTACTCCCGTCGGTACACCGGATGTACAAGGGTCTCCTGGATATGCCCAGCAGCGTGGACGGAGATGGGAGAGGGCCCATCTTAGGCAGACTCCTAGGGGTTATGGATACCTAGTGGATAGCAGGTCAGGAGCCATCATCATGAATGATGAGGGGAGGAGGGTGATGGCTCGCATGAGGGAGTTGTGCCAACAAGTTTTTCGGCACAACGTCCTGGATCATTGGAGGAACATACCAGAGGAGAGCAAGGACTACATAGTAGCATCCTTGCATGAGGAGTTCCCGGTGCCAGCCGCAGTAGATAGATTCTCTACGGGCTGGATGATGGATTGCATGCGTGCATACATGTCACATAGACGATCCGACGCATGCAAGGCAATCAAGAGTGGGGCTCCAAAGCCCGAGTGGTTAGATGCAAACGACTGGCGCCGACTGAGGGAGGAGGCTACAAATTCGCCAGGACGTTGGAGTCAGCAGAGTGGGAGGCGGTGAGGGCATGAATCAAGGCCGGATCGGTGCATCATCTTGGGAGTGGCGGCCATAGGACATATTTGGAGGACTTTGTAAGTTTCTCTTTTGTTTTGCTTATTTGTTTTTTTGAGATATTCTTTGTACTGACAATCATGTTTCTAACAGTTAGCATTTTGTTTTCTTTGCAACACTCCGTTACAAATCACGATCCGCAAGGCCTTGAGATTCGATATGTAGAGAGGCACGGTCTCAGGGCATTGATCGACCGATTGTATAGACGCAACGGCCCTGTAAGTCACTCATCTTTCTTGTCCGTAGTTACCATGAGATATTTGAATGCATTATTGTATGGTGGATTGATATGTTGTTTCTTTTTCTGCAGAATCCGTTTGATGCTCCTTTGCAGCGGGACGAGCTTTCGGGGGACGAGGATTTGTAGCTCGCCCTTGGATCCTTAGAGCTCACACACCTTTAGTTTTTAGTCACCTGATCTATGTAGACATTTTCTATGTATTAGTGATATCGTTTCATGATTGTACCAATCGCATTTTATGCGATCATGTATTTATTTCATGTATTAGTTTTATGATTTCAGTATGCATTCTTTTTTTTTGCAAACACTTTGTATGTAGCAGTGCAGAAACTATTTTGTATGGCTCTCATACAACATACAGTGCAAGCTGCCCTGCCACAAATTTTTTTTTTCTCTGTTACCCTCGCTATTTGTGTCACAAATTTACTGCTCACGTCGCTATTGGCGTCGCTATAAGCGTCACAAATTCTCTATAACCGTCGCTATATGCATCGCAAATGCAACGCATATAGCGACGGTTCTATGGCGTCGTCAATAACGACATTTTTTGCGACAACGGGGGCAAATTTTATTGTTTGTATTTTCGTCGCTTTAAACGTCACTATAAGGTCTATATCTTGTAGTGATGACAATTAAAAAGGGATATGTAATGTTGTTCCTTCTGATTCCTGAAAAGCAAAAGGTAAAAAACATGGACATTTACTTAGAGCCTTTGATTGAAGAGTTAGAAATGTTATGGGAAGGTACTGAGGTGCAAGATACAATCGCATCTACATCCTCTAGAGATTTCACTTTGAAGACCATATTGTTGTGGACCATGCATGACTTTCCAGGATATGGAGAGTGTTCAGGTACATGTATATAAATCTATATTTGAAATACAAGACTTGAATCAATTTCATGTTATTAATTCACTTGTTTGTTCAGGTTTAACCACATCAGGATATCATGCATGTCCTATTTGCGGTCCCTCTCTAGTTTTCTTTAGGCTGGCATGTTTAAAGAAGGTTATCTATGACAATCATCATCGATTTCTTCCTATTGACCATCCCAAATATGTTCTCCCTACTAATGGAATGACTTCACAATCTCTAACCATTCGAGATTGGAAGGAGAGATGGATTAATGCCGACAACCACCCTCCACTCGGCATGAGTCGGTAAGAAATATATTTTTCTCGATTGACTTTAAAGTATTTAGCATGATGATTTGTTTACATAATATATTGTTTGTTTGTTAGGTTCTCTATATTTTTTCGTCTTTCATATTGGACTGAACTCAAGATCAATCACCTATTGGACCCCATGCACATATTAAAAAATGTTGTATCTAGATTATGGGATCACTTGATAGGGGCTCGTGATTCAGTCAATGTAAGGGAGGATTTACGTAACATTGGTCGCATGAGACGAGCCTGGCCACGCATTGGACCCAGAGGAAAGATTGAGCTATCCCATGCACCTTTGATGCTATCAAAGAACGAGGAAAAAATAGTGAAGGAACAGATATGTAGCTTTCGAACACCCACAGGATGTATGAGATGTCTCAAGGGAGACTTCATAAAGAAAAAGAAAAGAGGTGCGGAGCAACTATCTGGTTTGAAGTCCCACGATTGGCACAAAATGATTCAAGTAAGGGTATCTCTAACCATGAATATAGTAATTAGTGGAGTAACTATGTGTAAACTTTGGGGTATAATGAATTTTTTCTTAACTAATCATTTGATCTATGAATATTATTTACATTCAGTTCGTACTTCCTACTAGCATATCCCATTGTGTATCCAAAGATGTACGTGATATCATTTACAAGATGGGAGAGCTTGTGAGGTGTGTATACATTGTATTTTTTCATTATATGTTGCATACATCATGTAGTGAACCTCTTTGAATTTCCACACAAAAATAAACAATTGTCAAATACACCATGATAGATACGTGAGCTCAAAGGAAATTGATCCAAACACATTGCAAGATGCTCGAGTATTATTTGTTGAGGTGGTTTGTTTGGTGGAGGAAATTTTTCCTCGCTCCATTTTGACTACTCAATTACATTTACTCGTACATTTGATTGATGAGATCACACTTTGTGGGGCAGTTCATACAAGGTGGATATTTTTTTTTAAGCGCTTCATGAAAACCTTGAAAGATTTTGCGAGGCAAAAAGCACGGCCTGAGGGAAGCATGCCTAAGGGTTGGTTAGTTCAATCATCCCTTGTTTATATCTCTGAATATCTTGCTGAAGTGGACCCCTCTCAACCACGACTATGGAAACACGATGAAGACTTGAGGATGATCTCTATAATACCTCAAGGAAAAGGAAGGAGTAAAATGCAAACTAAAGAAGAACTTAGTAAGTTAAATAGTTTTTGTGTGCTCAATAAGTGATATAATAAGCAAATGGGTGACACTATAATAAAGCAAGGGCAAGAAAAAAAAGCGAAAGACAAGCATTTTGCACCAGATATGGACGTAATGTCTCATTTCCAGATCATCTAAATGCGCTCCCACGTCATATTGATATAGATTCGTTACATGAGGAAATGGAGAGAATGGAAAAAGAGGAGGGAATTAATATATCTCAAGAAGAGTGGGAATACGCACAAGGTTTCTTATCAAAGGTGAGACATACTATCAATTAATTTGTTTCTAGTTATATTTTATATAATAAATTGACATGTTTGATCTTAATCTTTTACTACTAGTGCACATTATTCAATGCTATTTGGTGTGAGGGTAAACATCTTCGAACTCAATGTATAGATGAAAAGAGAAATACCCAAGATTGTGGTGTTATTGCTCACTTCGAGTGGTACCATGGAAGGTTATTGTGGCTTGATCCAAGATATTCTGAAGCTTGACTTCAGACGATTCTTTATATATGTACTGGATGTGAAGTGGTTTAAAGAAGTTCTAACAAATGGTGAGCATTGCACAATCAGACGTCATCCAAGTGGTTTTGTAATCATTGACTCTACAAAATTTTACAAAAACAAGAATGACACATTAGTACTACCTCAACAATGCGAGCATGTATATATGTAAAAGCTAATTTATTTATATGTATGCATGTGATACATATATACAATATAATAAATATGTAAGTTTCTTGCTTTTGTTTTTCAAATACAGGTTGTGTATTATCCAATGGTAAACAATAACTATGGTGGTATGTCATCCCTATATCTAATCGTTCAAAACCAATATATGGTAATATTACCAACATAGAGATAGCACATGACAATCCAACAATTATGATGATGTACATGTTGACACCATAATGGATGATATGCATGATATAGTACAAGATGAACCTCGCGAGGATGTTCAAGGAAATGCAGAAGAGGACAATAATGTAGTTGATGATGATGAAGTTATTGAGCAATATAGCAATGCATCTGACAGTGGGATAGACTTATTTGTTTCGTTACCTCTTGATAACATAGACCTAGAAGTAGATAGTTTAGCAAGGGCTGATCTCATTGAAGATGAGATGGATCATTCACTCTAACATACTTAATTCGCTTAATGATTCAATGTGTATTCTTAATTCTATGGAAAATATCATACGCACATGTGCATACTCAAGAATCAATAGTCAAGTTTAAAGCTAAATTGAATTTTTCATAATAAAAAAGAAGTATTTTTAATCTTCTTTAAGTAGAGAAATTACGAGATACATGCAATGCTTGCTACGTATCGCTTGCCGCTAATTAATTATATCAGGCTTGTCAACTGGAGGAATTGCCATTCATTAGAGAGCAATACAAAAATAATTATTAACTTTGTTTTTTTAATTATATTAAATCCGATTTCAGGTGGTTTAATAATTACACGTCTAAAATCGTGTCTATATTCGCATCTATGTTCGCGTTTATCTGCGCGGATATATAGACGCAAAATTCGGGTCTATTTACACCCTCTTTTACACACGCATATAGATGCAATGATAGACGCGCCCGACTT
The DNA here is from genome assembly GCF_053477565.2 of Lygodium microphyllum. Taxonomy (NCBI): domain Eukaryota; kingdom Viridiplantae; phylum Streptophyta; class Polypodiopsida; order Schizaeales; family Lygodiaceae; genus Lygodium; species Lygodium microphyllum. The sequence goes on from NC_141162.1 coordinate 50,421,404, forward strand.
TGCGCGTCTAACATGCGCATCTATGAGTCATTTCTGTTGTGGTATCATACTTTGATTGAGTTAGCCACACTATCAAACACTTTCCTTGCCTAACACACATCTTAAAGCTATGATTGCATGCATTTACTATGTATCTATCCAAAAGTTTTGTGATGGTGATGATTGTACAAACAATATAAATCTTGTTCAAATAGTGATGCGGATAACCTAGTGAGATAAAGGCAAGATTTTTTCCAATGTTATACTAGAATTGAAAACTATCACGATAGATTTGCTTATTGCAGAGATTGCTAAAGTATAAATGCAATACATATGGTTGTTGAAAAGCTGTTGTTGATGATCGATGGTCTATGGCAATCTAACACCCTGTGGCTCCAGGAAATGCAGATCTTTGCAATAATACCAGTATCTAAAAGGAAAAAAGACTTGTTTAGTAAATGATGTATAATAGCCCCTCTACCAAACACAGAATTTGAACCATAGCCCTGGAGCTCTTTGGAACGTCTATTCCCTATTCAAAAAAACTTGATTTTGGTTGGAAAATTAATGTGGATCAAGCACACAATGTCGGGTACTCCATTATTCTGTAGGTGCATGAGGATCTCGGTCTCCTTCTTCACACTCTCCTTCCAATGCCTTGCCATGGACGGAAAAAACTCTGTGTACTTGGGCAGAGACTTGCATGCAACATAGCAATTAACATCTAATTTGACCAAGTGGCCTAGTACAGGCGATGGATTGCTGCAACCTCCTCCTCCAGCTCCTGTGGCCACCTGCAACGTCCCCTTGCACAAATGCATACATCCGTGCGATCCTAGCAGTCATATCGTGTCGTAAACATCCTCGTGCAGCCAATCAACATAAATTAAAGAAGAAGATTTGTGAGTAGATGTAGATGCTGATGTAGCTATACAACATGTCCAAGAGGCTCAAGCCCAGGGACAGATGCAGGCCGAGGAGCAATAGCCAGTTCCCTGACTTGATGATCTATTCGTGCAGCTTGACCATGCATTATCCTTTGTCCCAGCTGCACTGTCATGTGATGCAGCCCTAATTGTGTCTTAGTAGTCATGCTGGCGTGCTGGCGCGTCGACCATGGTAGCTGAGCCACCCATCAGCCGTTTCTTCTGGCTGGGGAGCCTGATAGTCCAACAGTTTAGTGCTTGGTAGTCTTCAAGGGTACCATCGCACTCCTGGTCTTTCGCTTCCAGCCTCGTTCATTTTTTGATGTTGTTGTAGCTCCTGCGCCCAGGCAGTACTGTATATGCACTACACTTCGTGAAATAAATCTCAGAACGAGACTAGATTGTGAGGGAAAGCCCAATTGTGGATTCGCTTTGGGCATCCCGTAGGAAGGGCCACGTCATGTGTTCAAAGCCCTTGTGCTTGAAAGTGGGAGAGGAAATATTTTTCGGCGCACAAATCAAGATGGTCAATTTTCCCACCCACAGACGCATTTTCAGAAAAACCTCCATACAACAAGTCAACTACATGTCCTGTATGAAAACCATGTTAAACCTCGTTAAGTTAATCTATTCAAGAAGCAAATCTTCCAAGGCCAATGTGAACCATTTGTTGAAATTCCTTTTGAGATAGGTCACATGTAGGTAAATGATGCTTTCATGAATAAACATAACTATGGTTGTCAATACATAAAAGACATCGTATATTTTAACGTCATGTAAATCACGATTGATGAGTAGGTTAAAGGAGATAGATTAGTGACTTGTTTAATCTCACTTTCTTGGACAAATTTTCCATCGAGCAGCCTCTAATGCAAAACAAACATATGAACACACACACTCTAAGAGAAGCAATGTATAGCCTACTTATCTATATTCTCATTCTTATTATCATAATCACAAATAGTGCGTTTTGATCTTATTTAGGCTATTTTTTCCTTTTGTTTAGAAATACAAAAAAAGAACAATATGTGATAGCTCTTCTTCATGCGGGTAGGACGTTAGTTAACGAATTTATGCACCAAGTATCTTATATTTTCTTCATGATGAATACCACTACCTTTATCTCCCCCTCAAACGATGGCCTACTAAGAAAGGCATTGGCTCAAGAAAGCCATATAACATCTTAGCTATGACTTCTTCCATATTGTGTTGCAACCTTTGTATAGGAGATTGAACTCTAATATGTGAAGTTTTATCCTCCTTTTGCTTTTGTAAGAAATTCTTGATGTACTACAAGCACTAGCTCCCAATACTCTCATTGTACTTCTTCATATTTCTTACAAGAGTTGATTGCACCTTCAAACTGAATATAGAACAATTGTGAATACAAACACACCCTATCATTGAAATAGAGGCAATCAAGCCTAGTCTGCCCTTGATAACTAATTACAGTGTAGATTTTTCCATGTCAGTTCCCAAAGATTACTACTTGTGTCCACATGTCATATGTTAGATCAAATCATCAAGCAAAGTTACCATATTAGAATCACCTACAAATATGGCTTCCATATATCAAGTTCCAGTTGAACCATCTTAAGCCAATAACATAAAATGGGGCATGCAAAAAATAACCCACACATGTAAAAGGATTGAGAAAACTCAATATAGGGCACTATAAATAGAGCCCTCGTGAGAGAAAGTAGCATCTCTCTAGAGAAACCCCAATACGACTTGCCTTTAAGAAAGCACAAGCACAAAACCTAATAGCCCAATATGATCCAATATGGAAAAAATAGAGTTTTTAGAGAGGAAACATGCTTTCTTGAAAATAGACTAAGTCAAAATAGCAAGACCATGAGCACCTATGGACCACAATGAGCTACATAATGCTAACACCCTCTTCTAGATCATGTGTGGACAATACACGAATGTATACAATGATGCAATGAAATGGGAAATATCCTTAGACGTACACCATCCATTGGCACCCCTAGAGTAACCTCAAGATTCCTACAATCTAGCCTCACCACCATAGTCACCAAAGAAGTTTCATCATCACCATATAGCCAAAATCTCAAAAGAGCCTCTAGAAAGCTTGTTGGAATATTAGTCCCATGCTAGAAACCATCTCCAAAGAAGAAACAATGTCAATGTAGCTCATAGGCATACCCAAATCATAGAAACAGAACATAGCACCATCTCTATCTCACATGCAACCTACTCCAGCTGAAGCACAACATGCCATGGTCTCTTTCCTTTAGCCACTTACCAAGTTTTGCCACCAGGGTAGATAAACTAGGAGAAACTCCACTCATCATCAAAAACATCCCATCATGGACCTAGAGGCAACAAGCTCTAGTGAAATTTCTTTTCACGCTAGAGTATATTTGTGTGGATGAAATATTTTGCTCCACTACACCCACTCACTATTCCTATCTAGCTTGGAATGTGTGAGGAGTGCATGCATCCATGGCTATGGAAGCTCCTCCATTAGAGGCTCCCCCCAAACATTCATAAGTAGCTCATGTGCTACTACAACAACTTGCAAGGAATCAAAGGCCTTATCCTTTTGTGTTGATCGCTTAACCCTTATAGAGAGAGAGAGAGAGAGAGAGAAAGAGAACCTTGCTAGATTGCTTTCATTAACACTGAAATATTGTCCTATGTTAATATCAAGTGTGATACATAAAATGCAAGATACTCACATAAATTCTAAAGGTTTTATCATGAAAGAAATGTATTGTGGTGATACCCTATTGAAAGGTTAGTAAAGGTTGGTGCAAGCTACTTGCTTTAGCTACAAAAGGGTTGAAATAAATGACTATTTCATTTTATCATACCAAGAATCATCACATGAAAGCCAGAACCAAATAGAAAGTGTAGATCAGATATATAAGAGCATCCTTAGAGAAGAATTTGGAGATATGATAAAATCCAGTTCTTTAATGTGTAACCTACATGGTGCAGTTGTGAAAAGACTCCACATCATATCTTTATATGATGAACATACCAAAAATATCAAATAAATTGGTCAAACATGTATCAAGAAGATATGCAATTTGATGTGGAAACTAGTAATTGAGGAGGGCAATTAGTGCATTTCCATGAAATATTTCACATTCATCTTGAGGAATGATTTTTGATTGGTGCTTCTCAAGTGTATATTTGTTTCACTTAATTTCACATTGTCAACTTGATTTCCAACTTAATGTTATTGGTTGATTGGTGCTTCTCAAGTATATATTTGTTATAGTTGATTTCATGAAGCAAGTGTATGTTCTCATGGATGATTTGTGAGTCTAATCATTGCTATGATCAAAAGCTTGAGGCTTGCATGTTCTTTGACATTATGTGGCCTTCCAAATGCTACAACTATTGAATGGTCTTCTTGGAGCTTTGAGAAACTATTGGAATTTGATGAGCTACCACACGTGGGATTGTTTTTGTATCCCACGTGTGGTAGCTACCACATGTGGGATTATTTTTGTATCCCACATGTGGGATTGTTTTTGTATCCCACATGTGGGATTGTTTTTGTATGCCACTCATAATTGTTGAGTCTTCTTTGTGTTGTCTTTAAGGCACATCTAGTCTATGTGTGAGACTTGAGTATTCATGGTTCTAGCATCAATCCCTTGTTACTATAGAATTTTTTAAGTATCAAGAGGGGGTGCTAGAAATGTCCATGCCAATCTATAAAGTGTATTGTGGTTTTGCTCATTAGGGTCCTCATTTACATTATTTATACTTTACCTTGTGTTGGTACCAACTAAGTTCATGATCTTGTGATATTGTAAGCAAACATTGTCTTCCTCAAGAGAATAGCTTATTAGCTAAAGAAGATAGTGGAGTAGCTCTTTCTAAACAATGTAACGCATCTTTATAAACAATGTAACACATCTGCCATAAAAAAATTGTTACACTCATAGTAATCAAGTCAAGAACCCACTTGTAATGAATACATAGTGGGTAGGTAGGATGAAGCTCATCTCTATGCCTCACCAAAGAGAACAACTAACAATCAAGGCATGTCTTAACAAATTGTGAGATATCCCTATACATGCCTCTCCACCAATAGCACTCTTTGATCTTCTCATAGGTCGCTGAAATAGCTCGATGTCTAGTCCAAAGACTTTCATGAAACTCTTTCATGATCTGTACCTATGAGGATCTCTCACAAACAACTCTGAATGGTTGTCCTCCTCCTTGCTTTCATGGATGCTTCCAAAGTAGCCCGCTTTGCAACAAGAACCCATAAGCTTTTCTTCTAATCTTCTTGAAGTTGCATCAGTCCATCCATCCTATCTAGACATGGTAATCAAATAACTTCCAATCTATAAATACTCTCCTGTATACAAAGACTCATCAAAGCTTTCCAAAGCAGACACATGACAAATATGATCAGCATGCATGGCTGAAAGATCAGCCCCATCATCAACATCATCAATGCATGAAAAATCCATATCATCATAACTTGCTTGTGAAAGCATAACGGCTATTGGGTTGTCTTTACCTGCTATGTGTCTGAACTCAGGATTCATGGATTTTATGTATCCAATCCACATAAGTATGGAAATATCTGGAGTAGAACAACTTGTGATCATACTTAGAAGAGGCAAAGAATTAGTTTTGGCCACCACAACAACACCAATAAAGTACTCTCTATCAGTCTTGAGAGCTATGACAACTCCCAAGAGCTCTCTCTTAACCTGTGAATACGCATGTTGCCACTCATTTAGGACTTCCGCCCAAAACCGAATAGCATACCTATTCCCATCTACGTTGTCTTGGCCAAGAGCCCATCCAATGCCGATAGGACTAGTATCAACAGTAAGAAAAATAGGTCTTCCACACTCATAATCTGCCTTTTGAAGAGTCAAAGTAGATCTCAACAATTTCTTTGATTTTTTGCATGGATTTAATATGTTTTATCTCCCAAGAAAAATGTTGCCCTTTTCTCAAGAGCTAGTACAGATTATATGCAATATGAGCAAAATGAGGAATCCAAATAAGATAAAACACACAAGCTCCAAGAAATCTAGGATCCTCCAAAGTAGAAGAGCAAGTCTCTACAATCTTCTCTATGGCATCAACCTTTGCAAGAGAAGGCTTCTTGCCATAATATCCACACTGTATATGTCCGACAGTCACAAAACTTCTCTTGTTCCAAAACAGACTTCAACCCTGAGAATGTCAATTTCACTTCCTCCAACCTGCAAAGAATCCTCTCAACATCTCTAATATGTGAAGCCACAAATAACCTGCATCCATGGTCATCTGAAGAATCATCCCTCTCTTTTTGTAGGAAACCCTTGATAGGTAAGTTATCAATGAAGGGCATTGTAAGCTCACGAATAAAATCTCATAGAACTATATTCATCCCATTCATCATATGGGCAACCGAATTAGTAGCTCCTTACGGAAGCATACACATTCGGACAAGGCCTAAAGGTGTCCTCATTGTAGTCAAATCTCTGCTCTCAAGGGCAAGCTGGAACTTATCATAGCCAAAATAAAGATCACCAAGTGAATACATAGCACGACTAGCAAAAGCTACGGCAAACTCATCCACAATAGGTCATGCACCAACATTCCCAATAGTGACCTTGTTTACTCATTGTAGATCCTATATGAATTTGAGTGTCCCATTCTTCTTAGGAACTGTGAACCATCTGTTGGAATATGGAGCTAAAGATGGCTTTAGAATCCCCATCCTGATTTGCTCATTCAAAAGCTCTATCAATTTGGGCAAGTGAGCCCTCGGTATAGGAATAGGCCATAGATTCCAAGGGACATGCGGAATGGTAAAAATAACTATATGCATCATAACCCTAGGATCAACGCATCCAATTGCATGTGGGAAAAAAGCAAGACCTTTCTCATGTCTGCATCACATCTCTTTAAAACATCTTTCCTTCTCATGAAGTAGAAAATATTGGGTCCCAATCTTCATCTATTTCAATATCTCAGTTGAAAAATTATGTCCCCGATACTTGCAGGATCTCGTAAAGGAGGCTGCAGAGTAGCTCTCCTAACCATCTCATTAGTGTCCAACAGTAGTGGTCCGACAACTGGATTAACCTTCTTGTCAATTGTCTTATATTTTTTCTAAGCTCTGGCTTCATTGCTATAATCTACAAGTTTCAACCCTTCGTAAAAATACCGCAGTAAACACAAATTTTTATGTGTATAAACAACAACATCCAACTCTTTTAGTTGAAATATGTCAGCACAAGGGATACTTTTGGCTAAGAATCCTCAGCACCCAAATTCTTTTGAAGCATAAAATTAGCAATTTCCCAATACATCGCCAAAGAATAGACCTGTAAGACATATAACAACTCTTGATTGTTAGCATTCGGCAATACCAAAAGTGCTTCCATGGTATCTGAGCATGAAAGTCCATCATAGAGACCATCTATCCAGTCTTCTTCCTGCAAAACACATGCAAGCATAAATTGTTTTTCTTATCTTTTTACATACTGTCTGGTAGCTCTAGGCATATCAAAAATATGCTGAAAATACAAAGTATTTTTAGTGGATGCGCCATAAACACATGAGGAAAAATTTCCGCTGCCAAGAGGCAAGAGCTTTCCCTGACTCATTGTCGGAGGGGTTTTTATCGAAATGTCAAATCCACCAGGGATCAGAAGTAGAAGGAAGTAGAGATAGGAGATGGAAGAGAAGATAGAGAATACACAAGTAGTAAACACTACAAAAACAAAGCACAATGAATTGAATCAATATGTATTGAAAGAACTTGCAATCTTTGCACTACTCAGAAGCAACCTCAAGGCATTAGATGTCCTGGAGCTTCTTCATAGAACAAAGCGTGCATTAAAAATGCAGCTCCTTCTCTACTATTCAGAACCTAAATCTGATGGCTACGTTGGCTCCGAAAAAGGGGTAAAACCATAGGCACCTACTCACAGATCTCCCAGATCACTCTTTCTTCTTCTTTCAGTTCAATCTGCAGTTTTCAGCCTGTTTACAGTGATTGTGACACGTGTGATTTTGTCCATCTGTCCCTCTTCTGTAAATCCCATAATTGGCTGAAAGAGTCACTAGCTTTTTGCATGCCATCCTAATCTAGAACCTTTTTTAACTTCTTTGGATTTTTACAATAAATAATATAGAAAATAGGCTTAAATTATTCAAAAATCTACTATTTTTGGATAATCCATGCAACTCACACTAGTGCTAATGGCTCAGATCACATTGACTCTCTAGATCCATAAAGAAGTCGAATGATGAGGCATTCCATGCTTTTTCACACTGTGTTCTCATAACATCACGATATCATACTACTATTGTCTCACAAGACAATGGTACCTATAACAAAATCCCGGCTCTCCTGTAGGAAGAGGGGAATCCCTCAAAGAATCCTTATTCTGTTGATGATTGATGCAAACAGTCATGAAATGAATAACTCTCTTCCCATCCTTACTTCAAATCCGTGCATAGGCGGACCCATCATCTAGAACCTTAGTCTTCATCCAAGACTTAGCAATAAATGGCTGCCCCAAAATAATAGGATCATAACAAGATTTTTGCACAAAGAAATTATAAGACTTACCTACATCTCCAATATAAATCTTCAGGTTTGGACAAGCAACATACAAATCTCCTGTAGTGTTGTTTGTCGCATGCCTGCGCCGACGATGATCCACATCAATGGCCATCTACTAGTATCATATAAACCTCGCATTATGACATTAATCTTGGAGACATGATCCAAAAGAGAAACACGATGATTCTCTATCTTTCCAATCTTCATTACAGTCTTTGTAGTTGCATGAGCCTAGCGACTACAAGAAAAATGGCTTTGAGGCACCAATCTAGGCTTGTCTTCCCTCTCATCATACTGTATGGGATGAAGTAAAGGTTGAAGAGACTTCTTGGGCTACATACATAGAGATCCATTTGTAGATTCCTAAATAGTCTCCTCATTAAAATCAATCTCCTCAATCTGCAACCCATAGAGAATAGCCCTAAATCCTCTCGATGGATCATATCTGTGTCCGCTCTTCAATAACCTGTCGTTTTCTTTTAATGATGTTGATGATAACATCATGAAATTCTCTTTTGGAAATTCCCAAGACTTCTCCAAGAAAAATTCAATTTTGCAATTAAGAATCCAATCCTCAAGTATATTTTTCAAGTCCATCGTCGTCTCAATGTCGGATAGCAGCTTGAATCCAGGTTACTTTTTTGGCTTCAGATCCTTTGTCTTTGGGGCCTTCTGATCTTTTTGCACTTTTGGCTTCTATACATTAGCCATACTCTACTCCGGTCCTAAAGAAGAAGGCTGAAGAAATGAATCACTCCTCCTAGTCGCCCTCTTTGATCCTTTAGGTAGATCATTATCCCTTTTCTACTTTTCTTCAACGAGCGCTTCAAATCCTTGAGATTCCACGATGAAAGCATAGATACAAAAGACACCAACTTGATCTTTCCATCCAATCCCTTTTATGATTGTATCTCCTATGGCTAAAAGTTTGGATGATGAAGCTTTACCTCTTTTTTTTTTCATGCAGTGCAAAGGACCATAAAGGAGACTTGTCCTTTGGCAACTGCTCCAATTGAAAACCATAGGCAATAGCTTCTCTTGGCACCTCTTGCGTCACATAAGAAGAGTGCAAAAGAGACTCCTCCAATAATTTCTTCATACATCCTTTGCCTAAATTTGGTTTAATCGGTTGCTTTGTAACTCCAAAACATATCATCTTGTCCTCCCAAACCACCAACTTCAGCCTTTTTGCCTCTTCAAAGTCTTGACAGTCCTTCTGTTCATGGTCTGGACTATTCCACCACATGCAATGTTGAACACAATCATTTTTTGATGAATTCATAGGAGTAGAAGAGGTTGGGGAAAAAACTGGGGCTGGGTTAAGTGGCCGTTGTTCTCTTCTGGTCATCTTAATTTGAAGATCTTATAAGTTTTTTGAAATTTTCTCCACCATGTCTTCGATAGTGAGTTTGGTAGATGGTCTGATGACTACTGCAGCAGGAATAGGCATGGACACCGGTTGACAAATAGGAGAAGAAGTGGAAGTAGCAAAAGGAGAAGTAGGAGAATTCGAGGAAGAAGAAGACATCACTAGAGGTGTTTGCATGCCATTCTGCAAGTGAGCCTTCCATCTCCATCTCTTTGTTAATGTGGAAACCACATCAACAGCATCTTGCCAATCTTCCTTCAATCCCATGGGTTGTGTATGGTCTTCAAAAAGCTCTCCCAACTCATCTTGAAGTGCAGGATTAATCGCCTCCAAGAATAACTCCACTTTCTCTGAGTTTAGGGCTCTATGCTAAACTGCATCCAACTGGTTGTATCGCTCTTCAAAATCCTGCAACAACTCATAAGCAACAAGACCTTTGTTGGGCTAATAGACTCACTCTCTAAATGTCTTCCATGTAGCAATACCATAATCCTCCAAAAAATATTCATCTTTGAGCGCTATCTTAAAAATATTCTAGTTTGAGTCTTGCAGAAATAAATCAGTCACTCTAACCTGCAAAGCCCGTGTTGACAAGCCATAGGAAATAGTTGTTCCAATTGGTAGGAACTCCAAAGAAGCGCATCTGGCTTTCAAAGGATTTAAGATAGGCTAAAACATTACGTCCATCAAATCAGTTGCGCTCGCTAACCACACCCTTGATTGCTTTGGTTGCACTATGCGTATGCTCTTGTTCTTGATGCAACATTTGTTGTTGTTGATGTAACTGCTATTGGTGCTGCATAGATAATTGCATCTACTGATTCTACATCATAATGGTTGAAGAAAGACTTTGCAATAAAGTATTCATCTCATCAGTTGAAAAGGAAGAAGTACTCGATGATGAAGTGGGTGGAGTATTCGAAGAGTCTCCCATCTCGATTATTAGAAGTGATGCTTTCACATTGCATTCACCAGATGTCACATGGGATTCGTGTGGGGGTTCATGAATGTCACTCATCGTAGGGATGCTTAGAGATAGGAGTAAAGATGATGAACAATACTTAACTCAAATCAGATTCACATAGAAGAAGAAGCTTCGATACAATAAGAATTCTCAAAGTAATTTCATGAGCTATGAAAAACGTTTGTTTGAATAAGAAGATGAGCTAACATAGATTTACATTTCCTTTGAGGCACAAATTGTTGAAAAGACTCAATCCTCCAATCATAAACTTGAACAAGAAAGTTTAACATATTTGATCAAGTTTGCAGCTTCAACAATACCCTTCTTCTCTTTTCTTTGCTGTAGGAGCTTCTTCTTCCAAGCAATATATCTACAAAGGAGCTTTGTACTTCTTAGTTGTCACAACACAACAAAGTTTAAGATGCGGCTGATGTAGTGATGACATCTATAAGGTAATGAAGAGTCATATTCTTTATCGGTTCTTTAGATAGTTGCTTCTCAAACTTCGATAACAAAGCAAAGATTAAAAAAAATTTGACGAGGAAAATCCATTCTATGTGTGTGTATGAAGGAAAGATGATATAAGCTTTTAAAGCAATATCTTATTGACATCTTCTTGGGGGCAGGCTTGGAGGCGGGTGGCGGGCAAGTCATGGCTATGTGAACAATCACTTTGAGGCATAGAGCCCATGTTAAGACACATTGACGAAGAGAAATAAAGAAGAAGAGCCATTACGTTTTCTTCTTAGTGGTATGCCAAATTATTAATTAGCATCAGTTTTGGAAAGAAAACGTTGAGTATGGCATAAGGTTGCCAACAAGTGGAGAATCAAGCTCAAGATATTGTCAACTTCAGTCTTCATCTCTTCTGGTTCGTCTGCAGGCTCCGTCTTCTCTCCTTTGTCGTCGTTATTGCACTTCTCCCTTTTCGTCACTTCACCTTCTTCTTCTTTTTCGTTGTCACATTCTTCGTCTACGTCTTTGTCACAACAACTTCTTATGCCACCTTTGTCTGTCTTCTGCTGATGTCATCTTCTCTTGCAGCTTCACCTTCATCACCTTCCTGCAAAAGCACTAGCTTCTTCTTCTTCTCCTACGTCGCGTCTGCAGGTCTTCTTCTCCGCTTTGATTTTACTGTGGCTTCGTTTTTCTTCTGCCGTTCGATGGTACCCTCCCTCTTCATCAACTTCATCTTTTCGACTCCTGACTTTGGATTTGGCTTCAGAGCTCCGACGTCAACTTCTGCTGCATTCTTTGTTTCCTCTTTTTGCCATCAACCTCTGTCCCTCTTTTCAAACTTAAAAAAAAACACCTCCATATTAACCCCCACCCTCAATTCATCTTTTCTGAATGAGAAGGAGGAAGACTTTACTTGATGTTAATTTTGTTGAGTTAAAAGATAAATCCCTTCTCAATAGTGGTGGTGGTGGTGGTGGTAGTAGTAGTAGTAGTTGTTGTTGTTGTTGTTGTGGTGGTGGTGGTGGTGTTAATTTTGTTGAGTTAAAAGAGAAATACCTTCTCAAATAATTTAAGAAAGAAAAAGAGAATGAGAACAAAAACAATTTTTTTTTCGTAACATAGACCAAATGGAAAACGATGAAGGTCGTGATGTTCAAGATTGTGTGGCATATCTTAATAAGTGTGTCCCTTGTCCTTGCTCTCAATGCAAGGTGGAAATTAGACAAAAATGTCGATTGTCTATAGAACACGTACGATGCTTCAATGAGTTTCAATCGGAGATCATTGATCAAGCGATCTCTGACTTTGAGCAAATGGTAAGAAAATTGTATATCAATCATGCATTGTATTTGCAAACTAATTGAATCTTGTATATAAAAAAAATTGGATGTGGCCATAAAATTTATTACAGGGAGGTGACATCTCATCCTCGTTTCATCCCAAGGAGGAGTTCACCTATTGCGGCCAGTTAGAATAGTTCATGGGCATCCGATGGATGTAGTGTCTAAGCCAATCCACCAATTGCAAGGCACTACCCAATCTATACCATCAATACCAAAGGAGAAAAGTAGCCTTTCAGACTTTCCTAAAATCTTGAAACCTGAGATGGAGGCAATGATCGATGCATTAATGCCCATGGATGTCGAGACATCTGATTTACTTAAAGAGAAAGCATCCATACCATTATATGATGGGTGCTAAGTATATCTCTTGAAGACGTTGCTTGCACTCCTAAGCGTGCAAGCAAAATATGGATGGAGCGATGCGAGTGTGACTGAGTTGTTCAGGTATCTTCTACGTACCCTTCATTAATTTATTTTTGGCACCATTATAAAAGTAAATTGTATTTTTTCAAGGTGTTTTATGATTTCTTTTCAGGTTGCTAAAGTATTATATATTACCACTTGCAAATACCATGCTTAAATCTCGTGATGATGCGCGACATGTTTTACGAAAGCTTAGCATGGACAACAATATCATCCATGCATGTGTCAACGACGATTGCATGCTGTTTCGAGGAGAGTACGAGTCAATGAAGACATGTCCAAAGTGTGGTGCTCATAGGCATCGACAAGACTTGCAAGGAAAACCATCCCTTAGAAAGTTCTTAGACACTTTCCACTTATCCCTTGTATACATCACATGTTTCCTATGTTGGGCTTGGCGAACTGACAACGTGACATGCGCAAAATAGATCCACAGATGGAGTCCAATGAATATCACCGGATCCACGCACATGGAGCCACATTGACTCTACCTTTCTAAGCTTTACATGAGAACCAATGAATCTTTGACTCGGTCTAGCTATGGATGGCGTGAACCTATTTGGTCTCTGCTCAACTTCTTACAGTGTATGGCTTGTAGTCCTTGTTAACTACAACATCCCGCCATGGCTTTCTATGAAGAAAGGAATCCTGATCCGTAGCTTGCTCATTCCTGGCCGCTATAAAGTCAAGAATATGAACATCTATCTACATCTATTAGTCAATGAGCTTAAGATCTTGTGGGAGGAGGGGGTCGTCATGGAAGATATGAGCAAGCATGATTGTCAATAGTCTTCTAATATATGAGCCATTCTTAGGTGGACCATGCATGACTTTTCAAAATTTGGGGAGTGCTCACATAAGTTGGCTTCTGTTCTCATTGGTAATATCTATCATAGCTTCTTCAAGTTTGTATTCACAAAATAGAGGTATTGGGATAGGTCTGGTTACCTCAAGTTATCATGCATGTCCATTGTGTGGGCCACAGTTAGACTCCCGAAGGTCACAAACCATGAAGAAGATGGGATATTGAGGGCATGTTGCTTTCTCCCCGGAGGGTCATGAATTGAGGGAAGGTCTTCTTGGGCAAACTCCATCACAAATGAATACCCACAGCTGGTATAAGCTAAAAATGGCCCATGCTAAGTCACATTCAAACGGAATCCGATGGTTTTTAGTTTTCTATGAGTTGCCATGTTGGAGCCACTTACAGATCAACCACTTTGTTGGATCCTATGCATATTTTTAAGAATGTGGGCAGCTTACTATGGGACCACATCACAGGAAAGAGAGACAATGCAAGGGCTTGAATGGATTTGAAGGAGATAGGCAAGATGGAGGTGCTTTAGTTGTAGTCAAGTGATGATGGTTGCTTGCATCTACCTCATGTTCCTTGGGTTTTTCTATTAAAGAACAATGCTTTGTGAAGCAAATTCTCAGGTCTATCTGCACTCCGACGAGTATGATGCGTTATCTCAGATTTGCGTTTTCTAAAGACGACCAATTCTCAAGGCTAAAATCCCATGATTGGCATAAGATATGTCAATTTTATACTACAAATGGATTGTAAGTGGCCCACGTATTTTTCTATTTGGAGTATAGTCATTGTTCATAATGTTTCTTCATTTGTGGCAATTTATACTACTGATAGCAATTGTAGAATACCTCACTCCAGAAATACATGGGGCAATTTATAGGTTGTCAAATTTATTGCAATGGATCTCATAGAAGGAGATCAAGACATCCTTTATTCAATTCGCAAAGCGGAGAGTAGTGGAGATGGTCTGTCTCTTTGAGAAGTACTTGGCCACGAGCATGTTCATGATACAAACCCACCTCCTTGTGTATATTGTAGATGAAGTGGAGATCGTGGGACCTGTCCATACATGATGGATGTTATTCTTGGAGTGCTTTATGAAAACTAACCATGGATTTAGACAATAGTATGCTATGGTCACTGAAGGATGATGATAAACTAACCAGAGATGTGGTTGTTGGAAATGGGGTAGAAAAAAGATTGGATGATGCAATGGAGGCGAAGGTGAATCGTTTTTGTATGATGCACCATGCCTCCATGGAGACATGACTCACTAGGTACAAGCAAGCCAAGAAATATCGGGAAGAAGCGCGATCTAAATTTCAATGTAGTACGCACCATCGATCGATTCGATATCTAGAGGGCATGGAGGAGATGCTGCAGTTTATATCTATGCAATGGTTGCATGGAGCTTTGATCGGAACCTCTCGCGAAGGGGTAGCAGTCTCTACTGAGGAGTGGGAATTCTTGGGGGATGTAGTCCAAACATGACCACATGTTTTCTAAGCTGTCGTATCTAGATTTAATATGTGATAACTAGCTAATTGTTTCAATGTACAATACAGAATATACAATGCGATGTGGTCATGCGGGTTACATTTCTTCGTGGAGTGTATCAACAAAATGCGCTCCACAATGAATTGTGGTGTCATGGCAAAGTTCAAGAAAGAGAGCGGATGGTAAGCCATGAATCCAAACACCATTATAAAAGAGATGGAGTATTTTGAAAACTTGCAAAGTATTATCATGGTGGATTGCTATAGCTACTACATGATCATATTTGATGTGCAGAGATTCAAAGTTGTACTGGAAGGAGCTGGGGCAATTGTTCAACAAAGTCCATCTAGATTTCTCGAAATAGATTCTGACAAAAGATTTGCGAGACACGTTTATATTGCTAGCCCATTGTGAACAGGTGCATGAACTCATGTTTTTTAAAATTTTATTAGGGTATGGTATATGTCACAAATGCTAAATCACTACAAGAGAAAGTCCTTATAGAAGCGCACTATATACGTGAAATAGCGAGCGCGTTTATCAGCGCTTCTATTGGCGCTAGTATATAAAAAGTGTCTATATACCAGCATTTTTAAACGCGCTTATAGATGCGAAAATAAACACACATATTTTTCATTTCTCATAAAGTCCCTAAATATGACCAAACATCTTAATAGCTAGTATTTTTTTTAATACATTACCAACTTTACTTCTTTCTGAGTATTACAAATATACATCCAATCATTCAAAGATAATTATATATGCTACAATGAATGATCAATCTCATCTTCAATGAGATCGGCCCTTACTAGACTATCTATCTCTAGGTCTATGTTACCAATAGACAATGAAACAAATAAGTATATCCCACTGTCAGATGTATTGCTATGCTCAATTTCTTCATTATCATTTGCAACCATATTGTTATCCTCTTCTGCGCTTCCTTGAACATTCTCACGGGGATCATCTTGCACTGCATCATGTATATCATCGATCATGGTTTCATCATGTGCATCATCATTGATTGTTGGATTGTCATCAACTATCTCTATGTTGGTAGCATTTCCATATATTGGTTTTGAACGATTAGATATGGGGATGACGTGCCACCATCGATTATTTTTTACCATTGGGTAATACATAACCTGCATTTAAAAAACAAAAAGTAAGCAACTTAGATATTTATTATATTTTGAGAATGTATCAAGAAGGAATATATAGGAAAATAAATAGCTTCTAATATACATGCTCGCATTGTTGAGGTAGTACGAATGTGTCGTTCTTGCCTTGGTGAAATTTTGTAGAGCCAATCACTACAAAACCACTTGGATGATGTCTAATTGTGCAATGCTCACCTGTTGTTACTACTTCTTTAAACCACTTCACATCTAGTACATATATAAAAAATTGCCTAAAGTCAAGCTTCAAAATATCTTGGATCAAGCCACAATAACTTCCATGGTGCCATTGGTATCCTGGAAGTTTGCAAGGATACCACAATCCTGGGTATTTCTCTTATCATCTATACGTTGAGTTTGAAAATGTTTGCCTTCACATCAAATAGCATTGAACAATGTGTACTAGTAGTACGTTGTTGAGATCATATTAATTTCGCGTGTACAGTGCATTGTTAAAGATGAAACATGTGAAATTAATATATCATATATAACTAAAGATAATTTAATTATAAGTATGTCTCACCTTTGATAAGAAACTTCGTGCGTATTCCCACTCCTCTTGCGATATATCCATCGCCTCCTCTTTCTCCATCTTCTCCATTTCTTTATATAGCCAATCTATATCAATATGACATAGAAGCGCACTTAAATGTTCTGGATATGGGACATTACGTCCATGTCTAGCACAAAATGCTTGCCTTTTGCTTACTCTTCTTGCCCTTGCTTCTTTATATAGTGTCACCCATTTGCTCATTCCTTCGCTGTTAAGCACACAAAATACATTTAACTTACAAAGTTCCTCTTTCATTAGCACTTTGCTCCTTCATTTTTGTAAGTTAAAAAACATTTAGCTTCCGAAGTTCCTCTTTCATTAGCACTTTTCTCCTTCCTTTTCCTTGAGGTATTATAGAGGTTATCCTCAAATCTTCATCATCTTTCCATAATCGTGGTAAAGAGGGGTCCACTTTAGTAAGATATTCCGAGATTTGTACAAGGGATGATTGCACTAACCAACCTTCAGCCATGCTTCCCTCGGGTCATGCATTTTGCCTTACAAAATCTTTTAGGGTTTTCCTAAAGCACTCTAGAAAAAACATCCACCTTGCATGAACTACCCCACAAATTGTGATCTCATCAATCAGATGTACGAGTAAGTGTACTTGAGTAGTCAAAATGGAGCGAGAAAAAGTTTCCTCCACCAAAAAAACCACCTCAATGGACAATAGTCGAGTCTCTTGCAACGTATTTGGATCGATTTCCTTCAAACTCACAAATCTACCAACATGAAATTGAGAATGATGATTAGGTTTGTCCATAAATTCAAGCGGGTTTACTATGCGATGTATGTAATATCTAAACTAAAAAATAAGTATAAAGTATACGTACCTTGCAAGCTCACCCATCTTGTAAATGATATCATGCACATCTTTCGATACATAATGGGATATGCTAGTAGGAAGGATGAACTGTATGTAAATATTCATACATTGTTTATTAGTCTACATAGTTACTCCACTAATTAATATATTTATGGCTATGAAAATCCTGACCTAAATCATTTTGTGCCAATCGTGAGACTTCAAACCGGATAGTTGCTCCACACCTCTTTTCTTTTTCTTTATGAAGGCTCCCTTGAGGCATCTCATATATCTTGTGGGAGTTCGAAAGCTACATATCTGCTGCTTCACCATCTTTTCCACAACATCCAAGGTGCATGTAGTAACTCAATCTTTCCTCTAGGTCCGATGCATGGCCAAGCTCGTCTCATACGTCCAATGCTATGCAAATCCTCCCTTACATTGACAGAATCACAAGCCCCGATTAAGTGATCCCATAATGTAGAGGCAACATTCTTGAATATATGCATGGGGTCCAATAGGTGATTGATCTTGAGTTAAGTCCAATATGGGATATGAAAAATAATAGAGAATCTAAGGCACAAACACTATATTATTTCTCGTTCTCATAATGGAGTGTACATTAAAGACAAACAAAAGAAGTAAACTAGTTACCGACTCATGCCGAGTGGAGGATGATCATTGGCATGTGTCCAAGTGTCCTTCCAATCTTGAATGGTCAGAGATTGTGGAGTTCTTCCATTAGTGGGGGTGCATATTTGGGGTGGTCAATAGGAAGAAAACGATGATGATTGTCATAGATAACCTTCTTCAAGCATATCGGTCTAGAAGAAACCAGAGAGGGACCGCAAATTGGACATGCATGATATCCTGATGTAGTTAAACCTGTAAAAACAAGTGGGTTAATGATGACATATATTTGATTAAGGGTAAGAATGAATAAAATAGAGTATACAAGTACCTGAACACTCTCCATAGCATGAAAAGTCATGCATGGTCCACAACAACATGACCTTTAAAGTGAAATCTCTAGAGGACAGTGATGCACTCATGTCTTGCACCTCAATACCTCTCCATAGCATTTCTAGCTCCTCAATCAAAGGCTCTAAGTAAATGTCCATGTTTTTTACTTTGTGTTTTCCAGGAATCAAAAGGGACAACATTACATGTCTTTTTTTTATTGCCATGGATGGAGGGATGTTATAGTTCACCAATACCACTATCCATACACTATATGAGGTGCTTTTGATGCCAAATGGATTTATTCCATCTAATCCTAGACCAAATCTCAAATTTTTGGGCTCTTCTTTGAAACTAGGCCACAAATTGTCTATGTGTTGCCAAGCTGGTGTGTCTGAAAAAATTCTCCACTTTCCATTACTTGAGTAACTAGCATACCATGACATGAGTCTCACAATAGATTCACACTTAAACATAAGTTGAATACGTGGAATAATAGAAAAATATTGCAAAACCTTACGAGGCACATCCATTGATTTCATCTCCTGGTTGTATCTTGGTTCGCCACAAATAGGACACTGTCGTGCAGATGCATGATCCCCATGAAACAAGATGCAATCATTGACACATGCATGGATTTTAACGTAATCGAGACGTCCAAGAGATGTCAAGAAATGCCTTACTTGCTCCCTTCTAGTTGGTAATTTATTTTTATTTAGAAGCATTTGTCACAATAACCTGCATATATTGTGCAAACAGAGTTAACAAACCGCAAATATTGTCTAGAAGCATTTATGAATTAATATCAAATGATACATACTTCAATAATACATTCAAGCTAGCATTACTCCATCCATAAATGGTTTGTAAGTTTAGTATCTCAAGAGATGCATGTAGAACAGAGTAGGTGCAACCTTCTTACAATGGAGTTTTCGATGCTATGTGTAGCGAGTTATCTGTCTCTCTAGTGGCGCCCTCCCCTAGAACCTCATGGGAAAATAAATCGTGTACCATATTGTCCAAAATCTCTTACTCCAAAACTTGATGGGGCATTTGAAGAGGGTTGCTATCGCCGTCATCAATCTCTACTCTTCTTGAGGACTCTGCCTCCTCGCATGGACGCTTCGCAGCCTCTCGATGCCCTGAGGGACCATTTGAGGATGTGGTACCGCATCCTGCTCAATTTAAAAAAGGAGGTTTTATTTAATGGTGAAGATGCAACATAGACCAATAATATTTGTGCAAATAAAGTAGTAAAAATTACTAGGTCTTTTTCTTGGTCCCACTCTCCGTACATGCTGAGGTGTGACATTGTGATTCGATGTGCTAAAAAAAAACATCCTCGACAACTATCACACATACATTTGATTTTCCATCATAGCCAAGAGTCTCAATTGTGAAGATGCAATGTCTCATCCTCACTGGAGGATGTACTGTTTGTTGACTCAGCACGTTCCATAGTAGTAGAAGATGACGCTATAATTACACCTGATTCATAATGACATATATGATTTCATTTGGTATATATGTCATATTCCCTAAATGCATTGATATTTACAACATGGAGGCAAAAATTTTGATATTGAAAGACTAGGAAAGTCATGTTAATCCAAAAACAACAAAAATCTAGTATCTAATCAGTTTAATTGTAATTGTGTGTCTATCAGTGTGTGTAATATGTCTTATCTATGCATATATACGCACAATTACACGCGCTTACAGACATGCCACACAAATATACAAATTTTTTAAAAAATTTGTGGCTTTCTTTTCAAACTGGTGCTTTCTTGCATTTTTTTCGCGTTTTCTGTAGTTCGAGCTCAACATCACTAATCATGTCCATCTATCACTTTATGAAGACAATGAAGGAAGGAAATAAGAGTAAAAAGAGGACAAGAGGAAGGAAGAGCCAAAGAGTAAAAAACAAGAGCCAAACAGCAAGGAAGAGAAGAAGAATCAAGAAACCTACCAAGGGAAGGGAGAAGGAGGACAAGGAGCTTGCAACCTAGCCGCCACCCATCGAAATAAGCAAAGAAGGTGAGTTCTTCTTCTCTCTCTCAATCTTGATTGCTTTCTCTTTGTTTGTTTGTCTCTCTCTCTCTCTCTCTCTCTCTCTCTTTACATGCTTTAGACTGTCATCTATGGAGATTTTTTTTGCGTTTTTTATAATAGTTTGCAAAATATGGTCCGACTTTGCGCGTTTGTCAGCGCGTCTAGATGACAGTGTAGATGCAGGTATAGACGCATGAATAGACGCGCTGACAAATGCGGGTATAGATATAGGTATAGATGCACCATGTAATATGTTTTACCTACACAAGGTAGTAATGGATTTTTGCTTGTGTAGATGTGGAATCCTGGATCTTCCAACACTGATCCCTGAGTTGGAACGCATGAACAACACCTTAGCGGAGTTTTCTAGAGGTGTTAGTAGCTTTTTTCAAGGTTTTCTGAACAAGGAGCAATTCATGCAGGAGGTGACCAGTTATCTTGGTCGCCCTCCGGCTCTGTAGAGGAGGTTTTTAGTGTCATGTCTAGGACACCTATCACATCTTTGCCTAGCACTAGTCTTGTAGAATTATGAAGCGTGGAACAAGTTTTTGGTATTTCGGGTCATGTTTATGACTGCAATGCATTCTCCGCTTTACAGACAAAGAATTGGGATGATGAACATCCTGGAGCAGATTTATAATCCATCACCTTTATACATAGAACGAAGATGGATGGGGTCTTCACGAATCTACTATATAGCCACCCACCGGTTTGCTTATCTATAGACCAACCTAAAGAGGATCAAGTGGTTGGAAGACTTGAAAGTCGTGAAGCTATTCATTTTTGTGGAAGCTCGCGTAAATTCGACTTTACATATTCAAGGTCGAAGGGTTGAGATGAACTCATATGTATATGAGGAAGTAACCCGTGTAATCCCAGCCGACAGGATTAAAGTGTTGGGCTGCCATGAGAAGTATGGATTCCAACGGAAAGGGTATCCTGAACTTCCAATGAATTATTGATTCCTAAAGATCCATGACCCAAAACCCTACTATTACACAGTTCCTGTAGACAAATGCAATACAACGTTGTTCTCCCCAAACTAAATGTAACGATTGGCTTATCATCACATGAAACGTTGTATTCAAAAAGGCTATGCCCATGTAAATACAAATAAAGACTTCTTTTTATCAATATCTGGTTGTGCATAAGAGTTGTTAAAAAGTTAAGTAGCTACATTGTTTACGAGATAGCTGAACTAAAAATGAAAGATAAGCTAACGTCGATTATCATATAATAATGTTAAGAAAACCTTTATCCAGGCACAACCCCAAGTACAGATTCCAAATTCGTCTCCTACATCAAGTACTGCTATGATCCAGGAGAAGAAGTTCCTCCTCAAGCAGATAAAGCCACCCGAGTTTGACGGGAGAGGCAGATTCATCCAGGCTGATGCTGAAATTTGGATTGAATCCATGGAGGATTACTTTGAAGCAGCTGGTACTACACCTACCAATCAGGCCATGCTCGCCAAGTTAAAGCTCACTGGCGAAGCTAGACTTTGGTGGAAGCAATGGTGCAAGGATCAAGGGATTTCAGAGGGGTCCGTTACCTGGGAGAAGCTGAAGAAAGCCGTGTAGGGAAGATACTTAGCACCTGCATATCGTACGCAGAAAATGAATGAGTTCTACAAGCTAAAACAGCTAGGACTCACTCTTGACACATACTACTCTAAATTCGTCTCACTTTTAAAGTATGTGCCACAAATGGACATGACGCAGCAGGTGTCCAAATTTTGTGCAGGCTTAAATCCACCAGTAAATGCCCGTCTCGAATCTATGCATCCATTAAATCTTCAAGATGCACTCATTCAAGCGGCGCCTATAATTCAAGAGGTGCAAGCTAGACCAAGGGGTAACAAAACTTGGTCTTATAGTGATCCAAACAGAGGAGCATTCAGACCTCAAATGAAGAGAGTTCAAGGTCATAATTAGGGACAAAGAAAGAAAGCAAGGACAAATAGCGTCAACAACTTTGTTCCTACTCAAAGTAATGGCCGAAACCTTCGTTGTTTCCATTGCAATGAGCCCGGTCACTTCAAGAGGCAATGTCCCAAGCTCAGCGGAGGACATCGTCAGACGCCTTTCCAAGGAGCAGGCCGTGGTCAAGGAACCGCTAACCGTGGAAGAGGAAGAACTGCCTGCATTGCCAATAGGCAAAGATGCGAAGAAGAAGAAGAGGATGATCCGACTATGGAAGCGGAATTCGAAAGAGCGACAGTCCATGCCGCTTTACACAAGAAAGGGCCGAATCGCCAGTTCTCCGTGATTCAGGACTATCAAGGTAAAGGTTTCAAAACCTTGAATGATTGTGGCAGTACACATTCCTTTATCTCGCCAGCATGTGCAAAAAGATTAGGAATAACCACAGTAGAAGCACCTACCTTGCTTGTGAAATTGGCAAATGGTCGTGAGGTAACTTGTACCAGGCAAACTGCTAAGGTGGAATTCTTTCTGGGAGGAAAGAAGACTTCAATCAAATTCAGAGTCATGAATTTAGGTATCAATGAGTGTCTACTCAGGATGGATTGGCTTAAGCCCAACGACGCCTACATTCACTGTGGAAAGCGTCAAGTTTCCTTTCGAAACTCTGAAAGGGAATTTGTCACAACTCAAGGTGAGGCAGGAGTGCCAAGAATCCAATTGGCCAAAGTATCTCAGATCATAAAAGGAGTCAGAAAAGGATTACCCGTTTACGTGATCAAACTCAACAAGTTAGATAAAAAGCAGGAGTCTCATGAAGGACCTTCTTGGCTAAAGGAATTCGCTGACGTATTCCCTGAGGAATTGACTGAACCTCCACCTCAAAGAGAAGTAGATCATGAGATTAGGCTAGTGCCTGGAGCTGTACCAATTGCAAAGAGACCTTATAGAATGTCCATAACAGAAGCAATTGAGTTGAAGGAACAATTCAAGCAACTGTTAGATCAGGGTTACATTCGGCCTAGCAATTCACCGTGGGGAGCTCCAGTACTATTCCAGAAAAAGAAAGATGGGACACTTCGACTATGTATTGATTATTACTGAGGGTTGAATCAATCAACAGTTAAGAACAAGTATCCTATTCCTAGAATAGATGAGCTTCTTGATCGTCTTCAGGGTGCAAAGATCTTCTCCAAGATTGATCTCAGGTCAGGTTACTATCAGATAAGGATCAAGGAAGATGATATTCCAAAGACGGCATTCAATACAAGATATGGGCACTTTGAGTTCCTGGTTATGTCATTCGGGCTTACAAATGCACCTGCCACCTTCAATAGATTAATGCAGGATATTTTTAGACCATATCTTGATGATTTTGTGCTTGTCTTTTTCGATGACACTTTAGTCTATTCTAAACAGGAAGAAGATCATGAACCTCAACTTCGGATTGTCCTTGAGACAATGAGGTCACATAAGCTGTATGCAAAAATGAAGAAGTGTGCATTCTTCAAGCATCAGATTGAATATCTGGGATTCATAGTGTCATCAGAAGGAATATCAGTAGACCCAGCCAAGGTCAGAGATGTGCTTGAATGGCCAACACCAGTATCTGTCAAAGAAATACGCAGCTTTCTTGGATTGACAAGATGGTATAGGGTCTTCATAAAAAACTATACTTTGATTGCAGCACCTCTTACACACTTACTAAAGAAGTAGACTTCCATTACATGGTCAACTTCGAACAAAATAGCTTCGACAAATTGAAGCAAAGTTTGGTATCAGCGCCTATTCTAAAACTTCCTGACCTCAATAAAGAGTTCGAGGTAGTAATAATTGATGCTAGCATTCTTGCCTTGGGGTGTGTACTTATGCAGGAAGGTCGTCCAGTAGCATACTCTTCAAGGAAATTGAAGAGTCATGAAAAGAATTATGCCACGCATGATCTGGAATTACTAGCTATCATCCATGCTCTAAAGCTTTGGAGACACTACATGTTGGGTAACAAGTTTACTCTAGTAATCGATCATAAGAGTCTCAAATGGATTTTTACCCAGAATGAGCTCAACATGAGGCAACGTCGGTGGATTGAAGTATTGGAGGAATATGATTTTGAAATCAAGTACCAACCAAGGAAGGAGAATGTAGTTGTCGATGCACTCAGTCACAAGGCATTCCTAAATTCCCTAATCTTGCAGAATCCATCAACGGCTAGATCTCTGGCTACAAAAGTATCTATGCCAAACAACCCTATACTTGAACTAGCTAGAGAGGAAGCATGCCATGATTTGGCCTACCAAACAATGCTAAAGGAAATATCTACCAAGGTGCAGAATCAAAAGTTGCAAGCTAAGTATCAGGAATTTTCCATTGATAATGGACTTGTCTACTATAGAACAAGGCTGTGTATACCAGCAAGCCAGTCACTTAAGCAAAAGATAATATGGGAAGCTCATGATTCCCCTTTCGCAGGACATCCTGGCTATGCTAAGACTCTTAATGCAGTTAGAAAAAGCTACCATTGGGAGAGGCTTAAAGGTGACATTCTCAAATATGTCACTGAGTGTTTATCTTGCCAACGTATCAAAGCCGAACATGTCATGATGCCAGGGAAACTGCAACCCCTTGACATTCCCCAAATGAAATGGGAATTCATCAGTATGGATTTTGTTGTGGGCTTACCCCAAGTCCAAGGAGGATACAAGTCCATTATGGTTGTGGTTGACATGCTTACCAAGGTTGCACACCTGATTCCAGTAAAGGCAAACTATAAAGCCTCCGACATTGCAAGATTATTTATCAAGGAGATATTCAAGCTACATGGGTTACCTAGAAGAATCATTAGTGATCGAGATTCTCTCTTCACATCACACTTATGGAGAGCTATCTTTGAAGCTATTGGGACTCAACTCTGTTTTAGCACCGCCTACCATCCCCAAACAGATGGCCAAACAGAGTGAGTAAATCAAATCATCGAAGATATGCTTAGGGCATACTGCTGTCAAGAGCCGAAGAGGTGGATTCAATACTTGCCATTAGTTGAATTTGTCTACAATGCTTCTTACCAGTAGAGCATTCATATGACCCCTTATCAGGCATTATATAGTCATGATTGTCGAAGTCCTCTAAACTTTTCTGATCCAACCCTAAGGGTTGAAGCGTCAAGGCAGATGTTGGAAGAGATGGATGATCAAATAAAGTCAATAAGACAAGACATACAAGCGGCCAAGGATAGACAAAAGGCATACACAGATTTGAAACACCAAGAAAGAGTCTTCGAAGAAGGAGACATGGTCCTCATTCGTGTACGCCCTAAAAAGAGTTCTTTATCCCTAGGAGAGTGCAAGAAGCTAAGTCCAAGGTATTGTGGGCCATAAAAAATCCTCAAATGCCTAGGACCCAATGCTTATAGATTGCAACTCCCTGAGAACCTAAAGATTCACAATGTATTCCATATGAGCCTATTGAAAAAAATATGTACCCAACCCTAACCATGTACTTGATGACTAAAAAATTGTAATGCCTAGTCAAGGAGTCCTTGAACTAAGGCCGGATAGGATCTTAGATGTTAGGGAGAGACAGTTAAGATCTAGAACCTTGAGAGAATGCCTCATCCAGTGGAAAGATTATCCCAAGGAGGATGCCACTTGGGTAGATGAAGGCACTCTCAACCATCAATATCCCCAGTTTATCTCGAGATGAGGACATCTCGATTCTTTCAAGGGGGAGAGAATGCAATCTATTAAATAAATTTAAGAATTTTTTTTTTTTCCCTCATGGCGGCGCGTGTGTTGTGCCGGACGCCGCGAAAGCTACATGTATCGATTTGGAATAGAGGGGAGGGGGGGCCAGCAAGCTCCTCGCTAGAGCTTGCTCAGGGCCCTCTCCATGCTGACTGATAGGCAAGGGGGGAAGGATTCCCTCCCCTCCCCTATTTAAAGAGGGAGGGCTGCTCGGATAAAGGAAGGAAAGGAGGAAAAAGGCAGGGATTATCAGATTTTGCCGTGAGGAGCTCGTGAGGCTATTGGACAGCGACTCTGGGAGGTCCATTGAGTGGAGTGAAGGAGGAGGGAGCTGCGTCACGACATCTACCTCGAGCCCAAACGCCGCCTGCTTTCGGCACGGTTGGCTGCCGTCGTCAAGCACCTGTTCGCCACGTGCTACAGGCCCCTAAGCCTTAGAAGGGGGCTAAACAAGCCCCCTTTCACCCCCCTTATAACCTTTTAACCCTTTCACCCCCCTTATAACCCTTTTCACCCCCCTCATAACTCTTTCTTTTTTTTCACAAACCTCCTAAGCTTTTTTCTTAATTCCCCGTGTCCCCATTACTTCTTTCTTTTCCCCCCTCGACCCCAAATCCAAACCATCATCATGAGCCCGGATGATATCCCGTGAGGAAAAAGTAGCCCGTGAGGAAGAATAAAAGAGGGAAAGTAGAGGGAGTGAAAAGAAGGAGTGGAGTAAAAGAGGAAGACTAGGGAAAAGATAAAGAAAAGAAGGAGTGGAGTGAAGGAGGAAGAGTGGGAAAAAGATAAAAGATAGGGAAGGAAAGTAGAGGATAAGGAAGGGAAGTAAAATATAAGGAAGGGAAGTAGGGAGGAGTGAAGGAGAAAGGAGTAGTGTGAAAGAAGTAGAGGGTGAGGAAAAGATAAAGAAGAGTAAGAAAGGAGTAAAAGAGGTAGAGTAGAGAAGGAATAGAGGGAGGTAGAAGGGTAAAAAGGGAGGAAAAAAAGAGGAGTGAAGGAGGAGGAGTAGGGAAGGAGAAGAGAAGGAATAGAGGAAGTGCAAGGAAGGAGAATAAGTGCCTTCTATACCTTCTACCCCTAGTCAAAGTTCTCCAAGGGTTCTTGTGGTTGCAAAACCACACTCACCCATAAACTTTTTTCCAAGTATAGACCCTATAGGACCTTCTTAGGCTTTGTAAATCTTTTCTTCTCCGAAGAGTCTAAGAATCTAAAGGTCCTATCATTCCTTCTCGTGACCAACCGTTTTAACGACACCTTGCCTCGAAAGAGAGACGGTGGAATTCCAGAAGAAAGAGTAAAAGGCTACCTCACATTCGAACTACGATGCTGCCTAAGAAAGTCCAAGGTGTAGCTACGGGAGGGTCATCTCTCGGTATCCATGTGGATATCTCACCCCAAAACCAGGTTTTTCTTCTTGGCTTTAATTCGGTTTTAAGTCAATCATGCAAAGAGAAATTGTTAGGGATAGGATATATTTGTCCGAGTTATTTGTAATGAAGGAGTTTAGCTTATTTGAATGAATGATAATGTATAGAACTTAGTTTCCTTCCAATAGCATCATGCATTATAAATTACGAGCAAGATTATCTATTTACTATAGTAGTATATTTCAGTTAAATCCTAAAGGTATAGAAATTGTATCTTGCGCCATTAGTCATATTCCTTTTCGCAACGAATCATTGTAAATGATTAAATTCATGAAAGGTTTTTTTCGTTGCTCAAATTACTAGGAAGTTATCATTGCTAATTGCACATCTTAGCAAGGGAAATGATTGTTATTTGGCATGAGTTCGTCTGCAAGGAAAAAGGAAGATTAAATTGAATTGTATTGATTGAAAAGTAAATTGTCACAAGGATAGCAAAACCGTCACAAGGCGATCAATATTACCTTCCAAAAGATAACCAAACCAATCTAAACATAGAAATACCATGCTGAAGAGAAAAATATGCCTTGGAAATGATTTAAAGACCAAATAAATATTCATACCCTAAGCACTTGACTACTTTCCTTATTGTAGAGTCAAAAAATTTCGTAAAGATAAAGAACTAGGGTTGTCCCTGAGATTCTTAAAAAGAAACCCTAGGTCCAACATACGTCAGCTTAAAGGATCTAAAACGGATTATTCCATCGTAGGACTTGTGCAGCAAGTACGAAATCTTGATTCACAATGAGAAAGGGTAAATACCCTCAACAAGGATGGCAGATCCCTACACAAGTTATCTTGCAAAAGGACGTATTTTTGGATATCCTTCTAAATAAGAAAAGTTGTAAATTGAAAACTAGCATATCTAAGGAACTTTAGGGTTGACCAAGTTGGGTTAATAAGGTACACCCTACACTAGAACGTAAAGGATCTTGCCAATTTACAAGACACCTTGGGAACGATTGCTGATACACTCAAAAGGAAAGAACACTTCCTTAGCAGTTTGCCAAACAACACGGTTGATTAATGGAAATGTTTGTGCTTGCTAGAGATTTCAGAGCTCTATTTGAATTATGAATTACAAACTCAATGAATACCTATACTTCAGGTTAAAGGCCTGAAGAAAGAGGCAGTTTCACTTACCCCCAACTGCCTGCCTAACCCTAACCAAGGGGGTTGTTGACTGCGCCGGGAACGTGGCCCGAACCCGCCGCGAGAGGTCTCTCTGTTGAGCTCTACTTGGAGCAGGAGGACGCTTGGGTGCCAGGGGGCTCTGGCCGTAAATCCCTCGCCTTCCAGGTCCTGCACAAGAGGCTAACGTGACTCGGGAAGAAGCTTGGAATAGTGATCCCTACGAATCACTGGATAGCCTTCGGGCAGATTATGGACAAGCCTATGGGCAGAACTCATTGTATTTCAAAGATAAAATGATGAAATGTTAATAAAGAACTTGCTTGATATTGTTTTCTATGTCACGTGATAAGATTACGTGAAGGAACCAGTGCTTAATGGATTAATTAAAGAAGCTGATTGTTATATGTCAAATCAATGTGTTAGATAATTACATAACTAAAAAAAACTGAGGAAAGTGTGGAGGATGGGCCATGGGTCCGTCCTACGGTTGGGTAGTCCCGGTTAGCCGGGAAGTTTTCTAAAAAATCTCGAAGAACAGCGGGATGATCATCAAAATGAATAACGAAAGCGATGACCTAGAGTTATGTCTTACCCGATTTACGCTATTTTAGGGGAATGGAATGGGACTATGCCTTATGGCAGAGAGGTTGAGCTTTGCATCCCTCTCATTTCCCATTTTCCTTGAACCAAGTGCAGCGTGAATTCGCTTCGGACCTGGCATTTGTGCGCAAAGTAGTTCGCTCGGGTCTGACGCTAGTTGCTGTTAGTTAATGACCAATCAGGAAAACCCTAATTCCGGTCGATCCTAAGTTGGAACGGCCAGGATACTTCTGCTACGTGGCAGATGCGGGAAGACCTAGATTGCAAATCCCGTAACATTCCATGGGAGTGCCGGGCGGAGCTTTCTAGACATCCTTTCCGATGGATTGCTAAGACGTGTCTTGGATGACACTAAGAGGACACGTTACAGATATCTTGTAGCCTTCTAAGCTAGCCACTGTCTTTCTCCCTTAGTCAGGTGTTTGGGAGCTTCTCCTTGCTCTAAGAGGTGTAGAATATCTTCTAAGTCTTCATTGCCTTGCTGAAGTGGGGGTTTGATAGCCATTGCTCCACCACTGACTCATTCAGCTTTGATGATGCTAGATGGTCTACATCCTTGTTCTGGTCTCTTGGCACATGATGTACTTGTGCCTCCCTAAATCTTCTCATAAGAAATTTGGCCTCTCTCATTTTACTGGAGAGGTTTGTATTTTTGCATGCCCATGTACCTTGTATCTGCCTTACTAATAGCATGGAGTCTCCAAAAGCATTCAACCTCTCGATTGAATTACTAAGACACCAACAAAGACCATGAATTAGAGCTTGATATTCTGCCTCATTGTTAGAGTGGACACCTTCCAAGATGATTCCTTCACCATAGATTTTCTCTCCTAAAGGATAGAAAACAACAATACTTGCGGCTGCCTTATCCTTAGTTCTCTTGTATACACCATCAAAGTAGAGGTTATAAGCATCTACAAGAGTCTTTGTGGATAGGGGTGGTGGAAGATCCTTTCTTTTCACCCTGAGATTTTTCTCAGCACCTGTTTGTCAAAATATCATCCAGGCATGCTCAAGTTGTTTTTTCAACCTGCACTGTATAATCAAACTCTTGAAGTCGGACCACCCACTTTACTATTTTGTCAGAGATTTCCATATGTTGTAGTGCATAGGGAAACATATCCTCCACAGTGATGATCACAAACCTCTTTGGAAGCAAATATGGCCGAAATTTGGTTACTGCAAACATGAGGGCCAACACTAGTTGTTCCATGGAGGTGTAAGCCTTCTCTGAGGCTTTCATGAGGTGGCTGGAAAAATACACAGGCCTCATGAAGGATGTTTTTGGATATTTTTGTAGGAGAGCAGCACCAATGGCCTCTTCTCCCATGCTAGGGTTTACAAAGAATGTTTCTTCCCAACAAGGCTCAAGGGTTATAGGAAGTGACCCTAACATTTTCTTTATAGACTCGAGGGTTATAGGAAGTGACCCTAACATTTTCTTTATCTCCTTAAAATGTTCTTCACTTTTTTCATTCCATACAAGTGTTTCTTGGCAGGTCACTTGCTGCAGGGGATATATGGCTTGAGAGAGTAAGTGTATAAATCTACCCAAATATCTTAGCTTTTGTAAGAAGGAGACTAATTGTTTGATAGGGGTTGGGGAAGGTAAAGCTAGCAATGTTTCTACCTTTTTTGGATCTACCTCAATTCCTTCAATTGACACTACATGCCCTAGTAGTGTAACCTTGCTTTCCCCAATGTGACATTTATCCTTATTTAGTTGTCCACCCAACCTAGCTAAGCAAGTAAATACTTCATCAACCTTGCATAGATGTATGTTCCTTGAGCTGTAAATTCAAAAGTCATCTATGAAAACCCTTATGGACTTACCAAACTAAGGTTGGAAGAATATATTCATGAATCGTTGAGAGGTTGCTGGGGCATTTGTGAAACCAAAGGGCATGACCCGAAAGGCAAAACAGCCCCATGGTGTGATGAAAGTGGTCTTCTTTTGATCCTCCTCTACAATGCGAATCTGGAAGTAGCCACAGTAGCCATCACACACTGTATATCGCTCATGTCCCGCTACTTCATTCAAGATTTCATCCTGAAATGGGAGAGGGAAGTGGTCCCTCTTTGCTGCAGCATTTAGTGGCTTGTAATCTATGCATACTCGCCACTTATCATTTTTCTTTGGCCTCACTATTATTGGGGAGACCCATTCTGAATCTTCCACTGGGTATATGAATCCTGCATTCAAGAGTCTCTTCACCTCCATCAACAGTGCATCCTGTTGCACAACTCCCAGTCTTCTCAATCTTTATACTACAGGTTTGCTTCCTTCTTTGAGTTGGATGTGATGCTTCACTGCAGTGACACCTATAATGTGAGTATAATAAAAAATAAACAATGATGCATGCTTCTTGAGAACATTCACATAACCCTCCTTTCTTCATCCTTTATATCCTTGGATATCACCTTCTCTAGGCTAGCATCCCACATATCTTCTCCTTGGATTCTTGGGTTGTCCTCTAATGAGGTAGGTTCCTTTAAGGTGACGCCCATAACTTCGAGAGTGATATCACTCTCTCCACTTGAACTCTCTTCCTCTTCTACCGATGAGGAACATCCACTTGAGCTCCACTCATTGGCAAATATTTCTAGTTCAAGGTTCTCTTGATGCCCACTCTTCAAGTTGTAAACCACCTTTTGATCGTGGCCACCCACCTTACATGGCCTCAACTCCAGATCCCTGTTGCCCAATCTTGCCTAGCTCCGATGCCCATAAGCTAAGGTTTCCCTAGGATGAGTGCATATCCTTCTTCCTTTATTGGCATCACATAAACATCCACTACTACAGTGATTCCAAAAAAAAAACTCTCAAAGCTTTCACTATACCTACACATGTGACCGCATCATTGTTGGCCATCTTTGCCCTAAAGGTTGAGGATTCCATTACTTATAAGCCTAATTGATGCATAAGCTTTTCTGTCATGACACAAACCTTTGCTCCACTATCGATGTATATTTTTCGAATCCGTTGACCTTTGATTTGAGCCTCCACTAAATGCACTATATCTTTGAGGCCATATGCCTTGATTGCACTAACCATTTTACCTTGCCTTGCCCTTGTGCTTACCATTTTTTACCATTGTTGTCGTAGCTTTGGAAAGGCATAAAGTAGTTGTGGCCAAGTAATTTTTGGCCCTTGAGAGCTCACATATGCTATCAGACCATAAGGTTGTGTCTAAGAACCCAAAGGGAAATCGGAGATATCAATTTTAGACCTAGTTCGAGTCTTTCTCTTCTTCCCTTCATCTCTAGGTGCCCGTGATGTACTTGCCTCATTGATTGCTTCCTTACTTGTCTCAGTTTGGACACGTTACTCGCTTGATAGGCATGGTCTCTAATACATCTACCTTCATCTTACCTCTCGCTATTTCTTCTTGGAGCCTTCTATCCCTGACCACCTCCTCCATTTTTATGACATTAACATTTGGTTGAATAGTAGAGGTTTGAGCTTGAACATAAGGCGGTTGTAAAATTGTAGGTCGTGACTACTCTTGCTCTTGAGTCCTAGCACGAGAAGGGCTTACTTGTTTTTTAGGACCTCTGGCAAGGTGATCATATCTTCTAGGGTGAGGACAATTGTACATGCCATGTCCATTTTCTCCACAGTTGTAACACAACATCTCCCTTGCTTGTCGTGGCATTTGTGGTCGACTCCCACCATTCCCCTCGATAGGTCTTCTTGCACCATGCACAAGATTCACTCTTAAACCCTCTAGTTGATTAGTAAGATTGTTTATTTGTTGGATCATGTCTTCTTGACCTCTAACAAGGCTTGGTGCATTGGATACATTTGGGGAAACTTGAGAGGCTTCCATAGTTGTGATGTTGTTTCCCAAAACTGCTTGGCTAGCTTGGGCTTGGTAGAAAATCTTTCAATTCTTTTCCCTAATGATTCTCAAAGCATATTCAAAAGTGTTTGAAAATTTCACCTTTATCTTCTCTCTGAGCAAGGGGTACAAATGTGAAATAAATTGATCCTTTTGAAAGCAGTTTGGAGCTCTCTCACCAAGATTTAGTGAGTCTAACCATTGCCCCCAAAGCTTCAAAAACCCTTCCTCGTAAGTTCACAACCATAAGGATCACTTTGATGGATGGCCAAAAGCCGTTGCTATAACTCTTTAGCTAAGTTAGTTTGTTGAAATCTTTGCCAGAAAGCTGTCTTTAATCCCTCCCATTTAGCTCTTTGGGCCGAATTTAGAGTTTGGAACCACATTCTAGCTTCTTCCTTGAGCACCAAAGGAAAAAAATGCTTCATCATCCCTCCCAGAGACAAGGAAGGCCATCTCAAGGTTGTCCAAAAAATCCATTGCATTTTCCCCATCGCGCCTAAAGAAGCTTGGAAATGCCATGTTGCCTTAGTAGAGTACAAAGATGAACATGTCTAGACTTAAGTTGTATTTTATGAGGGAAATGATGAATGGGTTCACAGATGCATTGATTTCAGAAAGACGTCTAGGCCCCAGTATGCTTCTAATAATGCCTTGGAATCTAAGCTTTCTGATGGCTACAATATGCACAGTTTGCATAGCAAGAGGTTGGATTGGTCCATACAACTCGTGGTGATTCATGAGAAACTATTATAATAAAATAAAGATATGTACATTGAAGGATGCATTGTAGTCTAGCATTGGGAAGATTATAGGTTCTCGTGATACAAGA
Organism: Lygodium microphyllum; assembly: GCF_053477565.2. NCBI lineage: Eukaryota > Viridiplantae > Streptophyta > Polypodiopsida > Schizaeales > Lygodiaceae > Lygodium > Lygodium microphyllum. The sequence goes on from NC_141162.1 coordinate 50,455,793, forward strand.
ATATCCCTTAATCTTTCAGCCCCAAAGTATATGACAAGATGCTACTAGAAAAAAATCTTCCTACTGATGCATACATTAACTCGGATGTTTTATACAGAGTGGAAGGTGTAGAAATTCGGGCCATTATTATTATCCATAACTGGAGACTACTTAAGGGAGTAGAGGGAATGCATTTTCTTGTATTATTCATAAGTGGAGACTACTTAAGGGAGTAGAAATTCGGGCCATTATTATTATTCATAAGTGGAGACTACTTAAGGGAGTAGAGGAATGTATTTTCTTGAATTATAAAGGATTTTCTCGAGAGTGTTTCTTTCTGGAGCCCACCAATTTTGCTGTACAGAGAATTTGCTCACCAGTGATTGTTCTTACCTAAGTGTATCCATCCTCGGCGACATATATTTCATAAGGTGTGATGGCCATCTTTTCAACCACACCCAACCTTCAAGCTAGCAATAGTTGAAGGTAGTCTCCATACTTTGCACCTCTACAAAACTCCACATCGTCCATGCATAGTTGTCATCCTTTGATGTGGATTAGGCCAGAGAGAGAGAGAGAGGGATTTGATGATTTGGAGACGAGGACCTCCTGAAAGGGCCTTCACCTTGTTTGCAAAACACTCACCACAATTATGAGAACTTAGCAATTGATGGCAACATGATTTTTTTTGTTGTGAGAGAATGGAATTTCTAAGGTAAATAACTTTTATCCACATACATGCTGTCATCCGATAGGCATACTTCCTTTCCTGGGCTTCCTTGGGAGACCATTGTGGGAGTCGTGGACTTCGACCAGCTTCAAAAAGAGTTGGTGAAGGTGTTGAAGAAGAGCTACTTGGAGCACTTGTAGAGGATGCACCACTATGTGTTGTATCGTCCCGCATAAGGAGGTAGAGAATTGTGAATGAGAATGTCCTCAACAAGGGCACCAATTTATGACGAAGGAAATTCGGTATGGCAGCCTCTATACTATGCTAAACTCCCTTTTGCCACAAAGTGAATGAGGTAATGGCACCACCTAGTCATGGAAGAGCGGACTAGGACGCTATGCAAGAGGGAGAGGAGCTTGTGAGGGAGAAGAGAGGAAAACTGAGAGAGAGAGAGAGAGAGAGAGAGAGAGAGAGAACTACAAAAAATAGATGAATCAATACAACTTAAGAGGGTACAAGAGATGGGGAACCCTCAAGACATAACCAATATACACAATAAGGACACCAATAGCATGGGCTTATTACACTGTAGAGCATGCATAAGCTATAGTAAGGGAATGAACTGCATAAGCTCATGAGAGAGAATGGGAAAGGCTCAATAGGGCTGAAGAATGCCTCTTGGCTCTCTCTTGCAAATTACAAAGGAGAAGGCCTCTTTATATAGGCCTTGAGGGTGTTTAGGGAGGAGGTTAAGATAGAGTGGGAATTAACAACACCAAAGCTGCATTAAGGCAGTTTCACCAATGTGGAAGCTCCATCTAGATGATTTGTTGACCAATTTTGTACTTTATCAAGTTCCATCATACCTAAGTTGTCTCCATTCTCCCCTCCATAGCTTGAGTCCAAGAGCTCTCCTATTAAAAAATATAGAGAATCTTCATAAGATAAGATCATATCGAGCAATAATAGAGAGATTATAGTGAGAATTCATACATTTATACTACTACAATTAAGGATGATTTGAGGGTGATTTAGGAGGGAAATTCTAATGGTTTATTAGCTTGAGAGAGATGAGAAGAGAGGGGAAAGGGTTGGGAGTCTAATAAATGATGTTTTATGGAAGTGTTAAGTGTGGGTATGTATAAAATTGGGAGGTGGTCTCCACCACAGTTGGAAAAAGTTGGCATTCACCATTTTGGCCATATCTCCCGACTCGTAGCTCCAAAATTATAAAAAAAATACTAGTCGAAACTTCAGCTTACGCACTACAACTTTCATGTTGAAAAGTTTTTTTGGATTGGAGTGAAAGTATTTTTAAAAAAATCTTACAAAATCATATGCCTGATTTTCTTCCACTAATGCTTCCAAGAAGGGTCTCATTTGTTTGAATTATCATAAGGCTCCAAAACCATGACATTATGAGCCTCACATGCCCTTTGGATGGCTCAAAATCCATTTCATGTCTTTTCTTTCCACATTACACATTTTCCCTTCACCTTCCTCCATTGATCTTTACTCTTCACCCCCCCTTGGTAAACCAGTCCATGAAATATTTCCATCCAGTGATTTCTTGGATTTCCCAAGAGGTTGTTCCCACCCACTTCTTTATTTCAAACCTCCAAATGTACAAAAAATTAACAAAGTGTTAGATAAATATTTTTTTGTGATTTTCTCGGATCAGCTTCCATGCACTTCATCCTGTGAGTCTCATCTAGACATTCCAAGTGCAAGAGATGGCATTGCAAGGACTTATCATCTTCCAAGTGTTCTTTGATAGCCAGGTGCAAAGAGGGTAGCTCTAACTCAATAGTGAAGATGGCTTTTGTATCATAAACCAATTGGAAAGGGGTCTATCCTATAGCAGCCTTATGGGAGGTTTCATACACCTAGAGGGAGTTTGTAAGTCGATCATCCCAATCATGGTGATGTGCATCAACATTTATGTTAGGATCGAGTAGAGGATATGATTGGTAACTTTGACTTGGCCATTGGATCCGGGATAATAAGGTGTGGACTTACGATGGTGGATCTTGTACAACTTTTTTAACTCTACCATAATCTTATCGAGAAAGTGAGTAGCTTTGTCACTTACGAGCTCGATTGGACTGCCAAACTGAGTAATGATGTTATTGTATAGGAACATAGCTACGTTATTACCATCATCTCACTTCAGAGCTTTGGCTTCACACCACTTTGCCACATAGACTATACAAACCACAATGGATCTATTTTGTTTCCTTCTAGTTGGCGGATCAATGGGGCCCATGAAGTCAATTTCCCATTTCTCAAACAACTTTAGGGGAAGGATGGGTTGCAATGGTATGGTGCTTGATTTGGTAGGCTTTTCCATTCATTGACAAGTAAACACCATATTGTAGAATTTCCCATAAGTTTGGGACAGGTGGTCAAATAATTGAATGTGTCATAACTTGAACACCATAACTCCAAATCAAGTGCTCTATAGCTCAATAGATTCCATTTTTCAAGCACTTTCAAATGGTAGGTCACATCATATGGTTTTGAGAGACTTATGGGCATGTTATTCAGGTGGCACATTTTTTGTATTCAAAAAATGGGAATTGGGAGATTCCCAAACTGACTAATATTGTGTTAGTATCACAACATTTGCAATAGTCATAGGCATCCTTATGGAGGATTGGCCACCAATATCTTGTGAGAAATGCCTTCATGGCTATCACTTCTTCCGCAAAATATCCGCCTTAGGGCTCATCATAGCATGCTTTAAACATGATTCCAATCTCTTCTCCTACAACACATCTTTGCAGGACTTTGTCTTTGCATTTCTTGTACAAAGCACCACCTAACAGGGTGTAGAGGACTGATTCCAATAGAAGCTTCTTCTTCACACATTTGAAAATATCAGGGGGATGCTATCTATGTACCAAGGGGTGACAATTTCAACTAAAAAGAGGGAAGCATTAGGGAGATTCGGATCATCATGCTCTTCCTCATCACTTTCAGGGATTCATAATAGATCATCAACTGGACATGGGAGTGGCTGGGTTTGGTAACAACTTCAAACTCAAACTCTTGAAATAGAAGGAGCAATCTCATCATTCGTCCCTTCACATCAGCCTTGTTCATTAAGAAGGATAGGGCCTTATGGTCCACATAGAATTTGAAGTGCATCAGCAGTAGGTAGTGCTATAATTTCTTCAAGTCAAATACCATAAGCTCCATCACAATATAGTTCCTTTCTCTATCGATTACTTTTCAACTTTCGTAATAGATAGGTTGATCTAAATTTGAGGAGCCCTTTTGGCATAAGATCACACCTAGGGCTTGGACTGATGCATCAGTATGAACATGAAACTCCTTCATCCAATCAGGAGGCTGAAGGATAGGTGCTTCAATCAGGTACTACTTCAGGGTGTTGAATGCCTCGTCACAATCAATGTCCATGTAAACTATGCATCTTTTCTCAGGAGCTTATGCCAGGGATCTACCTTTATCACAAAGTATACAATGAACCTTCTATAATAGCCCACATGGCCAAGAAATCCCGTCAATTGTTTGAGGTTGGTTAGCATTGTTAAGGTGGCAATCTTCTCAATCTTGGCAGGGTCTATTGCTATCCCTTGTGTGCAGAGACAATGTGGCCCGGAAGAAATCTCGATGAGACTCCAAAGAGGCATTTGTCGGGGTTGAGAGAGGTCCTCTACTCTCAACATCTATCAAAGCATTACTCTAGGTGTCCCCAATGCTCATGGATTAGGCTATAGACATAGAAGTCATCTAAAAACACCTCAATCAAATCATGTAGATGGTTGTGAAATGTTGCCATCATCACTCCACGAAAGTTAGTAGAAGCATTACAAGGCCCAAATGGCATCACTCTAAAAGGTAGTAAGAGTGTTACAGAGCCTGAATGGCATCACTCTGTAAGCATAGGTTCCCCATTCTGTTGTGAAGGTCATTTTGGATTGATCTTCTTCTGCAATCTAGACTTGATTATATACACATAATCCATCCAAGAGAGAATAAAGTTCATGGCTTGCCACTATGCCCAATAGTTGTTTTGTGAAAGGGATGGGGAAATGATCATTCTTCTTAGTCTTTGAAGGCATAAGACAATGCAATGCTTGCATTGCAACATATAGACTTTTGACACAATTTGATGCTCACTAACAATAGTAACACACTTCTACAAGTTCACACCCTTGACATTACAAAGACATGAGGGATTGTTAAACTTCACATAACTCTAAAATTACATAATTACACCGTTCACATGAGCAAATCAATTGAGTTATGCAATGAAAATAAGAGATTGAAGGGAGAGAGGGAGGCTAGATTCGGAACACCAAAAGTGTGACACTTGATAACATGAGATAGGATTATATGGAGGGAAGTGGGGTGTCATATATAGACAAATATATAAGACAATTCCTCTCCACTCAAATGATGATCCCTAATTATGGATGAAAATACCCATGGGGGACTCAAGAATTGATTTTCGATTGGTGACCTTCTTCACATTTCCATCTTGATCAGCTTGGCTATTCTTGTTCTAATCTCATGGAAAATTGACAGTTTGATAGTGTTAGTAGTTGTCTTTGTTGTAAGCATGCTGGATATTTTTGGAGTATGTCTTTGATGTCTTGTGTTTTAACTGTTTGTGTGACTAATGATGATTCGTTTATTAAGTGCATGCATGCTATAGTTTCTCTATTTTCTATGGCTGTAAGTGGAATATTTATGTTGTGTTCTAGTTTGAGTTCTTTTGCCTTGAAATCGATGATAGCTTGTCTTGCCAACAACCAATCTAATCCTAAAATGACTTTGAATACCTATGTTAGCAGTATATGCAATGCATGGTTGTGTATGTATTGTCCTAATGTGATGTTTAAAGTTGTAATGTGGTATGTGTTATACAAGTTTTTGTTATTTCCAAATAAAATGTGATTTCACGTGTTTTTGTAATTGGGGTTTTTATTTTTAGTCAAGTCCTTACTAATTGATGAAATTGTGCTTCCAATGCCTATCAAAGCTTCTACATTGTGACTTTTGATGTTAATGAGTATGGTGAATACTTTACGTGATGAAGGCTGTGCTGCTATCTAACATTGCAAATGTGTGACCTCTGTCAACCATTCGCTTAGGAGATTTTCGGTATTGCGGCCAATGTTGCTTGTTTAGTTGCTATTTGTAGATTTTGAAATTGTGCTCTCTGAAGTTTTCTGCAGTACATTTTTACATGACCATAGTTGTTGCAGTGGAAACATTTTGGTCCTCCTTGGGCATCAATCGATGGTAACAATGTCCCATTTATCACATTTGTTGGAGCAACTGTTGCGTACGGTTGTCTTCTTTGTGCCATCTGAGCATTTTGCACCGCTATGTCCATTCGGACATGCTGATCAAATTGTTGTTTTGAGAATGGTGCTGTTTGTGTGATGGTGAGAGTGTCAGATTGACAGTTAGCCTCTATTCTTTGTGCTATTTGTATGGCTTGATGAAAAGTCATTGGACCTTGATCACGAACTCAGCGGGATAAATCATGAACCAATCGTGGCCATAAGAAAAACAACATCATATCTTCGGGAATTGTGGGATGAACTCAGAGTAGAAGTTAGTTCAGCTTCACTGCAAACTGAGCAACTAATTCATTTTGTTTTTGCTTGAGTGTATCAAGTTGTTGGAGAGTGTTTTGGGTAATTTTTTTTTGGGCAAAATCCCTAATTAATGCTTCTATTAACAAGGACTTGTGTGCTTTTGTTTGTAGAGGTTGTTGGATATACCAAGTTGCTGCGATTACTTCTAGTAGTGTCCTTATCTCCAAAGCTTTTCTCTCCTCACTCCATGAATGATAACTAGACATTTTCTCAAAGTGATCCATCCATCTGAGGGCATCCTTTATTGGAAGACCATTGAATGGTTTGGGTCTTACCTTTGGGTCGGTGTAGTGCTGAGGTTGATTATTTGCTAGCAGATTTTCCAGTGTCTAGTGGAAATGTTCAAACTCAACATTTATATTTGCATCATGAAACTTAGGTGAGTTTGGGTGGGGATATTGGCCTACTTATCGTTGTGGTCTATTTTTGGAATCGATGGACTGTAATACTGTGTTGACAATACCAACCTGATGTTATCTTGGAGTAAAGAGGACCTCCTAGGAGTTGGGCTAATGCTAAGGGATGTGGTACAAGGGAGGCAAGTACAGTTGTGAGAGCTTTGGATTAGGGTGTGAAGAGAAAGATTGGAGTGAAGATCTTGAGCATGAAGTAGTGATTAGGGGGATGGTTATTTAAGAAGAGGAGCAGGATGTGATCTGCAAAGTTTGGAGTAGATGTTATGCTCACCATCTCCACCAATGTTGTGTGGCCAACACACGAACCAAAATACAAGAATCGAGATTCACAAAAAAACTCATTCCTTTCTTTTTCTTTCTCATCTTATACATCATCATAAGTGATCTCAAGAAAGTACAAACTGAGCCATTAAAACGGCTCTCACCACCACGCTGGCAATCCCTGGAACTTGATGGCTCCCAATCCTCTCTTGCCACATCATCGTATATGACAATTTGAAGGCATTCATGAGAGGATTTATAACACTCCTAAATTTATAATATTCTGAACGTATAGTCTTTAGGAATATGAATTAGTATCTTTGACTTGTATAGTTTGTAATATCATAAAATTAATAGAAATAATTATAATTATGTCAATCATAATCATAAACTTAATGTCATAAGAGATGATTCATGACACCACTCTACAGACAATGTAAAGACAAATAATAACAATAAGTCTTAATAATGATGGAGAATGAACTAGAAGAAGACATTAGTATCACATAATAGTCAACCATCTTGTCCTAATCGATCATCTAACAAAAATTCCTCAAAGTTAAGAAGAGGAAAACATGATTCAGGCCTCCCTAACAATACTCTATTTCTAAGGGATATTGTAACCCCATGGTATATAAACAATGCAAACCTCTTGGCCACACAACAATACCCTCCTAGCATCTCTAGCATAGTGAAGAAGAAGTTTTTGTTGGAATCATCCCGCCATAACTTACTAGGTAGTGCACTATATAATAAATTCAAAGATGAAGTGCTAAATGCATTGTAGAAGATGAGATCTAGCTCATCCTAAAATCTTGCCATGAGGAGCTATGTGGTGGATACTTTGCGAGATAAGCAATAACCTTAAAATCTATCCTGTCAGGATACTGATTAGCTAACCTTGCATAAAGATGCTTATGATTTCTATAAGCACTATGATGCTTGCCAACAAATGGGGAAGGGTACCAAATCCAGTGCCATGCCACTACAACCTTTCATTCCTTTGAAGCCATTAAAGAAATGGGGTATCAATTTTTTAGGACCAATTTATTCTCCAACTAGAAGGAAGCCAAACAAATACATCTTGGTTTACAAAAATTATGTGATGAACTGGACTAAAGCTAAAACTCTCAAGCAACATGATGATAACAACATGGCTATGTTCCTATTTGAGAATATTATCACCTGCTTTGGCAATCTTGTGGAACTACTAAGTGATAAAGGCACACGCTTTCTAAATAAGATCATGGAGGAGGTGATAATGATCTATAACATTGAGAGTGGAGTTTTGAGCTCGGGATGTGCCTAAAATTTGCCAAAAAATCCAGAATTTAGGGAAAAAATATTCAACATCGAAGGCAGCGGCTTCAGCTAGGACGATATTAAGCACCAAGTGAAATACGACTCTTAAAAGGCGTTCGAGCGACACTTGTTGATTTTTGATAATTTTTCAGATTGCCATGCGGGTTGTTAGGAGTTGCCAACCAATGCGGGATGTCAAGCCGGACGCCCAGGATTTTTCAGAGCTCGATTTGGAGCTTGGACGGGGAAATGGCCACAAATGGGGCAAGATATGAAAAGGTGGACATTGGAGAAGACCAAAAGGGGTGCCCTTTGGGACATTTTAACCCTCCTCCCCCCCCCCCCCCCCCCTTCAAATTTTTGATCAAGAAGCATGAAAAAATGTGGACAGAGAAGGAGAGATATGGCATGAGCATGCATGGCGCATTTTTCGCCTCCTCCTCTCTCATCATGAATGTCAGGCTGTGAAGACCCCATACAACCGACAATGGGGCTTGACTTCTCCCTCTTTGCCGGTCTTATCGCCTGTCTTCACCCGTCCAATGATGGCCTGAATGAAGAGAGCCAATTCTAGTCTTTCTGTCTCCTCCCTCTCTCTTCCTTAAACACAATATTAGTGAGTTTGGGAATCTCCCAATTTCCATTTTTTGAATACTAAAAAGGTGGCACCTGGATAACATGCCTATAAGTTTCTCAAAATCATATGATCTGACCTATCATTGGAAAGTGCTTGAAAAACGAAATCTATTGAGCTAAAGAGTACTCAATTTGGAGTTATAGTGTTCAAGTTATGACAAATACAAAGATTTAACCATGTGTCCCAAACTTATGGGAAATTCCTATATTCCCCAATATGATGTTATTAAGGGGCTGTTCTTGTGTGGAAGAAGACAATGAATAATGATGGAGGAAAGCTTGTTCGGATGAGACCGGATTGCTTTCGGATGGATGAAGACATTAAGAGTGCTGTTCTTGAAGATACTGAGCATTAAATGCATACTGAAAATCAGTCCCGTAATCAAGACCAAGAAACCGAGACCTGAAAATAAGTGGTAATGCTATTTTTATAAAGAAAAATGATCTTTTTATGCTGATTACTTTATGAAATCATGTTCATCTCGGATGAAAGTTCATTATGACATTTTTTTCCATGAGTTTCAACAATTTTCAACCTAAAAATCAGAAAATATAAGGCTACATGGTTGGAATTAGTGTCAAAATACATGAAAAACATGTGTTTTAAGGGTAAAATTGGGTTTTTTGCTATATAAATGAGAAATATGATATGCCACACCAACTAAATCTGAGTTTTTGCTGCCAATGAACTCAAGGGCCACAACTCACACTCAACTTTCATTTCCAGTCATTATTTATTAAATAAAAATAGAAAAAAATACCCAAAAAATAAAAAAAATGGGTTTAAAATTAGGGAAAAATAGAAAATGGACTGAGGAATATTAAGGAAAATTATATCTATGTTTGTGCAATGTATAACAATGGCAAAGCACGATGTTGGCCTCGGTTTGTCCCCATTTCTATGTTTTGTGCGTATTTATCGTTCTTTTAAAAGGGAAAAATGCGTAGAAACCCTATCTAACCGATCAAGGATGCAAAATGCTAAGAGTTGGATGAAGAGGGGCTGAAACACTGAAAGATAATGAAAAGATTTGATTTATGCATTGCACTTGGTATATAGGAACCGGTTTGAATAAAGAGGATGGTAGCATGAGCATATGGCTCGGTGCCTCCTTTCAACGCAGCACGCGCTAGTAAAATTCATGGAAAGAATGCTTTATGCACCATGCATGATGCTGATCTTTCTTTTGGCTGAGCACATAGCCATACAAGACTTGCATTACGCATAATAATTAAAATGTATCAGAAAAACCTCTTATATGCATGGCACTTGTCTTCCTTAGGTTGTTACCAACGATGAGTGTGAGAGGATGTCCTAAGTTGTAGGTTAGCCGTTGGGTCCTAAGGGGAAATTTTAGTGAGGTATGGTACATCCTGAAACGTAAAATATTGGTACCTTGAGAGGAGTTTGTGTTCGTTTGTGTTATATGTCTAGCAGCGCATCAAAGGACCAATCCGTGCGATGTAGGAGAGCTGCAGTGGGGCTCCGACTATTAGTCGGTAGAGTGCCTCCTATGTGTGTGTGACGAGACGTTATGCCTATGTACTTTGGGTTCTCCCTTTGAGGAGTTTTAGGGAAATGTTGGACTATAAACTATAAACGCAGGAATTAAGCTTTAGGGCAGTTTGTCCTTCAGCCTTAGATTGACACTCCTAGTCCGCGAGGCTGTGAGGGTGTTTGTGTGTCATGAGCATGAGGTCCGCTAGTGCTATAGCCAGTGCCAGCCCATTTTAGGTCCCATCAAACATCCACCATCTCATGTTAACACCCTATACCCTAGATCCAATGGGAAAGTTGAAGCCACTAATTAAATCCTCAGTTTGATCCTAACAAGAACAGTTGTTGTTGCTCATCACCATGCTTAGGATGACCAACTTAGAGAGGCCCTCTGGGTATACAAAACTTCTCATAAGGCTACTATAGGATAGACACCATTCCAATTGGTGTAGTACACATAAGCTATTTTCCCTATTGAGCTAGAGCTATCATCTTTGCAATTGGCTATCATAGAGTGGCTACGAGATGACAAGTCTCTACAATATTGTCTACTGCACTTGGTATGCATGGACAAGATGCAAAGGATGGCCCTACAATGCATGGAAGCCATATAGATCCAATACCAATTCTACCATGTCAACTTCATCAAGAATAAAAATTCAAGGAAGAGTGGCCTCCTTCTTTGTCCCCGTAATTCCACCTTCCTCCCATGCATTGTTACCTTCTCTTCCAATCTCTTAGAGCAGGCATGGTGGTGCATAGATTGGATGTTGTATGTGCATGTAGCGAGCGCCGGAAGGTCCCCAAGAACAAAAGAACTCTACTTTTGCACAAAAAACAAGAGAGAAGACTTGCACGACATGAAGCAAAAGACTAATTGGGTACAATCTTCCCCCATGCCTTGTGTGAGAGCTCCACAAAGCATGTATTTGATATATTATTCCTCTCCAAGCTCAAAAAATAGCCCAATTTACTATTATCACGCTTTTGCTTTGGTCCCACTAAAGAATTAAAGCTATTGGGCGTCCAAAGAGTTGGGTTGTTTCCAAATACAATGTCCAATAACAAATATTTAAATCGTGCATCCATGAGCATACAAAATAATAAATAAATATCAAGTACTTCAATAAATAAGCATGTCAAAATAAATATTGGCGCCACGTCTAATATGCATGCCCATCAAAAATGATAATTTCTTCTAAATAACTTGAATACACGCTATCGCCCAGTGCTTTCCAACGCCACCGCTGCTTGCTCTACACATCAACTGAAGCATTCACAATTGTTAGAAAATAAAAAAATTAAACCCACAAAAGTAAATACCTAATAGTCTTTAGCTAATAAATAAATAAATTGGTTAGAACTCAATCCTAACCTTAATTTATTACGAGTACGCACTCTAAACTCATAAACGTTCATTAATTTAAATATGCATTTTGCAGAATCACCAGCTATGGAATCACCCACTTGCACATTAAATTAACAAGACGCCTGAAAAGGATAGGTGTCCCCATCCACTTTTCGCACAAGGAATCCACCCTTGTGTATGAGCCTCGGCAACAAATATAATTTTATGGAATGCACCTCAAAACCTCACGAAATCCACCATGAAATATGCCTCCTGGCATGATACCCCTTGAGTGGGATAGCAATTGTCCTCAATTGCTATTAGCTCAATGTGGAGCCAACAGTGAGGGGTAAGCACTTAGGTCTAGAGCGTGCATTCATTGGGCCTATTCAATAAGATGATTTTTAAACTTAACCAAATATCTACGGCCAGCTCTAGTGGTCATAAAGTCAATATCTAGAATAGTTTCAGGTTCAAGGATTTCAGTTTTTTCTTCTAGCAAAGGAGGGTTTTTATAAACAGGATGTACAGACAATTGGCCTCTAAAAGGTCATAACAAACTAATATGAAAAGTGTTATGGATTTTTCAGTAAATGCATTGTCATTGATTTTGTGAATGATCTTAAAAGGTCCATAAAATCTAGGAGCTAACTTTACAACAGGGTGTTTGTCAACACTTTATAATCTTCGCTTTTCAATACGTAACCAAACATAATCATCAACTTTGAAATTCATATCTTTTCTTTTCTTGTTGGCTTGTTTTGTGTATGATTGCTGGGCTTTCACAATCATATCTTTAACTTCATAAAAAATAGTAGCATGCATGTTAGCAATATCATCAGCAGCTTGAACTTTGTTTGGAAATGATATAACAGGTGTAGGTAATCTATATCCATAAATAATTTCAAATGGTGCTTTCTGTGTAGCTGAATGTGGTGTGTTATTGTATGCAAACTGAAGTAAATGTAAATGTGTATCCCATGTTTGTGGTTTTGAATATTGTATATGCACGCAAAAGATCTAAAATGGTACTGATAGTAGCTTCTATTTGCCCATTTGTTTCAAGATGAAATGCAAATGAAAAATCAATTTTTATTCCTAAATTAGCAAACAAAGTAATCAAAAAATTATTGCAGAATCTAGAATCATGGTCAGAAATAATAACTTGTGGCAAACCATGATTAGTGAAAACAATTTTCAAGAACAATTGAGCAGCTTGAGATGCAGTTAACATTTTCTTGCATGGAATGAAATATGCTTGTTTGCTAAATCTATTGACAATAGTCCAAATCATGTAATGATTAGCTTTAGTTAGGAAAAACAGTGATAAAATCCATTGAGATCTGTTCCCATGGTCGTTCTGGAATCGGTAAAGGCATTAATAAACCATATTGTTTACCATGGCGTCGTTTAACTCTTTGGAAAATTAAACATTCAGATACAAAGTTAGATACATCAGATTCCATGTGTGGCCAATAAAAATCTTCAATCAGTGTACGCAAAGTAGAAATAATTCCTCTATGGCCTTAGTATGGGGAACAATGAATTTCATGTAAAACAAATGATCGAAATGGAACAGTTACAAATAATCTTTTTTCATAGAACATAAATCCATCAGTATAAGACAATGAATCAATGGAAATCCAGTTATTTGCAACTAATTTATTCCAATCAACTTGAAAACTAGGGTCTTGGTCATAGGTATCTTTCATAGGGAGAAGAGAGTCAAAAGATATTACAGAGATATTATGGATAGTCGGTCTTTTACTTAAAGTATCGGCAACAACATTCTCTTTTCTAGGTTGATATTGTATGAGTGGATGAAAACTTTGAGTAAAAGCAGCCCATTTAATGTGTCGGTCAGATATTTGTGGTTGATTAAGGAGATGTGATGTTTGTTGGTCAGTTTTGATCATGAATTCAAATCCCATTAAATAGTATTTCCATTGACATAAAGCTTGTACCATAACTAGCAATTCCTTATCATAGGTAGAATACTTAAGTTCAGAGGGTTTAAGTTTGCAGCTAGAGTAGGCTATGGGATGAGAATCTTGCATAAGGACTGCTCCTATTCTAGATCCACTAGTATCAGAGACTGTTAGGAAAAATATTCTATTGAAGTCAGGTAATTGCAATACAGGAGCATGAGTTAAAGCATGTTTCAGTAAATCAAAGGACTTTTGTTGATTGACGGACTAATGATACACAATGCATTTCTTTAATAATTTTGTCAAAGGTAATGCAAGCAATGAAAAATTTCTCACAAATTTTTCGTAAAAGCTAGCAAGACCTAAGAAAGAACGTAATTCGTGCACATTTTTAAGTATTGGTCACTTCAAAATTGCTTCTATCTTTTTAGGGTCAACTTTAATACCTTCAAATGAATCAATATGTCCTAGGTATTCAATTTGTGTTTGAAAATTTTCACTCTTTTTAGTATTACCATATAATTGATTCTCTTTCAATAATTTGAAAACCAAGGATAAATGTTCATAATGCTCGTTCTCATTCTTATTAAAAACCAATATGTCTTCAAAGAAAACAATGACACAATGCTGATGCTTCAAAAATATGCAATTCATCATACGACTGAATGTGGCTGGTGCATTAGTTAAACCAAAAGGCATAACAAGGAATTCATAGTGTCCAAATTGTGTTCTAAATGCAGTTTTGAAAATATCAGATGTGTCCAATCGTACTTGATGGTATCCAGATTTAAGATCTATCTTGCTAAATACTGCAGATCCTTGTAATTTGTCCATAAGTTCATCTACTCTAGGAATCAGATATCTATTCTTAACAACGATCTTATTTAGGGCACAATAATCAATGCACATCCTACAGGTATTGTTTTTCTTCTTTGCTAATACAACAAGTGCACCAATGGAGAACTACTAGGTCTAATGAGTCCTTGGGTTAACAATTCTTCAACTTGGGCTTGAATTTTTTTTTGTTCAATTTGGTTATGTCTATATGGTGCTTTACATGGTGGTTGTGATCCAGGAATTAGATCTATTTTGTGATCTTGAAATTGTGAAAGAAATTGTGTGTGCCTAGGATGCATCTCATTTTCTTTAGCTTCAATTTTATTCACCCATATTAAGTAGGATTTGCTACCTTTTTGTAATGCACGTTTAGCTTGTGTATGACTAAGCAATCGAAAATTATCGAAAGTATGCATACCATGCAATGTGATTTCTTTCCCATTAGAATGAATCTTCATTGAATGAGTGGAATAATCTATATCGGGATTGTATTGATGACATCAAGGCATTCCTAAGATAATGTCACTAGATTGCAAAAGCACAACTAAGAAATTTCTAAGTCATGCACTTCTTGTGTCCCATTGTATTTAGTACCTAAGAATGCAGCCTTGATGTGATAATGTGTAGAAATAGTATGTAAATTAAATTCTTTGACCAATTTGGTAGAAATAAATTCATGTGTGCTTTCATCATCATGTAAAAAAGTCTTTTCTTTACCATGCACAAGACATTTCATCGTTAATAAAGAATGGGGATTTGGCATACCTGGTAGAGAATCTAAAGTGGTACCAATATCGTCATCATCTTCCGTGAAATCTGGCATTTCTTCATGTTCTTCATATTCTGTCACTCCTAAGAAATTGATGTGTAGAGTCAGCTTTTTGGATTGACAATTCGCCGCTAGATGTCTAGGTTGATGACATTTGTAACAGACTATGGGTTTGTCTTTAGATACATTATTGGTAATAGCAGGAAGTTTAGGAATATTGGGATTTGGCTGGAAAGATGGCTTAGGGTTTGGATTTGTGTTTGATGGCAAAGCAAGGGGTCGTGCCCAAGATTTAAAGAAAGAAGATGGAGGGAAATGATTTTGATTGAATCTTCGAAAATTTGAATTGAATTGTTTTAAACCAAAGTTACCATTAGTTTGAAAATCTTGTGGTCGCTTCTCTCATCCTCAAATTTGGTCTTCAGTGTCATGGGCCAAGGAAATTGCATATTCGAGAGTCGTTGGCTTGAACATGTTTACCTCAGCATAAAAATGTCCAAGCAAGCTAGACATAAACTTACATTTATGGGTTGCCTCAGGTATATCTTCGAGCATTCGAAGTTGCAATAAAGCATTCCAAAAATGCTTTATATATTGTGAAATAGGCTCACGATCCCTCTGTTTGCAGATTGTTTGATTGCTTTTTCGTGGAATTGGAGTGGAAGGAAATTCTGCAAAAATTTCTTTTGGAAAGTCTCCCAAGTAGTAGGACAATCAATGTTTTTGCAGACAACAGTCCACCATAAGGATGCTTTGTCCACAATAGATGATTAGTGACACACTTAGTTTTGTCTTTCTCAACATATTGTTCTTCATGGAAATAATCATCAAATTGACTGATAAAAGCAAGTACAGTCTTTCCATCCCGTGACCCATTGAAAGTACAAAATTTGAAATTTCTTTTACTTATCTTTGTTTCTTTCCGACGAATAGATTACGCTTCAAGTGTCGCATTGATTGTGTGTCATATAAGATCTTCAAATTGCGGTCCATCTTGGTCGGCGGTAGATCATTGCAGATTGGCCAATTGAGCTTGCAAAGTTTAACGTGCTCTTCATTCCTCTTGAAGCTGCATCATAATCAAATCACCTTCAACCATAAAATCTTCCATGGTTTGATTGGACATCCTGCAAAATTCCAAAAGACCTCACAAACTCAAAATCTTGTTAGCGGAATGAGTATAGCTCAAAGTCAGGTTTACAAGGCTTATTATTAAATTTTTAATGGCCTTTTTGTAGTATGTCTTCTTTGGGGATGCGGAATTTGATATCACGGTCGTCTTCCAAGAAGATAATTCGTGCGTGCAGACTGCAACTCTCTCATACAAGCCATTACCTACCTCCCCTTATAATTCATGATGATGCCTCTTGTCCTATCATCTACAAGGTATCCTTTGACATTCATTGAGAACTTTTTCTCCAAAACGAATTGCATACCTGTTACCTTCAAGATCCTCTTGGCCAACAGCCCATCCTATCCCAATGGGACTTGTATCCATAGTAAGGATGATGGGTTAACCATTTGAATAGTCATTCCTTTTGAGAGTGGGGGGCTGAAATTAATAGCTTCTTTAACTTACACATAGTGAGAGTATGCTCTTTATTCTAAGAGAATCTTTGGCCTTTTCTTAATAATTGATAAAATTTTTTGGCTACATGAGCAAAATTTGGTATCCATATGAGATAGAATACACATGCGCCAAGAAATCTTCTCACCTCTGATACATTTGTACATTTTTATTGCATTCTGTTGATGGCATCTATCTTGATTGGAGAAGGTTTGGGTCCATAGGGGCCACATAGATGACCAACCACTAGGACTTCTTCTACTCCAAAAATCAACTTAGCTCCTGAAAGGGTAAGATGTACCTCTTCTAGCCTTGTCAAAATCCTATCACAATCATAAATATGGTTAACTACAAATGTCATGCAACCATCTTCATCAAGATCCTTATTCTTTTCATTGACTTCACATCCCTTGATAGGTACATCATCAAGAAATGGAAGAGTAAGTTATGGAGTAGAGTCCCTTACGACTTTGTGTATGGCATCCATCATATGGGCTACGGAGTTTGTTGCACCTTGTGGAAGAGTGCACATGCAGACCGATCCAAGAGGTGTCTTCATTATGGTAATGTCTCGACTTTCTAATGAAAGCTGAAATTGGTCATATCCTCAATACAGGTCACCCATAGAATAAATTGCTCTACCTGCAAAAGCTTCAGCAAACTCATCAACAGTTGGATCCGAACCAACATTTCGGATTGTGACACGATTGACAGGCTGTAGATCTTGAATGAATCGTAAAGATCCATTTTTCTTAGGCACGATAAACCATCGATTTGAGTAAGGTGTTGAAGAAGGATCTAAAATCTTCATTCTGATCTTCTCATTTAGAAGTTTCAATCATTTGGGAAAATGCGCCCTTAGAACGGGAATGGACTTGAGATTCCAAGGCACATGTGGGACCGTAAAAATGACCATAGGAGCCACAATATTTGGATCCACATAGCCTATTTCACTTGGTTGAAATGCAAAAGCTTTTCCATGTTTCATTAGCATTTACATAAAATAGTGTTTTTCACCCGGCAAAAGGAAAGATTTTTCACCTTTTTTGAGCTCTTTTATACTTTCAAATGTGAACTTGTGACCAATGTTGGAAGGATCACGAAGACTTGGCTGATTCGCTACCCTATCAGTGAGCCCTTCACTTTCAAGAGGTAGTGGGACTACCATAGGTTTGACTTTCTTATCTAGTGTCTTGTATTTTGTCTCCACTTGTACTTCAGTCTTGTTGAGTAAACCATTGTCTTCCTATTCAACAAATTCTTGAATTGTTTGATAAAAATCCAATGTACATACTTCTATGGACTGATTTTCAACTTGATTTTTTGCATGAGCAGCTGCAAACATTTCAGCCAATGTGTCAATAGTAATCAGTATAAAAAAAAAGCTCGAAATATCTTCATTTTCAGCCATCATGTCATAAGTTTTCAGCTCCCTTTTTACATGACATAAATATTTTCTTTCAGCCTTAGTCATGGCTGGAAGAGACTTATAACAGCCCATAGTATTGGCTGTACATATATATAAATTTGCTAGAGACACAGTTTCTGTAGCATAAGGAGGTTCAATCTTTTAACATGACGCACTACCATAGCCTCCCTTTATAGTAGTGCAATCCGAAAACCCTTGAATTCTTGGGCATTAGGAGGCACACGATAATCACACTGTTGATCTATGTTTCGATGATGGTTAATACACACACTAAGAAATTGGACAGCTCCTTCATTATCCTTGCTTTGGATTCGAGCATAGGAAGAACCATCATCAAAAGCTTTTGTTTCCAAGCGGGCTTGAGAAATGTAAGGTTGCCCAATAATGATAGGGTAACTACAAGAGTCTTGAACAAAAAAGTGAAAATTATCTTTTATGTCTCCAATAGTTACCTGCACATTAGGACATGCAGCATATAACTCTCAGAAGAGTTGTTTGCAGCTCTCATTCGCCAACCTGGATCAACATCTATGGGCCATCCGCTACTTTCATAGAGACTCCTTGCCATGATGTTTATCTCTGAGCCATGGTCTAAGAGCGCAATACATGGTGTTTCTTTTTCTCCAATTTTGACGACTGTCTCTGTTGTTGCTCTTGCCCAATGCGCACGTGAGTAGTGACTGCTTGGAATGAACGAAGCCTCTTCTTCCTCATGCATGTGCTATAGACGGCCTTCTTTTTGAGAGGTAGGCTACCCAACTGGTTTGGACCAGTCGACCATTACATTTTTAGCTTTCACTTCTTTAATTTTTGCATTCATGTTTTCTTTATCTTCAGCTTCAATTGCTGCAATTAATTCTTTAACTGCTTCAAGTTGAATTCCTTGTGAAGTCAGCTTCTCTTCATCTTGCACAAAAACTCAAAGAACTTGCAAAAAATGATGCACTGTTTCTTCAGCTTCATCACCAACATATTGTCTTTTCCTTTTAATTACATTAATAATTACATCATGGAATTCACGTTCGACAATTCCAAGAATTTCCCCTAAGGTGAATTCAATTTTGCTTCCTAGAATATGTTCTTCTAGGACTTGTTTGAGATCGGTTGCAGATTCTATGTCAGACTGCAATTTGTATCCTAGTTGCTTGCCTTTCTTCTTTCCTTCGGTCTCCTTTGTTTGTGGCACATCTTCCATCTCTTGATCTGGGGTTATATTTTCAGCAAGCTTTGGTTTTTTAGGCGTTCTTCTAGTTACCCATTTTGGAGGGCCAGAAGAGGAAGCCCTTGGTTCATCTTCTCTTCTTCTCTTTTCTTCAATCAAGACTCCTTTATGATTGACATCAGCCAAATGTGCAAAGGTAGAAAAAGAATCTATCGGTTCTTTCCAACCAGTTATTCCTTGAATATACTGACTAGCATTAGCCAAATCTTCTTTGGCTGCTTTACCACGTTCCATTTGATCTAGTGCCTGCATCCATACTTTAGATTGCACATTAGCTTTTACATGCTTTCAAAATTGATTTAATTGGCTCAATTTGTAGCCCATAGGTAGCTGCATCAATTGTTGCATAGGCATTCTTTACAGCTAATTCTTCTAATCTTTTCTTCATTCCACCATTGCCAAAATTTGGCCCCAGTGGAAGACCAGTTTCAGCGGCATGAATTTTTCCATCTTTCCAAAAGACGAGCTTCTGTGCTTCAGCCTCACGGAAGGTAGAACACTCCCTCTTGTCATGTTGTTGGCTGTCACGCCAAATACAATGCCTCTTAAAGCCTTCTCTCATGGGTCTTTGAGTTGATGCTCGTCCTCGCTCTTCAACTTTGACATCCAACTTCTCTACTTTGGAACTAATTTCTATAAGATTCAGATGAAGGTCACACATGCTTTTAATGAGTTCATCCATTACATCATTTTTGGAAGGAATAGAAGAAGAAAGAGTTGGTTGATTAGTCAAAGGAATAGGGGATTTTGAAGGTGGGACAAGCTCCATCAATGGAGTTGTTGAAGTTGAAGTAGAGCCCAATCTTAGTCGCATCCGCTCTCTTCGAGAAATCATGTTAACTGCATCAGTAACATTTGTCCATGCAGTTTTGATTCCTAATTCAGAGGTAGCATCTTCTAGGCGATCAGCAAGCTTCTCTTGCAGAATGAAATCTATAGCCTTAATGAATAATTCAATCTTCTAACCTTCCATACTTTATTGGTCTTCAACATCAACTTGTCCAAATTTACTTTCAAACTCATGGTATGAGATGTTAGAGCTAAACCTTTGTTGGTTTTTTAAACCCATTCAGTGAAACTTCTCTTTGTCATTAGGCCAGAGTCCTCTAATAAGAATTCTTTGCGTAGGGCTTTTTTGAATGCACCCCAATCCGCATCCTGTTAAAAAAGACCATTCTTCACGTAGGGCTTTTTTGAATGCAGCCCAATCCGCATCTTGTTGAAAAAGACCATGGATTCTTTCTTGAAGACCATGCTTGACTAGTCTGGCAAAATAATGGCTCCATGCATGTTGTGGTATACCAAAGAAGAGCATTTTTTCAACATATAAGCGAATAAAAACATAGACATTTTGACCATTAAATTATTTTAATTCATGCCCAACTTCCTCTAGGGCCTTGATAGCTGTGGAATCAATCTTCTCTTTGTCTTGCCTTTGTTGTTGTTGTTGTAATATTTGGATTTGTTGTTGCTGAGTTTGCTGCAGTATGTGCACCAATGTTGTAGAGTATCTCCTAAAGAATCCCCCATCTTGGAATTCTCTTACACTGACCTTCACATTAGGTTCACCAATGTTGCAGTGCGTAGGGTTGAAGGTCACCACATGGGTTTGGCAAGAGAAGAATGTATGGGGATTCAAGAGCTTAGACTTCGGAGATGGTAGAGATAAGAGAAGGATTGAAGGTTTCAAGCCAAGTTCTTGAAGATAAGAGATAACAAGGTGTAGGTAGATTCAAGGAGAGGAGTAGACGGAAGAGAAGGGGTTCGAAGAGATTGAAGATGTAAAAGAATACTTCCAAAAAGAATTAGAAAATATAGAAGAATACTAACAGAGATGAAGCCTGTTAGTTTCTTTCAACATTATGAGAAAATATAACTCTAATAGACAAAACATGTACAAAGTAAAGGTTTCAAGCCAAGTTTTTGAAGATAAGAGACAACAGGGTGTAGGTAGATTCAAGGAGAGGAGTAGACAAAAGAGAAGGGGTTCGAATGGATTGAAGATGTAGAAGAATACCTCGGGGGGGTCACTCATGAATATATGTATATATAACGTGACTTCAAAATAAGGGGTTTTTAAAACACCATTTTTTATGTACAGAAGGGTGTCATATAAAGGGATTACTTACAGATTGAATAGAAAAGGATTGTATTTTATTCAAGAAAAATTCACAGATTAGGATATTTATAAATAGGCCATGAAAGCACATTATATAGAGAATACATATATAGTGAACCCCCCGAGAAGAATACTCCCAGAAAGAATTAGAAAATATAGAAGAATACTAAGAGAGATAAAGCCTGTCCGTTTCTTTCAGCATTATGAGAAAATATAACTCTGATAGAAAAAACGTGTATAAAATAATACATTCCTCTATGTTGCTCAGATCACTAATCTGATGGTTCCAATGGCTCTAAAATAGAGGTTAAATACCAGGATACCTGCCCAGAATCTTGCTAGATCACTCCTTCTTCATCTCTCACTTTCGGAGTGCTATTCACTGCCTGAAAATAGCGATCGCGCGTTGCACGATTTTGCAAATTTCTTTTTTTTTACATAAAATCCTCTCAAATTGGATAAAAGCTACATGCTTTCTTTTACATGTTCTCCTAATCTAGAAGTTATCTATAGTTTATGGATTTTTACAAGAGATAATATCTAGAGTATCAAGAAATAGCTAAAAAATTGTCCAAAAAAATCTAATATTTTGAACCATGGACACTAATACTAATGCCTAAAGTGGCATTGGCTCTCTAAATCTAAAAGGAAGCCACACTCTAGATTTTTTTACACAGTGTGCGCGTAGCTGTACGACAACGACAACCCAATATCTTAATCAACATGTCTAGTTTCTTTGCATTGTGTTATGGAGGCACCAATGCAGTGTCTTTATCTCATCAATCTGGTGGATACTTGTCTTTTCTAGGATTTGTCACACCTACAGGAACGTCTATTCTAGTGACTTCGGGTTTCACTGACCTGTCCGCAACAAGTGGCACCTCTATGGGTGCTACTCCTAGAGATACTACCTCCATGGGTACACCAAATATCTTACGGAAGTTACTATGTGCATATCCTCTACATCACGTGCGTTCAAGGCCTATTTATAAATATCATTGTCTATGAATTTTTCATGAATAAAATATAACCCTTTTCAATTCAATCTATAAATAGCCCCTTTATATTACACCCTTCTATATGTAAAAAATGTATAAAAATGGTATTTTAAAAATACATTATTTTGAACCCACGTGATGCACACATATATTCATGAGTAACTTACCCGAGCAAAATATACAGGGGTCTCATGGTTTTTCCCAGAAGCGTGGTTGCATGTGCGAGAGGACATACCTTAGGCATACCCTAGTAGGGTATGGATACCTTGTAGATGACATGGCAGGTATTGTGATCATGAACAATGAGGGGAGAAGGCTAATGTCTCGAATGAGAGAGTTGTGCCAACAAGTATTTAGGCACAATGTTATGGATCATTGGAAGAATATACCAAAGGGGAGCAAGGACTATATAGTGGTATGTTTGCAGGAGGAGATTCCAGTACCTAGACAACATAGAGATTTTTCACTAGGTGGATGATAGAGTGTATGTGTACATACATAGACGATCTAATGCACGCAAGGCACTCAAGAGTAGCACCTCAAAGCCCAAGTGGCAAGACATAGAGGATTGGCGAAGACTCAGGGAGGAGGCTATAAATTCTCTAAGACGATGGCGACAACAGTGAGAGGTTGTGAGGGTATTGGAGGCAGGGGTTGTGCATCATTTGGGGAGTGGTAGCCACAGCACTTATTTGAAGGACTTTGTAAGTTTTCTTTTGGTTTTTCTCACTTTTTTATTTGCAATATCACTTGTACTAGCAATTGTTTTTCTAACAATTGTATTCTGTTTTCTTTGTAGCACTTCATCACAAACCGTGATTCCATAAATTTGGAGACTTGATATACAGAAAGACACGGTATCATTGCACTCATCAATAGATTGTATGCATGCGGCGGCCTAGTAAGTAAATCATCTATCTTGTCTGTACTCATTAGTTTTTTTAAAAAAAATGCATTATGTATGGTAGAGTAGCACTACAAGGATATGGAGATATAGCGACGGTGATTTGCGACGTAACATAGTGGTGTCACTATTTGCATCGCTATTAGTGTCGCATTTGGGACACTAATAGTGACGGTACTTAGACAAAAAAAACGCAGGCCGAAACTCGAGAGCGTCATTTTTCACGCATACACGAAAGAGAGAGTGAAAGGGAGAGCAAACATCTTACATTTGAGAGGGAGAGGGAGAGAAAGAGGGAGAAAAAAGGCTTTTCACTGCTGCCACCGCCATTTGTGAAGAAGAGGCGGAGGTGTACAGAGAGCAAAGAGAAGCTGCCGTTGTGAAGAGGAGCTGCCAAAACTTTCTTCGAGCCCTTGCAGTGAATGCATTGTCCATTTTTGCTTTTCTTTTATGTTCTCTCTCTCTCTTTTACTTATTTTTGGTATAATTCGTGTGTATTGAGAGAGGGAGAGAAAATGAGAGAGAAAGAGAGAGAGAGGGAGGGGGAGGGAGAGGAAATGAGAGAGGGAGAGAGAGGGGGAGAGGGAGGTAGAGGAAATAAAAGGAAATGACAGAGGGAGGGAGAGGAAATGACAGAGGGAGAGAAAGAGGGAAGGGGAGAGGGAGGAAGAGGGAGAGGAAGAGGGAGAGGGAGGGAGAGAGAGAAAAGGAAATGAGAGAGAGAGAGAGAGAGAGAGAGAGAGAGAGAGAGAGAGAGGAAGGAAAAAACATTAAACATAATAGGGAAAGAGAGAAAGAGAGGGAGAGGTAGGGAGAGGAAATGAGAGAGGGAGAGAAGAGAGAAAAAACATTAAACATTATAGGGAAAGAGAAAAAGAGAGGAAGAGGGTGAGGGAGGGAGAAGAAATGAGGGAGGGAAAGGAGAGAGAAAAAGAAATGAGAGAGGGAGAGGAGAGAGAAAAAACATTAAACATAATAGGGAAAGAGAGAAAGAGAGGGAGAGGGTGAGGGAGGGAGAGGAGATGAGAGAGCGAGAGGAAGAGAAAAAAGGAAATGAGAGAGGGAGTGGAAGGGAGAAAACAAAATGAGAGAGGGAGAGGAGAGAGAAAAAGAGAGAAAAAGGGAGAAAAAACATTAAACCTAATAGGGAAAGAGAAAAAGAGAGGGTGAGGGTGAGGGAGAGAGAGGAAATGAGAGAGGGAGAGGGTGAGGGAGGAAGAGGAGAGAGAAAAAGAAATAATAGAGGGAGAGGAAAGAGAAAAAGAGAGAAAAATATTAAACATAATAGGGAAAGAGAGAAAGAGAGGGAGAGGGAGAGGGTGAGGGTGAGGGTGAGGGAGGGGGAGGAAATGAGAGAGGGAGAGGAAGAGAGAAAAGAAAATGAGAGAGGGAGAGTAGAGAGAAAAAACATTAAACATAATAGGGAAAGAGAGAAAGAGAGGGTGATGGTGAGGGAGGGAGACAAAATGAGAGAGGGAGAGGAAGAGAGAAAAGGAAATGAGAGAGGGTGAGGAGAGAGAAAAAACATTAAACATAATAGGGAGAGAGGAGAGAGAAAAAACATTAAACATAATAGGGAAAGAGAGAAAGAGAGGGAGAGGGTGAGGAAGGGAGAGGAAATGAGAGAGAGAGAGGAAGAGAGAAAAGGAAATGAGAGAGGGAAAGGAGAGAGAAAAAACATTAAACATAATAGAGAAAGAGAAGGAGACGGAGAGAGAGGGAGAGGAAATGAGAGAGGGAAAGGAGATAAGAGAAAAAACATTAAACATAATAGGGAAAGAGAGAAAGAGAGGGAGAGGGAGAGGGAGAGAGAGGAAATGAGAGAGGGAGAGGAAGAGAAAAAAGGAAAGAAAGAACAAGAGAGAGAGGGATAAAACATTAAACATAATAGGGAAAGAGAGAAAGAGAGGGAGAGGGAGAGGGAGAGGGAGAGGGAGGGAGAGAGAGAAGGAGGAAGAGGTTGTTTTCTTGTTTGTTATAGTAGTAATAGTAGCAGTAGTTTTTTTTCTTTTCTTGTTTATTGTTGTTTAGTTTTCTTGTTTTTTGTTGTTGTAGTAGTAGTAGTTTTTTCTTCTTTTCTTGTTTATTATTGTTGTAGTATTAGTAGTAGTTGTTATTGTTATTGTTTTTTTTCTTCTTTTCTTGTTTATTATAGTGGTAGGTGTAGTGGTAGTCGTGGTCGTGGTCGTGGTAGTGGTAGTAGTAGTAGTATTAGTAGTAGTAGTAGTTGTTGTTGTTTTTTCTTATTTTCTTGTTTATTATAGTGATAGTGGTAGTGGTAGTGGTAGTGGTAGTCATGGTCGTGGTCGTGGTCATAGTCGTAGTCATAGTCGTGGTCGCAGTCATAGTCGTAGTCATGGTCGTGATCATGGTCGTATTCGTAGTCATGGTCGTGATCATGGTCATAGTCGTGATCGTGGTCGTGGTCATAGTCATAGTCCTAGTCGTAGTCCTGGTCGTGGTCGTAGTTGTAGTCGTAATCGTGGTCATGGTCGTGGTCATGGTCGTAGTTATAATTGTGGTCATGGTCGTAGTTGTAATCGTGGTCATTCGTAGTCATGGTCATGGTCGTAGTCATAATCGTGGTTGTGGTCATAGTCATAGTCGTGGTCGTAGCCATGGTCGTGGTCGTGGTCGTGGTCATGGTTATAGTCATAGTCATCGTAGTCGTGGTTGTAGTAGTAGTGGTGGTTTTCTTGTTTGTTGTTGTTGTAGTAATGGTTTTTTCTGTTTCTTGTTTATTGTTGTCTAGTTTTCTTATTTGTTGTTGTTGTTGTAGTAGTGGTAGTAATAGTAGTTTTTTTTTCTTTTCTTGTTTGTTGTTGTTGTTGTAGTAGTAGTAGCATTAGTAGCATTAGTACTTGTTGTTCTTGTAGTAGACAGAGATATATATTTTGTTAAAGAAAATGAGAGAGGGGGAGAAAGAGAAAAAAGAAGAAGGAACGAGAGAGAGGGAATAAACATACAACATAATAAAGAAAGAGAAAAAGAGAGAGAGATAGAAAGAGAGGAGATAATGAATGGATAAAAAACAAAGAGAGAGTGGTAGCGAGGTCTGGTGAGGTCTGGTGCAACACCAGGAGATGGAAAGTACTCTAATATATTTACATTAATTTGTGGGTGGGTGGGTAGAGACTTTACATACGTTAATTTTTGCTGAGTTACAAGAGAAGAAATCCCTTCTCAAAAAATTTAAGAAAGAAAAAAAGAATGATAACAAAAATAAATTGTTTGTCCTAATGTAGACAAAATGGAAAACGATGAAGATCTTGTTGTTCAAGATCGCGAGGCATATCTTAATCAGCGTGTCCCATATCCTTGCTCTCAATGCAAGTTGGCAATTAGACAAAAATGTCGATTGTCTATAGAGCATGTACGACGGTTCGGCAAGTTTCAATCTGAGCTCATTGACCAGGCGATCTTGGATTTTCAGCAAATGGTAAGAAAAGTTAATATCAATCATGCATTGTACTCACAAGCTAATTGAATACCATATATAAGAAGATTGGGTGTGGTTGGCAAATTTTCTATCTAGGGAGGTGAGGTCTTGTCCCAAGGAGGAGTACACTCTTTGCGGCCAATTAGAAGAGTTTGTGGACGTGCAATGGATGGAGTGCTTGAGCCAATCCACCAATTGGAAGGTACTACCCAATCTATACCATCAATACCACGGGAGAGAGGTAGCTTTCCATACCTACCTACAATCTTGGAGCCTGAGATGGAGGCAATGATTGATGCATTGATTCCCATGGATGTCGAGACTTCTAATCCGCTTAGAGAGGAAGCATCCATACCATTATATGATGGGTGCCGAGTATCTTACCTAAAGACAATGCTGGCTCTCCTAAGTGTACAAGAAAAATACGGGTGGAGAAATGCGAGTGTGACGAAGTTGTTCATGTACCTTGTACGTACGCTTCGTTGATTTCTTTTTGGCACTATCATTAAAAATGTTTATGCTTTTTCAAGGTGTTTTATGATTTTTTTTCAAGGTACTGAAATATCATATATTATCACATGCAAATACCATGCCTGAGTCTCATGATGATGCACGATATGTTTTACGAAAGCTTGGCATGGGCTACAACAACATCCATGCATGTATCAACGATTGCATACTGTTTTGAGGAGAATACGAGACTATGGAGACATGTCCAAAGTGTAGTACTCTCAAGAGAGAGGACTTGCAAGGACAAACCATCTCTCAAAAAGTTCTTAGATAGTTTTCGTTTACCCCCCACATAAACCACATGTTTCGTACGTCCGACATTACGAGCTTGATAATGTGGCATACAATGTTTTGTACATCCGGCATTGCGAGCTTGACAATGTGGCATACACAGAATAGGTCCACAGATGGAGTTCAACAAATATCAATGGATTCACGTGCATGGAGCCACATTGACTCTCCCTTCCTAGGCTTTGCCCGAGAGCCAAGGAATCTTCGGCTTGGTCTTGCAATGGATGGCATGAATCCATTCGATCTGCGCTCAATTTCTTACAGTGTGTGGCCTATAGTCCTCGTCAACTACAATATCCCTCCATGGCTTTCTACGAAGAAAGGATATCTCATCCTTAGCTTACTTGTCTCCGGCCACTACAAAGTTAAAATTATGGATATGTATCTTCGTCCATTAGTCGATGAGCTTAAGATTTTGTGGGAGGAGGGGGTCACCATACAAGATATGAGCAAGCGCGATGGTCAATGATCCACCAATATTCGAGTCATTCTCATGTGGACCATGCATGACTTTCCGAGATTTGGAGAGTGCTCAGGTAAATAGGCTTCCATTCTCGTTGGTAATATCTATCATAACTCGTTCAAGTTTGTATTCACTGGATAGAGATGTTGGAACATGTCTAGTTACCTCAGGTTATCATGCGTGTCCATTGTGCGGGCCACAATTAGACTCCCAAAGGTCATGAACCATGAAGAAGACGATATATCAAGGACATGCCGCTTTCTTGCCAAAGGGTCATGAACTCAGGGAAGGTTTTCTTTGACGACCTCCAACACATATGAATGTTGCAAGCTAGTACGAGCTAAAAATGGTCCACGCGGAGTCACATCCAAACGGAATGCAACGGTTCTCAACTTTCTACCAGTTGCCATATTGGACCCACTTATAGATCAACCACTTGTTGGATCCCATGCATATTTTCAAGAATGTGGGTAGCTTGTTATGGGACCATATCACAACAAAGAGAGACACTATAGGGACACGAATGGATTTAAAGGAGGTAGGCAAGATGGAGGTGCTTTGGCCTGCAGTCGAGTGCTGATGGTCACGTGTAGCTACCTTGTGCTCCTTGGGTTTTGTCCACTAAAGAAGAGTGCGTTGTGAAGCAAATAGTCAAGTCTATCTGCACTCCGACGGATATGATGCGTTCTCTCAAGTCTGCATTTTCTAAAGACGACCAATTATCAGGGCTAAAATCCCATGATTGGCATAAGATATGTCAGGTTTGTACTACGAATGGATTGTAATTGGTGTGCGCATTTTGCTATTTGGAGTATAGTCATTGTTCATAACGCTTTCTCATTTGTGGCAGTTTGTACTACCGATCGCGATCGCAGGATCTCTTACTCCAGAAATATGCGGGGCCATTTATAGGTTGTCGACTTTAATGCAATGGATCTCACAGAAGGAGATTAAGATTTCCTCTATTGAATCTGCGAGGCAGGGAGCAGTGGAGACGATCTGTCTCTTTGAGAAATACCTGCCTATCAGCATGCTGATGATACAAATCAACCTTCTTGTGCATCTTGTAGATGAAGTGGAGATTGGTGGACCTGTCCATATGCGATGGATGTTCTTCTTGGAGCACTTCATGAAAACCCTGAAAAGCTTTGTGTGACAATGAGCTCAGCCAAAAGGTAGCATGGCTAAAGGTTGGTTGGTGTCTGAGGCGCTAGTGCATATTTCACAATGGCTACCAACGATGGATCCAGACAACAATATGCTATGCTCTCATAAGGACGATAATAGACTGACTAGAGATGTGGTGGTTGGAAATGGGGTAGAAAAAATAATGGATGCTGCAATGGAGGAGAAGGTGAATCGCTTTTGTATGTTGCACCATGTCTCTATGGAGACGTGGCTCGCCAGGTACCACCAAGCTAGGCAAGATCGAGATGAAGCACGATCTCAATTTTGACGTAGTACACACCATCGACCAATTCGATATCCCGAGGGCATGGAGGAGATGCCGCGGCTCATGTCAACGTGATGGTTGCATGGAGCTTTGATTGCAACGTCTCGCGAAGGGGCGGAGGTATTAACCGAGAAATGGAAATTCTCAAGGAGAGATAGTCCAAAGGTGATGACGTGTTTAGGATTTGTCGTATCTATATTTTATATGCGACAACTAATTTGAGTGTTTCAATGTAGAGTACACAATATATAGTGCAGCATGGTCACACGAACGTCATTTTTGTGTGGATCGTATTGACAAAATTCCCTCCACAACAACAGACTGTGGTATCATGGCAAGGTTCAAGCAAGAGAGAGCTCCAAACACGATTATAGATGAGATTGAGTATTTTGGGAACTTGCAAAGTATTGTTATGGTGGATTATTGTAGCTTCTCCATGATACTATTCGATGTGCAGTGGTTCAAAGTGGTACTTGAAGGAGTTGGAGCAACAGTTCGACGAGGTCCATCTGGATTTCTCGAAATAGATTCCGAAAAAAATGGACGGATTTATGTGATACCTTTGTGTTTTCGGCCCACTGTGAACAAGTGCATGAACTCATTTGTTTGTTAATTGTATTACGACATGGTACATGTCACAATAGTTTAATCTCTCTGGTACGTGTTTGTGAACATGTAATCTTCTATCCAAACCCCTGACAATCTCGATGGTGGTATGCTATACCTTCAGCTCCCCGAAGTGCGAGAGTATATTATCAAAGCGATGTTCCGAGCATAGATGAGGATAATATGCAAATAGAGGGGCCGATATTGCAAGGGGTGGAGGCCACCGAAAGCTTGGAGCATGTAGAGGAGCCAACATCGGGTAACAATGATGGAAATACAGGAGTCCAAGAATTCTTTGAGAACGAGGTGGACTCATCCTTTTGTGGTGACATGTCTATTGACCTTCGAGTTTATGGGGAGTTGTATCAAGAGATTGACATGGGACCATAGGATACTTCATACTTGGAGCATCCATTTACTCAATTCATTGACTAATCGCTTATAAGGGTACATAAGATATGCATTTTAAGTGAGATTATTTTTTTAGGATTTATATTACCATGATTTGTATGATTTAAATTGATTATGTTAATATCATTTTCTGTCGGTGCAGGTGACCTTTATGGATACTTAGATCATCAAGATGAGTCGAGGGATGAGTGATGAGGAGTTACAAGATATCTTCATGCGCATGTCTCCAGATCAGATGGCGAGATTCAAAGACATGGCGAACCAGGAGCTGTCTCGGACATCATCAGGCCACTCTATTAGATCTACTACGGTGCGATCAGATGCTTCATCTTGGAGTAGACGAGGTCGACGCTCTAGAATTGGGCCAAAGGGAGGGAGTGCTTTAAGGTCAGGGGGATGCTGCAGAGATATAGAGACAGTGAGCCTGCGATCGACACAGCATACAGGTGCTACTCCTCGCTCTCGTGGCGTTTCCAAAGAGCATGGCTCAAGTGGTTGCTGTGAAAGCAAGAACGTGGTGTCTCCATCCTTTCGGTCTGCTGGAGTTGCGTCACCTCCAAAATTTGTCACACCTGTGGGGACGTCTACTCTAGTTACTCCAGTTTTTACTTAGCCGTGGATAGGTGGCACCCCTATGGGTGCTACACCGATAGATACTACCCCGGTCGGCACACCAAATATACAGGGGTCTCGTGGATATGCCCAAGAGCGTGGTCATAGGTGGGAGAGGACCCATCTTAGACATACCCCAGAGGGGTATGCCTATCTTGTTGATGATAGCTCAAGAGCCATCATCATGAATGATGAGGGGAGGAGGGTGATGGCTCAGATGAGAGAGTTGTGCCAACAAGTTTTTCGGCACAACGTCTTAGATCATTGCAAAAACATACCGGAGGGGAGCAAGGACTACATAGTAGCATCATTGCATGAGGAGTTTCTCATTCGAGCCATAGCAGATAGGTTTTCTACGGGCTGGATGATGGAGTGCATGGGTGCATATATGTCACACAGACGATCGGATGTACGCAAGGCACTCAAGAGTGGGGCTGCAAAGCCCAAGTGGCTACACATGGATGACTGGTGCCGATTGAGGGAGGAGACTACAATTTCTACAAGACGTTGGAGTCAGCAGCGCGAGGCGGCGAGGGTATGACTAGAGGCCGAAGTGGTCCATCATCTTGGGAGTGGCGGCCACAGGACATATCTAGAGGACTTTTTAAGTTTTTCTTTTGTTTTGCTTGCTTAATTTTTTGCAATATCCTTTGTACTAACAATCATGTTTTTAACAATTAGTATTTTGTTTTCTTTGCAACACTCCATTACAAATCGCGATCCGACTGGCCTTGAGACTTGATATGCAGAGAGACACAGTCTCACTGCATTGCTCGACTGATAATATAGATGCGCTGGCCCTATAAGTCACTCATCTTTCTTGTCCGTAGTTACCATGTTTAATTAGAATGCATTATTGTATGCTAGACTGATGTGTAGTTGTTTCTTTTTTTGCAGAGTCTGTTCAATACTCCTTTGCGGTGGGACGAGCTTTCGGATAGCGAGGATATATAGCTCGCCCTTGGATCCCTGGAGCTCACACACCCTTATTTTTTGGTCACCTGATCTATGTAGATATTTTCTATGTAGTAGTGATATCTTGCCATGATTGTACCAGTCTCTTTCATTATGCGATCATGTACTTATTTCATGTATCACTGTTATGATTTAAGTACACTTTGTCTTTATTTACACGAGCATTGTACACAGAGTAGAAACTATTTTGTATGGCCTAAATAAATCACATAGTATTATATATGGCAGGGCAGCTTGCTGCCCTGCCACAAATTTTTCTTTTCCCTGTTACCATCGCTATTAGCATTGCAAATTTACCAGCACGCATCGTTATTGGCATCACTATTAGCATCACAAAGCATCGTTATCAGTGTCATTATTCATGTCGGTATTAGTATCACTGATACCGATGTAAATAGAGACGCTGATAACGATGATAATACCGACTGTTGTATGGCATCGCCAATAATGACGCTTATTGCGACGACAAGAGCAAATTTCTTTATTAACATTTTCATCGCTTTTAGGTCAGTATAAGGCCTATATCTTGTAGTGTAATATCTAGTTGTTCATTTTATGGACTCCGTTCTACACTTCTTTACTTAAGGATGAGCTTTCAAATGGCAAGGATTTGTAGCATGCGCTTGGATTTGTGGAGTACACATCCTCTTCTTTTTTGGTCCTCTGATCTATGTAGGTATCTTCCATGTAGTATTTCTTAGATGTACTTATCATCCTTTGCATAAAATTATATCTTGCAATAATTATAGATATATTTTCATGTTTATTTTGGCTCTCCTTTCTCTCCATGGTTCCATGTAATGTCATAAGTTGTTATCACTAGCATTGTACTTATTCTATGAGTTATCAGTCTTGTGGATTTAAGTAGTTTTTGCATTCTTCTTGATAACCATTGTGTACCTAACATGTAATTGCTTTTAGAATATTATACATCACAAGCTGCCCTGTCACAAAATTTTTTCTCTTTGTAATCCTCGCTATTTGTATTACTGATTTCTATGCATGTGTCACTATTGCCATCATTATCTATGTCCTAAATTGTCACTATCTGCGTTGCAAATGTGATGCAAGTAGAGACGTCGATAGCGACGATTTTGTAGAGACGTTTATATCGATGCTTTTAGCAAAGATGAGGGAAAAATTTTTAATGAACATTTGCATCGCTATGAATGTTGGTATGATGCCTATATCTTATAGTAACTAGTAGATCGATTTAGAATTAAGCCATCCTTGGATGTCCTCTGTCATGGCAAAACAACCTTGACCATAATAAATTACTAGCTGGCCTATTTGGTGGTGACAAATAACTCTTATGGAACCTCTTCTCTACTACTATGTGAAGACTGTACTATGTTAAGAAAGGGTAAAAACTAATTGGTTCAAAGAAATCATAACCCTCGATAGGGGACCAAATGAGGATGTCATGAAGTTGTATGGCTCTTAAGAAGAAAGCTCATCCACCTAGCATGAAGTCTCTTCAAACTCTTCTGATGAAATCATAGAAGGAACTTTTACTAAAGAAAAAGTTGTGAAATAAAGTTTTACAAATAGAATAGAAGCACATTGCTTAACAATTGGCATTGTAAGTCAATTGTTGAAAGAATAAAAACCCCTTGCAATGGATGAATAACTCTTTCTAGATCCAACAATAATCTCTAACATCAAATCTAACTTAGAAATTGAAGCTTAGATGTACTATTCTCCCTACTATGTGGAACAGTAAAGTCTAAAGAGCATGATTCTCAACATGATAATGAAGAATCCATGTAGTTAGAAGATGATGTTGATAGTGAAAAAGTTTTAGTGGCCTTAATAACTAAAGATCTAGATATGATGAATAGAGCTAAGGATGGTTATTTTTAAATTCACTAATGGTTCTCAAGCATTACAACATATGAGGGGTATATTGATGAAAAACAAGACAAGTAACTGGAGAAATTTCTTTCACAATGTGGGATCGTGCAATTGAAATACACTTTAGTCGATGCAAATACATCAGTGTAAGCATTGAGATTATCAACATAGATACTAACCCATATACAAATGCCCATACTATTATGCATATTAGTGCATATATTAACATATATACTAGCATAAATATTGACCTGTGTAGAGAACCATTCTAATGTATATATTGATGTGTATAGAGAATCATTTTGATGGATATATCAACAGATGTAGTAGTATCTTGACTATGCTTAAGTTAGAATGAGATAAGCTGAGCACTAAAGTCAATCCACCTTACCAATGCTCCTTAGTATCTTGAATGTGCATGTTAAAGTAGGCCTTCTCTATCAACCAAGCATATGTCAATGCCACCATTACATCATCAATTTATTCATGCATTGCAACTATTAAGAACTAAGATCAATCCAAGCTATAAAGTTTGCCTTCGAAATGTCATAATGATAAGTTTATGAGAGAGAGAGAGAGATTCTGAACACTGAACAATGTGGTGAGAGTTGACATTGATGTGGTGTTTATGACCCCAGTTTGTAGCGTCTAGATGCCTGTTGTTAATCTTCAATATTTATAGTCGATATGAAAGTAAACAGCTAATCCATGTAAACGTTTCATTGCCATGGACAGTGATACATGTATTCTTTTAATAGTACCTTATGTGAAAACATGGTTCAATTGGATTGAAACGGATCATAGGTTCTTAATTGTTAATAGGTGACCTCTTAGCCACATTATCTTACGTTCTTACGAATACGTCGTATATGCTTCGAAATTCCAAGTCTGATCTTACCTGCTCTTGCTCCTGAAAGGTCATGGCGTTGGCGAAGAGATCCCGTTCGTAGTCCGAGCCAGCGTCCCTCACTATCACGTGATCGAGAACAACTCCACGCTGGTCAAGTCGTGATGCGAAATACTCGTCTCCACGCTGGCAATACCCAGATCCGCAGATACAACGTCCATACGTCGGGAATATATTGAGGGAGAATATTGTTGTAATAACTGGTATTGTGGCTCCATCTTTTCTCACAACAAACAATTATTAGACATCAGTACTAGAAAGGCCTAATATAGAGGCTGAAGGCACGTCCGAGTCAGTCCGAGTATATTTCTGCTAAGCTAAGTCGGGCATTGTCTTTACAATAGGGTTATATTTTTCCTTAAACGTGACGAGCTATCTATCACGCCCAGTTGCACATATATAAGAGTCGGCATTGTCATCACTTAACAAGGACAAAAATTATATCCTAATAAAATCTAGTGATGCCTCATATGCACCCTCGGATCTTTCCTTGTTTTTTCACACCTAATGATAATTTTACGTATATTTTTTTATATTCTAAGATTTTTCGCATTTTTGTGCATAAACATAATTTATCTTTGATTTTACTTCCTAATATAGCAAAACAAAGTAAGGAGTGAACTAAACAGAATCCATGGAAACACATCTTTTCATCACATTAAGAAACCATGCATTAAAATCACTTACTTGTAGAAATCATAGTTGTACCAAATATTGGGAAAATACAGAGGAAAAGGACCACCTTTCATGCTTAGTCTAACCTTTAATTTGCTTCTTCTCTACTCCATTTCACCCAACATTTTCATCAATAGGCCATTGCCTAGCCCTTATCCCTGCCGCGCCTCCCCTCCATCTCTCTCTCTCTCTCTCTCTCTCTCTCTCTCTCTCTCTCTCTCTCATAAATACATAGTACAAGTGAAGTGGATGAATAACCAATATGAGATAAGAAGAGACTACATTAGAGAGAGCAATAATAAAATTACAAAATAGCCATGATATGACGTCGAAATTACATCATAATATTTTTCTTGTCATTGGAGATCACAATCAATAGTTAGATTCATATTTGATTCATTAAATCGATACATAGAGGGAGACTCCCAATCCTTCATCATCTTGAAAATCATGCCTTCTCTCTTATACCTCTTCATTCCTTTCATTTAAATTTGATTTCCTAGCTTTCATTCGAGTTTCATTTCATGTATAAGTGACCCAATTCCCCATGCTCTTCTATTATTCATGTCCATTCATAAGCTAAGGTGACATGTGCTTCTAACTATAAGTTCTTGTCTTACACTTTATCTAAAACATGTGACTATATCTGTTATGGAATTATAATATTTATGGTATTTTATTGGAATAAAAATGAAAATATGATTTTAATTTCATTTACTTTATGTAAATTTTTTCTATTTTTCACATGCCCTATGAGTTATTACACAAGCACATATGTATGACATTGGTCACATTATACCTATTAGATAGATAAAATGGTACGAATATGCTTTGTGTTGAGGTGAGTAGATTATTGAAAGGAGTTATGTGAAATAAATATTTTAAAAAATATATTTTAATGAGTAAGAAATAGTTATGGTTAAATGTTTCATAGCTCGAAATTATTGTATTTTGTACTCAAAATACATTGAAGGCCTCTTTTATGTTTTTGTGAAGACTCCTTGCTTTTCTTTTTCTTGCATAACTTACTTTTGCCAAAATAAATTTGTCATAACCTATTCTAATAGATATACATCCAAGAATAATATGCTTATCTTTCTATGCTTTTTAACAATAAACACATCCAAAATAAGTAAATTACACATATACACATGAATAATCCTTATCCTTGTGAGGGTCCTCAATATATAAATTCAACGATAGAGCACATTAATATCCTTCCATCTAGCAACTAGGCATAATGCGTCCAATCTCACACATGCATGACTATGCAACAAGTTAAGGATCATGCGGTAGATAAACAAAATTCCAAAAAAAATATTAAAATAAAAATCATCTTCTTTTCACAATTAATTATAATAAAAATATAACAATTTTATAATTTCATAATGATGTCTCCATCTCTTCCTTCTTCAAAAATGCATCAAAATACATTGATGATGTCTTAGTTTCTAGTTGACCAATTTATTTGTGTCTTCATGAAACATTTAAACTACAAGTATGCTTCTTAAATCAAATCCTCAATAGAACAAAAGAGCTAAAACCGTTCTCAAATCTATAAGACAAGAGCAATATATATAGAGAGTTTGATCTATATTATAATAACAAGAAGCTCCATGACTTCCTCATGTAAGAAACAAGAATATGCATTGATATATTCAAATCCTCTAGTTGCATAAAAGTTTTGTTTCACACTAAGGAAAAAAAATTTCAAAACAAAAGATGCTAGCCTAACATACTGCAAGCTAAAAACTTTACGCACCTGTAACGTGTCCACCTGTTCCTTTTCAGGACACGTCCTAACAGTCCATTGGAAAGAGAGTCTAGGAAGCTCCGCCCAGCACTCCCATGGAATGTTACGGGTTTTTGCGATCTAGGACTTTTCGCGTCTGCCACGTAGTGGAAGTATTCCAGCCGTTCCCAGTTAGGATTGACTAAATCAGGGTTTCCCCTAATGGTCACTCTTCTAAACGGCAGCTAGCATCGAACCCCAAGCGAACTACTTTATGCAGAGGCGCCATGGACGAAGCGGATCCATGACGCACTTGGTTCAAGGAGAATGGGAAAAGAGAGGGATGCAAGACTCGATCTCTCTGCCCAAAAGGCATAGTCCCATTCTGTTCCCCTAAAATAACATAAATCGAGATTTTTGTAACCTAAACTCTAGGTCAACGCCCTTTCTGTTCATTTCCTTTGAGAAGAGCTCCTTGCTGTCCATTAGGATTGAGAAAATTTCCTGGCCAACCGGGACCACCCATCCGTAGGACGGACCCATGGCCACATCCACCGCACTTTCCTCAAGGTTGCTTTAGTTATCTAATTAACTACCACATTTAGTTGGACACGCATCAAACAACTTCATTAATTAGCCAGTTAGACACTAGTTCCTTCACGTAATCTTAGCACTTGACATAGCAAAACAATCTCAAACAAGTTCCTTTTCAACAGGTTATCTTATTTATCTTTGGAATACATCCATAAAGTCCAGCCTGTAGGCTAATCCATAATCCGCCCAAAGGCTATCCATAATCCACCCGAAGGCTATCCAGCAATCCACAGGGATTACTAATCCAAGATTCCGCCCGTAGACTAGTATGCGGGCCTCGAGATCCAATCCCGAGTCACATTGGCCTCTTGTGTAGGGCCCGGAAGGCAAGGGATTTACGGCCAGAGCCCCCTTGGCACCCAAGCGTCCTCCTGCTGCAAGTAGCACTCAACAGAGAGACCTCATGAGACAGGTTTGGTCCACGTTCTTGGCGCGGCTAACAACCCCCTTGGTTAGGGTCAGGCAGACAGTCAGGGGTAACTGAGGCTGCCTCTCCCTTTAGGCCTTCAACCTGAAGCATTAAATATCTTTCCATCGTTTAGTTCCTTAAGCAAACAATGCAAACAATGCTCCTAAACTGTTAGAAGCACAATCAATTCTAGTGGTCGTTTATTTGGCCAATTGCTAAGGAGCGAATCCTTCTCTCCGAATGCATCTAGCATTCGATCCGGGATCAATTGCGACTTGGCAATATCCCCAAGGGTCAACCCTTTTGTCCTTGGGTTAGGGCTATACCCTATTAACCCAACTTAACCAATACCTTAGGTTTTATTAACAGTAAATCTTGGCAACCATGTTGCTCCAAATTATTGATTCATCCTTTGCTTTGAAGCAAATACCTAACTTCCCTTATCTTGGAAATTTTTCCCAAGAAAGGTGATATAATAGGATGATTACTCATCCTCTTGCAAGTTAAACTTGCACAAGAACCTGCCAACCTCATTCCAAGGAATGAACACTCTCTTGTGATCAAACCACAAGACCATGCAACGTTGCAATTTGTTGCATAAGTGTCGCATCTATTCGAAGGGATCATTTCACCCATTAAACAATGTTTTCTGGTCAAGGAATTATGATTAGACAAGAAGCACGGTTTAGGGTGTCTTCTTATGCAACCCACTCGTGATTGCACTAGGTCGACAGCGTTCGATCCTAGGGATTCCAAACTCAAACTGAGTTTTAACATTTGAATGAATGATCCTTAGGGTAGAAACCCTAGATTGTTTCATGCATAAGCATCCAATTGTCCCTACGTTCCGTGAATGTAGGTAGGACCTTTGGATATAAGGGTTTTGACTTGGCAACAAGTGCAAAACTAGGCCGAGTCCTTAACATGCTAAACCCTAGTTAGCACTTGGGGTATTCATCATATCGATTGAACTATCCTATGTGAATCCCTTGCAGGTTAGGTGATTTAGATAATTCGGTCTACTTCTCTTGCGATAAGGGCGAGCCATTCCTAGAGATGTCAACTTCATCTAAAGGAGAAAACTAGTTGCAACAGGTCATAATTCACGTAAACACGCGGTTCATTGCTTCTATGTACCACTAGATTCGCAATAACCCTAACTTTTCTTGTTAAGATCAAAACGCGTGATAAATTTTAGAATAACTTCCATTGAACCTACTATGGCTCACATTCAAGAATCATACCCACAATTCTTTTTCTAAGATTTTAAGATTTCATGCTTTAATAAACCAAGTAGCCTTTCCTTAAATACAACTCTTGATGAATGAAATTTTTCGTACGATGAATGTGCAACATGCAATCCTTTCCTAACTACAACATAGTGAAATTCATGCCAAATAAAGCTAGAGTCAACCTATTCCATGCAAGCTCATAGAGTCATTTCCATGCTTTACTATTTATTATGGGTGATAACAACTTTCCTTAATGAATCGTTACAATGAAGACATTGCCTAAAAATGCGACATGAACTAGTTCTAGTAATTGTTCAAATAGTCAATTTATTTCCAATTGCATTTAGCTAGGTGGATTTGACATGCATAGATGCTTCCTAGTTCATAAAGTTATCATGATTGATGCAATACTTTTATGTGAAATCAAAATTAGTAAAAACCTTGGTTTGTGGGTTCGAGGAAATATCCACGTGAATATTAGGAGAAGATCCTCCTGCAGGCGCGCCTTGTGACTTTTTAGGGGCCATTGTAGGTGTTATTATGTACTTCCGGTTTGCCTTTACCCTTATGCGATCAGTAAAACTCCTCAGCCTTTGTAAGTAGACTCAAGATCTTGCCCTTCTTCCTCGTACGCCGGAGATCCCTTCAAAAGTGCGGATCCATGAGAATATCGGTCTTGCGGGATTTGGGCTTATGGGAGGCCTTGTGGGGTTGGAGATTAGTTTGTGAAAATGGGGCTCCTACAAAAGCTCTTGGGAATGGGGGCTTTTACGAATGGAGTTTCAAAAATTGAGGCCTTACGAGGGGGTTTGCGGAAAGGGCTCTTAGGAATGGAGCTTTCGAGAATGGAGGCTTTATGAGCTTCTTTTAAAAACCGGGGGTGACCGCACGGAAATAGGTCTTAAGGAAGTTGGGACTTCCCCCCCCCCCCCCGTGCACAGGAAATCTTCCACCAAAATGGGTTCCCTTAAGAACCCGGGGTGACTAGTGGGAAAGGACTTATAGATGGTTTGTGTGAATGGGGCTTATAGAAGCCCCCTTAGAAGCTTCTTAAAAGAAGCCTCTAAGAAGCTTCGTGAGATAAATGATTGGGGAGGAGCTTGAAAGGATGGTTGACAATGTGGTAGGGAGAAATGGTGTTGGTGCGGCTGCATCAACAGGTGGTGGAGAATTTGGCACCCTCCTCGACAGGCGGTGGCCCTTCACGCAACGCGACAGCAGCTACTCACTGGACGGCAGCCTCTCAGATCCTTCAACTCCCACACAGCCTCTTCGTCCTCAGCTTCTTCTTCCCTCTCATGCAGCCTTTCCTCTCCCCTTACTCCAAGCTAGGGGGGGGGTTTTATAGCCCAAGGGGGGAGAGGGGAGCTCCACCACGTGGGCTGTGCATGTAGCCCACGACTCCCTCCTAGTCCCATCCCTCCCCTCACTCCCTCTCCTCCAGCCACACATCGGCTGGGGGGGATAAACATAAAGTTTTTTGCTTTAATATTACTTATTTTTCCCCTCCCAAGATGGTGTTTACCCACGGTTTGCGGATTTGAATCCCTTGGGCTTGATTTGCCAATGCGGAGGTCCTGATTTCACATGTGCGGGTTACGAAATAAACTACCATCAATTTCCATACAGAAGATAACCTTGCACAGGGTTTATGCAGTGTGCGAGAAGTCAAGTTGGGTAATATTTTCGAGCGGGAATATTACATTATCTCCCTCTTGGAGGAATCAAGATGTCCTCATCTCGAGAAGAACTTGGGGTATTGTCAGTGAGAGTGCTTTCTTCCATCCAAGTGGCATCCTCCTCGGCATAATCTTTCCACTGGACGAGGCCTTTTCTCAAGGTTCTGATCTTAGTTGTCTCTCCCTAACATCTAAGATCTTGTCAGGCCGTAGCTCAAGGACTCCTTGGCTAGGCATTACAACTTGTTGGTCATCAAGTACATGGCTAGGATTAGGTACATACTTCTTCAATAGGCTGATATGGAATACATTATGAACCTTTAGGTTCTCAGGGAGTTGTAGTTTATAAGCATTGGGTCTTAGGTACTTGAGGATCTTGTATGGTCCGCAATACCTTGGACTTAGCTTCTTGCAATCTCCTAAGAATAGGGAACTCTTCCTTGGGCGTATGCAAATGAAGACCATGTCTCCTTCCTCAAAGATTCTATCTTGACGTTTCAAATCCATGCCTTTTGTCTATCCTTGGTGGCTTGGATGTCCTGTCTTATTGACTTCATTTGGTCATCCATCTATTCCAGCATCTACCTTGAAGCTTCAACCCTCAAGGTTGGATCTGAGAAGTTTAAAGGACTTCGACAGTCATGCCCATACAATGCTTGGAAAGGGGTCATCTAAATACTTTGTTGGTAGGAAGCATTGTAGGAAAATTCAACCAAAGGCAAGTATTGAATCCACCTTCTTGGTTGATGGTAGCAGTGTGCCCTTAGCATATCCTCGATGACTTGGTTGACTCGCTCCGTTTGACCATCCGTCTGGGGATGATAAGCTGTACTAAAATAGAGTTGAGTCCCAATGGCTTCAAAGATAGCTCTCCAGAAGTCTGATGTGAAGAGAGAATCACGATCACTAATGATTCTTCTAGGCAATCCATGTAGCTTGAATATCTCCTTGATGAACAACCTTGCAATGTCTGAGGCTTTATAGTTTGTCTTAACACAAATAAGGTGTGCAACCTTAGTAAGCATATCAACCACAACCATGATGGAGTTGTATCCTCCCTGAACTTGGGGTAGGCCAACCACAAAGTCCATACTGATGAATTCCCATTTCATTTGGGGAATGTCAAGTGGTTGCAATTGACAAACACTCAGTGACATTTGAGAACGTCACCTTTAAGCCTCTCCCAAAAGTAGCTCTTCCTGACTGCATTGAGGGTCTTGGCATAGCCAGGATGTCCTGAGAAAGGGGAATCATGAGCTTTCCAAAGTATCTTTTTCTTAAGTGACTGGCTTATCAGTATGCATAATCTCATTCTATAGTAGACAAGTCCACTACTGATAGAGAATTCATGATACTTAGCCAGTAGCTTTTGATCCTGATCCTTGATAGGGATCTCCCTTAGCATCTTTTGATAGGTTGGATCATGGCATGCTTCTTCTCTAGCTAGCTTAAGTATTGGGTTGTTTGGCATGGATACCTTTGTGGCTAGAGATCTAGCTGTTGATGGATTTTGCAAGATTAGACAATTAAGGAATGCCTTGCAACTGTGCATCGGCAACTACGTTCTCCTTTCTAGGTCATATTTTATTTCAAAATCACACTCTTCCAGCACTTCAATCCACCGACGTTGCCTCATGTTGAGCTCATTTTGGGTAAAGATCCACTTGAGACTTTTATGATCCGTCACTAGAGTAAACTTATTACCCAATAGCTAGCGTCTCCAAAGCTTTAGAGCATGGATGACAGCTTACAGTTCTAGATCATGGGTAGCATAATTCTTCTCATGGCTCTTCAGTTTTCTTGAAGAGTAAGCTACAGGATGACCTTCTTGCATAAGCACACATCCTAAAGCAAGCGTTCTAGCATCAGTTACTACTTCGATCTCCCTACTAAGGTCTGGAAGTTTCAGGATAGTTGCCGATACCAAACTTTGCTTTATCTATCAAAACTAGATTGTTCGATAGTTGACCATGCAATCGATGTTTGCTTCTTCAGGAGATCCGTCAGAAGTGTTGCAATCAAAGCATAGTTTTTGATGAAGACCCTATACCATCCTGTCAATCCAAGAAAACTGCGTATTTCTTTGAAAGTTGTTGGTATTGGCCATTCCAGAACATCTCCGGATCCACTGAGATTCCTTCTGCTGATACAATGAATCCCAGATATTCAATCTGACATTTGAAGAATGCACATTTCTTCATCTTAGCATAAAGCTTATGTGCCCTCATTGTCTCTAGGACAATGCAAAGCTGGGGTTCATGATCTTCTTTCTGTTTGGAATAGACTAAGGTGTCGTCGAAGAAGATGAGTATGAAGTCATCAAGATATGGCCTAAAGATATCCTTCATTAACCTGTTGAAGGTGGTAGACGCATTCGTAAGCCTGAATGACATGACTAGAAACTCAAAGTGTCCATATCTTGTGTTGAAGGCCGTCTTTGGGATATCTTCTTCCTTGATCCTTATCTGATAGTATCCACACCTGAGATCAATCTTGGAGAAGATCTTCGCACCTTGAAGACGGTCAAGAAGTTCATCTATTCTAGGAATAGGGTACTTGGTCTTAATCGTTGATTGATTCAACCCTCTATAATCAATACACAGTCGAAGCGTTCCATCTTTCTTCTTCTAGAACAGCACTGGAGCTCCCCATGGTGAACTGCTAGGATGGATGTAGCCCTGATGTAACAGTTGCTTGAGTTTCTCCTTCACCTCAATTGCTTCTAGGATGGACATTCTATAAGGCCTCTTTGCAATTGGTGCAGCTCCTGGCACTAGCTTGATTTCATGATCAACTTCCCTTTGAGGCGAAAGTTTTGTCAGCTCTTCAGAAAATACGTCCACGTACTCCTTTAGCCATGAGGGTCCTTCACTAGACTCCTGCTTCTGATCTAGCTTACTAAGCTTAATCAAGTAGACAGGTAGTCCCTTTCTAACTTCCTTTATAATCCGAGATGCTTTGGCCAATTGAATTTTCGGCTTTCTAGCCTCTCCTTGAGTTGTAACCAATTCCCCTTCAGAGTTTCGAAAGGAAACTTGGCCCTTTTCACAATGAATGTGGGCGTCATTAGGTTTAAGCCAATCCATTCCGAGGAAACACTCATGGATACCTAGGTTCATGACCCTGTCGACTTTTCCTCCTAGTAAGAATTCCACATTACATTACTTATCTACTCTAGCTTTTAACCAAGTGACCAACTCACTTTACTTCTTTATCAATATTCACAATCAAGACAATCATTGTTAAGAGGAAGTCTTATTTCGTTCATATGGGCATAGCCCTTTCAGAGTACAATTATTCTTGGGGTGATGGAACGAGCTAATACATTAATTCGATGAGAATAAGAT
This sequence comes from Lygodium microphyllum, assembly GCF_053477565.2. Lineage (NCBI taxonomy): Eukaryota > Viridiplantae > Streptophyta > Polypodiopsida > Schizaeales > Lygodiaceae > Lygodium > Lygodium microphyllum. The sequence continues at coordinate 50,500,501 of NC_141162.1, forward strand.
GTTGTTGCATTTATCCACAGGAATTGAGTAGTAGTACGGATTGGGGTCATCGATTTTAAGGAACCGATAGGTCATTGGAAGATTAGGGTATCTTTTCCTTTGATATCCCTTCTTCTCATGATGCCCAAACACCTTGATTCGATCGGCAGGGATTACTCGAATCACTTCCCCATACACATACTTATTTTGATTAACCCTTCAACCTCCAACATGTAGGGTCGCTTTTGCATGAGCCTCAATAAAGGCGAACAGCTTCACGATCTTTAAGTTCTCCATCCACTTGATTCTCTTCAAGTTGATTCGAAGGTACGCAAGTTGGTGGGAAGCTATGTAATAGATCCCTGAAACACCCATCCATCTCCATTCCATGTATAGAGGCGATGGATTGTAAATGTGGTCTAGGATGTTCATCATATCGATCCTTCGTCAATAATCTGAGAAATGCATTGCGGTCATAAACATGACTTGGAACACTAAGAATCTGTTCGCTTCATAATTCTGCAAGACACCATCGAGAGTAAGAAAATGTTCTTAATAGTAACATTTGCTTTACTTCATCTTATTATGATTTCTTATAAAGACAGATCCTTCATTGGTTGGCTCTGATACCAACTGTAACGTGTCCACTTGTTCCTTTTTAGGACACGTCCTAGCAGTCCATCGGAAAGAGAGTCTAGAAAGCTCCGCCTGGCACTCCCATGGAATGTTACGGGTTTTTGCGATCTAGGACTTTCTGCGTCTGCCACGTAGTGGAAGTATACCGGCCATTCCCACTTAGGACCGACCTGAATCAGGGTTTCCCCTAATGGTCACTTTCCTAAATGGCAACTAGCGTCGAACCCCAAACGAACTACTTTACACAAAAATGCCAGGGACGAAGCGGATCCATGCTACAATTGGTTCAAGGACAATGGGAAACGAGAGGGATGCAAGGCTCGACCTGTCTGCCCATAAGGCATAGTCCCATTCCGTTCCCCTAAAACATCATAAATCAGGATTTTTGTAACCTAAACTCTAGGTCAACTCCCTTTCTATTCATTTCCTTTGAGAAGAGCTCCTTGCTATCCATTACGATTGAGAAAAGTTTTCGGCCAACCGGGACCACCCATCTGTAGGACGGACCCATGGCCACATCCACCACACTTTCCTCAAGGTTGCCTTAGTTTTCTAATTAACTACCACATTTAGTTGGACATGCATCAAACAGCTTCATTAATTAGCCAGTTAGACACTAGTTCCTTTACGTAATCTTAGCACTTGACATAGAAAAACAATCTCAAACAAGTTCCTTTTCAATAGGTTATCTTATTTCTCTTTGGAATACGTCCATAAATTCTGGCCCGCAGGGTAATCCATAATCCACCCGAAGGCTATCCATAATCCGCCCAAAGGCTATCCACCAATCCTCAGGGATTACTAATCCAAGATTCCGCCCATAGACTAGTATGCGGGCCTCGAGATCCAATTCCCAGTCACATTGGTCTATTGTGCAGGGCCTAGAAGGTAAGGGATTTACGGTCAGACCCCCCCTGGTACCCAAGCGTCGTCCTGCTCCAAGTAGCGCTCAACAGAGAGACCTCATGCGGTTCGATCCACGTTCCTAGCGCGGCTAACAATCGGCCCCTTGGTTAGGGTAAAGCAGATAGTCGGGGGTAACTGAGGCTGCCTCTCCCTTCCAGCCTTCAACCTGAAGCATTAAATATCTTTCCATCCTTTGTGCTCCTAAACTGTTAGAAGCACAATCAATTCTAGTGATCGTTTATTTGGCCAACTGCTAAGGAGTGAATCCTTCTCTCCGAATGCATCTAGCATTCGATCTGGGATCAATTGCGACTTGACAAGATCCCCAAGGGTTTGTTTGTTAACCCTTTTGTCCTTGGGTTAGGGCCATACCCTATTAACCCAACTTAACCAATACCTTAGGTTTTATTAACAGTAAATCTTGGCGACCATGTCGCTCCAAATTATTGATTCATCCTTTGCTTCCAAGAAAATACCTAATTTCCCTTATCTTGGCAATTTTTCCCAAGAAAGGTGATATAACTAGATGATTACTCATCCTCTTGCAAGTTAAACTTGTGCAAGAACCTGACAACCTCATTCCAAGGAATGGCAACTCTCTTGTGATCAAACCACAAGACCATGCAATGTTGCAATTTTTTGCACAAGTGTCGCATCTATTCCAAGGGATCATTTCACCCATTGAACAGTGTTTTCTGGTCAAGGAAGTATGATTAGACAAGAAGCAGGGTTTAGCATTTCTTCTTACCCAACCCACTCCTAATTACACTAGGCCGACTAGGGACTCCAAACTCAAACTGAGTTTTAACATTTGAACGAATGCATTAGGGCCAAAAACGCTTCAAAAAATGCACTTTTGTTAATCACGGGATTAAGGAAAGGACCAAAGAGAGTTCGCCACGTGTGCAAGAATATGGTATTCTTGTCTCCTCTTTTTTAGAGATAGTGGAGTCCATTTCGTGATTCTCTCTTCTTTTTTAGCCAAAACCCCTAAAGTCTGACATGTTTTGGAGTCCCAAAGACGTTATTTACTTATAAATCTGACAAAATACGTGACAGAGATGTGATGAAATTAATAATGAGTTTTTTGAAAGTCGGGAGATCTTTCAATATTGTTTTTGGCGCCCAATACATACTCATTTGGGTTCTTGGCGCTACTTTTTAGTTCATTAACCCCTCTTTGAGCTTCTTTCTCTGCGCTTTCTTTCTTTTCATGGCTTCCTCCAGGCGCCCTTCTCGTTTAATACACTCTTGCATAGTCTATAGCCAGGGAGTAGATGGAAATTTTGAGCCCAAAACCTTTGCTGTAAACGATTGGGTTACCATGCTGCCTTCTTGCAAGGGCTCTCATAAGGTGAAAAGAAGAAAACGAGAAGATATAAAACATCACTGGAAGGGGCGTATCATTGCCTTCAAAATTATGCCCGAAGGCTGGTTTGTCAAGGTGCAACATGTTTACATGGCCAAGGATATGCACTTGCCTCCAAACGAACGTGTTCCCCAACAAACACATTGTAAGTTATAAGTTGAATAACGTATATAATTCTTTTCCATTTATGCAAGTTCTAACAAACGGTTCGTCATTGTAGATATCTTTCCGTCAACAAGTATTGAATGGCAACCTGTGGAAAGCCTAAGTGGGACTTTCCATGCCATTCATAAGGTATTGGCAGACATTATTTATGCCGATCAAACTATGTCTTTTTATAGTGAATGCAAGGTTTTTATATATTATGCACAGTATGTGGTTCCCTCTAAAGCGGATAGGTATGGGAATATCGAAGATTTGCCATTGCCAAATCTTTCATCTCTAAACTAGGAGATTCTTGACAAGGTAACGGTGCAGAGTTTCAAATTCAAAATATCTCAGGATATTAAAAATTCCATGACAGCTGGAAGGATCTCAAGAAGAATATGTTTATCATGGTTTGTACCCCTCCATATCTTCGTGGCTTGCTTCAAAACAGCAAATTTACAAAGAACGAAGGTATCCTGGCTAAGTAGAAACTTTTTGGAAGAGGATTTGGACAACACTATAGGGACGCATTGGAAATCTAGAGAGTGCGATCATAAGGGTGATATCTTGAGCTGTGTAGTGCATGCCCTCAATCCTTGGGTTTGGCTTATAGTATCCCTCGCCAAACTCTTGCTTTGGGATTTGATTACAGGAGATACAAACTAAGATTGGGTATTTGGGTTCCCTTGGATTCCGATACAGATTACACACCATATAAACTTGCGGTGCACGTTTTGCCGCATGAAGAAGTAAAGAAGGTGAATGTTACTTCCAATTGGAGTCTGAAAGATGTGAGGGATACCTTGGAATTGCTAGACAATACATCCCCTAGATATAAGTTCAAAGTGAATGGTGTAACAATTGGTAAAAGAGCCGAACGCTCTTTCTTTTGTACGAGTTGTTTGTCTCCCACAATTGTGAGTTTTGAGCCTTGAGAATGAAAACTTGGCAGGAATTTATCTTAATAGACTGTCCTTAAGATATTTTTTAATGGGAACTCATAAGCTATCATGAAGCAAGTTGCCTTTCGAATGTGTATAAATAAAATGTACATTACATTCGATTTACAAGTGAAAATTTTCATTACACAATGAGGTACAAAAATTGCATAAAAATGTACAAAGCCAAAATAATAAGGCTCGTGTATGCTTATGTTTGCTATTTTCATTCTTTATCGATTTCTTCAAAGATATTTTTTCTCACAGGACCTTTCTTTGATTGTTGAAAAAATTTCACCTTTACAGGTAGTCTCTTTTCTTGGGGCTTAAGAGGGGATGGATCAAATTTAAGAGGAGAGTGGTGTGCAGATCGGTCGCAGATAGCTCACGTGGTGAATCCCGGAAGGTCCCCAAGAACAAAGAACTCTACCTTTTTGCACAAAAAACCATGTAAAAGCATGCACGACAAGAGGCAAGAGACAAATTGGGTTCAATCTCCCCCATGCCTTGTGTGAGCGCTTCACAAAGCATGTATTTTATGTATATTTCCAATCTTCATGCTCAATAATAGCCCAATTACAAAAATATGACAAGCTTTTAGCTTTTGAATTTGCTTTCTACAAAAATAGGAAAATAAAGCTAATGGACGGTGCCCATAGAGTCTGGCACGCCCAATCTCAATGTCCAAATAGAAATAACATATCCGGGCGCATAAGCACATACAAAATAATAATCAATAATCGATGTCTCAATAGACATAACAAAATATAGGCGTGGCGCCTATCAAAATATAGTCCAAAGGTCGAATATCCACTAGACTCCAATGCTTTCCTCCGCCACTGCTGTTATCTCTACACATCAACTGAAGCATTCACAATCATTAGTAAAATAATACGATTAAACCGACAAAAGTGAATACCTAGCAGTCTTCAGCTACATAAATAAATCAACTGGTTAGAAATAAATCCTAACCTTAATTTATTACGAGTGCGCACTCTAAACTCATAAACGTTTATTAATTTAATATGCATTTTGCGGAATCACCCGCTATGGAATCACCCATGTACACACTAAATTAATGAAACGCCCGAAAAGGACAGGCGTCCCCATCAACTTCTCGCACAAAGAATCCTCTTTGTGTATGAGCCCCGGTCATCTAAGTTTACGGAATCCACCGTAAAACCTCACGAAATCCACCGTGGCACGGAATCCACCGTGGAATATGCCTCCTGACATCATACCGCTCCAAGGTAGTTGATATGTGCTGACAGCTTCTTTGAATGACAATTTGCTGCGAGATGCCCTGGCTGGTGACACTTGTAGCATACTATTGGCTTGGCTTTGGTCACATTATTTGCAATGGCTGGAAGTTTGGGTACATTTGGATTTGCTTGTGGAATAGGCTTAGGATTTGGATTGACAGTAGATGGTAATGCAGGTTGTTTAGGCCAATTCTTGCGGAAAGATGGTGATGAGAAACGACCTGGATTAAACCTTCTGAAATTGGAATTGAATTGTTTAGATCCATAATTACCATTGGCTTGGAATTGCTGTGGTCGTCGATCTCTTCCGCGTAACTTATCTTCAGTGTCGTGAGCTAAGGAGATGGCATCTTCAAGGGTAGCAGGCTTGAACATGTTTACTTCAGCGTAGTAATGTCCAAGAAGTCCAGGCATATACTTCCGCTTATGTGTCGTCTCTGGTACGTCTTCAAGCATGCGTAGCTGTAGGAGTGCATTCCAAAAACGCTCTGTATACTGTGGAATAGGCTCACGATCTCGCTGTTGAAGTAAATCCCATTGCTTGATAGCCTTCTCATGAAATTGCGGTGGAAGGAAATTTTGCATGAACTTCTTCTTGAAATCTTCCCATGTAGTAGGACATTCTATGCTCTTGCGGACTACAGTCCACCAAAGTGATGCTCTGTCTATCAGATGATTAGTGACACACTTGATTTTATCTTTTTCGGGATAAGTTTCCTCATGGAAATAGTCATCAAACTGGCTAATGAATGATAAAACAGTCTTTCCTTCTCTTATGCCATTGAAAGTGCGAAACTTGAAACTTCGTTTACTTATCTTGGATTCCTTGCGAATGGTTTGTGCTTCAAGAGTAGCGTCGATGGTACGGCGAATCAAATCTTCAGCTTGAGGTTCTTCTTTATCGGTAGACGCTCTTTGAAGTTTTGTCAATTGCGCTTGCAATGCTTGCCTAGCTCTTTGCTCTTCTTCCAATTGTAGCATGATTAGATCCAGCTTTTGTTCCATGGTAGGCTCAGGTAAGTCGTCTTCAGCCATAGGATCATCCATGTGTGGGGTAGTCATCCTGCAAAACTCAACAAACCTTTCTCACTCAAAATCAGGTTAGCGGGATGAGCATAGCTCAAATTTGGGGTTACAAGGCGATGTATTTTTGGGTATTTCTTTGTATATTTTCTGAAAATATGCAATATTTCTGTCTCCGTTTGCTGAAAGTACTTCAACAAACTTGTAGTTAGGTAGAACAGCTTGCTGCGAACAACTTTCCAGTTCAGAGTTTTTGCATACGAACAAGTCTTCTAGGAGTTTTAAGCACTAGTCAGTTCTGATTTAGTCTGACTTGCAGAGTTGCAGACTTAGCAGACTTGCAGAGTTGTTGACTTGCTGAACTTAGGCCGACTTGCAGAACTTGCAGAACTTGATTACCGTCGACTTGCGGAACTTAACTTCAGAAGTGCGGGACCCGGAGTTTGCCAACTTGTCTGCCCTGTGTGACTTGCAATGGCTTAAGCTTAAGTGATTAAGCTTAAGCTTATGAAGCTTAATGAAGGACTAGCAGGCGGCGTAATTTTTCGTGGGGGGGGCCGTTTTTTTGGCCGCGCAAAAATTTCGGGGCCACACTCTGACACGCCGAGGTGATTTGAAGGAGCCTTAAGCTTCCTTTAAGCTTATAAAGCTTTGTAATTACGCTTTTAATTGAGAAGATTAAGGATTTTCTCACTGTTTTTCAACGACTTGTTGATGAAGATGAATGCGTGGTCCTCCGCCTGTAGAGCCTGGTCCTTCGCGATCTGAAAGTGGAAACAGGGGTTCTTGATCGCCATAAGTTTACTTGTATCGACGGTTCGCGATGAGATTGTCTGTAGAGCCCGTTTGTTCCTGGAGCTCCGCCTTCGCCCGAGATTGGTAGCGATTGGAAGCTCTTGATCTCTGCTCCGCTCTGATACCACTGGTGCGCAGATCGGTCACATATAGCTCACGTGGTGAATCCCGGAAGGTTCCCAAGAACAAAGATCTCTACCTTTTTGCACAAAAAACCATGTAAAAGCATGCACGACAAGAGGCAAGAGACAAATTGAGTTCAATCTCCCCCATGCCTTGTGTGAGCACTTCACAAAGCATGTATTTTATGTATATTTCCAATCTTCATGCTCAATAATAGCCCAATTACAAAAATATGACAAGCTTTTAGCTTTTGAATTTGCTTTCTACAAAAATAGGAAAATAAAGCTAATGGACGGTGCCCATAGAGTCTGGCACGCCCAATCTCAATGTCCAAATAGAAATAATATATCCGGGCGCATAAGCGCATACAAAATAATAATCAATAATCGATGTCTCAATAGACATAACAAAATATAGGCGTGGCGCCTATCAAAATATAGTCCAAAGGTCGAATATCCGCTAGACTCCAATGCTTTCCTCCGCCACTGCTGCTATCTCTACACATCAACTGAAGCATTCACAATCGTTAGTAAAATAATACAATTAAACCGACAAAAGTGAATACCTAGCAGTCTTCAGCTACATAAATAAATCAACTGGTTAGAAATAAATCCTAACCTTAATTTATTACGAGTGCGCACTCTAAACTCATAAACATTTATTAATTTAATATGCATTTTGCGGAATCACCCGCTATGGAATCACCCATGTACACACTAAATTAATGAAATGCCCGAAAAGGACAGGCGTCCCCATCAACTTCTCGCACAAAGAATCCTCTTTGTGTATGAGCCCCGGTCATCTAAGTTTACGGAATCCACCATAAAACCTCACGGAATCCACCGTGGCACGGAATCCACCGTGGAATATGCCTCCTGGCATCAGAGAGAGCATTGGCATTCCTTTTTTCTTAGACTCTGCAGCAGTGGTCCCATTGCCTTTGCCCTTGCCTTTACCATTGCCATTGTCCTTACCCTTTCCCTTGACCTTTCCCTTGCTTGTGCCCTTGGCCATTGAAGTTTTGGGAGGAAGAGGGGAGTCAGGATCATATGGTGTGATTTCCTTGTCCAGAATCAGCTCGATGCATCTCTCCCTTATCCACCAAACATATGATTCAGGATAGTCTCTACACTGAAAGAATAAATGTTATAAGTTAGTGAAAAGAAATCATGATAAGGGTTACACAAACATCAAATGAAATTAACTTACATTCACTCCTATTTGTAACAACTTTGAATCCACTGTTCTGCAAATGTTTGAGATAACTCTCCATCCACAAGAATGCGCATCGCTTTGCAATGGAACTTCTTGTAGAAGAAAAGTATAAGGCCTTTGAGGATCAGCAAGATCCTCGTATGTTGTATCAAAAAATGTAGAAACGAGTCTACCAGCACTGCAAAAGGAAGCTTTGTAAGTTCAAAATAATCTTTATAAATAAAATCAAAGTAAGTAATTTTCTTTCAACATACATTCGTGCTTGACCATGAACACTGCTTAGAGAATTCATAAAGATAATTTCCCTTGAAAGACAATTAATGTAGATGAGACTCCAATGCCCTCTGCAAATTCATAAAAGAGGTGAGTAGAAGGGTGAAAGCAAATGAATATAAATTTTCCTCTACAGAAAAAGAAAAATACCTTTATACATAAGGGAAAAAGATGTGGTAATTTGTCACACTATCGAAGCTACGAAAAAATGGTGAAATATTAGAACCAGATTTTGCAAAAAGTTCCACAGAGAGAAGTGGATCAACAATGTATATGGTTCTTCGGATATCGAGAGTGAGAGAGGAGACCAATGCCCTGCAGACAATAGCAAAAGCTATTCAATACAAATTTCATCCAAAACATACTTGAACCTATAAGACTTAACTTACGCAAAAAAAAAAAATATAAACCTTACCTTATGCAACAAAAAACAACGGAGTCAGATAGTTGGACATCCCTTTTTTCCAACATGGGCTTGTCCTCGGGAGATATACTAAGATATTCCTCCTCAGGTTCCGTAGAAACATTCACAAGAATCTGCCCATACACTTTGCCCATCCTCTCGCTGTTGACGGGAGCAAGTGATGTAGCTTTCCTCTTGTAAACATCGTCTTCAGTTTCAAGCACCTCCTGATTTTTTTCACTCAAGAAAGCCTCCTGCTGGGTGGCACCCCTTGTAGGGTAAAGGTGAGTAACATCCTCAACATTTAGCTTTTTCTCTTTCCTGGACAATTTTGGGGGAATGTTAAGGATTTCAAAGGCTTTTTTATCATTGGAAGGCAAGGGCCTCAGCACTTTGCCAAACCTATACCTGACTCTGCTGATGATGCTGAAATCTTTATTCATAAGGGTGATCCTATGAGCATGGGCGGCAGCAATGTAAGCGTCGTTCATGAAATCAATAACAAAATCTTTTGCGGCCTCTTGCAGGGCAAGAATGGCTGAGAGTTGCCACTTCTTATTTAGACCAGAGACAGTTTCCACTTGAGACAATCTATCAGAGATCTCTTTAATGACCCTTATAAAAGCAGCTTTTGGAATGACATACTGTGTAGCTCTGTGGGCTTTCCTGATCTCACTAAAACATCTCTGCATATAGAAGAACCTGGACTTCCTCTTTCTCTTTTGTGGCTTGGGAGGTTCAGTGGCTTCAGCAGATGTAGCCTCAGGTGCCATTGTAGGGAATGAATCTTTCACAGGGCAAGCCTCACCCTTTGCTTCCTCAACTTCAGGAGAAGAAATATTTATAGAAGATGTAAGGCCAACACCTGGTGTAGGGGGGATTTCTGTTGTAAAATGCTCTGGGGCCTGTGATGGACCAACTTCAGTAAACTTGGAAGAGGGCTCCTCCTCAGATTCATCAAATTTTAACTTTCTTCTACCCCCACTGTCCTTCCCATCCACATACACTCTTCTTGCAGTTTGCTTTGTCCTTGCCATCCAGAAAAGCAAAAATAACAACCAGAAGGACAATCACTGAAATAGTAAATCAAACAGGCTAATTGGCGCGAAAAGGGACGAAATGAGCAATTCCGATACGGCGCGATATGAACAAAACGAGCAGAATGGAACAGCGCCCTCGCTCCGTATTGGAGACCAGAATGCCGATACGGTGCGATATGGAGGAAACCAAGACTGCGTATGGACGCCCTCGCTCCGTATTGGCAATGACACAAGGGTGAGACTAAAATGCTGATACGGCGCGATATGGAGCAAACGAACATAGCGTATGGACGCCCTCGCTTCGTATTGGCAATGACAAAAGCGGAATGTTAATAGACCTGCTCCGTATTGGTGAGACCAAACTGTTGATACGGCGCGATATGGTGGAAACAAGAACAGCGTTTGGACGCCCTCGCTCCATATCGGCACACCTCTTTTTTACTAGCGGATAAAGGACTCAGCCGAAAGACCACCGATACAACGCGAGAGATAAGAAACGGAGAAGACGCAAGTCTTGTATCGCACCGTATCGGCAAGCAAGGCGGGAAGAGCTCGAGAAATGAAAAGTGTACACGTAGGAAAAATTACCACTTATATACCCACGTCAATCATGACACGTGTCGGACACGTGTCCGACGCTGATTGTGCCACGTATCTGCATTTATGGTCCGTATGCTACGTGTCAAGTAACGACCAGTCCACTTGTTTGCCACGTGGTTATCGGGCACGTGTTGGCCAACGGCTACTGCCATGTGTCGGAGACCAACCGATACTGCCAAGTGGCATAACTCCGCGCCTACATAAGGGTGTGTTCCTTATCTGTACGTTTTTTTTTGGTTTTTTGGGAGCTCTGTTTGTATTGCTTATATGGCGCGAGGGCGACTGTTTGCCTTCTTTGCTTTCCTCTCTTTGCGTCGTTTTGGAGGTTCTGCAGATTCTTCTTTCAGCTCTCCTCTCAAGCTCATTCTGCCCAAGCTCGTGTGACCACTGTTGTGGCTCTCGCGCTTGTTACTGGAATCACTGATACGGCGAGAGGGGGCCTATCCGTCTGAATCGTTTCTCTCTTATCGCGCCGTATCGGCAAAAGTTGTAAAGATGTCTGAATCCATAGAATTCCTAGGATCCAAGGTTTCTCCAGGAACTGGTAAAAGAAGAAGGCTTTCAAAAGGCTCAAGGGCATCAACATGTGATGAGCCTGTGCATTCTTTTTCCTCTCCATCCTCTGCCACCAGTGTGAGAAGGCCAAGTACATCTCCAGGGAAGCAAACATCGGTAGTGAGAGGTCAAGGAGTATCAGAGCTCACTGATATCACTCCATCAGAGAGGCTACTTGATTTTATGCTTCACTGTTTTCACCCTTGTCAAATACCTTGTGAAAGCTGAGGAGCAACAGTTGGAAGGAGCAAAGTCTGCCAGTTTTTGCATGTTAGATGATCTGGTAGATGAAAAGGAAACAGAGGAGGTTGTAGATACAGATTTTGAGGCTTCTATTGCTGAGAATTTGGATGTTGCTCACTTCAAAGCTGAGACTATCATTGAGGAGAGCCAAGGAGATACAAACCCTCAACCTGATGAGAGTTCTCACCATATTGTTCCTTCCCTACCATGTATACCTTTCAAGGACAAGGAGTACATTTTATTGTCAGATATTCAAAAACTTTTTAATCTCAGGGAAGATTATTGTCTTACAATTATTGCAAAGGCTTCTGATGCTGCAAATGGGATAATTGACACAGAAAATGAATCAAAGGAAGAGATTCTGAAACTTGATAAAGAAACTCTAGATGATAAGTTTATTGATGCTAGTGAGGCCCTCTCTCTTTGTTTTGAAAAGGCCAAAGAAGCTGAGAAAGAGTTGAGTATTACTGATGAGGACTTCGATCGCATTCAAAGCAAACTCGGGATTTCCAATTTTGGAAGAGAGGAGTCTGAATATGTTAAAGAATTGATTAACACCAATGAGACAGCATCATCAATTAATTTATGGAATCCATTTAAATTGGAGTACGATGAAAATCACGTGGTAAGATAATTTTGAATTTGCTTTTACACATTGGTAGGTTTACATTTCATGCTCATTCAGTATGGGTTTTATTTGCAGTTGGAGATTGCTGATACAGATAACTTCTTGGGGCGTGGCAAAGGATTGAGAGCTGCTAGTAACACCACCAAAGACATTGCACTCGGCCACTACTTGGCTAGGATTGACCCTGATTCCTTTTTTGTACTTCATAGTAGTTTCTCAGAGGATGCAGCATGGCCCATACTTTGTATTAAAGCTCTTACAAGGCTTCTAGGTTTCTCAGGATTACAATATAATGCCCACAAAGTAATGTTTTTGGAAAAGACTGCAGTAATTAGGATTTTTGGCTACGGTCCAGGTTACTCTGCTTCTAGAGTAGGATACTTTTTGGCGTTTTCATCCTATGCCTTAGCTGCAAACCGAACTGATGTAAAATCTATAGCTGGCTACAAGAGAAAAAAATTTCTACGTTATAGAGGAAAGATTCCTGAGGAGGAAGAGAATGTGAGAGTTTTGGAAAACTAGCTTTGTATATATTCTTTCTTATATATAAAAGTGCGATTGCTCATGTGTCATTGCCGTCTTTTATTTGCATTCTTTGAAGTTGTCGTCGAAAAAACCAGTTGAATAGCTCCTCCAAAGCATTGCTTTTTGTAACTCCTCCCCCATGCCTTGTGCTTCGAAAATAACTTGTGCGTGCTTGATAGTGGGATTTTTCCATGCCTTGGTTGCTATAAGTTGCTAAGGGGCCATGCTCCTCCACAAAGAAAGGTCCATGAATATGAAGAATATGCTGCAATACAAAGTAACACAAATTTTATACCAATTGAAAAACCTATCAAAATAAGCCCATATTAAATAATTATTACTTTACCAGATAAAAAGTGATATCTTTTTCTCCCCATTCCTCTTTTATCACCTGAACAAGCTTTGTGATTGATCTTTTGAACTCTTCTGCATATGTATATGTTGTCTTATGTTGCCTGAGGAGTTTCAGAAAAACATCAAGGTGTATCCAGACCTCCATTCTAAGAAACGCAAGCCTCGGCGTGCTTGCAACATTTGTTGTGATCTCACATAGCTCTCTCCAACACTCCCAAGCCGCATTCACCTGCCTTCCTGAATGGTTTCCTAAGAATCGTCTAGCTTTTGAGCCTCCCATAGAGACATCGGCCAAGATATCTCTTGTTTTTCCTGAAAGTATTGGATCCTTTCTCAAGTGAACTTGGCCCCCATGAAATCCCATTTTCGATAGCAATGCCTCGCATTTATCAATACACTCATCTGATAAAGATAATGACTTAATGGAATATGCGTAGTCAAGATGCAACCTGAGAAGCTTATCAATTATTCTAATCTTTGCATGCAAAGTACAAATATGAACATTCTTAAGAGAGATGGAAATAATGGGATCCCAGATGTCTTCTATGTTTTTAAATTTACTCAAATCTATAGAGTCTCTATTTGGGGCTCTTCTTACTTGTCGCAAACTACTCCAATCTTTGGATCCAATACTTTCCATGCAATAAATGGAAGGATATTTTGCATTTGCACCATTACATATTCCAAGCATACATTTGATAGTTTTCAAATCAGCACTCATATGCCATTCCACATTAAATTTACCAACCCCATTAACTACCAACATTTCGCCTTCACTTTGAGACTTAATGATATTTGGAATACCTGTATGGTTGAACAACCATTTCAACGTTTGATGATTTTCAATTGGTACTTGGGCTGCACCAATCCACCAAATCTCCATCTCGGATTGGATCTTATGCAATGGAGCTTTGCCCTCACCATTGCCATGGTCCAATGCCATGTTCATGAGGCAAATGCTAATTCTTTCCATCTTCTGTCCCTTTTGAATCTGTGCTTCATCCAACTTCAAGGCAAACTTTAGAACACCATAACTTTCTTCTACTGTGATTTTATACATGTGAACCATTGCAATTTGCACCTTTTTTAGATCAACCCATATATTGTTAAACTCATTGTAATAAAAAATTGCCTGTTTTTTTTGTTTTTCATAGGACATAGACCTTTCGATGTGAATGTAATCTCCAAAAACATGTGGAATCTTGCGATTCATGGAAATTCTTGTAGTCGAAACTGCAAGGGCTCGGGGCAATCCAAATATAGTTACCCTATTGCGTTTAAGATCTTTAAACCATAATCCAGAGATAGCACGATAACCTTTTCGACTTATACCCACAGTATCACATGTCTCTACGATTTCATTTGCTTTCACTGTGCCTTTTAAATCCTTCACTAACTCTCTCAGAGTTGGACCTCTCAAATCCACATTTTCTGGTGACTTAAGAATCCTCAAAATGTCTTTCTTATTCATGGTTTCCTTCAAAAGTTTGATTCTTTCCTCATTCTCTATGATATTTATGCCTAGTGTGTTAGAGACATATTTCTTTGTAAGATTTAGTCTCCTTTTCTTTGCTCTCTCACACAAGCTGGTTATATTTTTTAATGGTCTCTTCCTCTCTCTAAATCCTACTGGAGTTTCTCTCAAGCGTGTTAGCTTATCCTGCAATGAATTGTTAACATTTTTCAAAATATCAATCTGACTTGTCAACTCTAAAATATTTGTTTGTGTAGTTTCTAGTGCTTTTTTCATTTCGTGCACTTGAGCTATATATGTGTAAGATGCAGAGTATAACCTCATACAGTAGCCAAGCATTCCATTGTAACCTTCTCCAGCATATCTTATATAGTCATGGACATTCAAAAAAGGAGGTGGTTTACCTGTAGAAGGATCCCTGGGATAGATATTTCCATCCACCCACAAATCTATATGCTTCATTCCTTGTGTTCGCAACCTGTTGGCTTCAATCTCATCTATCAATACTCGATGATGTATACTTCTCCAAGATGTGTAAGTCGGATCTAGCTGAATAGATAGCTTGTATTTACGTGTGCTTGCGCCTGTGTTATTTGAAGTAGTATTGCTAGACATTCTAGCAAATGAACTGAGCAAGAATCTCACAGTGATAGGAAGCAAGTGCAACAAAAGGAATGGTAAAAGAGAATAGTGTATAGAAAGAAAACGCAGGAGCAAACAAATGCGAAGTTCGTACGAAAATCTCGAAAATACAAAATCTCTCGAGTTCCAAGACAATAAATGGCCGAAAAGGTGACCCTTGACCTGGATTAAAAGATGAGGACAATTAATGGCCGACCTCTTCAATGAACCAAATATTCTCTCATTAATCACATCTGGACAACCAAATTTAGAGGTTTTATTCTTCCTAAACCTCAACTAATTATCAACTTAATCACTTTCTTACAAGTGCCATTTTTGAAGTGTTTTTGGCCCTAATGGATCCTTAGGGTAGAAACTCTAGATCGTTTCATGCATGAGCGTCCAATTGCAGTCCCTAAGTTCTGTGAATGTGGGTAGGACCTTTGGGTATGAGGGTTTCAACTTGGCAACAAGTGCGAAACTAGGCCGAGTCCTTAACGTGTTAAACCCTAGTTAGCACTTGGGGTATTCATCATATCGATTGAACTATCCTATGCGAATGCCTTGTGGGTTAGGTGATTTAGATAATTCGGTCTACTTCTCTTGCGAGAAGGGCGAACCATTCCTAGAGATGTCAACTTAATCTAAAGGAGAAAACTAGTTGCAATAGGTCATAATTCACGTAAACACACAATTCATTGCTTCTATATACCACTAGATTCACAATAACCCTAACTTTTCTTGTTAAGATCAAAATGCGTGATAAATTTCAGAATAACTTCCATTGAACCTACTAGGGCTCACATTCAAGAATCATACCCACAATTCTTTTTCTAAGCTTTTAAGATTTCATGCTTTAATAAACCAAGCAGCCTTTCCCTAAATACAACTCTTGATGAATGAAATTTTTTATACGATGAATGTGCAACATGCAATCCTTTCCTAAGTACAACGTAGTGAAATTCATGCCAAATAAAGCTAGAGTTAACCTATTCCATGCAAGCTCATAGAGTTATTTCCATGCTTTGCTATTTCCTATGGGTGATAACGACTTTCCTTAATGAATTGTTACAATCAAGACATTGCCTAAAAATGCAACATGCGCTTAATCTTTCCATGCCTAGTCAAAGGTGCACTTAACAATTCAGCCTTATAATGATAGGCAACAATTTTGCTAGGCTCCTCCCTTTGAAATGCATGAAAAGGCAACTTACTAATAAGGTCCTAAAATGCATAGACAACTTACGTTTTTTTCATTCATCCCATTGAAAATACTAATGACCAATTTCATATCATGAACTAGTTCTAGTAATTTTTCAAATAGTCAATTTATTTCCAATTGCATTTAGCTAGGTGGATTTGACATGCATAGATGCTTCCTAGTTCATGAAGTTATCGTGATTAATGCAATACTTTTACGTGAAATCAAAATTAGTAACACCCTGGGTTTGTGGGTTTGGGGAAATATCCACGTGAATATTAGGAGAAGATCCTCCTGCAGGCGTGCCTTGTGACTTCCGGTTTGCCTTTACCCTTACGTGATCGATGAAACTCCTCAGCCTTCGTAAGCAGCCTCAAGATCTTGCCCTTCTTCCTCGTACGCTAGAGATCCCTTCCCAAGTGCGGATCCTTGAGAATACCGGTCTTACGGGATTTGGGCTTATGGGAGGCCTTGTGGGGTTGGAGCTTGGTTTTTGGAAATGGGGCTCCTAAAAAAGCTCTTGGGAATGGGGGCTTTTACGAATGGAGTTTCGGAAATTGAGGCCTTATGAGGGGGTTTGCGGAAAGGGATCTTATGAATGGAGCTTGCGAGAATGGAGGCTTTATGAGCTTCTTTTAAAACTCTAGGGTGGCCACATGGAAATAGGGCTTAAGGAAGCTAGGACTCCCCCCCCCCCCCATGCGCAGGAAATCTTCCACCAAAATGGGTTCCCTTAAGAACCTGGGGTGGCTAGTGGGAAAGGACTTTTAGATGGTTTGTGTGAATGGGGCTTATAGAAGCCCCCTTATAAGCTTCTTAAAAGAAGATTCTAAGAAGCTTCATAAGGTAAATGATTGGGGAGGAGCTTAAAAGGATGGTTGATAACATGGCAAGGAGAAATGGCGGTGTGCGGGAAGTCAAGTTGGGTAATGTTTTCAAGTGGGAATATTACAGCACCCTCGAGATATTTAGTAGTGTCAATATTAATGCAACATTCTTAAGAATGTCAACAAGAATGCAAGCCTTAGAGCTCAACTTCTCTCCAACAAGCAAAGTTTGTTCAAGAAGTGGCATTAGGGTTCATGGTCTTAGTCCATTTAGTTTCTTCATTTTTCCATATTCATTTTTCCTATTTTACTTCAAAAAATCCCAAGCAACGAGTACATCAAACAACATGGTGAATAGTTGTAGGCCATCTACATGAAGCAATGAGTATCCTGAGAGATTTGATAGGAGCCTTTGACTATTTTGGCAAAACCATGGCCAAAAAAGGCAACCATTGTCAAATGTGGAGAAATTTTAAAGGTTGTGGTAAAAAATGGAGTTATATGAGGTTGGAGGAGACAAAAATACTTTTACTTTTCAAAGCAAGGTTCTTCATTTCTCTTCAGGATTTTCTTCAAGCTTATTTCATGGCCATGCGTATTACTCTAGATTGATTCTAAAAAGAGCTTTTAAGCATTTAATGCTTCTCCTGTAAGCCTCGAAGAGATTCATCCACTCATTGTTCCATCTCCCTTTTTGTCTAAACCCTAGCCTTTGAAGTTTGGGGTAGAAGGGTTCCTTGTCATGAATCTTCAAAACTTTTAAGGGAATTTTCATTTTCGTGCTCTTAGATGTGAGTTTTCATAAAGGGGCAACCAACTAATGGTATAATAAAGTTTCTTTGACCTAAATCTTTAAAGCCTTAAAAGAATTTTTTTCTCTCTTAGAAGCAAGTTTTCATAAATGGTAAACCAACTAAAGCAAGGTTGATGAAGTTTAAAGTTGAGCAATAATGGAGTTCCCCATTGATTCAAGAATTGGGGCAAATGATCGTGAAGACTTAATCTCTCATCTCTAAAGCTTAGAGATTGTTAAAGGCTATTTTGGAATAGAGATTGATGATCTTTTATGCCATATTGGCTATGAGGAAGGATCAAGAGCAGTGGGAACCTCCAAGTCTTCATCAACTTTGTGAAGATGGATTCCCTTTTATCCATTCCTAATCTCTCATTCATCTTCTTTTATGTAACAAGTCCACTTGTTATCTTCAAGACACGTCTTAGCAATCCATCAGAAAGGATGTCTAGAAAGCTCCGCCGACACTCCCATGGAATGTTATGGGGTTTGCGATCTAGGACTTTATGCATCTGCCACGTAGTGGAAGTATTCCGGCCGTTCCCACTTAGGACCGACCTGAATTAGGGTTTTCCCTATTGGTCATTTCCTAACGGCAACTAGTGTCGAACCCGAGCGAACTACTTTACACGGAAATGCCAGGTTCAAAGCGGATTCACATTGCAGTTGCTTCAACGAGAATGGGAAACGAGAGGGATGAGAAGCTCAACTTCTCTGCCATAAGGCATAGTCCCATTCCGTTCCCCTAAAACAGTGTAAATCGGGATAAGTTATAACTCTAGGTCAACGCTCTTGTTGTTCATGTTCTTTGACGATCTTCTGGCTGTCCATCGTGATTTGAGAAAAGTTCCCGGCCAACCGAGACCACCCATCCATAGGATGGACCTATGGCCACATCCATCGCACTTTCCTTAGGTTATTTTAGTTATTTAATTACCTAACACATTTAGTTGGACATGTATCAATCGGCTTCCTAAATTAGCCCGTTAGGCACTGCTTCCTTCACGTAATCATAGCACTTGACATAGAAAAGCAATGCCAAACAAGTTCATTTTCAACAGGTTATCATATTTTTCTTTGAAATACATAAAGTCCATCCCGTAGGCTTATCCATAATCTACCCGAAGGCTATCCAGAAATCCACAGGGATCACTAATCCAAAATTTCACCCATAGACTAGTATGTAGGCCTCGAGATCCAATCCCCAGCCACGTTGGCCTCTTATGCAGGTCCCAGAAGGTGAGGGATTTATGGCCACATCCCCCTCTAGCACTCAAGCGTCCTCCTGCTCCAAGTAGCGCTCAACGGAGAGACCTCTCTCGATGGGTTCGGTCCACCTTCCCGGTGCGGTTAACAACCCCCTTAGTTAGGGTCAGGCAGGCAGTTGGGGGTAACTGAAACTGCCTTCCCTTCAGGCCTTCAACTTGAAGCATTAGATATCCATTTATCCTTTAATTATTTGAGCAAACTAAGCAAAACAGTGCTCTTAAAATTGTTACAAGCACAAATTGGTCATTATTTTTGGCCAACTGCTAAGGAGTTAATCCTTCTTTTTGAATGCATCCAACACTTGATTCAAGATCAATTGCGACTTGGCAAGATCCCCTATATCCTGGTTTAAGGTCGTACCCTATTAACCCGACTTGGTCAATACCTTAAGTTCATATGTTATTCCAATTTATTAATTGGTCTTTTGCTTCCAAGCAATTATCTTTACCCAAGAAAGGTACTATATCAGGATGATTATTCATCCTCTTGTAAGATAAACTTGCATAATAATCTGCCAATATCATTACGAGGAATTGGCCATTCCCTTGTGATCAAATCACAAGATCATGCGACTCTGCAACTTGTTTCACAAGTATCGCATCAAACTATGGGACTATTCTACCCATCAACGGTGTCTTCTAATTATGGTGTCATGATTAGATATAACAATCCGTTTCTGATTGCATTATGCCGACATTCTCGATCCTAAGGTTCTGAGTTTTATCTTTTTAGTGAGAGATTCTTAGAAAAACCCTAGATCACTTCTCACAAGTATGTTCCAATGTCCCTACATTCTGTGAATGTGGGCAAGTCTTTAGGGTATAGGAGTTTCAGGTTTGGTAATACGAGCGACTAGGTAATGTCCTCAACGTGCTAACCCTAGTTAGCTCTTTGGGATATGTTGCATTGAATTAATCCTTTCTAAATGAGTACGTCGCAGTTTTAGATGTTTAGGTTTAAACCAATTTAACTTGTCTATTCTTCAAGATAATTACACTACATTTCCGTAACCACATGATTCATTGTCTACGTGTAAGTTGATTTACAAATCCTAACTTTTTGGGTTACGATCAAATCATAGGTTAAGTTATAGCATCATTTCAATTTATCATCCTATAACATGCAAACAAGATTCATGCTTAAAACATTCAACCTTTTTCTACTTTCTTTTCGGAATGAGTTTGTTGTATGCTGAACTTACACACCCTTTCATTGATTTAAGTTTTTAGGCAACTTGCCTAGAGTTAAATCTTCTTCATGGGGATGCAAATTGTCTACAGGGGAAGGGGTTTAGCACTTGGGCTAATTGGGAGATTGTAGGAAATTTCAAGAGGGAAAAAGGGCTTGACAAGGTTCTTTTTTTAAAGGCCTCGGATTGGACTCCTCGGGAAAGGCTTTGAAGAAAACCCACAAGAAAGGATTAATGCCTTTGAATTCCAGGGTTGGGGAAAACCCAGGGGGAGGTTTTAAATCCTATGGAGGGGGTTTTAAAACCTTTCGAGGGTAAGGCTTAATAAAGCCATGGAAAAGGGCTTAATGGCCTTTTTCAAGGTCTCTCAAGACCCCACAGAAAAAAAAGGAAGCAAGGGGTGTATAAGCCCTTAAAAAAGGGATGTTATGTGGGGGGAAAAGGAGCTTAAAGAGCCCTTTAGGAGGGAATTTTGTATGGGGGGAAAAAGGGTATGAAAGGGGGCTTCCTAAGGGCTTTGGAAGCTTCCCAAGAAGCTTCCAAAGCTTTTGGAGGGTGAATTCACCACGTGGGAGGAAAGGGGATGTTGATGGCGGTAGCTTGTGATCCCAGGTGGCACTTTTTCAAGGCGCAGACTTCCCTTACTCTCACTCGCCGTGGCCAGTAGCCTATGGGCCCCTTCTTCTCAAGATCCTCTCCCTTCACGGCGTCAATTTCCCCTCCCTCTCTTCTTCTCAGTTTGCATTACCTCTGACCTGGCGACTGGAGCGTCATGATGTGCAGAGATGGCTTCTTCCTCTCCTCTCATGACTACCCTTCGATTTACAGCATTAGCCTCTGTAGCCTCTCCCAGCTCATGGCGCAGACTAAATAGGTGAGGGGAGGGGATCCTCCCTCCCCCACGTGTCAATACGCATGGGTTCTCCCCCCTGCAAGCTCCAGCAAAAGGAGCTTAGTGGCTCTTGCTATTCCTTGCTCCTCCAGCACCAAGGAGGAGAGACAGATAATTATTTAAAAAAATTTGCCATTATCCAATTAACTATCCACATGACCTCCTATTAATAGGAGTTCATGCGAAGAACGCATTTTAATTAGGAATCGGAATATTACATTCTCTCCCCCTTGGAGGAATCGAGATGTCCTCATCTCGAGATAAAGTGGGGATATTGATGGTTGAGAGTGCTTTCATCTATCCAAGTGGCATCCTCCTCAGGATAATCTTTCCAATGGATGAGGCATTTTCTCAAGGTTTTGGATCTCAGTTGTCACTCCCTAACATCTAAGATCCTGTCACGCCTTAGTTCAAGGACTCCTTAACTAGACATTACAACTTGTTGGTCATCAAATACATGGTTAGGATTAGATACATACTTCTTCAATAGGCTGTTATGGAATACATTATGAACCTTTAGGTTCTCAAGGATTTGCAGTCTATAAGCATTAGGTCCTAGGCACTTAAGGATCTTGTATGGTCCACAATACCTTGACTTAGCTTTTTGCAATCTCCTAAGGATAGAGAACTCTTCTTTGGACGTACGCGAATGAAGACCATATCTCCTTCCTTGAAGATTCTATCTTGACGCTTCAAATCTGCATATGCCTTCTGTCTATCCTTGGCAGCTTGGATGTCCTGTCTTATTGACTTTATTTGGTCATCCATCTCTTCCAACATTTGCCTTGAAGCTTCAACACTCAAGGTTGGATCAAAGAAGTTTAGGGGACTTCGACAGTCATGACCATATAATGCTTGGAAAGGGGTCATCTTAATGCTTTGTTGATAAGAAGCATTGTAGGAAAATTCAACCAAAGGTAAGTATTGAATCCACCTTTTCGGTTCACGACAGCAGTATGCCCTAAGCATATCCTCGATGACTTGATTGATTCGCTCTGTTTGGCCATCTGTTTGGGGATGGTAAGTTGTGCTAGAACAGAGTTGAGTCCCAATGGCTTCAAAGATGGCTCTCCAGAAGTGTGATGTGAAGAGAGAATCACGATCACTAACGATTCTTCTTGGTAGCCCATGTACCTTGAATATCTCCTTGATAAAAAATCTTGCAATGTCTGAGGCTTTATAGTTTGTCTTTACTGGAATAAGGTGTGCAACCTTAGTCAACATATCAACCGCAACCATGATGGAGTTGTATCCTCCCTGAACTTGGGGTAGGCCAACAACAAAGTCCATACTGATGAATTCCCATTTCATTTGGGGAATGTCAAGTGGTTGTAACTTCCCTAGCATCTTGACATGTTTGTCTTTGATACGTTGAAAAGACAAACACTCAGTGACATATTTGAGAATGTCACCTTTAAGCCTCTCCCAATAGTAGCTCTTCCTAACTGCATTGAGGGTCTTGGCATAGCCAGGATGTCTTGAGAAAGGGGAATCATGAGCTTCCCACAATATCTTCTACTTAAGTGACTGGATCACCGGTATACATACTCTCGTTCTATAGTAGACAAGTCCACTATTGATAGAGAATTCATGATACTTAGCCTGCAACTTTTGGTCCTAATCCTTGATAGAGATCTCCCTTAGCATCGTTTGATAGGCTGGATCATGGCATGCTTCCTCTCTAGCTAACTCAAGTATTGGATTGTTTGTCATAGATGCCTTTGTAGCAAGAGATCTAGCTATTGATGGATTTTGCAAGATTAATGAGTTAAGGAATGCCTTGCGACTGAGTGCATCGGCAACTACATTCTCTTTTCCTAGTCGGTACTTGATTTCAAAGTCATACTCCTCTAGCACTTCAATCCACCGACGTTGCCTCATGTTAAGCTCATTTTGGGTAAAGATCCACTTGAGACTCTTATGATCAGTCACTAGAGTAAACTTGTTACCCAACAGGTAGTGTCTCCAAAGCTTTAGAGCATGGATGACCGCTAACAATTCCAGATCATGCGTAGCATAATTCTTCTCATGACTCTTCAATTTCCTTGAAGAGTATGCTATAGGATGACCTCTCTACATGAGCACACAACCTAAGGCAAGCGTGCTAGCATCTGTTACTACCTTGAGCTCCTTATTGAGGTCTGGAAGTTTTAGAATAGGTGCTGATACTAAACGTTGCTTCAATATATCAAAGCTAGTTTGTTCAGGAGTTGATCATGCAATGGATGCTTGCTTCTTCAGTAAGTCCGTCAAAGGTGCTGTAATCAAAACATAGTTTTTTATGAAGACCCTATACCATCCTGTCAATCCAAGAAAGCTGCGTATTTCTTTGACAATTGTTGGTATTGGCCATTCTAGTACATCTCTGACCTTGGTAGGGTCCACTGAGATTCCTTCTACTAATACGATGAATCCTAGATATTCAATTTGACGTTTGAAGAATGCACACTTCCTCATCTTAGCATACAATTTATGTGACCTCATTGTCTCAAGGACAATCTGAAGTTGGGTCTCATGATCTTCCTCCTGTTTGGAATAGACTAAAGTGCCATTGAAGAAGACAAGCATGAAGTCATCAAGATATGGCCTAAAGATATCCTACATTAACTTGTTGAAGGTGGCGGGCGCATTCGTAAACCCGAATGACATAACTAGGAACTCAAAGTTTCCATATCTTGTATTGAAGGCCGTCTTTGGAATGTCTTCTTCCTTGATCCTTACCTGATAGTAACCAAACTTGAGATCAATCTTGGAGAAGATCTTCGCACCATCGAAGAGCTCATCTATTCTAGGAATAGGATACGTGTGCTTGACAGTTGATTGATTCAACCCTCTGTAATCAATACATAGTTAAAGTGTTCCATCTTTCTTTTTCTGGAACAGTACTGGAGCTCCCCATGGTGAACTACTAGGACGGATGTAGCCTTGATCTAGCACTTGCTTGAGTTGTTCCTTCAGCTCAGTTGCTTCTGATATAGACATTCTATAAGGTTCCTTTGTGATTGGAACAGCTCCGGGTACTAGCTTGATCTCATGATCCACTTCTCTTTGAGGCGGGAGTTCTGTCAACTCTTCAATACAAGAAGACAAGCATGAAGTCATCAAGATATGGCCTAAAGATATCCTACATTAACTTGTTGAAGGTGGCGGGCGCATTCGTAAACCGGAATGACATAACTAGGAACTCAAAGTTTCCATATCTTGTATTGAAGGCCGTCTTTGGAATATCTTCTTCCTTGATCCTTACCTGATAGTAACCAAATCTGAGATCAATCTTGGAGAAGATCTTTGCACCCTAAAGACGATCGGAGAGCTCATCTATTCTAGGAATAGGCTACGTGTGCTTGACAGTTGATTGATTCAACCCTCTGTAATCAATACATAGTTAAAGTGTTCCATCTTTCTTTTTCTGGAACAGTACTGGAGCTCCCCATGGTGAACTACTAGGACGGATGTAGCCTTGATCTAGCAGTTGCTTGAGTTGTTCCTTCAGCTCAGTTGCTTCCGAGATAGACATTCTATAAGGTCCCTTTGTAATTGGAACAACTCCTAGTACTAGCTTGATCTCATGATCCACTTCTCTTTGAGGCGGGAGTTCTGTCAACTCTTCAAGAAATACGTTCGCGTATTCCTTTAGCCAAGAAGGTCCTTCACTAGATTCCTACTTCTGATCTAACGTATTGAGCTTAATCAAGTAGACAGGTAGTCCCTTTGTGACTCCCTTTATAATCCGAGATGCCTTGGCCAATTGAATTTTTGGATTTCCAGCCTCTCCTTGAGTTGTGACTAATTCCCTTTCAGAGTTTCGAAAGGAAACTTGACCCTTTCCACAATGAATGTGGGCGTCATTAGGTTTAAGCCAATCCATTCCGAGTAGACACTCATGGATACCTAGGCTCATGACTCTGAATTTGACCGAAGTCGTCTTTCCTCCTAGAAAGAATTCCACCATATCAGTTTGCCTGGTACAAGTAACCTCATGACCATTTGCCAATTCCACAAGCAAGACAGGTGCTTCTACTGTGGCTATTCCTAATCTTTTTGCACAAGCTGGTGAGATAAAGGAATGTGTACTACCACAATCAATCAAGGTCTTGAAACCTTTACCTTGATAGTCTGACGGTGTCTGAATCACCGAGAACTGGCGATTCGGCCCTTTCTTGTGAAGAGCGGCATGGACTGTGGCCCTTTCAAACTCTGCTTCCATGGTCGGATCTTCTTCTTCTTCGCACATCTGCCTATTGGCAACACAGGTAGTTCTTCCTCAGCCTCGAGTAGTGGCTCCCTGACCACTGCCAATTCCTTGGAAAGGTGCTTGGCGATGTCCTCCTCCAAGCTTGGGACATTGCCTCTTGAAATGAACGGGCTCGTTGCAATCGAAACATTAGAGGTTTCGGCCAGTGCTTTGAGTAGGAACAAAGTTGTTGACATTGTTAGTTCTTGATTTCTTTATTTGTCCTTGATTCTGATCTTGAACTCTCTTCATTTGAGGCCTGAATGCTCCTCTGTTCGGGTCATTATAAGACCAAGTTTTGTTACCTCTTGGTCTAGCCTGCACCTCTTGGGGGCGCATAGATTCGAGACGGGTATTCACTGGCGGGTTTAAACCAGCACAAAATTTTGACACCTGCTGTGTCATGTCCATCTGTGGTGCAAACTTAAGAAGTGAAACAAATTTAGAGTAGTATGCATCAAGAGTGAGTCCTAGTTGTTTTAGCTCGTAGAACTCGTTCATTTTCTACGTGCGATATGCAGGTGGTAAGTATCTTCCATGCACGGCTTTCTTCAGCTTCTCCCAGGTAACGGATCCTTCCGCGATCCCTTGATCTCTGCACCATTGCTTCCACCAAAGCCTGGCTTCGCCGGTGAGCTTTAGCTTGGTGAGCATAGCCTAGTTAGTGGGTTCAGTACCGGCTGCTTCAAAGTAATCCTCCATGGATTCAATCCAAATTTCAGCATTGCTTGGACGGACTTGCCTCTCCCGTCAAATTCGGGTGGCTTAATCTGCTTGAGAAGAAACTTTTTCTCCTGGATTACAGCAGTACTTGATGTAGGAGGCGAATTGGAAACTTGTACCTAGGGTTGTTCCTGGATAAAGGTTTCTTAACGTTATTACTCGTTAATCGTTACGATTTATATTTCATATCCATTTCCGCTATCAACCAAGCAATCTAACCACTTAACTTCTTATCAATTCCCATGCACAATCAGACATTGATAAAAAAGAAGTCTTATTCTATTTATATGGGCATAGCCCTTTCGGAATAAAACATTTCTTGCGATGAAAAGCCAACTGTTATATTTAATTTGGGGAGAATAATGTTGTATTATATTTATCTACAGGAACTGGATAATAGTATGGTTTCGGGTCATGGATCTTCAAGAATCGGTAAGTCATTGGAAGTTTAGGGTATCTTTTCCTTTGGAACCCATTCCTCTCATGGCACCCCAATACTTTAATCCTGTCGGCGGGGATTACACGAGTCACTTCCTCATATACGTATGAGTTCAGTTCAACCCTCTGACCTTGAATATGTAAAGTTGAATTTACGTGAGGTTCCACAAAAATGAACAGCTTCACGACTTTTAGGTCTTCCAACCACTTGATCCTCTTTAGGTTGGTCTGTAGGTATGCAAACCGGTGGGTAGCTATATAGTAGATACTTGAGGCACCCGTACATCTTCGTTCCATGTACAAAGGCGATGGATTATAGATTCGTTCTAACATGTTCATCATCTCCACCCTTTGCCGATAAACCAGGGAATGCATCGCAGCCATAAACATGACACGGAACACTAAGAACCTGTTCCATGCTTCGTAATTCTGCAAGATAGCATTGAAAGTAAGGAAATGTTTGGAACATCAACATTTTCTTTATTTCATCTTATTAAGATTTCATTAAAAAAATTCTGTTGTTGGTTCTCTCTAATACCAACTGTAACGTGTCCACTTGTTATCTTCAGGGCCCGTCTTAGTAGTCCATCGAAAATGATGTCTAGGAAGCTCCGCCCGGCACTCCCATGGAATGTTACGGCGTTTGCGATCAAGGACTTTCCGTGTCTGCCACGTAGGGGAAGTATTCCAGCCGTTCCCACTTAGGACTGACCTGAATTAGGGTTTTCCCTATTGGTCATTTCCTAACGGCAACTAACGTCGAACCCGAGAAAACTACTTTACGCAGAAACGCCAGGTTCAAAGAGAATGAGAAACGAGAGGGATGGGAAGCACAACCTCTCTGCCATAAGGCATAGTCCCATTTTGTTCCCTTAAAACAACGTAAATCGGGATCAGTTATAACTCTAGGTCAATGCTCTTGTTGTTCATGTTCTTTGACGATCTTTTGGCTTGTCCATTGTGATTTGAGAAAAGTTCCCAGCCAATTGGGACCACCCATCCGTAGGACGGACCTATGGCCACATCCACCGCACATTCCTCAAGTTGTTTTAGCTATTTAATTACCTAACATATTTAGTTGGACATGTATCAATCAGCTTCCTTAATTAGCCCGTTAGGCACTGGTTCCTTCACGTAATCATAGCACTTGACATAGAAAAGCAATGTCAAACAAGTTCCTTTTCAACATGTTATCATATTTATCTTTGAAATACATAAAATCCAGCACGTAGGCTTATCCATAATCCGCCGGAAGGCTATCCAGCAATCCACAAGAATCACTAATCCAAGATTCCGCCCGTAGACTAGTATGCGGGTCTCGAGATCCAATCGCGAGTCACGTTGGCCTCTTGTGCAGGGCTCAGAAGGTGAGGGATTTACGGCTAGAGCCCCCTCTAGCACCCAAGCATCCTCCTACTCCAAGTAGCGCTCAACGAAGAGACCTCTCGCGGCGAGTTCGATCCACCTTCCCGGCGCGGTTAACAACCCCCTTGGTTAGGGTTAGGCAGGTAGTCGGGGGTAGCTGAAACTACCTCTCCCTTCAGGCCTTCAACCTGAAGCATTAGATATCCATTTATCATTTAATTCTTTGAGCAAACTAAGCAAAACAGTGCTCTTAAAACTGTTATAAGAACAAACAATTCCATTGGTTGTTATTTTTGGCCAACTGCTAAGGAGTGGATCCTTCTTTCGGAATGCATCCAACACTCGATCCAGGATCAATTGCGACTTGGCAAGATCCCCTATATCCTGGTTTAGGGTCATACCCTATTAACCCGACTTGATCAATACCTTAAGTTCATATGTTATTCCAATTTATTGATTGGTCTTTTGCTCCCAAGAAATTATCTTTACCTAAGAAAGGTACTATATTAGGACGATTATTCATCCTCTTGCAAGATAAACTTGCGTAAGAACTTGCCAATCTCATTCCGAGGAATTGGCCATTCCCTTGTGATCAAATCACAAGATCATGCGACTCTACAACTTGTTGCACAAGTATCGCATCAAACTATGGGACTATTCTACCAATCAACGGTGTCTTCTAATTACGGTCTCATGATTAGATATAAGAATCCATTCCTGATTGCATTAGGCCGACATTGTCGGTCCTAGGGTTCCGAGTTTTATCTTTTTAGTGAGAGATTCTTAGGAAAAACCCTAGATCACTTCTCGCAAGTATGTTCCAATGTCCCTACATTCCGTGAATGTGGGCAAGTCTTTAGGGTATAGGAGTTTCAGCTTTGGTAGTACGAGCGACTAGGTAATGTCCTCAACGTGCTAACCCTAGTTAGCTCTTTGGGATATGTTGCATTGAATTAACCCTTTCTAAACGAGTACATCACGGTTTAGGTGTTTAGGTTTAAACCAATTTAACTTGTCTATTCTTCAAGATAATTACACTACATTTCTATAACCACATGATTCATTGTCTACGTGTAAGTTGATTTACAAACCCTAACTTTTTGGGTTACGATCAAATCATAGGTTAAGTTATAGCATCATTTCAATTTATCATCCTATAACATGCAAACAAGATTCATGCTTAAAACATGCAGCCTTTTTCTACTTTCTTTTCCGAATGAGTTTGTCGTATGTTGAACTTACACACCCTTTCGTTGATTTAAGTTTTTAGGCCACTTGCCTAAGTTAAATCTTCTTCATGGGGATGCAAATTGTCTACACGAGAAGGGGTTTAGCACTTGGGCTAATTGGGAGATTGTAGGAAATTTCAAGAGGGAAAAAGGGCTTGATGAGGTTTTTTTTTTAAAGGCCTCGAATGGGACTCCTTGGGAAAGGCTTTGAAGAAGACCCACAAAAAAGGATTAAGGCCTTTGAATTCCGGGGTTGGGGAAAAACCACCGGGAGGTTTTAAATCCCGGGGAGGGGGTTTTAAAACCTTTTGAGGGTAAGGCTTAATAAAGCCATGGGAAAGGGCTTAATGGCCTTTTTCAAGGTCTGCCCCGAGACCCCATGGAAAAAAAAGGAAGCAAGGGGTGTATAAGCCCTTTAAAAAAGGGATGTTATGTGGGGGGAAAAGGGGCTTAAAGAGCCCTTTAGGAGGTAATTTTGTATGGGGGGAAAAAGGGTATTAAGGGGGGCTTCCTAAGGGCTTTGGAAGCTTCCCAAAAAGCTTTCGAAGCTTTTGGAGGGTGAATTCACCATGTGGGAGGAAAGGGGATGTTGATGGCGGTAGCTTGCGATCCCAAGCGATAGTTTTTCAATGCGCAGACTTCCCTCACTCTCACTCGTCACGGCCAGCAGCCTATGGTCCCCTTCTTCTCAGGGTCCTTTCCCTTCACGGCGTCAATTTCCCCTCCCTCTCTTCTTCTCAGTTCGCGTTACCTCCAACCTAGCGATTGCAGCATCACGATGCACAGAGACGGCTTCTTCCTCTCCTCTCACGACCACCCTTCCTTTTACTGCATTAGCCTCTATAGCCTCTCCCAGCTCATGGCACACACTAAATAGGTGAGGGGAGGGGATCCTCCCTTCCCCACGTGTCAATACGCATGGGTTCTCCCCCCTGCAAGCTCCAGTAAGGAGCTTAGTGGCTCTTGCTATTCCCTTCTCCTCCAGCACGACAGTCGGCTGGAGGAGAGAGGGATAATTAATTTTAAAAAATTGCCATTATCCAATTAACTCTCCTCATGACCTCCTATTAAGAGAAGGTTCATGCGAAGAATGTGTTTTAATTAGGAATCGGAATATTACATTTGATGAGCTTAATCCATTTGCTGTGGGGGATTAAAATTTGAAAGCATCATCAATTTCAATCCAAATCATTGGTATTTGTAAATTCATCTTAAGAAAATTCATTTAATCGTATCTAACTTGCCAATGATTCATCCTTGATGAAAGTTTATTAAAGAGAGTTAGTATTTGTAATGGATAGGAAGTCATTGATCCAAGATGTACTCTTTATCCTCGATCTTTGGTCCAATTGATTGATATTTCATGTTCCAATTAAATTTCCAATTCTTGGTTACTTATAGTAGCATTCTATTACCATTTTGAGAATTCCCACTAGGAAATAATGTGTATAATAGGGAAGATAGTGGGACAAAAGAGAGGTGACTATCTCTCACTATTTAAGAGCCCAAATGTGTGTGACAATCTAATTTAGGGGACTTTACATACCTATCAATGATTCAAAGCCCATGTAAGGATCCCTTGCTCACCATTTTATCCCTCACATAGCTACATGTAAAGGGAATTGAAGATTCAAGCTTCCATGAAGATTTAAGTCTTTTGAATATCAAAATTAACTAAGGCATGGCATTTAGAGAATATCTAGGGTTTCTATAAGTCATTACAGATACATCATTTGTTGTCAAATATGAGTAATAGATGTTGTTTTTCACATGTCATATTGCACTCCCGATAGAATTTGGTGGCTTGGAATAGCCCTTACAAGGAACATACAATTTGAAACAAGATACTTAAAGTTCCAGATAGGTGCAAGACTACATAGTTTAGGTGTAGGTATTTGCTCATGAAATTTTATATTTTAAATCCTTTGGCAATGGTGTTTGCCTTGCAAAAATTCTAACACTACCTACTATCAATGTTCTTCAAATTCTATGTGGACCATGAGGCCCTATCCTTCTTAATGAACAAGGCCGATGTGAAGGGACAAACGATGAGCTAGATTGCTTCTTCTATTTTGACCTTGTAGTACATTATTTTGACTAGGTCCTAGTTACTTAGGTGCTGCCGTTGCTTCACATTACTATGGTTTGGGATACTTCATGTCAAAAAACACACTTCTTGCAACAAGAGGGTTCTCAAATAAGCATTGCATTTTGGAATTATGGCTTGTGAACTTAATAGGTTTTATCACTCACACTCTAAATCACACAAAATCTATAAAAGGAAACCAAATTTGTAATGCTATATAATGCTTCTATAATAATCTCATTGTATCACACATGATGTATAATGCCTATGTGTAACAAATATTGGTTAACACTTAATTAATCTCTCATCTAATCTTTCTTCCCATTTTATACTCTTATTCTCTCACTATCCCTTCTACATGCTAAAAACTAGAGAATGGCTAGTGCCTTACATTGATTTTAGTATATAATCCTTCACATATTAAGTTATGCTTCATGTTGTGAGAAAAAAAATGCACACACAAACACATGCATACATGTATGTATGCATGCATGTATGTATGTATGTGTCCCTCTCTATAGCCTAGAATAATGTTCTATCTAAAATAAAATGGAGTACATAGGATCATACATTAATAATTTAATAGTACATCTTATTAGATATTAATAATGCAATAATTAACACCATATAGTAGATATATAATAATATAATATTGATATAACACATATACAATAATACACTATATACTGTGTGTGTGTGTGTGTGTGTGTGTGTGTGTAAGCATTGTCCTACTATTACAATAATACATTGGCACACACTTTCTTGTTGATTGAGAAAACCCTCTCTTGGTTGCATGATCATGATAGTAAGGAGTGTTGGTAGGAATAAGTGCACCACAAGAATTTGTATTAATACTTTCTTTTAGTCCAGAGAAGCATACGAAACCCCTCTCTAGCTCCTTGCTTCCTCATCATTCTAGCTTAATCTTTATGCCCCTTTTTGAGCAGTAGAGTACTAGTGAATCCTTTTCTTCCTTTCTAAGTTTGTCATTAGGGTGCACAAATTTTGTACAATGGAAATTGTGAAATCAACTTAGGAAATCATATTGAGTGGATGATCTTCCATCTTTCAATTCAATAATATCCTTTTCTTTCTCTCCTAAGAAAATTGAAATGAATTTTACATTAGCTCTTGTTTCCATAGAACATTTAGATTACAAACTAGTACCCTGTTTACATTAAGTGTGTTTCATGAAACTCCTATCCAAGCATCAAAAAAACTTTGCAACTTGCTATTTTATAGTGAAAGTACATTAATGTAGAGCACTCCAATTTAGACAATTTCTTGTAAAGACACTCAGCCATTTTTGAGCCATATGAACAAGCCTAGAGACATATTTTTCAATCCTTATAGTTTTTAGAACATTCAGTACAATATATTCTCACGAATGTCTAAATTTGAAACCCCTAGTATCAAGTGTGTTATAATCACTCTGTAGCACCACAACCCTTATGTTGATTTCCAAGAGCAAAGTTGTTTCTCATATGAGCTTAGAGTCTTTATCTAGAGCCAAGAGTTGATACTACATCTATATTTACTTAAATAATACATGGGTTTCAACCCAAGCATTTAGAAGAACTCTTTGGTTCCATTTTCACTATCTATCTCTTCTTCTCTTGGTGGATTTTTCTCTTTCAACCCTTCATTCATCCCATAGTGTGCTCTTCCTCTTGTAAGACTTTCAAATACACTATTTACCCATTTCAAAACCGAATTTAGGAATTGGAAAATTTATGCACAACCTTATTTCTCTAAGATGTAAGAAAAAAATTTTGACTTGGAAAAAACATAGCCTAGTGAGATAGAGTATCACATCAAGTATGCCAAGACTATAAAACATAACTAAGGCTAGTAGACAACCATGTACATCATTTCCGTATCCAATTTCACAACATCTTTATATCGAATAGTAGGCACATAATCAAAAAATTAAATTTCAAGCAAAATGGTTCAACATTAAGGTTATAAAATTACTTATGGTGCCAGAATCTAACCATAATAGAGAGTTTATTGTAGTCAAACTCGATAAGAAATCTAGGTTTTTATTTGGACACAAAATACATGATTTCGATACTACATTCTATTGCCCACCCTTCATGCATTGCAAAAAGAATTTTTTTGCAATTGTGAATATATTAAATTATTTTCCTCTCATGATTCCTATACCAAGACAATAGGCATGATGCTCAAAATGCCCAACTACCAAAATAGGCAAGCAAGGGAAAACAAGATTATTTGCATACTTCCACTTATGCAAGCAAATTGTGATGCATTCAAGGGCCAAATATATAATAACTTTCTCTTACAAATGTAGTAAGCTCTTATTGAGGAATTTTTGGAAAGCTAAAAGCCAATGGAAAGATTAATATTATCAAAGTTTGATGTTGAGCTTGCTAACAAAATTACGAAACATTTTGGCTTATCCGGTAAAAAATACATCATGTGTGCTATTGATTGAAGTGTATATTGCATTATCTATTTCTAACCTTGTCACTAACCCTTGTATTATCCCATAGTCATACTACCAAAGTTTATTACTAAAGAAAAATTTATTTTGAGCAACATCAAAGGCTTAATTAAGTCCTTTTGATATGTAGATTATATGGTCATCATCAACATTTTAGCAAATCCATTGTAGCACAAAGTTCAATCCTCTCATCTTATTTATAATATTCAAAGCCTTATATGCAATGATATACGAACATTTATCAAATCACATCAATAGTACACTGACATTATTAATGTTATCATATGTAAAATACAACAAACCTCATAGGTTGACTTACATGAGATTCATAGTCATCCATCTTCATGAATATGATGATAGTCTTTGTGCTTCAAAACTCCATGAAAAACATACTAGCATTTTGTAAAGGGTTATAGATAGAGAGCTAAATCACATTCCTACAAGGAAGCAGTGTAAGGTGAAAGGTGGGGAAAGAAGGACAAAAGAGACTCAAGGCCTATGAAGGATAGAGGAAATCTAGATAAGTCTAAGTTCTCTATATCAAGTCATGGGTTATTGCTATTAATGGATAGACCGACCACCCTACTAATGCAGTCTAATTTATAACTCATGTGGAGAACCCCACCTATTGACAAATATATAAGGATATTTGTGTGCGCTAGTCTTGGCTCTTACTGATGCATCAAAGTTAAGTGATCATCACATGCAAATCTAAATGGGTCATAAAGTATCTAACATAAAAATTTTGAATAAAATATGTGACACCTCTAAGTAGGATAGTCCTGATTGAAATAACGATGCATGCATGTATTAGGTCAAATCCCACTTTTTATAAGTATCATGGAGGGGCCTCATAAAAGATACCCAATGATGATTCTACGTAGGGTATTGATTATTAAAAGAACAAGGGGTAAGTATATTGAGTCCAAGGTGATTTTGATAAGTATCATGGGCAAGTCTTGTCATAAGTACTCAATGAGGACCACTATCCAGTGGCATAATGGAGTACTTACCTTTTAAGCCTTTATCTAGCCAAGTCATTGTCAACTATACTAATAAGTTTGATAGGTAAATAGGTTAGAAGGAGGCCCTAAAAGAGACCATCTTATGAACAAGAATAACAACTATACTAATAAGTTTGATAGGTAAATAGGTTAGAAGGGGGCCCTAAAAGAGACCATCTTATGAACAAGAATAACAACATTTATCTCAATGACATTTATAAAAAAATTTGAGTTGTCAAGAGCAAATTTTTTATAACTAAGGTGCCAAGATGGTAGTAAATCACATTAGCAACTATACATCTAAGCTAGGTTAGGAGGGAGAAGAATATTCTATAATATAGGAAAGACCACACCATCACAAACACCATAAGGAAACTAGAGAGGGAATAAAAATTTCCAGTATTAAAGAAAAAAATGAGAAGAATAAGATGTGTTGTTAGTTGGAGGATCCTCATTATGGGTATGAAAGTAAAATAAAATTTATATCAAAATTTTAGATTTATCATCAATGGCCAATAAAGAGCAAGTCATCACATTGCAAATATGTTTCTCATTAGCGGATCATACACATGTCAAAGGTAAGTAATTATAAAAAATAAATCAATAACTAGATAAATAATGGTAAACTTGGTGAGGTGTGACTATGAAATTATGAATGAATATAACAAGATATTCATGTAGTTTAGGTGCATGCTAGTAATGGAGGAAAGAGGAAGAAAAGTGTGAGCTTCAAGTTTGAGATGGATAGAGAGTAAATGAATGTGAAAAATGGTTATTTACGTGATACACTATCCTTCTCAGACCGTTAAAGCCCCAAAAAAGGATACATACATGTCATAATCTAGACAAGAGGATCCACATTTATGGGATGAGTACCCAAGCATTGGAAGGGCATTCCATCTTACAATGGGATTGGTCTCGAGGGGAGAGTAGCATGATAAATAGATAAGGTAGATGTGTTCATGGAAAATTGAAAATTTTAGCACTTGTGTGAGCAAAAAATGAACTCTCTTTTTGGCCTTTTGTCCCCCATTCCCTTGCTCCCCCTTAATACAAGGAAATGTGGAGATAATAATGTTAAAATACATCCTATATCTCTTAGCTATTCTTCTTTATTCCACTACTCTCGCATACCTCTATTGTCACCTCTTCTTCATGTATATCCAACCTATCTTGACACAATGAACTACCTTGACCTCTCTTACTCACAATCAATCTTTGTATGTTTATGCACTCTCGTCATCCTCAAGTATTCCATTTTCATTGATATCTATTTGTGTCCTTCCATTCTACCTTCACACACCAAGCTAATTACTTTCCTTTGACATCTCTATGTGTCTATCAATGACTCTCCTATCTATCTCCATAGACATCAAATCCCCTATTTTCAATAACATCTACATGTGCCTATTTGTGTCTCTCCGATTTATCTCCATAGAATCATTCATCCTGATACCATTAGCATCTCTATGTGTCTTTATCTATCTACTATACCTCCATAAACATTAAATCCCCTATTTTCAGTAACATCTACATTTGTCTATTTGTGCCTCTCCATCTATCTCCATAGAATCAATCACCCTAATACCATTCGCATCTCTATGTGTCTATATCTCTCTACTATACCTTCATAAACACAAACACCCTATTTTCATTAATATATATGTGCCTCTCCATCTACCTCCATAGAATTAATCACCTTGATACAATTAGCATCTCTATGTGTCTAGATCTCGGTATATATATGTGTGCCTATCTCTGTGTGTTTATACATGCCTCTCTAATTTACCTTCGTTGAAGCTACTATAACATCTTTGTGTATCCATATCTATCTCTCCAATTTACTCCATAGACTCAATGAATCTCTTTCCATTAACATCTCTATGTGTTTACTTGTGCATATCTAGACATCAAACCCCCTATTTTCATTAGCATCTTTGTGTGTCTATGCATACTAATTTGGCACTTAACATGCCTTTAGCACATATGTTTAACTAATTTATGGATCCATAACTTGATTGCAATCTTTAAAAAAATTTAATACAAGCAAGAAGAAGTTGCATATGGAGATGGAGCTTGAGCATGACAATTTCCAAGGGAATCCACCTAAGAAATCATCTATGTAATGTGTGTTCAAAGGATATTAAGAAATACCCTTTCTTTACATGCTATAAGACCCTATAATCACCCTTTTACTTGACTAAACTTACGGATTTTTTTCAAATTATTATTAAAAATCCATTTTTGTAAATAGAATCCTATAAACTTTACTAAATATACTACCCTTTCTTTTGAGCTCACGTGGTATCTTATATGTTCTATAAGGTGGACCCTCTAAGGAGAATTTATTCTAAATGGCAGTGTGTATAGGAATGATGTATTGATTGGGAAGACTATCCAATTTATTCCATAACTAATGAGTTAGTAGTTTTCTGAACAATTATAATCTTGGTGAAAAATATGTGCGAGGGTAAAAATGGATTGCTTTGTTACATTAGGTGGCTCAATGATCAAGCATCAAAGTATTCACCATCTACCAAGCAAGTGTTAATAATTTTCATGATATCATTGTTTCACTCAACTTCAAATATAGTAGCTAATAAAACAATAAAAGAGATGGAACGATACAATAACTCAAAAAAGTAAACAGATCATCACAATGCAAGACACTATTCATGATATTAGTATTTTGTATGAGGAGATAAAGCTTCAATTGCATGACATAAAGATGATCAAGAGCAAGCTTACTAAAGTGCAAAAGAAAGAGTTTTTCTTATTAGATATCCAATCACAATAGAAGTTTTAACTTTACTCAACACTAAGATTTTGGAGCTAATAGAGGATGCCATTTATACTATTGGTGTGGAAACACTAAAGGTGGGTATAAAAAGTGAATGTAAGGTTAAGCTTACAAAGCTCAATAATTACTACAGAGATTCTATAAGATGCAATCCACAATGGTGATATATTAGAATATGATTGTTGAAAACTATGGTGGTAAATTGCAGTTTGTCATCAAATCGGATGAAAGTGAGGGAGTAAGGCTTAAAGTAAGATTTTGGGTCTCTTCTTTGATCAAATAGTATTGTAAGGGGATGACTTCCTCTTCCATTTCAAGACTAACACCAAGAGGTGTTATTTTACTATTTAAGGATATTTTTGAGTGTATGGCTCATTGAGATATTAAGAAGTCTTTAAAGTGATTATATATATATATATATATATATATATATATATATATATATAGTCTGTGAGAGTGAATGTACTATATGCGTACGATGCATAATGTGTAGTTCTGAGTGTTCAACATTATCGTGGAGGTTTTTTCATCTACCCATGATTATGTGACTTTATGTGGCTTCTTATGCTAGAGTGATGTTAATATTAATAACTTCTTGTAAGATAAGTGTGAGTGGGGGTATGTGCATGCATGCGCATGCGTGTACACATGTTTGTGAGTGTGATTATGTTTGTTTTGAGCATGTGAAATTGCCACATATAAATAGACGATAAGGAAGCCTATCCTAAGAAGTAAAAAACAGCATCCTATCATAGTATGCACATGGAAAAAATGGAAGAAAGAGTTGGAAGGAGAAATGAAGAGAAGGGAATAGAATAAAGCTTCAAAGGGACTAAAGAAAGGAGGAACAACAGCCTTAATGAAGAGGAGGAGAGGTTCAAGAAAGTAAAGTGCATTGTAGGATGATTTCACCTATCCATGAGTGGGATGAAGAAAAGGTGAGGATTAATCAAATAATGGGGATTTGAAAGAGAGAAAGAGATAGATTTTATGGGAATATGGACAAATTTAAGTGAGGCTCATTTCTATAAGACATACTCAAAAACTTTGGAGGAAAAGCTTGAATGCATAGAGACATCAGTCTAGCCTTTGCAACAATAACAAAGAATAGAAAAATATGCCACTCTTGTAAATCTCAAAGAAAGTTGAATATACTCATAAGAAGATAAAAATAATGCCATGGTAGGGAATGGATAGTTCTAAGAGAAGATTTATTATTTAACCTCTTGCATGCTTCTTGGTGGATTACAATGTGCCTTTCACTCCAAGGGGGAGAGGGGCCACTCATAAATATATATGTATCATATGAGTTCAACATAAGGGATTTCTCAAATACCATCTTTACACATTTTGATATATAGAAAGTTTCCATATAAAGGGGTTATTTATATTTACAATAAAATAGGGATATAGTTTATTCAAGGAAAACTTACAAAGGATAAGATTTATAAATAGTCCTTGAACACATCTAATATAGAGGATATACATCTAGTGAACCATCCAATCCATCTCACAATCTCTTCAACAATAACTTTTGCAAAATATTAGTCTTTGAAGTTGAAGTACTAATTTTCTCACACTATTTGATATTGCAAAAGAAGATCCAAATTTGTGTAAAAAGTTGGGAAGAATAGTTGTTTAGTGTGAAAATATTAATAATACCCTGTCATATTGACATTTGGTGTAAAAAGAAGGGACATGTAGTTTTTCTCATCTTTTAAAACATTAATACATTACTCTCTCTCCCCTCATTAGCTTGCTCACAACTTCAATGGCTTCTAACCTCTTTATCTCTTTCTCTTTCCAGTTGTAGTCTTTCTCTCTCCTTGTCACTCTTTTTCTCTCTCTCCTACACCTCTTATTCTCTCTCTTCTACAGTCTTCTCTCTCCTCTTTCTTTCCCTCCAGTTTACTTCTTGACAAGTGGTATCAGATAATTGGTCTTTGATCTATTTTTCTTCATACTCAACCCAATTTCTCATCATAAAATACCTATTCAAACAAGTACCACAGGTGCAAGACATGGACAGTGGCT
Source organism: Lygodium microphyllum (assembly GCF_053477565.2). Classification (NCBI taxonomy): domain Eukaryota; kingdom Viridiplantae; phylum Streptophyta; class Polypodiopsida; order Schizaeales; family Lygodiaceae; genus Lygodium; species Lygodium microphyllum. The sequence goes on from NC_141162.1 coordinate 50,540,161, forward strand.
AGCAGTGGCTTGCAAGACATCTACAATTCGAGGTATTTGGTGAAATAAGGACTAACTAGACTAGAAGAAGACATAAACCTCATTTATTTTTTGTGTAGAGCCTTCTTCTCTCTCTCTTCCAAGATTCTTGTTGAAGCATCCATGGTGGCTGCCAAGAAATGTAATAATTGTGCTCTCCAATGACATTTTAATCATATCTAACCTTGGGGCAAAGATTCCTCAACTCTTGGCTATCAGAAAGAGCACTATAGTGTGAGCTAAGCTGAGTAGTCTCCTCCAGGAATAGCCCATATTTTATGGTGTATTTCGTTGATCTTGCTACTGCTGAGGTTTAATACTCTTCTTGCTCCTAATCTCTTCCAAGCTTGTCAAACAACCTTGGTACACTCCTCACTGGGGAACATCTTTAGTAAGTTTCTACAAGATCCGAGTTCTGGTCTTCCTTCCCTTTGCTGAAAACCCTAATAGTAAGTTTCTACAAGATCCGAGTTCTGATCTTCCTTCCCTTTGCTGAAAACCCTAAAACACTACAGGAGGCCAGCCATAGCCATAGACTTGGAAGCTTCAATTTCTTCAATCTTTGGCCCTTCCCGACCTCCAAAGGGTTTCTATCATCGTTTTGGAGCAAGATGGACTCCAAGATTAAAGGCATTGCTATGATCTCAACCTATTTAAGATCTTGAATCTCATATTGAAGGATTATTTTTGGGCTTTTCTTCAAGAAGCTTCAATATTTGACATTCAAGTATTCAAGCAAGCCCTAGACATTGATTCTTCACGTAATCTATCATATTTGAGCTTATATGGGATGATCTTATGGACTTGTCAAGATTTTTAATGGATTCATGGTGGATTATGGAGGGCTTTTCTAATATTTGGATTAAAGCTGGCATCAATAATTTTCTTCAAGCTTAATTAAGGTATTCTACTTTCTTAATCTTTGAAATCTCTTGATAATCCACTTATTTAGGCTTTTCCACTTATTAATGAGAGATTATTGGTCAATTAATTCTTTGAATTGATCAATAGATCAAAGATTAGTATTGGGAAGAGGGTCTTACCAATGCAATCACTGAGTCATTGAATTGCATTGGTAAGACCCTCTTCCCATGCATTTTTCCAAAATTTGAATTCTCTTGCATTTCATGAAAAGAGATGAATGGATATTTTAGTAATGCATATCATGCTAACTGATTAGAGTAGTATTCCACTACCATATTGATATTCCCACTAAGGAAAAGATGGATGTCGGGGGTGATAGTGAGATAAAAGAGAGGTGACCCTTCCTCACTATTAAAGATCTGGAAAGGGTGCAACCAACTAACCCGAGGGGAACTTCGCCCATCTTTGAGTGATTCAGAGCCCATTTAGGGAGAATGTCCTACCATTTTATCCCTCACACAGGTACAATGAGTACAGAATTGAAGATTTAATCACTTTCAAAGACTCAAGTATCTTCCAGAGAAAAACAAGGTAAAACAGGGGATTTGCAGGAGACTATAAGGTATATATAAGTCATTACAGGTACAATCTTTACTACTAAAGTGTAAGTGTAGGTACTATAGGGTTCCCACAAGTCCTATCCAACTTTCTATAGGATCTGGTAGCGATTAGGCACTACCATTTTACTCTTAGAAGTGGAAACAAGGTACTTACATGTTAACACAAGGTGTATTCCTAGATAGTTTAAACTCAAAGATTGAATTGCAAAATTTTCTATCCTAAACTTGATATGAACTACTCTAGCTCATCTTGAAGATGAATCAAAAACTTTGGGAGTCCGATTTTCCTAGCTTAACCTTTAGCAAATTTCTTGATAGGGGATGCTGTATGATTGCACTACTATGGTAGGTCATAAAGGAAAGAGTACGGGGCCTAGGATGAGTATGCACAACAAATCATAGATTCCATGCCCAATAGTACACCTCAAGAGATCCTTGAAGAGCCTTAAATACAAGGTGAAATTATTGCACTCAATAATACCATGTGTGAACATGAGAATAGGCATGCTCAAAGGCATATGTAGCTGCTATCTAGAGTGAAGCATATGGTATTATCTACTCGTCAAACGAAGTCTTCCATTGGGAAGTTGGTGGATTCCAATACCCAAAAAAAGGCTTGAATTGATAAGCTATTAGAATATAATGCATAAATAATGGCTCAATTTTCCCAATGGGTTAGAATGTTAATGGGAAACCAAGGAAGCTAAGGAGAAAGCTCATTCAAACAGTGAACCTTCAGTCCCACTTCAGCCACCTAACAAAAACGTTCAAGGTCATTGTATCATTGGATGAAAGGGTATTCCAAATAGTCAATATGAAGTAGACGAGACTTCAAAAAGTCATGATGACTATTTGGGTAGTTTGAATGGTACTAATTCCTAAGCTTTTGTCCTAAATACCTAACTTCCTAGAGGTCCTCTACCAATAGGAAGGCTTCATATTAGTTCTCAATAACATATCAAGAGAGTACCATCTTATTTTAGGGGTTCCATGCCTAATGCCAATGAGAAGTCTAGTTTGGCATAACAGCCCTTTCATGAAAGAGAGTTGAAGGATAAGATCATCTTGGCAAAGTACAATGGTTAATCATCTTCACCATCCAATCTAGAGGAATGGATTTCAAAATTTGAATCTCACGTTGATAAATTCCCTAGAATTGATGATATGAAGATTCATTTTGCATCTTTAAATTTGGAGGGATTTGCACATACTTGATGGAGATAAATAAAGAAGAAGAACATACTTGTAGAGAATTGGGATGCATTTAAGACACTTATGGCTGAGGTCTTTGTCACTTCTCTTGAAAAAGAAAAATTGGCACGGAGATGGTATAGATCATTAGTGATAAAGCTAAACTCTATAAGTATATATATATATGGTTTAGAATGGTCCTTATCAGGCTGATGTTATGGCGCAAAACCCTACCAATCTCTTCAAAGCTACTAAGCTTGCGGAGCTCTATGGAAGGAAATGTAGATGGGAGTCTCCATATTAGCCTAGTTATGGACAGCTAAGGACTATTTGAAAACAAGGACAAGTTGGGAATGTTTATGGTAGCAATCATGCACCAAGTGGGAGCTTAAGAGGGCCAACTTATCCATCATTCAATACCTCAAGAACTCAAATAAATTTTACGACAACAAATAGTCCAAGATTAGATTTTAAACAAGGGGACAACAAGCCTAAATCTATTTCAACCGATCTTAATCCAAGTGTATTCTTATGGACCTCTACAAAGAAAGGAAAAATGCTTATGCTTCAAATGTGGAGTAAAATATACAAATAACCATGCCACAAAGTGTGTATATAAAAATGAAAAAGCCAAGGTTCATACTATAATAGCCTTTGAGGATTCTTAAGATGACATTGATGAGGTCAATGCATTTTGTACCTACAATTGAGAATGAAGATCTTGGGGAAGAAGTTGGGCAAGAACATTTTTATGACATAGGGTAAAAGCCAAGGTTCATAGTATGCTATCATAGAGGTTTGAGAGCTGGATGTGTTAGTCAATTAAAGGAAAACATAGGACTACCACAAGTGGGAGCAATCATGATCAAAGGAATAACACTAGCTTGACCATTTTATGGTTCTCAAATCTATGGAGGTTACTCAAACGTGGTACCTTTTAAATATGTCAAGATCTTGAGTTTTGAGATTAATTGTAGTTAATAAAAGACTATTGAATATCTTTTTTTCAAAGACATACAAAACACATAAGATATTAAGCTGATCCTTGATATGGGTTCAGAGATATGTGCTCTAAGATAAAAGTCAGTATGTGCCAAGGTAAACTTTTTCTATATTAGAATCCTAGAGAAAGAGAAATGAAGGATACTACGTGAGACATCAAGGATCACAAATCAAGAAACAAGTTTATAAGAGTGCTACATTAAAAATGAGAGAAAAAAAGATATCATTTTTTTGTGAGAAAGTGTTTGATGGCGAAAGGGTAAATGTTTGAGAGTCACATTTGAGTACAAAGTTTTGAGATTGGCAAGGATTTGAGAGAGGGAGAAAAAGTTGTTACCTTCTCGAAAAGAGGACTAGAAATTTATACTTAAGGTGAGTTTGGGAGTCTATCCTTCTATCTTTGGGTTCATGTGGTTCAAGACCTTGATAATTTTGAGAAGCACGTTGAGAGGGCTAAAGCATTACTAGGATGGTATACCTCATGTAGTGACGATACACAAAGAAAAAACTCGATATACTTATAAATATTTTTGAAGCCTATTGGGGTCTAAGATCTTAAAAGGGAAACATTATGCTCTTGCCGTGATAGATGTACGATATGGTAGCCCTTGATCATTTGCTTAGTGAGTTAATTACTTTGAAGAGAGGAGATATGTGCCACGTTCTAGGCCATTGCCATATTCATTCAAGTCTTATTTGATTCTAGTGGAAATTTTTTGACCCATGTAAAGTCTCTCTCTTTGATTGGAGCAAGCATGTGCCCTTTGATTCAAGTAGAAATTACTTTTCTCATGTTGCTACTTTAGCCTACTCTATCCCAAGGGATACATGGATTGATAGAGTAGAAGTCCTAATACACTTGGAATACAAAGATATATCCTTGGGAAGAATGTAATCATTCTAGTAGATAGTGACAACATTAACATTTTCATTAATATATTAACCAGGGATTGATTAAAGTGTCTACCCAAAGAATTCTTGTAGTAAATAAAGGTTCAACTATCCAAAAAGGATGAGAAAATTAGCATTCAAATATGCTAACAATTTTACCTATACTCGTGGACGTGATTGTGCTAGAAATGGGCCTATTGATTCTATTTTAGGATGTGATTGATTGAATTAATTAGGTGAGATCACATTTCACCTCTTTCACATGCACAAGGAGTTTGTGCATGATCACTACAACAAAAGGGCCTCTTAGATGCACTTTTAGACGTGATTTTTGAATATATAGAAAATCTTATGGGCGCGTTTACCCACCCGTCTATTTGTGCGTCTACAAACTCGCGTCTGTAGTCGCATGTATGGAGAAATTTACACGCAGAAATAGATGTGTAATAGACACGCATATACACGCGTGAATACAAGCGCATAAAAAAACCAAAAAATTTATTTATTTAATTTCTTTTGTGCGTCTACCAGCGCGTCTACGTGGCAAATTAGACGGGCATATAGACACACCCATAGACGTGCTTTTACAAGCGTCCATAGACGCGAACGTAAAACAAAAAATCTCCTTTTAAAAAAAGATATTTAATTTCTTTTTTTAAATTTGAATTATGTAGCACATGTATGAGCGCGTGTACTCTGCATTTTAGACGCGCTTATAAACGCGCGTTTTCTGTAATTTAGACGTGCAGATAGACGCGCAAAACAGAACTGGAAAAAAAAAACCAGAGAGCAACCACATGCTCTCTGGTTTTTTTTTTCCCCTCTCATACATCAAATTGTGCATTTGAGAAAAAGACAACGGATCTAAAAGCACGAGAATTGAAAACAAAAGTCCATGTATTCATTATAGATAAAAAGCATTTACATGGGGAGTTTAAGTGCTTGCGACCTAAAGCGTGCCCGCAAGCAGTAGGCTCAAAGATGGATAATAGATATACATGAAAACAAGGCCATAGAGGAGGTATGGTGCTCCTCTACGAATCTGAAGAATAAACATCTTCGCTAGCACCACCATGGCTACTAGCGTCGCTATCCTCGTCCTCGCTATGCTCCACATCGGGGTTCACCTACACACACAAAAGATCAAGGTTGCTTACGTACACATGGTGGAGAAAAAGTTATAATTAGTTATACTTTTAATAGGAAAGTAAGAAAAACATACCTCCTCTAGCTGTCAAATCCTCATAGCCCGTTTGTATTGGTCCTCAGTGATGAGACCCTCCTCATAGAAGTGAAGCTATGTGGCTGTGCGGTTATGGCCTCGATGGTAACCTACCTCTCTAGGAGTAGGTATCATACCAACAATAGTAGTCTATAAAACAATTATGATATATACAAACAATTATGAGACACAATGTATTAGAACAAATTATATAAAGAATTGAAAGAAATATAAATTTTAAAAAACTAGAAATCAAAATATACTTACAAACTCTTCCTCCCACAACTCTCTGCCGCCCGATCCGTAATGCGACGATCCCATGGTTTCCATTTGGATGCATCGCGCCTCTGTGTACTGGCGACTCTTCACTTTCTCTGCTGCTTTCTTCTTGGCTTTCTTCCACTCTATGTGGTGGCACATAGGTGGTTGGCTATAGGCTCCACGCCCCTTCTTTTGTCTCCATAGTGAGTCCCTGGCGTGTGTCATGAGGTGGGATCTTTTGTTGTGAAGCAAATCCCTCACTTTTGTGCATCCCCAATCATCTAGGAATCACTGACCCTTAGGATTTAGGTACCTCCTATGGACTACCCTCAACACCTCCTGCCACAAGCCGCTTTTCTGATTTTTGAAGTAAAAGAAACAATCTTTATACATCACATGCATGACGCTCCTCATGTACGCCATTACATCCCTTCCTTCATCATCATGGAAGATGCCACCAGTATCTGTAACTCTATAGTACTGGCGTACTGGCTCCTCTACGTGATCTTCTAGTGAGGGTAATCGCTCACCATCTCCAAGGCAACCCCCACACAAGCCTCGTCCTCCCCCTCGACTCTCCCTCCTCCCTCTCTGTCGACTACCCTCTGCCTCGTTGGATGCACATGCTTCTGCAGATGCATGTGCATCAGCTGACGCTTGTGCTTCAGCCAATGCATGTACAGGTGCTGCACGTGGAGTACCTGCAATTGGAGTTTGGGAAGTAGTGCCAGGCAAAGACGTCAGAGGCGTTCCAGACATGACGCTGAACACCTCGTCTGTTGTGGGAGAGTGGCCAAGGTATCTGGTCATCTCTCCCATGATGTCTTCCTTACTAGAAAAACCTCCAAAAAATGCATTGACCCCTTTGCCGAACAAGCCCAATGTATCATTCATGCAATCCAAATCCGGGTTATTGCTAGATAAACCAAGATGCGACATCTGCAAAAGAAACACAGGAAAAAGATAAATTCGTACAATTCCAAAAATAAAAATTTGTTTTATATCAGAGCTAGCTAGCGTGTGTATAACCGTGTCTAAAATGCAGGATAGACGCATCCCTAGAGTCAATCCTCTGGTCAGAGCGCGTGTATAACCGCATCTAAGATGCAGTATAGACGCACTATCAGATGCGATTTCTAAGTCAATGCTTCTGGCGCGCGTGTATCCTCGCATGTGGACTACACAATACACGCACTTGGAGATGCGACTCTGAAGTCAAAGCTTCTTCTGTGCAACGCACGTGTGTTCTCGCGTCTCCGACGCAAAATACACTCACTTTGAGATGCGGCCACAGACGCAATGACAATAAAAATAGTGTCGCGTCTATCCCTGCGTCTGTACTGAAATGTAGACGCACTGGCAAACGCGCTCAGTTGACTGATTTCAGTCCGATGAGGCATTCATGATTTATTTGTGCTATACAAAATGTAATCATAGATCCTAATACAGAGAGAGAGAGAGTGTGTGTGTGTGAGAAAGAGAGAGAGGACTCACCTTGGGTGTTTGGTGTGGCGGGTGGTGGCGCTTCTTCCTTCTCCTTCTTCCTCTCCTTGGTGAGTTACTCTCCCTTGATGCTTGCTTACTCCTTGTTGTCTCCTCCCTTTGCTTCTTCTTCCTCTTGTTCTCCTCTCTCTTGTTCTCTCTTTCTTCCTCTCCTTGTCTTTCCTTTTTCCCCTCTTGTCTCTTTGAAGTGAAAGAAGAGGTAAGTCATGAGAAGGTGAGGCATGAAGATACTGCATGTCGGCTAAACTCGAGCTTCAGAATGCACAAAAAATGCAGGAAAGGAAAGGTGCAGTTTGAAAAGAAATGATTTAAGTATCTTTTGAATTTTGACATTTGCGTCTATTTTCGCGTGTATATGCGCGTCTAAGCTTACGTAAACGTGCATATAGACGCGAAGTTAGACGAGCAAATAGACGCAAATCTAGACGCATAGATAAATGCAGATATAGATGCGCATTTATCTTTTATCATAAATTTTTGTTTTTAAGATAGGTTTTGATAGTAAGTTCGTATCATAAGTTTTTATGTATTTATGATAAGTTTTGTGTATTTAAAATTGAGATCTTAGAATAATTAATATGTCAGCTTGAAGCTTTTATGTAAACATATGAATGAAAAATATTTTTATGTTGTCATGAATTAGGTTTAATCATGTCGTCGTCATCACCCAGTGTGGTGCATGTTGATGAGTCAACGAGCACATCCTCAAGTGAGGATGAAACATTACGTCTTCATAATCGAGATGCATGGCTACGACGAAAAATTAAATGCATATGTGATCGTTGTCGAGGGTGTATTTTTCGAGCATGTCAAGTTGCAATGTCACACCTCAGCATGTATGGAGAATGGGACCGAGAAAAATCGCCGGTATTCATTGTTTTTTTTAAACACTAAGATTGCTAGTCTATATTACGCAATATATATCAACTTACATGAAACTCCCTTTTGTGGTTGAGCAGGATGCGGTGCCACATCCTCAGATGCTCCCTCCCAGGCATCGAGAGGCTCCAAAACGTCGATGCGAGGAGGTAGAGTCTTCGAGAAGAGTGGAGACTGACGACCATGATAGTAGCCCTTATGAAATGCCCCATCAAGTTGTAGAGGATGAGATTTTGGACAACATGGTACACCATTTATTTTCGCAACCGGTTCAGGGAGAAGGTCACTCTACGAAGACAGATGATCCACTATACGTAGCGTCATCTACTCCGTTGTATGAAGGTTGTACGTACTCTGTTCTTTGTGCGTCCCTCGAGATACTTAACTTGCAAAAAATTTATGGATGGAGTAATGTTAGTTTGAATGCGTTATTGAAGTAGGTATCAATTCAGTTTGGCTTATGAATCATAATATTAATTTTTCTATTTTGAAATCAGACACAAATATATGTTGGTGGTTTTTTAACTCACTTTTAAAAATATATGTAGGTTATTATCACAAATGCTTCCAAAAGGAAACAAATTGCCAACTAAGAGAGAGCAAGCAAGACATTACTTAACATCTCTGGGAGGCCTCAATTATGTCAAGATCCATGCATGTGTCAATGATTGTGTCTTATTTCGTGGGATTCATGAGTTCGCACAAGAGTGTCCTGTTTGTGGTGAATCAAGATACGAAGTGGAGATGAATTCAATGGATGTGCCTCGTAAGGTTTTGCGATATTTTTTTATTGTTCCACGTATTCAACTTATGTTCAAGTGTAAGTTTATTGGAAAGCTCATGTCATGGCATGCTAGTCATCATTCAAGTGATGGAAAATGGAGGATCCCTGCAGACACACCGGCATGGCAACATATAGATAATTTGTGGCCCATTTTCAAAGAAGAGCCAAGAAATTTGAGATTTGCTTTAGGTATGGATGGAATCAATCCATTTGGTATCAAAAGCACATCATACAGTGTATAGCCAGTGGTATTGGTGAACTATAATATTCCTCCATCCATGGCGATTAAAAAGGGACATGTAATGTTGTCCCTTCTGATTCTTGGAAAGCACAAGGTAAAAAACATGGACATTTACTTAGAGCCTTTGATTGAAGAGTTAGAAATGTTATGGGAAGGTATTGAGGTGCAAGATACAAGTGCATCTGCATCCTCTAGAGATTTCACATTGAAGGCCATGTTGTTGTGGACCATGCATGACTTTCCGAGATGCGAAGAGTGTTTAGGTACATGTATATAACTCTATATTTGAAATTCAAGACTTGAATCAATTTCATTTTATTAATTCACTTGTTTGTTTAGGTTTAACCACATCAGGATATCATGCATGTCCTATTTGTGGTCCCTCTCTAGTTTCCTCTAAGGCCGGCATGTTTAAAGAAGGTTATCTACGACAATCATCATCGATTTCTTCCTATTGACCATCCCAAATATGTTCTCCCTACTAATGGAATGAATCCACAATCTCTAACCATTCGAGATTGGAAGGAGAGATGGATTAATATCGACAACCACCGTCCACTCGGCATGAGTCGGTAAGAAGTGCATTTCTCTTGATTGACTTTAAAGTATTTAGCATGATGAATTGTTTACATAATATATTGTTTGTTTGTTACCTTCTCTATATTTTTTCGTCTTTCATATTGGACTGAACTCAAGATCACTCACCTGTTGGACCCCATGCACATATTCAAAAATATTAATGGGAAACCAAGGAAGCTAAGGAGAAAGCTCATTCAAACAGTGAACCTTTAGTCCCACTTCAGCCACCTAACAAAAATGTTCAAGGTCATGGTATCATTAGATGAAAGGGTATTCCAAATAGTCAATATGAAGTAGACGAGACTGCAAAAAGTCATGATGACTATTTGGGTAGTTTGAATGGTACTAATTCCTAAGCTTTTTTCCTAAATACCCAACTTCCTAGAGGTCCTCTACCAATAGGAAGGCTTCATATTAGTTCTCAATCACATATCAGGAGAGTACCATCTTATTTTAGGAGTTCCATGCCTAATACCAATGAGAAGTCTAGTTTGGGATAACAACCCTTTCATGAAAGAGAGTTGAAGGATAAGATCATCTTGGCAAAGTACAATGGTTAATCATCTTCGCCATCCAATCTAGAGGAATGGATTTCAAAATTTGAATCTCACGTTGATAAATTCCCTAGAATTGATGATATGAAGATTCATTTTGCATCTTTAAATTTGGAGGGATTTGCACATACTTGATGGAGATAAATAAAGAAGAAGAACATACTTGTAGAGAATTGGGATGCATTTAAGACACTTATGGCTGAGGTCTTTGTCACTTCTCTTGAAAAAGAAAAATTGGCACGGAGATGGTATAGATCATTAGTGATAAAGCTAAACTCTACAAGTATATATATATATGGTTTAGAATGGTCCTTATCAGGCTGATGTTATGGTGCAAAACCCTACCAATCTCTTCAAAGCTACTAAGCTTGCGGAGCTCTATGGAAGGAAATGTAGATAGGAGTCTCCATATTAGCCTAGTTATGGATAGCTAAGGACTATTTTAAAACAAGGACAAGTTGGGAATGTTTATGGTAGCAATCATGCACCAAGTGGGAGCTTAAGAGTGCCAACTTATCCATCATTCAACACTTCAAGAACTCAAATAAATTTTACAACAACAAATAGTCCAAGATTAGATTTTAAACAAGGGGACAACAAGCCTAAATCTATTTCAACCGATCTTAATTTAAAGTGTATTCCTATGGACCTCTACAAAGAAAGGAAAAAGGCTTATGCTTCAAATGTGGAGTAAAATATACAAATAACCATGCCATAAAGTGTGTATATAAAAATGAAAAAGCCAAGGTTCATACTATAATAGCCTTTGAGGATTCTTAAGATGACATTGATGAGGTCAATGCATTTTGTACCTACTATTGAGAATGAAGATCTTGGGGAAGAAGTTGGGCAAGAACATTTTTATGACATAGGGTAAAAGCCAAGGTTCATAGTATGCTATCATAGAGGTTTGAGAGCTAGATATGTTAGTCAATTAAAGGAAAACATAGGACTACCACAAGTGGGAGCAACCATGATCAAAGGCATAACACTAGCTTGACCATTTTATGGTTCTCAAATCTATGGAGGTTACTCAAACGTGGTACCTTTTAAATATGTCAAGATCTTGAGTTTTGAGATTAATTGTAGTTAATGAAAGACTATTGAATATCTTTGTTTCAAAGACCTACAAAACACATAAGATATTAATCTGATCCTTGATATGGGTTCAGAGAAATGTGCTCTAAGATAAAAGTCAGTGCCAAGGTAAACTTTTTCTATATTAGAATCCTAGAGAAAGAGAAATGAAGGATACTACATGAGACATCAAGGATCACAAATCAAGAAACAAGTTTATAAGAGTGCTACATTAAAAATGAGAGAAAAAAAGATATCATTTTTTTGTGAGAAAGTGTTTGATGGAGAAAGGGTAAATGTTTGAGAGTCACATTTGAGTACAAAGTTTTGAGATTGGCAAGGATTTGAGAGAGGGAGAAAAAGTTGTTACCTTCTCGAAAAGAGGACTAGAAATTTATACTTGAGGTGAGTTTGGGAGTCTGTCCTTCTATCTTTGGGTTCATGTGGTTCAAAACCTTGATAATTTTGAGAAGCACGTTGAGAGGGCTAAAGCATTACTAGGATGGTATACCTGATGTAGTGACGATACACAAAGAAAAAACTCGATATAATTATAAATATTTTTGAAGTCTATTGGGGTCTAAGATCTTAAAAGGGACACATTATGCTTTTGCTGTGATAGATGTACGATATGGTAGCCCTTGATCATTTGCTTAGTGAGTTAATTACTTTGAAGAGAGGAGATATGTGCCACGTTCTAGGCCATTGCCATATTAATTCAAGTCTTATTTGATTCTAGTGGAAATTTTTTGACCCATGTAAAGTCTCTCTCTTTGATTGGAGCGAGCATGTGCTCTTTGATTCCAGTAGAAATTACTTTTCTCATGTTGCCACTTTAGCCTACTCTATCTCAAGGGATACATGGATTGATAGAGTAGAAGTCCTAATACACTTGGAATACAAAGATATATCCTTGGGAAGAATGTAATCGTTCTAGTAGATAGTGACAACATTAACATTTTCATTAATATATTAACTAGGGATTGATCGAAGTGTCTACCCAAAGAATTCTTGTAGTAAAAAAAGGTTCAACTATCCAACAAGGATGAGAAAATTAGCATTCAAATATGCTAACAATTTTACCTATACTTGTGGACTTAATTGTGCTAGAAATAGGCCTATTGATTCTATTTTAGGATGTGATTGATTGAATTAATTAGGTGAGATTACATTTAACTTCTTTCACATGCACAAGGAGGTTGTGCATGATATTGGACAACTAGTACACATAGAGAGGATTTAGCATGCATTAGACCTTTAGTTTATCACTACTATGAAACTTTAGAAAGAGTTCAAGAAGCACTCTCAAATTTTTGTATGTCAATAAGCAAAACATAGATTAGCCTAAGTATTTAGTAAAGGGATACAACCCTAAAAGCTCTATTAGAGGAATATAAGGACTTGTTTCAAGTTCCTATAACTCTCCCTCTAAAAAGAGCACTTGACCATCCTATCAATCGAAAGCCTAACTCAAAGGTTTCAAATAGACCCCCTTATAGGCTTTCAAAGTGTAAAAGTGAAGAGCTAGCCAAGTAGATTAAACACTTCATTGGAGATGGGATTCATAAAATCTAGTTGTTATCCATATGCTTCTCCAAGGTTACTAGTTAAGAAGGAAAATGATACTTTCTATATGTGTATAGATTAAAATGAATTGAATAAGATTATGTCCTTGCATGCCAAGCTTTGTAGGCACGATCCCAAGTTGTCATGCTATTTGGGCTAGGCATGGTGGTTGGATTATCTCCGGGTTGTGCATTGCCTTAAGGGAGGTAGTGCATATAGCGACCATTTGCAATGCTAATTGCGACACTAATGGCAATGCATTCTGTAAATTTGTGACGCTAATAGCGATAGTTACAGAGAAAAAAAAATTAATGGCAAGGCATCTTGCTGCCTTGCCATAAATAGCATTATGTTCTTTATTTGTGCCATACAAAATAGTTACAGTAAAGTGTACAATGCTCATCTCCATGAAAGCAAAGTATACTTAAATCCATAAGACTGATACATCAAATAAATACAATATCGCTTAATAAAAGCGCTCATGGAATCATCGCAAGATACAAATGATGATAATAACATATTGCATAGAAAATGCCTACATAAATCACATGACCAAAAAAGAAGAGGATGTGTGCTCCACGGATCCAAGGGCGAGCTATAGATCCTCCCCATCTGAATCCTCGTCTTGCCGCACAGAGGAGCATCTAACGGACTCTCAAAAAATAGAAACAACTGCATATCAGCCCACCATACAATAATGCATTTTTAAAAAAATTAGTAACTATGGACAAGAAAGATTAGTGACTCCCATAGGTGATGCAACTCCAGTAGAACAACCAAACGGAGACATTGCATTGGTACCTCCATAATAACCACCTGAGCCACTTTCTCTCAAATCTACACCAAAGCGAGGATTAGCACCTCTATCCCGAGTCGACCATGGGTTCATTGCATCCACATCTCTGTAGCATCCCCCCAGAAAGGCTCCCTCCGTCCGGTTTAAGTCCAGAGTATCGACCTTGTCTACACTGGAAACTGAAGCATCAGTGCGCGTGGAAGTAGATCTAGTAGAACGGCTTGATGGTGTCCGAGATAGCTCCTAGTCCCATATATCTCTAAATCCAGCCATCTGATCTAGAGATATACGTGTGAGGATCTCCTATATCTCCTCGTCACTCATCCCTTGACTCATCGTGTGGATCCAAATATCCATAAAGGTCATCTACACATACAAAAATTGATGTTAGAATAATCAATTAAATCAAGCAAAGCACAGTAATATAAATCTTTAAAAAATGATCTTACTTAAAACACATATCTCATGTACCCTTATAAATGATTCGTCAACAAATTGAGTATGATGTACCCTATGGTCCCATGTCGATCTGCTGACACAACTCTACATACACTAGAAGGTTGATAGACATGTCACCACAAAAAGATAAGTTAACCTCTTCCTCAAAGAATACTTGGACTCCTGTATTTCCATCATTGTTACCCAACGTCTGGCTCCTCTATATCTCCAAGCTTTTGACGGCCTCCACCCCTTGCAATATTGACCCCTCTATTTGTATATTAGTCTCATCTACGTTGGAAACATTGCTTTGATCATATACTCTCACAGTTTAGGGAGTTGAAGGTACAACATACAACCATTGAGGTTGTTAGGGGTTTGGATAGAAAATCACGTGCAAGAGATACTTTTGTGACATGTACTATGTCGTAATAAAAATTAAAAAAACATGAATTCATGTACCTATTCACAATGGGCCGACAATACAAACATGTCAATATTTTTTTGGAATATATTTGGAGAAATTTAGATGGACATCATCAAACTGTTGCCCCAACTCCCTCAAGTACCACTTTGAACCACTGCAAATCGAATAGGATCATGGAGAAGCTATGGTAATCCACCTTGATAATACTTTGCAAGTTCCCAAAATACTCCATCTCATCTATAAGGATGTTTGGATCCATTGCTCGTCGTCGGCTCTCTTGCTCGAACTTCGCCATAATACCACAATCTGTTGTGGAATACATATCATCCATGCCCTCAGGATATCGAATCGACTGATGGCACATACTATGTCAAAATTCAGATCGCGCTTCTTTCCGATCTTTCTTGGCTTGCTCGTACATAGTGACATGTTTGCATGGAGGCATGGTGCAACATACAAAAATGATTCACATTCTCCTCCATTGCAGCATCCATTCTTTTTTCCACCCCATTTCCAACCACCACATCTACGGTCAGTCTATCATCGTCCTTCAACGACCATAGCATAATGTTGTCTGAATCCACCATAAGTAGCCACTGTGAAATATGCACTAACACCTAAGACACCAACCAACCTTCAGCCATGCTACCTTTTGGCCGAGATCGTTGTTGCACAAAGCCGTTTAAGGTTTTCATGAAGCGTTCCAAGAAGAACATCCATCCTGAGCATGGTGGTGGGCAGATACTTCTCAAAGAGATAGACCGTCTCCACTTCTTCTTGCCTTGCACATTCAATAGAGGATATCTTAATCTCCTTCTGTGAAATCCATTGTGCTAAATTTAACAACCTATAAATCCCCCCGTGTATTTCTGGAGTAAGGCATCTTGCGATCGCAATCCGTAGTACAAACTAGCACAAATGAAGAAGCATTATGAAAAACGACTACACTTCAAATAGTAAACTACACAGGCCACTTACAATTCACTCGTAGTACAAAGCTGACAAATCTTATGCCAATCATGGGATTTTAGCTTTTCTAATTGGTCGTCTTTAGAAAATGTGGACTTGAGAGAATGCATCATACCCGTCCGAGTGCAGATAGACTTGATAATTTGCTTCACAAGGCGCTCTTCTTTAGTGGACAAAACCCAAGGAGCACGAGGTAGCTGCAAGCGACCATTAGCACTTAACTACAGCCAAAGCGCCTCCATCTTGCCTACCTCTTTCAAATCCATTCATGCCCTTGTATTTCTATCTTTCCTGTGATGTGGTCCCATAGTAAGCTGCCCACATTCTTGAAACTATGCATGAGATCCAACAAGTGGTTAATCTATAAGTGGGTCCAATACGACAGCTCATAGAAAACTTAGAACCATCGCATTGTGTTTGGATGTGACTCCGTGTGGACCATTTTTTGCTCGTATTAGCTTTCGGCGTTCATTCATGCTAAAGGTCATCCAAGAAAACCTTCCTTGAGTTCATGACCCTCCGGTAAGAAAGTGATGTGTCCTTGATGTACCATCTTCTTCATGCTTCGTGACCTTCAAGAGACTTACCATGGCCACACAATAAACATGCCTGATAACCTGAGGTAACTAGACATGTCCCAGCACCTCTATCCATTGAATACAAACTTGAACAAGCTATGATAGATATTACCAATGAGAATGGAAGCCTACTTACCTGAGCAGTCCCAAAACCTTGGAAAGTCATGCATGGTCTACATGAGAATGGCTTGAAAATTGGCGGGACCATCGCGCTTGCTCATATCTTCCACCACGATATCTTTCACACGACCCCCTCCTCCCACAAAATCTTAAGCTCATCGACTTATGGATGAAGATATATGTCCATATTCTTGACTTTGTAGTGGCAGGAAATGAGCAAGCTAAGGATGAGGCGTCCTTTCTTCATAGAAAGCCATGGAGGGATGTTGTAGTTAACAAGGACTACAAGTTGTGCACACACTATAAGAAGTTGAGCACAAAGACTGAATGGGTTCATGTCATCCATAGGAAGAGAGAGTGAAGATTCCTTGGCTCTCGAGAAAAGCCTGGAAAGGTAGAGTCAATGTGGCTCCATGCACGTGAATTCGTTAATATTCGTTGGACTCCATCTGTGGATCTATTTTGTGCATGTCACATTGTCAAGCTCGCTACGCTGGACGTATGAAACATGTGATGTATACAGGGGATAATCAAAAAGTGTTTACGAACTTTTTGAGGGATGATTTGCCCTTGCAAGTCCTATCGACACCTATGAGTACCACACTTTGGACATGTCTCGTATTCTCCTCAAAACAGTACGCAATCATTGATACATGCATGGATATTTTTGTAGTCCATGCCAAGCTTTCGTGAAACATGTTGAGCATCATCACGAAACTCAGGTATGGCATTTGCAAGTGGTAATATATGATACTTTAGTAACCTGGAAAAAATCATAAAACACCTTGAAAAAGCACAATTGTTTTTTATTATAGTGCTAAAAAGAAATCAACGAAGTATATGTAGAAGGTACCTGAATAACTCATTCACACTCACATTGCTCCACCTGTATTTTTGTGCCTGCACACTTAGGAGTGCAAACAGTGTCTTCAGGCGAGATACTCGACACCCATCATATAATGGTATGGATACTTCCTCTCTAAGCAGATCAGATGTGTCGACATCCATAGGCATCAATGCATCGATCATTGCCTCCATCTCAAGCTCCAAGATTGTAGAAAATTCTGGAAGGCTGCATGTCTCCTATGGTATTGACAGTATAGATTGGGTACTACCTTCCAAGTGGTGGATTGGCTTAGGCACTCCATTCATCACACACCCATGAACTCTTCTAACTAGCCGCAAAGGGTGCAATCCTCCTTGGGATGAGATATCACCTCCCTGTAATAAATTTTATGGCTACATCCAATGTTTTTATATGCGATATTCAATTATTTGCGAGTACAATGCATGATTGATATACACTTTTCTTACTATTTGCTCAAAATCTGAGATTACGTGATCAATAATCTCTTATTGAAACTCCCTGAAGCGTTGTACGTGTTCTATAGACAATCGACGTCTTCGTATAATTACCAACTTACATTGAGAGCAAGGACACGGGATACATTGATTAAGATACGCCTCACAATCTTGAACATCACGGCCTTCATCATTTTCTATTTGGTCTACATTATGACAAACAATTTATTTTTGTTATCATTCCTTTTTCTTTTCTTAAATTGTTTAAGAAGGGATTTCTTCTCTTGTAACTCAAAAAATTTAATGTATATAAAGTCTCCACGTGCCTATGGACTCAAGCCTACAGTATGTAAAGTCTAATATGCTATGCATGGAGATGAGGGAGTAGCTACCCTATGTCGGAGTATTTCCTATCCCGTGGTACTTCACTACTGGACTAGTGCTACTACTAGTACTCACCTTCTCGAACACACCAAAGGTGTACCTTTAACAAAATATTTCTCTCTCTCCACCACCACCACCACCACCACCACCACCACTACTACTACTACTACTACTCACCTTCCTGAAGCATTGAACACACCCAAGGTACACCCTTAACAAAACATCTCTCTCTCTCTCTCTCTCTCTCTCTCTCTCTCTATGCTACCACTACCACTACCACTACCACTACTACTACTAACAAGAAAATAAGAAATTAAAGAACAAGATCTTACCCTCTCTTTGTGTTTTATACGTTATTTCTTCTCTCTCCCTCCCTTTCTCTCTCTCTCTCTCTTTCTTTATTACGTTTCATGTTCATTCCCTCTCTCTCTCGTTCCCTCTTTCTTTTTTTCTCTTCCTCTCCCTCTCTCATTTCCTCTCTTCCTCTCTCAGTACACATCATTCTTAACAAAAACAAGAAAAATAAAAGGAGAAAAAACAAAAACAAACCAAGAGGGAGCAATGCACTCGCTGCAAAGGTTCAAGGATGGATTCGAAGGTAGGACTTCACGACAGGGGCTCCTCTTTGCCCTTCATACACTTCCTCCTCTTCTTTGCAAATGGCGGCGGTGGCGGTGAGAATCTCTCCTTCTCCCTCATACTCTCTTTCTCTCCCTCTCCCTCTCCCTCTCCCTCTCAAATACACGATGCAGCTCTTTCGCGCAAAATGTAGCGCTCTCGTTTCGGCCTGCTTTTTTTCATCTAAGTACCGTCGCTATTTACGTTGCATTTGCGACACAAATAGCGATGCCACAAATATACGTCAAAAATGGCCATTGCTATTCTCCTATATCCTTGTAGTGATTGAGTATGTTTCTAATGGGTTTCATAGTCCAAAGATGTTCACATCATGAGTGATTTGGAAGATTCTCTAGGGCTCATCTAACAAGGTTCACTTTCATGGTACTAATAAACCTTGGTTAGACCATGATGCATTAAGCACTCTCTCATATTATCAAATTCTTTGATGCTTCCTCTTTTGACTCATTCTGTCTAAGGTCATAAGGATTCACCTCTTTGGGTTCAAAGTCATAGCCAATGACACCATTGCTGAAGTGTGCTTGATTTCTACTTTGATCTAATTTGGTTGAGATGGTGCATGGTCTTTGATTGATTGCAATCTTTGCTTCATTCTTAGCTACAAGCCGAGATTGTAACTCCATATTTGGGAATTTGGGAATTTCCCATCCATATGATAATTCCAAATAAAAATGGATTTCGTGAATTTTGGGAACTTCATTAATTTGGAACTTGGTGCAACGGAATATACTATTTCTTATTATGGTTGTTTCCAAGAGATTGAAAAAAACTAAAAAAACTGTATTAATAAGCACCTTAGTTTTAATGTCCTAAAAAATCTTCAAGAAAAATCTTTAGTCTATGGATTCATGTAGACTTTGCTTGGCCTAAAATACCACCTTTGGGGGGATTTTAAATTTTTGGGAGATTTTGTACTTTCTCCATCCAAGATAAGATAATGCTATATATCGTTTCCCATAGTTCAATATCTTTTTTCTTGCAAACCCCCTGCTGTGCTGTCAGATCGTGAAGGACCACTCTCTGGAAGCAGAGGACCACCTCCCAAGCTCCTTTGCAAACGAGTCTTATTGATAGAGAAGAGTTGATTAAGTTTGGGATTATCAAGATTAATAAGCTTTATAAAAAGCTTAAGATCTCAAAACTTGAGGACCAGTACAACATGTAGTGATGGACGTCGATGTCATCCATGACATGCTACCATCCTGCACACTTACTTAACGAATTGTTAAGCTTTTATTCCCAAAGATTAAAGTTATGCTTTACTAAAGCTTAAATATTTAATTCTTAAATCTCCTACATAGTGGAAGCTCTTACAGAATCGACCCCGAACCCGCTTTCTAACTTTAGCAAGCCTCTATTCACACGTCCGCTATGACAGAGTCAATTTCTAGCAAGCAAATTGTCATATATAGACTATGCGGAGGACGTATACACTTGGAAGAAGACTGACATCAATTACCATACTTGCAAAAGAAGCAAGATTGCCAAAAGCTATATATTTAAGAAAAACAAAAAAGCAAGCCTTGTAAACACAATCTTAAGCTACGCTCATCCCTCAAACAAGATTTCAAGTGTGTGAGGTTGTTTGAGATTTTACAGGATTTCCTATCAAACCATGGAATATTTTATGACCGAAGGTGATTTATTAGGACCAACAATGGAGCAAAAATTGGACCTAATTATGATGCAACTTAAAGAGGAGCGAAGAGCACATCAAAATTTGCAAGCTCAACTGGCTACTCTTCAACGATCCACTATTTATCAAGATGGAGTGCAACCCGAAAATGTTATTCGACGTACAATCGATGCAACACTTGAAGCACAATCTCTCAAGAAAGAAGCCAAGATAAGTAAAAGAAATTTCAAATTCCATACTTTTAATGGGAAACATGACAGAAAAACTGTTCTCGCTTTTATCAGTTAGTTTGATGATTATGTCCATAAAGAGCAGTATGTTAAAAAAGATAAACTCAAATGCGTCACTAACCTATTGGATAGAGCATTGTTATGGGTGGATTGTTGTCTGCAAGAGTATTGATTGTCCTACTACCTAGGGAGGCTTTTCAAAAGAAAATTTTGCAGAATTTTCTTCCACGTTGTTACGCGAGCGGTGATCAAGAGTAAGCCTTTCTCACAACCCGATAACAAGATGTTAAGGAGTGCCAGTTGGGATAATTGACTTTGTTGGATACACAACACAACTTGAAATTTTCAAATATTTGACAATACACCACAAAAAACAGAACAATAAAGAACTACCTATTGTAGCTCAAACAACTAAAACCCTAATTTGAGTAGAGCATCACACAACCACAACTCAACAAAAAAAAATCCAACAATTTGAAAACAAACCAAGTGAAAAATAATCTCGTACCTTAACAACCATGATCCGACACTTAGCGCTTTGACATCCAAAGGCTCCGACTTTCAAATTAGTATGACAAGAGCTCACTCTAGCATGTGATCCTCCTCTCTCACAAAATACAATTGTACAAGAGGGGGAAGACCCTTAACTCTCCATTCTCATCTCCTTATATAGTTTTCTATCCACACTCACACACATTAGGCTTTTTTCTTTCATCTTTCAGCTTTTGGCTTTTGTTTTTCACTATTTTTGTTTTTTTTGCCCTATGCATGTTTGTAACTTGTTTGGATCATAACTTCGTCATTTGAACTTTGAATATAGTTGTTCGGCTACTCAAAACTATCAGAACATATCTGGTCAACAAGCCTGCACAGATAGAATTATGAAAATCCATCAAAATCGGGCAAAAATACTAATTTTCATAAATCACATCATTTTTCTCAATCTTTTATCTTGGACGACTTATTTCCTTCTTTGGCCTATTGTTCTTGTAATTGCACACACTTTCAGCACATATGTCCTCCTTTTCTTCAAGAAATACTCGATGACGATGTAAAACGTACGATATTTTTCCTTTGATCCTCGAGTCTTCAAAATAAGTATTCTTTGGATATGAACCTGTTTTTTTATGCAATGTGCCCTAGCAGGAATATGCTATGAAATAGAACTTTGTGCTCAACCATTCATGATTTGAAAAAATATCCAATGTTGGATCCATGATATGCAACCAATCAATCGATGCTACACACAAAAATAATGTATGCATTGAAGAAATTGTGCCTAGTTTATCTACATGTGATCGTGCGTCATGCAAAATGCAAACAAAATTCCTTAATTAATTAAAAATTCATTATCCTCACCTCTCAACTCTCATAAAAAAGATATGACATACTCTGCTCCACCCGTCTAAAATCTCACAATCACTCTAGAAAATGATGGTCCTCAAGATGTTGACCAGATAAGAACAACCCATCTCATAATTGGTGGTGTCCTTCACGACCCTCTAACTCACCCAACCTCCTTACACACTCAACCAGAGGTTCCTAACTTTGTGATGAGTATTCCAAATATCGTGTGTGCAAGAAATGTGCATACTCAATGACAGGTGCTCTCTCATGGCTGCAGCGGACCTCATGCCGTGCTAGTGCTTAATGATGGTACAAAACGTGCATTATCCCAACCCATGGCATGGAAGTATTTGATAAGAATAGGAGATGACCCCCGAGTGTAGTGCATCAACAAGTGCAATGTGAAGTGCTCGTGAACCCATTATCCCCTGCGATGTGCAAGAGTCTTGATAAAAAAACACACCTAGCTCTTCAATGTTCAGTAGCTATTGACAAACACAAGCTTCATCCTGTTCAAAAAAATACCAAGCTCGACCAAGGCTATCAAGTTTCATACTCAA
The DNA here is from genome assembly GCF_053477565.2 of Lygodium microphyllum. Classification (NCBI taxonomy): domain Eukaryota; kingdom Viridiplantae; phylum Streptophyta; class Polypodiopsida; order Schizaeales; family Lygodiaceae; genus Lygodium; species Lygodium microphyllum. The sequence continues at coordinate 50,562,839 of NC_141162.1, forward strand.
CAAATCAAACAAAATGTCAAAAATAAATAATAAGCTAGACAAACACAAACACAAGAAATCCAACTACAAAATAATAAAACAAATTGTCATGCAAACAACTAAGTTAGTTTACAATTTCAAAAAAACACTTGACAACGTCAATTCCATGAAAAAGTAATCAAACAGTGGGATCTTCTACAACAAAGAGATCATGAATCCATTCCGCAATACACTGAGCGTTTCTAGAGTGCCTTACTGCAACTTCGAATACTTGAAGATGTTCGTGAGAGGCAATCCACAAGCGCAAGTATATGTCTTGTTCGCTTGGTCACTTCTATGAGAAAGTGACTATATTCAAGCTAAAGACTTTGGAGGATGCCATTTCTTTAGTGCATGATGCTGAAGATAAAATTCGTGGGCGAGAAAAGTGACCGCAATAATTCTCAACTAATTGTAACTTCTGTACAAAGCAATTCAATTTTAACTTTCGAAGATTCAATCAAAATCACTTTATTCCTTCTTCTTTCCGTAAATCTTGGGCATGATCCCTTACTTTCCCTTCTCTTCAACCAAATCCCAATATACCTAAACTTCTAGCCATTACAATAATGTTTCCAAAGCAAAGTCTGTAGTTTGCTACAAGTGCCATCAACCCGGACACCTAGCAGTGAATTGTCAATCCAGAATGCCAATTGTTCACATCAATTAATTGGGAGAGATTGAAGACAAAGACCATGAAGGTATGCCAGATTTCACGGAAGATGATGATAATATCGGTATTACTTCAAATATTTTACTAGGTATACCAAATCCTTATTCATTATTAACATTGAAATGTCTTGTGCATGGTCACTTCTACAAAAGTGGCAGAATTGAATTTATATACAATGTTCCAACTCATTATCACATAAAAGTTGCATTCTTAGGTACTAGATACAATGGTCCATAAGAAGTTCATGATTTAGAAATTACAATTGGCAATTATGTTGAGCATAGAAATTTCTTGGTTTTTCCTTTGCAAGCTAGTGATTTATTTTAGGAATGCCTTAGCGTCAGAAATATAATCATGATATAGATTCTTTTACACATTCAATGAAAATTCATTCTAACAAAAAACAAATCACATTGCCTGGAACACATAGTTTTGATAAATTTCCATTGCTTAGTCACACACAGGCTAAATGTGCATTGAGAAAAGGTAGTAAATTATACTTAGTATGGGTGAATGAAATTGAAGCTAAGGAAAATCAGATGCATCCTAGGCATGCACAATTTCTTTCACAATTTAAAGATTGTTTTATTGTTGATTTACCCCCTCATTTACCACCTACATGTCCTACAGATCATAAAATAGACTTAATCCAATATACTTAATCCCAAGTTCTCAACTACCATGTAAAGCACCTTATAGACATAATCAAATTGAACAGAAAGAAATCCAAGCACAAGTTGAAGAATTGTTAACCCGAGGACTCATTAGGCCCAGTAGTTTTCCTTTTGGTGTACCTGTCCTATTAGTCAAGAAGAAAAATAATACCTATAGGATGTGCATTGTTTATCATGCCCTAAACAAGATTACTGTTAAGAATATATATTGGATCCCTAGGGTAGACGACCTCATGGATAACTTACAAGGAGCCACTATTTTTAGCAAAATAGATCTTAAGTCTAGATATCATCAAGTATGATTGCATACACCTGACATTTTCAAGACTGCATTTAGAACTCAATTTGGTCATTATGAATTCCTTGTTATGCCTTTTTGTTTGACTAATGCACCAGCTACATTGACTCGTATGATGAATCTAAAGTATTAGCATTGTGTAATTGTTTTCTTTGATGACATATTGGTTTTCAGTAAGAATGAGAATGAGCATTGTAAACATTTATTTTTGGTTTTGAAATTGTTAAAAGAGAATCAATTATATGCTAACCCTGAAAAGAGTAAAATTTTCCAAAATCAAATTGAATACTTAGGACACATTGTCTCTTCTGATGGTATTCAAGTTGATCCTAAAAAGATAGAAGCAATTTTGAATTGGTCAATCCCTAAAAACATGCATGAGTTATGTTCTTTCTTAGGTCTTGCTAGCTTTTACAGAAAATTTGTGAGAAATTTTTCATTGCTTACATTGCCTTTAGCGAAATTATTAAAGAAAGGTGTTGTATATCATTGGTCTGATAATCAATAAAAGTATTTTGATTTATTGAAACATGCTTTAACACATGCACCTATTTTCCAATTATGTGACTTTAATCGACCCTTCTTTCTAGTAGTCATTGATGCTAGCGAATAGGGAATAGGAGTTGTGCTTATGCAAGATTCACATTCCATAGCCTATTCTAGTTGCAAACTTAAACCCTTTGAACTGAAGTATTCCACCTATGATAATGAATTGTTAGCTGTAGTACAAGCTTTACGTCAATGGAAACACTATCTAATGGGATCTGAATTCATGATAAAAAATGACCAATAAAGTATCAAACATCTTCTTAGTCAGCCACAAATCTCTGACCATCATATTAAATGGGCTGCTTTCATTCAAAGTTTTCATCCACTTATCCAATATCAACTCGGCAAAGAGAATGTTTTTGCCGATGCATTGAGTAGAAGACCAAGTATTCATAATATTTCTATTATATCTTTTGATTCCCTTATCCCTATCTGAAAGAGTACCTATGACCAAGACCCTAGTTTTTAAGCTTATTGGAATAAGATAGTTACTAATAATTGGATTCCAATTAATTCTTTGTCTTATTCTGATTGATTTATATTTGATGAGAAAATATTATGTGTCACTGTTCGATTTAGATCATTTGTGTTGCATGAAATTCATTGTCCCCCATATCAAGGCCATAGATGTATTATTTCTACTTTACATACATTGGTGGAAGATTTTTATTGGCCACAAATGGAATTTGATGTTTCTAACTTTGTTTCTAAATGTTTAATTTGTCAAAGATTCAAGTGACACCATGATAAGCAATATGGTTTGTTAATGCCTTTACCAATCCTTGAACGACCATGGGAACATTGAAAAGTGTTGAGAAACATCATGTTATTAAATTGGCACCTAGATTTTATGGACCTTTCAAAATCATTCACAAAATCAATGACAATGCATTTAAATTAGAACCACCCCAACACTGGAAAATTCATAATACTTTTCATATCAGTTTGTTATGACCTTTTAAAGGCCAATTACATGTTCACCATGTCTATGAAGACCCTCCTTTATTCGAAGACGAAAATGAAATCCTTGAACCTGAAACTATTCTGGATACAGACTTTATGACCATCGTAACTGGCCGTAGATATTCTAGATATTTGGTTAAATTTAAAAACCATAGTGTTGAAGAAGCCCAATGGATGCACGCCTGTGACCTAAGTGCTTACCTCTCACTACTAGTTCAAATTGTGTTTTGTACATGTAAAAATATGTCTTTGGGATTCCATGAATCGTATATCACTCCCTTCCACAAGAAGCTTTATTTCCTTGTTCCCACGTGATTTATCCTCCATGATGATTCAAACTTGTCATAAACATAGTTTATGTAGTCTTACCATAATTGTTGCATTACTTCTCTATTAGCAAGCTGGCAACACTTTTCTTGGTAGTAATCAATCGTGGAAATCTATGAAATGGACTCCATAGAAGTTCTCAAGTTTGCACTTTTAGGGGTAATAATTCCATGCTTTATATTGACCATACATTATGATCTTTTTTTAATAACAATTAATTTTTTCATAGAAATAGAATCTTCATTTGTATCTTCCATGTTTTTTTCACAAGCATTTGTAGAGATAAATTGCATGTATAATTACTATTGTAGGAGCAATGTTCCATCATCAAAAGTGGGATGTTTAATAGGCCGGCCATGGCCATCTTTCCAAAGGGACACTATGGATGTTGTCACATATATATATTTTTGTGGTTTGATCAAGGGCTTTATCTACCACCGCACTAACATCCTCTTCTCCCAACAATTCAAAATTTATCATGTCATATGGAAAAGCCAAAAGCATAACCCATGTCCCAACACACATCATGTTGCCTCTTGCCCATAGCATCACTCTATGTTCTCTCAAACTTTCATGAATGTTAAGAATATCAATATTCTTATAAGATAGGACATGGTTTCATTCATAATCATCTCCTTCGTCATGAATTGTTATTGAGTTTGAAACAACTACTACATCTCTTTTTTCCCATTTTGCAAAACCACCTACAGCTTCACAAACCTTCACTGCATCAATTGTTGCGAATGGAAAATATGCTTCTACATTTAAATATTTATCTATAACCCCATTGAAATATATCTCGAAGTGTTTCTCCATGGCATGTCTCATTTGGATGTATTGAATGCACTCTCCCAAGTGCAACAATCTCATGATCAATTAGAAAATTAACTGTTTCTCCAAAATAAAATTCGTTATTTATGATACATGTACAAGTAAAAAAATGGATATTTTATCATTTGTATATTGTCACCTCTTAGAAAGAAGACAATAGTAATGAAATTGCTAATAAATAGAATACATAATCAAGTTTCATTGAAAAGAACAAAACACTGAAACATTAGATAGAATGAGTCCAACATCCATAATACAAAGTATTAACTTTGTATTATGGAAATATCTTGCAAAAGGGGAGAGATTTGACTGTATGGCAAAAACTAAACTTGTAAAGAAGCTAATTCCCATAGCAAGACATTAAACTAAAAATACAAAAAATAGAAATAAAATACCAAGAAACCATACCCAAGGTGGCTAGGCATGAAATGGTATTACCAATGTTGGTTGAGAATCAAATGATGAGTTATGCACCCCAAGCTGTGGTGGCCAAGAGTATTCACCCTCTTAGATGGTGGGAGACTAAGACCTCAAACAAGTAATGTTGTATAATGGAAAAAAGATGATTCACATAATACATCTCCACCTTTTATACTTAACCCTAGCCTACTCTAGACTAAGGCATTTATGCTTTATTACAAAAAATTCTTATGAACTATACCCCAAAATAGAGAAAAAAATATTATTTTATTATTTTTAGTTCCCCTTGATTTTACTTTATTTTATTAGGTACTCTTTGTGTAAGCACAAACTTCTTTGTGTGTTCTCATTGTTGGGGAAGATATAACATATGACAAAACTTGTACTACACTATTCAACATGAGAACAATGATTAAAATTATTCATAATGTATATAGTCAAAACTTGTACTATATCTATTCAACACAAGAACAATGATTAAAATTATTCATAATATATATAGCCAAATGGTTAAAATCTCAAGCAAAATACATATAACAAGGGTAAAACTCATTGTGATCCTTATGAAAAAAGATTTAGCCAGAAGGTCAAAATCTCTATTGCAAGTATTTTACACAAGACTTGGGATTAAAATTCTTTGTGATGTTAACACGAAAAGATTTAGATATATAGTTAAACATGTATTGTATGTAACCTAGATGATTAGCAAGGATAAAAATTATTTGTGATGTCCATAGAACAAGATTTAGCCAAATGGTCTAAGCCTCTATTCTATGTCAACAAGGACAAATAGTCTTTGTGATCTCCATAAGAAAATATCTGATCAAATGATCAAAGCCTTTATTTCATGTATTTCACATAACAAAAAGGATAAACATATTTTATGAGAAACATTGACCTTATGCTTAAATGTTGAAACCACAAGGACCACCAAAGAATATGAGATTTCATTCCCTATGTCATGAATCTATAAAGATTGATGAAATTTCACCATCAATTAGAAGTTATTTGAGAATGAAAGGTAATTTGTATCATTTTTAAATATTTATAAATCTTATAGTACCTACTTGTTCATAATAGTAAAATGTATCATATTGTATATTGTTTTTATGTTATACTATTGTAGTCTAAACAATGTTATATTAATATATCGTACTATGTGTATATTATGGAATATAGTATCAAAATATATTTAAAAATATATTTTAATTTAATTTTTCTAATAGTTAAAAAAATAATTAGAATAGATTAAATTATATTCTATAAAATGATGTATTTTTAATGTATCTAATTTGTAATGTATAATGTCACCAATGATTTTGAAGCCACCTTAGTGATAGTTCCAAAGTAGAATCTCTAGTAGGGTAATATAGGGAGTATGTAGGAAACATCTATAGATTTGGAAATAGGGGTACTATTAAAAATCATGGGTTCTTAAGGGGGGAGGGGTGGTAAGCAGGGGGGATCTACGGGAAATGCCCTGAGTGAGGTTCTAGGGAAAACACCCTCAATGGGGGTCTAGGGGCAACGCCCCTAATTAGGGGTATGATAGGAAGCATCCCCCAGTGGGGGTTTGGGGGTAGTGCCTATGGTAGGCATTTGGGGGCAATGCCCCCAACAGGGGATCGGAGGCCAACGCCCCCAGTGGGGGTATAGGGGCAATACTCTAAGCAACACGACAACACTTCCAACCATTACGTGATTTTTGAATAAATCGTGACTTAAAACCTTTAAAGAAATTGAAAAATAGTTACAAAAATAAAATCTAAATCTACTTGTATTCTATAACAAGTTACGGCAATTCATATAGCACCATACATTAAATCATCCCTTTCATGAGACTGGTCTTTATAACTAATCATAATATTTTTATGTGCAAGCTTTGCATATTTAATCCTCTACGCACCCAAGGAGATTAAATATGGAGCTTCTGCTAGGTTTGACATAGTTGTCCAATTGTTGAAGCTCAGCTATTGGTGTCATTGATGAGATTCACAGTATATTGCAAACAATGATGACACTTTGGAAGTTTAATGGATTGGCTTGTGCCATCAAAGCTCGAGGTTTACCTACAAAATCTTTCCATCCTTACTAAGCGGTAACTATCGAGAAAGCTTGAATCAATCTTTGGCATGGGAAACTAAAAGCAAATATTTCAGGCCAAGAAGCAATATAAATTTTTGAGGAAGTTCGTATTAACAAAGGATGAGAGAAGAATATTGAAAAACAAGCATGATTGGAAATTGCCAAGGAAGCATTAAAAAGGCATTACATTTATGAAGGAGTTTTTTGAAACTCGCCATAATAATCAATGATAGAAGTCGAGATTATTCAAATCATAAAGGTGAAATTATGACAAAGAAGTGTGTGTGCAGCTCTCGAATGTAGCATTAGGAAGAAGACATTAATAGATTTGAATGTGACTTGGAATGTCAGTGGTTTTGATGGATTGTGAGCAGAAATATTAGCATATCCCATGATGTATGCAATGATAAAGACTCCGAACAAAAGCTTTAGAAAAAAAAAGCTTCAGCTTTAATGGGCCACGTGTTTCCTACTACTACTACCACTACCACTACTAGGAAGAGTATTCTAAACTTGATGATTAATCCAAATTAGGATGTGAATGTTACTCAGATGAATATTACAATCTTTTCCTACTAGGTTTATTTGCTTGTTGGAAAGGATGAGTTGCTTACAATTTCTTCAGAATGTGCCTCTACACTTTTGTGCATGAGAACAAGAGTGTGGAACGTCTCAAGCTAGTATGAAGTTCAAGAAAACATATCTTCATCCTACATAGCCTATGGACATTGTCTTAGATGCACTGATATTTTTCAATGCAAATATTTCTCCTTGCTCTGCAGTTTTTGGGAGCATGTGCCATTTAGACTACATTGTCTTGTGTCCATGTGAGTTGTGTATATATTTTGTGGTGTATATGTGGTATTTTATCCCTCTTGCATGGAGTTGAAGATAAAGATGAAGTTGATTAAAAAATGAATAATGGTGGTTCAAAATTTTATTTGGATGGATGCTTATGGCGGAAGCAAATAAACCTCTTATGTCCTTTAACAGTTTGTTATGCTTTTATCTTTCAAAGTTGAGATAATGGATAATAGTGCTTTCCTTTCGTTGCAATTCCTTATTAGATACAAGTTATTAGTTGGGGTTGTGTTTGGATGGTGTTTCTCGAAGATATTGAAAAATATCAAATTGAGCTATATTTTGAACTTGTAGTCTCTTTTTCCTAGGTCGTGAGGATGCTTCTTGATTAAGTATAGGGATATGTTGAGGTTTGAGATTACTTGATTTTTGATTGATTTTTGTTTCTTTTGTGGACTAAATTATTGATATTTGATGGATTTTGTATGATGATTAGTTGTTTTGGAAGTGCTTGATAGTGTTTTGGATGAGGTTGTAATATTTCCGCTTTAAAATATTACTAAACTTGACTCCCTGCACGCCATGTAATACCTGTGCAAGGTTATCTCCCGCATTGTAATTACCGGCAGTTTAATCTATACCCCGCACGCGCAAAAACGAGGCCTTCGCATTGTGAAATCAAGCTCGGGGATTCAAGACTGCATAACCGCGGGGAAACACCCTTTTGGAAGGGGAAAAAATGGATAATGATGGAAATAAAGCAAAAAAAAATTTACTAATTCCCCCCAGCTGATGCATGGTTGGAGGGGAGGGAATGGGAGAAGGAGGTGATGTGGTGAAGGTTGTGTATGGGGGGAGAGCCATGCACCAGCCACGTGGTGGCTTCCCTCTCCCCCCCTTAAGCTATAAAAAACCCCCCCTTAGCTTTGGGTTGAGGGGAAGAGGAGGAACACTACTGTCGACCTGCCGCTATGACATCGAGAGAGGAGGAGGTACTGCTACATAGCAAACTGAGAAACATCGTCCCACAATGCTGCTGCTACCGCCATTTTCCCCTGCCACGCCGTCAGCGATCTTTCTCTTCCTGTTGAGTGTTGAAATGACCTATTTTTTGGCTGATTTTTGTTGTTTTTGAGAGCTGAATGGTTGATTTTATGAGATGATTGATTGGTTTGGAAGTGGTTTGAGAGTGTTTTGGATAGGTTGGAATGGTTTTATTAAGCTCATGATGTTTATTAGTAGACATGTGAAGTTCTGTTGATGTTCTGATATGTTCTGTTTGGTCGTGATAGCTTCTGTTGAGCTTCTATTCTGTTCTATTTTCTCTCTATAAGGAAGGATGGAGTATTGATTGATAGGGTTTGAGATTGTTTGAAAGCTTATTGAGTGATTTTTGATGGTTTGGAATGGTTTTGGTATGAGTTATGTGGTTCTGATGCTTTTTGTTGACCTTCTGTAACTCTCTGTTGAGCTTTTGTGAGCTTCTGTATGCTTCTGTATGTTTCTGTATGTGTTTTGTTGGATGAGAGTGTAGCTTGGGAAAGTTTTCTAGCCTTGAAAAGAGGTGAATACAAGTGCAAAAGAGCTAAAAGAAGTCAAAGAAGTAGCTGCTGAAGACTCAAGTAAAGACTGGAGTGAAGTGACAGTGGTGAGCTATGAAGAGTCACTGTAGTGGCTCTGGTGCCTCTTCATATCAGACATACCTCTTGGGAGGTGCATCCACGACCTAAGAAGGATTATTGTGAGTGATTATTGAGTGATTGTAGTGAAGATATGATGTACTATTGATGGAGAGAGAGAGAGAGAGTCAGAGATAGTAAAATCTATCAAAACAGTGTGATTGTATATGAGAGATTGAGAGAGAAGACTATGAAGATATTGAAGATGAATAATATGTGATTGATTTCCATTCAAAGATGGTGTATTCCTTTGTGTTCTTTGTTCTATTTATGGATTTTGTGAAGATTTTGGAGAATATGGTTGATTCTATCAAATCCGTGGGAGATATCTACTATGGTGCTGCATGAAGAATTGTTGTTTTCTTTGTTTTGATGATCAAAAGAATAAAATAAAAGCTTGTTGATGTTACAAGATAGATTTTCTTGCAAGAGAATTCCCTTTTCCTTGGTGTTCCTCTTGGGGCTCCATGTTTTTGGTGCGCAGCCGGGGAATCTTGCCATCAATAGCACCAGAAGAGGCTGAAAATGAAGGAAATGGCATTGCCAAGAAGAGAAGAATTCAATGGATGTTTGCAAAGTTCCCTCTTCCACTGAAGAGTTAGAATTTCTCATAATCAAAGCCACTTTCCACAAGAAGTTCATCCCACAATGGTGGAAACATATCACCATCATGATGCATGCTCTATGTGGTGGACAGTTTCCTCTTCCTGTTGAAGCAGCATAAACTTACATCTTGGTGGTAAACTGTTTGGGAACAAACTAAAGAGCAGAAACAGAGAGAATGAACATCCATGGAAGATTTGGCATTCATTGAGAAGTTTCCAGACATCATCAAATGGGAGATTGTGAAGAAGCTTCAGGAGTCTTGGTCTGTAGAGGTTCACAAAAATAAGAAGGAACAATGCTGGGACTTGTTCGTAGACGCTCAACAGCAAGATATGTGGGATGCTTGGTGTTCTGATAATCTTCTATTTGTTCAATTAGCAACCCACTGGAAGTTGGTAGACAGAGTGTTCTTTACAACATACACTGTTGAAACCATCAAAATGTGGCATTACTATGATGATGGCACCACCACAATGCTTAGACGTATGCATTTTGACACCTTTAGAACCGAATACCTTCCTCTGTGCAGTGGCATGAAAGCAGAATTCAGAGACGTTGAAAAGGAAGAAGTAGAAGAAATGTTGGAAAGAGAGTCCTCCAGAGACTGAAGCCTTTTGTTATCCCTCTGTGGAGCACTAACAACATAGTGGAGCCAACCCCCTGATGAATAACGCAATAAAGAGGCAAGCATTAGAATGAGTCCAGCGGTACGTGAGAAGAGAGAAGGCAAGAATCAAAGCCGAGAACGAGCTCGCAGGAGAAGCTGCCTTTGATGCCCTTGCGGAACTTTTTACAGAAGTCCCAATGGCACATCAAGCCCTTCCTCCTTCTGCTGGAGGTCCACTTCCAAGCCAGATCCATCCTAGAAATATTGATGACAGGCCAACGAATGTAGTTCCATTGCCAATTTTTAAGGGAGAGTACAATGAAGACCCCGATCTTCATGTAGCAGAGTTTATGGTAGCATGTGTGGCTAACAATGCCAGAACCCCTGAGCATTAGTTAGCAATATTCCCCGCTACTTTCAAGGGCGTGGCGTTTCAGTGGTATGAGAGACAAGCAGCAGAAACTTTTGGCACATGGGACGACCTGAAGTTGGCCTTCCTCACTAAATTCAGGCTTGAAGGTTTTGAAGAGCGGATGCGAGAGGAATTTATGAATTTAAGTTAGTCCTCTGGAGAAAGAGTAGAAGCTTATGTCTCACAAATGGAATCCATCCTGAAGAGATGGACTAACCATAATCTAGATGATGGCATTCAGAAGGCGGTGTTTCTCAAAGGATTACAACCAGAAGTCCATAAGTTTGTGGAGCTGCAAAGACCAGCCACACTGCGAGCTGCAACAGAAGGTGCAAGACTGTACGATGAAGTGGAAGCTAGATTGGCGATGAATCCAGGAAGAGGAGTCCTACCTCCTCTGATGCCAAGAATGATGTATCCACCAAATGCAATCCCAGGGAATGTCCCCTACCCCTACCAACAAATGCCCCCAGTATCATAGTACAGTGCACCAAATCCACAGTGGCCACAATCAATGCCTCAAATGATGGTTCAACCACAACAACAATGGTCCCAAATAATTTTCCCAATGCCAAATCAGCAGCAACAGTGGAACCCTACCAACTGGAGCCAACAGCCAACAGTTCAAACAGGAGCTCTGAATCAGAATCAGAACAGAGACCCCTCTGCACCAACCCAACCTGTTTATGCAGTGATTACAGAGACTCCTCAAAACCCTGCTGCCAGTACCTCAGGAGGAGAAAGCTTGAAGGATTATTTATCCAACTCAGTTGTAAATATAAAAAAGGAGTTGATGGATGTAATTACATAGCAACTACAGACAGTGAAAGTGAATACCACTAGCATATCCAACGTTGCAAGAGCAGGAAGAGATGTGATACGGTCAAATACTTAGTGTGGTAAGTGTCATCAAGCAAGCCATTTAGCCATTGAATGTACACGAAAGCCAACAGTCCCTGGAGCTTTCTGTTCCTACTGTTTGCGGAAGAACCATATAGAGGATAATTACTCTCTGAAGGAGATGCATGATAGGAGAAGGAAGGAAGAAGATGCAAGATTCAACTTACTGGAATCCAAAATGGCAACATAGGATATTGGACCCAAGCCTAGAGAGTTTGGTCCTAATTTCGGTCCAAGGAGGTTTTCCTCTCAAAGTTACAGAGGAAGACAGTCTGGCGGGATCAGAAGTGGAGTGTTACAGATGTGGAGAAAAGGAACACATTTCACCAAATTGTCCAAATCCCAGAAGGTCAGTGGATTACAAGCCCTTATGCAGTTGATGCAAAGGATAAGGCCACACAGCAAAAGACTGTCCAAGCCCAGCCCCAGTGAAAAATAGTGCTACTGATAATCCGGCCAAGGCCCAAGAGCCTACCTCCAATTTAGTGGAATTGGAAGTTGCTGCCATCACACGTGCAAAGAAGAAGGAACTACCTATCCAGAAAGAAAATAATCCTCCTACCAGAGCAGTGAAGTTCAATCTTCCATCAAAAGAACAGAACAGAACAGAGCCTTACAGTGCCGTACAGAGCACTACAGTGCCACAGAGAGTCACAGAGACAATTCCAGAGACAGGACTAGAGGTCCAGGAGATAGAAGAGGAGGAGGTGCCACAAGTGGCAGAAGAAGGCCCCATGATGCCCCTGTTGGAAGAAAAAAGGAAAATGAAAATGGGTGCTGCCCTTTTCCCTAACTGGTTAGAGAAGCCAGTGGATCCTATTAAGGAATACGATCTGGTCAGAGATCTAGATACCTTTAAACCAAACCTCACATTCTGACAATTATTGATGTTGTCTCCCAATTGCTGAAAAAGATTTAAAAGTATACTGACAAGAAGACATGGCTTAAGGATTGCTCCCTCAACAACAACAAAGTCCAACAAAGCTCTAGAGCCTGTAAAAGAAGTGGACGTGGCTAACACCTTCCTAGATCTAGGTACCCAGAGACTGGCGTGTGGATAGAAGGTTGCTTTATTGCAAATGCACTAATTGATGGTGGTTCATCATTGAACATTATGATGGATATGACAATGAAGGATCTAGGCCTACAAGGTGTGCAACCAACCCAATGGCTCATCAGACTAGCGGATCAGAGCTAAATCAAGCCTTTGGGCATTCTCCCATATGTGAAAACTACAGTGGCTGGAAAAGATTATTGGCTAACCTATCTGGTGGTGAAGCCAAATTCTTATGGTACATCCTACCCCTTGTTACTGGGCAGACCATGGCTTTTTGAAGCCAGAGCAAGGACAGATTGGTTCAAAGGAACCTTGACCTTGGGTAGAGGACCCAATAAAGTGGTGCTAAAGCTATATGGTGCTCAAAAAGGACATGGATCCACCTCCTTGGAATTATCTTCTGACTCCCTCAATGAGGCTACAGATGGAACATCAGCAGAAGAAGATGCTGTCAAACAGATCCTTCCCAAGAAAACAGTGGCACGTTCCTTAACAATGGATACTGTAAACCAACTCCCAAAAGATGCAAAGCCATTATCACTGGGTGAATACTTCCTACCTGAACTAGGAACAATTTCTGAAATCACTTCTGACAGTGAGATAGAAGCATGGATGTACTGCTCTCCCTGTTACATAGCCATAGCAGAGCCAGAGACAGAGGCAGAAGATGAAACAGACAATTTGTTCTTCTCTTACAGAGCTCCTACAGAGACAGAGACAAATAGAGAGAGAGAGTCTAAAGAGGACGGAGATGATACGGAAGAAGAAGGTTATGAAAGTGAGATGGAAGAATCTATCCCACCCAAAGAGGATACATATGAAGAATAAGTTCCAGAAGCATCGGAAGCAGATGAGCTCATGCCATGGGACAGAATGGTGATGGTACCATTTGGTCTAGTAAATGGATTTTCTCATATGTAAAATCTTTATAAGAAATGGTTAAAGAAGACAAAGCTATCTTTTAGCAATGGCTCATGCCGCCCTCACCCACCTTTGCCAAGAAAAGATGATGATGATGCACCGTGCCAACAAGCACCAGTCTCACGATTCCAACAGGCATCAGAGGGTCCTTGTTATGTGATGTTCCTGGACGCATCATCAGAAGATGAGTCTTCAAGCCAGGAGGTAGCTAATCGTGAAACCAAACCCGAAATGGCTCTAATCTCATTTCAACATCTCAAGGGGCAACCTAAATCTCCACCAAAAGAAGAAGTTGATTCTAGTGGGACATCAGAAGAGGACACCACCCCCTTGAAGGAGTCAGATCTGTACCCAGAAGCAGTCCATGGGACCTTCATCCGTGAAGTAGAAGGTGAAAGGCAGTTAACCTTTGTGGATGCAGATGGCACTGAACGCCATTTGAAGGTGGGTAGCAGCCTACCAGAAGAGGAGTTGTCAACTTTGTACAACTTGTTGAAAGAGAATTTAGATGTGTTTGCATGGTCCTACAAAGACCTAAAGGGGATTGATCCCACAATATGTCAGCATCATATTGATTTGGAGCCTGATGCCAAGCCAGTACAGCAACGACAGAGGCGAATGAACCCGAATTATTCCACATTGGTGAAAGCAGAGCTGCTGAAGCTTCTGGAAGCCGAGTTCATCTATCCAGTTGCAAATAGTGAATGGGTCTCACCCATTGTGGTTGTACCCAAGAAGAATGGCAAGCTTCGTATATGTGTGGATTTTCGCAAGTTGAATTCCAAGACGAAGAAGGATCACTTCCCTATTCCTTTCACAGACCAACTGTTGGACACAGTGATAGGACATGAGCTTTATTCACTTCTGGATGGATTCAACGGATATAACCAAGTGCAAATAGCAGAAGAAGACCAATCCAAAACAACCTTCACCAAAGAATGGGGGACCTATGCTTACCGAGTGATGCCGTTTGGGCTCTGCAATGCCCCTGCTACCTTCCAACGAGTCATGATGGCCGCATTCCAAAATCATTTGCACGACTTTATTGAGGTATATTTGGATGACTTCTATGTCTATAGTTTGATCCGTGAACACTGGGGACATTTGGAACAATGTTTTGACCGATGTCGGGAGTATGGGATTTCCCTCAACCTAGACAAATGCATCTTTGGAGTCTCTTCTGGAGTTCTATTGGGCCACATTGTCTCTACACAAGGGATATCAACAGACCCTGCAAAGATAAAAAAGATTGCAGCTTTGATAGCACCCACCAACCTCAAATAGTTGAGGGGATTCCTAGGCCACGTCGGTTACTACAGAAGGTTCATAGCCCATTTTGCAACAAAGGCAACCTCCTTGCACAAGCTTCTGAGGAAAGATGCAGAGTTTATTTGGATGGAAGAATGTGACAAAGCCTTCAACACTCTGAAGCAGTGTCTGATTGAAGCACCCATTCTGCAGCCTCCTGATTGGACGAAGGAGTTCCATGTGCACACTGATGCATCCATTGAAGGGCTAGGTGCTGTCCTATGTCAAAAGGACCCCTCGAAATTAGATCAACCGATCTACTATGCAAGCCGAAAAGTCACTGATAGGGAACGGAACTATACAGTGAGAGAGTTGGAGTGCTTGGCAATGGTGTTTGCCCTAGAGAGGTTTTGCCACTATCTTCTGTCTACCCACTTTAAATTTTATGTGGATCATGAGGCCCTATCCTTCCTTATGAACAAAGCAGATGTGAAAGGACGAATGATGAGATGGTTGCTCTTATTCCAGGAGTTTGACTTTGAGGTAATTACCAAACCTGGTCATTCCCATGTTCTGGCTAATCATCTGTCGTCTATCCCACAAACTGCAGAAGAGGAGTAGGATGATCCGGACCTCCCAGATGCTTCCATATTCCTGGTAGAAACTGTAACCCCCTGGTATGCAAACATTGCCAATCTGCTGGCAACCCAACAGTATCCTCCTGGTATTTCTAGTCGGGAAAGGAAGAAGCTTATGTTAGAATCAGCCCCCTACACCCTGTTAGGCGGTGCACTATACAAGAAAGGCAAAGATGAAATGCTCACAAGATGTGTTGCAGGAGATGAGATTGGGATTGTTCTGAAGGCTTGCCATGATGAGCCATGTGGAGGCCACTTTGTAGGAGAAGCTACAGCCAGGAAGGCTCTGCTAGCAGGTTACTGGCAGCCTACCCTCCACAAGGATGCTTATGATTACTGCAAGCGATGTGATGCTTGTTAGCGAATGGGGAAACCCACCAAAACAAGCGCTATGCCACTGCAACCTATCCTTCCCTTGAAGCCGCTTGAGAAGTGGGGGATTGATTTTGTGGGTCCCATTGATCCACCCACCAGAAGAAAGCAAAATAGATACATCTTGGTATGTACGGATTATGTCACAAAGTGGTGTGAAGCTAAAGCCCTAAAGCGGGACGATGGTAAGAGCGTGGCCCTGTTCATGTACGAGAATATCATCACCCATTTTGACAGTCCCCTAGAGCTCATAAGTGACAGAGGCACTCATTTCATTAATAAAGTCATGGAAGAATTGACAGAGCTGTATCAGATCCACCATCGCAAGTCCACTCCTTACTACCCTAGAGCCAATGGCCAAGTCAAAGTCACGAATCGCATCCTCTCCTTGATTCTGACAAGAACAATTTCCGCACATCGTCGTGATTGGGATGATCGACTTACAGAGGCTCTCTGGGCATATAGAACCTCCCATAAAGTAGCAACAGGACAGACACCCTTCCAGCTGGTGTATGGTACAGAAGCTGTTTTTCCTGTTGAACTAGAATTGCCCTCTTTGCGAGTGGCTATCAAAGAGCATTTGGGAGACGATGATTCACTGCAATGCCGTCTCTTGCACTTGGAATGTTTGAACGAAACTCAGAGGATGGCTCTACAGTGCATGGAAGCCACGCAAGCTCGACGTAAGGCTTACCATGACAGCTTTATCAAGCACAAGGAGTTCAAGGAAGGTGATTTGATCCTAGCCTATGATTCACGATTTGGCAAGTTTCCTGGTAAGCTCCAACAGTGGTGGATGGGCCCATATAAGGTACTTGCTGTTGGAGCTTTATCCAAGTGGTGGATGGGCCCATATAAGGTACTTGCTGTTGGAGCTTTCTAATGGCTCTATCCAAGTGCAAACCATTGATGCCTCTAATGATCCCTTCCTGATCAATGGATATTGCCTGAAGAAGTACTTCTCTCCTTGGGGATCTTAACAATCACGGTCACCTAATCCTTTCCCCTGTTTGTGTGGCACTGTAACTCTTATGATGCTACTTCTGATAGCGGTTCTTCAGCCACTCCTGATGAGGTGGACGCAACCATCTGTCCCCTCAGCCCCACCTTCCAGCCCTGATCTCTTCTCCTCTATTTTCCACCAGCGGCAGTGGTGAGATTGGTTCTGACAAATGGTATTTCTACCATTCCCTTGTTTAATTCAAAAAAAAATGAAAAAAAATATACATATCGGTCATGGGAGAAAAGGACTTCGGTCCCTGTCATGCCGACCTATTCTTCGAGAAAAGGTGGAAACACCCTCGGGAGTAGGCGAAAAAAAGAGAGAAAAAAAAACTATTATGGGAGAAAATGAAGAAATTCCCTATCATAGCAAGCCTCATTCCAAGAAAAGGTGGTTAACACCCTTGGGCGAAAAGCTGGCTGTGGAAAAGGTAGCAATACCCAACAGTCCAGAAAGTGGATTCATCAGTTAACATCCCCAAGATCCAACTCCGAAGCTGCCTCCCTTGGTACATTGTGTCCTGTGTCTCTCTGCAAAGCGTCTAACCGTCCTCTAGCAGATGCCATGTCCTATCTAACCCCACGTTCGATCTAATGGCTACCTCCCTGGGTACGCCTTTTCAACAACAGACGCAACGATCTTCATCTACAACCCCTTGAGTGATGTGAGATTTCATCCTAACCGGATGGGGATGTGAGTATGGGTTGCCCTTTGTATTTATTAAATGAGAGTGAGACAGAGGGTGGGGTGGGTGACCGGTCTTTTCCCTTCAAATCAAATGAGAGGTGAGAAGTGTGAATGAAGTGTTGCATGCACAGGATGGGCCTCTCAATGCACAAAGCACGATCTGTTTCTTTGCACTGCACCATAAGGCTCCCTCGCCTTCCTTCTCGCACCGTATGCCGGCACAGGGCGGGATGCACAGTTGCACCATCAAATGCGCACAAGGCATATAACCTTTGCACAAGTGACCGTGAGGATTACATCAATGGGTTTCATGACATGGTTGCCCTCTGTATCTTTCAACAGAGCGTGAGACAGAGGGTGGGCTGAGTGTGATTGGAGTTTCTTCAATCAATTACCGAGAGGTGAGGATTGAGGGACGTTACGACCTTTGGCGCAAGGTATGTTCTCTTTTCCCTATGCACCCACGGGGTGGGTTTCTACCGTCATCACAGGACACGCCACCCTGTTCTGTACACTGCACTGTGAGGCTCCCTTACCTTCCTCCTTGCACCTATGCTAGATGGGTTGGACGCATTGATGCACCATCAACTATGCACCCTGGCATACTCCCTCTACACCATTCCTTTGTCGCTTCCTAAACCGGGGTGTGAGACATGGGTTTTCATCTTGCTTTCCTCGAGTGATATTAGTCATGGGGTGAGTGACAGTTCTTTCATTCCATTTGAGTGACTGTGCATTGAGTGCAACATTCCTCATCATCGACGAATTTACTGCGATTCCTTCAACCAGCTACCTCCTTGGGTGCTGCCGCGTGGTCCCTGCCACAAAGGACGTGTGCTGGAGCGAACCTTGGTACCTCCTACATCCGACAACGACAGTGGACGTGCCATCAACAGTCAACCTTGATTCTCTACAATATGGGCCAAGTTTTTCTAACCCTACACCTTCTGTTGTCAGTGATGTTCATGTTTTTAGTGTGGGGACGTTAGCGGATGGTCTGTTATGTGGTATTAGGTCCCTGTTGCTCGGTCAACCCTATCCGTTAAGGTTTTAAGTGTGGGGACGCATCCCTGCGCGTCTACATTGCATACCCCTCTGCATATGCCTCAACTTGCTAATCCATGTACGCCATGACTTTCTGTTACACTCCTCGGGTCCCTCCCCCACCCACCCGTCTCCTGTCACCCCTCGCTTGGGGCTATTCCTCCTCCATTTCTCTTTTTCCTTTATTTTGCTGTGTGTTCATGTGAACGCACCCTATGTACACCGAAATCCACATCCAACCTTATAGCCGTATTCATCCCTTTGAATTGTCCACTTTTCCTCTTTTCCTACCCCTGTTCTGATGCAAGGATCTTCCGATATTAATTTTCGTTTGCGTTTTCGGGGCCGTTTTTCATGTTTTTTGCATGTGAACGCCCTTTACCCCCCAGAACCCTCGTTGCGCTTTTTTCCTGCCTTCCCTCGCCGTCCTGCATAATTTTTGTTTTTACGCCATTTCATTTTAATGCCCGGATTGTTCCTTTTTCCTTGTTTTTACGTGTTTACGTGCTCGTTTTCAATTTCACGCGTTTCCACACGCCCCAGTCGCATCCGCGTGCCCCGTACCGACATCCTGGCACCAGTCCGATTCCATCGTGGCAAATTTTTTTACCCTGCCCCATGCACGCGCGCGGGACGGGGGCACACGTTTTTTTTCTTTAATTTATTTATTATTTTACTAAAAACCACAATTCTTATTTATTATTATTTTTTAAAAACATTTACTTATCTCCCTCCCTGCCCCCCACGGGCACCCTCCCCTCTCCCAACCACCCCCCTTTTCTCTCTCCTCGACCCCCAACTACCTCCCTCCCCATCTCCCCACCTGCGTCCCCTTCCCCTTCCATTCCCCTTCTCCTTCTCTTCTCCATCTTCTTCCTCCTTCTCTTCTCCTCCCTCCCTCCTCTCGCCCGCATGGGCCCCCTCCACCTGCAGCACCTCCACCCGCCCCAGCGCTTGCCTGGGAGAAGCCGTCGCAGCAGATGACGGCTGCCGCCACCTCCTCGCTGACGCCCCGCCGCTCTTGTCCGCGCCGCCTCCCTGGTCGCCAGTCTGCCTGTGGTGCCACCTCGCCACGCTGCCCGCCGCTCTTGGGCCCCCGCCTGGTGCTCCTATGGTTGCCCCTGCCCATGCTCCTGGGCCACCCCCATTCCACACCACCTACCCCCTCCAAGCCCCCAATCCCACCCAACCCACCCTTCCCCCCACAAGCCCCCATTCCCCCCTATCCATCCAATCCACCCCACAAACCCCCACAGGCCCCCATTCCTCCCACATGCCCCCGTTCCCCCCAGTCCCTCTTACGCCCCGTACCCCCTGCAGACGACCTCCCAACCGAAAAGAGACGAAACCCGCAGAAACCCCACAGAAACCTGCAGAAACCCTTCTCAGTCCCCTATCACACACAAGGTGTGTGCGCGCGGAGTCATATGTGTGGGTTCGTGCGCGCTTAGCGGCCGTTCACATGCGGGGACGCGCGTTCACTGGTCTGTGCGGTGGTGTGCACCAGCTAGCTGTTCACACGTAGTCCATTTCCAGGTATATATTCCCGAATTTTTAATTTTCAAACCCTAAAAATATATTTAAAAATAAAAAATTCATTAAAAATCAATTAAAATCCAAAAAATTAACAATTTTTTTTAAAAAAATTCCAATATTTTGCAGTCAATTGAAATATTTTTCCAAACTGAAAATCTTAGAAAAAAATTTCAAAAATTTTTAAAAGTAAAAATTATTTCAAAAATATACACAAAATGAGCACAAATTCATTAAAATTGGTAAAAATACCAATTTAATTATAGATTTTTTATAAAAAAAATTCATCAACTTCCTTTGCTTATTTTTGGAATATTTCCTCAGTTAAAAATACTGTGCTAATTTATTCCATTATTATTTTATGGCAAAAATACTTCATTAAATGCCTAAATTCATGAAAAGTCCTCTTTAATTTCAAACACAAGCTGAAAAATCTGAAAAAATCCAGATACCTTGGTCACGCGTGGTGGATTGATGCTGAAAATCTTTAACATTTTTATATGTGCTTCATTGTCAAAATTTTGTCACAAGGATCAACAAAAACACGAAAAAAAAAACATTACAACAAACAAACACACATAAAAACCAAAATACACAATCAACAATAAACAACATTTAAAAAAAAACAACAACAACAACAACATATAAGCCATCAGTCATCCAAACAAATTCATATACACTAATCTTGCTATGTCGTGTGTCCAATTATTTTCAGTTCGTGGTTTTTCTTTTTGGATTGCTGACCTACATTTTGGGGATTGAGACGTGCGCATTCATTGCATACACATACACCCACTTCGATGTATTTTTCCTTTTATATTTTTTATTTTTTTCGCTACCCCAAAATTCAAGCTTAATTTTAACATGAATCCTAAACACCACCATGGCACGCACGTTCGCGCCAAATACACATTTTTCTAATTAAAATCAACCCACCGTTCACTTAGCACGCGCTATGTGCGCTTCAGAGGCACCTTAATATTTTTAATAACAATGAACCAGCCGTCACAAAAGCACACGCTGGCAAAAAAGCGCTCCACATCGCTCTTAATTTTTAATTAAGGAATTTGCATTTAGAGACCTCAGTCTAGTATTGAAGTCCGGGTTGCGTTAAAGCACCGCTCCAACCTAATAATTTGCAATTAAAATTTTAAGAAGGAACCACCGTTTTCTTATTACGGTTTAACACTTAATTAAAAATTCACCCATTTCTTAATAATTCATAAAATGAATGAACCGTTCATTAAACTACTTCCTCCTCACTGCACTTATTTCCCCTTTTTAATGAACTCGCTTCATGGGATGGGCTCGTACAAATCTATTAGTTGACACTGATGGTCAAGTTATGGTCTAGTCTTGATGTCCGTTTTTTTTTAGTAGTCTGATTTATCCATGTGTTACGATTAAGGGTACGGTGTGTAGTTTTTTTCTTTATTGTCTGATACGGGGATTTGGGTGTTTGCATGTTGCATCGCATGAAGCTTTCGGTAGCATATGTGTAGAGATCATGTCGAATTTTTTCTAGGCTGTGGTTTGCTTGGGGATAGTTGGTCGAGTCACGTTTTACCACCTTGGTTGATATCTTATCCTTGGTTTTCGTCTGTTGTTTTGCAGGTATTCTCTTTGTTTGTCTGTATTCGTGGTGTGTGTGTGTAACCATCTGAATGGCACCCTCTCGTACTCCTCCCCCGATCCAGTATGTTCCTTTGGCTTTACATGATTATTCTTTGTTACTGGATTTGGACGTTGTCGCTAAAGCGGGCTTATCCAAGTTCGTGAGCCTTTCTTTCCCACTGGTTCTAGATGAACCTACCATTTGTGACGAGTTTTTAACCTCTTATAGTAAGAGGTCTGGTCCAGTCCATGGCACTACTGTTCTTCTGACACCAAAGAGTCTAGGCAAGGCTCTTGGTCTGCCATATCGTGGGGATTCTGTCCCTGCTGCCAAACAGTTGTTCGCCAATGACGATATTTTGAAGCTGTTGCAGAAGCAGACTCAAGATGTTCTTGATCCGAAGAAGGTCATTACCACGTCAGGAGTCGGTGTCTCCATGATTTCCAATCCCGTATGGAAACAGCTATGCCAATTCCTTCAAGACAGGTTCATGCCTGCAAAATCCCCATCTCATTATCTTTCCAAGGAGTTGTTTACAGCTTCACGAATGATTTTGAAAGGCATAACTATTGATTGGAGTACCTACCTCCTCTCTAAGATGGATCACCACTTTATCCGAGCTACTTGAGGAAATGTGACTAATGTTACATTTGGGTCCTTCCTCTATGTCTTCTTGCTACATGCTGCCCCTGCAAAGGAAGTTCCTTTACCTTTAATTGATCCTCCAGAAGTTCCTCCTCCGCCTCATAATGAATATGATGATGTGATAATTGAGGATGATGATTCTCCTCCTCCCCTTGTCATTCAGAGAAAACGCCTCAAGAGGGTGGCTGAGTCAGTGCCTATTCCTCCTCCTCCAGTTCCAGTGACAGTTCCTGCCTAGTCTTGCAGCACCTTGCCTGCATTCCTTCAGATGCCAAATCTTTTCAGAGCCCATAGAGACGGGATGCTAGAACTTACTATTCCTTTTGTTCACCGCCTGGTAACAGGAGATGCTATTCCGTTCCTGTGCAAGGATTTCTAGAGTTCTATTGAACTTTCGATGACTGCATGTATCCAACAATTATATTCTTCATTTTATCATGAAGTTCAGCAGTCTAAGGAGGAACTGAATAAGACCAATACTGAGTTAGCCTCTGATGAGGAGAAATTCTCTGACCTTTGTACGCAAATGGAGCAGTAGAGTAAGCTCATGGATACTCAGAAAGCTGAAATCTCTAAGTTGAAAGTTGAGTTGGTAGAAGCTAGGTCTCAAGTGGTTGCTGTAACAGAGGAGAGAGATAAGTTACAAAAGGAGAGTCAAGAGATGAAGGAGGTGATAGCTGCCCAAGCAGAGAAGTTTAAATCCACCACAGCTATCTTAGACCAGAGCAATGCTCAAATCCAGCAACTCAAAGATCAGTTGGCTCAGTCTTGGTCTAATACACAGAGTCCTGTGCAACCAGTTTCTCTTTTATCCCCTGCAAACTTGGCAGCTCTTCAAAGACAAGCTACATTATGTCCCTTATTTCAAGCCAAGGTGGAAAGATTACAATCTCGCATGGATTTATTATGGTCTTCTTTTGAGCAATATCAAGAATATGTTCCACCAGATCATTCCTTTTTTGTTCATTATCAACAACAGAAGTTGGCCTTCTATATAAAACTTTCCATGATGGATTTATCTATTCTAGAGGATGGATGGAGTGGGGCCTGGTCATCTGATTTGCTGATAGAAGTAGTGAGGATGGTCTTTGAAGACTCTGTCACTCTAGATACGATGCTTCTATCCTATATGTATTTGAGGAGTGATTTACTGGTTCCAGATGATGAAGATCTGGCTTGGTATGTCAGAGATGTGGTACTACAAGCTTCTTTGTATGTCCGACATTTGGAGTTGAGGATTGATGAGATGTTCCAGGGATATTCTTAAAAGGTGGCTGAGTGTCCTGAGTTTTCATGGCACACTATAGTTGATACTGTCATTTTGAATCACCATCAGGTCAAAGCTTCAGCTCATGCCCAAAACATTAACCAATTGAGGGTGGAGCTTTTAGCCTATCTCTCCAACCAACCCCCATTTGATACTTCTTTCTTTGAAGCCTATCATCATAGATAAGCTTTAGGTCCGTTCTTACCATGCCTAACTCATTATCAACAAATGGCCCATATGTATGATGCTTATATTTTCCTTTTTCAATCTAACCCAAAGGTCATTTTACCCCTTCTTTTTCAACCTCAAGGATCTCCTCAAATTCCTATATTTACCCATTGTTCTTTTATTGAAGATCGAGTTATTCTACCTCCTAATCCTTGTCCTTCCCCATCCCCTGACATTCTATCAACTTTTCATGCTTATCTTTTAACACCTTTCTTAATCGAATCTCCTCAATTCTCAGCAAATCCATCTTTAATCCATTCTTCATTTTATGATTTTGCCTATCCATCGCTTCATCCACTTTCATTAGTCCCTCTTCCGTCTCCTAACACTTCTATTCCTAATCCTCCTCAGGTTGTTAGTGGGTATCAAGGTTTTGATTAGAAGATTCTTCGAAGAAGAGGCTGGAGTTCAAATGATTCCCTTACTGGACCTCAAATCAATTGGCCATTGATCCCAAGAGAATGGATAATAAGTGCTAGTCAGGCTTATCAGAATTATTTGCATTTTGCTCAGCAATATTCTTAGTCTACAGATCCTTCTGTGTGCTTAACTGCTCATTTTACTTGGTACCTGGCGTATATGCATAGGCATTCTCATAATGATTCAAAACCTATTCCAAAGTTGTGTATGAATGTCAATGTGAGCATTGATTCCCAGCAACTGGATGTCTTGTACTTTCATGCCCTCTGTTTGCCTAGTAGATACCTTATCTTGTTGGAAAGGGCATGCTGCCTTCAATTCTTTTAGAATCCTCCCAAGACATTTGTAGATGAATCCTTGTCCATGGATCGTTTTTGAAATCACCAAGCCTTCAAAAGGGATCATCTCCATTGATACCTTTGCAATGTATTGTGGATGATTTTTAATTTTGGAGAAGTCATTTAGATGGTTGTGTTGTGTGTAGTGTTTGTGTTGTGGGTTAATTTATGTGATAAGATCGTGGTGGTTGCCTATTCGATTTGCTTTCGTGAAAGCTACATTTTTGGAGAATTGCGGTGATGGTGTTGCTGGTTGGATAGTTGAAGATGCTGATGCAGAAGAAGAAACCTCTTATATCCTTTACAAGTTTGTTGTAATTTCCAGTTTGATAAGAAGTGTTAATGTATAAAGGGTTTTCCTTTCGTTGTATTCTTTATATCAGATAATACAGGTTATAAGTTAGGGTCGTGGTTGGATGAACTGTTTTTGAAGATTTATTGAGTTAAGCTCTTGAATGAACTTGTATTCCCTTTTTCCTGGGTCGCAAGGACGCTTCCTTATTAAGTGTGGGGATATGTTGAGTGTTGAAATGACCTATTTTTTGGCTGATTTTTGTTGTTTTTGAGAGCTGAATGGTTGATTTTATGAGATGATTGATTGGTTTGGAAGTGGTTTGAGAGTGTTTTGGATAGGTTGGAATGGTTTTATTAAGCTCATGATGTTTATTAGTAGAGATGTGAAGATCTTTTGATGTTCTGATATGTTCTGTTTTGTCCTGATAGCTTCTTTTGAGCTTCTGTTCTGTTCTGTTCTCTCTCTATAAGGAAGGATGGAGTATTTATTAATAGGGTTTGAGATTTCTTGAAAGCTTATTGAGTGATGTTTGATGGTTTGGAATGGTTTTGGTATGAGTTATGTGGTTCTGATGCTTTCTGTTGACCTTTTGTAACTCTCTGTTGAGCTTTTGTGAGCTTCTGTATGCTTCTATATGCTTCTGTATGTGTTCTATTGGATGAGAGTGTAGCTTGAGAAAGTTTTCTAGCCTTGGAAAGAGGTGAATACAAGTGCAAAAGAGCTAAAAGAAGTCAAAGAAGTAGCTGCTGAAGACTCAAGTAAAGACTGGAGTGAAGTGACAGTGGTGAGCTATGAAGAGTCACTGTAGTGGCTCTGGTGCCTCTTCATATCAGACATACCTCTTGGGAGGTGCATCCACGACCTAAGAAGGATTATTGTGAGTGATTATTGAGTGATTTTAGTGAGGATATGATGTACTATTGATGGAGAGAGAGAGAGAGAGCCAGAGATAGTAAAATCTATCAAAACAGTGTGATTGTATATGAGAGATTGAGAGAGAAGACTATGAAGATATTGAAGATGAATAATATGTGATTGATTTCCATTCAAAGATGGTGTATTCCTTTGTGTTCTTTGTTCTATTGATGGATTTTGTGAAGATTTTGGAGAATATGGTTGATTCTATCAAATCCGTTGGAGATATCTACTATGGTGCTGCGTGAAGAATTGTTGTTTTCTTTGTTTTGATGATCAAAAGAATGAAATAAAATCTTGTTGATGTTACAATATAGATTTTCTTGCAAGAGAATTCCCTTTTCCTAGATGTTCCTCTTGGGGCTCCACTTCCTAATCATTTGGTCCTCCACGTCGATTCTGATCAGTTAGAAGCTTCTCTAACAAGCTTCTAAAGGACAAAGCCTTTGGGCCTTGTTCGTACATGCCCTCCTGGTTTTAAAACCGGGCTCATAAATCTCCCTCCCACAAGCCTTCCCATAAGCCCCAATCCCACAAGCTCTCGGGTTTTCAAAGATCCAAATTTCAGTGAAGGAATCTCCTGTGTACGAGGGAGAAGGCACATCTTGAGGCTATTCGGAGAACGCGTAGAAGCGAGGGTAATCCGCGGAGTCTGTAATCATGCTTACGATGGCCCCCAAGAAGTCGCAAGGCGCGCCTGCAGGAGGTTATTCCCCTAATATTCACGTGGACATCACCGCGGATCCACAAACCCAGGTTCCACAAATTTATTTTCCACATAAAGAAATGCTTTAAAGCACTTATGCATGTTTCAAATTCACCTAGCATAGGGATAATGCATTTCTCGTTTATCGTTAGTTCAAGTAATAGTGATAAAAGTACATTCGATAAATTATCTCTTTGAAGGATAGATAAGGATTGGTGCATATCATGAAATTGGATCGTTTGCATTTCCAGAGTTGTATGTCTTAGGAGATTCGCTCCATGTTGTTATTTTAGTGTATTTCCAAAGTAATGAGTCTAAACGTCTCTTACTTAGGGCAAAGGAATGAAATTGTTAAGTGCATTTTTGACTGGACATGGAAGGAATAAGCGTATGTTGCATTTTAGGAAATATCTTTCTTGTAATGATTCATGAGGAAAATTCATTAACACCCATAGGATGTTATCCGAAAAAAAATAACAGAGCACGAAAATGATTCTATGAAGTTGCATGTGGCATTTGCTTGTAAAATGGAATAAGTCAATACTAGTCCCACAATATTCACTTTGCATGAACTTCATTAACTACATTGTAGCTAGGAAAGGGTTGCTTGTTTCATATTCGTCATGTGAAAAAAAAAATCATTCATCAAGAGTTGCATTTAGGAAAGGTTGCATGGTTTATCAAAGCATGAAATTCTAAAGCTTAGAAAA
Organism: Lygodium microphyllum; assembly: GCF_053477565.2. Taxonomy (NCBI): domain Eukaryota; kingdom Viridiplantae; phylum Streptophyta; class Polypodiopsida; order Schizaeales; family Lygodiaceae; genus Lygodium; species Lygodium microphyllum. The sequence goes on from NC_141162.1 coordinate 50,590,324, forward strand.
AGGGTTGTAGGCATGATTCTTTGATGTAAATCCTAGTAGGTCCTAGGAAAGTTATTCTTCAGATTATCATGCCTTTTGACTTTACCAAGGAAAGATAGGGTTATTGCGAACCTTGCGATGCGTAGAAGCAATGAATCGCATGTTTACATGTATTGTGACATTTTGCAATTATTTTTCTACTTTAGATCAAGTTTATCATCTCTAGGAAAGGCTTGTCCTTGTCGCAAGACAAGTAGATCGAAGTATCTAAATCACCTAACCCGCAAGGGATTCGTATAGGCATGGTTCAGTCGATACGATAAATACCCCAAGCGCTAAGTAGGGTTTAGCACGTTAAGGATTCGGCCTAGTTTCGCACTTGTTGCCAAGTCGAAACCCTCAAATCCAAAGGTCCTACCCACATTCACGGAATTTTTGGGTCAATTGGACGCTCATGCAAATAACGATCTAGGGTCTCTACCCTAAGGATAGACCGACTTAATGTTAAAACTCGGTTTGAGTTTGGAATCCCTAGGACTGATCGTTGTCAGCCTAGTGCAATTAGGATTTGGTTGGGTAAGAAGACACCCTAAACCCTGCTTCTTGTCTAAACATAATTCCTTGACCAGGAAACGTCGTTCAATGGGTGAAATGATCCCATGGAAAAGATGCAACACTTGTGCAACATGTTGCAACGTTGCATGGCATTGTGGTTTGATCACAAGAGAGTTTTGCCATTCCTTGGAATGAGGTTGGCAAGTTCTTGCGCAAGTTTAACTTGCAAGAGGATGAGTAGTCATCTTATTACATCACCTTCCTTGGGGAAATTTGCCAAGTTAAGGGAAGTTATGTATTTACTTGGAAGCAAAGGATCAATCAAGTTAGAGTGACATGGTCGCCAAGATTTACTGTTAATTTATGAAACCTAAGGTATTGGTTAAGTTGGGTTAACAGGGTATGGCCCTAACCCAAGGACAAAAGGGTGAACAAACAAACCCTTTGGGATCTTGCCAAGTTGCAATTGATCCTGGATCGAATGCTAGATGCATTCGGAGATAAGGATTCACTCCTAAAGTTGGCCAAATAAACGGCCACTGGATTGATTGTGCTTCTAACAGTTTAGGAGTACTATTTGCATTGTTTGCTCAATGAACTAAGGATGGAAAGATAATTAATGCTTCAAGTTGAAGGCCTGAAGGGAGAGGCAGCATCAGTTACCCCCGACTCTCTGCCTGACCCTAACCAAGGGGATTGTTAGCCGCGCCAGGAACGTGGACCGAACCCGCCGTGTGAGGTCTCTTCATTGTGCACTAGCAAGAGGACACTTGGGTGCTAAGGGGGGCTGTGGCCGTAAATCCCTTGCCTTCTAGGCCTTGCACAAGAGGCCAACGTGACTCGGGATTGGATCTCGAGGCCTGCATACTAGTCTATGGCAGGTGGAATCTTGGATTAGTAATCCCTGTGGATTCCTAGATAGCCTTCGCGCGGATTATGGATTAGCCTACGGGCTGGATTTTATGGATGTATTCCAAAGATAAGTAAGATAACTTGTTGAAAAGGAACTTGTTTGGCACTATTTTTCTATGTCAAGTGCTAAGATTACATGAAGTAACCAGTGTCTGACTTGCTAATTAAGGAAGTTGCTTCATGCATGTCCAACTAAATGTGGTAGGTAATTAGACAACTAAAGCAACCCTGAGGAAAGTGCAGTGGATGTGGCCATGGGTCCATCCTACAGATGGGTGGTCCCGGTTGGCCGAAAACTTTTCTCAAATGAAATCGATAGAAGGAGCTCTTCTCAAAGGAAATGAATAGCAAGGGCATTGACCTAGGGTTTAGGTTACTAGAATCCCGATTTATGCTATTTTAGGGAAACGGAATGGGACTATGCCTTATGGGCAGAGAGGTTGAGCCTTGCATCCCTCTTGTTTCCAATTCTCCTTGAACCAAGTGCTACATGAATCTGCTTCGATCTTGACATTGCTGCGTAAAGTAGTTTACCTGGGCAATGCTAGTTACCTTATAGGTACTGGACCAATAGGGAAACCCTGATTCAGGTCGGTCCTAAGTGGAAAAGGCCGGAATACTTCCGCTACGTGGCAGACTCAGGAATTTCTAGATCGCAAACCCCGTAACATTCCATGGGAGTGCTGGGCGGAGCTTTCTAGACTCTCTTCCCAATGGACTGCTAAGACATGTCTTGTAAGTAAACAGGTGGACACGTTATAGTTGGTATCAAAGTGAACCAACAAAGGATCTATCTTTATAAGAAAACTTAATAAGAAGAAGAAAAGCAAATATTGTTGTTAAGAATATTTCCTTACTTATCAATGCTATCTTGCAGAATTATGAAGCATGGAACAAATTCATGGTGTTCCAGGTCATGTTTATGACCACGATGCATGCCTTGGATTGTCGAGACGAAGGATCGATATGATGAATATCCTAGACCGTATTTACAATCCATCGCCTCTGTACGTTGAACGGAGATGGACGGGTGTTTTAGGAATCTATTACATAGCTTCCCACCGGTTTGCGTACCTTCGAACCAACCTAAAGAGAATCAAGTGGTTGGAGGATCTAAAGATCGTGAAGCTGTTCATCTTTGTTGAGGCTCACGTAAACACAACCTTACATGTCGAAGGTTGGAAGGTCAAGCTGAACACGTATGTGTACGAGGAAGTAACCCACATAATCCCCATCGACAGGATCAAGGTATTGGGACGCTATGAGAAGAATGGGTACCAAAGGAAAGGATACCCTAATCTTCCGATGACTTATCAATTCCTGAAGATCCATGATCCAAATCCATACTACTACCCAATTCCCGTAGCTGAATGTAACACAACATTATTCTCCCCGAATTAATGTATCAGCTTGCTCTACCATCCCAAGAAATATTGTACTCCAAAATGGCTATGCCCTAATAAATGAAATAAGACTTATTTTTATCAATAATTGTCTTGTCTATGAGTATTGATAAAAAGTTAAGTGGTTAGGTTTCTTGACTGAAAGCTAAATTGGGTATGAAATATAATAGTAACAATTAGCCAGTTGTTAACGTTAAGAATCCTTTACTCAAGCATAACCCCAGGTACAGGTTCCTAGTCCAAACCCTATACCAAGTACGACCGTGATTCAGGAGAAGAAGTTTCTTCTCAAGCAGATCAAGCCGCCAGAATTTGACGGGAAAGGAAGGACTGTCCAAGCTGAAGCTGAGATTTGGATAGAGTCCATGGAAGATTACTTGAAGCGGCTGATAGTACCACACCCGCCGACCACGCAATGCTCGCCAAGCCAAAGCTCACCGGCGAAGCCAGACTTTGGTTCAAGCAATGGTGCAGAGACCAAGGAATTGCGGAAGGGTCTATTACCTGGGAAAAGCTGAAAAAAGCTGTGTAGGGAAGATACTTACCACCTGCGTATTGCACGCAGAAAATAAATGAGTTCTATGAGCTGAAACAGCTGGGTCTTACTCTTGACGCATACTACTCAAAGTTCATCTAGCGTTTGAAGTATGCACCACAAATGGATATGACACAACAGGTGTCAAAATTTTGTGCCGGATTAAACCCACCTGTAAATACCTACCTCGAATCAATGCACCCAACAGATCTTTAGGACGCAATCATTTGAGCTGCGCCCATAATTTAGGGGGTGCAGGCCAAGCCAAGAAGTAACAAGACTTAGTCTTATAATGATCAGAACAAAGGAGCATATAGGTCCCAGGCGAAAAGAGTTCAAGGTCAAAACCGGGGATAAAGAAAGAAAGCAAGGACCAACAATGTCAATAACTTTGTCCCTACCCAAGGTAATGTCCACAATCTCTGTTTCTTCCATTGCAATGAGCCCAGTCATTTCAAAAGGTAATGTCCCAAACTTGGCGGAGGACAATGACAAGGTCCATTCCAAGGAACTACCTGTGGCCAAGGAGCCGCCACCCAAGGTAGAGGAAGAACCGCCTGTGTTGCCAACAGGGAAATGTGCGAAGAAGAAGACCCGACCTTGGAAGCAGACTTTGAGAGGGAAACCGTCCATGCTGTTGAGATATCGAGCTCCACTCGTGATATGCCAAGGTGACCGTTGTGCATTTATGTCATCGACTTGTCAATTGCAGATGTGGTTGGTAGACCGCCCATGAATAATAGCTAGATGACATCTATCCTTATCTACTCTAGTTCGTGGCTCAGTTAGTATGCCACCTTAGTTAGTTGAGTTTGGTTTGAGACCCATATATAGGGTTTTTCTATTTCTTTGTATGAGAGTTCTTTTTGGATTACACAACTAAGAAGAGGAAAACTATTTTCAGCCTCCACCTTTGTGTGTATTTCCCCATTGTGCAAGCAAGAAAGCTACAAGTGAGACTCCTTCCTTCTCTCCCACAATCTTGACATGGTATCAGAGCCTTGTTCGTGGTAAGGAGCTTAAGAAAGCAAGCCAAGCTCGCGGTGTTCTGGTTGAGACGCCCTTCGTGGTGAAGCAAGAGGGCAGTATATGCTACGGGATAGGGCTTTAGCCCTAGACGACCCTGTTTTTTTTATTTGAGGCCATTTCGGGGCCTGTTTTGGAGGCGGAAGTTTTCTGCACGCACTCACCAAAAGGCCCAGTTTTATGCTGTGCGACCACTATTCTACAGGTCGGTAAAAAGTTACTGTAGAAATTGCATGTATGCTTGTATGCAGAGACATTGGGAGTTACAGAATCATCCTTGTTGCCTGTTGATGCAAAATCGTCACTAGGAAGTGACTGTGTGGTCAAATACCACTTTCATCAGTTTTGCAGATTAGCCCTTGTGAGGCTGAAGCTGTGTTCTTTGCAGTGACAGAACTTTTTGTAGTGTTCTGTAATGGCGTCTAATTCTCTCTCACAGATTGTCACTGAAAATCTTGACAAGAACAACTTCCAAGCATGGAAGTTTAGAATGACGAATTTCCTTATGGGAAAAGGATATTGGGAATTTGTTGCAGGAAATGAAGAAGAACAAGTTCTTCCTGATGTTCCCAATCAACAGCAAATGCAGGCATTTAAAGCATGGCATGAGAGAGCCATGAAAGTTATGTACTGGCTGTCTATCAGTATTTCAGACTCTATGATTGTGTATATTCAGGATGCAAGTACGCCAAAGGAGGCATGGTATACTTTGTCAAAAATGTATAGCACAAATACTCAAGCCAAGAAAATGCAGCTCAAGCAAGAGTTGCATAATATGCAAAGAGAAAATATGAGCATCAATGACTACCACATGAAGGTGAAGAAGATTGCAGATGCACTTGCTTCCATTGGGTCGCCAGTGGAAGATGATGATTTAGTTTCTGTGACCTTGAATGGTCTAGGAAAGGATTATGCACAGTTTTGAACATCCATTTCCATCCGTGAAAGATTTCCTGATTTTGAGGAGTTGATTGCTCTTCTAATTTCTGAGGAGCAGAGAAATGGTGGTGCATCTTCTTCAGGAGGAACTTCAAAAGAAGTTGTCTTCTACTCAAATGCTGGAAGAGGTAGAGGCAGAGGTAGAGGAGGCCGATCTGGAGGCCGTGGTAGAAATCAAAATATGTAGCAAACTCAAGAAAACCGGTCCTATGGAGGAGGACGTGGTAACTCTAGAGGCAGGGGGAGCCAAAGAGGTCATGGTGGATGGCAAAGAGAGCAAAATGCAAACAGCAATGTTGAATGCTACTACTGTGGTAAAATGGGTCATATGGCTAAAGACTGCTATAAAAAGCAGAATGACATCATGAATGGAAAACTGCAACAAGGAAATTATGCATCTTCTAGTAGACAGGGTGATGAAAGAAATGAGCATTTGTTTATGGTGCAGTACATGAACAATTCTGTGACAAGTGCAGAAGAAAGCAACGATGTATGGTATGTTGACTCAAGTGCATCAAACCACATGACAGGTCATGCAGAATGGATGGAGGATGCAAGGAAAATGGAAAAACTAGGATTTGTGGAGACTGGTGATGATACTGCACATCCTATTGTGCAGATTGGAAAAATTCCCTTGTCTATGCAGGATGGGAAAAAGAAATACTTGTCCGATGTATTTCATGTCCCGAATATCACCAAGAATCTGGTTTCTGTTGGTCAAATGGTTGAGCAGGGCTTGCAGGTCAGATTTAATCCTCATGGATGCTTTGTTGAGGATATGAAAAATAAAGGTTGCTTGATAGCAAAAGGAAAGAAGAAGGGCATAATGTTTACGTTGGATGCAGACATGTCTGAATTGAGTGCAACAATGTTTGCACATGGGACCGGTGTAGTTGCAGATATTGATATTTGGCATAAACGCATTGGTCATGTTAATGTACAGCGACTTAAATCAATGCAGGCCCAAAATATTGTTGTAGGATTGCCTAGATTCAAGGTTGCAGAAATACATAAGGTATGTGAAGCCTGTCAGTTTGGAAAACAGGCAAGGAAACCATTTCCTAGACATGTTCAAGAGAGTAAGAAGCCATTGGAATTAATCCACTTTGATGTGTGGACTACTAAAGCTGCATCTCTTGGAGGCTGCCATTATTTTGTCACTTTTATTGATGACTATAGCAAAAAAGTTTGGGTGTATTTTATGAAAAAGAAAAGTGAAGTTTTTGGGCATTTCAAAACTCTTAAAGCTATGGTTGAAAAAGATACAGGCCTGCAAATAAAATGCCTAAGGTCAGATAGAGGGGGTGAGTACCTCTCAAATGAGTTTGCAAGGTTCTTGTAGGAGCATGGCATAAAGCAGCAATATTCATGCAGTCATACCCCACAGCAAAATGGAATTGCAGAAAGAAAAAACAGGCATATTGGAGAGGTATCTCGTGCCATGCTCAATGAAAAAGACATGCCAGATTTTTATTGGGCTGAAGCAGTTGCTACAGCAGTCTACATAATGAACAGGACTCCCACTGCAGCAATACATGGAATGACTCCAGAGGAGAGGTATACTGGTAGAAAACTAGATATTTCTCATTTGAAAATATTTGGTTGCATTGCCTATGTTCATGTGCCAGATGAGTTGAGATCCAAGTTGGATCCAAAAGCTGAGAAGTGCATCTTTATTGGTTACTCTCTGCAGCAGAAAGCAGAAAGGGTATAGATTCTATAACCCTTCTACTCGTAAGTTTACAGTGAGCAGAGATGTTGTTTTTGATGAGATGAGTAGCTAGTATAAACCAATAAATGTGATTGATGATGTAGATGCACAAAATGGTAATGCTGCACAGAATTCACAGTAGCAGTCACAAAATATTAGTGGACCTGGAGTGTCCTCTAGCAGTGGTTCACATTCTTCGCCATGGACAAGCAGATTGAGATCAGGAGAATCTTCTCAAAGCAATGCAGATAGTGGTATGCAAGTTTCACAAAAAGGAAAAGAGAAGGTAGATCAGCCCGTGTTTGATGTGAATGCAGGTCACTCTTATATGGATGGTGAATCCAGTGGCTCAAAACATACCATTGATGATGAGTTGGGTATCCCCTCTATTGTTACACCTGGAGTAAGGAAGACCAGGGATGTTTTGAGAGCACCTGGAAGTGAGCCTACTTTGCATAGGTCTACCAGAGCTAGGTATCCTGTGGATAGACTGAAATATGATGGATTTACAGCCATCCACTATGCATATATGGTCAAAGTGATACAGGAACCAGAACCCACTTCTTTTGAGCAAGCCATGGGAAAAGAAAAATTGGAGAAAGTCATGGATGAAGAAATGGATGCCTTGGAAGCAAATGCTACATGGGAGTTGGTACCTTTGCCTAAAGGTAAGAATGCAATTGGCTGTAAGTGTGTTTATAAGGTGAAGCACAATGCAGATGGTTCTGTGAACAGATACAAGGCAAGATTAGTAGTCAAGGGATATGCATAAACATATGGCATTGATTATGAAGAAACATTCAGTCCGGTTGCAAGGATGGCAACCGTAAGACCAGTCATTGCTATGGCTGCATCAAAGGGATGGTCTTTACATCAGATGGATGTAAAGAATGCCTTCTTGCATGGTGATTTGCAAGAAGAGGTCTATATGGAGCAGCCACCAGGTTATGTGCATGCTGTTTATCCTGAGTTCGTTTGCAGGTTGAAGAAAGCCTTGTATGGCTTGAAGCAAGCACCTAGAGCATGGTCTAACAAGATAGGACAGTATCTTGTCACTATTGGCTTTCAGATTTCCAAGGCAGATTTCTCACTTTATGTGAGAAAAACAGAGAATGGTATTATGCTGCTTGTCATTTATGTTGATGATTTGATTATGACAGGTGATAGTGATGAAGATATCCTTCATGTAAAAATGCTATTGAAGCAAAAGTTTGAGATGAAGGATTTGGGAGAGCTACGTTATTTCTTGGGCATTGAGGTGATTAGATCACCAAGTGGGATATAGCTCTTGCAGAGGCAGTATGGATTGGACATGCTGTCCAAATATGGGATGACAGGCTGTAAGCCTATTTTAGTTCCTTTGGAGCAGAATGTGAAGCTGAGCGGCAGATGCAGGTGAGCTTCTGGAAGACCCTACTATGTACAGACGCATATTAGGAAGCTTGATTTATATGGCTATTACCAGACCAGATTTGAGCTATGATGTTGGATTGGTAAGTCAGTTTATGTAGGCTCCAAGGAAACCACATTTGGATGCGGCTAGACGCATACTCAGGTATGTGAAGTCCACATTGCAGTATGGACTATTTTATGAGATTGGGGTTCAGATACAATTGTATGGATACACTGATGCTGATTGGGCTGGTAGTATTTCTGATAGACGATCTACCAGTGGATATGTGTTCTCTTTTGGGAGTGCTGCAGTCACTTGGAGCAGCAAGAAGCAGCCTACAGTTGCCTTGTCGAGCACAGAGGCTGAGTACAGGGGTGCAGCAATGGCTGCATGTGAGGTAGCTTGGTTGCATAAGCTACTTTATGATATGCATCAGTCTACAGATGGGCCAATTGTCATTTATTGTGACAACATGAGTAGTATACACTTGGCAAATAACCCAGTCTATCATGCTAGAACAAAGCACATTGAGGTGCATTATCACTATGTGCGGGAGAGGGTTTTACTAGGTCTTATTGATCTAGTTTATGTTAGCATAGAGGATCAGGTAGCTGACATATTCACGAAGGCATTGGGCGCAGAGAAGCTGCACAAGTTCAGAGACCTGCTTGGTGTGCAGGAATTGGGATTGAGCTCGAGGGGGAGTGTTGAGATATCGAGCTCCACTCGTGATATGCCAGGGTGACCATTGTGCATTTATGTCACCGACTTGTCAGTTGCAGATGCGGTTGGTACACCGCCCATGAATAATAGCTAGATGACAGCTATCGTTATCTACTCTAGTTCGTGGCTCAGTTAGTATGCCACCTTAGTTAGTTGAGTTTGGTTTGAGACCCATATATAGGGTTCTTCTATTTCTTTGTATGAGAGTTCTTTTTGGCTTACACAACTAAGAAGAGGAAAACTGTTTTCAGCCTCCACCTTTGTGTGTATTCCCCCATTGTGCAAGCAAGAAAGCTACAAGTGAGACTCCTTCCTTCTCTCCCACAATCTTGACACATGCTGCCCTTCTCAAGAAAGGCCGAATCGCCAGTTTTCGGTGATTCAAACACCATCGGACTATCAAGGTAAAAGCTTCAAAACCTTGATTGATTGTGGTAATACGCATTCCTTCATCTCACTAGCTTGTGCAAGAAGATTAGGAATAGCCATAATAGAAGTGCCTACCTTGCTTGTGGAATTAGCAAATGGTCGTGAGGTCACTTGTACTAGGCAAACTGCTAAGGTGGAATTCTTTCTGGGAGGAAAGTCAACTTCGGTCAGATTCAGGTCATGAACCTAGGTATCCATGAATGCTTGCTCGGAATGGATTGGCTTAAACATAGTGACACCCACATTCATTGTAGAAAGGGACAAGTTTCCTTTCGAAACTCTGAAGGGGAATTGGTCACAACTCAAGGAGAGGTTCGAAAGCCAAAAATTCAATTGGCCAAATCATCTCAGATTATAAAGGGAGTTAGGAAGGTACTACCTGTCTACTTGATTAAGCTCAATAAGCTAGATCAGAGTCTGGAGTCTGGTGAAGAACCTTCATGGCTAAAGGAGTACGCAGACGTATTTCCTAAAGAGCTGGCAAAACTTCCGCGTCAAAGGGAAGTTGATCATGAGATCAAGCTAGTGTCGGGAGCTGCGCCAATTGCAAAGAGGCTTTATAGAATATCCATCCCAGAAGCAATTGAGCTAAAGGAACTATTAGATCAGGGCTATATCCATCCCAGCAATTCGCCATGGGGAGCTCCAGTGCTACTCCAGAAGAAGAAAGATGGAACGCTTCGGCTATGTATTGATTACAAAGGGTTGAATCAGTCAACCATTAAGAACAAGTACCCTATTCCAAGAATAGATGAACTTCTTGACCGTCTTCAGGGTGCGAAGATCTTCTCCAAGATTGATCTCAGGTCCGGATACTGTGAGATATGGATCAAGGAAGAAGATATCCCAAAGATGGCATTCAACACAAGATATGGATACTTTGAGTTCCTAGTCATGTCATTCGAGCTGACGAATGCACCTGTCACCTTCAATAGGTTAATGCAGGATATCTTTATGCCATATCTTGATGACTTCGTACTCGTCTTCTTTGACGATACTTTAGTCTATTCCAAACAGAAAGAAGATCATGAACCCCAGCTTCGGATTGTCCTTGAGACAATGAGGGCATAAAAGCTTTATACCAAGATGAAGAAGTGTGCATTCTTCAAACGTCGGATTGAATATCTGGGATTCATTGTGTCAGCGGAAGGAATCTCAGTGGATCCGAAAAAAGTCAGAGATGTTCTAGAATGGCCAATACCAACAACTGTCAAAGAAATATGTAGTTTTCTTGGATTGACATGATAGTATATGGTCTTTATCAAAGACTATGCTTTGATTGCAGCACCTTTGATGATGGATCTACTAAAGAAGCAAGCATTGATTGTATGGTCAAGTGTCAAAAAATCTAGCTTTGATAGGTTAAAGCAAAGTTTGGTATCAGCACCTATCCTAAAACTTCCAGACCTTAGTAAGGAGTTCAAAGTAGTAACTGATGCTAGCACACTTGCCTTAGGATGTGTGCTTATGCAAGAAGGTCATCCTATAGCATACTCTTCAAGAAAAATGAAGAGCTGGAGCCCCAAGAAGAACACCAAGGAAAAGGGAATTATCTTGAAAGAAAATCTATCTTGTAACATCAACAAGCTTTTATTTCATTCTTTTGATCATCAAAACAAAGAAAACAGCAATTCTTCACGCAACATCATAGTAGATTTCTCCCACGGATTTGATAGAATCAACCATAATATTCAACATCTTCATAAAATTCTTCAATAAACCAAAGAACACAAGGGAATACACTGTCTTTGAATGGAAATCAATCACATATTATTCATCTTCAATGTCTTCATAGTTCTCTCTCTCAATCTCTCATATACAGTTACACTGTTTTGATATAATTGACTATCTATGGCTCTCTCTCTCTCTCTCTCTATCAATAGTACATCATCTCCTCACTACAATGCTCTCATAATAACTCTCAATAATCCTTCTTAGGTCGTGGATGCACCTCCCAAGAGGTATGTCTAATATGAAGAGTCACCAGAGCCACTACAGTGTCTTTTCACAGCTTACTATTGTCACTGTCACTTCAGTCTTCTCTTCAGTCTTCAACAGCTGCTTCTTCCACTTTTTTTAGCTCTTTTGAACTTAGATTCATCCTTTCTAAAGGTTATAAAACTTTCTCAAAGTCACACATACATTCTATAGAACACTTACAGCAGGTCTACAGAATAGTTACAGTACAGCACCACAGCAGCTACAGTACAGTTACAGTACAGAGACAGAGCAGAGACAAAGGCTCTACAGAAGGTCTACAAAGGGGTAGAAAAGGTTATTAGAACCTCGTAACTCATACTCAAACCATTCCATGCTATCAAAAACTATTCAATAAGCTTTCAAAAGATTCAATCTTCATCAATCATCAATCATGCCTCATATAGAAGACAATTAGAACAAAACAGAAGCTATACAAAAGGTATACAGAACCAATCAGAACCTCAACAGAACCTACCAAAACATCACAGAGCTTCATATCTCCACTAAGAATCATCATGAACTTCCAAAAAATAATCAATATCATTCAAAACACTCTCAAATACTTCCTTTAACAAATACATCACTCTAAATCCATCAAAAATCAATCATTCAAACCTCAAAAACAACAAAAATTAGTCAAAAAATCAGTCTTTTTTCACTCTAAACATATCCCCACACTTAGAAAGGAAGCATCCTCGCCACCTAAGGAAAAGAAGAATATAAGTTTATTAAAAGAGCTCAATTTTATCTTCCGTAGGATCTTCAATAATCTCTCCAAAACAGGACCCCAACTTATCACCTGTATCTGATAGAAAAAACTACTAAAGGAAAACTTCCATTATTCATTAACTCTTCTGATTAATCATTTAAAAAGCCATAACAAATTTGTAAAGGATATAAGAGGTTCTCTTCAGCTTTCCCCCATAGGCTTTCCATCCACCATCAATCGATTGAAAAGAGCTCTCGAACAGATTAGTCTCAATCAGCACGAACTCAGCATAGACAATTATTACAACACACACATAAACACTAACACAACCATCTGAATGACACCTCCAAAAAGAGATATATATCATTAAGAATCATCCAAGATACATTGCAAAGGCATCAATGAAGATGATCCCTTTTGAAGGCTTGGTGGTTTTGAAAATGATCCATAGAGAAGGATTTATCTACAAATGTCTTTGGAGGATTTTGAAAGAACTGCAAGCAGCACATCCTTTCTAGCAAAACAAGGTATCTGCCAGGGAGACATAGGGCATGAAAATACAGGACATCCAACTAGTGGGAATCAATGTTCACATTGACATTCATACAAAGTTTTGGAATGGCCTTTTGATCATTATGGGAATGCCTATGCATGTATGCTAGATACCAAGCAAAATGAGCTGTCAATCTCACCGAAGGATCTAGAGATTGTGAATATTAGTGATAAAAATGAAGGTAGTTCTGGTATGCTTGACTAACAATCTCCTGGCATTATTGGCCAGTTAATCTAAGGTCGTGTAAGAGAATCAGTCGAGCTCCATCCTCTTCTTCTAAGAATCTGCTGATCAAACTCTTCATATTCACTAACCAATTGAGGGGGTTGAGAGAGAAGTGGTAGGAGATGGAAGTGGAATAAGTAAAAGTGGATGAAGAGATGGGTAGGCAAAATCATAAAAGGAGGAATAAGTTAAAGAAGGAGTGACTGAAAATTTTAGGGAATCAGTTAGGAAAGGTGTTAATTGATAAATAGGAAAGGTAGAAGGTACATGGATAGATGGAGAAGGGCAAGGTGGAGAAGGAGAAAAAACTCTATCTTCGATAAAAGAGCAATATGTAAATATTGGAATTTGAGGAAAAGATTAAGGTTGAAAAAGAAGGGGTAAGATTGCTGTTGAATTGGTTTGATAAAGGGAAAGATAGGTATGATAGCGGTGAGCCATTTGTTGGTAGTACAATAGGCTAGGAACAGAGGGACCTAAGATAGATCTTCTCTGACAGGCATAAAAAAAGGTTGAATCAAATGGATTGTTTTTGGAAAGGTGAGTTAAGAGATCCACCTTCAGTTGGTTAGTGCTTTGTACATAGGTAGAAGCTGTGTTCTGACCTTGATTCAGGACAACAGAATCAATCATTGAGTGCAAGGAATTATCAGGGCAAGTAGCCACTTTTGAGGAGTAACTCTGGAACATGTCATCTATTCGCAACTCCAAATAGTTGACATACAAAACAGCTTGTAAAACCACATCTCCCACATACCAGGCCATATCTACTTCATCAAGAATCAACAGATCATCTCGTAGATACATATATGACAACAACATGGTATCCGTCGTCACAGAATCTTCAAACACCATACAAACCACTTTTGTCAATAACTCAGGAGACCAAGCCCCACTGCAACCATCCTCTGGAAAAGGAAGATCCATCATTGAAAGCTTCATGTAAAAGGCCAACTTCTGTAATTGATAGTGGACAAAGAAAGAATGGTCCGGAGGAACATATTCTTGGAAATGCTCAAATGTAGACCATAGCAGAGGAACATTAGGGCTTGGAGGAACAGACCATGACGGTGCTAGTTGGTCTGGGAGGATTGTGATTCCACTGTGTTAGTAGCACTCTTTGGACATCCTCTCCTTTTCTTCTGAGATTTTATTGACCTCAGGTTGAGCTTCTGTTAACTAAATCTTCAAAGAAGATATCTCTTCTCTTTGGGTCTCAATCATTTGGGTTTGTTGCTCCATCTGCTTAAACAGATCTGCCAATGTGTCTTTGGCGGAGGCTAATTCTGATATTGCCTTATGCAGCTGGTCTTTGCATTGCATCAGTTCTTCATAAAAGAAAGCATACAACTGTTGAACACATGCTGTCCACTGAAAGTTCAATTGAACTCTGAATGTCACAGAGGAATGGAATGGCATCTTCCAACACTAGATTGTTCAGTAAAAGTACTGATATGGCCAAGGAACCCTCTCTATGTGCTCTGAATAGGTTGTTACAGGTGAGATAAGTAGGGAGGTCACTCAGATGTAGCAGGAATTGTAACTGAAGGAAGAACTGAAGGAGCTTTATCTGCCACCCTCTTCAAGTGCTTTCGCTGAATGACTAGGGGAGGAGGAGAATCCAGATCCTCTATGTCAATAGGTTCTGACTCTTCTAAAGGTGGAGGAGGAGGTACTGGATCAGATGGAGGAGGTGGAGGCACACCCTTCTTGAGGCTTGAGTATGTCAAGAAAGCATACAGGTAGGATCCATATGTGATATTTGTGACATTTCTCCTAGTTACTTTGACGAAACATTGATCCATCTTTGTGAGTAGGTAAGTGCTCCAATCAATAGCTACTTCTTTTAACACCATCCTAGAAGCTGTAAAGAGCTCTTTGGACAAGTAATGGGATGACGTTTTGGCAGGCATAAACCTATCTTGGAGGAATTGGCAAACCAACTTCCACACAGGATCAGTGAGGATCATGGAAAAGGAAACTCATGAAGTGTTGATCACTTTCTTGACATCCAGAATTTCCTTGGTCTGTTTCTGTAACAACTTCAGAATCTCATCGTTAGAGAATAGCTGTCTAGCTGTAACAAAGGGCTCTCCTTTGTAGGGAAGAGACAGAGCCTTCCCTAATGCTCAGGGTGTCAGTGTCATGGAAGCACCTTGAACCAATCCCGACTTCTTGCTGTATGAGGCAAGGAACTCATCACACATGGATGGATCTTCTGGAATCAAGGGGAAGGAGACAGCCACGAAAGTCGTGAGGCCTACCTTTGCTATAGGCTCAAAAGCCAGTAGGGAAGAGTAATCCCTATTGACCAGCGGGACATACTGGATGGGGGGAGGAGCGTGAGGCACCATTCAAATGGAAAACACACACACCACAACACAGACAGTCACAAAGAATGCATGCAAAACAATCAAAAGGCTATCAAAAAGGAATCAATAAAAAAGAAGAACACTCATACAGACATAGACGTAACTTACCCAGTTATCACCCCAGACAATACACATCATGACCTCAACATATATGCGACCAAAAACTTCATGCAATGCAACAATCAGGCACCCAAATCCCCGTATCAGGCAAGAAAGAAAGAACTTCACACGGTTCCCGTAATCATAACACATAGACAAATCAGACTACCAGAAAAATGTACCTCAGGACTTGACCATAACCTTAACTATCAGTGTCCACTAAAATACCTTTGTGTGCCCATCCTACGAAGTGTGTTTATTAAAAGGGAAAAAAGTGCAGTGACGGGGAAGTATGTTAATGAAGGATTCATTTTAAGAAATTATTAACAACGCATGATATTTTATTAGGTGATAAACCTTAATAAGAAAACGACAGTTCCTTCTTAAAAAATTTAATTACAAAATGGTGCTTTAGCGCAACCCAGACTATGATTCCCAGACTGGGTCTCTAAATGCAAATTCCTTAATTAAAAATTAATAGTGATATGGAGCGCTTTTTTGCTAGCACGTGCTTTTTCGTGACGACTGCCTCATTTTTATTACAATTAAGGTGCCTCTTAAGCGCACGTAGCGCGTGCAAAGCGAACGGCTGGTTGATTTTAAAATTATTAAATTGTGTGGTTAGTGCGAATACGCGTGGAAAATATGGGTGAATAAATAGTTCATTTTAGCAATTAATTGTGATTAAGGGAGTAATGAAAATAAATAAACCTCACAAAATAAATACTTGGTAGGGGTGTGTATGCAATGGCTTGAAGGCGCACGGAGGAGTCTCCCAAAAGCAATGAATCCAATCAAACAAAATCAAAGACCTCTGACTGAACAAAAAAGAAAACACCTTAGTGGGTTTGTTGATTTTTAATGTATTTTTAATTTTGTATGTTGTATTGCGTTTGTGTTATATTTTAGGTGGGTGTGTTTTGTGTTTATAGTGGGGTTTGGTTTATTAGTTTTATTTTTTAAAAAAAATTAGTTATTATTTGTGGTTGTTTTTGTTTTGGTTTTTTTTATAATAATAATAATGAAATCAAGATATATAGCACATGAATATGTGATGAAGGTTAAAAAATAAAATTTCAGCCATGTAGGAAATGTCCACAATTTATGTTATTAAAATTAGGGTTTTTTTTCAAAGAATATTTTTGCCTTGTATGAAAATATTTTGAAGTGAGAAATTAATGGAAAAAGGATAGCAGGGTGGAATTTTTTTGAATTTTTTTGAATTAATTTTTGGATTTTTACGAATGTTAAATGAATTTTATCAAATTTTCATATAATTTTGAATGAATTTTCAAAATTAAAATTTTTTATAATTTAGTTGGTTTAATTTTGACCTGGAAAATATACCAAAAAATGGCAGAAATAGGGGGAATTTTTAGAAATTTTCATGTAATTTTTTTGATTTTAAATGAATTTTTTAAAATTAACTAAATCAATTAAATTATGTAAATCAGGTTAGTTGGGTAAGTAAGGTCAAGTCAAGTCAAGTTAGTCTAGATAAGTCAGGTTAGTCAGATAAGTCAGATAATTCAAACTGTTGATGATATTGCTAACGTGCACGCTACTATTTTTGATGAAGTTAAAGATATGATTGCCAAAGCTTAGCAATCATATAACAAACAAGCCAATAAGAAAAGACAGGACATGAATTTCAAAGTTGATGACTATGTTTGGTTAAGAATAGAAAAACGTAGACTATAAAGTGTAGATAAACATCCACTTGTGAAATTAGCACCTAGATTCTATAGACCATTCAAGATCATTCACAAAATCAATGACAATGCATTTAAACTAGAACTACCACCACATTGGAAAATTCACACCTTTCATATTAGTTTATTAGGACCCTTTAGAGGCCAATTACCTGTACACTCTGTTTATGAAAACCCACCTTTGTTAGATGATAATAATACACTATATACTCTGTGTGTGTGTGTGTGTGATGTATAAGCATTGTCCTACTATTACAATAGTACATTGACACACACTTCTTGTTGATTGAGAAAACCCTCCCTTGGTTGCATGATCATGATAGTAAGGAGTGTTGGTAGGAATAAGTGCACCACAAGAATTTATATTAATACTTTCTTTTAGTCCAGAGAAGCATACCAAACCTCTCTCTAACTCCTTGCTTCCTCATCATTCTAGGTTAATCTTTATGCCCCTTTTTGAGTAGTAGAGTACTAGTGAATCCTTTTCTTCCTTTCTAAGTTTGTTATTAGGGTGTACAAATTTTGTACAATGGAAATTGTGAAATCAACTTAGGAAATCATATTGAGTGGATGATCTTCCATCTTTCAATTCAATAATATCCTTTTCTTTCTCTCCTAAGAAAAGTGAAATGAATTTTACCTTAGCTCTTGTTTCCATAGAACATTTAGATTACAAACTAGTACCCTGTTTACATTAAGTGTGTTTCATGAAACTCCTATCCAAGCATCAAAAAAACTTTGCAACTTGCTATTTTATAGTGAAAGTACATTAATGTAGAGCACTCCAATTTAGAGAATATCTCGAAAAGACACTCAGCCATTTTTGAGCCATATGAACAAGCCTAGGGACATATTTTTCAATCCTTATAGTTTTTAGAACATTCAGTACAATATATTCTCACGAATGTCTAAATTTGAAACCCCTAGTATCAAGTGTGTTATAATCACTCTTTAGCACCACAACCCTTATGTTGATTTCCAAGAGCAAAGTTGTTTCTCATATGAGCTTAGAGTCTTTATCTAGAGCCAAGAGTTGATACTACATCTATATTTACTTAAATAATACATGGGTTTCAACCCAAGCATTTAGAAGAACTCTTTGGTTCCATTTTCACTATCTATCTCTTCTTCTCTTGGTGGATTGTTCTCTTTCAACCCTTCATTCATCCCATAGTGTGTTCTTCCTCTTGCAAGACTTTCAAATACACTATTTACCCATTTCAAAATCGAATTTAGGAATTGGAAAATTTATGCACAACCTTAGTTCTCTAAGATGTAAGAAAAAAAATTTGACATGGAAAAAACATAACCTAGTGAGATAGAGTATCAGATCAAGTATGCCAAGACTATCAAACATAACTAAGGCTAGTAGAAAACCATGTACATCATTTCTGTATCCAATTTCACAAGATCTTTATATCGAATAGTAGGCACATAATCAAAAAATTAAATTTCAAGAAAAATGGTTCAACATTAAGGTTATAAAATTACTTATGGTGCCAGAATCCAACCATAATAGAGAGTTTATTGTAGTCAAACTAGATAAGAAATCTAGGTTTTTATTTGGACACAAAATACATGATTTCGATACTACATTCTATTGCCCACCCTTCATGCATTGCAAAAAGAAATTTTTTGCAATTGTGAATATATTAAATTATTTTCCTCTCATGATTCCTATACCAAGACAATAGACATGATGCTCAAAATGCCCAACTACCGAAATAGGCAATAAAGGGAAAACAAGATTATTTACATACTTCCACTTATGCAAGCAAATTGTGATGCATTCAAGGGCCAAATATATAATAACTTTCTCTTACAAATGTACTAATCTCTTATTGAGGAATTTTTGGAAAGCTAAAAGCCAATGGAAAGATTAATATTATCAAAGTTTGATGTTGAGCTTGCTAACAAAATTACGAAACATTTTGGCTTATCCGGTAAAAAATACATCATGTGTGCTATTGATTGAAGTGTATATTGCATTATCTATTTCTAACCTTGTCACTAACCCTTGTTTTATCCCATAGTCATACTATCAAAGTTTATTACTAAAGAAAAATTTATTCTGAGCAACATCAAAGGCTTAATTAAGTCCTTTTGATATGTAGATTATATGGTCATCCTCAACATTTTAGCAAATCCATTGTAGCACAAAGTTCAATCCTCTCATCTTATTTATAATATTCAAAGCCTTATATGCAATGATATACAAACATTTATCAAATCACATCAATAGTACACTGACATTATTAATGTTATCATATGTAAAATACAACAAACCTCATAGGTTGACTTACATGAGATTCATACTCATCCATCTTCATGAATATGATGATAGTCTTTGTGCTTCAAAACTCCATGAAAAACATACTAGCATTTTGTAAAGGGTTATAGATAGAGAGCTAAATCACATTCCTACAAGGAAGCAATGTAAGGTGAAAGGTGGGGAAAGAAGGACAAAAGAAACTCAAGGCCTATGAAGGATAGAGGAAATCTAGATAAGTCTAAGTTCTCTATATCAAGTCATGGGTTATTGCTATTAATGGATAGACCAACCACCCTACTAATGCAGTCTAATTTATAACTCATGTGGAGAACCCCACCTATTGACAAATATATAAGGATATTTGTGTGTGCTAGTCTTGGCTCTCACTGATGCATCAAAGTTAAGTGATCATCACATGCAAATCTAAATGGGTCATAAAGTATCTAACATAAAAATTTTGAATAAAATATGTGACACCTCTAAGTAGGATAGTCCTGATTGAAATAACGAGGCATGCATGTATTAGGTCAAAGCCTACTTTTTATAAGTATCATGGAGGGACCTCATAAAAGATACCCAATGATGATGCTACGTAGGGTATTGATTATTAAAAGAAAAAGGGGTAAGTATATTGAGTCCAAGGTGATTTTGATAAGTATCATGGGCAAGTCTTGTCATAAGTACTCAATGAGGACCACTATCCAGTGGCATAATGGAGTACTTACCTTTTAAGCCTTTATCTAGCCAAGTCATTGTCAACTATACTAATAAGTTTGATAGGTAAATATGTTAGAAGGGGGCCCTAAAAGAGACCATCTTATGAACAAGAATAACAACATTTATCTCAATGACATTTATAAAAAATTTTGAGTTGTCAAGAGCAAATTTTTTATAACTAAGGTGCCAAGACCATCACAAACACCATAAGGAAACTAGAGAGGGAATAAATATTTCCAGTATTAAAGAAAAAAATGAGAAGAAGAAGATGTGTTGTTAGTTGGAGGATCCTCATTATGGGTATGAAAGTAAAAGAACATTTATGTCAAAATTTTAGATTTATCATCAATGGCCAATAAAGAGCAAGTCATCACATTGCAAATATATTTCTCATTAGTAGATCATACACATGTCAAAGGTAAGTAATTATGAAAAATAAATCAATAACTAGATAAATAATGGTAAACTTGGTGAGGTGTGACTATGAAATTATGAATGAATATAACAAGATATTCATGTAGTTTAGGTGCATGCTAGTAATGGAGGAAAGAAGAAGAAAAGTGTGAGCTTCAAGTTTGAGATGGATAGAGAGTAAATGAATGTGAAAAATGGTTATTTACGTGATACAATATCCTTCTCAGACCGTTAAAGCCCCCAAAAAGGATACATACATGTCATAATCTAGACAAGAGGATCCACATTTATGGGATGAGTACCCAAGCATTGGAAGGGCATTCCATCTTACAATGGGACTGGTCTCGAGGGGAGAGTAGCATGATAAATAGATAAGGTAGATGTGTTCATGGAAAATTGAACATTTTAGCACTTGTGTGAGCAAAAAATGAACTCTCTTTTTGGCCTTTGGTCCCCCATTCCCTTGCTCCCCCTTAATACAAGGAAATGTGGAGATAATAATGTTAAAATACATCCTATATATCTTAGCTATTCTTCTCTATTCCACTACTCTCGCATATCTCTATTGTCACCTCTTCTTCATATATATCCAACCTACCTTGACACAATGAACTCCCTTGACCTCTCTTACTCACAATCAATCTATGTATGTTTATGCACTCTCCCTTCATCCTCAAGTATTCCATTTTCATTGATATCTATTTTTGTCCTTCCATTCTACCTTCACACACCAAGCTAATTACTTTCCTTTGACATCTCTATGTGTCTATCAATGACTCTCCTATCTATCTCCATAGACATCAAATCCCCTATTTTCAGTAACATCTACATGTGCCTATTTGTGCCTCTCTGATTTATCTCCATAGAATCATTCATCCTAATACCATTAGCATCTCTATGTGTCTTTATCTCTCTACTATACCTCCATAAACATTAAATCCCCTATTTTCAGTAACATCTACATTTGTCTATTTGTGCCTCTCCATCCACCTCCATAGAATCAATCACCCTAATACCATTCGCATCTCTATGTGTCTATATCTCTCTTCTATACCTTCATAAACACAAACACCCTATTTTCATTAATATATATGTGCCTCTCCATCTACCTCCATAGAATTAATCACCTTGATACCATTAGCATCTCTATGTGTCTATATCTCTCTACTATACCTTCATTAATATATATGTGTGCCTATCTCTGTGTGTTTATACATGCCTCTCTAATTTACCTTCGTTGAAGCTACTATAACATCTTTGTGTATCCATATCTATCTCTCCAATTTACTCCATAGAATCAATGAATCTCTTTCCATTAACATCTCTATGTGTTTACTTGTGCATATCTAGACATCAAACCCCCTATTTTCATTAGCATCTTTGTGTGTCTATGTATACTAATTTGGCACTTAACATGCATTTAGCACATATGTTTAACTAATTTATGGATCCATAACTTGATTGCAATATTCTTTTAAAAAATTTAATACAAACAAGAAGAAGTTGCATATGGAGATGGATCTTGAGCATGACTATTTCCAAGGGAATCCACCTAAGAAATCATCTATGTAACATGTGTTCAAAGGATATTAAGAAATACCCTTTCTTTACATGCTATAAGACCCTATAATCACCCCTTTTACTTGAGTAAACTTACAGATTTTTTTCAAATTATTATTAAAAAGCCCTTTTTGTAAATAGACTCCTATAAACTTTACTAAATATACTACCCTTTCTTTTGAACTCACGTGGTATCTTATATGTTCTATAAGGTGGACCCCCTGAGGACAATTTATTCTAAATGGCACAGTGTACAAGAATGATGTATTGATTGGGAAGACTATCCAATTTATTTCATAACTAATGAGTTAGTAGTTTTCTGAACAATTATAATCTTGGTGAAAAATATGTGCGAGGGTAAAAATGGATTGCTTTGTTACATTAGGTGGCTCAATGATCAAGCATCAAAGTATTCACCATCTACCAAGCAAGTGTTAATAATTTTCATGATGTCATTGTTTCACTCAACTTCAAATATAGTAGCTAATAAAACAAGAAAAGAGATTGAACGATACAATAACTCAAAAAAGTAAACAGATCATCACAATGCAAGACACTATTCATGATATTAGTATTTTGTATGAGGAGATAAAGCTTCAATTGCATGACATAAAGATGATCAAGAGCAAGCTTACTAAAGTACAAAAGAAAGAGTTTTTCTTATTAGATATCCAATCACAATAGAAGTTTTAACTTTACTCAACACCAAGATTTTGGAGCTAATAGAGGATGCCATTTACACTATTGGTGTGGAAACACTAAAGGTGGGTATAAAAAGTGAATGTAAGGTTAAGCTTACAAAGCTCAATAATTACTACAGAGATTCTATAAGATGCAATCCACAATGGTGATATATTAGAATATGATTGTTGAAAACTATGGTGGTAAATTGCAGTTTGTCATCAAATCAGATGAAAGTGAGGGAGTAAGGCTTAAAGTAAGATTTTGGGTCTCTTCTTTGATCAAATAGTATTGTAAGGGGATGACTTCGTCTTCCATTTCAAGACTAACACCAAGAGGTGTTATTTTACTATTTAAGGATATTTTTGAGTGTATGACTCATTGAGATATTAAGAAGTCTTTAAAGTGATTATATATATATATATAAAGTCTGTGAGAGTGGATGTACTATATGGGTACGATGCATAATGTGTAGTTCTGAGTGTTCAACATTATCGTGGAGGTTTTTTCATCTACCCATGATTATGTATTATGTGATTGTCTGTGGCTTCTTATGCTAGAGTGATGTTAATATTAATAACTTCTTGTAAGATAACTGTGAGTGGGGGTCTGTGCATGCATGCACATGCATGTACACATGTTTCTGAGTGTGATTATGTTTGTTTTGAGCATGTGAAATTGCAACATATAAATAGATAATAAGGAAGCCTATCCAAAGAAGTAAAAAACAACATCCTATCATAGTATGCACATGAAAAAAATGGAAGAAAGAGTTGCAAGGAGAAAGGAAGAGAAGGGAATAGAAGAAAGCTTCAAAGGGACTAAAGAAAGGAGGAACAAGAGCCTTAATGAAGAGGAGGAGAGGTTCAAGAAAGTAAAGTGCATTGTAGGATGATTTCACCTATCTGTGAGTGGGATGAAGAAAAGGTGAGGATTAATCAAATAATGGGGATTTGAAAGAGAGAAAGAGAAAGATTTTATGGGAATATGGACAAATTTAAGTGAGGCTCATTTCTATAAGACATACTCAAAAACTTTGGAGGAAAAGCTTGAATGCATAGAGACATCAGTCTAGCCTTTGCAACAATAACAAAGAATAGAAAAATATGCCACTCTTGCAAATCTCAAAGAAAGTCGAATATACTCATAAGAAGATAAAAATAATGCCATGGTAGGGAACGAATAGTTCTAAGAGAAGATTTATTATTTGGGGTGAGCCATATGGTGTTTTGCTAGCATGTTCGAATTCGCCGCAGGCTAGTGATGGATTGGAAAATGGATCATCTATGGGAGGAAGGCTAGATGATGTCTCTATAGATCATGTAGAATGTAAAGGATGAGTAGACATGGTTTATATTAGTGGTGCACATCCACACAAATCCTCTTGCATGCTTCTTGGTGGATTACAGTGTGCCTTTCACTCCAAGGGGGAGAGGGGCCACTCATAAATATATATGTATCATATGAGTTCAACATAAGGGATTTTTCAAATACCATCTTTACACATTTTGATATATAGAAAGTTTCCATATAAAGGGGTTATTTATATTTACAATAAAATAGGGATATAGTTTATTCAAGGAAAACTTACAAAGGATAAGATTTATAAATAGTCCTTGAACACATCTAATATAGAGGATATACATCTAGTGAACCATGCAATCCATCTCACAATCTCTTCAACAATAACTTTTGCAAAATATTAGTCTTTGAAGTTGAAGTACTAATTTTCTCACACTATTTGATATTGCAAAAGAAGATCAAAATTTGTGTAAAAAGTTGGGAAGAATAGTTGTTTAGTGTGAAAATATTAATAATACCCTGTCAATTGACATTTGGTGTAAAAAGAAGGGACATGTAGCTTTTCTCATCTTTTAAAACATTAAAACATTACTCTCTCTCTCCTCATTAGCTTGCTCACAACTTCAATGGCTTCTAACCTCTTTATCTCTTTCTCTTTCTAGTTGTAGTCTTTCTCTCTCCTTGTCACTCTTTTTGTCTCTCTCCTACACCTCTTTTTCTCTCTCTTCTACAGTCTTCTCTCTCCTCTTTCTTTCCCTCCAGTTTACTTCTTGACAAGTGGTATTAGATAATTGGTCTTTGATCCATTTTTCTTCATATTCAACCCAATTTCTCATCATAAAATACCTATTCAAACAAGTACCACAAGTACAAGACATGGATAGTGGCTAGTAGTGGCTTGCAAGACATCTACAATTCGAGGTATTTGGTGAAATAAGGACTAACTAGACTAGAAGAAGACATAAACCTCAGTTATTTTTTGTGTAGAGCCTTCTTCTCTCTCTTCCAAGATTTTTGTTGAAGCGTCCATGGTGGCTGCCAAGAAATGTAATAATTGTGCTTTCCAATGACATTTTAACCATATCTAATATTGGGGCAAAGATTCCTCAACTCTTGGCTATCAGAAAGAGCACCATAGTGTGAGCTAAGCTGAGTAGTCTCCTCCAGGAATAGCCCATATTTTATGGTGCCAATTTCGTTGATCCTGCTACCTGCTGAGGTTTAATACTCTTCTTGCTCCTAATCTCTTCCAAGCTTGTCAAACAACCTTGGTACACTCCTCACTGGGGAACATCTTTAGTAAGTTTCTACAAGATCCGAGTTCTCGTCTTCCTTCCCTTTGCTGAAAACCCTAATAGTAAGTTTCTACAAGATCCGAGTTCTGGTCTTCCTTCCCTTTGCTGAAAACCCTAAAACACTACAGGAGGCCAGCCATAGCCATAGACTTGGAAGCTTCAATTTCTTCAATCTTTGGCCCTTCCCGGCCTCCAAAGGGTTTCTATCATCGTTTTGAAGCAAGATGGACTCCAAGATTAAAGGCATTGCTATGATCTCAACCTATTTAAGATCTTGAATCTCATATTGAAGAATTATTTTTGGGCTTTTCTTCAAGAAGCTTCAATATTTGACATTCAAGTATTCAAGCAAGCCCTAGACATTGATTCTTCACGTAATCTATCATATTTGAGCTTATATGGGATGATCTTATGGACTTGTCAAGATTTTTTATGGATTCATGGTGGATTATGGAGGGCTTTTCTAATATTTGGATTAAAGATGGCATCAATCATTTTCTTCAAGCTTAATTAAGGTATTCCACTTTCTTAATCTTTGAAATCTCTTGATAATCCACTTATTTAGGCTTTTCCACTTATTAATGAGAGATTATTGGTCAATTAATTCTTTGAATTGATCAATATATCAAAGATTAGTATTGGGAAGAGGGTCTTACCCATGCAATCACTGAGTCATTGAATTGCATTGGTAAGACCCTCTTCCCATCCATTTTTCCAAAATTTGAATTCTCTTGCATTTCATGAAAAGAGATGAATGGATATTTTAGTAATGCATGTCATGGTAACTAATTAGAGCAGTATGCCACTACCATATTGATATTCCCACTAAGGAAAAGATGGATGTCGGGGGTGATACTGAGATAAAAGAGAGGTGACCCTTCCTCACTATTAAAGATCTGGAAGGGGTGCAACCAACTAACCCGAGGGGCACTTCGCCCATCTTCGAGTGATTCAGAGCCCATTTAGGGAGAATTTCCTACCATTTTATCCCTCACACAGGTACAATGAGTACAGAATTGAAGATTTAATCACTTTCAAAGACTCAAGTATCTTCAAGAGCAAAACAAGGTAAAACAGGGGATTTGCAGGATACTATAGGGTATATATAAGTCATTACAGGTACAATCTTTACTACTAAAGTGTAAGTGTAGGTACTATAGGGTGCCCACAATCTTTACTACTAAAGTGTAAGTGTAGGTACTATAGGGTGCCAACTTTCTATAGGATCTAGTAGCAATTAGGCACTACCATTTTACTCTTAGAAGTGGAAACAAGGTACTTACATGTTAACACAAGGTGTATTCCTAGATAGTTTAAACTCAGAGATTGAATTGCAAAATTTTCTATCCTAAACTTGATATGAACTACTCTATCTCATCTTGAAGATGAATCAAAAATTTTGGGAGTCTGATTTTCCTAGCTTAAGCTTTAGCCAATTTCTTGATAGGGGATGCTGTATGATTGCACTGATATGGTAGGTCATAAAGGAAAGAGTGAGGGGCCTAGGATGAGTATGCACAACAAATCGGAGATTCCATGCCCGATAGTACACCTCAAGAGATCCTTGAAGAGCCTCAAATACAAGGTGAAATTATTACACTCAATAATACCATGTGTGAACATGAGAATAGGCATGCTCAAAGGCATATGTAGCTGCTATCTAGAGTGAAGCAGATGGTATTATCTACTAGTCAAACAAAGTCTTCCATTGGGAAGTTGGTGGATTCCAATACCCAAAAAAAGGCTTGAATTGATAAGCTAGTAGAATATAATGCATAAATAATGGCTCAATTTTCCCAATGGGTGAAAATGTTAATGGGAAACCAAGGAAGCTAAGGAGAAAGCTCATTCAAATAGTGAACCTTTAGTCCCACTTCAGCCACCTAACAAAAACGTTCAAGGTCATGGTATCATTGGATGAAAGGGTATTCCAAATAGTCAATATGAAGTAGACGAGACTTCAAAAAGGCATGATGACTATTTGGATAGTTTGAATGGTACTAATTCCTAAGCTTTTGTCCTAAATACCCAAATTCCTAGAGGTCCTCTACCAATAGGAAGGCTTCATATTAGTTCTCAATCACATATCAAGAGAGTACCATATTATTTTAGGGGTTTTTTTAGGGGTTCCATGCCTAATACCAATGAGAAGTCTAGTTTGGGATAACAACCCTTTCATGAAAGAGAATTGAAGGATAAGATCATCTTGGCAAAGTACAATGGTTAATCATCTTCACCATCCAATCTAGAGGAATGGATTTCAAAATTTGAATCTCACGTTGATAAATTCCCTAGAACTGATGATATGAATATTCATTTTGCATCTTTAAATTTGGAGGGATTTGCACATACTTGATGGAGATAAATAAAGAACAAGAACATACTTGTAGAGAATTGGGATGCATTTAAGACACTTATGGCTGAGGTCTTTGTCACTTCTCTTGAAAAAGAAAAATTGGCACGGAGATGGTATAGATCATTAGTGATAAAGCTAAACTCTACAAGTATATATATATATGGTTTAGAATGGTCCTTATCAAGCTAATGTTATGGCGCAAAACCCTACCAATCTCTTCAAAGCTACTAAGCTTGGGGAGCTCTATGGAAGGAAATGTAGATGGGAGTCTCCATTTTAGCCTAGTTATGGACAGCTAAGGACTATTTGAAAACAAGGAAAAGTTGGGAATGTTTATGGTAGCAATCATGCATTTGACCGAAGTCGTCTTTCCTCCTAGAAAGAATTCCACCTTAGCAATTTGCCTGGTACAAGTAACCTCACGATCATTTGCCAATTCCACAAGCAAAATAGGTGCTTCTACTGTGGCTATTCCTAATCTTTTTGCACAAGCTAGTGAGATAAAGGAATGTGTACTGCCACAATCAATCAAGGTCTTGAAACCTTTACCTTGATAGTCCGGAATCACCAAGAACTGGCGATTCGGCCCTTTCTTGTGAAGAGCGGCATGGACTGTCGCCCTTTCAAAATCAGCTTCCATGGTCGGATCTTCTTCTTCTTCGCACATTTGCCTGTTGGCAATGCAGGCGGTTCTTCCTCTGTCTTGGGTAGTGGCTCCCTGACCACGGCCCATTCCTTGGAAAGGTGCTTGGCGATGTCTCCCTCCAAGCTTGGAACATTGCCTCTTGAAATGTTTGGGCTCGTTGCAGTGGAAACAATGGAGGTTTCGGGCATTGCTTTGAGTAGGAAAAAGTTGTTGACATTGTTAGTGCTTGCTTTCTTTCTTTGTCCCTGACTTTGACCTTGAACTCTCTTCATTTGAGGCCTAAATGTTCCTCTGTTCGAGTCATGATAAGAGCAAGTTTTGTTACCTCTTGGTCTAGCCTGCTCCTCCTGAATTATAGGGGTAGCTCAAATGAGTGCGTCTTGTAGATCTGATGGGCGCATAGATTCGAGATGGGTATTCACTAGTGGATTTAAGCCGGCACAAAATTTTGACACCCGTTGTGTCATGTCCATCTGTGGCGCATACTTAAGAAGTGAGACGAATTTAGAATAGTATGCATCAAGAGTGAGTCCCAGTTGTTTTAGCTCGTATAACTAATTCATTTTCTGCATGCGATACACAGGTGGTAAGTATCTTCCCTGCACGGCTTTCTTCAACTTCTCCCAGGTAACGGATCCTTCTGCAATCCCTTGATCTCTGCACCATTGCTTCCACCAAAGCCTGGCTTCGCCGATGAACTTTAGCTTAGCGAGCATAGCCTGGTTCGCGGGTGTAGTACTGGCTGCTTCAAAGTAATCCTCCATGGACTCAATCCAAATTTCAGCATCTGCTTGGACAGACCTGCCTCTCCCGTCAAATTCGGGTGGCTTAATCTGCTTGAGAAGAAACTCGTTCTCCTGGATTACAATAGTACTTGATGTAGGAGGCAAACTGAGATTCTCTACTTGGGGTTGTGCCTGGACAAATATTTCTTATCGTTATTGCTGTGATTTATATTTCGTTTCTATTTCAGCTATTAACCAAGTAATCTAACCACTTAACTTCTTATCAATTCTCATGCACAAATAGACATTGATAAAAAGAAGTCTTATTGTATTTATATGGGCATAGCCCTTTCGGAATACAACATTTCTTGAGATGATAAGCCAACTGTTTACATTTAGTTTGGGGAGAATAATGTTGTATTACATTTATCTACAGGAACTGGATAATAGTATGGTTTTGGGTCATGGATCTTCAGGAATCGGTAAGTCATTGGAAGATCATGGTAACCTTTCCTTTGAAACCCATTCTTCTCATGGTGCCCCAACACTTTGATCCTGTCGGTGGGGATTACACGGGTCACTTCCTCATATACATATGAGTTCAGCTCAACCCTCCGACCTCGAATATGTAAAGTTGAGTTTACGTGAGCCTCCACAAAAATGAACAGCTTCATGACTTTCAAGTCTTCCAACCACTTGATCCTCTTTAGGTTGGTTTGAAGGTATGCAAACCGGTGGGCAACTATATAGTAGATTCCTGAGGTACCTGTCCATCTTGCTCCATGTATAAAGGCAATGGATTATAAATACGCTCTAGGATGTTCATCATCCCAACCCTTTGTTGATAATCCCGGGAATCCATCGCAGTCATAAACATGACTCGGAACACTAAGAACCTGTTCCATGCTTCATAATTCTACAAGACAGCATTGAAAGTAAGGAAATGTTTGGAACAACAATATTTGCTTTACTTCATCTATTTAAGATTTCATAAAAACAAATCCTTCATCGGTTGGCTCTGATACATCCTGTAACATGTCCACATGTTATCTTTAGAACACGTCTTAGCAGTCTATCGGAAAGGATGTCTACAAAGCTCCGCCCGACACTCCCATGGAATGTTATGGGGTTTGCGATCTAGGACTTTCTGCGTCTGCCACGTAGCGGAAATATTCCGGCCGTTCTCACTTAGGACCAGCCTGAATTAGGGTTTTCCCTATTGGTCATTGCCTAATGGCAAGTAACGTCGAACCCGAGCAAACTACTTTATGTAAAAACGCCAGGTCCGAAGCGGATTCACAGTGCACTTGGTTCAAGGAGAATGGGAAATGAGAGGGATGCGAAGCTCAACCTCTCTGCCATAAGGCATAGTCCCATTCCGTTCCCCTAAACAGTGTAAATTGGGATCATTTAGAACTTAGACTCTAGGTCAACGCTCTTGCTATTTGTGTCCTTTGAACGATCTTCCTGCTGTCCATCGTGATTTGAGAAAAGTTCCTAGCCAACCGAGACCACCCATCCGTAGGACGGACCTATGGCCACATCCACCGCACTTTCCTTAGGTTGTTTTAGTTATTTAATTACCTAACACATTTAGTTGGACATGTATCAAGGATATGTATCAATCAGCTTCCTTAATTAGCCCGTTAGGCACTTGTCCCTTTACATAATCATAGTACTTGACATAGAAAAGCAATGTCAAACAAGTTCCTTTTTAATAGGTTATCATATTTATCTTTGAAATACATAAAGTCCAGCTCATAGGCTTATATGTAATCTGCTCGAAGGCTATCCAGCAATCCACAGGGATTACTAATCCAAGATTCTACCCGTAAACTAGTATGCGGGCCTCGATATCCAATCCCGAGTCACGTTGGCCTCTTGTGCAGGGCCCGAAAGGCGAGGGATTTACGGCCAAAGCCCCCCTAGCACCTAATCGTCCTCGTGATCCAAGTAGCACTCAACGGAGAGTCCTCTCACAGCAAGTTCGGTCCACCTTCCCGGTGCGGTTTAACAACCCCCTTGGTTAGGGTTAGGCAGGCAGTCGGGGGTAACTGAAGCTGCCTCTCCCTTCAACCTTCAACATGAAGCATTAGATATCCATTTATCATTTAATTCTTTGATCAAACAAATCAAAATAGTGCTTTTAAGTCTATTACAAGCACAACCATTTCCATTGGTCGTTATTTTTGGCCAACTACTAAGGAGTGAATCCTTCTTTCCGAATGCATCCAGCACTCAATCCGGGATTAATTTCAACTTGGCAAGATCCCCTATATCATGGGTTAGGGCCATACCCTATTCACCCAACTTAATCAATACCTTAAGTTCATATGTTATTCCAATTTATTGGTTGGTCTTTTGCTTCCAAGCAATTATCTTTACCCAAGAAAGATCCTATATTAGGACGATTATTCATCCTCTTGCAAGATAACTTGCGTAAGAATCTGCCAACCTCATTCTGAGGAATTGGCCATTCCCTTGTGATCCAATCACAAGATCATGTGACTCTGCAACTTGTTGCACAAGTGTCGCATCAAGATATGGGACTATTCTATCCATCAATGGTGTCTTCTAATCACGGTATCATGATTAGATATAACAATCCATTCCTCATTGCATTAGGCCAACATTGTCGGTCCTAGGGTTCCAAGTTTCATCTTTTTAGCAAGAGATTCTTAGAAAAGCCCCTAGATCTTTTCTCTCAAGTATGTCCTACTGCCCCTACATTCTGTGAATGTGGGCAAGTATTTAGGGTATAGGAGTTTTAGTTTTGGCAATACGTGCAACTAGGTAAATGTCTTCAACGTGCTAACCCTAGTCAGTTCCTTGGGATACGTTGCATTGAATTAACCCTTTTCTAAACGAGTGCTCCGCGGTTTTAGGTGTTTAGGTTTAAACCAATTTAACTTGTCTCATCTTGAACATGATTCATTGTCTACGTATAAGTTGATTTACAAACCCTAATTTTTTGGGCTAAGATCAAAGCATAGGCATAATTATAGCCTAATTCCAATTGATCATCCTATAACATGCAAACAAGATTCATACTTAAAACATGCAGCCTCTTCTACTTTCTTTTCCGAATGAGCTTACACAGTCTTTCGTTTATTTAAATTTTTAGGCCACTTGCCTAGAGTTAAATCTTCTTCATGCAACCCTAGCAATTTCCTACAGTTGCTAGCAACTTTCTTTAGGAATTATTTCGAAAAATATGTTCAATAATGCAATATCCGGTTTATTTTTTCCATGCTTAATCGATGTGTACTATCATAATTCCATTTTGTAAAAATGGACATTAATCTAATTTCAATTCATTGCAATGCATAAAAACTACTTGCTAGAAATGCATTTATGCTCCCTTTATTTTGTTCATTTTATTGAAAAATACTAATGACCGAACTCTTCCGTCGTGAGCTATTTCTTTTAAATTAACCAAAGTATTTAAGACAAAAAATGCATCCTATCTCCAAAAATCATCCACGCACAATTGAATTATAACGACGTAAATAAAAATTAGAAAGAAAAACCTGGACTTGTGGTGAAATGTCCACGTGGATGTTAGGAGACAATCCTTCTGTGGCTATGCCTTGTGCTTCCTTAGGAGCCATTGCGAATGTGGCCTTTCCCTCTTAGATGCAGATTTATGAACTTGGCCGTCTCCTTTGCAAGCGTAGCTCCCCTTTATGACAACTTGCACCGTCTTTCGGAAACGGTTTTTAGAAGGTTTCCTCCTTGAAGTAGGGATTTCACGATTAGGGCCTTACAACCGTCAAGAATGACATTGTGGAAATGCTAAGGGAAAGTTCTCAATTTCCGAGGATATAAGAGACTGCTTGAGAAGGGCAATAATAAGGGCTTTTAAGAGCCCGCAAGTACATATGAATTTGAGTGGGAATTTCCCACGGAAAGGGTCTTTAAACCCCAGCCTAAAGTGGGCAAAAGGGCTAGATTTCAACAGGGTAACTAGGATTTTAAATCTCACTTGATAGGGCAATAAGAAGGCTCACGAAAAGGGCCTTTGGATCCCAAGGGAAAAAACAACTCTTGGTGGAAAAGAAAGGGGGGAAAAAGGGTGTATAAGACCTTCAAGAGGGTGATTTTGTATGGGGGGAAAAGGGTTTTACTGCGCCCACATGAACAAGGCTAGGTGGGAGGCCACAATGAAAATTTCGGGGGGGGGGGGGGGGGGTGTAATATAAAAGGGCCTTAAGTAGGCCACATGAAGGGGGGCTTCTTAGGAGGCTTTTAGAAGCTTCCTAAGAAGCTTCTGAACTAAGGTGGAAGCCCCACGTGGCGAGAGAAAGGGTGGCAGATGGCGAACGACAGTTGGTGGCTGATGGCACATTTCTTTCAGCAGAGCTGGTGGATGGTTGGTGGCACAGCGCTGTTGCAGCAGCTGGCAGCGACTCCGTCTCTCTCACACGCTTCCTCCACGGCGCGAATAAGCAGTCTCTGGCTTCCTACCTCTCGCTCTATGGTAGTGGCGACCCCTCAAAATCCTCCCACCATCCTCAACTTAAATAGGTGAGGGGAGGGGATCCTCCCTCCCCTACGCGGCATCGTGCATGCCCTCTACCTTCAGCAAGCTCCACTAAGGAGCTTGCTCACCCTTGCTGTTCCCCCCCTCCTCCAACATGACAGTCGGCTGGAGGAAAGGGGGAATTAAAAAATTTTACCATAGCTTTAATAATTTTCATTTGGATTATTTGTAAGAGGAGGTTCTCGTGAGGAGGGCGGTGTTAGAGCTCGGAATTGTTACACTAAGATTGGAAAACTTCCCTAAGCTACATATCCATCCATTATTGCACTTACAGAGGCATACATAATAGAACATGACATAGATAGAGGCTCTATAGACATTCAATAGAGGGTTTATAGAACGCATCCAAAAGTCCTGAGCTTAACTTAAATAATTCAAAACCATCAATACTAATCAATGAACTTCCAAACACTCTCAAAATTAATCAATTAACATTCTAACCCCTCATACAAAAGGAAAAAAGAGCAAAACAAAAGCTCAACAAACTCAAACAACAGGACATCAACAAAACATGTCAAAACATCATATCTCCACTATAAAACATCATGAGCTTCTCAAACCTAATCAACCTCAGTAACGTGTCCACCCGTTCCCTTTCAGGACACGTCTTAGTAGTCCATCGAGAAGAGAGTCTAGAAAGCTTAGCCCGGAACTCCCATGGAATGTTATGGGTTTTGCGATCTAGGAATTCCTGAGTCTGCCACGTAGCGGAAGTATTCCGGCCGTTCCCACTTAGGACCGACCTGAATCAGGGTTTCCCTATTGGTCTAGTACCTATAAGGTAACTAGTGTCACCCCATGCGAACTAATTTACACAGAAACGTCAGGGTCGAAGCAGATTCGTGCAACACTTGGTTCAAGGAGAATGGGAAACCAGAGGGATGCAAGGCTCAACCTCTCTGTCCATAAGGCATAGTCCCATTCCGTTCCCCTAAAACATCATAAAATGGGATTCTAGTAACCTAAACCCTAGGTCAGTGCCCTTGCTGTTCATTTCCTTTTAGAAGAACTCCTTCTGTCAATTTCATTTGAGAAAAGTTACGGCCAACCGGGACCACCCATCCATAGGACGGACCCATGGCCACATCCACCACACTTTCCTCAGGGTTGGTTTATTTGTCTAATTACCTACCACATTTAGTTGGACATGCATAAAGCAGCTTTCTTAATTAGCCAGTTAGACACTGGTTCCTTCACGTAATCTTAGCACTTGACATAGAAAAAGAGTGCCAAACAAGTTCCTTTTCAACAGGTTATCTTACTTATCTTTGGAATACATCCATAAAATCCAGCCCGTAGGTTGATCCATAATCTACCCGAAGGCTATCTAGCAATCCACAGGGATTACTAATCCAAGATTCCGCCCGTAGACTAGTATGCGGGCCTCGAGATCAATCTCGAGTCACGTTGGCCTCTTGTGTAGGGCTCGGAAGACAAGGGATTTAATGCTAGAGCCCCCCTGGCACCCAAGCGTCCTCCTGCTCCAAGTAGTGCCCAACGGAGAGACCTCACGTGGTGGGTTCCCTCCACATTCCTGCCGCGGCTAACAACCCCCTTGGTTAGGGTCAGGCAGACAGTCAGGGTAACTGATGCTGCCTCTCCCTTCAAGCCTTCAACTTGAAGCATTAATTATATTTCTATCCTTAGTTCATTGAGAAAATAATGCAAAAAGTGCTCCTAAACTGTTACAAGCACAATCAATCCAGTGGTCGTTTATTTGGCTAACTGCTAAGGAGTGAATCCTTATCTTCGAATGCATCCAACATTCGATCTAGGATTAATTGCAACTTGGCAAGATCCCCAAGGGTTTGTTTGTTCACCATTTTGTCCTTGGGTTAAGGCCATACCATGTTAACCCAACTTAACCAATACCTTAGGTTTCATAAATTAACAGTAAATCTTAGTGACCATGTCGCTCTAACTTGATTGATTCTTTGCTTCCAAGCAAATACAAAACTTCCCTTAACTTGGCAATTTTCCCCAAGAAAGGTGATGTAACAGGATGACTACTCATCCTCTTGCAAGTTAACCTTGCACAAGAACTTGCCAACCTCATTCCAAGGAATGGCAAAACTCTCTTGTGATCAAACCACAAGGCCATGCGACGTTGCAACTTGTTGCATAAGTGTTGCATCTATTCCATGGAATCATTTCACCTATTGAATGGCATTTCTTGGTCAAGGAATTATGTTTAGACAAGAAGGAGGGTTTAGGGTGTCTTCTTACCCAACCCAATCCTAATTGCACTAGGCCAACAACGATTGGTCCTAGGGATTCCAAACTCAAACCAAGTTTTAACATTAAGTCGGTCGATCCTTAGGGTAGAGACCCTAGATCGTTATTTGCATGAGCATCCAATTGACCCAAACATTCCATGAATGTGGGTAGGACCTTTGGGTTTGAGGGTTTCGACTTGGAAACAAGTGTGAAACTAGGCCGAATCCTTAACGTGCTAAACCCTAGTTAGCGCTTGGGGTATTTATCGTATCAACTGAACCATGCCTATACGAATACCTTGCGGGTTAGGTGATTTAGATAATTCGATCTACTTGTCTTGCGATAAGGATGAGCCTTTCCTAGAGATGATAAACTTGATCTAAAGTAGAAAAATAGTTGCAAACTATCACAATACATGTAAACATGAACCTTTAGGTTCTTAGGGAGTTGTAGTCTATAGGCATTGGGTCCTAGGCCCTTGAGGATCTTGTATGGTCCACAATACCTTGGACTTAGCTTCTTGCAATCTCCTAAGGATAGGAAACTTTTATTTAGGTGTATGCGAATGAAGACCATGTCTCCTTCCTCGAAGGTTCTATCTTGACGTTTCAAATCCGCGTATGCCTTCTGTCTATCCTTGGCGGCTTGGATGTCCTGTCTTATTGACTTCATTTGGTCATCCATATCTTCCAACATTTGCCTTGAAGCTTCAACCCTCAGGGTTGGATCCGAGAAGTTTAAAGGACTTTGACAGTCATGCCCATACAATGCTTGAAAAGGGGTCATCTGAATACTTTGTTGGTAAGAAGCATTGTAGGCAAACTCAAATAGAGGCAAGTATTGAATCCACCTTTTTGGTTCACGGCAGCAGCGTGCCCTTAGCATATCCTCAATGACTTGGTTGACTCACTCTATTTGACCATCGGTTTGGGGATGGTAAGCTATACTAAAACAGAGTTGAGTCCCAATGGCTTCAAAGATCGCTCTCCAGAAGTGTAATGTGAAGAGACAATCACGATCACTAATGATTCTTCTAGGCAACCCATGTAGCTTGAATATCTCCTTGATAAGCAACCTTGCAATGTCTGAGGCTTTATATTTTGTCTTAACATGAATAAGGTGTGCAACCTTAGTAAGCATATCAATCACAACCATAATGGAATTGTATCCTCCTTGAACTTGGGATAGGCCAACAACAAAGTCCATACTGATGAATTTCCATTTCATTTGGGGAATGTCAAGTGGTTGCAACTTTCCTGGCATTTTGACATGTTCGACTTTAATACATTGACAAGACAAACACTCAGTGACATATTTGAGAACATCGCCTTTAAGCCTCTCCCAATAGTAGCTCTTTCTGACTGCATTGAGGGTCTTGGCATATCCAGGATTTCCTGAGAAAGGGGAATCATGAGCTTCCCAAAGTATCTTCTGCTTGAGTGACTGGCTTGCTGGTATACATAATCTCGTTCTATAGTAGACAAGTCCACTATTGATAGAGAATTCTTGGTACTTAGCCTGTAGCTTCGGTTCTTGATCCTTGATAGGGATCTCCCTTAGCATCTTCTGATAGGTTGGATCATGGCATGCTTCTTCTCTAGCTAGTTCGTTCCGTGATCCCTTGATCCCTGCACCATTGCTTCCACCAAAGCCTGGCTTTGTCGGTGAGCTTCAGCTTGGCGAGCATAGCCTGATTAGCGGGTGTAGTACCGGCTGCTTCGAAGTAATCCTCCATGGATTCAATCCAAATTTCAGTGTCTGCTTGGACGGACCTGCCTCTCCCGTCAAACTCGGGTGGCTTAATCTGCTTAAGAAGAAACTTCTTCTCCTGAATTACAGTAGTACTTGATGTAGGAGGCGAACTAGGAACTTGTACCTGGGGTTGTGCCTAGATAAAGGTTTCTTAACATTATTACACGATAATCGTTATTGATTTATATTACATCTTCAATTCCGCTATCACCCAAGCAATCTAACCACTTAAATTTTTATCGATTCTCATGCACAATCAAACATTGATAAAAGGAAATCTTATTTGTATTTATATGGGCATAGCCCCTTTCGGAATACAACATTTCTTGCGATGATAAGGCAACCTGTTACATTTAGTTTGGGGATAACAACCTTGTATTACATTTATCTACAGGAACTGTATAATAGTATGGTTTCGGGTCATGGATCTTCAGGAATCGATAACTCATTGGAAGTTCAGGGTATCCTTTCCTTTGGAACCCATTCTTCTCATGGCGCCCCAATACTCTAATCCTGTTGGCGGGGACCACATGGGTTACTTCTTCATATACATATGAGTTCATCTCAACCCTCCGACCTCGAATATGTAAAGTTAAGTTTACGTGAGCTTCCACAAAAATGAATAGCTTCATGACTTTTAGGTCCTCCAACCACTTGATCCTCTTTAGGCTAGTTTATAGATATGCGAACTAGTGGGCGGGTAAAGTAGATTTCTGAGGCACCCGTCCATCTTCGTTCCATGTACAAAGGCGACAGATTATAGATTCACTCTAAAATGTTCATCATCTCAACCCTTTGTCAATAATGTGGAGAATGCATTGCAGTCATAAACATGACGCGAAACACCAAGAACTTGTTCCATGCTTCGTAATTCTGCAAGACAGCATTGAAAGTAAGGAAATGTTTGGACAGCAACATTTTCTTTACTTTATCTTATTAAGATTTCATAAAAACAAATCCTTCGTTGGTTGGCTTTGATACCAATTGTAACTTGTCTACCTATTATCTTCAAGACACATCTTAGCAGTCCATTGGAAAGGACATCTAGAAAGCTCCGCCCGGCACTCCCATGGAATGTTACAGGGTTTGCGATCTAGGACTTTCTGCGTCTGCCATGTAGCAGAAGTATTCTAGCCATTTCCACTTAGGACCGACCTGAATTAGGGTTTTCCTATTGGTCATTTCCTAACGGCAACTAACATCGAACCCAAGCAAACTACTTTACACAGAAACGCCAAGTTTGAAGTGGATTCACGCTGCACTTGGTTCAAGGAGAATGGAAAACGAGAGGGATGTGAAGCTCAACCTCTCTGCCATAAGGCATAGTCCCATTCCGTCGAGATTAACTATAACTCTAGGTCAATGCTTTTGTTGTTCGTATTCTTTGACGATGTTCTTGCTGTCCATCGTGATTTTGAGAAAAGTTCCCGACCAACCGGGACCACCCATCCATAGGACAAGACCTATGGCCAACCTATGGCCACATCCACCGCAGTTTCCTCGGGTTTTTTTAATTATCTAATTACATGACACATTTAGTTGGACATGTAACAATCAGCTTCTTTAATTAGCCCATTAGGCATTGGTCTTTCACATAATCATAGCTCTTGACATAGAGAAACAATTTCAAACAAGTTCCTTATTAACAGATTATCATATTTATCTTTGAAATACAAAATTCCAGCCCGTAGGCTTATCCACAATCTGCCTGAAGGCTCAACCCAAGGCTATCCAGCAATCTACAGGGACTACGAATCCAAGTTTCCGCCTGTAGACTAGTATGCGGGCCTCGAGATCCAATCCTGAGTCATGTTAGCCTCGTGCAGGGCCCGGAAGGCGAGGGATTTACGGCTAGAGCCCCCCCTAGCACCCAAGCATCCTCCTGCTCCAAGTAGCGCTCAATGGAGACACCTCTTGTGGTGGGTTCGGTCAACTTTCCTGGCGTGGTTAAAGAGCCCCTTGGTTAGGGTCAAGCAGGCAGTCGGGGGTAACTGAAGCTGCCTCTCCCTTCAGGCCTTCAAACTGAAGTATTAGATATCCATTTATCTTTTAATTCATTGATCAAACAAAGCCAAACAGTGCTCTTAAATCTATAACAAGCACAAAATTTTCCATTGGTTGTTTTTGTTGGCAACTGATAAGGAATGAATCCAGCACTCAATCTGAGATGACTTGGGACTTGGCAAGATCCCCTATATCCTGGGTTAGGGCGTACCCCATTAACCCGACTTGGTCAAACCTTAGGTTCATAGATTATTCCAATTTATCGGCTGGTCTTAAGCTTCCAAGCAATCTTCTTTACTCAAGAAAGATACTAAATTAGGATGATTATTCATCCTCTTGCAAGATAACTTGCGTAAGGACGTGCCAACCTCATTGCGAGAATTGGCCATTCCCTTGTGATCCAACACAAGATCATACAACTCCGCACTTGTTGCACAAGTGTCGCATCGACTATGAGACTATTCTACTCATCAAATGGAGTCACGAAACAATCTGTTCCTGATTACATTAGGCTGACGTCGTCAGTCCTACGGTTCCAAGTTCCATCTCGTAAGATTCTTACGGACAAACCCTAGATCACTTCCCAAATATGTTTCACTGTCCCTACGTTCGGTGAATGTGGGCAAGTATTTAGGGTATAGAAGTTTCAGTTTTAGCAATACGTACGATTAGGTCACGTATTAATTCCTAGTGAATTTCTTGGAATTTAACTCATTCTAAATGAGTACTCCACGGTTTAGGTGTTTAGGTTTATGCCAATTTGTTTAACTCTTGAAGATAGTTAAGTTATCATTTCATAAACACATAACTCGTTGTCTACGCGTAAATTGATTTTTCGACCCTCACTTATTATCGATTTAAGGTCAGGCATAGGTTAGGTTAATTCCAACTAATATTCCTATAACTTGCAAACAAAATTCATGCTAAACAAGTAACCTTTTACTTGATAATTTATGCAGTTCACAAATGATAATTGCCTAGAGTTATGCATCGTAAGAATCATTTCATGCCTTGCACTTTCCTAAGGATTCCTAGCACTTCCCATGATGATTCATTGCGAAGAGGATATGGCTTAATAATGTGATATGCAGTTTATACTTCCATGTTTAAACGAAGTACGTTATCTTAATTCCATTTTTGTAAATATGGACTAAATGCATATCAATTTTCTAAAGCATTTAAGACAAAAAATGCATCCTTATTTCCAACAATTATCCTCGCACGATTATAACAATACCAAATAAAAATTAGGAATGAAAACTTGGACTTGGGGTGAGATGTCCATGTGGATACTAGGAGATGATCCTCCTGTGGTTGTGCCTTGGGCTTTCTTGTTGAGATGGCAAGCTCAACACATGTGGACATGGATGATGGACCGCCTGGTTAGATGGGTCCACACGTCTACACTTAGCACGTCGGTGGTCATTATGACTCTCACATGGCCACTGACTCATTACTTATTATATTCAGGTTGTTACACCTATTTACAGCTGGCATAGTTATAGCGCCAGTCGACTAGTGTAGTCGGTTATGCATTGTTTGACTTAGTAGGCCACTTTCCTTTTATGTTGTATCTTATCTATACTTTGTGTACATTGTAAAGTGTGTGGAAGAAGAAGAAGAAATCAGCAAGAAAACGTTTTGGCCTCCATCTATCTTCTTGTCTCTTGAGTGAGCTTCTCCTTGTGCATTCTGTGTGTGTTCGGCGCAGCATCTTGAGCAACCCCCTCCACCACGCGATTCTTGACATGGTA
Source organism: Lygodium microphyllum (assembly GCF_053477565.2). Taxonomy (NCBI): domain Eukaryota; kingdom Viridiplantae; phylum Streptophyta; class Polypodiopsida; order Schizaeales; family Lygodiaceae; genus Lygodium; species Lygodium microphyllum. Next base: position 50,631,817 of record NC_141162.1, read on the forward strand.
TCAGAGCCACACCACTGAGAGAGGCTGATTTCGAAGGTTGAAGCAAAGGAGAAGAAGCAAGGTTCGAGCAAGCAAGCCACGGGTAAGAAGCTCTCCCATCCTTCCACTCTTTCTCTTGGATAGTGCCTGTGGAGGCACCGGAAGCAGGGCAGAGCAAAAATCTCAGATTGCAGTGAGATTTGGTGTGCGCGAAGAGCGCTGTGTATTCTGCAGATGAGCCCTTTAGGGCTTTCCCGCAGAGATTTTGGGCATTTGAGGCCGTTTCAGGGCCCGTTTTAGAGCCGCAAGGTTGCGGACAGCAGTTTCGGGATACACTGTGACTTCGACTGTATTGACCGAACGTGGGTGCGCAGGTTACAGATTTCAGATCTGTAAGTTCAAAGGTGTTTACCAGTGAGTAAACACAAGGTTTATCTGCAAAAAGGTTGCAGATTGCATGTATTGTTGAGCAGACAGTAAAAAAGGCTGTCTGGTGTATTGCTGTGCACTACAGGTCAAGGGTTGCAGAAGATTTGCTTGCTGTTTGGTATTAGTTTTGTGATAATGGCAGAGAACAGTGGAAGCCCCATCATTGAGAAGCTCGACAAGAACAACTACCCATCATGGAAGTTTCGTGTCACGAACTTCCTTATTGGAAAAGGCCTCTACGAGTTCGTTTCAGGTGAAGAAAAGGAGCCGGAGGTGAGTGATCCTCCAACTGTAGAAGAGACAAAGGCACGAAAGGAATGGAATGCAAAAGACAAGAAGGTCATGTATTGGTTGTCTGCAGTAATTGACAATAACATGCTGGGACACATTAGAAATGCAGAGAATGCATATGCAGCTTGGACCATACTTGAAAGTATGTTTTCTGTAAATACAAAGGCACGAAAGATTCAACTCAAGCAAGAGTTGAATACATTGAAGAAAGGGAAGATGTCTATCAATGAGTATGCACTGAAAGTAAGAAGCATTGCAGATGCATTGGCAGCGATTGATGCAATGCCCGATGATGATGATTTGGTGTCGTCTACCTTGGGTGGACTTAACAATGAAAAGGCTTGGAAGTCTTTTGTAACTTCCGTATATGTCAGAAAGCCATTTCCAGATTTCGATGAATTGGTCTCCCTTATGATCACTGAAGAGATCAACATGCAGAGTGAGACATCTGAAAGAAGTGGTGAACAGGTCCAAGCTTTCTACTCCAGTTCTGGAAGGGGACGTGGCAGGTTCTCTTCAAGAGGCCGTGGTACAGGACGTGGTAGTGACAACCAGCAAAACAGATTGAATCAGCAATTTGGCGATATGCAGGTTTCAGGAGGTCGTGGTAACTTTAGAGGCAGGGGGAGCTTTAGAGGAAGAGGTGGATGGCAGAACAGAGGTTCTAACAACTTTGGTATTGTGTGCCACTACTGTGGCAAAACAGGTCATATTGCAGCCCAATGTTATGCTAAGAGAGATGATATCCGCAGTGGTAAGTTGCAGCAAGGAAACTATGCATCGTCTTCACGACAGAATGAAGACAAAAATGAACGGCTGTTTGTTATGCAGCATATGCTGAATGCTGTTACAGGAAAGGGAGCACATGACGATGTTTGGTATGTTGATTCAGGTGCATCCAATCATATGACCAGCCATGCAGAATGGTTTGGAGAGATGCAGAATTTGCAGAATGCAGGTTATGTGCAGACGGGTGATGACTCATGCCACCCAATTTCACACATTGGAAAAGTTCCCTTGTCCTTGCATGATGGTAAGACAAAGAGTCTTTCAGATGTATTACATGTGCCATCTATTACAAAGAACTTGGTGTCAGTCGGTCAAATGGTAGAGCAAGGGCTGCAAGTCAGATTTAATGCAAAGGGCTGCTTTGTAGAAGACTTCAATGACAAGTGCAGGTTGGTAGCAAAGGGAAGTAGAGTTGGACGTATGTTCACTCTAGATGCTGGAATTCCTACTATGAATGCGGCTATGTATGCCAAAGGAAAAGGTGTTGTTGCAGACATTGAAATTTGGCACAAACGCATTGGACATGCAAATGTACAAAGGCTGAAATTAATGCAGTCCAAAGGGTTGGTTACAGGTTTGCCTACTTTTAAAGTTGCAGAATTTCAGAAGGTATGTGAAGCATGTCAGTTTGGTAAGCAGGCAAGACAACCCTTTTCACATGACAAAGATGTAAGCAGAAATATCCTTGATGTTGTGCATACAGACATTTGGGGGCCTACACAAAATGTATCTCTTGGAGGCAGTTCATACTTTGTCACATTCATTGATGATTGCTCTAGAAAGCTGTGGGTATATTTTATGAAGGAAAAGAGTGAAGCTTTTGAGCACTTTAGAACTTTCAAGGCTGTAGTTGAAAGAGAAACAGGCTTGAAAGTAAAGTGCCTGAGGTCAGATGGAGGGGGAGAGTACCTCTCAAATGAGTTCAGTGATTTTCTGAGGTCTCATGGGATAAAGAGACAGTTCACATGCAGGTATACCCCACAGCAAAATGGGGTTGCAGAAAGGAAAAACAGGCATATTGCAGAAGTTGCACGCGCCTTGATGGCTGAAAAGAATATGCCTAAGCATTTTTGGTCTGAGGCTGTTCATACTGCTGTTTATATTATGAACAGAACTCCCACAGCTGCAGTTCATGGTATGACCCCCGAAGAATGTTTTACAGGTAAGAAGCCTGATGTTTCACACTTGAAAGTGTTTGGCTGCATTGCGTATGTTCATGTGCCAGATGAGTTGCGGAAGAAGCTGGATCCAAAGGCTGAAAAGTGTATCTTTATTGGATACTCTTTAGAGCAGAAAGGGTATCGCTGTTACAACCCTATCACATGTAAGTTCAGAGTGAGCAGGGATGTCATCTTTGATGAAATGAGCAGCTGGTATGCATCTAGTGGTGATGCATTGGATGTTGATGATGATCATGACACTCATGTGCAGGCTGAAAAGCAAGAATCACGGACTCTTAGTGGACCAGAGACATCATCTAGTAGTCCTTGGTCTGGGAGACTAAGGAGTATCTCTACATCTTCGGGTGCATCTAGTAGCACTACAGGTAAAGACAAAGGAAAGAATAAGGTGTCAGAAGGCATTGATGCAGTTCTTGATGGAGACTCCAGTGGCTCAGAGAGCTTGGATGATGAGCTTGGCATTCCTTCAGTGAGGACTCCAGGTGTGCAGAGAGCACGTGTTAATGCAAAGACTCCATTGAGTGATCCAGTGGTACGCAGGTCTAGCAGGGTGAGATACCCTGTTAAAAGATTTGGTTTTGAGGGTTATGCAGCTCACCATTATGCTTATATGGTGAAACTAGTTGAGGATGTTGAGCCCACATGTTTTGAGGAGGCTGTTGGTCATGCTCATTGGGATGCAGCAATGGATGAGGAGATGGCTGCATTAGAGGCCAATAAGACTTGGGATCTAGTATCATTGCCAAAGGGAAAGAAAGCTATTGGATGTAAGTGGGTTTATAAGATTAAGCACAATGCAGATGGTTCTATTAGCAGGTACAAAGCTAGGTTGGTTGCAAAAGGTTATGCCCAAACATATGGCATAGATTATGATGAAACCTTCAGTCCAGTTGCTAGGATGGCAACTGTCAGATGTGTGATTTCTTTGGCAGCAGCCAAAGGTTGGAGGTTGCAGCAAATGGATGTAAAGAATGCCTTCTTGCATGGTGATTTGCAGGAAGAAGTGTATATGGATCAGCCAGCAGGTTATGAAGATTTAGAGCATCCCACGTATGTGTGCAGGTTGAAGAAGGCACTCTATGGGCTCAAGCAAGCACCAAGAGCATGGTCTGACAAGATTAGAGAGTATCTTGTCAATATTGGTTTTTATGTTTCTGATGCTGATCACTCACTTTATGTGAGAAAAGGAGATGCAGGTTTGGTCATCATAGTCATCTATGTGGATGACTTGATTATTACAGGTGATAGTGATAGTGGGATTGCTGAAGTCAAGGGCTATTTGAAGATGAAGTTTGAGATGAAGGATTTAGGTGAGCTAAGGTACTTCCTTGGCATTGAGGTGATCAGATGTGATGATGGTATATGGCTGTCCCAAAGACAGTATGGCTTGGATATGTTGTCCAAGTATGGTATGACTGCATGCAAACCACTTTCAGTCCCATTGGAGCAGAATGTAAAGCTGAGTGCTGATGTTGGGGATGAGATAGAAGACCCTACTATGTTCAGGAGGATAGTGGGGAGTTTGATCTACATGACCATTACAAGGCCAGACTTGAGCTATGCTGTTGGTCTTGTGAGTCAGTTTATGCAAGTACCTAGAAAGCCACATTTGGATGCAGTGAGACGCATATTGAGATATGTGAAGTCCACATTACATTATGGACTTTTCTATGAGGCAGGTACAGATGTACAGGTGTTTGGATACACAGATGCAGATTGGGCTGGTAGTATGTCTGATAGAAGATCTACCAGCGGATACATGTTCTCTCTTGGTAGTGCAGCAGTTGCTTGGAGCAGCAAAAAGCAATCTACAGTTGCTTTGTCGAGTACAGAGGCTGAGTATAGAGGTGCTGCTGTTGCAGCATGTGAGGTAGTATGGCTGCAAAAGTTACTGGCTGATTTGGATGTGCAGGTGGAAGGTCCAGTTGTCATTTATTGTGACAACATGAGCAGTATACAGTTGGCTAGGAACCCTGTGTTCCATGCCAGGACAAAACATATTGAGGTACACTACCACTTTGTGAGAGAGAAGGTACTAGCAGGTGAGATTGACTTGGTGTATGTCAGCACACAGGATCAGATAGCTGATATCTTCACGAAGGCATTGGGTACAGAGAAGCTTCAAAAGTTTCGAAGCTTACTTGGAGTTGCAGAGATACAGTTGAGCTTGAGGGGGAGTGTTGAGATGGCAAGCTCAACACATGTGGACATGGATGATGGACCGCCTGGTTAGATGGGTCCACACGTCTACACTTAGCACGTCGGTGGTCATTATGACTCTCACATGGCCACTGACTCATTACTTATTATATTCAGGTTGTTACACCTATTTACAGCTGGCATAGTTATAGCGCCAGTCGACTAGTGTAGTCGGTTATGCATTGTTTGACTTAGTAGGCCACTTTCCTTTTATGTTGTATCTTATCTATACTTTGTGTACATTGTAAAGTGTGTGGAAGAAGAAGAAGAAATCAGCAAGAAAACGTTTTGGCCTCCATCTATCTTCTTGTCTCTTGAGTGAGCTTCTCCTTGTGCATTCTGTGTGTGTTCGGCGCAGCATCTTGAGCAACCCCCTCCACCACGCGATTCTTGACATTTCTTAGGAGGCATCACAAATGCAGCCTTTCCGTCGTGGATGCAACTTTGCAACTCCTTTTTTAAATTCCACTCTAGCTCCCTTTACGATAACTTGCACCGTTCGTCGGAAGCGGTTTTAGAAGGCTTCCTCCTTGAAGTAGGGATTTCGAAAAAGGGGGAGTTTCAAAATCTTTCGTGAATAAGGCCCATTAAAGCCATGGGAAAGGCTTAATGGCCTTATAAAGACTCACACAAACGGGGAATAAAAGGTGTAAGAACCCTTACGAGTGTAAAAAAAAACCTTAACACCCTATCTTCTTTTTATAAGGGGGTAAACAAAAGGGTATAAAAAGGGCCTAAGGGAGCCCTTAGGGGAAATTCAAGGGGGTCAGATGAAGGGCTTAAGCAAAAATCTTTTGGGGAAAAAAGGGGTTTATAGAGCTTCAAGGGGGAAATTTCAGGGGGGAAAAAGGGCCCTAAGGGAGTCCTTAGGGAGGAATTGTAAGGGGGGGGGGGGGGGGGGTAGTCTCAAAGGTTATAAGAAAAAGGGGGCCTAAGGGGGATTTTTCTTATTAAAAAAACACGAGGAGAATAAGACCTTTAAGGTCAAACCTTTTTTTGGGGCAAGAAGGGGCTTATAGAGCCTTAAGGGGGGGATTTCCAGGGGGGAAAAAGGTAGCCTTAAAGGCAATAGGAAAGGGGTCTAAGGGCCCTTAGGAAAAAAGAAATTGGAGGGAGGAGGGGGGGTAGTCCCAAAGGCCACAGGAAGGGGGCCTAAGGGACCCCAACCTTGGAAGTTTCCAAGGCTTCCTGGAAAGGCACGTGGGGGGAGGAAATGACTGCCCCAGGACACGACGGCCAGGGCAGGGCAGCCTACAGTTTCAGGTGGCAGCGGCGGTTGTTATAGGAGATTGGCGACATAGATCAGGCAGCTGGGCACGTCAGACGGAAGGCAGCACCTTGTGGCGACGACTTGCAACGCCTCTTCTCCACTCCTCCTCTCCCTCACACAGCAGCAGCAGCGCATTGATATCAACAATCTCCCTCTTCCTCACGATGCCTCAAAGTCTCGGCTCCTTCCCCTTATGGCATTAATGGCAGCCCTCTCTGTCCTTCCGCTTGCACCCCCCCCCCCCCATTTATATAGGTAAGAGGAGGGGGATCCTCCCTCCCTTGCGTCTCAACAAGCATGGCCGCTAGCCTAGGCAAGCTCCAACAAGGAGCTTTCCTACCTTACTATTCCCCTCTTCCTCTAGCTCGACAGTCGGTTGGAGGAGAGGGGAAATAATTTAAAAAATTTACTTTTATCAATTATCCAAATCCATTTTATTGAGGCAGTTCACGCGTGCCTTCGGGATATTACAGAATGATTGTTGCACCTTGTTACGACTAGGATGATCGACTTATAGAGGCCCTCTAGGCCTACAGAACCTCCCATAAGGCTGCTACAAGACAGACCCCTTTCCAACTAGTTTATGGTACATAAGCTATCTTCCCTGTTGAGCTGGAATTGCTTTCTTTGCGAGTGGTAGTTAAAGAACGCTTGGGAGATAGTGAGTCACTGCAACGCTGTCTCCTGCACTTGGAATGCTTGGATACAGCGGATGGCTCTACAGTGCATGGAAACCACTCAAGCATGACGCAAGGCCTATCATGACAGTTTCACCAAGCACAAGGAGTTCAAATAACGTGATCTTGTCCTAGCCTATGATTCGAGATTTGGCAAGTTTCCTGGCAAGCTCCAACAACGGTGGATGGGCCCATACAAGGTACTTGTTGTCAATCCTAACAGCTCTGTTCAGGTGCAGACCGTTGATGCCTCCGATGATCCTTTCCTCATCAATGGCTATCGCCTAAGGAAGTATTTCCCTTGGGGATCTTAACAATCACAGTCGACCTACCCCTTTCCTTTTGGGCATTGCACTATCCTTTTTATCATGCTTCTAATAGCCCTTATGATTCTCCTCATGAGGCGGTCTCGTGCTGCTACCCCCTCGCAGAGCCATCTCAACCCGACATTGTTCTCTTCTCGTCTGATCCAACAACGGTGGCGAGGTTGATCCTAACATATGGTATTTCTCCCATTCTCTTTCTTAATGAAAAAAAAACAAAAGAAAAAAAAGAAAAAGAAAAGAAAAAGGAAAAAAAAAACAAAAACAACAAAAAACAACAAAACTATTATGGGAGAAAAGGAAAAAATTCCCTGTCATAATAGGCCTCGTTCTAAGAAAATGTGGAAACACCCTTGGGCGAGAAGCTGACTGTGGAAAAGGTGGCAACACCTCGTAGTTCAGGAGAGCTGACTCACTAGCCGAACCTCTTCAGCAAGTAGTTTGAAGCCACCTCCCTTGGTGCGCTGTCTCTACAATATCATTTCGTCTGGCCTTCTTAATAGACGACTCTTCTTACAAGTCATTGAAGTATGAGATTCATTGGCTGCCTCCCTGGGTACGCCTCGTCTTCAAGATCCTCATGATAACAACAGCTGACATGATCTTCATCACCAATCCCTTGAGTGATGTGAGCTTTCATCCTAACAGGATGGGGACGTGAGTATGGGTTGCCCTCTGTATCTATCAAAGAGTGAGACAGAGGGTGGGGTGAGTGACCAATTTTTCCCTTCCAATCAAATGAGAGGTGAGATGTGTGAACAGAGTGTTGCGTGCATGGGATGGGCCTCTCAATGCATAATGCACGATCTATTCATATGCACTGTACTATAAGGCTCCCTAGCCTTCCTTCTTGCACTATATGCCGGCACAGGGCGGGATCCACAATTGCACCATCAAATGAGCACAAGGCATACAACCTCCACACAAGCGACCGTGAGGATTACATCAATGGGTTTCACGAAAGAGATGCCCTCTGTATCTTTCAATCGAGCATGAGATAGAGGGTGGGCTGAGTGTGACTGGTTTTTTTTTCAATCAATTATCGAGAGGTGAGGATTGAGGGGCGTTACGACCTTTGGAGTCAGGTACATTCCTGTTTTCCTATGCACCCATGGGCTAGGTTTCTGCCACCATCAGCACAGGACACATCACTCTGTTCTATACACTACACTGCAAGGCTCCCTTGCCTTTCTCCTTGCACCTATGCCAGACGGGTTGGATGCACTGATGCACAATCAATTGTGCAGGCTGGCATACTCCCTCAGCATCATTATGTTGATTCCTAAACCGGGTGTGAGCTCTAGGTTTTCATCATTATTTCCTCGAGTGACATTAGTAATGGGGCGAGTGATTGCTCTTTCAATCCATTTGAGTGATCGTGAGTTGAGTGCAATATCCCTCGCTATCGATGAATTTCTTGTGATTCATTCAACCAGCTACCTCCCTGGCTGCTGTCGCTTGGTCCCTGCCACAAAGGACAAAGGACGTGTGTTGTGAAGACACCTTGTTACCTCGTGCAGCTGACGACGACACCAGACGTAACCTCGATAGTTGACATTCCTCCTCAGCAATATGGGCCAAGTTTCTTTAACCCTACACCTTTTTTTTCTTAGTACCGATCATGTCTTAAGTGTGGGGACATTATGGTTGGTCTGATGTGAGGTACCAAGTCCGTGAAGTTAGGTTTAACCTTCCTGCTAAGGTCTTAAGTGTGGGGATGCATCCCTGCGCGTCCATGTTGCATACCCTCATGCATACACCCTCTTCTAATCATGCATCTATGCCATGACTTCATTTTACCCTAGTGAGGTCCCTTCCCCACCTTTCCGTTCTATTTTACCCTGTCCTCGGAGCTGTTCCTTGATCGTTTACCCTTATTCTAGGTTTTGCGCTTCTTTCATACGAACAAATCTTACATTCACGGAAAACTCAATCCAACCTTACAGCCCTGTTTGTCCCTTCGAACTGCCTATTTTTCCTTTTTATGAACCCTTGTTCCAATAGATGATTCTCAAGTTATTAATTTTTGAAGCAATTCTCGTAAATTGGACAGTTTTCCATGCGCACGCGTCATTGTTGCTTCAGAACCCTGATCTGATGAGTCACCCTGTCCTAACCCTTCTTCCTGACATTTTTTCTTTTTATGCTGTGCCATTTCGATGCACAGCTCATCCGTTATTAATTTTTGTGGGTTTCGCACCTTTTTCGTACTTATTTTTCACATTTTTCCATGTGAACCTGCCCTATTTTTGCCGAAATTCTAGTTTGATTTGATAGCCCTGTCCTTCCAACCTTTCCCCCACTTTTGCATTTGTCCTCCCCCCTCTTCTAACTGTCAGATTTTTAGTTCTTAATTTTTCCAAGTGTTTTCGGATGTATTTTTTGTGTTTTTTTCACGTGAACCCATCCTAATTTTTTCCAAATCGAGTTTTGATGCACCAATCCCATGAATTCCTTTTTTTCGGAAATTTTTTCTTATTTTTGGGGTTTTTCCATGTGAGTGTGTTCTATCTCTCTCGGAATTGTGTTTTCTCATCATAGAGTTGTTGGACACATTATTTTGAACACTTTTCCTTCTTTCTGTACTTCATTCCAATGTGCGGATTTTTCGATATTAATGCCCGTATATGTTTTCAAGTTTGTTTTTTGTGTTTTTTCCATGTGAACACCCTGATTTTGTCCCAGAACCCATGTCACATGTTTCCAACATTTTCCCCTCATCTCCTGGCCCATTTTTCCATTTTACGAATTTTTGATCCAACAAACGGTTTGGATTTTATTAATTTTTCTTCATTTTTCCTATTAACCATGTTTCTCGCCTCGCGCGTAAACACGCTTGTTTTTGGTTTTACGTGCCTCGTGACGCCCCGTGGTATTCGCGGCTAGCGTGTCCCCGTCCCTACTCGTTTGACCCCGTCATTGCAAATTTTTTTACCCCTACCCGTGCATGCGCACAGGCTAGGGATGTGTTCTTCTATTTATTATTTCTTTTATTTTTATTTTTTAATTATTTAACACAAACAAAATACACACACAATTTACAAAAAACAAAGAAAAAAAAAACAAACCAAATGAACAGAAGAAAACCAAGCATTACAAAACAAAAAACTAAGAAAACGAAGAAGAAAAAAACACACCAAAATCACAAAAGAACACACAAAAGAAAAGAAAAAGAAGAAAAAAAAGAAAAAGAAGAAGAAAAGAAAAGAAAAGAAAAAAACCACCTACCTGACTGTCTGCGACGCGTCCCTTCCTCTCCTCCTCTCCTTCTCCTTCCTCTTTTTTCCTCCCTCCTTTTTCCTCCCATTCCTCTCCTGCTCTGGTGCACAGATCGGATGCCGTAAGCGCGCGTAGTGAGCGTCAAAAGGTCCCCAAGAACAAAAGAACTCTACTTTTTGCACACAAATCAATGTAGAAAGCATGCACAACATGAACAAGAGACCAATTGGGTACAATCTCCCTCCATGCCTTGTGTGAGCGCTCCACCAAGCATGTATTTTATGTATTAATCATCTTCAAGCTCAAATAATAGCCCAAATTACAAAATAGCACGCTTCTGATTTAGTGCCAAATAGAAATAAAGCTAATGGGCACCCAAGAAGTCAGGCATACCCAATACAATGTCCAAATACAAATATCTAAATCGTGCGCCAATGCACATACAAAAATAATAAATAAATATCCAACGCCTTGATAAATAGGCACGACAAAATATAGGCGCTATGCCTAAGGTATGCGCCCATCAAAATATTGACGATAACTGGAATACACGCTATTCTCCAATGCTTTCCACTGCCACTGCTGCTATCTCTACACATCAACTGAAGCATTCACAATCGTTAGTAAAATAATACAATTAAACCGACAAAAGTGCATACCTAGCAGTCTTAAGCTACATAAATTAATTAATTTGTTAGAAATCAATCCTAACCTTAATTTATCATGAGTGCGCACTCTAAACTCATAAATGTTTATTAATTTAATATGTATTTTGCGGAATCACCCGCTATGAAATCACCCATGTATACACTAAATTAACGAAACGCCCGAAAAGGATAGGCGTCCCCATCGACTTCTCGCACAAAGAATCCACTTTGTGTATGAGCCCCGATAATAAAAGTTTACGGAATCCACCCGTAAAACCTCATGGAATCGACCGTGGCACGAAATGCACCATGAAATATGCCTCTTGGCATCATACCCCCAGGGTGGGATAGCGATTGTCCTCAATTGCTATTAGCTCAATGTGGAGCTAACAGAGTGGGAAAAGCATTTAAGTCTCTAGCGTGCATCCATTGGGCTTCTTCAACATGATGGTTTTTAAACTTGACCAAATATCTAGAATATCTATGGCCAGTTCTAGTGGTCATAAAGTTAGTATCTATAATAGCTTCAGGTTCAAGGATTTCCGTCTCATCATCTAACAAAGGTGGGTTTTCATAGAGAGGGTGTACATGTAATTAGCCTCTAAAGGGTCATAATAAACTAATATGAAAGGTGTGAATTTTCCAATGTGGTGGTAGTTCTAGTTTAAATGCATTGTCATTGATTTTGTGAATGATTTTGAATGGTCCATAGAATCTAGGTGCTAATTTCACAACTGGATGTTTATCTACACTTTGTAATCTACCTTTTCCTATTCTTAACCAAACATAGTCATCAACTTTGAAATTCATGGCTTGTCTTTTCTTATTGGCTTATTTGATTGCTGAGCTTTGGCAATCATATCTTTAACTTCATAAAAAATAGTAGCGTGCATGTTAGCAATATCATCAACAGTCTGAATTTTATTTGATAAAGATGCATTAGGTGTAGGCAATCTATAACCATAAATCACTTCAAATGGTGCTTTCTTTGTAGCTGTGTGTGGAGTATTGTTATATGCAAACTGAAGTAAATGTAGATGTGTATCCCATGTATCTAGTTTTGAAATAGTGTAAGCACGTAAAAGATCTAAAATAGTATTGTTAGTAGCTTCTGTTTGACCATTAGTTTCAGGATGAAATGCAGATGAAAAATCAATCTTTGTGCCTAAGTTAGCAAACAAACTAATCCAAAAATTATTACAGAATCTAGAATCACGATTAGAAATAATAACTTTTGGTAAACCATGGTTAGTGAAAACAATTTTCAAAAACAACTGAGCTGCTTGAGATGCAGTTAAAGTTTTCTTGCATGGAATGAAATATGCTTGTTTGCTAAACATGTCTACAACAGTCCAAATCATATCATGGTTAGCTTTAGTGTTAGGTAAACCAGTAATAAAATCCATAGAAATCTGTTCCCATGGTCGTGATGGAATAGATAATGGCATTAGTAAACCATACTGTTTACCATGATGTCTTTTAACTCTTTGACAAACTAAACATTCAGAAACAAAGTTAGATACATCAGTGTCCATATGTGGCCAATAAAAATCTTCAGCCAATGTACGCAAAGTAGATATAATACCTCTATGACCTTGATATGGAGGACAATGAATCTCACTCAAAACAAAAGATCTAAATGGAATTGTAACACATAATCTCTTTTCATAAAACATGAATCCATTATTGTAAGACAGTGAATCAATAGGAATCCAATTATTTGCAACTAATTTATTCCAATCAGCTTGAAAAGTAATATCCTGATGATAAGTATCTTTCATAGGGATAAGAGAATCAAATGATATGACAGAGATATTATGAATGGTCACTCTTCTACTTAAAGCATCAGATACTACATTTTCTTTTCCTGGTTGATATTGGATAAGGGGATGAAAAATCTGAATGAAAGCTGCCCATTTGATATGTCTGTCAGATATTTGGGGTTGACCAAGGAGATATCTAATGCTTTGTTGGTCAGTCTTAATCATAAACTCAGAACCCATTAAGTAATGTTTCCATTGTCGTAAGGCTTGTAATACGGCTAACAATTCTTTATCATATGTGAAATACTTAAGTTTAGATGGTTTCAGTTTACAGCTAGAATAGGCTATGGGATGATTATCTTGCATAATTACAGCTCCTATTCCAGATCCGCTAGCATCAGTAACTACTAAAAGAATGGTCTATTGAAATCAGGTAGTTGTAATATAGGAGCATGGGTTAATGCACGTTTGAATAAATCAAAAGATTTGTGTTGATTATCAGACCAGTGATAAACAATATCCTTCTTTAAAAGTTTAGTCAAAGGCAAAGCAAGTAATGAAAAATTTCTCACAAACTTTCTATAAAAACTAGCAAGACCTAGAAAAGAACGTAACTCATGCACATTTTTGGGTATGGCCCAATTCAATATTGCGTCTATCTTTTTAGGGTCAACCTTAATACCTTCTGATGACACAATATGACCTAGATATTCAATTTCTATTTGAAAGAATTCACTCTTTTCTGGATTAGCATACAATTGATTATCTTTCAACAACTTGAAAACTAAAGACAGATGTTCATAATGCTCATTCTCATTTTTATTGAATACTAAGATATCATCAAAGAATACTATAACACAATGCTGATATTTCAAGAATATGCGATTCATCATTCGACTAAATGTAGCAGGTGCATTAGTTAATCCAAAAGGCATAACTAGAAATTCATAATGTCCAAATTGTGTTCTAAATGCAGTTTTGAATATATCAGATTTATCTAATCTCACTTGATGATAACCAGATTTAAGATCTATCTTACTGAATATGGTAAAAACTTGTAGTTTATCCATAAGATCATCTACCCTAGGAATCGGATATCTATTCTTTACAGTAATTTTATTTAGAGCACGATAATCAATGCACATGCGATAAGTATTATTCTTCTTCTTTACTAATAAAACAGGTGTGCCAAATGGAGAACTACTAGGTCTAATTAATCCCCTATTAAGCAATTCTTCGACTTGATTTTGAATTTCTTTCTGTTCAATTTGATTATGCCTATATAGTGCTTTACATGGTGGTTGTGTACCAGGAATCAAATCTATTTTGTGATCTTCATGACGTGAAGGTGGTAGTCCAGGTGGTAAATCATCAGCAAAACAATCTTTAAATTGAGCAAGAAATTGTTTATGCCTAGGATGCATATGTTTTTCTTTAGCTTGAAGTTCATTCACCCTAATTAAATAAGATTTACTACTTTTACGTAATGCACGTTTAGCTTGAGTATGTGTAAGCAATGGAAAATTATTAGATACGTGCATACCATGAAATGTAATTTGTTTTCCTTGAAAATAAAATTTAATTGAATGCGTGGAATAATCTATGTCAAGATTATACTGATGACGCAAAGGCATACCTAGGGTAATATCACTAGACTGCAAAGGTATAACTAGGAAATTTCTTCGTTCAATGTATTCACCAATTTTAATTTCTAAGTTATGCACCTCTTGTATTCCATTATATCTTGTGCCTAGGAATGCTGCTTTAATGCGATAATGTGTAGGAACAGTTTGTAATTTCAATTCTCTCACTAACTTTGTAGAAATAAAATCATGTGTACTACCATCATCATGCAAAATAATCTTTTCTTTACCATGCACTAAACATTTCATTGTCAATAAAGAATGTGGAGTTGGCATACCTGGAAAAGTATCTTAAGAAGTAGCAATATCGTCTTCATCTTCTGTAAAGTCAGGCATTTCCTCACGTTCTTCATCTTCCATTGCTCCAAGATAATTGATATGGATAGGTGGTTTCTTCGATTGGCAATTGGCTGCTAGATGTCCAAGTTGATGGCCTTTGTAACACACTATACGTTTGGCTTTAGATACGTTGTTCGCAATGGTAGGAAGTCTAGGAATATTGGGATTGGGCTGTGAGGATGGCTTAGGGTTTGAATTGGTATTTGATGGCAAAGCAGGTGGTCGTGTCCAAGACTTATGGAATGAAGATGGAAGAAAACAACTTTGATTGAATCTTCTAAAATTTGAATTGAATTGCTTGGAACCATAGTTACCATTTGCTTGGAATTGTTGTGGATGCTTGTCTCTTCCTCGAATCTTGTCTTCAGTGTCATGAGCCAATGAAATTGCATCTTCAAGGGTTGTAGGCTTGAACATATTGACTTTAGCATAGTAATGTCCAAGTAAGCCAGACATAAACTTGCGTTTGTGAGTCGCTTCAGGTACATCTTCAAGCATGCGTAATTGCAGTAGGGCATTCCAAAAACGTTCAGTGTATTGGGAAATAGGCTCACGATCTCTTTGCTATAGAAGATCCCACTGCTTTATGGCTTTTTCATGGAATTGACGAGGAAGGAAATTTTGTAAAAACTTCTTTTTGAAACTCTCCCAGGTAGTGGGACAATCAATGCTCTTGCGAACCACAGTCCACCAAAGAGATGCTCGATCGATTAAATGATTAGTGACACATTTAATTTTTTCTTTTTCAGCGTATGTCTCTTCATGAAAGTAATCATCAAACTTACTGATAAATGCAAGTACAGTCTTTCCATCTCGAGTTCCATTGAAATTAGTACAAAATTTGAAATTTCTTTTACTTATCTTTGTTTCTTTGCGGATGGATTGGGCTTTGAGCGTCGCATCGATGGTACATTGTATAAGATCTTCAGGTTTCAGTTCATCTTTGTTAAAGGTAGATCATTGCAAACTGGCCAATTGAACTTGCAAAGCTTGTCGGGCTCTTCGTTCTTCATCAAACTACATCATAATTAAATCCAAATTTTGTTCCATCGTAGGTTCGGAAAGATCACCTTCGGCCATTAAATCGTCCATATTTTGTTCCGTCATCCTGTAAAAATCCAAAAGAGCTCACACTCTCGAAATCTGATTAGCGGGATGAGAGTAGCTCAAAGTCGAGTGTACAAGGCTTATATATTTTTGCTTGGCTTTTACGGTCTTTGTCTTTTGCGGTTACGGTGTTTGTAGTCTTCGTAGAAATAGCGTATGACCTTCTGCGTGTGCTGAAACTGGTTCAGCAAGTCTGCGTATGTGAACAGAGTCTTCCAAGGAACAATTTTGTGGTTCTGTGCTTCTGCATATAGGAATAGACTTTATGGGAATAGTTGGAGTTAGTCTGTGGTGACTTGATTAGCCTTTGTGACTTGCAGGACTTGTAGAGTAAGTAAGTTTGAACTTGGGAGATTAGAGAGTCTTAGTAGACTTGTAAGGCTAAGAAGCTTTAAGCTTCTGAAGGCGTCGTGGAAATTTAGGACATATTCATGTCCTCGACGGATTTGTCTCCACCTAGCACATGCCGCTGCCGTCAATTTTCAGTTTAATAAGCTAAGCTTTGACTTTAAGCTTAAACTTTTTTTTTTTGAGATATGGGAGCTTATCTGTTTGTTTGTGGAAAAAATGACTTGGAGAGGGAGATGTAGGAGTGGTTCTCCACCTCCTCAGGCCGGTCCTTCACGATCAGAGGCTGTAGACAGAGGTTCTTGACCGCCAGGAATCCACCTGTATCAACCGTTCGCGATGAAACTCACGGTAGAGCTCGATCATTCCAGGAGCTCCACCTTCGCGCAAGATGGGTAGCGATTGGAAGCTCTCGATCTCAGCTTCGATTTGATACCACTGATGCACAGATCGGATGTCGTAAGCACGCGTAGTGAGCATCAGAAGGTCCCCAAGAACAAAAGAACTCTACTTTTTGCACACAAATCAATGTAGAAAGCATGCACGACATGAACAAGAGACCAATTGGGTGCAATCTTCCCCCATGCCTTGTGTGAGCGCTCCACCAAGCATGTATTTTATGTATTAATCATCTTCAAGCTCAAATAATAGCCCAAATGACCAAATAGCACACTTTTGGCGTTTGAGTTTGCTTTAGTGCCAAATAGAAATAAAGCTAATGGGCACCCAAGAAGTCAAGCATACCCAATACAATGTCCAAAAACAAATATCTAAATCGTGCGCCCATGCGCATACAAAAATAATAAATAAATATCCAACGCCTTGATAAATAGGCGCGACAAAATATAGGCGCCATGCCTAAGGTATGCGCTCATCAAAATATTGACGATAACTCGAATACACGCTATCTTCCAATGCTTTCCACCGCCACTGCTACTATCTCTACATATCAACTGAAGCATTCACAATCGTTAGTAAAATAATACAATTAAACTAACAAAACTGAATATCTAGCAATCTTTAGCTACATAAATAAATTAATTGGTTAGAAATCAATCCTAACCTTAATTTATCACGAGTGCGCACTCTAACTCATAAACATTTATTAATTTAATATGTATTTTGTGGAATCACCCGCTATGGAATCACCCATGTACACACTAAATTAACGAAACGCCCGAAAAGGATAGGCGTCCCCATCGACTTCTCGGACAAAGAATCCACTTTGTGTATGAGCCCCGATAATAAAAGTTTACGGAATCCACCCGTAAAACCTCATGGAATCAACCGTGGCACGAAATGCACCATGAAATATGCCTCCTGGCATCATACCCCTGGGGTGGGATAGCGATTGTCCTCAATTACTATTAGCTCAATGTGGAGCTAACAGAGTGGGAAAATCATTTAAGACTCTAGCGTGCATCCATTGGGCTTCTTCAACATGATGGTTTTTAAACTTGACCAAATATCTAGAATATCTACGGCCAGTTCTAGTGGTCATAAAGTTAGTATCTATAATAGCTTCAGGTTCAAGGATTTCAGTCTCATAATCTAACAAAGGTGGGTTTTCATAGACGGGGTGCATATGTAATTGGTCTCTAAAGGGTCGTAATAAACTAATATGAAAGGTGTGAATTTTCCAATGTGGTGGTAGTTCTAGTTTAAATGCATTGTCATTGATTTTGTGAATGATCTTGAATGGTCCATAGAATCTAGATGCTAATTTCACAACTGGATGTTTATCTACACTTTATAGTCTACGTTTTTCTATTCTTAACCAAACATAGTCATCAACTTTGAAATTCATGGCCCGTCTTTTCTTATTGGCTTGTTTGGTATATGATTGCTGGGCTTTGGTAATCATATCTTTAACTTCATCAAAAATAGTAGCGTGCATGTTAGCAATATCATCAACAGTTTGAATTATCTGACTTATCTAACTTACCTGACTTACCTGACTTATCTAGACTAACTTGACTTGACTTGACCTTACTTACCCAACTAACCTGATTTACATAATTTAATTGATTTAGTTAATTTTAAAAAATTCATTTAAACTCAAAAAAATTACATGAAAATTTCTAAAAATTCCCTCCTATTTTTTCCATTTTTTGGTATATTTTCCAGGTGGAAATTAAACCAACTAAATTACAAAAACTTTTAATTCTGAAAATTCATTCAAAATTATATCAAAATTTGATGAAATTCATTTAAAATTCGTAAAAAATCTAGAAATTAATTCGAAAAAATTCCAAAAAATTCCATCCCGTTGTCCTTTTTTCACTAATTTCTCACTTCAAAATATTTTCATACAAGGCAAAAATATTCTTTGAAAAAAATCCTAGTTTTAATAACATAAATTGTGGACATTTCCTACATGGTTGAAATTTTATTTTTTCCCCTTCATCACATATTCATGTGCTATATATCTTGATTTCATTATTATTATTATTATTATTAAAAACTAAAATAAAAATAAACCACAAATAATAACTAATGTTTTTTTAAAAAATAAAACTAATAAACCAAACCCCACTATATACACAAAACACACCCACCTAAAATATAACACAAATACAATACAACATACAAAATTAAAAATACATTAAAAATCAACAAACCCACTAAGGTGTTTTCTTTTTTGTTCAGTCAGTGGTCTTTGATTTTGTTTGATTGGATTCATTGCTTTTGGGAGACTCCTCCGTGCACCTTCAGGCCATTGCATACACATCCCTACCAGGTATTTATTTTGTGAGCTTTATTTATTTTCATTACCCCCTTAATCACGATTAATTGCTAAAATGAACTATTTATTCACCCATATTTTTCATGTGTATTCGCACTAACCACACAATTTAATAATTTTAAAATCAACCAGTCGTTCGCTTTGCACGCGCTATGTGCGCTTAAGAGGCACCTTAATTGTAATAAAAATGAGCCAGTCGTCACGAAAAAGCACGCGCTTGCAAAAAAGCGCTCCATATCACTATTAATTTTTAATTAAGGAATTTGCATTTAGAGACCCAGTCTGGGAATCATAGTTCGGGTTGCGCTAAAGCACCGTTTCATCTTAATAAATTGTAATTAAAATTTTTAAGAAGAAACTGTCGTTTTCTTATTAAGGTTTATCACCTAATAAAATGTCATGCGTTGTTAATAATTTCTTAAAATGAATCATTCATTAACATACTTCCCCATCACTGCACTTTTTTCCCTTTTAATAAACACACTTCGTGGGATGGGCACACAAAAGGTCTTTTAGTGGACACTGATGGTTAAGGTTATGGTCAAGTCCTGAGGTACATTTTTCTAGTAGTCTGATTTGTCTATGTGTTACGATTACGGAAACCGTGTGAAGTTCTTTCTTTCTTGCTTGATACGGGGATTTGGGTGCCTGATTGTTGCATTGCATGAAGTTTTTGGTCACATATATGTAGAGGTCATGATGTGTATGAGTTAGAACCTTCTCCTCCACCTTCAGAAGAGTTAGAACCTATTGATATAGAGGATCTGGATTCTCCTCCTCCCCTTGTCATTCAACGAAAGAACTTGAAGCGGGTGGCAGATAAAGCTCCTTCAGTTCTTCCTTCAGTTACAATTCCTGCTACATCTGAGTGACCTCCCTACTTATCTCACCTGTAACAACCTATTTAGAGCACATAGAGAGGATTCCTTGGCCATATCAGTACTTTCACTAAACAGTCTAGTGTCGGGAGATGCCATTCCATTCCTCTGTAAAGACATTCAGAGTTCAATTGAACTTTTAGTGTGATAGCCTATGTTCAACAGTTGTATGATTCCTTTTATGAAGAACTGATGCAGTCCAAAGACCAGTTGCATAAGGCAACATCAAAATTAGCCTCTGCCAAAGACACATTGGTAGATCTGTCTAAGAAGATGGAGCAACAAATCCAAATGATTGAGACCCAAAGAGAACAGATATCTTCTTTGAAGATTTAGTTAACAGAAGCTCAACCTAAGGTCAATAAAATCTCAGAAGAAAAGGAGAGGATTTCCAAAGAGTGCTACTCACACAGTGGAATCACAAGCCTCCCAGACCAACTGGCACCATCACGGTCTGTTCCTCCAAGCCCTAATGTTCCCCTGATCCCTTCTCTCTCAAAGTAAGACTTGGCAGTTCTCCAGAGACAGGCTACCTTGTGTCCATTATTCCAAGATAAAGTGGAAAGATTGCAGTCCAGGATGGATCTGCTATGGTCTACATTTGAGCATTTCTAGGAATATGTTCCTCCAGACCATTCTTTCTTTATCCACTATCAATTGCAGAAGTTGGCCTTTTACATGAAGCTTTCAACGATGGATCTTACTTTTCTAGAGGATGGTTGGAGTGGGGCTTGGTCTCCTGAGTTACTGACAGAAGTGGTCTGTATGGTGTTTGAAGATTTTGTGACGACGGATACCATGTTGCTGTCATATATGTATCTATGAGGTAATCTGTTGATTCCAGATGAAGTAGATATGGCCTGGTATGTGGGAGATGTGGTTTTACAAGCTGTTTTGTATGTCAACTATTTGGCGTAGCGAATAGATGACATGTTTTAGAGTTACTCCTCAAAAGTGGCTACTTGCCCTGATAATTCTTGGCACTTAATGATTGATTCTGTTGTCCTGAATCAACGTGAGAACACAGCTTCTACCTATGTACAAAGCGCTAACCAACTCAAGGTGGATCTCTTAGCTTACCTTTCCAAAAACAATCCATTTGATTCAACCTTTTTTTATGCCTATTAGAGAAGATCTATCTTAGGTTCCTCTATTCATAGCCTACTATACTACCAACAAATGGCTCACCGCTATCATACCTATCTTTCCCTTTATCAAACCAATTCAACAGCAATCTTACCCCTTCTTTTTCAACCTCAATATTTTCCTCAAATTTCAATATTTACATATTGCTCTTTTATCGAAGATAGAGCTTTTTCCCCTTCTCCACCCTGCCCTTCTCCATCTATCCATGTACCTTCTACCTTTCCTATTTATCAATTAACACCTTTCCTAACTGATTCCCTAAAATTTTCAGCCACTCCTTCTTTAACTTATTCCTCCTTTTATGATTTTTCCTACCCATCTCTTCATCCACTTTTACTTATTCCACTTCCATCTCCTACCACTTCTCTCTCAACCCCCTCAGTTGGTTAGTGAATATGAAGGGTTTGATCAGTAGATTCTTAGAAGAAGAGGATGGAGCTCGACTGATTCTCTTACAGGACCTTAGATTAATTGGCCAATAATTCCAGGAGATTGTTAGTCAAGCATACCAGAACTACCTTCATTTTGCTCACCAATATTCACAATCTATAGATCCTTCGGTGAGATTGACAACTCATTTTTCTTGGTATCTAGCATACATGCATAGGCATTCCCATAATGATCAAAAGGCCATTCCAAAACTTTGTATGAATGTCAATGTGAACATTGACTCCCACCAGTTGGATGTCATGTATTTTCATGCCCTATGTCTCCCTAGCAGAACCTTGCTTTGCTAGAAAGGATGTGTTGCTTGCAGTTCTTTCAAAATCCTCTAAAGACATTTGTAGATGAATCCTTCTCTATGGATCGTTTTCGAAACCACCAAGCCTTCAAAAGGGATCATCTTCATTGATGCCTTTGCAATGTATCTTGGATGATTCTTAATGATATATATCTCTTTTTGGAGGTGTCATTCAGATGGTTGTGTTAGTGTTTGTGTGTGTGTTGTAATAATTGTCTATGCTGAGTTCGTGCTGATTGAGACTAATCTGTTCGAGAGCTCTTTTCAACCGATTGATGGTGGATGAAAAGCCTATGGGGGAAAGCAGAAGAGAACCTCTTATATCCTTTACAAATTTGTTATGGCTTTTTAAATTATTAATCAGAAGAGTTAATGAATAATGGAAGTTTTCCTTTAGTAGTTTTTTCTATCAGATACAGGTGATAAGTTGGGGTCCTGTTTTGGAGAGATTATTGAAGATCCTACGGAAGATAAAATTGAGCTCTTTTAATGAACTTATATTCTTCTTTTCCTTAGGTTGCGAGGACGCTTCCTTTCTAAGGGTGGGGATATGTTGAGAGTGGAAAAAGACTGATTTTTTGACTAATTTTTGTTGTTTTTTAGGTCTGAATGATTGATTTTTTATGGATTTAGAGTGATGTATGGTTGTTAAAGGAAGTATTTGAGAGTGTTTTGAATGATATTGATTATGTTTTGGAATTTCATGATAATTCTTAGTGGAGATATGAAGCTCTGTGATGTTTTGGTAGGTTCTGTTGAGGTTCTGATTGGTTCTGTATACCTTTTGTATAGCTTCTGTTTTGTTCTAATTGTCTTCTATATGAAGCATGATTGATGATTAATGAAGATTGAGATATTTTAAAATCTTATTGAATAGTTTTTGATAGTATGGAATGGTTTGAGTATGATTTATGAGGTTCTGATAACCTTCTGTAACCCTCTATAGACCTTCTGTAGAGCCTCTGTCTCTGCTCTGTCTCTGTACTGTAACTGTACTGTAGCTGCTTTGGTGATGTACTGTACCTATTCTGTAGACCTTCTATAAGTGTTTTGTAGAATGTATGTGTGACTTTGAGAAAGTTTTATAACCTTTAGAAATGATAAATCTAAGTTCAAAAGAGCTAAAACAAGTGGAAGAAGCAGTTGTTGAAGACTGAAGTGACAGTGACAATAGTGAGCTATGAAAAGACACTGTAGTGGCTCTGGTGACTCTTCATATTAGACATACCTCTTGGGAGGTGCATCCAAGACCTAATAAGGATTATTGAGAGTTATTATGAGAGCATTGTAATGAGGAGATGATGTACTATTGATAGAGAGAGAGAGAGAGCCAGAGATAGTCAATTATATCAAAACAGTGTAACTATATATGAGAGATTGAGAGAGAGAACTATGAAGACATTGAAGATGAATGATATGTGATTGATTTCCATTAAAATATGTTGTATTCCCTTGTTTTCTTTGTTCTATTGAAGAATTTTATGAAGATGTTGAAGATTATGGTTGATTCTATCAAATCCGTGGGAGAAATCTACTATG
Organism: Lygodium microphyllum; assembly: GCF_053477565.2. Classification (NCBI taxonomy): domain Eukaryota; kingdom Viridiplantae; phylum Streptophyta; class Polypodiopsida; order Schizaeales; family Lygodiaceae; genus Lygodium; species Lygodium microphyllum. The sequence goes on from NC_141162.1 coordinate 50,655,072, forward strand.
ATGTTGCGTGAAGAATTGCTGTTTTCTTTGTTTTGATGATCAAAAGAATGAAATAAAAGCTCGTTGATATTACAAGATAGATTTTCTTGCAAGATAATTCCCTTTTCCTTGGTGTTCTTCTTGGGGCTCCATGTTTTTGGTGCACAGCCGGGGAATCTTGCCATCAACAAGCACCAGAAGAGGCTGAAAATGTCAAGATTGTGGGAGAGAAGGAAGGAGTCTCACTTGTAGCTTTCTTGCTTGCACAATGGGGGAATACACACGAGGGTGGAGGCTGAAAACAGTTTTCCTCTTCTTAGTTGTGGAAGCCAAAAGAAATCTTGTACAAAGAAATAGAAGAACCCTATATATGGGTCTCAAACCAAACTCAACTAACTAAGGTTGCATACTAACTGAGCCACAAACTAGAGTAGATAAGGATAGCTATCATGTAGCTATTATTCATGGGCGGTGTACCAACCGCGTCTGCAACTGACAAGTCGGTGACATAAATACACAACGGTCACCCTGGCGTATCACGAGTGGAGCTCGATATCTCAACACTCCCCCTCGAGCTCAATCCCAATTCCTGCACACCAAGCAGGTCTCTGAACTTGCGCAGCTTCTCTGCGCCCAATGCCTTCGTGAATATGTCAGCTACCTGATCCTCTGTGCTGACATAAACTAGATCAATAAGACCTAGTAAAACCCTCTCTCGCACATAGTGATAATGCACCTCAATGTGCTTTGTTCTAGCATGATAGACTGGGTTATTTGCCAAGTATATACTACTCATGTTGTCACAATAAATGACAACTGGCCCATCTGTAGACTGATGCATATCATAAAGTAGCTTATGCAACCAAGCTACCTCACATGCAGCCATTGCTGCATTCCTGTACTCAGCCTCTGTGCTCGACAAGGCAACTGTAGGCTGTTTCTTGCTGCTCCAAGTGACTGTAGCACTCCCAAAAGAGAACACATATCCACTGGTAGATCGTCTATCAGATATACTACCAGCCCAATCAGCATCAGTGTGTCCATGCAACTGTATCTGAACCCCAGTCTCATAAAATAGTCCATACTGCAATGTGGACTTCACATACCTGAGTATGCGTCTAGCCGCATCCAAATGTGGTTTCCTTGGAGCCTGCATAAACTGACTTACCAATCCAACAGCATAGCTCAAATCTGGCCTGGTAATAGTCATATAAATCAAACTTCCTACTATGCGTCTGTACATAGTAGGGTCTTCTAGAAGCTCACCTGCATCTGTGCTTAGCTTCACATTCTACTCCAAAGGAACTGAAATGGGCTTATAGCCTGTCATCCCATTTTTGGACAGCATGTCCAATCCATACTGCCTCTGCAAGAGCTGTATCCCACTTGGTGATCTAATCACCTCAATGCCCAAGAAATAACGCACCTCTCCCAAATCCTTCATCTCAAACTTCTTCTTCAATAGCATTTTCACATGAAGGATATCTTCATCACTGTCACATGTCATAATCAAATCATCAACATAAATGACAAGTAGCATAATACATTTCTCTGTTTTTCTCACATAAAGTGAGAAATCTGCCTTGGAAATCTGAAAGACAATAGTGACAAGATACTGTCCTATCTTGTCAGACCATGCTCTAGGTGCTTGCTTCAAGCCATACAAGGCTTTCTTCAACCTACAAACAAACTCAGGATTAACAGCATGCACATAACCTGGTGGCTGCTCCATATAGACCTCTTCTTGCAAATCACCATGCAAGAAGGCATTCTTTACATCCATCTGATGTAAAGACCATCCCTTTGATGCTGCCATAGCAATGACTGCTCTTACGATTGCCATCCTTGCAACCGGACTGAATGTTTCTTCATAGTCAATACCATATGTTTGTGCATAGCCCTTGACTACTAATCTTGCCTTGTATCTGTTCACAGAACCATCTGCATTGTGCTTCACCTTATAAACCCACTTACAACCAATTGCATTTTTACCTTTAGGCAAAGGTACCAATTCCCATGTAGCATTTGCTTCCAAGGCATCCATTTCTTCATCCATGGCTTTCTCCCATTTTTCTTTTCCCATGGCTTGCTCAAAAGAAGTGGGTTCTGGTTCATGTATCACTTTGACCATATATGCATAGTGAATGGCTGTAAATCCATCATATTTCAGCCTATTCACAGGATACCTAGCTCTCGTAGACCTGTGCAAAGTAGGTTCACTCCCAGGTGCTCTCAAAACATCCCTGGTCTTCCTTACTCTAGGTGTAACAATAGAAGGAATACCCAACTCATCATCAATGCTCTGTTCTGAGCCACTGGATTCACCATCCACATAAGAGTGACCTGCATTCACATCAAACATGGGCTGATCAACCTTCTCTTTTCCTTTTTGTGATACCTGCATACCACTATCTGCATTACTTTGAGAAGATTCTCCTTATCTCAATCTGCCTGTCCATGGCGAAGAATGTGAACCACTGCTAGAGGACGCTCTAGGTCCACTAATATTTTGTGACTGCTGCTGTGAATTCTGTGCAGCATTACCATTTTGTGCATCTACATCATCAATCACATTTACTGGTTTATACCAGCTACTCATCTCATCAAAAACAACATCTCTGCTCACTATAAACTTACAAGTAGAAGGGTTATAGCATCTATACCCTTTTTGCTGCAGAGAGTAACCAATAAAGATGCACTTCTCAGCTTTTGGATCCAACTTGGATCTCAACTCATCTGGCACATGTACATAGGCAATGCAACCAAAAATTTTCAAATGAGAAATATCTGGTTTCCTACCAGTATACCTCTCCTCTGGAGTCATTCCATGTATTGCTGCAGTGGGAGTCCTGTTCATTATGTAGACTGCTGTAGCAACTGCTTCAGCCCAATAAAAATCTGGCAAGTCTTTTTCATTGAGCATGGCACGAGATACCTCTCCAATATGCCTGTTTTTCCTTTCTCCAATTCCATTTTGTTGTGGGGTATGACTGCATGAATATTGCTGCTTTATGCCATGCTCCTGCAGGAACCTTGCAAACTCATTTGAGAGGTACTCTCCCCCTCCATCTGACCTTAGGCATTTTATGTGCAGGCCTGTTTCTTTTTCAACCATAGCTTTAAGAGTTTTGAAATGCCCAAAAACTTCACTTTTCTTTTTCATAAAATACACCCAAACTTTTCTGCTATAGTCATCAATAAAAGTGACAAAATAATGACAGCCTCCAAGAGATGCAGCTTTAGTAGTCCACACATCAGAGTGGATTAATTCCAATGGCTTCTTACTCTCTTGAACATGTCTAGGAAATGGTTTCCTTGCCTGTTTTCCAAACTGACAGGCTTCACATACCTTATGCATTTCTGCAACCTTGAATTTAGGCAAACCTGCAACAATATTTTGGGCATGCATTGATTTAAGTCGATGTACATTAACATGACCAATGCGTTTATGCCAGATATCAATATCTGCAACTACACCGGTCCCATGTGCAAACATTGCTGCACTCAATTCAGACATGTCTGCATCCAATGTAAATATTCTGCCCTTCTTCTTTCCTTTTGCTATCAAGCGACCTTTATTTTTCATATCCTCAACAAAGCATCCATGAGGATTAAATCTGACCTGCAAGCCTTGCTCAACCATTTGACCAACAGAAACCAGATTCTTGGTGATATTCTGGACATGAAATACATCGGACATGTATTTCTTTTTCCCATCCTACATAGACAAAGGAATTTTTCCAATCTGCACAATAGTATGTGCAATATCATCACCAGTCTCCACAAATCCTGGTTTTTCCATTTTTCTTGCATCCTCCATCCATTCTGCATGACCTGTCATGTGGTTTGATGCACCTGAGTCAACATACCATACATCATTGCTTTCTTCTGCACTTGTCACAGAATTGTTCATGTGCTGCACCATAAAAAGATGCTCATTTCTGTCATCACCCTGTCTACTAGAAGATGCATAATTTCCTTGTTGCAGTTTTCCATTCATGATGTCATTCTGCTTTTTATAGCAGTCTTTAGCCATATGACCCATTTTACCACAGTAGTAGCATTCAACATTACTGTTTGCATTTTGGCCTCTTTGCCATCCACCACGACCTCTTTGGCTCCCTCTGCCTCTAGAGTTACCACGTCCTCCTCCATAGGACTGGTTTTCTTGAGTTTGCTGCATATTCTGATTTCTACCACGGCCTCCAAATCGGCCTCCTCTACCTCTGCCTCTACCCCTTCCAGCATTTGAGTAGAAGACAGCTTCTTTTGAAGTTCCTCCTGAAGAAGATGCACCACCATTTCTCTGCTCCTCAGAAATTAGAAGAGCAATCAACTCCTCAAAATCAGGAAATCTTTCACGAACTGAAATGGATGTTCGAAACTGTGCATAATCCTTTCCTAGACCATTCAAGGTCACAAAAACTAAATCATCATCTTCCACTGGCGACCCAATGGAAGCAAGTGCATCTGCGATCTTCTTCACCTTCATGTGGTCGTCATTGATGCTCATATTTTCTCTTTGCACATTGTGCAACTCTTGCTTGAGCTGCATTTTCCTCGCTTGCGTATTTGTGCTATACATTTTTGACAGAGTATCCCATGCCTCCTTTGGCGTACTTGCATCCTGAATATGCATAATCATAGAGTTTGAAATGCTGATAGACAGCCAGTACATAACTTTCTTGGCTCTCTCATGCCATGCTTTGAATGCTTGCATTTGTTGTTGATTGGGAACATCAGGAAGAACTGGTTCTTCTTCATTTCCTGCAACAAATTCCCAATATCCTTTTCCCATAAGGAAATTCGTCATTCTAAACTTCCATGCCTGGAAGTTGTTCTTGTCAAACTTTTCAGTGACAATCTGTGAAAGAGAATCAGACGCCATTACAGAATACTGCAAAAAATTATGTCACTGCAAAAAACACAGCTTCACCCTCACAAGGGCAAATCTGCAAAACTGGCGAAAGTGGTATTTGACCACACAGTCACTTCCTAATGACGATTTTGCATAAACAGGAACCAAGGATGATTCTGAAACTCCCAATGTCTCTGCACATAAGCATACGATGCAATTTCTACAGTAACTTTTCACTGACCTGTAGAACAGTGGTCGCACAGCATAAAATAGGGCCTTTTCCTGAGTGCGTGCAGAAAACTTCCGCCTCCAAAACAGGCCCGAAATGGCCTCAAATAAAAAAAACAAGGCATCTCAACTAGAACACCGCGAGCTTGGCTTGCTTTCTTGAGCTCCTTACCACGAACAAGGCTCTGATACCATGTCAAGATTGTGGGAGAGAAGGAAGGAGTCTCACTTGTAGCTTTCTTGCTTGCACAATGGGGGAATACACACAAGGGTGGAGGCTGAAAACAGTTTTCCTCTTCTTAGTTGTGGAAGCCAAAAGAACTCTTGTACAAAGAAATAGAAGAACCCTATATATGGGTCTCAAACCAAACTCAACTAACTAAAGTTGCATACTAACTGAGCCACAAACTAGAGTAGATAAGGATAGCTATCATGTAGCTATTATTCATGGGCGGTGTACCAACCGCGTCTGCAACTGACAAGTCGATGACATAAATACACAACGGTCACCCTGGCGTATCACAAGTGGAGCTCGATATCTCAACAGAAAATGAAGGAAATGGCATTGCTAAGAAGAGGAGAATTCAATGGATGTTTGCAAAGTTCCTTCTTCCACTGAAGAGTTGGAACTTCTCATAATCAAATCCACTTTCCACAAGAAGTTCATCCCATAATGGCAAAAACATATCACCATCATGATGCATGCTCTATGTGGTGGACTGTTTCCTCTTCCTGTTGAAGCAGTAGAAACTTGCATCTTGGTAGCAAACTGTTTGGGAACAAACTCAAGAGCCGAAACAGAGAGAATGACCATCCATGGAAGATTTGGCATTTATTGAGAAGTTTCCAAACATCATCAAGTGGGAGATTGTGAAGAAGCTTCAGGAGTCTTGGTCTATGGAGGTTCACGAAGACAACAAGAAAAAGAGTTGGAATTTGTTCGTGGATGCTCAACAGCAAGATACATGGGATGCTTGGTGCACTAATAATCTTCTATTTGTCCAATTAGCAACCCACTGGAAGTTGGTAGACAGAGTGTTTTTCACAACATACACTGTTGAAACCCTCAGAAGCTGGCATTATTATAATGATGCAACAACGATCCTAAGAAGAATGAGTTTTAACACTTTCAGAATAGAATATCTTACCCTCTGTAGTGGTTTGAAAGCCGAATTCAGAGAGGTTGAAAAGAAGGAAGTAGAAGAGATGTTGGCCAAAGAATCCATCAGAGACTAAATCCCTCTCTGATACTATCTTGTGGAGTCCAGACCAACTGGTTGAATCCAACCCCCTGATGAATGACGCAATAAAGAGGCAGGCGTTAGAATGAGTCCAGAGGTACGTGAGAAGAGAGAAGGAAAAAATCAAAGCTGAGAACGAGCTCGCAGTAGAAGCCTCCTTTGATGCCCTAAAAGCACTCTTTACAAAAGTCCCCATGGTAACTCAAGGTCCCCTTCCTAGTCAGATTCTTCCTGGAAATATTGATGATAGGCCACCAAATGTAGTCCCATTGCTAGTTTTTAAGGGAGAGTACAATGAAGACCCTGATCTTCATGTAGCAGAATTTATCGTAGCATGTATGGCTAACAATGCCAGAACCCCTGAGCATTCGTTAGCAATATTCCCCGCCACTTTCAAGGGCGCGGCGTTTCACTGGTATGAGAGACAAGTAGTAGGAACTTTTGGCACATGGGACGACCTAAAGTTGGCCTTTCTCACTAAATTCAGGCGTAAAGGTTTTGAAGAGCGGATGTGAGAGGAGTTCATGAGCCTAAGTTAGTCCATTGGAGAAAGAGTAGAAGCCTATGTATCGCAAAGGGAATCCATCGTGAAGAGATGGACTAACCATCATTTGGACAAAGAAATCTAGAAAGGAGTGTTTCACAAGGGCCTACAACCAGAAGTTCACAAGTTCGTGGAATTGAGAAGACTAGTCAATCTACAAGCTGCAGTGGAAGGTGCAAGATTGTATGACGAAGTTGAAGCAAGGCTGTCAATGACTCCAAGAAGAGGAGTCTTACCTCCTCCCATGCCTCGAATGGTATATCCACCAAATGCAGTCCCCGGGATAGTTCCCTACCCCTATCCCCAAATGCAAATAGTGCCATAGTATAATGCACCTAATCCACTGTGGTCGCCGCAAATGACAGTGCCTCAAATGATGGTTCAACCACAACAAAAGTGGCCTCAAACAATTCCTCCAATGGCGAATCAACAACAGTGGAACCCTACCAATAGGAATCAACAATCCCAAGTCTCAATAGGAGATCTGAATCAGAGCCAGAATGGAGGACTCTCTGGATCGACCCAACCAGTGTATGTAGTAATTACATATGCTTCCCAAAACCCTACTACAAGTACTTTAGGAGGTGAAAATCTGAAGGACTACTTATCCAACTCAGTCAAGTATCAAGAAAGAGCTTTTGGATGTGATTACAAAGCAGCTACAGATGCTGAAGATGAATACTGTCAATATATCCACTCCTGCGGGAGATGGAAGAGATGTGATGCGCTCTAATACATGGTGCTGAAAGTGTCATCAAGCAAGACATTTAGCCACTGAATGTACCCAAAACCAACCATTCCTGGAGCCTTCTATTCCTACTGTTTGCGGAAGAACCATGCAGAGGATATTTGCTCTCTAAAAGAGATGCATGAACGAAGACAGGAGGATGAAAATGCAAGATTCAACTTGCTGGAATCTAAAATGACAACACAGGATATTGGACCAAAGCCTAGGGAATTTGGTCCTAATTTTGGTTCGAGGAGGTTTCCCTCTCAAAGTTATAGAGGATGACAGTTTGGCGGTGGTCAGAGATCAGAGGTGGAATGTTATAGGTGTGGAGAAAAGGGACGTATCTCCCCGAATTGTCCAAACCCTAGACGATCTGTGGATTACAAGCCTTTATGCAGTCGATGCAAAGGAGAAGGCCACACTGCAAAGGACTGTCCTAGTCTAGCCCTTGTAAAGGCCAATGCCACTGATAGTAGCCAATAGAAGGTACAAGAGCCTGCCTCCAATTTGGTAGAGTTGGAAGTTGCCGCTGTTACATGTACTAAGAAGAAGAAACGAGTTGTTCAAAATGAAAATGATTCTCCTACTAAGACTATGAAGTTCAACCTGCCAATAGAGGGATAGAGCAGTACAAAATAGAACAGTGCAGTACAGAGCACTACAGTGCCATAGAGAGTTACAGAGAAAGTCTCAGAGACAGGACCAGAGGCCTAGGAGATAGAAGATACAGAAGCACTTCCAGAGACAAAAGAAGTACCAACGTTGCAATTATTAGAAGAAAAAGGAAAGATGAAAATGGGTGTAGCCCCATTCCCCAGCCGGTTAGAGTAGCCTATGGATCCTATAAAAGATTATCACTTGGTCAAAGACCTAGGCACTTTTAAACCAAACTTAACATTCTGGCAGTTGTTTGCTGATGCTGTCTCGCAGCTGTCAAAAGAAATTCAAAACCCAGCACTCCCATGGAATGTTACGGGGTTTCTGATCTAGGACTTTCCGCGTCTGCCACGTAGCGGAAGTATTCCAGCCATTTCCACTTAAGTCCGACCTAAATTAGGGTTTTTTTATTGGTCATTTCCTAATGGTAACTAACGTCGAACCCAAGCGAACTACTTTACATAGAAATGTCAGGCTCGAAGTGGATTCACGTTGCACTTGGTTCAAGTAGAATGGAAAACGAGAGGGATGCGAAGCTCAACCTCTCTGCCCATAAGGCATAGTCCCATTCCATTCCCCTAAAACAGCGTAAATCGGGATCAATTATAACTCTAGGTCGACGCTTTTGTTGTTCGTATTCTTTGACGATGTTCCTACTGTCCATCATGATTTTGAGAAATATTCCCAGCCAACCGGGACAACCCATATGTAGGACGGACCTATGGCCACATCCACCGCACTTTCCTCGGGTTGTTTTAATTATCTAATTACCTAACACATTTAGTTGGACATGTAACAATCAGCTTCTTTAATTAGCCCATTAGGCACTAGTTCTTTCACGTAATTATATCACTTGACATAGAAAAACAATGTCAAACAAGTTCCTTATTAACAGCTTATCATATTTATCCACAATCCGCCCGAAGGCTATCCAGCAATCCACAGGGATTACCAATCCAAGTTTCCGCCCGTAGACTAGTATGTGGGCCTCAAGATCCAATCCTGAGTCACATTAGCCTTGTGCAGGGCCTGGAAGGCGAGGGATTTACGGCCAAAGCCCCCGTGGCACCCAAGCGTCCTCCTGCTCCAAGTAGCGCTCAATGGAGAGACCTCTCACAGCAGGTTTGGTCAACTTTCTGGGCACGGTTAACAACCCCCTTTGTTAGGGTCAGGTAGGCAATCGGGGGTAACTGAAGCTGCCTCTCCCTTCAGGCCTTCAACCTGAAGTATTAGATATCCATTTATCTTTTAATTCATTGATCAAACAAAGCCAAATAGTGCTCTTAAATCTGTAACAAGCACAAACATTTCCATTGGTCGTTTCTGTTGGCAACTCCTAAGGAATGAATCCTTCCTTTCGAATGCATCCAGCACTCGATTCGGGATGACTTGCGACTTGGCAAGATCCCCTATGTCTTGGGTTAGGGCATACCCCATTAGCCGACTTGGTCAAACCTTAGGTTCATAGATTATTCCAATTTATCGGCTAGTCTTATGCTTCCAAGCAATCTTCTTTACTCAAGAAAGATACTAAATTAGGATGATTATTCATCCTCTTGCAAGATAACTTGCGTAAGGACTTGCGAACCTCATTGCGAGAATTGGCCATTCCCTTCTGATCCAACACAAGATCATACAACTCTGCACTTGTTGCACAAGTGTCGCATCGACTATGAGACTATTCTACTCATCAAATGGAGTCACGAAACAATCTGTTCCTGATTACATTAGGCTAACGTCGTCAGCCCTAGGGTTCCAAGTTCCATCTCGTAAGATTTTTAGGGACAAACCCTAGATCACTTCCCAAATATGTTTCACTGTCCCTACGTTCGGTGAATGTGGGCAAGTATTAAGAGTATAGGAGTTTCAATTTTAGCAATACGTACGATTAGGTCACGTATTAATTCCTAGTGAATTTCTTGGAATTTAACTCATTCTAAATGAATACTCGGCGGTTAAGGTGTTTAGGTTTATGTCAATTTGTTTAACTCTTGAAGATAGTTATGTTATCATTTCATAAACACATCACTCGTTGTCTATGCGTAAATTGATTTTTCAACCCTAACTTATCTATTTAAGGTCATGCATAGGTTAGGTTAATTCCAACTAATCTTCCTATAACTTGTGAACAAAATTCATGCTAAACAAGCAACCTTTTACTTGATAATTTATGCAATTGACAAACGATAATTGCCTAGAGTTATGCATCATAAGAATCATTTCATGCCTTGCACTTTCCTAAGGATTCCTAGCACTTCCCATGATGATTCATTGCGAAGAGGATATGGCTTAATAATGTGATATGTAGTTTATACTTTCATGTTTAAACGAAGTACGCTATCTTAATTCCGTTTTTGTAAATATGAACTAAATGCATATCAATTTTCTAAAGCATTTAAGACGAAAAATGCATCCTTATTTCCAACAATTATCCTCGCACGATTATAACAATATCAAATAAAAATTAGGAATGAAAACCTAGACTTAGGGTGAGATGTCCAGGTGGATGCTAGGAGACGATCCTCCTACGGTTGCACCTTGGGCTTTCTTAGGAGGCATCGCGAATGCAGCCTTTCTGTCGTGGATGCACCTTTGCAACTCCTTTTTTGAATTCCACCATAGCTCCCTTTACGATAACTTGCACCGTCCGTCAAAAGCGGTTTTAGAAGGCTTCCTCCTTGAAGTAGGGATTTCAAAAAAGGGGGAGTTTCAAAATCTTTCACGAGTAAGGCCCATTAAAGCCATGGGAAAGGCTTAATGGCCTTATAAAGACTCACATGAACGAGGAATAAAAGGTGTAAGAACCCTTACGAGTGTAAAAAAAAAACCTTAACACCCTATCTTCTTTTTGTAAGGGGGTAAACAAAAGGGTATAAAAAGGGCCTAAGAGAGCCCTTAGGGGAAATTTGAGGGGGTCGGATGAAGGGCTTAAGGAAAAATATTTTGGGGGAAAAAGGGGTTTATAGAGCTTCAGGGGGGGGGGGGGGGGGGGGGGGGGGGAAGGGCCCTAAGGGAGCCCTTAGGGAGGAATTGTAAGGGGGGGTAAGTCTCAAAGGTTATAAGAAAAAGGGGGCCTAAGGGGGATTTTTTTTTTTTAAAGCACGGGGAGAATAAGACCTTTAAGGTCAAACCTTTTTTTGGGGGAAGAAGGGGCTTATAGAGCCCTAAGGGGGGAATTTCCAGGGGGAAAAAGGTAGCCTTAAATGCAATAGGAAAGGGGTCTAAGGGCCCTTAGGGAAAAAAAAATTGGAGGGAGGGGGGGGGGGATAGTCCCAAAGGCTACAGGAAGGGGGCCTAAGGGAGCCCAACCTTGGAAGTTTCCAAGGCTTCCTGGAAAGGCACATGGGGGGAGGAAATGACTCCCCCAGGACATGACGGTCAGGGGGGAGTCATTTCCTACAGTTTCAGGCGGCAGCGGTGACTTTTATAGAAGATTGGTAGCATAGATTAGGCAGCTAGGTGCGTCAAAAGGAATGTAGCATCTTCTGGCAACAACTTGCAGCACCTCTTCTCCACTTCTCCTCTCCCTCACACAACAGCGGCAGCGCGTTGATGTCGACAATCTCCCTCTTCCTCACGATGCCTCAAAGTCTCGGCTCCTTCCCCTTATGGCATTAATGGCAGCCCTCTCTGTCCTTCCACTTGCATCCCCCCCCCCTCCCCCCCATTTATATAGGTAAGGGGAGGGGGATCCTTCCTCCCTTGCATGTCAGCAGGCATGGCCGCTAGCCTAGGCAAGCTCCAACAAGGAGCTTGCCTACCATACTATTCCCCTCTTCCTCCAGCTTGACAGTCGGCTGGAGGAGAGGGGAAATAATTTAAAAAAAATCTTTTATCAATTATTCAAAATCCATTTTATTGAGGAAGTTCACACGTGCCTTCGGGATATTACATTCTCTCCCCCTTGGAGAAATTGAGATGTCCTCATCTCGAGATAAACTGGGGATATTGATGGTTGAGAGTGCCTTCATCTATCCAAGTGGCATCCTCTTCGGGATAATCTTTCCACTGGACAAGGCATTCTCTGAAGGTTCTGGATCTCAGTTGTCTCTCCCTAACATCTAAGATCCTGTTAGGCCTTAGTTCAAGTACTCCTTGACTAGGCATTACAACTTGTTGGTCATGAAGTACATGGTTAGGATTAGGTATATACTTTTTCAATAGGTTCATATGGAATACATTATGAACCTTTAGATTCTCAGGGAGTTGCAGTTTATAAGAATTAGGTCCTAGGCACTTGAGGATCTTGTATGGTTTGCAATACCTTGGACTTAGCTTCTTGCAATCTCCTAAGGATAGGGAACTCCTCTTAGGTCGTACGCGAATGAAGACCATGTCTCCTTCTTTGAAGACCCTATCTTGACGCTTCAAATCTGCGTAGGCCTTCAGTCTATCCTTGGCAGCTTGGATGTCCTATCTTATCAACTTTATTTGGTCATCCATCTCTTCCAACATTTTCCTTGAAGCTTCAACCCTCAAAGTTGGATCTAATAAGTTTAGGGGATTTCGACAATCATGACCATACAATGCTTGGAAAGGGGTCATTTGAAAGCTTTGTTGGTAAGAAGCATTGTAGGCAATTTCAACCAAAGGCAAGTATTGAATCCACCTTTTTGGCTTACAGCAGCAGTATGCCCTAAGCATATCCTCGATGATTTGATTGACTCGCTCTGTTTGTCCATCCGTTTGGGGATGGTAAGCTGTGCTAAAGCAGAGTTGAGTCCAATGGCTTCAAAGATAGCCCTCCAGAAGTGTGATGTGAAGAGAAAATCATGATCACTAATGATTCTTCTGGGTAACCCATGTAGCTTGAATATCTCCTTGATAAACAATCTTGCAATGTCTGAGGCTTTATAATTTGTCTTAACTGGAATAAGGTGTGCAACCTTAGTAAGCATGTCAACCACAACCATGATGGAGTTGTATCCTCCCTGAACTTGGGGTAGGCCAACAACAAAATCCATACTGATGAATTCCCATTTCATTTGGGGAATGTCAAGTGGTTGCACCTTCCCTAGCATCTTGACATGTTCGGCTTTGATACGTTGACAAAACAAACACTCAGTGACACATTTGAGAATGTCACCTTTAAGCCTCTCCCAATTGTAGCTCTTCCTAACTGTATTGAGAGTCTTGGCATAGCCAGGATGACCTGAGAAAGGGGAGTCATGAGCTTCCCACAATATCTTCTACTTAAGTGACTGGATCGCTGGTATACATACTCTCGTTCTATAGTAGACAAGTCCACTATTGATAGAGAATTCATGATACTTGGCCTGCAGCTTTTGATCCTGATCCTTGATAGAGATCTCCCTTAGCATCTTTTGATAGGCTTCCTCTCCAGCTAACTCAAGTATTGGATTGTTTAGCATAGATACTTTTGTAGCTAGAGATCTAGCTGTTGATGGATTCTGCAAGATTAGGGAATTAAGGAATGCCTTGCGACTAAGTGTATCGGCAACTACATTCTCTTTTCGTGGTCGGTACTTGATTTCAAAGTCATACTCCTCCAGCACTTCAATCCACCGACATTGCCTCATGTTGAGCTCATTCTGGGTAAAGATCCATTTGAGACTCTTATGGTCAGTTACTAGAATAAACTTGTTACCCAATAGGTAGTGTCTCCAAAGCTTTAGAGCATGCATGATAGCTAACAATTCCAGATCATGCATAGCATAATTCTTCTCATGACTCTTTAGTTTTCTTGAAGAGTATGCTATAGGATGACCTTCCTGCATGAGCACACATCCTAAGGCAAGTGCGCTAGCATCAGTTACCACCTCGAACTCCTTACTGAGATCTGGAAGTTTTAGGATAGGTGTTGATACCAAACTCTGCTTCAACCTATCGAAGCTAGTTTGTTCGGGAGTTGACCATGCAATAGAAGTTTTCTTCTTTAGTAAGTCCGTGAGAGGTGCTGCAATCAGAGCATAGTTTTTTATGAAGACCCTATACCATCCTATCAATCCGAGAAAGCTGTGTATTTCTTTGACAGTTGTTGGTATTGGCCATTCAAGCACATCTCTGACCTTGGCTGGGTCCATTGATATTCCTTCCACTGATACTATGAATCCCAAATATTCAATCTGACATTTGAAGAATGCACACTTCTTCATTTTAGCATACAGCTTATGTGACCTCATTGTCTCAAGGAAAATCCAAAGTTGGGGTTCATGATCTTCTTCTTGTTTGGAATAGACCAAAGTGTCGTTGAAGAAGACAAGCACGAAATCATCAAGATATGGCCTAAAGATATCATGCATTAACCTGTTGAAGGTGGCAGGTGCATTCGTAAGCCCGAATGACATAACTAGGAGCTCAAATTGCCCATATCTTGTATTGAAGGCCGTCTTGGGGATATCTTCTTCCTTGATCCTTATCTGATAGTAGCAGTTGCTTGAGTTGTTCCTTCAGCTCAATTGCTTCCAGTATAGACATTCTATAAGGTCTTTTTGCAATTGGCGCAGCTCCTGGTACTAGCTTAATCTCATGATCCACTTCTCTTTGAGGCGGGAGTTCTCTTAACTCTTCAGGGAATACGTCCACGTATTCCTTTAGCCAAGAAGGTCCTTCACTAGACTCTTGCTTCTGATCTAACTTGTTGAGCTTAATTAAGTAGATAGGTAATACTTTTCTGACTCCTTTTATGATTCGAGATGCTTTGGCCAATTGAATTTTTGGCACTCTAGCCTCACCTTGAGTTGTGACTAATTCCCTTTCAGAGTTCCAAAAGGAAACTTGGCCCTTCCCACAATGAATGTGGGCGTCGTTAGGCTTAAGCCAATCCATTCCAAGTAGACACTCATGGATACCTAAATTCATGAATTTGACCGAAGTCATCTTTCCTCCCAGAAAGAATTCCACCTTTGCAGTTTGCATGGTACAAGTAACCTCACGACGATTTGCCAATTCCACAAGCAAGATAGGTGCTTCTACTGTGGCTATTCCTAATCTTTTTGCACAAGCTGGTGAGATAAAGAAATGTGTACTGCCACAATAAATCAAGGTCTTGAAACTTTTACCTTGATAGTCCGACGGTGTTTGAATCACCAAGAACTGGAAATTCAAGCCTTTCTTGTGTAAAGCGGCATGGACTGTCGCCCTTTCAAACTCTACTTCCATGGTCAGATCTTCTTCTTCTTCTTACATTTGTCTATTGGCAATGTAGGCGATTCTTCCTCTGCCCACGGGTAGCGGCTCCTTGTTCCTTGGAAAGGTGCTTGGTGATGTCCTCCTCCAAGTTTGGGACATTGCCTCTTGAAGTGATCGGGCTCTTTGGAGTGGAAACAATGGAGGTTTCGGCCATTGCTTTGAGTAGGAAAAAAGTTGTTGATATTATTCGTCCTTGCTTTCTTTCTTTGTCCCTGATTCTGACCTTCAACTCTCTTCATCTGAGGTTTGAATGCTCCTCTGTTCAGGTCATTATAAGACCAGGTTTTGATACCCCTTGGTCTAGACTACACCTCCTGAATTATAGGCGCAGCTCGAATGAGTGCGTCTTGAAGATCTGATGGATGCATAGATTCGAGATGGGTATTTACTGGTGGATTTAAAACAACACAAAATTTGGACACCTGTTGTGTCATGTCCATCTGTGGCGCATACTTAAGAAGTGAGAAAATTTTAGAATAGTAGGCATCAAGAGTGAGTCCCAGCTGTTTTAGCTTGTAGAACTCATTCATTTTCTGTGTACGATACGCAGGTGGTAAGTATCTTCCTTGCACACCTTTCTTTAGCTTCTCCTAGGTAGCGGATCGTTCCGCGATCCCCTAATCCCTGCACCATTGCTTCCACCGAAGCCTGGCTTCGTCCGTGAGCTTCATCTTGGCGAGCATAGCCTAATTAGCGGGTGTAGTATCAGCTGCTTCGAAGTAATCCTCCATGGATTCAATCCAAATTTCAGCGTGTGCTTGGACGGACCTGCCTCTCCCGTCAAACTCGAGTGGCTTAATCTGCTTAAGAAGAAACTTCTTCTCCTGGATTACAACAGTACTTGATGTAGGAGGCGAACTAGGAAACTGTACTTGGGGTTGTGCTTGGATAAAGGTTTCTTAACGTTATTACACGATAATCGTTATTGATTTATATTACATATTCAATTCTGCTATCACCCAAGCAATCTAACCACTTAACTTTTTATCGATTCTCATGCACAATCAAACATTGATAAAAGGAAGTCTTATTTGTATTTATATGGGCATAGCCCCTTTCGGAATGCAACATTTCTTGCAATGATAAGCCAACTGTTACATTTAGTTTGGGGATAACAACCTTGTATTACATTTATCTACAGGAACTATATAATAGTATGGTTTCGGGTCATGGATCTTCAGGAATCGATAACTCATTGGAAGTTCAGGGTATCCTTTCCTTTGGAACCCATTCTTCTCATGACGCCCCAATACTTTAATCCTGTTGGCGGGGACCACATGGGTTACTTCCTCATATACATATGAGTTCATCTCAACCCTCTGACCTCGAATATGTAAAGTTGAGTTTATGTGAGCTTCCACAAAAATGAACAGCTTTACAACTTTTAGGTCCTCCAACCACTTGATCCTCTTTAGGTTGGTTTGTAGATATGCGAACCGGTGGGCGGCTATATAGTAGATTTCTGAGGCACCCGTCCATCTTTGTTCCATGTACAAAGGCGACGGATTATAGATTCACTCTAAAATGTTCATCACCTCAACCCTTAGTCAATAATGTGGAGAATGCATTGCAGTCATAAACATGACGCGGAACACCAAGAACTTGTTCCATGCTTCGTAATTCTGCAAGACAACATTGAAAGTAAGGAAATGTTTGGACAGCAACATTTGCTTTACTTTATCTTATTAAGATTTCATAAAAACAAATCCTTCGTTGGTTGGCTCTGATACCAATTGTAACGTGTCCACCTGTTATCTTCAGGACACATCTTAGTAGTCCATTGGAAAGGACATCTAGAAAGCTACGCCAGGCACTCCCATGGAATGTTATGGGGTTTGCGATCTAGGACTTTCCGCGTCTGCCATGTAGCGGAAGTATTCTAGCCATTTCCACTTAGGACTGACTTGAATTAGGGTTTTTCTATTGGTCATTTCCTAACGGCAACTACGTCGAACCCAAGCGAACTACTTTACGCAGAAACGCCAAGTTTGAAGTGGATTCACACTGCACTTGGTTCAAGGAGAATGGGAAACGAGAGGGATGTGAAGCTCAACCTCTCTGCCATAAGGCATAGTCCCACTCCATTCCCCTAAAAAAGCATAAATCGGGATTAATTATAACTCTAGGTCAACGCTTCTGTTGTTCGTATTCTTTGACGATCTTCCTGCTGTCCATCGTGATTTTGAGAAAAGTTCCCGGCCAACCGGGACCACCCATCCGTAGGATGGACCTATGGCCCGAACCTGTGGCCAACCTATGGCCACATCCACAGCACTTTCCTTGCAATGTTTTAATTATCTAATTACCTGACACATTTAGTTGGACATGTAACAATCAGCTTCTTTAATTAGCCCATTAGGCACTGGTTCTTTCACGTAATCATAGCTCTTGACATAGAAAAACAATTTCAAACAAGTTTCTTATTAACAGGTTATCATATTTATCTTTGAAATACAAAAAGTCCAGCCCGTAGGCTTATCCACAATCCGCCCGAAGGCTCGCCCCAAGGCTATCCAGCAATCCACAGGGACTACGAATCCAAATTTCCGCCCGTAGACTAGTATGCGGGCCTTGAGATCCAATCCCGAGTCACGTTAGCCTCGTGCAGGGCCCGGAAGGCGAGGGATTTACGGCCAGAGCACTGTGGCACCCAAGCGTCCTCCTGCTCCAAGTAGCACTCAATGGAGAGACCTCTCGCAGTGGTTTCGGTCAACTTTTCTGACGTGGTTAACAACCCCCTTGGTTAGGGTCAGGTAGGCAGTCGGGGGTAACTGAAGCTGCCTCTCCCTTCAGGCCTTCAAACTGAAGTATTAGATATCCATTTATCTTTTAATTCATTGATCAAACAAAGCCAAACAGTGCTCTTAAATCTATAACAAGCACAAAAATTTCCATTGGTCCTTTTTGTTGGCAACTGCTAAGGAATGAATCATTCCTTTCGAATGTGTCCAGCACTCGATCCGGGATTGCAACTTGGCAAGATCCCCTATATCCTGGGTTAGGGCGTACCCCATGTTACAACTATATATATCATCTCTCACTTGACTTGGGTCTCACCTATATATACTAACTCTACATCAATATGAATCATTCTTTGGGAGCATGTCTTGTGTATCTCTCTCGTACTCTCTCTCTCTCTCAACATGGTATCAGAGCTATGGATGCGTAGCAACAACAAGGAAGATAAGTTGTTTCATTGTTTATACTTGATTGAATTCTTTGCACAAGTGATGATTTGATACATGAACTTGTTCAAATTAGAGGTATTAGTTAATTTTGTCTTTAAAAACAAAACCAGGTCCAGTGTGTAGCTCTTGTCGTGCTCTCGAATCCTGTCAAAACCGCTTGTCAATCGGAGTTCTGGATCAAAAGTTATGACAGTTCAAGATTCAAGATAGCAATTCTGCTCAAATCTGCGATTCTTTATTTAAAACTGTATTTCTAATTACAGTTCGTTAATCCCTAATTACAGTTTATTAATCGCTCGTCTTTGTTAATGATGTTGATTACGACAAGCAAACATCTTGCTATTTTTAGCGATGTTTTATTATCGTTCACGTTCTTTGCTCGACCGAAATAGCACTTTTCTTATATGCGTCATCTTGTCTTGCACGTTACGCCTCTCTATTTCGGGCTTTCTTTTTAGTCACTCAATACTTTTCGTCGTTCTTACGTGCATATCCCTATTTTGATTGTCATGCGTCTCAACTACGCTCATCTTGATCATGGTTTGCAGATTCTGCGATCTCATCTTATTTGTTTTCTCTCGACATACAAGCATGGCCAATTGCGTAATTGTTAATGGATATCCGTCTGGCCAACGTTCGGTTCCCTTCTTCCAAGGACAAGGCTTTCCTGGGTGGAAAGCAAAGATGATGCTAATTCTTGAAGGTGAAAAATTATTTGATATTGTTTTGGGCGACCTGTCTTGCCCAGTTCAACCTATTGATGTGATGAATAACAATTCTGTGATTACTAATGGTCCATTATTTGAATAATGGAAAATTGATCATACTGATTGGATTCGTCGTGACAAAGTGGCTCGTCGTTATATATTGTCTGCACTTCCTGACTCACTTATGTTGGATGTTTTTCATCTGGAAACCTTTCATGCTATTTGGGAGTATCTTATCTCAATGTTTGAGAAGAAATCGGTCACTGAAATTTTATATCTCCAAACTTGTTTGAAGAATCTTGAATATAAGGTTGGTACCTCTATGCACTCTCATATCGAGGCTTTTAAAGACATTATCAATCAGCTTGGTGCTGCCGGCGCTCCTGTTGCTAAAAATCAGATTGTTACTCAACTTCTTCATACCATCAAAGATCCTTTATATGACAATATCATCACTATTTTGTCTAACAAGGATGATATCTACTTTGACAAAGCATGTATCTCTTATTGAATATTCTCAACGTCATGAGCATCATTTGGAAAAATCTGATGTTGTTTTGGTCACTCGGGAACAAAGGGATTTTGATGCTGCTTTTGTTGCTCGCAAGCGTCCTGCTTCACGTTTTCAGCAGGGTGGCCGCCCTAATCCAGATATGATGAAGAACGTTCTCGAGCTTATATTGTTCAACAAACTACAACTGATGATGATCATACTCATCAGGGGCTCAATTTCGTCCATTATGATATCTCTCCAGAAAAGGTACTTCATGTTCATGATGGTTCTCTATTCATCGTTGATTCAGGTGCCACTGGAAACATGACATACCAATCGCAGTGGCTTCACAATTATCATTCTCTTCCTGTCAAGAAGTTTGTTTACCTTGCGGATGATACGACTTGTCAAGTCAAAGGAGTGGGTGATTTATATCTGGGGACTGTTTCATCCACTAGAATATTAAGAGGAGTTCTTCATGTTCCAGATTTGCAAAGAAATCTTCTTTCTATTGCTCGTCTAGTTGATCTTGGTTTGTTTGTTGGCTTTGATCATAATCAATGTCGTATAGAGAAAGATGGGCATACTATAGCAGTGGCTCCTCGACATGGTAATCTATTTGAGCTATCATTGAATGATACAGTTGCAAATGTTGTTACTGCCCCTGGAGATGCAAATTGCAAATTATGGCATCAACGATTTGCACACTCCGATTTTGCCAAAATTCTTGATCTTCATCGTCATGGTCTTGTGCAAGGTATGGATCTTAAATCTCATCCACGTATGGGAATATGTCAGTACTGTGCACTTGGAAAACACCATTGTTCGCCTTTCCACACTTCTACTTCATCACATTCCTGTGCTCTCTTGGATTTGGTTCATACCGATATTTGCGGTCCTTTTCCTGCCTCAAAGTCTCAATATCGATATTTTATAACTTTCATTGATGATTTCTCACGGTACACACATGTCTATCTTCTTCGACATAAGTCTGAGGCTTTATCTATATTTAAACAATAGAAGATAAGTGTGGAGCTTCAAACTGGATTCTCTATAAAGACGCTTCGCAGTGACAACGGCGGTGAATATGTATCCAATCTATTTGATGACTTCTGTAAGGATCAAGGTATTCATCATGAGTTTACAGTTTCTTATTCTCCTTAGCAAAATGGTGTTGCTGAGCGCAAAAATCGCACGATTCTTAATGCTATACGTTGCATGCTTATACACTCTGGTTTGTCTCGAAAGTTTTGGACTGAAGCACTTCTAACAGCTGTTTTTATTCAAAATCATCTTCCAACTACTGCATCTGCTGGTAAAATTCCTATAACAATTTGGACAGGGAAGACACCTTCAGTCTCTCACTTTCGCACGTTTGGCTGCATTGCTTATATTCATGTGCCCAAGGACACTCGACATAAGTTGGATCCTCCAGGTTTGAAGGTTATTTTTCTTGGTTATTCAGATCATTCCAAGGGTTACAAATTTTATGATCCTTCTTCTCAAAAGGTTATCATTAGTCGTGATGCTATATTTGATGAGAAGACTATGGGTGGCATATGGTCATCAGATGTTTCAGATGATACACAATCTTTGCTTAGTGCATTTCCTTACTTACTTTGTGATTCTACTAATTCTGATGATCATAAACCTCCTTCACCTCCAAAGAAGATTGATGAAAATTTGGAGATCTATGTTGATCTTCCTATTGAGATAGAGCATGGATTCTATTCTATTGAATATGATGTCTTTGATGATGCTATGTCTGTCCAAGAGGATCCAATATCGTATATGGAAGCTATCAATTCGTCTCAAAGGGATCAATGGCAAGAAGCTATGCAAGCTGAGTACGATTCTTTAATCTCCAAAGGTACATGGATTCTTACTGAACTCCCCCCAAATCGTGTTCCTATCAAATGTAAATGGGTTTATAAAACCAAGACCAAAGCTGATGGCTCATTTGATAAGTTCAAAGCACGACTTATTGCAAAAGGTTACTCACAGATTGCAGGAGTAGATTATCAAGAAACATTTTCTCCCGTTGTGCGCTCCACAACTGTTCGTATGATTTTGGCTTTTGCAACACTATTTGATCTAGAAATTCACCAAATGGATGTTAAAACGGCTTTTCTCAATGGAGATTTTGAAGAAGAAATCTATATGGAGCAACTTGAAGGTTTTATGATTGTAGGAAAGGAGCATCTTGTATGTCAGCTTCATCGTCCATTGTATGGATTGAAGCAAGCCTCTCGTGCTTGGTATATTAAGATTGATCAGTTCCTCACATCTAAAGGTTTTGTTGCATGTTTTGCTGACCCAAATCTTTACATCAAAAGGGAGGACAGATATTTTATTATTCTTGCTCTATATGTTGATGATACTATTCTTGTGTCAAATAATATTGCTTTCTTGGATGCTATGAAGAAGCTTTTATCGACTGCATTTGAAATGGTGGATCTTGGTGAGATACATTCTTGTTTGGGTATTCAAGTTCAACGACACCGACAACAAGGCATTCTTCTTCTTCACTAGACAAAGTTTATTAATGATATTGTTAAGAAGTTTGGGTTGACAAATGCGCACTCTGCTAACACTCCCATTCTTTCAAGCTCTACCAAGGGTACATCTACAACATGCAATGAAGAATCAGCCATTCATCAACCTTTTGCTAATCTTGTTGGTTGTCTTCAATTTATTGGTTTAAACATAAGACCAGATATTTTATTTGCAGCTAATTTTTTGGGACAGTATCTTTCTTCCCCTTCCACTATTCATTGGAGTGCTGCAAAACGTATTCTTAAGTACCTCAAGGGTACTAAGGAATTTGGTCTTATTTATCGTCGTCGAGAGGATTCTTCTTTATCTTCTTCAGCTTCTCTTGACCTTATTGGATATACAAATGCTGATTGGGCAAGTTCACACTTATCCATGCGATCTACAAGTGGGAATTATTTCTTTGTAAATGGATGTTTGGTTTCTTAGTCCAGCAAGAAACAATGATGTGTTGCGGTTTCTACAACTGAAGCCGAATATGTTGCTGCATCATTAGCAGCTCGCGAGCTAGTTTGGCTTCGACAACTACTTGCAGATTTGGGACATCCTTCATCATCTAGTACACCTCTTCGATGCAATAACCAAAGTGCTATTAGTCTTACCAAAGACTATATACAACATAGTAAATCAAAGCATATTGCTATTCATTATCATTATGTTCGACATGAAGTTAAGAAAGGTTCCATTATGGTGGAGCATTGTCGCAGTGATCAAATGGTTGCAGAAATCTTCACAAAAGCTCTTAGTGAAGCTCGCTTTAGCTCATTAAGACATGAACTTGGTATTGTTCCAAGTTCTTGTCTCACTGATTGAGGCATGTATCATTGTATTCAAGAAAACTTTATAGTAAATCATTTTTGTATTGTAGGTATGTGTAGGGGCTCGGGTTTTCCCCTTGTTCTCCCCAAGGGTTTTTTCACTCGCAGCCAGAGACCTTTGTTTGAGTGGGGATGTTACAACTATATATATCATCTCTCACTTGACTTGGGTCTCACCTATATATACTAACTCTACATCAATATGAATCATTCTTTGGGAGCATGTCTTGTGTATCTCTCTCGTACTCTCTCTCTCTCTCAACACCCCATTAACCCGACTTGGTCAAACCTTAGGTTCATAGATTATTCCAATTTATCGGCTAGTCTTATGCTTCCAAGCAATCTTCTTTACTCAAGAAAGATACTAAATTAGGATGATTATTCATCCTCTTGCAAGATAACTTGCGTAAGGACTTGCGAACCTCATTGCGAGAATTGGCCATTCCCTTCTGATCCAACACAAGATCATACAACTCTGCACTTGTTGCACAAGTGTCGCATCGACTATGAGACTATTCTACTCATCAAATGGAGTCACGAAACAATCTGTTCCTGATTACATTAGGCTGACGTCGTCAATCCTAGGGTTCCAAGTTCCATCTCGTAAGATTCTTACGGACAAACCCTAGATCACTTCCCAAATATGTTTCATTGTCCCTACGTTTGGTGAATGTGGGCAAGTATTTAGGGTATAGGAGTTTTAGTTTTAGCAATATGTACGATTAGGTCACGTATTAATTCCTAGTGAATTTCTTGGTATTTAACTCATTCTAAATGAGTACTCCGTGGTTTAGGTGTTTAGGTTTATGCCAATTTGTTTAAGTCTTGAAGATAGTTACGTTATCATTTCATAAACACATGACTCGTTGTCTACGCATAAATTGATTTTTTGACCCTAACTTATCGATTTAAGGTTAGGCATAGGTTAGGTTAATTCCAACTAATCTTCCTATAACTTGCAAACAAAATTCATGCTAAACAAGCAATCTTTTACTTGATCATTTATGCAGTTCACAAATGATAATTGCCTAGAGTTATGCATCGTAATAATCATTTCATGCCTTGCACTTTCCTAAGGATTCCTAGCACTTCCCATGATGATTCATTGCGAAGAGGATATGGCTTAATAATTGATATGCAATTTATACTTCCATGTTTAAACGAAGTACACTATCTTAATTCTGTTTTTGTAAATATGGACTAAATGTATATCAATTTTCTAAAGTATTTAAGACAAAAAATGCATCCTTATTTCCAACAATTATCCTTGCACGATTATAACAATACCAAATAAAAATTAGGAATGAAAACCTGGACTTGGGGTGAGATGTCCACGTGGATGCTAGGAGATGATCCTCATGTGGTTGCGCCTTGGGCTTTCTTAGGAGGCATCGCGAATGTAGCCTTTCCGTCATGGATGCAGCTTTGCAACTCCTTTTTTAAATTCCACCATAGCTCCCTTTACGATAACTTGCACCATCCATCGGAAGCGGTTTTAGAAGGCTTTCTCCTTGAAGTAGGGATTTTGAAAGAGGGGGAGTTTCAAAATCTTTCGTGAATAAGGCCCATTAAAGCCATGGGAAAGGCTTAATGGCCTTATAAAGACTCACACAAACGGGGAATAAAAGGTGTAAGAACCCTTATGAGTGTAAAAAAAAAACCTTAACACCCTATCTTCTTTTTGTAAGGGGGTAAACAAAAGGGTATAAAAAGGGCCTAAGGAAGCCCTTAGGGGAAATTCGAGGGGGTCGGATGAAGGGCTTAAGGAAAAATCTTTTGGGGAAAAAAGGGGTTTATAGAGCTTCAAGGGGGAAATTTCAGGGGGGGAAAAGGGCCCTAAGGGAGTCCTTAGGGAGGAATTGTAAGGGGGGGGTAGTCTCAAAGGTTATAAGAAAAACGGGGCCTAAGGGGGATTTTTTTAATTAAAAAAACACGGGGAGAATAAGACCTTTAAGGTCAAACCTTTTTTTGGGGGAAGAAGAAGCTTATAGAGCCCTAAGGGGGGAATTTCGAGGGGGGAAAAGGTAGCCTTAAAGGCAATAGGAAAGGGGTCTAAGGGCCCTTAGGGAAAAAGAAATTAGAGGGAGGAGGGGGGGGAGGGGGGTAGTCTCAAAGGCCACAGGAAGGGGGCCTAAGGGAGCCCAACCTTGGAAGTTTCCAAGGCTTCCTGGAAAGGCACGTGGGGGGAGGAAATGACTCCCCTAGGACATGACGGCCAGGGCAGGGCAGCCTACGATTTCAGGCAGCAGCGGCGATTGTTATAGGAGATTGGTGGCATAGATCATGCGGCTGGGCACGTCAAACGGAAGGCAGCGCCTTCTAGCAATGACTTGCAGCGCCTCTTCTCCACTCCTCCTCTCCCTCACATAGCAGTGGCAGTGCGTTGATGTCAACAATCTCTCTCTTCCTCATGACGCCTCAAAGTCTTGGCTCCTTCCCCTTATGGCATTAATGGCAGCCCTCTCTGTCCTTCCACTTGCACCCCCCCCCCCATTTATATAGGTAAGTGGAGGGGGATTCTCCCTCCCTTGCATGTCAGCAGGCATGGCCACTAGCCTAGGCAAGCTCCAGCAAGGAGCTTTTCTACCATACTATTCCCCTCTTCCTTTAGCTCGACAGTCGGCTAGAGGAGAGGGGAAATAATTTAAAAATTTTACTTTTATCAATTATCCAAATCCATTTTATTAAGGCAGTTCACGTGAGCCTTTGGGATATTACAGAATGATTGCAGCACATGGTCACGACTGGGATGATAGACTTATAGAGGCCCTCTGGGCCTACATAACCTCCCATAAGGCAGCTACAGGACAGACCCCTTTCCAACTAGTTTATGGTACAAAAGCTATCTTCCCTGTTGAGCTGGAATTGCCTTCTTTGGGAGTAGTAGTTAAAGAACACTTGGGAGATAGTGAGTCACTGCAACGCCATCTCCTGCACTTGGAATGCTTGGATGAGATACGAGAGATGGCCCTACAGTGCATGGAAACCACTCAAGCACGACGCAAGGCCTATCATGACAGTTTCACCAAGCACAAGGAGTTCAAAGAAGGTGATCTTGTCCTAGCCTATGATTCCAGATTTGGCAAGTTTCCTGGCAAGCTCCAACAACGGTGGATGGGCCCGTACAAGGTACTTGCTGTCAATCCTAACAGCTTTGTTGAGGTGCAGACCGTTGATGCCTCCAATGATCCTTTCCTCATCAATGGCTATCGCCTGAAGAAGTATTTCCCTCCTTCGGGATCTTGACAATCACAGTCGACCTACCCCTTTCCTTTTGGGCATTGCACTATCCTTTTCGTCATGCTTCTAATAGCCCTTATGATTCTCCTCATGAGGTGGTCTCGTTTTGCTACCCCCTCGCAGAACCATCTCAACCCGACATTGTTCTCTTCTCGTCTGATCCAACAATGGTGGCGAGGTTGGTCCTAACATATGGTGTTTCTCCCATTCTCTTTCTTAATGAAAAAAAAAACAAAAGAAAAAAAAGAAAAAGAAAAGAAAAAGGAAAAAAAAAACAAAAACAACAAAAAACAACAAAACTATTATGGGAGAAAATGAAAAAATTCCCTGTCATAATAGGCCTCGTTCCAAGAAAAGGTGGAAACACCCTTGGGCGAAAAGCTGATTGTGGAAAAGGTGGCAACACCTTGCAGTTCAGGAGAGCTGACTCACTAGCCGAGCCTCTTTAGCAAGTAATTGAAGCCACCTCCCTTGGTGCATTGTCTCTGCAATATCATTTCGTCTGCCCTTCTTAATAGACGACTCTTCTTACAAGTCATTGAAGTATGAGATTCGTTGGCTGCCTCCCTAAGTACGCCTCGTCTTCAAGATCCTCATAATAATAACAGCCGACATGATCTTCATCACCAACCCCTTGAGTGATGCGAGCTTTCATCCTAACAGGATGGGGACGTGAGTATGGGCTGCCCTCTGTATCTAGAGTGAGACAGAGGGTGGGGTGAGTGACCAATTTTTCCCTTCCAATCAAATGAGAGGTGAGATGTGTGAACAGAGTGTTGCATGCACAGGATGGGCCTCTCAATGCACAATGCACGATCTATTCATGTGCATTGTACTATAAGGCTCCGTGGCCTTCCTTCTTGCATTATATGCCCGCACAAGGCCGGATGCACAGTTGCACCATCAAATGCGCACAAGGCATAGAACCTCTACACAAGCGACCGTGAGGATTACATCAATGGGTTTCACGAAAGGGCTGCCCTCTGTATCTTTCAACCGAGCGTGAGATAGAGGGTGGGCTGAGTGTGACTGGTATTTATTTCAATCAATTATCGAGAGGTGAGGATTGAGGGACGTTACGACCTTTGGAGTCAGGTACATTCCCGTTTTCCTATGCACCCACGGGCTAGGTTTCTGCCATCAGCACAGGACACATCACTCTGCTCTATACACTGCACTGCAAGGCTCCCTTACCTTTCTCCTTGCACCTATGCCAGATGGGTTGGACGCACTGGTGCACCATCAATTGTGCAGGATAGCATACTCTCCTTAGCATCATTCCCTTGTTGATTCCTAAACCGGGTGTGAGCTCTAGGTTTTCATCATTATTTCCTCGAGCAACATTAGTAATGGGGCGAGTGACTGCTCTTTCAATCCATTTGAGTGATCGTGAGTTGAGTGCAATATCCCTCGCTATCGATGAGTTTCCTGTGATTCATTCAACCAGCTACCTCCCTGGGTGCTGCCGCTTGGTCCCTGCCACAAAGGACAAAGGATGTGTATTGTGGAGACACCTTGTTACCTCCTACAGCCGACGACGACACCAGACGCAACCTCGATAGTCGACATTCCTCCTCGACAATATGGGCCAAGTTTTTTTAACTCTACACCTTTTGTTTCTTAGTACCGGTCATGTCTTAAGTGTGGGGACATTATGGTTGGTCTGATGTGAGGTACCAAGTCCGTGAAGTTTGGTTTAACCTTCCTGCTAAGGTCTTAAGTGTGGGGACGCGTCCCTGCGCATCCATGTTGCATACCCTCATGCATACACCCTGTTCTAATCATGCATCTATGCCATGACTTTATTTTACCCTGATGGGGTCCCTTCCCTACCTTTCCGTTCTATTTTACCCTGTCCTCGGAGCTGTTCCTTGATCGTTTACCCTTATTCTGGGTTTTGCGCTTCTTTCATATGAACGGATCTTATATTCACCGAAAACTCAATCCAACCTTACAACCCTATTTGTCCCTTTGAACTGCCTATTTTTCCTTTTTATGAACCCTTGTTTCGACATATGATTCTCAAGTTATTAATTTTTTAAGCAATTCTCGTAAATTGGACAGTTTTCCATGTGCACGCATCATTATTTCTTCAGAACCCTGTTCTGATGAGTCAAGCCTGTCCTAACCCTTCTTTTTAACATTTTTCCTCTTTATGTCGTGCCATTTTGATGCACAGTTCATCCGTTATTAATTTTTGTGGGTCTTCGGACATTTTTCGTGCTTATTTTTCACATTTTTCCATGTGAACCTGCCCTATTTTTGCCGGAATTCTAGTTTGATTTGATAGCCATATCCTTCCAACCTTTCCCCTACTTTTGCATTTTTCCTACCCCCTCTTCTAACTGTTGGATTTTTAGTTATTAATTTTTCCAAGTGTTTTCTGATGTATTTTTTGTGTTTTTTCCACGTGAACCCATCCTAATTTTCCCCAAACCGAGTTTTGATGCACCAATCCTGTGAATTCCTTTTTTTTGGACATTTTTCCTTTTTACCGTCGGCTATTTCGACGCAGGGTTTTTTTCGTATTAATTTTTAAGTCCCTTTTCAAGCTTACTTCAGGGGTTTTTCCATGTGAGCGTGTTCTATCTCTCTCGGAATTGTGTTTTCTCGTGATAGGGTTGTCGGACACATTATTCAGCACACTTTTCCTTCTTTTTGTACTTCATTCCAATGTGCGGATTCTTCGATATTAATGCCCGTATATGTTTTCGTGTTGGTTTTTTGTGTTTTTTCCATG
The DNA here is from genome assembly GCF_053477565.2 of Lygodium microphyllum. Classification (NCBI taxonomy): domain Eukaryota; kingdom Viridiplantae; phylum Streptophyta; class Polypodiopsida; order Schizaeales; family Lygodiaceae; genus Lygodium; species Lygodium microphyllum. The sequence goes on from NC_141162.1 coordinate 50,684,200, forward strand.
TGAGCACCCTGATTTTGTCCCTGAACCTGTGTCACATGTTTCCAACATTTTTCCCTCGTCTCCTGGCCCATTTTTCCATTTTATGAATTTTTGATCCGACAAACGGTTTGGATTTTATTAATTTTTCTTCATTTTTCTTGTGAACCACGTTTCTTGCCTCGCGCGTTAACATGCTTGTTTTTGGTTTTACGCGCCTCGCGACGCCCCGTGGTGTCCGTGGCTAGCGCATCCCCGTCCCTGCTCGTTTGACCCCGTCATTGTAAATTTTCTTACCCCTGCCCGTGCATGCGCACAGGCCGGGGATGTGTTCTTCTATTTTATTATTTATTTTATTTTTATTTTTTAATTATTTAACACAAACAAAATACACACACAATTTACAAAAAACAAAAAAAAAAACAGAAAGAAAACCAAGCATTACACAACAAAAAACTAAGAAAAAAACACACCAAAATCACAAAAGAAAACACAAAAGAAAAGAAAAAGAAGAAAAAAAGAAGAAGAAGAAAAGAAAAGAAAAGAAAAGAAAAGAAAAAAACCATCTACCTGCCTGTCGGCGACGCGTCCCTTTCTCTCCTCCTCTCCTTCTCCTTCCTCTTCTTTCCTCCCTCCTTCTTTCTTCCATTCCTCTCCTGCTCTGGTGCATAGATCGGATGTCGTAAGCGCGTGTAGTGAGGGTCAAAAGGTCCCCAAGAACAAAAGAACTCTACTTTTTGCACACAAATCAATGTAGAAAGCATGCAAGACATGAACAAGAGACCAATTGGGTGCAATCTCCCTCCATGCCTTGTGTGAGCGCTCCACCAAGCATGTATTTTATGTATTAATCATCTTCAAGCTCAAATAATAGCCCAAATTACAAAATAGCATGCTTTTGGCTTTTGAGTTTGCTTTAGTGCCAAATAGAAATAAAGCTAATGGGCACCCAAGAAGTCAGGCATACCCAATACAATGTCCAAATACAAATATCTAAATCGTGCGCCAATGCACATACAAAAATAATAAATAAATATCCAATGCCTTGATAAATAGGCGCAACAAAATATAGGCGCCATGCCTAAGGTATGCGCCCATCAAAATATTGACAATAACTGGAATACACGCTATCCTCCAATGCTTTCCACCGCCACTGCTGCTATCTCTACACATCAACTGAAGCATTCACAATCGTTAGTAAAATAATACAATAAAACCGACAAAAGTGCATACCTAGCAGTCTTCAACTACATAAATAAATTAATTTGTTAGAAATCAATCCTAACCTTAATTTATCACGAGTGCGCACTCTAAACTCATAAACGTTTATTAATTTAATATGTATTTTGCGGAATCACCCGCTATGAAATCACCCATGTACACACTAAATTAACGAAACGCCCGAAAAGGATAGGCGTCCCCATCGACTTCTCGCACAAAGAATCCACTTTGTGTATGAGCCCCGATAATAAAAGTTTACGGAATCCACCCGTAAAACCTCATGGAATCGACCGTGGCACGAAATGCACCATGAAATATGCCTCCTGGCATCATACCCCCGGGGTGGGATAGCGATTGTCCTCAATTGCTATTAGCTCAATGTGGAGCTAACAGAGTGGGAAAAGCATTTAAGTCTCTAGCGTGCATCCATTGGGCTTCTTCAACATGATGGTTTTTAAACTTGACCAAATATCTAGAATATGTACGGCCAGTTCTAGTGGTCATAAAGTTAGTATCTATAATAGCTTCAGGTTCAAGGATTTCGGTCTCATCATCTAACAAAGGTGGGTTTTCATAGACAGGGTGCACATGTAATTGGCCTCTAAAGGGTCGTAATAAACTAATATGAAAGGTGTGAATTTTCCAATGTGGTGGTAGTTCTAGTTTAAATGCATTGTCATTGATTTTGTGAATGATCTTGAATGGTCCATAGAATCTAGGTGCTAATTTCACAACTAGATGTTTATCTACACTTTGTAATCTACGTTTCCCTATTCTTAACCAAACATAGTCATCAACTTTGAAATTCATGGCTTGTCTTTTCTTATTGGCTTATTTGGTATATGATTGCTAAGCTTTGGCAATCATATCTTTAACTTCATAAAAAATAGTAGCGTGCATGTTAGCAATATCATCAACAATCTGAATTTTATTTGATAAAGATGCATTAGGTGTAGGAAATCTATAACCATAAATCACTTCAAATGGTGCTTTCTTTGTAGCTGTGTGTGGAGTATTGTTATATGCAAACCGAAGTAAATGTAGATGTGTATAGTACTGTTAGTAGCTTCTGTTTGACCATTAGTTTCAAGATAAAATGCAGATGAAAAATCAATCTTTCTGCCTAAGTTAGCAAACAAAGTAATCAAAAAATTATTACAGAATCTAGAATCACGATCAGAAATAATAACTTTTGGTAAACCATGGTTAGTGAAAACAATTTTCAAAAACAACTGAGCTGCTTGAGATGCAGTTAAAGTTTTCTTGCATGGAATGAAATACGCTTGTTTGCTAAACATGTCTACAACAGTCCAAATCATATCATGGTTAGCTTTAGTGTTAGGTAAACCAGTAATAAAATCCATAGAAATCTGTTCCCATGGTCGTGATGGAATAGATAATGGCATTAGTAAACCATACTGTTTACCATGATGTCTTTTAACTCTTTGACAAACTAAACATTCAGAAACAAAGTTAGATACATCAGTGTCCATATGTGGCCAATAAAAATCTTCAGCCAATGTACGCAAAGTAGATATAATACCTCTATGACTTTGATATGGAGGACAATGAATCTCATTCAAAACAAAAGATCTAAATGGAACTGCATCACATAATCTCTTTTCATAAAACATGAATCCATTATTGTAAGTCAGTGAATCAACAGGAATCCAATTATTTGCAACTAATTTATTCCAATCAGCTTGAAAAGTAATATCCTGATTATAAGTATCTTTCATAGGGATAAGAGAATCAAATGATATGACAGAGATATTATGAATGGTCGGTCTTCTATTTAAAGCATCAGCTACTACATTTTCTTTTCCTGGTTGATATTGGATAAGGGGATGAAAACTCTGAATGAAAGCTGACCATTTGATATGTCTGTCAGATATTTGGGGTTGACTAAGGAGATGTCTAATGCTTTGTTGGTCAGTCTTAATCATAAACTCAGAACCCATTGAGTAATGTTTCCATTGTTGTAAGGCTTGTACTACAACTAACAATTCTTTATCATATGTAGAATATTTAAGTTTAGATGGTTTCAGTTTACAACTAGAATAGGCTATGGGATGATTATCTTGCATAAGTACATCTCCTATTTCAGATCCACTAGCATCAGTAACTACTAAAAAGAATGGTCTATTGAAATCAGGTAGTTGTAATACAGGAGTATGGGTTAATGCATGTTTGAATAAATCAAAAGATTTTTGTTGATCATCAGACCAATGATAAAAAATACCCTTCTTTAAAATTTTAGTCAAAGGCAAAGTAAGTAATGAAAAATTTCTCACAAACTTTCTGTAAAAACTAGCAAGACCTAGAAAAGAACGTAACTCATGCACATTTTTGGGTATGGGCCAATTCAATATTGCGTCTATCTTTTTAGGGTCAACCTTAATACCTTCTTATGACACAATATGACCTAGATATCCAATTTCTATTTGAAAGAATTCACTCTTTTCTGGATTAGCATACAATTGATTATCTTTGAACAAATTCAAACTAAAGTCAGATGTTCATAATGCTCATTCTCATTTTTACTGAATACTAAGATATCATCAAAGAATACTATAACACAATGCTGATATTTCAAGAATATGTGATTCATCATTCGACTAAATGTAGGAGGTGCATTAGTTAATCCAAAAGGCATCACTAGGAATTCATAATGTCCAAATTGTGTTCTAAATGCAGTTTTGAATATATCAGATTTATCCAATCTCACTTGATGATAACCAGATTTAAGATCTATCTTACTGAATATGGCAGAACCTTGTAGTTTATCTATAAGATCATCTACCCTAGGAATCGGATATCTATTCTTTACAGTAATTTTATTTAGAGTACGATAATCAATGCACATGCAATAAGTATTATTCTTCTTCTTTACTAATAAAACAGGTGCGCCAAATGGAGAACTACTAGGTCTAATTAATCCTCTGTTAAGCAATTCTTCTACTTGATTTTGAATTTCTTTCTGTGCAATTTGATTATGCCTATATGGTGCTTTACATGGTGGTTGTGTCCCAGAAATTAAATCTATTTTGTGATCTTCAGGACGTGAAGGTGGTAGTCCAGGTGGTGAATCATCAACAAAACAATCTTTAAATTGAGCAAGAAATTGTTTATGCCTAGGATGCATATGCTTTTCTTTAGCTTGAAGTTCATTCACCCTAATTAAATAAGATTTACTACTTTTACGTAATGCACGTTTAGCTTGAGTATGAGTAAGCAGTGGAAAATTATTAGATACGTGCATACCATGCAATGTAATTTTTTTTCCTTGAAAATAAAATTTAATTGAATGCGTGGAATAATCTATGTCAGGATTATACTGATGACGCCAAGGCATACCTAGGATAATATCACTAGACTGCAAAGGTATAACTAGGAAATTTCTTCGTTTAGCGTATTCACCAATTTTAATTTCTAAGTTATGCACCTCTTGTATTCCATTAAATCTTGTGCCTAGGAATGCTGCTTTAATGCGATAATGTGTAGGAACAGTTTGTAATTTCAATTCTCTCACTAACTTTGTAGAAATAAAATCATGTGTACTACCATCATCATGCAAAATAATCTTTTCTTTACCATACACTAAACATTTCATTGTCAACAAAGAATGTGGAGTTGGCATACCTGGCAAAGTATCTTAAGAAGTAGCAATGTCGTCTTCATCTTCTGTAAAGTCAGGCATTTCCTCAGTTCTTCATCTTCCATTGCTCCAAGATAATTGATATGGACAAGTGGTTTCTTTGATTGGAAATTGGCTGCTAGATGTCCAGGTTGATGGCATTTGTAACACACTATACGTTTGGCTTGAGATACATTGTTGGCAATGGCAGGAAGTCTAGGAATATTGGGCTGTGAGAATGGCTTAGGGTTTGAATTGATATTTGATGGCAAAGCAGGTGGTCGTGTCCAAGACTTATGGAATGAAGATGGAAGAAAACGACTTTGATTGAATCTTCTAAAATTTGAATTGAATTACTTGGAACCATAGTTACCATTTGCTTGGAATTGTTCTCTTCCTCGAATCTTGTCTTCAATGTCATGAGCCAAAGAAATTGCATCTTCAAGGGTTGTAGGCTTGAACATATTGACTTCAGCGTAGTAATGTCCAAGTAAGCCAGACATAAACTTACATTTGTGAGTCGCTTCAAGTGCATCTTCAAGCATGCGTAATTGCAATAGGGCATTCCAAAAATGTTCAGTGTATTGGGAAATAGGCTCACAATCTCTTTGATGTAGAAGATCCCATTGCTTTATGGCTTTTTCATGGAATTGAGGAGGAAGGAAATTCTACAAAAAATTCTTTTTGAAACTCTCCCACGTAGTGGGACAATCGATGCTCTTGCGAACCACAGTCCACCAAAGAGATGCTCGATCGATTAAATGATTAGTGACACATTTAATTTTTTCTTTTTCAACATATGTCTCTTCATGAAAGTAATCATCAAACTTACTGATAAATGCAAGTACAGTCTTTCCATCTCGAGTTCCATTGAAATTAGTACAAAATTTGAAATTTCTTTTACTTATCTTTGTTTCTTTGCGGATGGATTGGGCTTCGAGCGTCACATCGATGGTACGACGTATAAGATCTTCGGGTTTCGGTTCATCTTTGTTAGTGGTAGATCGTTGCAAATTGGCCAATTGAACTTGCAAAGCTTGTTGGGCTCTTCATTCTTCATCAAGCTGCATCATAATTAAATCCAAATTTTGTTCCATCGTAGGTTCGGGAAGATCACCTTCAGCCATTAAATCTTCCATATTTTGTTCCATCATCCTGTAAAAATCCAAAAGACCTCACACTCTCGAAATCTGATTAGCGGGATGAGCGTAGCTCAAAGTCGGGTATACAAGGCTTATATATTTTTGCTTGGCTTTTACGGTCTTTGTCTTTTGCGATTACGGTGTTTGTAGTCTTCATAGAAATGGCGTATGACCTTGTGCGTGTGCTGAAACTGGTTCAGCAAGTCTGCGTATGTGAATAGAGTCTTCCAGGAAACAATTTTGTGGTTCTGTGCTTCTACACAGGAACAGCCTTTATGGGAATACTTGGAGTTAGTCTGTGGTGACTTGATTAGCCTTTGTGACTTGCAGGACTTGCAGAGTAAGTAAGTTTGAACTTGGGAGATTAGAGAGTCTTAGTAGACTTGTAAGGCTAAGAAGCTTTAAGCTTGTGAAGCCGTCATGGAAATTTAGGACATATTCATGTCCTCGATGGATTCGTCGCCACCCAGCACATGCCGCTGCCGTCAATTTTCAATTTTAATAAGCTAAACTTTGACTTTAAGCTTAAACTTTTTTTTTGAGATATGGGAGCTTATCTGTTTGTCTGTGGAAAAAATGACCTGGAGAGGGAGATGTAGGAGTGGTCCTCCGCCTCCTCAGGCCAGTCCTTCGCGATCAAAGGCTGTAGACAGAGGTTCTTGACCGTGCCAAATAGAAATAAAGCTAATGGACGCGCAAGAAGTCAGGTATACCCAATACAATGTCCAATTACAAATATCTAAATTGTGCACTCATGCGCATACAAAAATAATAAATAAATATCCAACGCCTTGATAAATAGGCACGACAAAATATAGGCGCCATGCCTCAGGTATGCGCCCATCAAAATATTGATGATAACTAGAATACACGCTATCCTCCAATGCTTTCCACCGCCACTACTACTATCTCTACACATCAACTGAAGCATTCACAATAGTTAGTAAAATAATATAATTAAACTGACAAAAGTGAATATCTAGCAGTCTTTAGCTACATAAATAAATTAATTGGTTAGAAATCAATCCTAACCTTAATTTATCACGAGTGCGCACTCTAAACTCATAAACATTTATTAATTTAATATGTATTTTGTGGAATCACCTGCTATGGAATCACCCATGTACACACTAAATTAACGAAATGCCCGAAAATGATAGGCGTCTCCATTGACTTCTCGCACAAAGAATCCACTTTGTGTATGATCCCCCATAATAAAAGTTTACGAAATCCACTCGTAAAACCTCACAGAATCCACCGTGGCACGAAATCCACCGTGAAATATGCCTCCTGGCATCATACCCCCGGGGTGGGATAGCAATTGTCCTCAATTACTATTAGCTCAATGTGGAGCTAAGAGAGTGGGGAAAGAATTTAAGTCTTTAGCATGCATCCATTGGGCTTCTTCAGTAGGATGGTTTTTAAACTTGACCAAATATCTAGAATATCTACGTCCAGTTCTAGTGGTCATAAAGTTAGTATCTATAATAGCTTCAGATTCAAGGATTTCAGTCATATATGTGTTATATCAATATTATATTATTATATATCTACTATATGGTGTTAATTATTGCATTATTAATATCTAATAAGATGTACTATTAAATTATTAATGTATGATCCTATGTACTCCATTTTATTTTAGATAGAACATTATTCTAGGCTATAGAGAGGGACACATACATACATACATGCATGCATGCATACATGTGTGTGTGTGTGTGTGTGTGCATTTTTTTTCTCACAACATGAAGCATAACTTAATATGTGAATGATTATATACTAAAATCAATGTAAGGCACTAGCCATTCTCTTAGTTTTTAGCATGTAGAAGGGATAGTGAGAGAATAAGAGTATAAAATTGGAAGAAAGATTAGATGAGAGATCAATTAAGTGTTAACCAATATTTGTTACACATAGGCATTGTACATCATGTGTGATGCAATGAGATTATTATAGAAGCATTATATAGCATTACAAATTTGGTTTCTTTTTATAGATTTTGTGTGATTTAGAGTGTGAGTGATAAAACCTAGTTCACAAGCCATAATTCCAAAATGCAATGCTTATTTGAGAACCCTCTTGTTGCAAGAAGTGTGTTTTTTGACATGAAGTATCCCAAACCATAGTAATGTGAAGCACCGGCAGCACCTAAGTAACTAGGACTTGGTCAAAATAATGTACTACAAGGTCAAAATAGAAGAAGCAATCTAGCTCATCGTTTGTCCCTTCACATCGGCCTTGTTCATTAAGAAGGATAGGGCCTCATGGTCCACATAGAATTTGAAGTACATCGACAGTAGGTAGTGTTAGAATTTTTGCAAGGCAAACACCATTGCCAAAGGATTTAAAATATAAAATTTCATGAGAAAATCCCTACACCTAAACTATGTAGTCTTGCCCCTATCTGGAACTATAAGTATCTTGTTTCAAATTGTATGTTCCTTGTAAGGGCTATTCCAAGCCACCAAATTCTATCGGGAGTGCAATATGACATGTGAAAAACAACATCTATTACTCATATTTGACAACAAATGATGTATCTGGAATGACTTATAGAAACCCTAGATATTCTCTAAATGCCTTGCCTTAGTTAATTTTGATTTTCAAAAGACTTAAATCTTCATGGAAGCTTGAATCTTCAATTCCCTTTACATGTATCTATGTGAGGGATAAAATGGTGAGCAAGGGATCCTTACATGGGCTTTGAATCATTGATAGGTATGTAAAGTCCCCTAAATTAGATTGTCACGCACATTTGGGTTCTTAAAAAGTGAGAGATAGTCACCTCTCTTTTGTCCCACTATCTTCCCTATTATACACATTATTTCCTAGTGGGAATTCTCAAAATGGTAATAGAATGCTACTCTAAGTAACCAAGAATTGGAAATTTAATTGGAACATGAAATATCAATCAATTGGACCAAAGATCAAGGATAAAGAGTACATCTTGGATCAGTGACTTCCTATCCATTACAAATACTAACTCTCTTTAATAAACTTTCATCAAGGATGAATCATTGGCAAGTTAGATATGATTAAAGGAAAATTTTTGAGATGAATTTACAAATACCAATGATTTGGATTGAAATTGATGATGCTTTCAAATTTTAATCCCCCACAGCAAATGGATTAAGCTCATCAAATGTAATATTCCGATTCCTAATTAAAACGCATTCTTCGCATGAACCTCCTCTTAATAGGAGGTCATGAGGAGAGTTAATTGGATAATGGCAATTTTTTAAAATTAATTATCCCTCTCTCCTCCAGCCGACTGTCGTGCTGGAGGAGAAGGGAATAGCAAGAGCCACTAAGCTCCTTGCTGGAGCTTGCACGGGGGAGAACCCATGCGTATTGACGCGTGCGGGAGGGAGGATCCCCTCCCCTCACCTATTTAGTCTGTGCCATGAGCTAGGAGAGGCTACAGAGGCTAATGCTGTAAAAGGAAGGGTGGTCGTGAGAGGAGAGGAAGAAGCCGTCTCTGTGCATCGTGATGCTACAGTCGCCAGGTCGGAGGTAATGCGAACTGAGAAGAAGAGAGGGAGGGGAAATTGACGCCGTGAAGGGAGAGGATCCTGAGAATAAGGGGCCCATAGGCTGCTGGCCACGACGAGTGAGAGCGAGGGAAGTCTGTGCCTTGAAAAACTGCCGCCTGGGATCGCAAGCTGCCGCCATCAACATCCCCTTTCCTCCCATATGGTGAATTCACCCTCTAGAAGCTTTGGAAGCTTCTTGGAAAGATTCCAAAGCCCTTAGGAAGCCCCCCTTAATACCCTTTTTCCCCCCATACAAAATTACCTCCTAAAGGGCTCTTTAAGCCCCTTTTCCGCCCACATAACATCCCTTTTTGAACGGCTTATACACCCCTTGCTTCTTTTTTTTCAGTGAGGTCTCGGCAGACCTTGAAAAAGGCCATTAAGCCCTTTCCCATGGCTTTATTAAGCCTTACCCCCAAAAGGTTTAAAAACCCCCTCCCCGGGATTTAAAACCTCCCCGTGGGTTTTCCCCAACCCCGGAATTCAAAGGCCTTAATCCTTTCTTGTGGGTCTTCTTCAAAGCCTTTCCTAGGGAGTCCCATTCGAGGCCTTAACAAAAAAAAACCTCGTCAAGCCCTTTTTCCCTCTTGAAATTTCCTACAATCTCCCAAGTAGCCCAAGTGCTAAACCCCTTCCTGTGTAGACAATTTGCATCCCCATGAAGAAGATTTAACTTAGGCAAGTGGCCTAAAAACTTAAATCAACGAAAGGGTGTGTAAGTTCAGCATACGACAAACTCATTCGGAAAAGAAAGTAGAAAAAGGATGCATGTTTTAAGCATGAATCTTGTTTGAATGTTATAGGATGATAAATTGAAATGATGCTATAACTTAACCTATGATTTGATCGTAACCCAAAAAGTTAGGGTTTGTAAATCAACTTACACGTAGACAATGAATCATGTGGTTATAGAAATGTAGCGTAATTATCTTAAAGAATAGACAAGTTAAATTGGTTTAAACCTAAACACCTAAACCGTGACATACTTGTTTAGAAAGGGTTAAATCAATGCAACATCTCCCAAAGAGCTACTAGGGTTAGCATGTTGAGGACATTACCTAGTCGCTCGTATTACCAAAGCTGAAACTCCTATACCCTAAAGACTTGCCCACATTCACGGAATGTAGGGACATTGGAACATACTTGCGAGAAGTGATCTAGGGTTTTTCCTAAGAATCTCTCACTAAAAATATAAAACTCGGAACCCTAGGACCGACAATGTCGGCTTAATGCAATCAGGAATGGATTCTTATATCTAATCATGACACCATAATTAGAAGACACCGTTGATGGGTAGAATAGTCCCATAGTTTGATGCGATACTTGTGAAATAAGTTACATAGTCGCATGATCTTGTGATTTGATCACAAGGGAATGGCCAATTCCTCGGAATGAGATTGGCAGGTTCTTATGCAAGTTTATATTGCAAGAGGATGAATAATCGTCCTAATATAGTCCCTTTCTTAGGTAAAGATAATTGCTTGGAAGCAAAAGACCAATCAATAAATTGGAATAACATATGAACTTAAGGTATTGATCAAGTCGGGTTAATAGGGTACTAAACCAGGATATAGGGGATCTTGCCAAGTCGCATTGATCCCGGATCGAGTGCTGGATGCATTCGGAAAGAAGGATCCACTCCTTAGCAGTTGGCCAAAAATAATAACCAATGGAATTGTTTGTTCTTATATCAGTTTTAAGAGCACTATTTTGCTTAGTTTGCTCAAAGAATTAAAGGATAAATGGATATCTAATGCTTCAGGTTGAAGGCCTGAAGGGAGAGGCAGTTTTAGCTATCCCCGACTACCTGCCTGACCCTAACCAAGGGGGTTGTTAACCGCACCGGGAAGGTGGACCGAACCCGCCGCGAGAGGTCTCTCTGTTGAGCGCTACTTGGAGCAGGAGGATGCTTGGGTGCTAGAGGGGGCTCTAGCCGTAGATCCCTCGCCTTCGGGGCCCTGCACAAGAGGCCAACGTGACTCGGGATTGGATCTCGAGACCCGCATACTAGTCTACGGGCGAAATCTTGGATTAGTGATTCCTGTGGATTGCTGGATAGCCTTCCAGCAGATTATGGATAAGCCTACGGGCTGGACTTTATGTATTTCAAAGATAAATATCATAACCTATTGAAAAGGAACTTGTTTGACATTGCTTTTCTATGTCAAGTACTATGATTACGTGAAAGAACCAATGCCTAACGGGCTAATTAAAGAAGCTGATTGATACATGTCCAACTAAATGTATTAGGTAATTAAATAACTAAAACAACTTGAGGAATGTGCGGTAGATGTGGCCATAGGTCCATCCTACGGATGGGTGGTCCCAGTTGGTCGGGAAATTTTCTCAAATCACAATGGACGTCAAAGAACATGAACAACAAGAGCATTGACCTAGAGTTATAACTGATCCCGATTTACGTTGTTTTAGGGGAACGGAATGGGACTATGCCTTATGGTAGAGAGGTTGTGCTTCACATCCCTCTCGTTTTCCATTGTCCTTGAACCAAGTGCAACGTGAATCCGCTTTGAACTTGGCGTTTCTGCGTAAAGTAGTTCGCTTGGGTTCGACGTTAGTTGCCGTAGGAAATGACCAATAGGGAAAACCCTAATTCACATCGGTCCTAAGTGGGAACGGCTGGAATACTTTCCCTACGTGGCAGACACGGAAAGTCCTAGATCGCAAACGCCGTAACATTCCATGGGAGTGCCGAGCGGAGCTTTCTAGACATCCTTTCTGATGGACTACTAAGACGTGTCCTAAAGATAACAAGTGGACACGTTACAGTTGGTATCAGAGAGAACCAACAAGGGAATTTTTTAAATGAAATCTTAATAAGATGAAGTAAGGAAAATGTTGATGTTCCAAACATTTCCTTACTTTCAATGCTATCTTGCAGAATTACGAAGCATGGAACAGGTTCTTAGTTTTCCGTGTCATGTTTATGACTGCGATGCATTCCCCGGTTTATCGACAAAGGGTGGAGATGATGAACATGTTAGAGAGAATCTATAATCCATTGCCTTTGTACATGGAACAAAGATGGACGGGTGCCTCAAGAATCTACTATATAGCTGCCCACCGGTTTGCATACCTACAGACCACCAACCTAAAGAGGATCAAGTGGTTGGAAGACCTAAAAGTCATGAAGCTATTCATTTTTGTGGAAGCTCACGTAAATTCAACTTTACATATTCGAGGTCAGAGGGTTGAACTGAACTCATATGTATATGAGGAAGTGACTCGTGTAATCCCCACCGACAGGATTAAAGTATTGGGGTGCCATGAGAGGAATGGGTTCCAAAGGAAAGGATACCCTGAACTTCCAATGACTTACCGATTCTTGAAGATCCATGACCCGAAACCATACTATTATCCAGTTCCTGTAGATAAATATAATACAACATTATTCTCCCCAAATTGAATGTAACAGTTGGCTTTTCATTGCAAGAAATGTTTTATTTCGAAAGGGCTATGCCCATATAAATAGAATAAGACTTCTTTTTTATCAATGCCTAATTGTGCATGGGAATTGATAAGAAGTTAAGTGGTTAGATTGCTTGGTTTCGAAAGGGCTATACCCATATAAATAGAATAAGACTTCTTTTTTATCAATGCCTAATTGTGCATGGGAATTGATAAGAAGTTAAGTGGTTAGATTGCTTGGTTGATAGCGAAAATGGATATGAAATATAAATCGTAACGATTAATGAGTAATAACGTTAAGAAACCTTTATGTAGGCACAACCCCAGGTACAGGTTCCCAGTTGGCCTCCTACATCAAGTACTGCTGTAATCCAGGAGAAGTTTATTCTCAAGCAGATTAAGCCGCCCGAATTTGACAAAAGAGGCAAGTCTATCCAAGCAAATACTGAAATTTGGATTGAATCCATGGAGGATTACTTTGAAGCAGCCGGTACTGCACCCGGCAACTAGGCTATGCCCACCAAGCTAAAGCTCACCGGTGAAGCCAGGCTTTGGTAGACAGGCTTTGGTGGAAGCAATGGTGCAGAGATCAAGGGATCGCGGAAGGATCCGTTACCTGGGAGAAGCTAAAGAAAGCCGTGCAGGGAAGATACTTACCACCTGCATATCGCACGTAGAAAATGAACAAGTTCTACGAGCTAAAATAGCTAGGACTCACTCTTGATGCATACTACTCTAAATTTGTTTCACTTCTTAAGTATGTGCCACAGATGGACATGACAGAGTAGGTGTCAAAATTTTGTGTTGGTTTAAACCCACCAATGAATACCCGTCTCGAATCTATGCGCCCATCGGATCTACAGGACGCACTCATTTGAGCTACCCCTATAATTCAAGAGGTGCAAGTTAGACCAAGAGGTAACAAAACTTGGTCTTATAATGACTCGAACAGAGGAGCATTCAGGCCTCAAATGAAGAGAGTTCAAGATCAAAATCAAGGACAAATAAAGAAAGCAAGAACTAACAATGTCAACAACTTTGTTCCTACTCAAAGCACTAACCGAAACCTCCACTGTTTCCACTGCAATGAGCCCGGTCATTTCAAGAGGCAATGTCCCAAGCTTGGAGGAGGACATCGCCAAGCACCTTTCCAAGGAATTGGCCTTGGTCAGGGAGCCGCTACCCGAGGCAGAGGAAGAACTGCCTATGTTGCCAATAGGCAGATGTGCGAAGAAGAAGAAGGCCCGACCATGGAAGCAGAGTTTGAAAGGCCACATTCCATGTCGCTCTTCACAAGAAAGGGCCGAATCACCAGTTCTCGATGATTTAGACACCGTCGGACTATCAAGGTAAAGGTTTCAAGACCTTGATTGATTGTGGCAGTACACATTCCTTTATCTCACCAGCTTGTGCAAAAAGATTAGGAATAGCCACAGTAGAAGCACCTGTCTTGCTTGTGGAATTAGCAAATGGTCATGAGGTTACTTGTACCAGGTAAACTGATAAGGTGGAATTCTTTCTGGGAGGAAAGACGACTTCGGTCAAATTCAGAGTCATGAGCCTAGGTATCCATGAGTGTCTACTTGGAATGGATTGGCTTAAACCTAATGACGCCCACATTCATTAAGGAAAGGGTCAAGTTTCCTTTTGAAACTCTGAAAGGGAACTAGTCACAACTCAAGGAGAGGCTGGAAATCCAAAAATTCAATTGGCAAAGGCATCTCAGATTATAAAGGGAGTCACAAAGGGACTACCTGTCTACTTGATTAAGCTCAATAAGTTAGATTAGAAGCAAGAATCTAGTGAAGGACCTTCTTCGCTAAAGGAATACACGGACGTATTTCTTAAAGAGTTGACAGAACTCTCGCTTCAAAGAGAAGTGGATCATGAGATCAAGCTAATACCAGGAGTTGTGCCAATTGCAAAGAGACCTTATAGAATGTCTATCTCGGAAGCAATTGAGCTGAAGGAATACCTCAAGCAACTGCTAGATCAGGGCTACATCCGTCCTAGCAATTCACCATGGGGAGCTCCAGTACTGTTCCAGAAAAAGAAAGATGGAACACTTTGACTATGTATTGATTACAGAGGGTTGAATCAATCAACTGCCAAGAACAAGTATCCTATTCCTAGAAAAGATGAGCTCTTCGATCGTCTTCAGGGTGAGAAGATCTTCTCCAAGATTGATCTCAGGTCTGGTTACTATTAGGTAAGGATCAAGGAAGAAGATATTCCAAAGACGGCCTTCAATACAAGGTATGGACACTTTGAGTTCCTAGTTATGTCATTCGGGCTTACGAATGCGCCTACCACCTTCAACAAGTTAATGCAGGATATCTTTAGGCCATATCTTGATGACTTCGTGCTCGTCTTCTTCGATGGCACTTTAGTCTATTTCAAACAGGAGGAAGATCATGAGACCCAACTTTGGATTGTCCTTGAGACAATGAGGCCACATAAACTGTATGCTAAGATGAAGAAGTGTGCATTCTTCAAATGTCAAATTGAATATCTCGGATTCATCGTATTAGCAGAAGGAATCTCAGTGGACCCAGCCAAGGTCAGAGATGTGCTAGAATGGCCAATACCAACAACTGTCAAAGAAATACGCAGCTTTCTTGGATTGACAGGATGGTATAGGGTCTTCATAAAATACTATATTTTGATTGCAACACCTTTGACGAACTTACTGAAGAAGCAAACATCCATTGCATGATCAACTCCTGAACAAACTAGCTTTGATAGATTGAAGCAACATTTGGTATCAGCACCTATCCTAAAACTTCCATACCTCAATAAGGAGCTCGAGGTAGTAACAGATGCTAGCACGCTTGCCTTAGGTTATGTGCTCATGTAGAAAGGTCATCCTGTAGCATACTCTTCAACGAAATTGAATTGTCATGAGAAGAATTATGCTACGCATGATCTGGAATTGTTAGCTAGAAAGGCATCTATGAAAAACAATCCAATACTTGAGTTAGCTAGAGAGGAAGCATGCCATGATCCAACCTATGAAACGATGCTAAGGGAGATCTCTATCAAGGATTAGGACCAGAAGCTGCAGGCTAAGTATCATGAATTCTCTATCAATAGTGGACTTGTCTACTATAGAACGAGAGTATGTATACCAGCGATCTAGTCACTTAAGTAGAAGATATTGTGGGAAGCTCATGATTCCCCTTTCTCACGACATCCTAGCTATGCCAAGACCCTCAATGCAGTTAGGAAGAGCTACTATTGGAAGAGGCTTAAAGGTGGCATTCTCAAATATGTCACTGAGTGTTTGTCTTGTCAACGTATCAAAGCCAAACATGTCAAGATGCCAGGGAAGTTACAACCACTTGACATTCCCCAAATGAAATGGGAATTCATCAGTATGGACTTTGTTGTTGGCCTACCCCAAGTTCAGGGAGGATACAACTCCATCATGGTTGTGGTTGACATGTTGACTAAGGTTGCACACCTTATTCCAGTAAAGACAAACTATAAAGCCTCAGACATTGCAAGATTTTTTATCAAGGAGATATTCAAGCTACATGGGCTACCAAGAAGAATTGTTAGTAATCGTGATTCTCTCTTCACATCACACTTTTGGAGAGCCATCTTTGAAGCCATTGGGACTCAACTCTATTTTAGCACAGCTTACCATCCCCAAACAGATTGCCAAATAGAGCGAGTCAATCAAGTAATCGAGGATATGCTTAGGGCATACTGCTGTCGTGAACCAAAAAGGTAGATTCAATACTTACCTTTGGTTGAATTTTCCTACAATGCTTCTTACCAACAAAGCATTCAGATGACCCCTTTCCAAGCATTGTATGGTCATGACTATCAAAGTTCCCTAAACTTCTCAGATCCAACCTTGAGGGTTGAAGCTTCAAGGCAGATGTTGGAAGAGATGGATGACCAAATAAAGTCAATAAGATAAGACATCCAAGGCACCAAGGATAGACAGAAGGCATATGCAGATTTGAAGCATCAAGATAGAATCTTCAAGGAAGGAGATATGGTCTTCATTCACGTACGTCCAAAGAAGAGTTCTCTATCCTTAGAAGATTGCAAAAAGCTAAGTCCAAGGTATTGTGGACCATACAAGATCCTTAAGTGCCTAGGACCTAATGCTTATAGATTGCAACTCCCTGAGAACCTAAAGGTTCACAATGTATTCCATAACAGCCTATTGAAGAAGTATGTACCTAATCCTAACCATGTACTTGATGATCAACAAGTTGTAATGTCTAGTCAAGGAGTCCTTGAACTAAGGCCTGACAGGATCTTAGATGTTAGGGAGAGACAACTGAGATCCAGAACCTTGAGAAAATGCCTCCTCCAATGGAAAGATTATCCCGAGGAGGATGCCACTTGGATAGATGAAAGCACTCTTAACCACCAATATCCCCACTTTATCTTGAGATGAGGACATCTCGATTCCTCCAAGGGGGAGAGAATGTAATATTTTGATTCCTAATTAAAATGTGTTCTTCACATGAACTCCTCTTAATAGGAGGTCATGAGGATAGTTAATTGGATAATGGTAAATTTTTTTAATTAATTATCTATCTCTTCTCCAGTTGACTGTCGTGCTAGAGGAGAAGGGAATAGCAAAAGCCACAAGCTCCTTGCTAGAGCTTGCAAGGGGGAGAACCCATGTGTATTGACGTGTGGGGGAGGAAGGATCCCCTCCCCTCAACTATTTAGTCTGCGCCATGAGCTGGGAGAGGCTACAGAGGCTAATGCTATAAATGGAAGGGTAGTCATGAGAGGAGAGGAAGAAGCCTTCTCTGCACATCGTGATGCTCCAGTCGTCGCCAGGTCGGAGGTAACGCGAACTGAGAAGAAAAGAGGGAGGGGAAATTGACGCCGCGAAGGGAGAGGATCCTGAGAAGAAGGGGCCTATAGGCTGCTCACCGCGATGAGTGAGAGTGAGGGAAGTCTGTGCCTTGAAAGACTGCCACCTGGGATCACAAGCTACTGCCATGAACATCCCCTTTCCTCCCAGTGTTGAATTCACCCTCCAAAAGCTTTGGAAGCTTCTTGGGAAGCTTCCAAATCCCTTAGAAAGCCCCCTTTCATACCCTTTTGCCCCCCATACAAAATTCCCTCCTAAAGGGCTCTTTAAGCCCCTTTTCCCCCCACATAACATCCCTTCTTTAAGGGCTTATACATCCCTTGCTTCCTTTTTTTTATGTGGGGTCTTGACAAACCTTGAAAAAGGCCATTAAGCCCTTTCCCGTGACTTTATTAAGCCTTACCCTCGAAAGGTTTTAAAACCCCCTCCCCAGGATTTAAAACCTCCCCGTGGGTTTTCCCCAACCCCGGAATTCAAAGGCCTTAATCCTTTCTTGTGGGTTTTCTTCAAAGCCTTTCCCGGGGAGTCCTATCCGAGGCCTTAAAAAAAAGAACCTTGTCAAGCCCTTTTTCCCTCTTGAAATTTCCTACAATCTCCCAATTAGCCCAAGTGCTAAACCCCTTCCCGTGTAGACAATTTGCATCCCCATGAAGAAGATTTAACTCTAGGCAAGTGGCCTAAAAACTTAAATCAATGAAAGGGTGTGTAAGTTCAGCATACAACAAACTCATTTGGAAAAGAAAGTAGAAAAAGGCTGCATGTTTTAAGCATGAATCTTGTTTGCATGTTATAGGATGATAAATTGAAATGATGCTATAACTTAACCTATGATTTGATCGTAACCCGAAAAGTTAGGATTTGTAAATCAACTTACACGTAGACAATGAATCATGTGGTTACAGAAATGTAGCATAATTATCTTGAAGAAAAGACAAGTTAAATTGGTTTAAACCTAAACACCTAAAACTGCGACGTACTCGTTTAGAAAGGGTTAATTCAATGCAACATATCCCAAAGAGCTAACTAGGGTTAGCATGTTGAGGACATTACCTAGTTGCTCGTATTACCAAAGTCGAAACTCCTATACCCTAAAGACTTGCCCACATTCACGGAATGTAGGGACATTGGAACATACTTGCGAGAAGTGATCTAGGGTTTTTCCTAAGAATCTCTTGCTAAAAAGATAAAACTCGGAACCTTAGGATCAACAATGTCGGCCTAATGCAATCAGAAACGGATTCTTATATCTAATCATGACACCATAATTAGAAGACACCGTTGATGGGTAGAATAGTCCCATAGTTTGATGTGATACTTGTGAAATAAGTTGCAGAGTCGCATGATCTTGTGATTTGATCACAAGGGAATGGCCAATTCCTTGGAATGATATTGGCAGATTCTTATGCAAGTTTATCTTGCAAAAGGATGAATAATCATCCTGATATAGTATCTTTCTTGGGTAAAGATAATTGCTTGGAAGCAAAAGACCAATCAATAAATTGGAATAACATATGAACTTAAGGTATTGACCAAGTTGGGTTAATAGGGTATGACCCTAAACCAGGATATAGGGGATCTTGCCAAGTCGCAATTGATCCCGGATCAAGTGCTAGATGCATTCAGAAAATAAGGATTCACTCCTTAGTAATTGGCCAAAAATAATGACCAATGGAATTGTTTGTGCTTGTAACAGTTTTAAGAGCACTGTTTTGCTTAGTTTGCTCAAATAATTAAAGGATAAATGGATATCTAATGCTTCAGGTTGAAGGCCTGAAGGGAGAGGCAGTTTCAGTTATCCCCAACTGCCTGCCTGACCCTAACCAAGGGGGTTGTTAACCGCACGGGGAAGGTGGACCGAACCCACTGCAAGAGGTCTCTCCGTTGAGCGCTACTTGGAGCAAGAGGACGCTTGAGTGCTAGAGGGGACTGTGGTTCTAAATCCCTCACCTTCTGGGCCCTGCATAAGAGGCCAACGTGACTCGGGATTGGATCTCGAGGCCTGTATACTAGTCTACGGGCGAAATCTTGGATTAGTGATTCCTGTGGATTGCTGGATAGCCTTTGGGCAGATTATGGATAAGCCTACGGGCTGGACTTTATGTATTTCAAAGATAAATATGATAACCTGTTGAAAATGAACTTGTTTGACATTGCTTTTCTATGTCAAGTGCTATGATTACGTGAAGGAACCAGTGTCTAACAGGCTAATTTAGGAAGCCGATTGATACATGTCCAACTAAATGTGTTAGGTAATTAAATAACTAAAACAACCTAAGGAAAGTGCGGTGGATGTGGCCCTAGGTCCGTCCTACGGATGGGTGGTCCCGGTTGGCCGGGAACTTTTCTTAAATCACGATGGACAACCAGAAGATCGTCAAAGAACATGAACAACA
Organism: Lygodium microphyllum; assembly: GCF_053477565.2. Taxonomy (NCBI): domain Eukaryota; kingdom Viridiplantae; phylum Streptophyta; class Polypodiopsida; order Schizaeales; family Lygodiaceae; genus Lygodium; species Lygodium microphyllum. The sequence goes on from NC_141162.1 coordinate 50,704,380, forward strand.
AGAGCATTGACCTAGAGTTATAACTTATCCCGATTTACACTATTTTAGGGGAATGGAATGGAACTATGTCTTATGGCAGAGAAGTTGAGCTTCGCATCCCTCTCATTTCCCATTCTCGTTGAAGCAACTGCAATGTGAATCCGCTTCAAACCTGGCGTTTCTGTGTAAATTAGTTCGCTTGGGTTCGACGCTAGTTGCCGTTAGGAAATGACCAATAGGGAAAACCCTAATTCAGGTCGGTCCTAAGTGGGAATGGCCGGAATACTTCCGCTACATGGCAGATGCGGAAAGTCCTAGATCGCAAACCTCATAACATTCCATGGGAGTGTCAGGCAGAGCTTTCTAGACATCCTTTCCGATGGATTACTAAGACGTGTCCTGAAGATAACAAGTGGACACGTTACATAAAAGAAGATGAATGAGAGATTAGGAATGGATAAAGGGGAATCCATCTTCACAAAGTTGATGAAGACTTGGAGGTTCCCACTGCTCTTGATCCTTCCTCATAGCCAATATGGCATAAAAGATCATCAATCTCTATTCCAAAATAGCCTTTAACAATCTCTAACCTTTAGAGATGAGAGATTAAGTCTTCATGATCATTTGCCCCAATTGTTGAATCAATGGGGAACTCCATTATTGCTCAACTTTAAACTTCATCAACCTTGCTTTAGTTGGTTTACCATTTATGAAAACTTTCTTCTAAGAGAAAAAAAAATTATTTTAAGGCTTTGAGGTTTTAGGCCAAAGAAACCTTATTATACCTTTAGTTGGTTGCCCCTTTATGAAAACTCACATCTAAGAGCACGAAAATGAAAATTCCCTTAAAAGTTTTGAAGATTCATGACAAGGAACCCTACTACCCCAAACTTCAAAGGCTAGGGTTTAGACAAAAAGGGAGATGGAACAATGAGTGGATGAATCTCTTCGAGGCTTACAGGAGAAGAAATAAATGCTTAAAAGCTCTTTTTAGAATCAATCTAGAGTAATACGCATGGCCATGAAATAAGTTTGAAGAAAATCCTGAAGAGAAATGAAGAACCTTGCTTTGAAAAGTAGTAGTATTTTTTGTCTCCTCCAACCTCATATAACTCCATTTTTTACCACAACCTTTAAAATTTCTCCACATTTGACAATGGTTGCCTTTTTTGGTCATGGTTTTGCCAAAATAGTCAAAGGCTCCTATCAAATCTCTCAAGATACTCATTGCTTCATGTAGATGGCCTACAACTATTCACCATGTTGTTTGATGTACTCGTTGCTTGGGATTTTTTGAAGTAAAATAGGAAAAATGAATATGGAAAAATGAAGAAACTAAATGGACTAAGACCATGAACCCTAATACCACTTCTTGAACAAACTTTGCTTGTTGGAGAGAAGCTGAGTTCTAAGGCTTGCATTCTTTTTGACATTCTTAAGAATGTTGCATTAATATTGACACTACTAAAATATCTCGAGGGTGTTGTAATATTCCCACTCAAAAATATTACCCAACTTGACTTCTCGCACACCGCATAAACCCTGTGCAAGGTTATCTTCCGTATGGAAATTGCCGGCAGTTTGTTCCGTAACCTGCACTCGTGAAATCGGAACCTCCGCATTGGCAAATCAAGCCCGAGGGATTCAAATCCGCAAACCCGCACGCGTGAAATCGGGACCTCCGCATTGGCAAATCAAGCCCGGGGGATTCAAATCCGCAAACCCGCACGCGTGAAATCGGGACCTCCGCATTGGCAAATCAAGCTCGGGGGATTCAAATCCGCAAACCGCAGGTAAACACCCCCTTGGGAGGGGCAAAATGAATAATAGTATAGCAAAAATTTTTATGTTTATCGCCCCCCCCAGCCGATGAGTGGCTGGAGGAGAGGGAGTGAGGGGAGGGATGGGCCAAGGAGGGAGTCGTGGGCTGCATGCACAGCCCACGTGGTGGAGCTCCCCTCTCCCCCCTTGGGCTATACCCCCCCCCCCCCGCCCCCAGCCTTGGAGTAAAGGGAGAGGAAAGGCTTCGTGAGAGGGAAGAAAAAGTTGAGGACGAAGAGACTCCATGGGAGTAGAAGGATCTAAGAGGCTCCCGCCCAGTGAGGAACTGCAGCCAGGTTGTGTGAAGGGCCGCCGCGTGTTGAGGAGGGTGCCAAATTCTCTACCAGCTGCTGCCGATGCAACTGCACAACCACTACAAGGATTTGAGCTAGTAGCGACGCCGATTAGCGACGGTGGATAGCGGCGTCGCTAATAGCGTCGCATTTAGCGACACTCCACAGGGAAAAAAAGCGGTCGAAACCGAGCGCGGTTTTCATTTCGCGTTTGCGGCTTGTGTGTTTTGAGAGCGAGAGTGAGGGAGAGAGCGACCGTCGTGAGAGAAGGAGAGGAAGAAGACTTGCCGCCGCCGCCGCTGTTTGCGAAGGAGAGGAGGAGCCTTCATCCCAAAGAGGAGCCGCCCCACGCCTCGCCATATCTCATCGGTGAGTCTCCCTCTCTCTTTCTTTTGCTTGTTGAAGGTTTAAATCACTTTCTCTTTTTCTTGTTTAGGAGAGGAAATGAGAGAGAAAGAGAGGGAGAGGGAGAGAGAGGGAGAGAAAGAGAAAGAGAAAGAGAGGGAGAGGGAGAGGGAGAGGGAGAGGGAGAGGGAGGGGGAGGAAATGAGAGAGGGAGAGAAAGAGAAAGAGAGGGAGAGGGAGAGGGAGAGGGAGGGAGAGTTCATTCTCTCTCTCCCTCTCACTTTTGCTTGTTGAATGTTTGAATCACTTTCTTTTTTGCTTGTTTAGGAGAGGAAATGAGAGAGAAAGAGAGAAAGAGAGGGAGAGGGAGAGAGAGGGAGAGAAAGAGAGGGAGAGGGAGGGGAAGGAAATAAGAGAGGGAGAGAAAGAGAAAGAGAGGGAGAGGGAGAGGGAGAGGAGGGGAAGCAAATGAGAGAGGGAGAGAAAGAGAAAGAGAGGGAGAGGGAGAGGGAGGGAGAGTGCATTCTCTCTCTCCCTCTTGCTTTTGCTTGTTTAATGTTTGAATCACTTTCTTTTTTGCTTGTTTAGGAGAGGAAATGAGAGAGAAAGAGAGAACGAGAGAAAGAGAGGGAGAGGGAGAGAGAGGGAGAGAAAGAGAGGGAGAGGGAGGGGAAGGAAATGAGAGAGGGAGAGGGAGAGGGAGAGGGAGAGGGAGGGAGAGTGCATTCTCTCTCTCCCTCTCCCTTTTGCCTATTAAATGTTTAAATCACTTTCTTTTTTGCTTGTTTAGGAGAGGAAATGAGAGAGAAGGAGAGAAAGAGAGGGAGGGGGAGGGGGAGAGGGAGAGAGAGGGAGAGAGAGAAAGAGAGGGAGAGGGAGAGGGAGAGGGAGAGGGAGAGGGAGGAAATGAGAGAGGGAGAGAAAGAGAAAGAGAGGGAGAGGGAGGGAGAGTGCATTCTCTCTCTCCCTCTCCCTTTTGCTTTTGGAGAGTGTTAAGATATATTGTGAGAGGGAGAGGAAATACGAGAGAAAGAGAAAGAGAGGGAGGGAGAGGGAGAGAAAGACAAAGATAACATATATTGGAATGATAGCATATCCATGATTATGGTAATGGTATCCACTTTACTTTTTTTATGGGTACCATTACATCGACTCCTTAAGAGGGCTAAAAATTAGTCATACATTTAATAAAGTCTAATTAGGAGATTTAGGATGCACGATAATAGACTTATCGATAATGGTATGCAATGTGCTTTGCCATGGGCCACGTACATTGGTGACTCTTTAAGATGGCTTAAAATTGGTCATGTCCTTCATAATGTCCAAGTAGGGGATCTAATTGTGATATGCATAATTCATTGTTTTTGTATTAACTTTATAGGCATAACAAATTAGGAATCATGCCAACTAGTCAACAGAAGGACTAAAAGAAAATGATACCCTAGCTAATGGTCATAACGGTACTTCATCAAAATGAACCCAAAAGTATTGTTATAGAAGAAGAATCCCTTAAATTGAGTATAGGATATTTTCTCTCATGTCTTATGACTATGAGTAGAATTGATTGAAATAAATTTTATTACTATAGTTGATAAATTTCATAGATGGCATTAATTTTAATACGCGATCCTAGGACACAAAAACCACATTTCTAAGATGCTTTTTGTTGAGACTGATTTATTATTAGACTAAGAGATCCTCAATGATGCTCATAAATGGATTACTTATACTCAAAGCCCTCTAGTGCAGTTTTTTACAATAATGAATAATTATCTACCGGGATAAACAAATCCTTGAGCATGATACAGGGCCGAGATATAACATCAATAAATCTCTCAACTACTATGTACAATGCAAGATTTATGGTCAACTTGCAACTTGACGTATATCTCCATAAAGCTATCCATTTAAGCCTCGTTTGCTGTAATGTAGATAAGATGGAAAACGAAGAAGGTCTTATTATTCAAGATCACGAGATGTATCTTAATCAGCATGTCCCATGTCCTTGCTCTCAATGCAAGTTGGTAATTAGACGAAAACGCCGATTGTCTATAGAACACGTACGACGATTTGGCGAGTTTCAATCTGAGATCATTGATCAGGCGATTGCGGATTTTCAGCAAATGGTAACTTGAAGTTAATATTAATCAGGCATTGTACTCGCAAGCTAATTAAAAACCATACACAATAAGATTGGGTCTTGTTGGCAAATTTTCTATCCAAGGGGGTGATGTCTCGACCCAAGGGGGAGTGCACCATTTGCGGCCAATTAGAAGAGTTTGTGGATGTGCGATGGATGGATTGCAGGAGCCAATCCACCACTCGCAAGGCCCATCTATACCGTCAATGCCAGAGGAGACAGTCAACCTTCCCGACCTACCTACAATCTTGGAGCCTGAGATGGAGGCAATGATTGATGCATTGATTCCCATGGATGTCGAGACATCTGACCCGCTTAGAGAGGAAGCATCCATACCATTATATGATGGGTGCCGAGTATCTCGGTTGAAGACATTGCTTGCACTCTTAAGTGTGCAAGCAAAGTACGGTTGGAGCGATATGAGTGTGACCGAGTTATTCAGGTACCTTGCACATAGGCTTCATTGATTTTTTTTTTTGACAGTATTATTGCAAACATTTGTGCTTTTTCAAGGTATTTTATGATTTTTTTCAGGTTATTGAAATATCATATATTACACCTGCAAATACCATGCTTGAGTCTTGTGATGATGCACGACATGTTTTACGGAAGCTTGGCATGGACTACAATAGCATCCATGCATGTATCAACGACTGCATACTGTTTCAAGATGAATACGAGACTATGGAGACATGTCCAAAGTGTGGTGCTCAAAGGTATCGACAGGACTTGCAAGGGCAAACCATCCCTCAAAAAGTTCTCAGACACTTTCCGCTCATCCCCTGCATAAACCACATGTTTCGCACGTCCGGCATGGCAAGCTTGGCAACGTGGCATGTGCAGAATAGGTCCACGGATGGAGTTCAACGAATATCAGTGGATTCGCATGCATGGAGCCACATTGGCTCTACCTTCCCAGGCTTTGCGCGAGAGCCAAGGAATCTTCGGCTCGGTCTCGCCATGGATGGTGTGAACCCATTTGGTCTGCGCTCAACTTCTTACAGTGTGTGGCCTATAGTGCTTGTCAACTACAACATCCCTCCATGGCTTTCTACGAAGAAAGGACATCTCATCCTTAGCTTGCTCGTCCTGGGCCGCTACAAAGTAAAAAATATGGACGTGTATCTTCGTCCATTAGTCGATGAGCTTAAGATTTTGTGGGAGGAGGGGGTCATTGTGCAATATATGAGCAGGCGCGATGGTCGGCGGTCAACCAACATTTGAGCCATTCTCATGTGGACGATGCATGACTTTTCGGGATTGGGAGAGTGCTCAGGTAAGAAGACCTCCGTTCTCGCTGGTAATATCTATATTTTATCTCATTCAATCAAGTATTCACTAGGTCGTGGCTCACCTTACAGGTCTGGTTACCTCAGGTTATCATGCATGTCCATTGTGTGGGCCACAGTTAGACTCCCGAAGGTCACAAACCATGAAGAAGATGGTATATCAAGGACACACCGCTTTCTTACCGGAGGATCATGAACTCAGGGAAGGTTTTCTTGGACGACCTCCAACACGTATGAACGCTGCAAGCTGGTACGAGCTGAAAATGGTAAACCCGGAATCACATCCAAATGGAATGTGACGGTTCTCAGTTTTCTACGAGTTGCCATATTGGACCCACTTACAGGTCAACCACTTGTTGGATCCCATGCATATTTTCAAGAATGTGGGCAACTTGCTATGGGACTGCATCATAGGAAAGACAGACACTATAGGGTCACGAATGGATTTGAAGGAGGTAGGTAAGATGGAGGCGCTTTGGCCGCAGTCGAGTGCTGAAGGGGGAGTGTAGCTTCCTCGCGCTCCTTGGGTTTTGTCCACCAAAGAAGAGTGCATTGTGAAGCAAGTAATCAAGTCTATCCGCACTCCGACGGGTATGATGCGTTCTCTCAGGTCCGCATTTTCTAAAGATGACCAATTGTCGGGGCTAAAATCCCATGATTGGTATAAGATATGTCAGGTTTGTGAACAGAATGGATTGTAATTAGCGTGGGCATTTTGCAATTTGAAAAGTGGCCATTATTCATAATGGTTTCTCACTTGTGGCAGTTTGTCCTACCGATCGCGATCACAGGATGCCTTACTCCAGAAATTCGCGGGGCCATTTACAAGTTGTTGACTTTGGTGCAATGGATCTCACAGAAAGAGATTAAGACGTCCTCTATTGAATCTGCGAGGTGGGGAGTAGTGGACACGGTCTCTCTTTGAGAAATATCTACCCACTAGCATGCTCACGATACAAGTTCACCTTCTTGTGCATCTTATGGATGAAGTGGAGATTGCTGGACCTGTCCATATGCGATGGATGTTCTTCCTGGAGCGCTTCATGAAAACCCTGAAAGGCTTTGTGTGACAATGAGCTCGGCGAGAAGGTAGCATGGCGGAAGGTTGGTTGGTGTCAGAGGCGTTAGTGCATTTCTCACAATGGCTACCAATGGTGGAACCAGACAATGAAATGCTATGGACGCTGAAGGACGATGATAGACTAACTAGAGATGTGGTGGTTGGAAATGGGGTAGAAAAAAGAATGGATGCCTCAGTGGAAGAGAAGGTGAATCGCTTTTGTATGTTGTACCATGCCTCCATGGAGACATGGCTCGCCAAGTACCAGATTGCAAGGCCAGATCGAGAGGAAGCGCGAGCTGAATTCCGACGCAGTACGCATCATCGACCGATTCGATATCCCGAAGGCATGGAGGAGATGCCACGGTTTGTGTCAACACGATGGATGCATGGAGCCTTGACCGCCACATCCAGCGAAGGGACAGAGGTCTCAATGGAGGAATGGGCGCTCTTGAGGGGATGTAGTCCAAAGGTGATGAGGGGTTTAGAATACGTCGTATCTAAATTTTATATGCGACATCTAATTTGAGTGTTTCAATGTACAATACAAAATATATAGTGCAGCTGGTCGCGCGGACAACATTTTCGCATGAAGCGTATTGACAAAATGCGCTCCACAATGGACTGTGGTGTCATGGCAAGGTTTGAGGAAGAGAGCCGGCGACGAGCAACGGATCGGAACATGGTTGTGGATGAGATGGAGTATTTTGGAAACTTGCAAAGTATTATTACAGTGGATTACCATAGCTTCTCCATAATACTATTCGATGTGCAGTGGTTCAAAGTGGTACTTGGAGGAGCTGGAGCAACAGTTCGACGAGGTCCATCTGGATTTCTCAAAATAGATTTCGAAAAAAAATGGACGGACTTGTGCGACACCTTTGTGTTGCCGGCCCATTGTGAACAGGTGCATAGAGTCATTTTCTTGCTAATTGTAATACGACATGGTTTATGTCACAATGGTTTGAGCTCGCTTTCTACGTGTTTGTGAACAGGTAATCTTCTATCTAAACCCCCGACAACCTCGATGGTGGTATGCTATACCTTCAATTCCTCGAAGTGCGAGAGTATATGATCAAAGCGATGTTCCAGGCATAGATGAAGATAATATGCAAATAGAGGGGTCGATATTACAAGGGGTGGAGGCCGCCGCAAGCTTGGAGCCCGCATCGGCTAACAATGATGGAAATACAGGAGTCCAAGAATTTTTTGAGAACGAGGTAGACTCATTCTTTTGTGGTGACATGTCTATCAACCTTCCAGTGTATGCAGAGTTATGTCAAGAGATTAACATGGGACCATAGGATACTTCATTCTTGGAGAATTGTATTACTCAATTCGTTGCTTAGATATTCCATAAAGGTACATAAGATATGCATTTTAAGAGGGATTTTTTAAAAATGATTTATATTACTATACGTTGTATAGTTTAAATTGATTATTCTAACACCATTTTTTTATCTGTCTAGGTGATATTTTCAGGATGAGTCGAGGGATGAGCGATGAGGAGTTTCAGGACATGATGGCACGCATGTCTCCAGACCAGCTCGCGAGATTCAGAGAGATGGCAGACCAGGAGCTGTCTCATTCTTCGTCAGGGCGCTCTGCTAGACCTACTTCAACGTGATCAGATGCTTCAGCTTCGAGCAGACGATCTCGACTCTCACGACTTGGGCAAGAGGGAGGGACTGCATCAGGATCAGGGGGATGCTGCTGTGGAGACACGGATGTGGTGTCTCCGTCTCGTCATCCGTCAGCAGGTGGCACCCCTTTTGGTGGCACCCCTTTGAGTGCCACTCCGAGAGAGGTCACCCCCGTCGGTACACCGGATGTAGAGGGGTCTCCTGGATATGCCCAGGAGCGTGGACAGAGATGGGAGAGGACCCATCTTAGGTAGACTCCTAGTGGTTATGGATATCTGGTTGATAGTAGGTTAGGAGCCATCATCATGAATGATGAGGGGAGGAGGGTGATGGCTCGCATGAGAGAGTTGTGCCAACAAGTTTTTCGGCACAATGTCCTGGATCATTGGAAGAACATACCAGAGGGGAGCAAGGACTACATAGTAGCATCCTTGCATGAGGAGTTTCCGGTGCCAGCCGCAGTAGATAGATTCTCTACGGGCTGGATAATGGATTGCATGCGTGCATACATGTCACATAGACGATCCGACGCACGCAAGGCAATCAAGAGTGGGGCTGCAAAGCCCGAGTGGTTAGATGCAGACGACTAGCGCCGACTGAGGGAGGAGGCTATAGATTCACCAGGACGTTGGAGTCAGCAGCAGCCGGAGGCGGCGAGGGCACGACTCGAGGCCAGAGTGGTCTATCATCTTGGGAGTGGCGGCCACAGGACATATTTGGAGGACTTTGTAAGTTTCTCTTTTGTTTTGCTTGTTTATTTTTTTGAAATATTCTTTGTACTGAAAATCATGTTTCTAACAGTTAGCATTTTGTTTTCTTTGCAGCACTCCATTACAAATCGCCATCCGCAAGGCCTTGAGACTCGATATGCAGAGAGGCACGGTCTCAATGCATTGATCAACCAATTGTATAGACGCGGCGGCCCTGTAAGTCACTCATCTTTCTTGTCCGTAGTTACCATGAGATATTTAAATGCATTATTGTATGATGGATTGATGTGTTGTTTCTTTTTCTACAGAATCCATTCGATGCTCCTTTGCGGCGGGACGAGCTTTCGGGGGACGAGGATTTGTAGCTCGCCCTTGGATCCTTGGAGCTCACACACCTTTAGATTTAGTCTCCTGATCTATGTAGACATTTTCTATGTATTAGTGATATCCTTTCATGATTGTACCAATTGCATTTTATGCGATCATGTATTTATTTCATGTATCACTTTTATGATTTCAGTATATATTCTTTTTGTTTGCAAGCGCTTTGTATGCAGTAGTGCAGAAACTATTTTGTATGGCTCTCATACAGCACACAGTGCTATATGTGGCAGGGCAACTTGGTGCCCTGCCACAAATTTTTTTTTTCCTTGTTACCGTCGCTATTTGCGTCGCAAATTTACTGGTTGCGTCGCTATTGGCGTTGCTATATGCATCGCTATATGCGTCGCAAATGCGACGCATATATCAATCCAACCAGTAAATTTGTGACGCACATAGCGACGCTAATAGCGATGCAACCAGGAAGATTCTAAGAACTTCGTAAGGTGAATGATTAGGGAGGAGCTTAAAAGGATGGTTGATGACATGGCAGGGAGAAATGGCGATGCACTACAAGATATAGACCTTATACCGACGTTTAAAGCGACGAAAATACAAACAACAAAATTTACCCCCGTTGTCGCAAAAAGCGTCGTTATTGACGACGCCATAAATCATACAAAGCATGGTAATATAAATCCTAAAAAAATGATCTCACTTAAAATGCATATCTTATGTACCCTTATAAGCGATTAGTCAATGAATTGAGTAAGTGGATGCTCCAAGTATGAAGTATCCTATGGTCCCATGTCAATCTCTTGATACAACTTCCCATACACTCGAAGGTCAATAAACATGTCACCACAAAAGGATGAGTCCACCTCGTTCTCAAAGAATTCTTGGACTCCTGTATTTCCATCATTGTTACCCGATGTTGGCTCCTCTACATGCTCCAAGCTTTCGCTGACCTCCACCCCTTGCAATATCGGCCCCTCTATTTGCATATTATCCTCATCTATGCTCGGAATATCACTTTGATAATATACTCTCGCACTTCGGGGAGCTGAAGGTATAACATACCACCATCGAGGTTGTCAGGGGTTTGGGTAGAAGATTACATGTTCACAAACACGTACAAGAGAGATTAAACTATTGTGACATGTACCATGTCATAATATAATTAACAAACAAATGAGTTCATGCACCTGTTCACAATGGGCTGAAAACACAAAGGTATCGCACAAATCCGTCCATTTTTTTCGGAATCTATTTCAAGAAATCCAGATGGACCTTGTTGAACTGTTGCTACAACTCCTTCAAGTACCACTTTGAACCATTGCACATCGAATAGTATCATGGAGAAGCTACAATAATTCACCATAACAATACTTTGCAAGTTCCCAAAATACTCAATCTCATCTATAATCGTTTTTGGAGCTCTCTCTTGCTTGAACCTTGCCATGATACCACAGTCTATTGTTGTGGAGGGAATTTTGTCAATACGCTCCACACAAAAATGCCGTCTGTGCGGCCATGCTGCACTATATATTGTGTACTCTACATTGAAACACTCAAATTAGTTGTCGCATATAAAATATAGATACAAAAAATCCTAAACACATCATCACCTTTGGACTACATCTTCTCGAGAATTCCCATTCCTCAGTTGAGACCTCCGCCCCTTCGCAAGACGCTACAGTCAAAGCTCCATGCAACCATCACGTTGACATGAGCTGCGCCATCTCCTCCATGCCCTCGGGATATCGAATCGGTCGATGGCGCGTACTACGTCAAAATTGAGATCTTGCTTCCTCTCGATCTTGCCTAGCTTGTTGGTACCTAGCGATCCATGTCTCCATAGAGACATGGTGCAACATACAAAGTGATTCACCTTCTCCTCCATTGCAGCATCCATTATTTTTTCTACCCCATTTCCAACCACCACATCTCCGGTCAGTCTATTATCGTCCTTATGCGACCATAGCATATTGTTGTCTGGATCCACCGTTGGTAGCCATTGTGAAATATGCACTAGCACCTCAGACACCAACCAACCTTTAGCCATGCTACCTTTTGGCTGAGCTCATTGTCACACAAAGCTTTTCAGGGTTTTCATGAAGTGCTCCAAGAAGAACATCCATCGCATATGGACAGGTCCACCAATCTCCACTTCATCTACAAGATGCACAAGAAGGTTGATTTGTATCGTGAGCATGCTGGTAGGCAGGTATTTCTCAAAGAGACAGATCATCTCCACTACTCCCTGCCTCGCAGATTCAATAGAGGACATCTTAATCTCCTTCTGTGAGATCCATTGCACTAAAGTCGACAACTTGTAAATGGCCCCGCATATTTCTGGAGTAAGACATCATGCGATCGCGATCGGTAGTACAAATTGCCACAAATGAGATACCATTATGAACAATGACTATACTCCAAATAGAAAAATGCGCACGCCAATTACAATCCATTCGTAGTACAAACCTGACATATCTTATGCCAATCATGGGATTTTAGCCCTGATAATTGGTCTGCATTTTCCCCAAAGTCACTCAAGTACTTGGGCACAAGTCGGGCTTCATTGGACCAAGAATAAGGTAGAGAAGATGAGAGAAGTCGTGCGTAAGAGCAGGCTGAATACTCTTCTCTCAGATTTTTCCTCTTTATAGACAGTTTCAGCATGCATTTTCGTCAGACCAAAGAGGCAAAGAAGTGAAGCTCTCACCAAGTTTACATCTTCAGTAGTTGGGCCTGTTAATCTTCAGTTTGCATGCTCCATTCCATGCATCTCAGCTCCAGCTTTCTTCCAGTTTCCCTCAGACAGAGCAGCCCGCATTTTGCGCCAAAAAACGCGGGCTGCTCTCTACTCTAACCCTGGTCACTTTTTGACTAGCCTAGGTCACTTGCTGGTCACCTAAGTCAATTACTTTTGGTCCCATGTGGACCTAGTGGACTTTTGATTGTTTTTGGCAACATTTTTGGATTTTTTCCATATTTTTGTACTTGAATTAATGTGATTTATCTAGCAGACTATCAATTACTTCCAGATGTCCAAGTTTTAGGTTCCCATAGACTTATTTTTCATAAATGTACATGGTATATCTGCAAATTATATGCTAAATACAAAAGAACTTGTATAACTAAGGTAGATATTGGATAACAATGCCCGAATTTTGTATGCAAATATCTCATATAATTCCCAGTGAAACTCTTTTGAGTTCATAAGAATCCCATGATTTATATCATGGACAGTAAACTATTTGACATTCATCCCCTCCTAACTTGCACATCCTCCGGCATGTGCCATTTCATAAGATTATAGGTCAAGGAGGGTCTTCTTCTTCATCTTCATCTTTTTCTTCCTCTATGTCTTCAAGTAGAGGATTCATATCTAAGTCATCAAGTTCATAACTTGAAGATTCTCTTCGTTTGAAGAGTTTGATTCGTTTCCTAGCTATTGGAGTCTTAATCTTGGTTCCATCCATTTTAGCCAAAGAGTAAGTAGCATTATGATGTACTACTTTTACAACATATGGTCCAAACCATCGCTTGGCTAACTTCCTTTGAGCACTATATTGATTGTCCATGCTGCTATCATAGACAAGAACCCAGTCATTCTCTTGAATAGCTCTTGGACGGATTCGATGGTGCTTATCAAACCTCTTCTTATTCTTTAATCTTGCTGTTTTTAGCCTTTCAATGGCTATTTTGACATCTTCTGGCCTTCTTTCAAGTTGCCTTATGTGTAAAGACAGCAAATCTTCCATGTTCATGCCTTCATCCCAAGGCAAGATACTCCATGTAACAATGGATTCCTCAATATGCATAATAGGTGGCTATCCATACATGAGTTCAGCTGGCATATATCTTGTCACTGCACTATGGGTTGTTCTATCAGCCCATAATGCGAATGGTAGCATTTTAGGCCATTCCCTCAACTTTCCTTTGCATGATTTTTCTAAAGCTTTAAGAATTGGTTGATGACCTCTTTCACTCTTGCCATTGCCTTCAGGATTGTAGGCTGAAGTAAGAGATAGCTTAATTTCCAATTGAGCAAAGAAATGGCGAGCTTCATCGGCATCCAATTCTCCTCTATCAGTAGTTACTTTAGCAACACAACCATACCTGCAAAATACTTCTTCAAGTAAAAATCTACAAACAACATGAGTAGACTTTGTTGTCAAGGCCTTTCCTTCCACTTAATTTGTGAGATCTTCTCTAGCAAGTACTAGATATCTCATGTTCCAAATTCCTGTAGGTATGGTTACTAAATCAATAACCCATCTACAGTGAATAGATAAAGGATAGGTAGGCTGAAGCCCATCTCTATGCTTTACCATAGAATACATTTGACAAGCATGACAAGACTCAACAAAATGCTCAATGTCTTTATACATGTTTTTCCACCAAAATTTTTCTTTTATTTTGGCAAAAGTACCCCATATGCCTCTATGACCAGCCAATAGGCTTTCATGGAATTCTTGCATGACCTGTCTTTGTGTCTTTTTGTCACCTAAGACACGAACATGTGCTCTTCCTTTCTTTTTTGCATGCCTCCAAAGGTAGCCATCTTTAAGAAAAAAACCATAGGCTTTTCTCTTAATTCTCTTGAACTCTTCACGAGTCCATTCTTCCTTCTTTGTCATAGTATTCAAAAATTGGCCAATTTTTAGCCAATCATCTGCATAAAATTCTTCTTTAAAGTGTGAACAAACCATAACAAAACATGGAATATGCTGTTTATTAGCTATCCATTGTCCTTATTTAGTTGATTCATCCATCCTTGCTGATGTAAAAGTTGTATTATCAGTTAAACCTGTTGTTCTTGCTGTAATTTTTGTTGTACCTACATTAACATCTTCATTTATAAACTTTGATTCTTCTTCATCCATCATTTCTTCTTCATCCATATATCTGGCACGTGAAAGCATGTCAGCAACTAGATTATCTTTACCTGCAATATGCTTCAAATCAGGATTTAAGGATTTAATATAGGCTATCCATCTTAGCATGGCTATGTCTGGAGTGGAACAGTTGGCTATCATGCCCAAGAGTGGAAGGCAATCTATTTCAACTATAACATGTGCGCCTATGAAATACTCCCTATCACTTTTTAATGCAGTTACTACTCCCCAAAGCTCTCTTTTAATTTGAGCATACCTTCTCTGTCGTTCATTAAGAACCTTTGATCCAAAGCAGATCACATATCTGTTGCCTTCAAGGTCTTCTTGACCAACTGCCCATCCTATTCCAATAGGACTTGTGTCCACTGTGAGTATAATGGACTGTCCATTAGAGTAGTTAGCCCTCTTTAAAGTGGGAGCTGAAGTCTGCATTTTCTTGAGTTTTCGAATAGCCTGAGTGTGTTCTTTTGTCCATAGAAACCTTTGGCCCTTTCTTAGAAGCTGATAAAGGCTTTCAGCAACATGGGCAAAATGTGGTATCCAAGTAAGGTAGAAGACACATGCACCAAGAAATCTTCTCACTTCTGAAACATTTGTACATTCTTCCTGCATTTTGCTGATTGCATTTATTTTAGATGGAGAAGGCTTTCGGCCATATGGTCCACACATATGACCAACCACAAGGACTTCTTCAACTCCAAAAACAGATTTAGCTCCTGAAAGAGTAAGATGAACTTCTTCTAATTTAGACAAAATTTGAGCACAATCATTAATATGATCAAAAACAAACTTTCGACATCCAAGTTCATTGAGTTCTTCATTTTTCTCATGAACTTCACATCCTTTGATTGGAACATCATCAAGAAAAGGAAGAGTCAATTGAGGAATATAATCCCTCAATACTTTATGCATGGCATTCATCATGTGAGCTACTGAATTCGTAGCCCCTTGAGGTAGAGTACACATGCGGACTAGGCCAAGAGGTGTCTTCATTGTAGTAATGTCACGGCTTTCCAAAGCAAGCTGAAATTGGTTGTAGCCTGAATATAAGTCTCCCATGGAATAGATTGCCCTTCCTGCAAATGCTTCGGTGAACTCATCCACAATTGGTCCTAATCCAATATTTCTTATAGTAACTTTATTGACGGTTTTCAAATCTTGAATGAATCGTAAAGATCCATTCTTCTTAAGTACGGTAAACCATCGGTTGGAATATGGAGCTGAAGATGGCTCCAATATTCGCATTTTTATCTTTTCATTTAAAAGTTCCAATAACTTAGGCAAATGAGCCCTTGGAACCAGAATTGGTTTAAGATTCCAAGGCACATTGTGGGACCGTAAAAATTACCATTGGTGCCACAATGCTTGGATCCACACAGCCGATTTCATGCGATTGAAATGAAAAGGCTTTACCATGGTTCTTTAACATCTGCATGAAGATTTTTTTTTCAGCTGGCAAGAGGAAAGAGTCTTCACCAATTTTCAGCTTTTGTAGACTTTCAGCTGTAAATTGATGACCAATATCTTTAGGATCAGGAAGGCTTGGTTGTTTGGATACCCTTTCTGCCAATCCTTCGCTTTCAGGTGGTAGAGAAGTAGCTACAGGCTTGACCTTCTTATCAACTGTTTTATATTTTGTTTCTACTCTTGCTTCATCCTTGTTTGGCTGTCCAAAAGCTTCATAGTCTGCAAATTCTTAAATTATGTCATACATATCCAATGTACATACCTGTATGGATTGATTTTCAACTTGATTTTCTGCATGAACGGTTGTATAAATTTCAGCCATTGTATCATTATAATTCAGCCCATAAAATAGCCTTGAATTTTCTTCATCTTTAGGTAAAACATCAATTTGCTTCAATTCTTGCTCCATATGACTCAAATACTTTCTTTCAGCCCTGTTCATGGCTGAAAATTGTTTATAATAGCCCACTCCATTGGCTGAAAAAACCTGCAAATCAGCTTTAGACCTTGCCTCCTTCATATGTGGAGGCAATTTTTTATGACATGATGCACTGCCATAGCCTCCACTTATAGCAGCGTTACCTGAAAACCCTTAAATTCTCGGGCATTAGGAGGAACGGGATGATCTCTCAATCGATCCCTATTCCAATGGTGATTAACACAGACAGTTAGGAATTGAACAGCCTTATCATTATCCTTGCTTCTTATATGAGCGTATGATGAACCATCATCAAGAGCCTTTGTCTCTAAACGAGACTCGGACATAAATGGTTGTCCAAGAATGATTGGATAACTGCAAGAATCTTGAACAAAGAAATGAAACTCATCTTTTACATTACCAATAGTAACTTGTACATAAGGACATGTTGCATAAAGATCGCCAGAAGAGTTATTGGCTGCCTTCATGCGCCACCCTGGGTCCACGTCAATGGGCCATCCACCATTCTCATAGAGACTTCTTGACATAACATTAATTTCTGAACCATGGTCTATAAGGGCAATGCATGGAGTTTCTTTCTCACTGATTTTAACAACAGTTTCAGTAGTTGCCCTTGCCCAATGGGTACGGGAATAGTGACTACTTGGAATAAAGTGAGTTTCACTTTCTTCCTGCATGTTGTGAAGAAAAGTCTCTTTCTTTTTCATGGGCTGCACTTTAGATTGAGAAGTTTCCACCATTATGGCTTCTTCAGCGTCTGCTTCATAAATGTCTTCATCTTTGGCTTCTATGGCTGCAATCAATTCTTTGATTGCCTCCAATCGAATCCCTTGAGTTTTCAGCTTCTCTTCATCCTACAAATACACATGAAGTACTTGCAAAAAAGCATGTACAGATTCTTCAGTTTCCTCACCAACATATTGTCTTTTTTGTTTAATTACATCAATTATTACATTATGAAATCCTCATTTTGCAATACCGAGAATTTCACCTAATGTAAATTCAATTCTACTTCCAACAATCCTTTCTTCTAGGATCCGTTTAAGATCCGTTGTGGTCTCTATATCTGACTGCAACTTGTAACTAGGATGTTTGCTTTTTCTTTTTCCTTCTGTCTTCTTTGCTTGAGGGGCATCTCCCATGTCAAATTCTAGTGGTGGCGGATTTTCAGTAGCCTTCTGTTGGTCTGGTTTGCTTCTTGTTATGCGTTTAGTCGGTCCTGAAGAAGAAGGACCGGCAACATCTTCTTCTCTTTTCTTCTATCATGGCTTCTTGATTATTAATTTCAGCTAGCCGGGAAAAAGCTGAAAATGAATCCACAGGCTCGGACCATCTGCTTCTTCCTCGAATACATTGACTGGCAGTGGTTAAATCATCCTTAGTTGCCTTGCCTTGCTCCATGCATTCCAAGGCCTGCGTCCACACTTTAGATTTTGCATTAGTTTTACATGCTTTAACAATTTCATTAGTTGGCTCAATTTGCAATCCATAAGTTGCAGCATCAACAGCTGCATAGCCTGTTCTTGTTGCCAAATCCTCCAATCTTTTCTTCATGCCGCCGTTACCGAAGTATAGCTCAAGAGGAAGCCCGGTTTCGATTGCATGAATTTTACCATCCTTCCAAAAGACTAATTTTTGTGCTTCAGCTTCACGGAATGCTCCGCACTCCCTCTTGTCATGTTGAAGGCTATCACACCAAATGTAGTGTCTTTTAAAGCCTTCTCGTGTAGGTCTTTGGGCGGTTGACTGACCCCTTTCATCTACTTTAACATCAAGCCTTTCTACTTTAGAATTAATTTCTATTAAATTAAGATGGAGATCCCACATGCTTTTAATTAACTCATCCATGACATCCTTCTTTGGAGAAGGAACAATAGAATTTATTGGTTGCTTGGCCATAGAGATAGGAGGTTGAGAAGCTGGAACAGGCTCCTTCATAGAATCAGTTGTTACAGGGGTTGATCCCCATCTTAGGCGCAATCGCTCTCTTCGAGCAATCATATTAACTGCTTCACTGACATCACTCCAAGCAGTCTTTAATCCCGACTCAGAGTCAGGGTCTTCAAGTTGGTCAGTCAATTTCTCCTGAAGAGAAGAATGTGCAGCTTTTAAAAATAATTCAATCTTTTGACTTTCCATACCTTGTTGGTCATCGGGATCTAGTTGGGCAAATTTTCTTTCAAACTCTCGATGAAGAGCAATAACAGTTAGACCCTTATTGGGCCTTTCAACCCATTCGGTGAAGATTTTCTTTGTCATAAGGCTAGAATCTTCAAGGAAAATTTCTTCTCGAAGAGCCTTTTTAAATACAGTCCATCCAGCATCTTTTTGGGAAAGACCATGAATTCGGTCCTAGAGGCCATGCACAACCAGGCGGGCAAAGTAACGGCTCCATGCATGTTGAGGAACACCAAAAAAGACCATCTTGTTAGTGTAGAGACGGATAAAAGAGGACACATTTTTCCCATTAAATTACTTGAGCTCATGCCCAACTGCTTCTAAGGCCTTAATGGCAGCAGCATCAATCCGTTCTTCTTCTTGTCTCCATTGTTGTTGCAGTTGCAACTGCTGCTAAAATTGCAGTTGTTGTTGTTGGCTCTCTTGCATTAGACGAACCAAATGTTGCAAAGCATCTCCTCCTGAGCTTGATGATTCTCCCATTGGACTTCTTTTTCCACAGCGGACCTTCACGTCAGGTTCACCACTGTCGTCGCGTTAAGAGTTGAAGGTCTACCATCGGGGCTTTTAGTGCAGAAGAAGAGTTTAGGATTCAAGATGCAGAAAGGGAAAATGGAATGGGTTTTAAGAAGATTCGGGGTTCAAAAATGATCTAGGTACGGAAGGGGAATACAGGCCTTTTCACTTTGTTCTTAGCAAACTTGAACAGAAGGATTAAGACTAACTTGAATACATCAAATGCTTCAGGATACATACATCATTTCATGAAGGATATTTTCAGATTTCTAATTCATTTATGAATGTCATGCAAGCTCTATTGGCATTTATTTCATGTTCATAGATGGATTTCAATCCTTTGGGTCAAGTATATTGATACTAGAATCAATTACATCCAAGATTTGGGCCAAAAATGCATGAAATGGATTAAAAAAGAATATTTTTTAGCTTCA
The DNA here is from genome assembly GCF_053477565.2 of Lygodium microphyllum. Classification (NCBI taxonomy): domain Eukaryota; kingdom Viridiplantae; phylum Streptophyta; class Polypodiopsida; order Schizaeales; family Lygodiaceae; genus Lygodium; species Lygodium microphyllum. The sequence continues at coordinate 50,723,919 of NC_141162.1, forward strand.
GCCCTGTTTTAAAACAGAAAATTCCAGTCCATAATTAAGTTCAAATTGAATGCATAAACTCAAGAAGAAGCACTTTTGATCATCTATGAACAATGTCGTGAAGAAAAGAGATCATTTTCCTCTATTACAACCATAAAAAACCCATGTTTGCTCATAAAAATAGATCAAAATAGTAGGCTACCCTATTTATGACTAGTTATTTCAGCCCATAACAGTCCATAAGTCTTCAATATCCTTACCCTTAGCTTGCCCCAAAGTCACTCAAGTACTTGGGCACAAGTCGGGCTTCATTGGACCAAGAATAAGGTAGAGAAGATGAGAGAAGTCATGCATAAGAGCAGGCTGAATACTCTTCTCTCAGATTTCCCCTCTTTATAGACAGTTTCAGCATGCATTTTCGTCAGACCAAAGAGGCAAAGAAGTGAAGCTCTCACCAAGTTTACATCTTCAGTAGTTGGGCCTGTTAATCTTCAGTTTGCATGCTCCATTCCATGCATCTCAGCTCCAGCTTTCTTCATGTTTCCCTCAGACAGAGCAACCCGCATTTTGCGCCGAAAAACACGGGCTGCTCTCTACTCTAACCCTAGTCACTTTTTGACCAGCCTAGGTCACTTGGTGGTCACTAAGTCAGTTACTTTTGGTCCCATGTGGACCTAGTGGACTTTTGATAGTTTTTGGCAACATTTTTGGGTTTTATCCATATTTTTGTACCTGAATTAATGTGATTTATCCAGCAGACTGTCAATTACTTCCAGATGTCCAAGTTTTAGGTTTCCATAGACTTATTTTTCATAAATGTACATGGTATATCTGCAAATTATATGCTAAATACAAAAGAACTTGTATAACGAAGGTAGATATTGGATAACAATGCTTGAATTTTATATGCAAATATCTCATATAATTCCCAGTGAAACTCTTCTGAGTTCATAAGAATCCCATGATTTATATCATGGACAGTAAACTCTTTGACAACGCACTCTTTTTTAGTGGACAAAACCCAAGGAGCACAAGGTAGCTGCACGTGACCATCAGCACTCGACTACGGCCAAAGCACCTCCATCTTGCCTACCTCCTTTAAATCCATTCCTGTCCCTATAGTGTCTCTCTTTGTTGTGATATGGTCCCATAACAAGCTACCCACATTCTTGAAAATATGCATGGGATCCAACAAGTGGTTGATTTGTAAGTGGGTCCAATATGGCAACTGGTAGAAAACTGAGAACTGTTGCATTCCGTTTGGATGTGACTCCGCGTGGACCATTTTCAGCTCATACTAGCTTGCGGCATTCATATGTGTTGGAGGTCGTCAAACAAAACCTTCCCTGAGTTCATGACCCTTTGGCAAGAAAGTGGCATGTCCTTGATATACCGTCTTCTTCATGGTTTGTGACCTTCGGGAGTCTAATTGTGGCCCGCACAATGGACATGCATGATAACCTGAGGTAACCAGACCTGTTCCAACACCTCTATGAATACAAACTTGAACGAGCTATGATAGATATTACCAACAAGAACGGAAGCCTATTTACCTGAGCACTCTCCGAATCTCGAAAAGTCATGCATGGTCCACATGAGAATGGCTCGAATATTGGCGGATCATCAACCATCACGCTTGCTCATATCTTGTATAGTGACCCCCTCCTCCCACAAAATCTTAAGCTCATCGACTAATGGACGAAGATACATGTCCATAATTTTAACTTTGTAGTGGCTGGAGACAAGTAAGCTAAGGATGAGATATCCTTTCTTCGTAGAAAGCCATGGAGGGATATTGTATTTAACGAGGACTATAGGCCACACACTGTAAGAAGTTGAGCGCAGATCGAATGGATTCATGCCATCCATTGCAAGACCGAGCCGAAGATTCCTTGGCTCTCGGGCAAAGCCTGGGAAGGTAGAGTCAATGTGGCTCCATGCACGTGAATCCACTGATATTTGTTGAACTCCATCTATGGACCTATTTTGTGTATGCCACATTGTCAAGCTCGCAATGCCAGACGTACGAAACATGTGTATGCCACATTGTCAAGCTTGTAATGCCGGACGTACGAAACATGTGGTTTATGTGGGGGGTAAGTGAAAACTATCTAAGAACTTTTTGAGGGATGGTTTGTCCTTGCAAGTCCTGTCTCTTGAGAGCACCACGCTTTGGACATGTCTCCATAGTCTCGTATTCTCCTCGAAACAGTATGCAATCGTTGATACATGCATGGATCCTGTTGTAGCCCATGCCAAGCTTTCGTAAAACATGCCGTGCATCATCATGAGACTCAGGCATGGTATTTGCATGTGATAATATATGATATTTCAATACCCTGAAAAAAAATCATAAAACACCTTGAAAAAGCATAAACATTTTTAATGATAGTGCCAAAAAGAAATCAACGAAGCGTACGTACAAGGTACATGAACAACTCTGTCACACTCGCATTGCTCCACCCGTATTTTGCTTGTACACTTAGGAGTGCCAGCAGTGTCTTTAGGTAAGATACTTGGCACCCATCATATAATGGTATGGATGCTTCCTCTCTAAGCAGATCAGAAGTCTCGACATCCATGGGAATCAATGCATCAATCATTGCCTCCATCTCAAGCTCCAAGATTGTAGGTAGGTATGGAAAGCTGCCTATCTCCTGTGGTATTGATGGTATAGATTGGGTAGTACCTTCCAATTGGTGGATTGGCTTAGGCACTCCATCCAGTGCACGTCCACGAACTCTTCTAATTGGCCGCAAAGAGTGTACTCCTCCTTGGGACAAGACCTCACCTCCCTGGATAGAAAATTTTCCAACCACACCCAATCTTCTTGTATATGGTATTCAATTAGCTTGTGAGTACAATGTATGATTGATATTAACTTTTCTTACCATTTGCTGAAAATCCAAGATCGCCTAATCAATGAGCTCAGATTGAAACTTACTGAAGCATCGTATGTGCTCTATAGACAATCAACATTTTCGTCTAATTGCCAGCTTGCATTGAGAGCAAGGATATGGGACACACTGATTAAGATATGCCTTGCGATCTTGAACAACAAGATCTTCATCGTTTTCCATTTTGTCTACGTTACGACAAACAATTTATTTTTGTTATCATTCTTTTTTTCTTTCTTAAATTTTTTGAGAAGGGATTTCTTCTCTTGTAACTCAGCAAAAATTAACGTATGTAAAGTCTCCACCCACCCACCCACAAATTAACGTAAATATGTTAGAGTGTTTTCCGTCTCCTGGTGTTGCACCGGACCTCACCAGACCTCGCCACCACTCTCTCTTTGTTTTTTATCCATTCATTATCTCCTCTCCTTCTATCTCTCTCTCTTTTTCTCTTTCTTTATTATGTTGTATGTTTATTCCCTCTCTCTCATTACTTCTTCTTTTTTCTATTTCTCCCCCTCTCTCATTTTCTTGAACAAAATATATATCTTTGTCTACAACAACAACAACAACAACAATTACTACTAATGCTACTACTACTACAACAACAACAACAAACAAGAAAATTTAAAAAAAACTACTATTACTACCACTACTACAACAACAACAACAAATAAGAAAACTAGACAACAATAAACAAGAAACAAAAAAAAACCATTACTACAACAACAACAAACAAGAAAACCACTACTACTACTACAACCACAACTACGACGACTACGACTATGACCATGACTACGACTATGACCATGACCATGACCAGGACCACAATCACGACTATGACTACGACCACGACCATGATTAGGACTATGACCATGACCATGACTACGAACGACTACGATTACAACTACGACCATGACCATGACTACGACTACGACCATGACCACGACCATGACCACGATTACGACTACGACTACGACCACGACCAGGACTATGACTAGGACTACGACTATGACCACGACCACAACTACGACTACGACCATGATCATGACCATGACTACGACTACAACCATGATCACGACCATGACTACGACTATGACTGCGACCACGACTATGACTATGACCACGACTACGACCATGACTACCACTACCACTACCACTACCACTATAATAAACAAGAAAAGAAGAAAAAACAACAACAACAACAACAACAACTACTACTACTACTACTACTACTACTACTACTACTACTACCACTACCACTACCACTACCACTACCACTACCACTACCACTACCACTACCACTACCACTACCACTACCACAACCACGACCATGACTACCACTACCCCTACCACTATAATAAACAAGAAAAGAAGAAAAAAAAACAATAACAATAACAACTACTACTAATACTACAACAATAATAAACAAGAAAAGAAGAAAAAACTACTATTACTACTACTACAAAAAACAAGAAAACTAAACAACAATAAACAAGAAAAGAAAAAAAACTACTACTACTACTACTTCTATAACAAACAAGAAAACAACCTCTCCCTCCTTCTCTCTCTCCCTCCCTCTCCCTCTCCCTCTCTTTCTCTCTTTCCCTATTATGTTTAATGTTTTCTCCCTCTCTCTCTTGTTCTTTCTTTCCTTTTCTCTCTTCCTCTCCCTCTCTCATTTTCTCTCCCTCCCTCTCCCTCTCCCTCTCTTTCTCTCTTTCCCTATTATGTTTAATGTTTTTTCTCTTATCTCATTTCCTCTCCCTCTCTCTCTGTCTCCTTCTCTTTTTCTCTTTCTCTATTATGTTTAATGTTTTTTCTCTCTCCTTTCCCTCTCTCATTTCCTTTTCTCTCTTCTTCTCCCTCTCTCATTTCCTCTCCCTCCCTCACCCTCTCCCTCTCTTTCTCTCTTTCCCTATTATGTTTAATGTTTTTTCTCTCTCCTCTCCCTCTCTCATTTCCTTTTCTCTCTTCCTCTCCCTCTCTCATTTTGTCTCCCTCCCTCACCATCACCCTCTCTTTCTCTCTTTCCCTATTATGTTTAATGTTTTTTCTCTCTCCTCTCCCTCTCTCATTTTCTTTCCTCTCTTCCTCTCCCTCTCTCATTTCCTCCCCCTCCCTCACCCTCACCCTCACCCTCTCTTTCTCTCTTTCCCTATTATGTTTAATATTTTTCTCTCTTTTTCTCTCTTCTCTCCCTCTATTATTTCTTTTTCTCTCTCATCTCCCTCCCTCACCCTCTCCCTCTCTTTCTCTCTTTTCCTATTATGTTTAATGTTTTTTCTCTCTCCTCTCCCTCTCTCATTTTCTTTTCTCTCTTCCTCTCCCTCTCTCATTTCCTCTCTCCCTCACCCTCACCCTCTCTTTCTCTCTTTCCCTATTAGGTTTAATGTTTTTTCTCCCTTTTTCTCTCTTTTTCTCTCTCCTCTCCCTCTCTCATTTCTTTTTCTCCCTTCCACTCCCTCTCTCATTTCCTTTTCTCTCTTCCTCTCCCTCTCTCATCTCCTCTCCCTCCCTTTCTCTCTTTTCCTATTATGTTTAATGTTTTTTCTCTTTTTTTCTCTCTCCTCTCCCTCTCTCATTTCTTTTTCTCTCTCCTCTCCCTCCCTCATTTCTTCTCCCTCCCTCACCCTCACCCTCTCTTTTTCTCTTTCCTTATAATGTTTAATGTTTTTTCTCTATTCTCTCCCTCTCTCATTTCCTCTCCCTACCTCTCCCTCTCTTTCTCTCTTTTCCTATTATGTTTAATGTTTTTTCCTTCCTCTCTCTCTCTCTCTCTCTCATTTTCTTTTCTCTCTTCCTCTCCCTCTCTTTCTTTGTTTCCCTATTATGTTTATTGTTTCCCTCTCCCTCTCTCCCCCTCTCCCTTTCCCTCTTCCTCTCCCTCTTCCTCCCTCTCCCCTTCCCTCTTTCTCTCTCTCTCTCATTTCCTCTCCCTCCCTTTGTCATTTCCTTTTATTTCCTCTCCCTCCCTCTCCCTCTCCCTCTCCCTCTCTCATTTTCTCTCCCTCCCCCTCCCTCTCTCTCTCTTTCTCTCTCATTTTCTCTCCCTCTCTCAATACACACGAATTATACCAAAAATAAGTAAAAGAAAGAGAGAAAACACAAGAAAAGTAAAAATGGACAATGCACTCACTACAAGGGCTCGAAGAAGGGTTTGGCAGCTCCTCTTTGCAATGGCAGCCTCTCTTCACTCTCTGTACACCTCCGCCTCTTCTTCATGAACGGCGATGGCAGTAGTGAAAAGCCTTCTTTCTCCCTCTTTCTCTCTTTCTCTCCCTCTCCCTCTCAAATGTAAGATGTTTGCTCTCCCTTTCGCTCTCTCTTTCGTGTATGCGTGCAAAATGACACGCTTGAGTTCAGCCTGCGTTTTTTTTGTTTAAGTATCATCGCTATTAGCATCGCAAATGCAACACTAATAGCGATGCAAATAGTGACACCGCTATTTTACGTCGCAAATCGCCGTCACTATATCTCCATATCCTTGTAGTGTTACTCTACCATACATAATGCATTTTTTTAAAAAAAACTAGTGAGTACAGACAAGATAGATGATTTACTTACTAGGCCACCGCATGCATACAATCTATTGATGAGTGCAATGAGACCGTGTCTCTCTGCATATCAAGTCTCAAAATTTATGGAATCACGGTTTGTGATGAAGTGCTACAAAGAAAACAGAATACAATTATTAGAAAAAAAATTGCTAGTACAAGTGATATTGCAAATAAAAAAGTGAGAATAACCAAAAGAAAACTTACAAAGTCCTTCAAATAAGTCCTGTGGCTACCACTGCCCAAATGATGCATGACCCCTGCCTCCAATACACTCACGACCTCTCACTGTTGTCGCCATCATCTTAGAGAATTTATAACCTCCTCCCTGAGTCTTAGCCAATCCTCTATGTCTTGCCACTTGGGCTTTGAGGTGCTACTCTTGAGTGCCTTGCGTGCATTCGATCGTCTATGTGACATGTATGTACACATACACTCCATCATCCACCTAGTGAAAAATCTCTATGTTGTCCAGGTATTGGAATCTCCTCCTGCAAATATACCACTATATAGTCCTTGCTCCCCTTTGGTATATTCTTCCAATGATCCACAACATTGTGCCTAAATACTTGTTGGCACAACTCTCTCATTCAAGACATTAGCCTTCTCCCCTCATTGCTCATGATCACAATACCTGTCATGTCATCTACAAGGTATCAATACCCTACTAGGGTATGCCTAAGGTGTGTCCTCTCGCACATGCAACCACACTTCTGGGCAAAACCATGAGACCCCTATATATTTTGCTCGGGTAAGTTACTCATGAATATATGTGTGCATCACGTGGGTTCAAAATAAGGTATTTTTAAAATACCATTTTTATACATTTTTTACATATAGAAGGGTGTAATATAAAGGGGCTATTTATAGATTGAATTGAAAAGGGTTATATTTTATTCATGGAAAATTCATAGACAATGATATTTATAAATAGGCCTTGAACGCACGTGATGTAGAGGATATGCACATAGTAACTTCCGCGATATATTTGGTGTACCCATGGGGGTAGTATCTCTAGGAGTAGCACCCATAGAGGTGCCACTCGGACAGGTCAGTGAAACCCGAAGTCACTAGAATAGACGTTCCTGTAGGTGTGACAAATCCTAGAAAAGACAAGTATCCACCAGATTGATGAGATAAAGACACTGCATTGGTGCCTCCATAACACAATGCAAAGAAACTAGACATGTTGATTAAGATATTGGGTTGCCGTTGTCGTACAGCTACGCGCAACCGTGTAAAAAAATCTAGAGTGTGGCTTCCTTTTAGATTTAGAGAGCCAATGCCACTTTAGGCATTAGCATTAGTGTCCATGGTTCAAAATATTAGATTTTTTTGGACAAGTTTTTAGTCAATTCTTGATATTCTAGATATTATCTCTTGTAAAAATCCATAAACTATAGATAATTTCTAGATTGGGAGGATGTAAAAGAAAGCATGTAGCTTTTATCCAATTTGAGAGGATCTTATGTAAAAAAAGAGATTAGCAAAATCGTGCGACACATGATCGCTATTTTCAGGCAATGAATAGCACTCCGAAAGTGAGAGATGAAGAAGGAGTGATCTAGCAGGATTCTGGGTAGGTGTCCTAGTATTTAACCCCTATTTCAGAGCCATTGGAAGCATCAGATTAGTGATCTGAGCAACATAGAGGAAGGTATTATTTTATACACTTTTTTCTATCAAAGTTATATTTTCTCATAATGCTGAAAGAAATGGACAGGCTTCATCTCTGTTAATATTCTTCTATATTTTCTAATTCTGTCTGGGAGTATTCTTCTGGGGGGGTTCACTATATATGTATTCTCTATATAACGTGCTTTCATGGCCTATTTATAAATATCCTAATCTGTGAATTTTTCTTGAATAAAATACAACCCTTTTCTATTCAATCTGTAAGTAATCCCTTTATATGACACCCTTCTATATGTAAAAAATGGTGTTTTAAAAACCCCTTATTTTGAACTTACATTATATATACATATATTCATGAGTGACCCTCCCCCCCCCCCCCGAAGTATTCTTCTACATCTTCAATCCATTTGAACCCCTTCTCTTTTGTCTACTCCTCTCCTTGAATCTACCTACACCCTGCTGTCTCTTATCTTCAAAAACTTGGCTTGAAACCTTTACTTTGTACATGTTTTGTCTATTAGAGTTATATTTTCTCATAATGTTGAAAGAAACTAACAGGCTTCATCTTTGTTAGTATTCTTCTATATTTTCTAATTCTTTTTGGGAGTATTCTTTTATATCTTCAATCTCTTCGAACCCCTTCTCTTCCGTCTACTCCTCTCCTTGAATCTACCTACACCCTGTTATCTCTTATCTTCAAGAACTTGGCTTGAAACCTTCAATCCTTCTCTTATCTCTACCATCTCCGAAGTCTAAGCTCTTGAACCCCATACATTCTTCTTTTTCCAAACCCATGTGGTGACCTTCAACCCTACGCACTGCAACATTGGTGAACCTAATGTGAAGGTCAGTGTAAGAGAACTCCAAGATGGGGGATTCTTTAGGAGATACTCTACAACAATTGGTGTGCATACTACAACAAACTCAGTAACAACAAATCCAAATGTTACAACAACAAAAACAAAGGCAAGAAGAAGAGAAGATTGATTCCACAGCTATCAAGGCCCTAGAGGAAGTTGGGCATGAATTAAAATAATTTAATGGTCAAAATGTCTCTATTTTTATTCGCTTATATGTTGAAAAAATGCTCTTCTTTCGTGTACCACAACATGCATGGAGCCGTTATTTTGCCAAACTAGCCAAGCATGGTCTTCAAGAAAGAATCCATGGTCTTTTTCAACAAGATGCGGATTGGGCTGCATTCAAAAAAGCCCTATGCGAAGAATAGTCTTTTTCAACAGGATGCGGATTGGGCTGCATTCAAAAAAGCCCTACACAAAGAATTCTTCTTAGAAGACTCTGGCCTAATGACAAAGAGAAGTTTCACTGAATGGGTTAAAAAAACCAACAAAGGTTTAGCTGTAACATCTCTACACCATGATTTTGAAAGTAAATTTGGACAACTTGATGTTGAAGACCAACAAAGTATGGAAGGTTAGAAGATTGAATTATTCCTTAAGGCTGTAGATTTCATTCTGCAAGATAAGCTTGTTGATCGCCTAGAAGATGCTACCTCTGAATTAGGAATCAAGACTGCATGGACAGATGTTATTGATGCAGTTAACATGATTTCTCGAAGAGAGCGGATGCGACTAAGATTGGGCTCTAATTCAACTTCAACAACTCCATTGATGGAGCTTGTTCCACTTCAAAATCCCCTATTCCTTTGACTAATCAACCAACTCTTTCTTCTTCTATTCCTTCCAAAACTGATGTAATGGATGAAATCATTAAAAGCATGTGTGACCTTCATCTGAATCTTATAGAAATTGGTTCCAAAGTAGAGAAGTTGGATGTCAAAGTTGAAGAGCGAGGATGAGCATCAACTTAAAGACCCATGAGAGAATGCTTTAAGAGGCGTTGTATTTAGTGTGACAGCCAATAACATGACAAGAGGGAGTGTTCTTCCTTCCGTGAGGCTGAAGCACAGAAGCTCGTCTTTTGAAAAGATGGAAAAATTTATGCCGCTGAAACTGGTCTTCCACTGGGGCCAAATTTTGGCAATGGTGGAATGAAGAAAAGATTAGAAGAATTAGCTGTAAAGAATGCCTATGCAACAATTGATGCAGCTACCTATGGGCTACAAATTGAGCCAATTAAATCAATTTTGAAAGCATGTAAAAGCTAATGTGCAATCTAAAGTATGGATGCAGGCACTAGATCAAATGGAACGTGGTAAAGCAGCCAAAGAAGATTTGGCTAACGCTAGTCAGTATATTCAAGGAATAAATGGTTGGAAAGAACCGATAGATTCTTTTTCTGTCTTTGCACATTTGGCTGACGTCAATCATAAAGGAGTCTTGATTGAAAAAAAGAGAAAAAGAGAAGATGAACCAGGGCCTTCCTCTTCTGGCTCTCCAAAATGGGTAACTAGAAGAACGCCTGAAAAACTAAAGCTTGCTGAAAATATAACCCCAGATCAAGAGATGGAAGATGTGCCACAAACAAAGAAGACCGAAGGAAAGAAGAAAGGCAAGCACCCAGGATACAAATTGCAGTCTGACATAGAATCTGCAACCGATCTCAAACGAGTCCTAGAAGAACAAATTCTAGGAAGCAAAATTGAATTCACCTTAGAGGAAATTCTTGGAATTGCCGAACGTGAATTCCATGATGTAATTATTAATGTAATCAAAAGGAAAAGACAATATGCTGGTGATGAAGCTGAATAAACAGTGCATCATTTCTTGCAAGTTCTTTGAGTTTTTGTGCAAGATGAAGAGAAGCTGACCTCACAAGGAATTCAACTTGAAGTAGTTAAAGAATTAATTGCAGCAATTGAAGCTGAAGATAAAGAAAACATGAATGCAAAAATTAAAGAATTGAAAGCTAAAAATGTAATGATCGACTGGTTCAAACCAGTTGGGTAGTCTACCTTTCAAAAAGAAGGCCGTCTATAGCACATGCATGAGGAAGAAGAGGCTCCATTCATTCCAAGCAGTCACTACTCCCGTGCACATTGGGCAAGAGCAACAACAGAGACAGTCGTCAAAATTGGAGAAAAAGAATCACCATGTATTGCGCTCTTAGACCATGGCTCAGAGATAAACGTCATGGCAAGGAGTCTCTATGAAAGTGGCGGATGGCCCATAGATGTTGATCCAGGTTGGCAAATGAGAGCTGCAAACAACTCTTCTGAGAGTTATATGCTGCATGTCCTAATGTGCAGGTAACTATTGGAGACATAAAAGACAATTTTCACTTTTTTGTTCAAGACTCTTGTAGTTACCCTATCATTATTGGGCAACCTTGCATTTCTCAAGCCCGCTTGGAAACAAAAGTTTTTGATGATGGTTCTTCCTATGCTCGAATCCAAAGCAAGGATAATGAAGGAGCTGTCCAATTTCTTACTGTGTGTGTTAACCATCATCGAAATAGAGATCGACTTCGTGATTATCCTGTGCCTCCTAATGCCCAAGAATTCAAGGGTTTTCGGGCTGCACTACTATAAAGGGAGGCTATGGTAGTGCATCATGTTAAAAGATTGAACCTCCTTATGCTACAGAAACTGTGTCTCTAGAAAATTTATATGTATGTACAGCCAATAGTATGGGCTGCTATAAGACTCTTGCGGCCATGACTAAGGCTGAAAGAAAATATTTATGTCATGTAAAAAGGGAGCTGAAAACTTATGACATGATGGCTGAAAATAAAGATATTTCGAGCATTTTTTTTGGACTGATTACTATTGACACATTGGCTGAAATGTTTGCAGCTGCTCATGCAGAAAATCAGGTTGAAAATGAGTCCATAGAAGTATATACATTGGATTTTTATCAAACAATTCAAGAATTTGTTGAATAGGAAGACAATGGTTTACTCAACAAGGCTGAAGTACAAGTGGAGACAAAATACAAGACACTGGATAAGAAAGTCAAACCTATGGTAGTCCCACTGCCTCTTGAAAGTGAAGGGCTCACTGATAGGGTAGCGAATCAGCCAAGTCTTTGTGATCCTTCCAACATTGGTCACAAGTTCACATCTGAAAGTATAAAAGAGCTCAAAATAGGTGAAAATTCTTTCCTTTTGCCAGCTGAAAAACACTCTTTTATGTAAATGCTAATGAAACATGGAAAAGCTTTTGCATTTCAACCAAGTGAAATAGGCTATGTGGATCCAAATATTGTGGCTCCTATGGTCATTTTTACGGTCCCACATGTGCCTTGGAACCTCAAGTCGATTCCCATTCTAAGGGCGCATTTTTCCAAATGATTGGAACTTCTAAATGAGAAGATCAAAATGAAGATTTTAGATCCTTCTTCAGCACCTTACTCAAATCGATGGTTTATTGTGTGTCTAAGAAAAATGGATCTTTACGATTCATTCAAGAACTACAGCCTGTCAATCGTGTCACAATCCGAAATGTTGGTTCGGGTCCAACTGTTGATGAGTTTGCTGAAGCTTTTGTAGGTAGAGCAATTTATTCTATGGGTGACCTGTATTCAGGATATGACCAATTTCATCTTTCATTAGAAAGTCGAGACATTATCACAATGAAGACATCTCTTGGACAGGTCTACATGTGCACTCTTCCACAAGGTGCAACAAACTCCGTAGCCCATATGATGAATGCCATGCACAAAGTCTTAAGGGACTTTATTCCACAACTTACTCTTCCATTTCTTGATGATGTACCTATCAAGGGATGTGAAGTCAATGAAAAGAATGAGGAACTTGATGAAGATGGTTGCATGACATTTGTAGTTAACCATATTCATGATTCTGATAGGATTTTGACAAGGCTAGAAGAAGTACATCTTACCCTTTCAGGAGCTAAGTCAATTTTTGGAGTGGAAGAAGTCCTAGTGGTTGGTCATCTATGTGGCCCCTATGGACCCAAACCTTCTTCAATCAAGATAAATGCCATCAACAGAATGCAATAAAAATGTACAAATGTTTCAGAGGTGAGAAGATTTCTTGGCGCATGTGTATTCTATCTCATATGGATACCACATTTTGCTCATGTAGCCAAAAATCTTTATCAATTATTAAGAAAATGCCAAAGATTCTCTTGGAATAAAGAGCATACTCTCACTATGCGTAAATTAAAGAAGCTATTAATTTCAGCCCCCACTCTCAAAAGGGATGACTATTCAAATGGTTAACCCATCATCCTTACTATGGATACAAGTCCCATTGGGATAGGATGGGTTGTTGGCCAAGAGGATCTTGAAGGTAATAGGTATGCAATTCGTTTTGGAGAAAAAGTTCTCAATGAATGTCAAAAGATACCTTGTAGATGATAGGACAAGAGCCATCATCATGAATGATAAGGGGAGGTAGGTAATGGCTTGTATGAGAGAGTTGCAGTCTGCACGCACGAATTATCTTCTTGGAAGACGACCGTGATATCCAATTCCGCATCCCCAAAGAATACATACTACAAAAAGGCCATTTAAATAATAATAATAAGCCTTGTAAACCCGACTTTGAGCTACACTCATCCCGCTAACAAGATTTTGAGTGTGTGAGGTCTTTTGGAATTTTGCAAGATGTCTAATCAAACCATGGAAGATTTTATGGTTGAAGGTGATTTGATTATGATGGAGCTTCAAGAGGAATGAAGAGCATGTCAAACTTTGCAAGCTCAATTGGCCAATCTGCAATGATCTACCACCAACCAAGATGGATCACAATCTGAAGATCTTATATGACGCACAATCAATGCAACACTTGAAGCGCAATCTATTCATCGGAAAGAAACAAAGATAAGTAAAAGAAATTTCAAATTTTGTACTTTCAATGGGTCACACGATGGAAAGACTGTACTTGCTTTTATCAGTCAATTTGATTATTATTTCCATGAAGAACAGTATGTTGAGAAAGACAAAACTAAGTGTGTCACTAATCATCTAGTGTGGACAAAGCATCCTTATGGTGGATTGTTGTCTGCAAAAACATTGATTGTCCTACTACTTGGGAGACTTTCCAAAAGAAATTTTTGCAGAATTTCCTTTCATCCCAACTCCACGAAAAAGCAATCAAACAATCTGCAACAGAGGGATTGTGAGCCTATTTCACAATATACCGAACATTTTTGGAATGCTTTATTGCAACTTTGAATGCTCGAAGATGTACCTGAGGCAACCCATAAATGTAAGTTTATGTCTAGCTTGCTTGGACATTTTTATGCGGAGGTAAACATGTTCGAGCCAATGACTCTCAAAGATGCAATTTTCTTGGCCCATGACATTGAAGACCAAATTTGAGGATGAGAGAAGCGACCACAAGAATTTCAAACTAATGGTAACTTTTGTTCAAAACAATTCAATTCAAATTTTTGAAGATTCAATCAAAATCATTTCCTTCCATCTTCATTCCATAAATCTTGGACACGACCCCTTGCTTTACCATCAAACACAAATCTAAACCCTAAGCCATCTTTCCAGCCAAATCCCAATATTCCTAAACTCCCTACTATTACCAATAATGTATCTAAAGCCAAACCCATAGTCTGTTACAAATGTCATCAACCTAGACCTCTAGCGGCGAATTGTCAATCCAAAAAGCTGACTCTACACATCAATTTCTTGGGAGTGACAAAATATGAAGAACATGAAGAAATGCCAGATTTCATGGAAGACGATGACGATATCGGTACTACTTCAGATACTTTACCAAGTATGCCATATCCCCATTCTTTATTAATGATGAAATGTCTTGTGCATGGTAAAGAAAAGACTGTTTTACATGATGATGGAAGCACACATGAATTTATTTCTACCAAATTGGTCAAAGAATTGAATTTACATATTGTTTCTACACATTATCACATCAAGGCTGCATTCTTAGGTACTAGATACAATGGGACACAAGAAGTGCATGACTTAGAAATTAAAATTGGTGATTATGTTGAACATAGAAATTTCTTAGTTGTGCCTTTGCAATCTAGTGACATTATCTTAGGAATGCCTTGGCGTCATCAATACAATCCTGATATAGATTATTCCATGTATTCAATGAATATTCATTCTAATGGGAAAGAAATCACATTGCATGGTATGCATGCTTTCGATAATTTTCGATTGCTTAGTCATATACAGGCTAAACGTGCATTACAAAAATGTAGCAAATCCTACTTAATATGGGTGAATAAATTTGAAGCTAAAGAAAATGAGATGCATCCTAGGCATGCACAATTTCTTTCACAATTTCAAGATCACAAAATAGACCTAATTCATGGATCACAACCACCATGTAAAGCACCATATAGACATAACCAAATTGAACAGAAAGAAATTCAAGCCCAAGTTGAAAATTTGTTAACCCAAGGACTCATTAGACCTAGTAGTTCTCCATTGGTGCACTTGCCGTATTAGCGAAGAAGAAAAACAATACCTATAGGATGTGCATTGATTATCGTGCCCTAAATAAGATCGTTGTTAAGAATAGATATCTAATTCCTAGGGTAGATGAACTTATGGACAAATTACAAGGATCTGTAGTATTTAGCAAGATAGATCTTAAATCTAGATACCATCAAGTACGATTGGACACATCTGATATTTTCAAAACTGCATTTGGAACACAATTTGGACACTATGAATTCCTTGTTATGCCTTTTGGTTTAACTAATGCACCAGCCACATTCAATCGTATGATGAATCGCATATTTTTGAAGCATCAGCATTGTGTCATTGTTTTCTTTGATGACGTATTGGTTTTTAATAAGAATGAGAACGAGCATTATGAACATTTATCCTTGGTTTTCAAATTATTGAAAGAGAATCAATTATATGGTAATACTAAAAAGAGTGAAATTTTTCAAACACAAATTGAGTATCTAGGACATATTGTTTCATTTGAAGGTATTAAAGTTGACCCTAAAAAGATATAAGCAATTTTGAAGTGGCCAATACTTAAAAATGTGCACGAATTACGTTCTTTCTTAGGTCTTGCTAGCTTTTACGAAAAATTTGTGAGAAATTTTTCATTGCTTGCATTACCTTTGACAAAATTGTTAAAGAAATGCATTGTGTATCATTGGTCCGTCAATCAACAAAATTCCTTTGATTTACTGAAACATGCTTTAACTCATGCTCCTGTATTGCAATTACCTGACTTCAATAGACAATTTTTCCTAGCAGTCATCACTGATACTAGTGGATCTAGAATAGGAGCAGTCCTTATGCAAGATTCTCATCCCATAGCCTACTCTAGCTGCAAACTTAAACCCTCTGAACTTAAGTATTCTACCCATGATAAGGAATTGCTAGCTATGGTACAAGCTTTATGTCAATGGAAATACTATTTAATGGGATTTGAATTCATGATCAAAACTGACCAACAAAGCATGAAACATCTCCTTAGTTAACCACAAATATCTGACCGACACATTAAATGGGCTGCTTTTACTCAAAGTTTTCATCCACTCATACAATATCAACCTAGAAAAGAGAATGTTGTTGCCGATGCTTTAAGTAGAAGACCGACTATCCATAATATCTATGTGATATCTTTTGACTCTCTTCTCCCTATGAAAGATACCTATGACCAATACCCTAGTTTTCAAGTTGATTGGAATAAATTAGTTGCAAATAACTGGATTTCCATTGATTCATTGTCTTATACTGATGGATTTATGTTCTATGAAAAAAGATTATGTGTAATAGTTCCATTTCGATCATTTGTTTTACATGAAATTCATTGTTCCCCATACTAAGGCCATAGAGGAATTATTTCTACTTTGCATACACTGATTGAAGATTTTTATTGGCCACACATGGAATCTGATGTATCTAACTTTGTATCTAAATGTTTAATTTTCCAAAGAGTTAAACGACGCCATGGTAAACAATATGATTTATTAATGCCTTTACCAATTCCAGAACGACCATGGGAACAGATCTCAATGGATTTTATCACTGGTTTGCCTAACACTAAAGCTAATCATTACATGATTTAGACTATTGTCAATAGGTTTAGCAAACAAGCATATTTCATTCCATGCAAGAAAATGTTAACTGCATCTCAAGCTGCTTAATCGTTCTTGAAAACTGTTTTCACTAATCATGGTTTGCCACAAGTTATTATTTCTAACCATGATTCTAGACTCTGTAATAATTTTTGGATTACTTTGTCTGCTAATTTAGGAACAAAGATTGATTTTTCATTTGCATTTCATCTTGAAAAAAATGGGTAAATAGAAGCTACTAATAGTACCATTTTAGATCTTTTGCGTGCATACACAATATTCAAAACCACAAACATGGGATACACATTTACATTTACTTAAGTTTACATACAATAACACACCACATACAGCTACACAAAAAGCACCATTTGAAATTATTTATGGATATAGATTACCTACACATATTACATCATTTCCAAACAAAGTTTAAGCTACTGATGATATTGCTAACATGCATGCTACTATTTTTTATGAAGTTAAATATATGATTGTGAAAGCCCAGCAATCATACACAAAACAAGCCAACAAGAAAAGAAAATATATGAATTTCAAAGTTGATGATTATGTTTGGTTACGTATTGAAAAGCGAAGATCACAAAGTGTTGACAAACACCCTATTGTAAAGTTAGCTCCTAGATTGTATGGACCTTTCAAGATCATTCACAAAATCAATGACAATGCATTTAAACTAGAATTACCACAACACTGGAAAATCCACAACACTTTTCATATTAGTTTGTTATGACCTTTTAGAGGCCAATTGCCTATACATCCTGTTTATGAAAACCCTCCTTTGCTAGAAGAAGAAACTAAAATCCTTGAACCTGAAACTATTCTAGATACTGACTTTATGACCACTAGAACTGGCCGTAGATATTCTAGATATTTGGTTAAGTTTAAAAATCATATTGTTGAAGAGGCCCAATGGATGCATGCTCTAGACCTAAGTGCTTACCCCTCACTGTTGGCTCCACATTGAGCTAATAGCAATTGAGGACAATTGCTATCCCACCCCAGCGGTATGATGCTAGGAGGCATATTCCATGGTAAATTCCATGAGGTTTTGCGGTGCATTCAATAAAATTATATTTTTTGCCGAGGCTCATACACAAGGATGGATTCCCTGTGCGAAAAGTGGATGGGGATGCCTATCCTTTTCAGGCGTCTCATTAATTTAATGTGCAAGTGGGTGATTCCATAGCGGGTGATTCCGCAAAATGCATAGTTAAATTAATGGACGTTTATGAGTTTAGAGTGCGTACTCGTAATAAATTAAGGTTAGGATTGAGTTCTAACCAATTTATTTATTTTTTAGCTAAAGACTATTAGGTATTCACTTTTGTTGGTTTAATTTTTTAATTTTCTAACAATTGTGAATGCTTCAGTTGATGTGTAGAGTAGACAGCGGTGGCATTAGGAAGCACTGGGCGATAGCATGTATTCCAGTTATTTAGAAGAAATTATCATTTTTGATAGGCGTGCATCTTAGGTGTGGCGCCAATATTTATTTTGACACGCTTATTTATTGAAGTACCTAACATTTATTTATTATTTTGTATGCTCATGTATGCACGATTTAAATATTTGTTATTGGACATTGTATTTGGGAACAACCCGACTCTTTGGGCGCTCAATAGCTTTAATTCTTTAGTGGGACCAAAGCAAAAGCGTGATAATTGTAAATTGGGCTATTTTTTGAGCTTGGAGAGGAATAATATATCAAATACATGCTTTGTGGAGCGCTCACACAAGGCATGGGGGAAGATTGTACCCAATTAGTCTTTTGCTTCATGTCGTGCAACTCTTCTCTCTTGTTTTTTGTGCAAAAATAGAGTTCTTTTGTTCTTGGGGACCTTCCGGCGCTCGCTACGTGTGCATACAACATCCGATCTGTGCACCACCATGCCTGCTCTGAGAGATTGGAAGAGAAGGTAACAATGCATGGGAGGAAGGTGGAATTGAGGGGACAAAGAAGGAAGCCACTCTTCCTTGAATTTTTATTCTTGATGAAGTTGACATGGTAGAATTTGTATTGGATCTATATGGCTTCCATGCATTGTACGGCCATCCTTTGCATATTGTCCAGGCATACCAAGTGCAGTAGACAATATTGTAGAGACTTGTCATCTCGTAGCCACTCTATGATAGCCATTGCAAAGATGATAGCTCTAGCTCAATAGGGAAAATATCTTATGTGTACTACACCAATTGGAATGGTGTCTATTCTATAGTAGCCTTATGAGAAGTTTTGTATACCCAGAGGGCCTCTCTAAGTTGGTCATCCTAAGCATAGTGATGAGCAACAACAACTGTTCTTGTTAGGATCAAACTGAGGATACAATTAGTGGCTTCAACTTTCCCATTGGATCTAGGGTATAGGGTGTTAATATGAGATGGTGGATGTTTGATGGGACCTAAAATGGGGCGGCACTGGCTATAGCACTAGCTGGACCTCATGCTCATGACACACAAACACCCTCACGGCCTCGCGGACTAGGAGCGTCAATCTAAGGCTGAAGGACAAACTGTCCTAAAGCTTAATTCCTGCGTTTATAATTTATAGTCCAGCATTTCCCTAAAACTCCTCAAAGGGAGAACCCAAAGTACATAGGCATAACGCCTCGTCACACACACATAGGAGGCACTCTACCGACTAATAGTCGGAGCCCCACTGCAGCTCTCCTACATCACACGGATTGGCCGTTTGATGCACTGCTAAACATATAACACAAACGAACATAAACTCCTCTCAAGGTACCAATATTTTATGTTCCAGGATGTACCATTCCTCACTACAATTTCCCCTTAGGACCCAACGGCTAACCTACAGCTTAGGACATCCTCTCACACTCATCGTTGGTCACAACCTAAGGAAGACAGGTGCCATGCATCCAGGAGGTTTTTCTGATACCTTTTAATTATTATGCGTAATGCAAGTCGTGTACGGCTATGTGCTCAGCCAAAAGAAAGATCAGCATCGTGCATGGTGCATAAAGCATTCTTTCCATGAATTTTACTAGCGTGTGCTGCGTTGAAAGGAGGCACCGAGCCATATGCTCATGCTACCATTCTTTTTATTCAAACCGGTTCCTATATGCCAAGTGCAATGCATAAATAAAATCTTTTCATTATCTTTCAATGTTTCAGTCCCTCTTCATCCAACTCTTAGCATTTTGCATCCTTGATCGGTTAGATAGGGTTTCTACGCATTTTTCCCTTTTAAAAGAACGATAAATACGAAAAAAACATAGAAACGGGGACAAACCGAGGCCAACCTTGTGCTTTGCCATCGTTATACATTGCACAAATATAGATATAATTTTTCCTCATTTTTCTCAGCCCATTTTTTATTTTTCTCTAATTTTAAACCCGTTTTTTCCATTTTTTGGGTATTTTTCCCTATTTTTCTTTAACAAATAATGACTTAAAATGAAAGTTGAGTGTGGGCTGTGGCCCTTAGGTTCATTGGCAGAAAAAACTCAGATTTAGTTGGTGTGACATATCATATTTATCATTTATACAGCAAAAAACCCAATTTTACCCTTAAAACACATGTTTTTCATGTAATTTGACACTAATTCCGACCATGTAGCCTTATATTTTCTGATTTTCAGGTTGCAAATTGTTGAAACTCATGGAAAAAAATATCATAATGCACTTTCATCCCATATGAACAAGATTTCATAAAGCAAATAACATAAAAAGATAATTTTTCTTTATAAAAATAGTATTACCGCTTATTTTCAGGTCTTGGTTTCTTGGTCTTGATTACGGGACTGATTTCCAACATGCATTTAATGCTCAACATCTTCAAGAATAGCACTCTTCATGTCTTCATCCATCCGTAAGCAATCCGGTCTCATCCGGACAAGCTTTCCTCCATCATTCTTCATTGTCTTCTTCCACACAAGAACAGCCTCTTAAGGGAGAGAGGGAGGAGAGAGAAAGAATAGAATTGGCTCTCTTCATTCAGGCCATCATTGGACGGGAAAAGACAGGCGATAAGACCGGCAAAGAGGGAGAAGTCAAGTCCCATTGTCGGTTGTATGGGGTCTTCACAGCCTGACATTCATGATGAGAGAGGAGGAGGCGAAAAATGCGCCATGCATGCTCATGCCATGTCTCTCCTTCTCCGTCCACATTTTTTCATGCTTCTTGATCAAAAATTTGAAGGGAAAGGGGGGGGGGGGGGGGGGGGGGGGGTAAAATGTCCCAAAGGGCACCCCTTTTGGTCTTCTCCAATGTCCACCTTTTCATATCTTGCCCCATTTGTGGCCATTTCCCCGTCCGAGCTCCAAATCGAGCTCTGAAAAATCCTGGGCATCCGGCTTGACATCCTGCATTGGTTGGCAACTCCTAACAACCCGCATGGCAATCTAAAAATTTATCAAAAATCAACAAGTGTCACTCGGGCGCCTTTTAAGAGTCGCATTTCACTTGGTGCTTAAAATCGTCCTAGCTGGAGCCGCCGCCTTCGATGTTGAATATTTTTTCCCTAAATTTCGAGTTTTTTGGAAAATTTTAGGCACATCCCGAGCTCAAAAATCCGCTCTCAATGTTATAGATCATTATCACCTCCTCCATGATCTTATTTAGAAAGCGTGTGCCTTTATCACTTAGTAGTTCCACAAGATTGCCAAAGCAGGTGATAATATTCTCAAATAGGAACAGAGCCATGTTGTTACCATCATGTTGCTTGAGAGTTTTAGCTTTAGTCCAGTTCATCACATAATTTTTGTAAACCAAGATCTATTTGTTTGGCTTCCTTCTAGCTGGAGAATAAATTGGTCATAAAAAATTGATACCCCATTTCTTTAATGGCTTCAAAGGAATGAAAGGTTGTAGTGGCATGGCATTGGATTTGGTACCCTTCCCCATTTGTTGGCAAGCATCATAGTGCTTATAGTAATCATAAGCATCTTTATGCAAGGTTAGCTAACCAATATCCTGCGATGATATATTTTAATGTTATTGCTTATCTCGCAAAGTATCCACCACATGGCTCCTCATGGCAAGATTTTAGGATGAGTTAGATCTCATCTTCTACAATGCATTTAGCACTTCATCTTTGACTTTATTATATAGTGCACTACCTAGTAGGTTATGGCGGGATGATTCCAACAAAAACTTCTTCTTCACTCTGCTAGAGATGCTAGGAGGGTATTGTTGTGTGGCCAAGAGGTTTGCATTGTTTATATACCATGGGGTTACAATATCCCTTAGAAATAGAGTAGTGTTAGGGAGGTCTGAATCATGTTTTCCTCTTCTTAACTTTGAGGAATTTTTGTTAGTTGATCGATTAGGACAAGATGGTTGACTATTATGTGACACTAATGTCTTCTTCTAGTTCATTCTCCATCATTATTGAGACTTATTGTTATTATTTGTCTTTACATTGTCTGTAGAGTGGTGTCATGAATCATCTCTTATGACATTAAGTTTATGATTATGATTGACTTAATTATAATAATTTCTATTAATTTTTTGATATTACAAACTATGCAAGTCAAAGATACTAATTCATATTTCTAAAGACTATACGTTCAGAATATTGTAAATTTAGGAGTGTTATAAATCCTCTCATGAATGCCTTCAAATTGTCATATACAATGATGTGGCAAGAGAGGATTGGGAGCCATCAAGTTCCAGGGATTGCCAGCGTGGTGGTGAGAGCCGTTTCAATGGCTCAGTTTGTACTTTCTTGAGATCACTTATGATGATGTATAAGATGAGAAAGAAAGAGAAAGGAATAAGATTTTTTGGTGAATCTCGATTGTTGTATTTTGGTTCGTGTTTTGGCCACACAACATTGGTGGAGATGGTGAGCATAACATCTACTGCAAACTGTGTAGATCACATCTTGCTCCTCTTCTTAAATAACCATCCCCCTAATCACTACTTCATGCTCAAGAGCTTCACTCCAGTCTTTCTCTTCACACCCTAATCCAAAGCTCTCACAACTGTACTCGCCTCCCTTGTACCACATTACTTAGCATTAGCCCAACTCCTAGGAGGTCCTCTTTACTCCAAGATAACATCAGGTTGGTATTGTCAACACAGTATTACAGTCCATCGATTCCAAAAATAGACCACAACGATAAGTAGGCCAATATCCCCACCCAAACTCACCTAAGTTTCATGATGCAAATATAAATGTTGAGTTTGAACATTTCCACTAGACACCAATGGAGCAAATTTTCTAGGCAGTGTCATCTCTAATGTTGCAGATCAACCACACAAATCAGACACTGGCAAATCTGCTAGCAAATAATCAACCTCAACACTGCACCGACCCAAAGGTAAGACCCAAACCATTCAATGGTCTTCCAATAAAGGATGCCCTCAGATGGATCGATCACTTTGAGAACATGTCTAGTTATCATTCATGGAGTGAGGAGAGAAAAGCTTTAGAGATAAGGACACTGCTAGAAGTAGTCGCACCAACTTGGTATATCCAACAACCTCTACAAACAAAAGCACACATGTCCTTGTTAAAAGAAGCATTAAATAGGGATTTCACCCAACAAAAAATTACCCAAACAACTCTCCAACAACTCGATACACTCAAGCAAAAACAAAATGAATTAGTTGCTCAGTTTGCAGTGAAGCTGAACTAACTTCTACTTTGAGTTCATCCCACAATTCCCGAAGATATGATGTTGTTTTTCTTATGGCCACGATTGGTTCATGATTTATCCCGCTGAGTTCGTGATGAAGGTCCAATGACTTTTCATCAGGCCATACAAATAGCACAAAGAATAGAGGCTAACCGTCAATCTAACACTCTCACCATCACACAAACAGCACCATTCTCAAAACAACAAGTTGATCAGCATGTCCGAATGGACATAGCGGTGCAAAATGCTTAGATGGCACAAAGAAGACAACCGTACGCAACAGTTGCTCCAACAAATGTGATAAATGGGACATTGTTACCATCGATTGATGCCCAAGGAGGACCAAAATGTTTCCACTACAACAACTATGGTCATGTAAAAATGTACTATAGAAAACTTCAGAGAGCACAATTTCAAAATCTGCAAATAGCAACTAAACCAGCAACACTGGCCGCAATACAGAAAAACTCCTAAGTGAATGGTTGATGGAGGTCACACATTTGCAATGTTAGATAGCAGCACAGCCTTCATCACGTAAAGTATTCACCATACTCATTAACATCAAAAGTCGCACTATAGAAGCTTTGATAGACATTGGAAGCACAATTTCATCAATTAGTAAGGACTTGACCACAAAAATAAAAACCCCAATTACAAAAACACGTGAAATCACATTTTATTTGGAAATAACAAAAACTTGTATAACACATACCACATTATAACTTTAAACATCACATTAGGACAATACATACACAACCATGCATTGTATATACTGCTAACATAGGTATTCAAAGTCATTTTAGGATTAGATTGGTTGTTGGCAAGACAAGCTATCATCGATTTCAAGGCAAAAGAACTCAAACTAGAACACAACATAAATATTCCACTTATAGCCATAGAAAATAAAGAAACTATAGCATGCATGCACTTAATAAATGAAACACCATTAGTCACACAAACAGTTAAAACACAAGACATCAAAGACATACTCCAAAAATATCCAGCATGCTTACAACAAAGACAACTACTAACACTATCAAACTGTCAATTTCCATGAGATTAGAACAAGAATAGCCAAGCCGATCAAGATGGCAATGTGAAGAAGGTCACCAATCAAAAATCAATATATAAATGATGCAATGAAGGAGATGCTTGCAAAGGAAGTCATTATACCATCTTCCAGTGATTGGACCTCTGAATCACATCTCGTCAAGAAAGATGTTGGGACTTATAGGTTTTTCATCGACTTTTGCCCTCTCAAGAAAATCACATAGCATGGCGTATACCCGCGTCCAAGGCTAGATGACTTATTGGATACATTGCCAAAGGACGCCCACAAAACAGCCTTTTGAAGAACGAGTGGCTTATATCAATTCACCTGAATTCCACTTGGATTGACTAATGCAGGTAGCATGGTTCAATGCATGGGCGATCAGATCTTTGTAGATTTGATAGATAAAGGGATATTAGTGATATACTTGGATGACATTTTGATCCATACAAAAACTTGGGAAGA
The DNA here is from genome assembly GCF_053477565.2 of Lygodium microphyllum. Lineage (NCBI taxonomy): Eukaryota > Viridiplantae > Streptophyta > Polypodiopsida > Schizaeales > Lygodiaceae > Lygodium > Lygodium microphyllum. The sequence goes on from NC_141162.1 coordinate 50,749,034, forward strand.
GCATAAAAGGGTCCTGCAGGAAGTGTTGCAAAGAATCTAGAAGTACAACTTGCATCTTCAACCACGCAAATGCAAATGGGGAGCCACAAGCCTAAGGTTTTTGGGATTCATTATCTTAGCAGAGGTATCCGCATCGACCCAAACAAGATCAATACAATACAACAATTTCCATGACCCCAAACCATAAATAAACTTCAAAGATTTCTTGGTTTGATCACATTTTCAACAAGATTTATACCAAATCTAGCAAGTAAGACATTACCCCTAAGAAATTTGTTGAAAAAAGGGCAGAAATATGAATGGACTAAACAATGTGAAGACAACTTTCAAACTCTAAAGATAGTAATACAGTATTCTTTACTACTCAGCTATCCAGACTTCAACAAAGACTTCAAACTTCAGATAGATGCATCCAATGTTGGTTTAGGGGCAAAACTATTAGAGCAATCTCAAGATGGGAGATGGCAACCGATCTCATACATCAGCCGTGCAATAACAAAGTCAAAAGCAAACTATAGTACAACTGAAAAAGAGTTGTTAGACATTGTGTGGGCTGTAAACAAATTACATCCCTATCTACATGGTAAGAAATTTCTCATTGAGATGGATCATCATCCACCATTGATACCAATGATGCAAAAACTACACCCGCCAGGAAAGCTATTATGCTGGATATTAGCTTTACAAGAATACAACTTTATCATCAAATACACTAATGGTCAAAACAACATCATTGCACATAGTTTATCAAGAATTCTAGAACCACAAAATACCTAGGTATGTCATATTCTCACTGATAAGAATACATTATCATTAATGCAACAATCAGACCGCAAGATAGAAGCAATCATCTTGATGATAAAAAAGGACTCAAAAAATAAAGTAATAAACTCATTCCAGTTACATGATAATTTTTTGTATTACATTCAAGACACAACACCAAGATTCTTTGTCCCAGGTGCTTTGATACATACATATATGGAGTATTATCACACCAATCCCATGTTTGGACATTTGAGATTTCACAAACTATTAACACATCTTAGAGCCAAGTACTACTGGCCATCAATGAGACACACTGTCTCCGAGTATATAAAATCATGCCACATTTTTCAATCATATAAATCACGTGAAACGAAACATGGCAAACTACAACCAATCACAACCTCAATCCCTTTTGAAATCATAGGATGGGACATCATTGGCCCTTTTCCACAATCCAAAGCTGGAAACAAATACATAGTAGTAGCAACAAATTATTTAACATATTGGTGTGAAACACAGGCCTTACCAGATAGTACAACAACCGCCATTGCAGACTTCATGCTAAAGAAGATCATTCTACAACATTCCTGCCCACAAAAAATATTGTACAACATTCCTGCTAAAGAGGCATGAAGGGAGCACTATTGATTGTGCTTGTAACAGTTTAGGAGCACTATTTGCATTGTTTGCTCAATGAACTAAGGATGGAAAGATAACTAATGCTTCAGATTGAAGGCCTCAAGGGAGAGGCAGCATCAGTTACCCCCGACTGTCTGCCTGACCCTAACCAAGGGGGTTGTTAGCCGCGCCGGGAACGTGGACCGAACCCACCGTGTGAGGTCTCTTCATTGTGCACTAGCAAGAGGACACTTGGGTGCCAAGGGGGGCTGTGGCCGTAAATCCCTTGCCTTCCGGGCCTTGCACAAGAGCCCAATGTGACTTGGGATTGGATCTCGAGGCTCACATACTAGTCTACGGTGGGTGGAATCTTGGATTAGTAATCCCTGTGGATTCCTAAATAGCCTTTGCGCGGATTATGGATTAGCCTACGGGCTGGATTTTATGGATTTATTCCAAAGATAAGTAAGATAACTTGTTGAAAAGGAACTTGTTTGGCACTGTTTTTCTATGTCAAGTGCTAAGATTACGTGAAGGAACCAATGTCTGATTTGCTAATTAAGGAAGCTGCTTCATGCATGTCCAACTAAATGTGGTAGGTAATTAGACAACTAAAGCAACCCTGAGGAAAGTGCAGTGGATGTGGCCATGGGTCCATCCTATAGATGGGTGGTCCCGGTTGGCCAAAAACTTTTCTCAAATGAAATTGACAGAAGGAGCTCTTCTCAAAGGAAATGAATAGCAAGGGCGTTGACCTAGGGTTTAGGTTACTAGAATCCCGATTTATGCTATTTTAGGGAAACGGAATGGGACTATGCCTTATGGGCAGAGAGGTTGAGCCTTGCATCCCTCTTGTTTCCCATTCTCCTTGAACCAAGTGCTGCATGAATCCGCTTCGATCCTGACGTTTCTACGTAAAGTAGTTCACCTGGGATTCAACGCTAGTTACCTTATAGGTACTGGACCAATAGGAAAACCCTGATTCAGGTCGGCGGTCCTAAGTGGGAAAGGCCGGAATACTTCCGCTACGTGGCAGACTTGGGAATTTCTAGATCGCAAACCCCGTAACATTCCATGGGAGTGCTGGGCGGAGCTTTCTAGACTCTCTTCCCGATGGATTGCTAATACGTGTCTTGTAAGTAAACAGGTGGACACGTTACAGTTGGTATCAGAGCGAACCAACAAAGGATCTGTCTTTATAAGAAAACTTAATAAGAAGAAGAAAAGCAAGTGTTGCTGTTAAGAATATTTTCTTACTTATCAATGCTATCTTGCAGAATTATGAAGCATGGAACAAATTCATGGTGTTCTAGGTCATGTTTATGACCGCGATGCATGCCTCGAATTATCGACGAAGGATCGATATGATGAACATCCTAGACCGTATTTACAATCTATCGCCTCTGTACGTTGAACGGAGATGGACGGGTGATTTAGGAATCCATTACATAGCTTCCCACCGGTTTGCGTACCTTCGAACCAACCTAAAGAGAATCAAGTGGTTGGAGGATCTGAAGATCGTGAAGCTGTTCATCTTTGTTGAGGCTCATGTAAACACAACCTTTACATGTCGAAGGTCGGAAGGTCAATCTAAACACGTATGTGTATGAGGAAGTAACCCACATAATCCCCACCGACAGGATCAAGGTGTTAGGATGCTATGAGAAGAATGGGTACCAAAGGAAAGGATACCCTAATCTTCCGATGACTTATCGATTCCTGAAGATCCATGACCCAAATCCATACTACTACCCAATTCCCGTAGCTGAATGTAACACAACATTATTCTCCCTGAATTAATGTATCAGCTTGTTCTACCATCCCAAGAAATATTGTACTCCAAAAGGGCTATGCCCATATGAATGAAATAAGACTTATTTTTATCAATAATTGTCTTGTCTATGAGTATTGATAAAAAGTTAAGTGGTTAGGTTTCTTGGCTAAAAGCTGAATTGGGTATGAAATATAATAGTAACGATCAGCGAGTTGTTAATGTTAAGAATCCTTTACTCAAGCACAACCCCAGGTACAGGTTTCTAGTCCAAACCCTACACCAAGTACAACTGTGATTCAGGAGAAGAAGTTTCTTCTCAAGCAGATCAAGCCGCCAGAATTTGACGGGAAAGGAAGGACTGTCCAAGCTGATGCTCAGATTTGGATAGAGTCCATGGAAGATTACTTTGAAGCGGCCGATAGTACCACACCCACCAACCAGGCAATGCTCACCAAGCTAAAGCTCACCGGCGAAGCCAGACAAGCAGTGGTGCAGAGACCAACGAATCGTGGAAGGGTCTGTTACCTGGGAAAAGCTGAAAAAAGATGTGTAGGGAAGATACTTACCACTTGCATATTGCAAGCAGAAAATAAATGAGTTCTATGAGCTCAAACAGCTGGGTCTAACTCTTGACGCATACTACTCAAAGTTCATCTCGCTTTTGAAGTATGCACCACAAATGGATATGACACAACAGGTGTCGAAATTTTGTGCCGGATTAAACCCACCTGTAAATACCTACCTCGAATCAATGCTCCCAACAGATCTTCAGGATGCAATCATTCGAGCTGCGCCCATAATTTAGGAGGTGCAGGCCAGGCCAAGAAGTAACAAGACTTAGTATTATAATGATCAGAACAAAGGAGCATATAGGTCCTAGGCGAAGAGAGTTCAAGGTCAAAACCGGGGATAAAGAAAGAAAGCAAGGACCAACAATGTCAATAAATTTGTCCCTACCCAAGGTAATGGCCACAATCTCCGTTGCTTCCATTGCAACGAGCCCGATCATTTCAAAAGGTAATGTCCCAAACTTGGCGGAGGACAATGACAATGTCCATTCCAAGGAACTGCCCATGGCCAAGGAGCCGCCACCCAAGGCAGAGGAAGAACCGCCTGTGTTGCCAACATGGAAATGTGCAAAGAAGAAGACCCGACCATGGAAGCAGACTTTGAGAGGGCAACCGTCCATGCTGCCCTTCTCAAGAAAGGCCCGAATCGCCAGTTTTCGGTGATTCAGACACCATCGGACTATCAAGGTAAAAGCTTCAAAACCTTGATTGATTGTGGTAGTACGCATTCCTTTATCTCACTAGCTTGTGCAAGAAGATTAGGAATAGCCACAATAGAAGTGCCTACCTTGCTTGTGGAATTAGCAAATGGTCGTGAGGTCACTTGTACTAGGCAAACTGCTAAGGTGGAATTCTTTCTGGGAGGAAAGTCAACTTCGATCAGATTCAGGGTCATGAACCTAGGTATCCATGAGTGCTTGCTTGGAATGGATTGGCTTAAACCTAGTGACACCCACATTCATTGTGGAAAGGGCCAAGTTTCCTTTCGAAACTCTGAAGAGGAATTGGTCACAACTCAAGGAGAGGCTGGAAAGCCGAAAATTCAATTGGCCAAAGCATCTTAGATTATAAAGGAAGTTAGGAAGGGACTACGTGTCTACTTGATTAAGCTCAAGAAGCTAGATCAGAGTCAGGAGTCTGGTGAAGAACCTTCATGGCTAAAGGAGTACGCACCTGTCACCTTCAACAGGTTAATGCAAGATATCTTTATGCCATATCTTGATGACTTCGTACTCGTCTTCTTTGGCGATACTTTAGTCTATTCCAAACAGGAAGAAGATCATGAACCCCAGCTTCGGATTGTCCTTGAGACAATGAGGGCATAAAAGCTTTATGCCAAGATGAAGAAGTGTACATTCTTCAAACGTCAGATTGAATATCTGGGATTCATTGTGTCAGCGAAAGGAATCTCAGTGGATGAGATGTTCTAGAATGGCCAATACCAACAACTATCAAAGAAATACGCAGTTTTCTTGGATTGACATGATAGTATATGGTCTTTATCAAAGACTATGCTTTGATTGCAGCACCTCTGATGGATCTACTGAAGAAGCAAGCATCGATTGTATGGTCAACTGCCAAAAAATCTAGCTTTGATAGGTTAAAGCAAAGTTTGGTATCAGCACGTATCCTAAAACTTCCAGACCTCAATAAGGAGTTCAAAGTAGTAGCTAATGCTAGCACGCTTGCCTTAGGATGTGTGCTTATGCAAGAAGGTCATCCTATAGCATACTCTTCAAGAAAAATGAAGAGTTGGAGCCCCAAGAAGAACACCAAGGAAAAGGGAATTATCTTGCAAGAAAATCTATCTTGTAATATCAACAAGCTTTTATTTCATTCTTTTGATCATCAAAACAAAGAAAACAATAATTCTTCACACAATATCATAGTAGATTTCTCCCATGGATTTGATAGAATCAGCCATAATCTTCAACATCTTCATAAAATTCTTCAATAGAACAAAGAACACAAGGGAATACACCATCTTTGAATGGAAATCAATCACATATTATTCATCTTCAATGTCTTCATAGTTCTCTCTCTCAATCTCTTATATACAGTTACACTGTTTTGATATAATTGACTATCTCTGGCTCTCTCTCTCTCTCTCTATCAATAGTACATCATCTCCTCACTATAATGCTCTCATAATAGCTCTCAATAATCCTTCTTAGGTCATGGATGCACCTCCCAAGAGGTATGTCTAATATGAAGAGTCACCAGAGCCACTACAGTGTCTTTTCACAGCTCACTATTATCACTGTCACTTCAGTCTTCTCTTTAGTCTTCAGCAGCTGCTTCTTCCACTTGTTTTAGCTCTTTTGAACTTAGATTCATCCTTTCTAAAGGTTATAAAACTTTCTCAAAGTCACACATACATTCTACAGAACACTTACAGAAGGTCTACAGAACAATTACAGTATATCACCAAAGCAGCTACAGTACAGTTATTGTACAGAGACAGAGCAGAGATAGAGGCTCTAGAGAAGGTCTACAGAGGGTTACAGAAGGCTGTTAGAACCTCATAACTCATACTCAAACCATTCCATACTATCAAAAAATATTCAATAAGCTTTCAAAAGATCTCAATCTTCATCAATCATCAATCATGCTTCATATAGAAGAGAATCAGAACAAAAAAGAAGCTATACAAAAGGTATACAGAACCAATCAGAACCTCAACAGAACCTACCAAAACATCACAGAGCTTCATATCTCCACTAATAATCATCATGAACTTCCAAAAAATAATCAATATCATTCAAAACACTCTCAAATACTTCCTTTAACAACCATACATCACTCTAAATCCATCAAAAATCAATCATTCAGACCTCAAAAACAACAAAAATTAGTCAAAAAATCAGTCTTTTTCCACTCTCAACATATCCCCACACTTACAAAAGGAAGCGTCCTCGCGACCTAAGGAAAAGAAGAATATAAGTTCATTAAAAGAGCTCAATTTTATCTTCCATAGGATCTTCAATAATCTCTCCAAAATAGGACGCCAACTTATCACATGTATCTGATAGAAAAAACTACTAAAGGAAAACTTCCATTATTCATTAACTCTTCTGATTAATCATTTAAAAAGCCATAACAAATTTGTAAAGGATATAAGAGGTTCTCTTCAACTTTCCCCCATAGGCTTTCCATCCACCATCAATCGGTTGAAAAGAGCTCTCGAACAGATTAGTCTCAATCAGCACGAACTCAGCATAGACAATTATTACAACACACACACAAACACTAACACAACCATCTGAATGACACCTCCAAAAAGAGATATATATCATTAAGAATCGTCCAAGATACATTGCAAAGGCATCAATGAAGATGATCCCTTTTGAAGGCTTGGTGGTTTCGAAAACGATCCATAGAGAAGGATTCATCTACAAATGTCTTTGGAGGATTTTGAAAGAACTGTAAGCAGCGCATCCTTTCTAGCAAAACAAGGTATCTGCTAGGGAGACATAGGGCATGAAAATACAGGACATCCAACTAGTGGGAGTCAATGTTCACATTGACATTCATACAAAGTTTTGGAATGGCCTTTTGATCATTATGGGAATGCCTATGCATGTATGCTAGATACCAAGCAAAATGAGTTGTCAATCTCACCGAAAGATCTAGAGATTGTGAATATTGGTGAGCAAAATGAAGGTAGTTCTGGTATGCTTGACTAACAATCTCCTGGAATTATTGGCCAGTTAATCTAAGGTCCTGTAAGAGAATCAGTCGAGCTCCATCCTCTTTTTCTAAGAATCTGCTGATCAAACCCTTCATATTCACTAACCAACTGAGGGGGTTGAGAGAGAAGTGGTAGGAGATGGAAGTGGAATAAGTAAAAGTGGATGAAGAGATGGGTAGGAAAAATCATAAAAGGAGGAATAAGTTAAAGAAGGAGTGGCTGAAAATTTTAGGGAATCAATTAGGAAAGGTGTTAAGTGATAAATAGGAAAGGTAGAAGGTACATGGATAGATGGAGAAGGGCAAGGTGGAGAAGGGGAAAAAACTCTATCTTCGATAAAAGAGCAATATGTAAATATTGGAATTTGAGGAAAAGATTGAGGTTGAAAAAGAAGGGGTAAAATTGCTATTGAATTGGTTTGATAAAGGGAAAGATAGGTATGATAGGAGTGAGCCATTTATTGGTAGTACAGTAGGCTAGGAATAGAGGGACCTAAGATAGATCTTCTCTGATAGGCATCAAAAAAGGTTGAATCAAATGGATTATTTTTGGAAAGGTGAGCTAAGAGATCCACCTTCAGTTGGTTAGTGCTTTGTACATAGGTAGAAGCTGTGTTTTGACGTTGATTCAGGACAACAGAATCAATCATTGAGTGCCAGGAATTATCAGGGCAAGTAGCCACTTTTGAGGAGTAACTCTAGAACATGTCATCTATTCGCAACTCCAAATAGTTGACATACAAAACGGCTTGTAAAACCACATCTCCCACATACCAGGCCATATCTACTTCATCTGGAATCAACAGATCACCTCATAGATACATAGATGACAGCAACATGGTATCCGTCATCACAGAATCTTCAAACACCATACAGACCACTTCTGTCAATAACTCAGGAGACCAAGCCCCACTCCAACCATCCTCTGGAAAAGGAAGATCCATGTTGAAAGCTTCATGTAAAAGGCCAACTTCTGCAATTGATAGTGGACAAAGAAAGAATGGTCTGGAGGAACATATTCCTAGAAATGCTCAAATGTAGACCATAGCAGATCCATCCTGGACTGCAATCTTTCCACTTTATCTTGGAACAAAGGACACAAGGTAGCCTGTCTCTAGAGAACTGCCAAGTCCTGCTTTGAGAGAGAACGGATCAGGGGAACATTAGGGCTTGGAGGAATAGACCGTGACGGTGCCAATTGGTCTGGGATGCTTGTGATTCCACTATGTCAGTAGCACTCTTTGGACATCCTCTCCTTTTCTTCTGGGATTTTATTGACTTCAGGTTGAGCTTCTGTTAACTGAAGCTTCAAAGAAGATATCTCTTCTCTTTGGGTCTCAATCATTTGGGTTTATTGCTCCATCTTCTTAAACAGATCTGCCAATGTGTCTTTGGTAGAGGCTAATTTTGATGTTGCCTTATGCAACTGATCTTTGGACTGCATTAGTTCTTTATAAAAGAAAGCATACAACTGTTGAACAGGGCTGTCACTGAAATTTCAATTGAACTCTGAATGTCTTTACAGAGGAATGGAATGGCATCTCCCGACACAGTGAAAGTACTGATATGGCCAAGGAACCCTCTCTATGTGCTCTGAATAGATTGTTACAGGTGAGATAAGTAGGGAGGTCACTCAGATGTAGCAAGAATTGTAATTGAAGGAAGAACTGAAGGAGCTTTATCTGCCACCCGCTTCAAGTGCTTTCGTTGAATGACTAGGGGAGGAGGAGAATCCAGATCCTCTATATCAATAGGTTCTGACTCTTCTGAAGGTGGAGGAGGAGGTACTGGATCAGATGGAGGAGGTGGAGACACACTCTTCTTGAGGCCTGAGTATGTCAAGAAAGCATACAGTTAGGATTCATATGTGATATTTGTGACATTTCTCCTGGTTAATTTGACAAAACGTTGATCCATCTTTGTGAGTAGGTAAGTGCTCCAATCAATAGCTACTCCTTTTAACACCATCCTAGAAGCTGTAAAGAGCTCTTTGGACAAGTAATGGGATGGTGTTTTGGCAGGCATAAACCTATCTTGGAGGAACAGGCAAACCAACTTCCACACAGGATCAGTGAGGATCATAAAAAAGGAAACTCCTGAAGTGTTGATCACTTTCTTGACATCCAGAATTTCCTTGGTCTATTTCTGTAACAACTTCAGAATCTCATCGTTAGAGAATAGCTGTCTAGCTGTAACAAAGGGCTCTCCTTTGTAGGGAAGAGATAGAGCCTTCCTTAATGCTCGGGGTGTCAGTGTCATGGAAGCACCCGGAACCAATCCCAACTTCTTGCTGTATGAGGCAAGGAACTCATCACACATGGATGGATCTTCTGGAATCAAGGGGAAGGAGGCAGCCACAAAATTTGCGAGGCCTGCCTTTGCTATAGGCTCAAAAGCCAGTAGGGAAGAGTAATCCCTACTGACCAGCGGGACATACTGGATGGGGGGAGGAGCGTGAGGCGCCATTCAAATGGAAAACACACACACCACAACACAGGCAGTAACAAATAATGCCTGCAAAACAACCAAAAGGCTATCAAAAAGGAATCAATAAAAAAGAAGGACACTCATACAGACATAGACGTAACTTACCCAGTTATCACCCCAGATAATACACATCATGACCCCTACATATATGCGACCAAAAACTTCATGCAATGCAACAATCAGGCACCCAAATCCCCATATCAGGCAAGAAAGAAAGAACTTCACACGGTTCCTGTTATCGTAACACATAGACAAATCAGACTATCAGAAAAATGTACCTCAGGACTTGACCATAACCTTAACCATCAGTGTCCACTAAAAGACCTTTGCGTGCCCATCCCACGAAGTGTGTTTATTAAAAGGGGAAAAAGTGCAGTGACGGGGAAGTATGTTAATGAAGGATTCATTTTAAGAAATTATTAACAACGCTGTCGAAGGGTTTTCGAAAGCAAAGTCGTGACCACAGAGGTTCTTGAGAAATTTCAAAATAGAATATCAATGAAGCGTATAAGCAAGATGAGAAAATAATGTCAAGTCTCTGTTTTTATTTCTGTTATGACTCCAATGATCTGTGAACACACTGTCTGATTTTCTTGTTGTATTTCTAGGATTGATGACAACAACAGCTCTGTCATCGATTCCTGCAGCAAAAGCAGCATCTAGATGCGATAAGGAATTGCATAATCATATGAACCCCAAGACTTGCATCATCTGTGAGGAAGATGTCATCTATATTTGCAAGAAATCCATCACGCTCTGAAACGCCCTCTGCAATGGTAGATGCCGATTAACCATCCACTGATTCAAATAGGAAGTTGAGAGCTTCCCTGTCGTCCTCTTTTACTAAGCAGCGATAGGCCAATACAGGTGTCAAATGGTCATGGAATATGTGCTAAAACATGGGCACAAGATTTCCACTTTTTGTTGTCATCAGAAACTCTGAAAATCCTGAAGATGAGCTTCCAGCACTCTGTTTATCCAGTTCAGTTGTTGCCACTTGAGCCACAGTGTAAGCAGCTAAAGCAATTCAAGCTTTTTCCTTTCAATAACACTTTTCATTCGAATTCAGAAATCTTCCAAATCGCATGTAGCGGCACCTTTGGCATATATCTGGTAGTAGCTATTGAATACATAAGAGGCATGATTTAGTACGATGTTAGGGAGGAAGCAAGGAGCACCATACTTGATAGGTCTACAATTTACAGGAGTCTGGCCCACAGGCATAGTCCAAGGCCGCTTGGAGGGTGGAGTCATCTACTGTCTACTTGGCTACGCACCAGGACAATGTCGGTGACATGTTGGTCTGGGTGATGTCGGTTTATTTGTCCTCTGCTGTAGCATTTTCATTTGAGCTAGGCATCACGGAGAGCTTCATTCCAGTCTCATGGAACGGTGTGGCAGAGAATTGCAGGAATACACTGTGTTACTGCTGCGAATCATGCTATGACTACTCCTATGCCTTCTGTAATTACCAAATAGCTTTCTTCTCCATTCTCTGCTCGATTTCTTTAAGTGCATAAAGTTCTAGTCCCCTTCTCGATTGCAGGTATCATGTCTTGCAGATATTTAATAGCTGATGCGATTTCCTTGGCTGAGGATGAGCTGCGTGCTTGGTTTTCCTTGTTGAGGCCCTTTTCTTGATGTTTTGCGTTATTTTCTGTTTCTTCAGAGTTGCCTTCTGCTCAAAGGCAGCTTTTTCATGTACATTGCTTATCACAATCCAAGAAACTGTACCCAGTTCATCACCACCATCATCTTTATCTGTTATCTCGAAAGCAGCAAGTATCTTCCTTCATACTATCTGTACATTGCTTTTTCTCCAGGCCAGGCGTCATCGTTGCTTTCCCCCCCTTACGTCGTGGCCTCTGAGATAGATCCTTTTCCTGTTTGCCTCTTGATTCATCCCCAGTTTCTACTTTGCATTTCGTATCTGATTGAGAGCATTCACTAGATTCATCTTCCTTGCTGCATCCCGTGTCAAATTGGAGGCGCTCACTAGATTGGTGGTCCTCTGTGTTGCTGTGGGGTTCTCCCGCATCACCATGTTTGTCGTCTCCTCCTTGCAACTTAGGCTCCCCCCTTCAATACAGAGATCGCCCCCTTTTTCCCAAACCAGACGACGATCACCATGTTCCCTCCCCAAAAATAGTGTTCTTTTTCCCCCCTTTTTGCCATACAGCACGCAGCTTTTTGTTACAGAAAAGCAGCCCCATTATTACCACAAGCTTTCAACTTTCCTTGATCTATCAACCAGTGAAGAAGCCCTGCTGTCACACCTTTGGTAGCTGAGAATACGGGAGATAAACTGTCGTGCTGGACAGGGCGGGAATCATATTTCCCAAGAAACCCCCCAGCTGAATCAATAATAACTTTTCCATTTTTATAAGCACAGACCTGAATGCCTAGAATTTTTTTCTGCTCTGCCAATTCCAAAAGCAACTTGTGTAACTTTTCCAGTAGCTTTCTCAATGATTCCACCACACAACCACCCATAGGTTAGTGCATGGTATATCTGTTTGGAACCTGGAGTAGAATCTGGTGTGGCTGTAGCAAGCTGCTCTAATAGTGCATCCCAGTTGCACATTAAGAAGGGATCTTCCCTCAACTGCTCAGCAAGAGCATTATGCAGTCCAGCAGTGCAGCACCAAGCAAAACATCCTTTTTCAATAGCTCCTCTCAAATGATCTTAGCATGTATAACTTTCCCCTTGTCGGCAGCTCCTATACTACCACAGGTTTTCAGAACACAAGCAAAGGTGACAACATCAGGAGAGAGACCCTCTCCTTACATCCGTTCAAAACAGTTCAGTGCTTCCTTGCCGTGTCCATGTTGGATGTATCCTGTAATAAGTGCAGTCCATGAGACTATGTTCTAAACTGGCAGCCCATCAAACACTTGGACTGCTTCTGCAAGAGAGTAGCATTTTGCATACATGTCTACCATTGTACTTCCCATGTATAGCTCTTTCTCAAGTCCTCTCCTAGTTATCTCAAAATGTATGCTATGCCCTGTTTCTAAATCTCCTTCTGTGCCACAAGCTTTTAAGGTGCATAGAAAAGTAGCTCTAGTTGGAACCACACCCTCCTGTTGCATGTCCCTAAAGAGATCCAAGACAGTGAGACTGAACCCATTTTGAATATATCCTGTCATTAAAGCATTCCATGACACTTAATTTCTTTCCAGCAAGCCCTTGAAGACTTTATGCGCTTCGTTTAAACTTCCACATTTGACATACATGTCAACCAAAGCATTATTGATTAATTCCTCTTACTCCAAACCCTCTTCCACGTAGAACAAAAGTATAAACACAACAACTAAATATGTACAAAGTATCAAATCCCACACACAACTTTTGGGTGGTTTTCACACCTCGAATGCGCAGCAATACGACAACGCATGACATTTTATTAGGTAATAAACCTTAATAAGAAAACGACAGTTCCTTCTTTAAAATTTTAATTACAATTTATTAAGATGAAACGGTGCTTTAGCGCAATCCGGACTATGATTCCCAGACTGGGTCTCTAAATGCGAATTCCTTAATTAAAAATTAATAGTGATATGGAGCGCTTTTTTGCCAGCACGTGCTTTTTCGTGACGCAACTGGCTCATTTTTATTACAATTAAGGTGCCTCTTAAGTGCACGTAGTGCGTGCAAAGTGAACGGCTGGTTAATTTTAAAATTATTAAATTGTATGGTTAGTGCGAATACGCGTGGAAAATATGAGTGAATAAATAGTTCATTTTAGTAATTAATTGTGATTAAGGGGGTAATAAAAATAAATAAATCTCACAAAATAAATACATGGTAGGGGTGTGTATGCAATGGCCTGAAGGCGCATGGAAGAGTCTCCCAAAAGCAATGAATCCAATCAAACAAAATCAAAGACCACTGACTGAACAAAAAAGAAAACACCTTAGTGGGTTTGTTGATTTTTAATGTATTTTTAATTTTGTATGTTGTATTGTGTTTGTGTTATATTTTATGTGGGTGTGTTTTGTGTTTATAGTGGGGTTTGGTTTATTAGTTTTTTTTAAATTTAGTTATTATTTGTGGTTTGTTTTTGTTTTGGTTTTTTTTTAAATAATAATAATAATGAAATCAAGATATATAGCACATGAATATGTGATGAAGGGGAAAAAATGAAATTTCAGTCATGTAGGAAATGTCCAGAATTTATGTTATTAAAACTAGGATTATTTTTAAAAGAATATTTTTACCTTATATGAAAATATTTTGAAGTGAGAAATTAGTGAAAAAAGGATAGTGGGGTGGAATTTTTTTGATTTTTTTGAATTAATTTCTCGATTTTTACGAATTTTAAATGAATTTTATCAAAATTTATATAATTTTGAATGAATTTTCAGAATTAAAAGTTTTTGTAATTTAGTTGGTTTAATTTCCACCTGGAAAATATGCCAAAAAATGGCAAAAATAGGGGGAATTTTTAGAAATTTTTATGTAATTTTTTTGAGTTTAAATGAATTTTTTAAAATTAACTAAATCAATTAAATTATGTAAATTAAGTTAGTTGGGTAAGTAAGGTCAAGTCAAGTCAAGTTAGTATAGATAAGTCAGGTAAGTCAGGTAAGTGAGATAAGTCAGATAATTCAAACTGTTGATGATATTGCTAACATGCACGCTACTATTTTTGATGAAGTTAAAGATATGATTGCCAAAGCTCAGCAATCATATACCAAACAAGCCAATAAGAAAAGACAGGCCATGAATTTCAAAGTTGATGACTATGTTTGGTTAAGAATAGAAAAACGTAGACTATAAAGTGTAGATAAACATCCAGTTGTGAAATTAGCACCTAGATTCTATGGACCATTCAAGATCATTCACAAAATCAATGTCAATGCATTTAAACTAGAACTACCACCACATTGGAAATTTCACACCTTTCATATTAGTTTATTATGACCCTTTAGAGGCCAATTACCTGTACACCCTGTCTATGAAAACCCACCTTTATTAGATGATGAGACTGAAATCCTTGAATTTGAAGCTGTTATAGATACTAACTTTATGACCACTAGAACTGGCCGTAGATATTCTAGATATTTGGTCAAGTTTAAAAACCATCCTGCTGAATAAGCCCAATGGATGCATGCTAGAGACTTAAATGCTTTCCCCACTCTGTTAGCTCCACATTGAGCTAACAGTAATTGAGGACAATTGCTATCCCACCCCGGGGGTATGATGCCAGGAGGCATATTTCACAGTGGATTCCGTGCCATGGTGGATTCCGTGAGGTTTTACGAGTGGATTCCGTAAACTTTTATTATCGGGGCTCATACACAAAGTGGATTCTTTGTGCGAGAAGTCAATGGGGACGCCTATCCTTTTCGGGCGTTTCGTTAATTTAGTGTGTACATGGGTGATTTCATAGCGGGTGATTCCACAAAATACATATTAAATTAATAAATGTTTATGAGTTTAGAGTGCACACTCGTGATAAATTAAGGTTAGGATTGATTTCTAACCAATTAATTTATTTATGTAGCTAAAGACTGCTAGATATTCACTTTTGTCAGTTTAATTGTATTATTTTACTAACGATTGTGAATGCTTCAGTTGATGTGTAGAGATAGCAGTAGTGGCGATGGAAAGCATTGGAGGATAGCGTGTATTCTAGTTATCGTCAATATTTTGATGGGCATGCACCTTAGGCATGGCGCCTATATTTTGTCGCGCCTATTTATCAAGGCGTTGGATATTTATTTATTATTTTTGTATGCGCATGGGCGCACGATTTAGATATTTGTATTTGGACATTGTATTGGGTATGCCTGACTTCTTGGGTGTCCATTAGCTTTATTTCTATTTGGCACTAAAGCAAACTCAAAAGCCAAAAGTGTGCTATTTTGTCACTTGGGCTATTATTTGAGCTTGAAGATGATTAATGCATAAAATACATGCTTGGTGGAGTGCTCACACAAGGCATGGGGGAAGATTGCACCCAACTGGTCTCTTGTTCATGTCGTGCATGCTTTCTACATTGATTTGTGTGCAAAAAGTAGAGTTATTTTGTTCTTGGGGACCTTCTGACGCTCACTACGCGCGCTTACGATATCCGGTCTGTGCATCAGTGGTATCAGAGCAAAGCTGAGATCGAGAGCTTTCAATCGCTACCCATCTTGCGTGAAGGCGGAGCTCTTGGAACGATTGAGCTCTATAGTGAGTTTCATCGCGAACGGTCGTAGGTGGATTCCTGGCGGTCAAGAACCTCTGTCTACAGCCTCTAATCGCAAAGGACCGGCCTGAGGAGGCAGAGGACCACTCCTACATCTCCCTCTCTAAGTCATTTTTTCCACAGACAAACAGATAAGCTCCCATATCTCAAAAAAAAAGTTTAAGCTTAAAGTCAAAGCTTAGCTTATTAAAACTGAAAATTGACGGCAACGGCATGTGCTGGGTGGTGACGAATCCGTCGAGGACATGAATATGTCCTAAATTTCCACAACGGCTTCAGAAGCTTAAAGCTTCTTAGCCTTACAAGTCTACTAACACTCTCTAATCTCCCAAGTTCAAACTTACTTACTCTGCAAGTCCTGCAAGTCACAAAGGCTAATCAAGTCACCACAGACTAACTCCAACTATTCCCATAAAGGCTGTTCCTGTGCAAAAGCACAGAACCACAAAATTGTTCCCTGGAAGACTCTGTTCACATACGCAGACTTGCTGCACCAGTTTCAGCACACGCAGAAGGTCATATGCCACTTCTACGAAGACTTCAAACACCGTAATCGCAAAAGACAAAGACCGTAAAAGGCAAGCAAAAATATATAAGCCTTGTATACCCGACTTTGAGCTACGCTCATCCCGCTAATCAGATTTCGAGAGTGTGAGGTCTTTTGTATTTTTACAGGATGATGGAACAAAATATGGACGATTTAATGGCTAAAGGTGATCTTCCCGAACCTACGATGGAACAAAAATTGGATTTAATTATGATGCAGCTTGATGAAGAATGAAGAGCCCGACAAGCTTTGCAAGTTCAATTGGCCAATTTGCAACGATCTACCACTAACAAAGATGAACCGAAACCCGAAGATCTTATATGTCGTACCATCGATGCGACGCTCGAAGCCGAATCCATCCGCAAAGAAACAAAGATAAGTAAAAGAAATTTCAAATTTTGTACTAATTTCAATGGAACTCGAGATGGAAAGACTGTACTTGCATTTATCAATAAGTTTGATGATTACTTTCATGAAGAGACATACGCTGAAAAAGAAAAAATTAAATGTGTCACTAATCATTTAATAGATCGAGCATCTCTTTGGTGGACTGTGGTTCGCAAGAGCATTGATTATCCCACTACCTGGGAGAGTTTCAAAAAGAAGTTTTTGCAGAATTTCCTTCCTCCTCAATTCCATGAAAAAGCCATAAAGCAATGGGATCTTCTACAGCAAAGAGATCGTGAGCCTATTTCCCAATACACTGAACATTTTTGGAATGCCCTACTGCAATTACGCATGCTTGAAGATGTACCTGAAGCGACTCACAAACGCAAGTTTATGTCTGGCTTACTTGGACATTACTACGCTGAAGTCAATATGTTCAAGCCTACAACCCTTGAAGATGCAATTTCTTTGGCTCATGACACTGAAGACAAGATTCGAGGAAGAGACAAGCGTCCACAACAATTCCAAGCAAATGGTAACTATGGTTCCAAGCAATTCAATTCAAATTTTAGAAGATTCAATCAAAGTCGTTTTCTTCCATCTTCATTCCATAAGTCTTGGACACGACCACCTGCTTTGCCATCAAATACCAATTCAAACCCTAAACCATCCTCACAGCCCAATCCCAATATTCCTAGACTTCCTGCCATTGCCAACAATGTGTCTAAAGCCAAATGTATAGTGTGTTACAAATGCCATCAACCTGGACATCTAGCAGCCTGTCCATATCAATTATCTTGGATGGCAAGGCATACCTAGGATAATATCACTAGACTGCAAAGGTAAAATCATGTGTACTACCATCATCAGTATAATCCTAACATAGATTATTCCACGCATTCAATTAAATTTTATTTTCAAGGAAAACAAACTACATTGCATGGTATGCACGAATCTAATAATTTTCCACTGCTTACTCATACTCAAGCTAAACGTGCATTACATAAAAGTAGTAAATCTTATTTAATTAGGGTGAATGAACTTCAAGCTAAAGAAAAACATATGCATCCTAGGCATAAACAATTTCTTGCTCAATTTAAAGATTGTTTTGCTGATGATTTACCACCTGGACTACCACCTTCACGTCCTAAAGATCACAAAATAGATTTAATTCCTGGTACACAACCACCATGTAAAGCACCATATAGGCATAATCAAATTGAATAGAAAGAAATTAAAAATCAAGTAGAAGAATTGCTTAACAGAGGATTAATTAGTCCTAGTAGTTCTCAATTTGGCGCACCTGTTTTATTAGTAAATAAGAATAATAATACTTATCGCATGTGCATTGATTATCGTGCTCTAAATAAAATTACTGTAAAGAATAGATATCCGATTCCTAAGATAGATGATCTTATGGATAAACTACAAGGTTCTGCCATATTCAGTAAGATAGATATGTGCACAAGAGCAGGAGAGGAATGGGAGGAAGAAGGAGGGAGGAAAGAAGAGGAAGGAGAAGGAGAGGAGGAGAGGAAGGGACGCATCGCCGACAAGTGTTACAACTATATATATCATCTCTCACTTGACTTGGGTCTTACCTATATATACTAACTCTACATCAATATGAATCATTCTTTGGGAGAATGTCTTGTGTATCTCTCTTGTACTCTCTCTCTCTCTCAACATGGTATCAGAGCTTGAAAGAATGGGAGTGTTGGCAGAGTGCGCATTTGTCAACCCAAACTTCTTAATAATATCATTAATAAACTTTGTCTGGCGAAGAAGAAGAATGCCTTATTGTCGGTGCTGTTGAACTTGAATACCCAAACAAGAATGTATCTCACCAAGATCCACCATTTCAAATGCAGTCGATAAAAGCTTCTTCATAGCATCCAAGAAAGCAATATTATTTGACACAAGAATAGTATCATCAACATATAGAGCAAGAATCATAAAATATTTGTCCTCCCTTTTGATGTAAAGATTTGGGTCAGCAAATGCAGCTAACTTTTTGGGATAGTATCTTTCTTCCCCTTCCACTATTCATTGGAGTGCTGCAAAACGTATTCATAAGTACCTCAAGGGTACTAAGGAATTTGGCTTATTTATCGTCGTCGAGAGGATTCTTCTTTATCTTCTTCAATTTCTCTTGACCTTATTGGATATACAGATGTTGATTGGGCAAGTTCACACTTTTCCATGCGATCTACAAGTGGGAATTGTTTCTTTGTAAATGGATGTTTGGTTTCTTGGTCCAGCAAGAAACAACGATGTGTTGCGGTTTCTACAACTGAGGCCGAATATGTTGCTGCATCATTAGCAGGTCGCGAGCTAGTTTGGCTTCGACAACTACTTGCAGATTTGGGACATCCTTCATCATCTAGTACACCTCTTCGATGCGATAACCAAAGTGCTATTAGTCTTACCAAAGACTATATACAACATAGTAAATCAAAGCATATTGCTATTCATTGTTGTGAGGCAGTAGGTACAGTATCCGCCATGCCAGCATCCAACTTTTTACATTTTTTTGCATGTACATCAACCCATTCATTGCCAAGGGGAATCCAAACCCGAAACCTGTTGTTTACCTTTATCCAAAACTCTAGGTGGCTGGGTTGCATCCTGCAACGGAGTATCAAGCGCCATATCATCCACGGGCAACACAACATGCTCAGTATCTGAAGACAGTTGCTTCTCTCAGCATTCAGCCATAAAATGCCCCAATTTTCCACACGAAAAGCAGTGCCCCGCAAAGTTACCCCATTTCAAACGAAAATGCAAAGGATGCATGCCTGAGCAATTAAGACGTAACCAAGCAGGCCTTTTCCTAACAGTGATCTCTCTCTCTCTCTCTCTCTTTTTCTGTAAAAGGTAATTGTATTAATTACGAAAAAAGTACAAGATTACTTGATTACAAGATACATGACGACAATCTAAGCCATCATGTGAAGAGGTTCTAAGTACTACAAGTTACAACGTCATGGCAAAGACGCATTCAACATGAAGTCAAGAAAGGTTCCATTATGGTGGAGCATTGTCCCAGTGATCAAATGGTTGCAGACATCTTCACAAAAGCTCTTAGTGAAGCTCGCTTTAGTTCATTAAGACATGCACTTGGTATTGTTCCAAGTTCTTGTCTCACTGATTGAGGCATGTATCATTGTATTCAAGAAAACTTTATAGTAAATCATTTTTGTATCATAGGTATGTGTAGGGGCTCGGGTTTTTCCCTTGTTCTCCCCAAGGGTTTTTTCACTCGCAGCCAGAGACCTTTGTTTGAGTGGGGATGTTACAACTATATATATCATCTCTCACTTGACTTGGGTCTCATCTATATATACTAACTCTACATCAATATGAATCATTCTTTGGGAGCATGTCTTGTGTATCTCTCTTGTACTCTCTCTCTCTCTCAACAACAAGCAGGTAGGTGGTTTTTTTCTTTTCTTTTCTTCTTTTTTTTCTTTTTTTCCTCTTTTTCTTTTCTTTTGTGTTTTCTTTTGTGATTTTGGTGTGTTTTTTTTCTTCTTTTTTTTCTTAGTTTTTTGTTTTGTAATGCTTGGTTTTCTTTTTGTTCTTTTGGTTTGTTTTTTTTTGTTTTTTGTAAATTGTGTATGTATTTTGTTTGTGTTAAATAATTAAAAAATAAAAATAAAGAAATAATAAAATAGAAGAACACATCCCCGGCCTGTGTGCATGCACGGGCAGGGGTAAAAAAATTTCCAATGACGGGGTCAAACGGGCAGGGACGGGGACGCGCTATCCGTGGACACCACGGGGCATCCCGAGGCGCATAAAACCAAAAACAAGCATGTTTACGCGCGAGGCGAGAAACGTGGTTAACAGGAAAAATGAAGAAAAATTAATAAAATCAAAACTGTTTGTCGGATCAAAAATTCGTAAAATGGAAAAATGGGCCAGGAGACGAGGGAAATGTTGGAAACATGCGACACGGGTTCTGGGACAAAATCAGGGTGTTCACATGAAAAAAACACAAAAAACAAACCCGAAAGCATATATGGGCATTAATATCGAAAAATCCGCACATTGAAATGAAGTACAGAAAGAAGGAAAAGTGTGCAGAATAATGTGTCCGACAACCCTATCACAAGAAAACACAATTTCGAGAGAGATAGAACGTGCTCACATGGAAAAACTCCAAAAATAAGCTTGAAAAGGGACTTGAAAATTAATACGGAAAAAATCGTTCATCGAAATAGCCAACGATAAAAAGGAAAAATGTCTGAAAAGAAGGAATTCACAGGATTGGTGCATCAAAACTCGGTTTGGGGAAAATTAGGATGGGTTCACGTGGAAAAAACACAAAAAATACATCCGAAAACACTTGGAAAAATTAATAACTAAAAATCCGAAAGTCAGAATAGGGGGAGGACAAATGCAAAAATGGGGGAAAGGTTGGAAGGACAAGGCTATCAAATCAAACTAGAATTTCGGTAAAAATAGGGTAGGTTCACATGGAAAAATGTGAAAAATAAGCACGAAAAAGGTCCGAAAACCCAAAAAAATTAATAACGGATAAACTGTGCATCGAAATGGCACGGCATAAAAAGGAAAAATGTCAGAAAGAAGGGTTAGGACAGGGTGACTCAACAGATCAGGGTTCTGAAGCAATAATGATGCGTGCGCATGGAAAACTGTCCAATTTACGAGAATTGCTTCAAAAATTAATAACTTGAGAATCATCTGTCGAAACAAGGGTTCATAAAAAGGAAAAATAGGTAGTTCAAAGGGATGAACAGGGCTGTAAGGTCGGATTGAGTTTTCAGTGAATATAAGATCCGTTCGTATGAAAGAAGTGCAAAACCCAAAATAAGGGTAAACGATCAAGGAACAGCTTTGAGGACAGGGTAAAATAGAATGGAAAGGTGGGGAAGGGACCCCATCAGGGTAAAATGAAGTCATGGCATAGATGCATGATTAGAACAGGGTGTATGCATGAGGGTATGCAACATGGATGCGCAGGGATGCATCCCCACACCTAAGATCTTAGGAGGAAAGTTAAACCAAACTTCACAGACTTGGTACCACACACCAGACCAACCATAATGTCCCCACACTTAAGACATGGCCGGTACTAAGAAAAAAAAGGTGTAGGGTTAAAAAAGCTTGGCCTATATTGCCGAGGAGAAATGTCGACTATCGAGGTTGCGTCTGGTGTCGTCGTCGGCTCTGCAGGAGGTAACAAGGTGCCTTCACAACACACGTCCTTTGTCCTTTGTGGCAGGGACCAAGCGGTAGCTTCCAGGAAGGTAGCTAGTTGAATGAATCACAGGAAATTCATCGATAGCGAAGGATATTGCACTCAACTCAGATCACTCAAATGGATTGAAAGAGCAGTCACTCGCCCCATTATTAATGTCGCTCGAGGAAATAATGATGAAAACCCTGAGCTCACACCCGGTTTAGGAATCAACAAAGGGAATGATGCTGAGGGAGTATGCTAGCTTGCACAATTGATGGTGCATCAGTGCGTCCAACCCGTCTGGCATAGGTGCAAGGAGAAAGGCAAGGGAGCCTTGCAGTGCAGTGTATAGAGCAGAGTGATGTGTCTTGTGCGGATGGCAAAAACCTAACCCGTGGGTGCATAGGAAAACAGGAATGTACCTGACTCCAAAGGTTGTAACGTCCCTCAGTCCTCACCTCTCGATAATTGATTGAAAAAAACACCAGTCACACTCAGCCCACCCTCTATCTCACGCTCGGTTGAAAGATACAGAGGGCAGCCCTTTCGTGAAACCCATTGATGTAATCCTCACGGTCGCTTGTGTAGAGGTTGTATGCCTTGTGCGCATTTGATGGTGCAATTGTGCATCCCGCCCCGTGCCGGCATATAGTGCAAGAAGGAAGGCCAGGGAGCCTTATAGTATAGTGCACATGAATAGATCGTGCATTGTGCATTGAGAGGTCCATCCCGTGCATGCAACACTCTGTTCACACATCTCACCTCTCATTTGATTGGAAGGGAAAAATTGGTCACTCACCCCACCCTCCGTCTCACTCTCTGATAGATACAGAGGGCAGCCCATACTCACGTCCCCATCCTGTTAGGATCAAAGCTCACATCACTCAAGGGGTTGGTGATGAAGATAATGCCGGCTATTGTTATCATGAGGATCTTGAAGACGAGGCATGCCTAGGGAGGCAGCCAATGAATCTCATACTTCAATGACTTGTAAGAAGAGTCGTCTATTAAGAAGGGCAGACGAAATGATATTGCAGAGACAGCGCACCAAGGGAGGTGGCTTCAAATTACTTGCTGAAGAGGTTTGGCTAGTGAGTCATCTCTCCTGAAATGCGAGGTGTTGCCACCTTTTCCACAGTCAGCTTCTCACCCAAGGGTGTTTCCACCTTTTCTTGGAACGAGGCCTATTATAGTTTTGTTGTTTTTTGTTTTTTTGTTTTTTTTTCTTTTTCTTTTCTTTTTTTTTTCTTTTCTTTTTTTTTCATTAAGAAAGAGAATGGGAGAAATACCATATGTTAGGACCAACCTCGCCACCGTTGTTGGATCAGATCAGAAGAGAACAATGTCGGGTTGAGATGGTTCTGTGAGGGGGTAGCAGAAGGAGACCGCCTCATGAGGAGAATCATAAGGGCTATTAGAAGCATGACAAAAAGGATAGTGCAACGCCCAAAAGGAAAGGGGTCGGTTGACTGTGATTGTCAAGATCCCCAAGGAGGGAAATACTTCTTCAGGCGATAGCCATTGATGAGGAAAGGATCATCGGATGCATCACGGTCTGCACCTGAACAGAGCTGCTAGGATTGACAGCAAGTACCTTGTACGGGCCCATCCACCGTTGTTGGAGCTTGCCAGGAAACTTGCCAAATCTCGAATCATAGGCTAGGACAAGATCACCTTCTTTGAACTCCTTGTGCTTGGTGAAACTGTCATGATAGGCCTTGCATCGTGCTTGAGTGGTTTCCATGCACTGTAGGGCCATCCGCCGTATCTCATCCAAGCATTCCAACTGCAGGAGACGGCGTTGCAGTGACTCACTATCTCCCAAGCATTCTTTAACTGCCACTCCCAAAGAAGGCAATTCCAGCTCAACAAGGAAGACAACTTCTGTACCATAAACATGTTGGAAAGGGGTCTGTCCTGTAGCTACCTTATGGGAGGTTCTGTAGGCCCAGAGGGCCTCTATAAGTCGATCATCCCAATCGCGACGATGTGCGGCAATCATTCTGTAATATCCCGAAGGCACGTGTGAACTGCCTCAATAAAATGGATTTGGATAATTGATAAAAGTAAAAATTTTAAATTATTTCCCCTCTGCTCCAGCCAACTGTCGAGCTAGAGGAAGAGGGGAATAGTATGGTGGGAAAGCTCCTTGCTGGAGCTTGCCTAGGCTAGCAGCCATGCCTCTGCTGACACGCAAGGGAGGGAGGATCCCCCTCCCCTTACCTATATAAATGGGGGGGTGCAAGCAGAAGGAAAGAGAGGGCTACCATTAATGCCATAAGGGGAAGGAGCCGAGACTTTGAGGCATCGTGAGGAAGAGGGAGATTGTTGACATCAACGTGCTACCGCTGCTATGTGAGGGAGAGGAGGAGTGGAGAAGAGGCATTGCAAGTTGTCGCCAGAAGGCGCTGCCTTCCGTCTGATGTGCCCAGTCGCCTGATCTATGCCGCCAATCTCCTATAACAACCACCGTTGCCACCTAAAACCGTAGGCTGCCTTGCCCTAGCCGTCGTGTCCTGGGGGAGTCATTTCCTCCCCCCACGTGCCTTTCTAGGAAGCCTTGGAAACTTCCAAGGTTGGGCTCCCTTAGGCCCCCTTCCTGTGGCCTTTGGGACTACCCCCCCTCCTCCCTCCAATTTTTTTTTCCCTAAGGGCCCTTAGACCCCTTTCCTATAGCCTTTAAGGCTACCTTTTTCCCCCTGGAAATTGCCCCCTTAGGGCTCTATAAGCCCCTTCTTCCCCCAAAAAAAGGTTTGACCTTAAAGGTCTTATTCTCCCCGTGTTTTTTTTATTAAAAAAATCCCCCTTAGGCCCCCTCTTTCTTATAACCTTTGAGACTACCCCCCCCCCTTACAATTCCTCCCTAAGGACTCCCTTAGGGCCCTTTTCCCCCCCTGAAATTTCCCCCTTGAAGCTCTATAGACCCCTTTTTTCCCCAAAAGATTTTTCCTTAAGCCCTTCATCCAACCCCCTTGAATTTCCCCTAAGGGCTCCCTTAGGCCCTTTTTATACCCTTTTGTTTACCCCCTTACAAAAAGAAGATAGGGTGTTAAGGTTTTTTTTTTACACTCGTAAGGGTTCTTACACCTTTTATTCCCCATTTGTGTGAGTCTTTATAAGGCCATTAAGCCTTTCCAATGGCTTTGATGGGCCTTTTTCACGAAAGATTTTGAAACTCCCTCTTTTTCGAAATCCCTACTTCAAGGAGGAAGCCTTCTAAAACTGCTTCCGACGAATGGTGCAAGTTATCGTAAAGGGAGCTACGGTGGAATTTAAAAAAGGAGTTGCAAAGCTACATCCACGACGGAAAGGCTGTATTCGCAATGCCTCCTAAGAAAGCCCAAGGCACAACCGCACGATGATCATCTTCTAGCATCCACGTGGACATCTCACCCCAAGTCCAGGTTTTCATTCCTAATTTTTATTTGGTATTGTTATAATCGTGCGAGGATAATTGTTGGAAATAAGGATGCATTTTTTGTCTTAAATGCTTTAGAAAATTGATATGCATTTAGTCCATATTTACAAAAACGGAATTAAGATAGCGTACTTCGTTTAAACATGGAAGTATAAACTGCATATCACATTATTAAGCCATATCCTCTTCGCAATGAATCATCATGGGAAGTGCTAGGAATCCTTAGGAAAGTGCAAGGCATGAAATGATTCTTACGATGCATAACTCTAGGCAATTATTGTTTGTGAACTGCATAAATTATCAAGTAAAAGGTTGCTTGTTTAGCATGAATTTTGTTTGCAAGTTATAGGAAGATTAGTTGGAATTAACCTAACCTATGCCTGACCTTAAATCGATAAGTTAGGGTCAAAAAATCAATTTACGCATAGACAACGAGTCATGTGTTTATGAAATGATAACGTAACTATCTTCAAGACTTAAACAAATTGGCATAAACCTAAACACCTAAACCGTGGAGTACTCGTTTAGAATGAGTTAAATTCCAAGAAATTCACTAGGAATTAATACATGACCTAATCGTACCTATTGCTAAAACTGAAACTCCTATACCCTAAATACTTGCCTACATTCACCGAACGTAGGGACAATGAAACATATTTGGGAAGTGATCTAGGGTTTGTCTGTAAGAATCTTACGAGATGGAACTTGGAACCCTAGGACTGACGACGTCAGCCTAATATAATCAGGAACAGATTGTTTCGTGACTCCATTTGATGAGTAGAATAGTCTCATAGTCGATGCGACACTTGTGCAACAAGTGCCGAGTTGTATGATCTTGTGTTGGATCACAAGGGAATGGCCAATTCTCGCAATGAGGTTGGCAGGTCCCTACGCAAGTTATCTTGCAAGAGGATGAATAATCATCCTAATTTAGTATCTTTCTTGAGTAAAGACCATTGCTTGGAAGCATAAGACCAACCGATAAATTGGAATAATCTATGAACCTAAGGTTTGACCAAGTGGGGTTAATGGGGTACGCCCTTACCCAAGATATAGGGAATCTTGCCCAGTTGCAAGTCATCCCGGATCGAGTGTTGGACGCATTCGAAAGGAATGATTCATTCCTTAGCAGTTGCCAACAAAAACGACCAATGGAAATGTTTGTGCTTGTTATAGATTTAAGAGCACTGTTTGGCTTTGTTTGATCAATGAATTAAAAGATAAATGGATATCTAATACTTTAGTTTGAAGGCCTAAAGGAAGAGGCACGTCGGAAAAGTGGACCGAACCCACTGCGAGAGGTCTCTCCATTGAGCATACTTGGAGCAGAACATTAGGGGAGTTTTGAGGTCTCGAAAATGCCCTGTAAGAGATCCTAGAGAGAGAAAAAAATTTAAGAAATAAAATCATTTTATAGAATTTTTAAAAGGTTTATATTTTGGTAAGTTAAAATATCAAAATTCGTTAATAAGTCATTGTCGTGATATTCTCGTGGTCACATCGAACCTAGAAATCTAGGTCACCATAAAGTTGTCAAGGTTGTCATAATGAAGATCTTACCTCTCCTCATTAAAGTGAAAAGTAATATTCAATTTGAATTTTGGTGGATACTCGATTGCCTCCCTCCATCGTTTCTCTCTTCTTTTTTTCTCCTGCTTAGTAGTCTCTTCTTTGTTTTCGTTCTTGCTTCTAATCATATCCTTAGCTATGGATCAATCACCCAATGATCTCTATAACTCAGCTATGGATCAATCATCTAATGATCTCTGTAGCTCTCATAAAAGACCTCTCTATCATCTTCATATTGAGTTGGACAGTGAGTATGAACCAATAAGAAAGAGAACAAAAACTATCACGGTTACAGAGTCTATGAAACATATACTGAGGTTTGAAGGAAAGAAGAATATTGATCTTTGGTTAGATGGAAAGCTATATCCCAAAGATCCTAGCAGAAATAGCACTCCTCCTTTCTATAATAGCTCATCATTAATGAGGTTTATTGGTGATGGCTACAATGGATTTTTAGGTTATACACTTAATCTTATTGCAAAAAAGGATATCCTTGGACTAGAGAATCATCTTTTGATGAAACACAATATAGAGTTGTTGCAGAAGCTAGAGGATTGTCAACAAAAAATTCATTCATTGGAAAAGCGTATCAAAGCTTATCAACGAAAGTAAACTTTATTAGGCCTTCGAAATCGACAAAGAGCTCTTAAGAATATTGAGAATCTCAAACGAGGAGGAGGAGGCTGTGGTAAAAGAATCCAAGCAGCAATGTATATTTTTTTTCACTTGAAAAATCTTAAATATGGCTTTATTTAAACTACTTGCATTGATTTGTGATGTTAATTTTGCTTAGATATCTTCTACAACCAAATGCAAGTGAAAGAGATTCTTTAAAAGCAGCTCAATTTTATTATCATCTTCTTCCTTCAGTAGTTTCAAAGGATATTTTGGAGAAGAAGAAATTTAAAACGGCAAAGAAACAATGCTTGGAGTCATTTGTAAAGGATCATTCTTTGGATTCTGAGTTAGTACATAAGACACTGGATAGTATTGGTATCAGTCGAGATGCTTATATGCAACTTTTCCGGCTTTTACAATCAAATATGAAGCAAGGACAGGTACACAATTGCATACTTCCAAAGCCATTTGTGGTTAGGACTATCAGACAGAGAGTTAACAAGAAAGTGATGGAGATTCTAGGTGAGCCTTTTGATATCAAGGCTAGCTTCAAGGGCAAGAAAAAGGATGTTACATTCAATGAATTTAACAATATTTTCCTTGACTTGCCCACCCTAAAATGCTTAATGATCAAATTTTATGACTTTTCAGTAGCAGAGGCACAGGGAGTGGCTAGATTTGTGATTAAACTTGATGAAAGTGAGATTCTGAAATGTAAAAAATTGGAGAGAATCTCTATCACCTTGATGAATAGAGCACTTTCATCAGGTCACTGCAATCACTCAACATCATTTAGTGTTCAATCTGAATATAACATTTGGTGGCTAGGAGCATTTGAGGTAGATACTAAGAATTTTAATATAGTATATTGGGTTTTTCATCAAACATCAATACCTAATGTTATTCAAAGGCAACAAGCAAGAGAAGAGCTATTTGTTGAAGGATTTGGGAACTACATGATTTAGTGGCACATAGCTGGTGACCTAAAGACACTCAAATGTATGTATAATGTATCAAAGGGAGCTAACTCGAGATCTCCTTCTTATACTGCATGTCACCAGCTGCAGAGTTAAACTCAAGCAATTGGAATAGAGCTCCCTCTAGGCACAATAAGGATCCATAGTTTAAACCAGACTTGGACATTCCTTTAGCGAATGCCCATATTTGTACACTTCATGCACTTTGCAGGATGATTGAAAAGCTTGCTCATCTCTATATAGGATTTGCATGGAAGCTCAAGCCATTATCAACTAGAACATATGCTATAACAAAGGTTGAAAATGTTCTCTCTGCAATTGGTTTGCATGGTGGCAATGTTGTTATTGAACTAGATCTTTAAAAGTCTAAGGATGATAATTGTGTCCCAAAAAAACCATCTATTGGTGGAGTGAAGGCTAGAAGGTTTCTAGGCTTTCATGGGAGACTTGGCAAGATAAACTTGAGAAATGGTGGCTCAACTATTAAATTTAATCAGTGGAAATCCCTACATAATGCAGTTAAGGATCACACTAATAATGGACAAGCTCGAAATAGAAAAGCTAAAGTTTGGGAAACACTAGACAAAGTGTTTTTTTATTGTGATAAGATTGAATGGAATGATGATGATCTCAAAGACTTTAAAAACCAATTGAACCTTTTCAAAAAGGCGATGACAGAAGCTTGGGGTGATCAACACTTTACTCACTATATGGTAAGAAGTTTATATATGTTTGTTTCTTCATTGTCGAACTCATATAATGTTTTTTAATAACTTTCTTTATTTGTTGACTATGCAGCATATTCTATACAACCATGCTCCATACTTTATTAAACAATATGGATCTCTATCTATCTGGTCAACCCAAGGTATGAAAAAATCACATTATCAAACAAGAACAAAATATTTCAGATATACAAGACATGGAGGTGGAAGACACAAAGCCAACAGTTTATTAGAGGTCTTTCAATGGTTCTATCGACAAATTTGGCATAAATTCAATCTTAAAGATACAACCACATCAAGCAATACATCATCTTTATCAAGGACTATACAAATTGTTACCCAAAGAAAAAAAGATAGATATTTAAATTCTTGCGCAAAGCAATGATTTACAGAATGGTTACAAACCAAACAAAGAGTTGGGAAAAGATGGGTTTCAAGAAACCCTTAATCTTTGGCATCTTCTAGTATGATTGTGTTACAGAAGAGTCCTTAGTTTCAGGCATCTCAACAGGGCCTTCAGAGGAGTCCTTGGTTTCAGGTAGCTCGACAGGGCTCTAGAGGAATCTTTTGTTTGATCCCACTCAATAACACCTCTGTATTTCAAAAACTCTTGTTTCCGATAGCCTGGAAGAAGCTTCAAATTCTTGCTATCTCCTACATAAGAGAGCAAATAGGAGCCAAGAACTCCAAAATATCCAGCTCTAGATCCACTGTATCCAGGCATGAAGCCAAAAACTCTTATGGCTTCTTCCTTCTCCACTAAAATGATCTTGTCCAAACCTCTGCTGAAAACTTGAGATCCAATTACCTTTGAGATAGCTCTCAAAGCCATCATTGGTAGACTTGGAGAGCTTGACAATCTCTTTGATATATTACAATTGTTTGATTGTTTAAGTTTCCAATATAATGGCCAAGGCTTTGATTTTTTCCAAGCTTTATTGGCCTTGAGCCCTTGGCCCTTGCAAGAAAGTTTTCCAGATCTTCAATCTCAATCTACAGAACAAACCACAACAGTACAAGATATAAGATATTTATCTATAATGCATAATAAATTCTAACATAAACTCAATAGGTAACTTCGAATTATATTTCATACCTTAGGGTGTTCGTCTTCTTCAAGAAGACTATCAGCATAAAGATTTATTGAACTCTTGGGCTTCTCATCTGATGGAGACTTCAATCTCTCTTCATACCCTACATCATCAATATGAAGTTTTTTTTCGACCTACAAGAACTCTTCTTCTGTAGGTAGCCCCCCCTTTTCATATTCTATGATCCGATTAATACGTGTATGTAAGGCTATAGAGCTATCTTGGAAATTCTCTCCCTCAACATCAAGACTTGCTAGTGGTTCTTGTTCATAACCTATAAAATTCATGTCATTTTTGCCCCAACCTGCAAGGATTGCTAAGCAATAATCTTCTCTAAGATCAAAAAGATGTTGAATATCATTTAGCAACACATATCTCTTCTTGTTGATAAGATAAGTGGGAGATGTTGGAACACATGCAAGAGGACCTTCTTCATCAACCTGTGCACTTGGCTCGATCTCCTTTTCTTCCACCATTGTGATATTGTCACTCTTGAACAAACCTACATCAAAACCTTGGACAAGTTGATTCTCAACATCTTCTTGGAACATCTCCTCCTTCTCTTCGACCTCCTTATCCATAGTTGCAATATCCTCTAGCTTTCCCTGTTGGCCTATATCTAGAGAAGAATTTTCCATGTACTGAAGATACACAATAAATCCAACATCCTTGTGGATCAGAAGGCATTGGTGTTGATACCTGTGGAAAGGGCAACATGTTTCTTTCTTGCTGAATTCCTCATCAATGAGGTTGAACCTGCCTAGCAAAGTTGACCTGGATGTACTGGTGGCTCCCATGACATCACTATAATGAACAAATCCATTGACTTCCAAACCTTGCACATGTCTATCATAAAAACATCTGTACTCCTTACGTTTATCTTCAAGATCCTCCAATAACTCCTTCAAATCAAAAGGAACATTGAAAATTTCCCTGATATAGCCAAACTTGGAAGAATTTCCAGTGGTGTGTGAGAAATCAAAGAGCCTATCATCAGATGTCTCCATTAGCTCCTCCTCATCCATTGCTTCCAGAGATAGCTTCCTCTTTCTCATCTTGACTAGGAAAAGATTTATCCCTGAAAACAAAGCAGAATAGCAACAATATCCAATAAAACAAGATGGAACCATGGAAAGAGGCCCCAAAATTGCATTTTTCAAGACAAAAAAAACAAAAAAGGAGAAATTCTTTTAGTTGACCGGTGAAACGCGAAAATTAAAGTGTCAAAGGCAAATGCCTATGAAGAAATTGCGTTTCACCGGACACTACCTTGAAGACGAAAATTATTTCAATATCTCACCGGTAAAATACGATACTTAGCAAAATATCACTAACATGGACATTATTTCGCGTTTCACCAGTCAAAAGATGCAAATCAAGAAGAGAAACATGAACTATAAATTAATTCTATGGAAACACAAAAATTTATGATAAAATCCTTTCTGAAAAAGCTATTCTGCTTTTAATAGATACAAAGCACATAACATCTGTAATTATTCAAGTGTTATTAAAAATTCTTTCTATATTAATAAAATTTATTTTTTTAAAATACTTGTAATAAAAAAAATTTGTTACCTATCAAAGATTGTTGAACTGCTCTTCACACAGGAAGCAAGGACCTTGAAGGGAATTCGAGGCAAAATTTCGGCAGAAAAGAAGACAATGTCGGAGAAATGGCTTCGAAATGCTTTTATATTGACCGTTAAGCATGTGATGATAGTTCCAATGAAAAAGTTCGTGTAATGATGGAAAAATAAATGGGACCGCAAATTTGGATGAAATTTCCAATATTTTTGCATGCACGAAATGCCTCAGAATATGTGCACACGTGTCTCACTTAACACACCGTATCAAACTCCTCAAAAGATGTGTGTACTCCCTTTTTTCAAAAATACGTCACACGTGTGTTACATAGCACTTTTCCAAGTAATGCTTGTACCATAGATAAAAAAATTTCGATAAGCGAGAATACGTCACACGTGTGTTACTTAATACTTTGCCAAGAACTTTGAGTCCATGCAAATTCACCGCCTTCGCCTTTCACCGCATTTCCAGCAAGCAGAAAACATTGCTACTTCGCCTTTACCTTTGGTGCTCCTTCCAATCTCCAAGCATTTCACTGCTTCCCCAACAAAGGAAACCTTCGAGCATATTCTCGTCATTAGGCTGAGATTGTGAAGAATAAGCTAAAAAGAAGGTATGGTTTTCTGCATCTTGCTTTTCAATAACAGGCTCCATTCAATGCATTCTTTTGATACTTTTCCTTAATCCTTTATGCTATTATGAGCTTATCAGCACTACAAAAGAATTTTTTCCACAGTGGGAGCATTCCTTAATGTTGTGTAGATTTAAGAAAATCTTCAAACTTCTTCCCTAATTCTGTGGATATTTTATGTAATTTTAAAAGCTTTCCTTAGATCAAAGCTCTTTTTTCTTGGTTTTGTCGATTTCTTTGCTATTCATGAGTTGTCCAGTGAAATGCGAAAAGAACATGCTTCAAGGATGCCTCCTGTCTTAAATTCCCGTTTCACTGGACACAATGGACAACAAGTCCGGTGAAATGCGAAAAGAAGCAGCTGCAAGGAGGAGCCTTGCTTGACACTCGCGTTTCACTGGGCACGCTCGAGAAAAATTCAGCTGAAGCGCGAAAACGACATGCAGCATGGAAATCTCTTGTTTGAGACTCGCGTTTCGCTGGACATGCTGGAGAAGAAGTAACATGTCTTTTTTTAGCAGATGGCTAGGACTAAGGCAACAATAAGAAAGGAGAAGATTGATCCTAGGGATTTAACATCAAAGATTCATTAGTCTCTTCAAAGCCTCAGAAGCTCTCTAGAAAGTCAAAGCCAAAGAGAAAGTTTTCTCAAAATATCAGGTGCCTAAGGGAGATTAGGAAGGCAGTAAAGGCTCTTGACAGTGCAATTCCAAAGTTGTCTTTTCAGAGTCTTGTCAGGGAAATTTATGACAAATATAGTTTGGATAGTTTCAGATGGACAAGAACAACTCTTAATTGTATACAAGAAGCCACAGAGGATTTTTTAGTTGAGTTTTTTCAAGATGCCTATATTTGTGCTGCTCATGCTCATAGGCTCACACTCATGGAAAAGGACATGGTAATTCTTAGGAGGCTAAGATATAGATTTTCAAAGGTCCTTGAGCCAATTCCCCTCACTGATGTGAAGATATTTAATATCCTTAATGCGCCCCCAACTAGGAGAGAGAAAGATGATTCTGGTCTCAAGGTTGATGATGTCACCCATGAGAGGGATACAAGGCAACATGAAAAAGAGGAGAAAGCTAAAGAGGAACAGGCAGATAAATGGAGAGAGTATAGGAGGCAAAGGGTTGAAGAAAGGGAAACAGAGCAACTAGAGTTCTTTGAAAATGAGCTAGCCACCCTTCTTGAAACAGCTAATCCAAAAGGATTTAGTGTGTTTTGTTTCTTACCTGGTGACTTAGGCAAAAGAACTGAGGTTATCTCCTTTGATGCTGTATGTGTTCAGATTCTTAAGGATAAAAGAAGAGAAGTAAATGACAGTATTATTCTTGTTGGCCTAAGGTATATCCATCCATAATTACTTATACTTTTTGATATTTTTTTAACAATAAGATTTTTCTTGTTTATACTCACTATTTCTATGCCTTTTCTAGGTGTATAATGCATGAGTTTCCTTTGGATATATAACAAAAAATTGATGTTCTTCATCCATCTATCTCATTCTTTATGAGGAACGAGCTTGATACAAGTTTTATTGAGCACTGGTTCAATTTGATTGACTTCGATACTTTGGAGCTCCTTATAAATCTATATAATGAAAAGTAAGTGATTCAATATTCTATTAGAGTTTTTGAGATTTTATCCTACTAATTTGTTGAGATATGATTGCTTTTAGTTCTCATTGGAGCTTGATTGCAATAGACCTTGTGGATAAGCAATGCTTTTTAATCAACTATATGAAAGGAAGCCATGGAAATGCTAAATTGTAAGTTATATTATCCAAGGGCTCCTTAATATTTCAATTCTTTTTTTTGTAAGTACTCTAAATTTCAACATATTTTATATATAGAGGTGCCAAAAGATTAATTAAAGAGCTAGAGAAAAGACCCCCTATGCCGTCTGATTTGCTTGCAACAATGCAATATAGACAAGTTGCGGTAAGTTATTCATTAAAATAATTGAAACATGAGTTTATTCTATGAACTACCATCCGTCCTCTTTATAGTTTTACTTTGTGTTGGTGGTTGCAGTGTCCCCATCAGGATGATAGCCATTCTTCTGGCTGGAGGGTGATTGCAAATGCTAGAAGAATGGTTAACTTTGTTTATCTTAATGATGATAAACATGTAAAGGTAATATGAAAGATGCTAAACTTTAAGATAGATATTAATTGCAAATAGTCCATTGATGATAAAAATATAGTCTATTGTAAGAACAATAATGAACTAAAACTATTTTTTCTATAAATGTGTGACAGTTTTCGAAGGATTTCTATACATCTTAGCATGTTTGGTACATCAGAGCAAAGCTCTTGAAGTATATAATGGTCAATTGTATACATCCAACAACAGAGATTGGTAGGGATTTGTACCATGAAGGAGATGCGGTGCCTATAACCACGGAAGGCGAAGCCACAGCTTCAACACCTTCTATACCCAAGACATCAAAGAAAGGCAAAAGGACTCCTAGAAAGGATAGTTCTCCAAAAAAGAAATAGCTTTGCCATATCGCCTTGTAAGCCTTCATATATAGAAATTTTCCCTTCAACCCTTGTATATCTCATAGAGATGGCAGATAGACATCTGCTACAAAATTTGTACATATATTTTATATTGATAGTAAAGATATCTTTTCTTGAATGTCCTTGCAGTGTATATTATTTTCTCTCCTTTTCGATATGTGCAAAAAATAAATTACAAATGTTTGTTAGTTAGAAAGTGAGATCTTGATATACATCTAAGTAGATATAATATGATGTGAAAACTTACTCGTTTCTTGTCAAGTTGGAATACAAAGAAGCATGGTAGTTCAATGTCTTCATTTTGTAAATCCATCCTCACTTGATGTAGAGTACATGATTTTCTGATCTTTAAGATTGCAATAATATCCTCGTTGAACCAAATATCAAGATCCACTATAGGATCTTTGCTGAAATCATTAAGATTCTGGTCTAAAGCAACTAGACTACTACCAACAAAATGCCATCGACTATAGTAAAAGCTAAGGTTAAAATTTTGAGTAGC
This sequence comes from Lygodium microphyllum, assembly GCF_053477565.2. Taxonomy (NCBI): domain Eukaryota; kingdom Viridiplantae; phylum Streptophyta; class Polypodiopsida; order Schizaeales; family Lygodiaceae; genus Lygodium; species Lygodium microphyllum. The sequence continues at coordinate 50,784,919 of NC_141162.1, forward strand.
AATCATATATTTACAAGCTATAGAGTCTTGATCTATCTTACATATAATTTTTTCTTCTGTCCTTGTATCCCATCCTTCATCAACAAATTGTATGATATGATCATATGTTAGTCTCTTCACTGAAAGCATGGTTTTTGTTATTCTTATCTCCATATTAGTGAAGAAATAAATAAATATATTAATAGGCATAAATAAAGTAACTTTGCTTAGCCTACTTGAGATATTAGATTTTAGTGCTTTTTGGATCTCAGAAAATATCTTACATCTATAGCCCTCACTAGTAGCTGGACTTGGCAAAGGCCACTCAAAGCTTGAAAAATCTGGCAAAGGAAGGAGTTTTATTGATCCCCATTGGCAACGCCGCATAGGAACAACATAAGAATGGTCATAAAAGAATATTCCATTCTCTGCAAGCTCTGTCTTCTTTCTGCCTCTATACATTTCTTCTCCAATTGAACCATGTATAACATCAATAACATCAATAATAGATTCCACTAGTTGCCATTCCTCAAGATGAGAGGGATAGACATCTACAAGACAAACAAATATTATAATAGAAAAACCTAAACCATGTATAAGAAAGGAAAAACTTTAAGAATCAAATTCTTACAATTTGGTCTATGCATTGGAAGCTTTGAAGATCCAGGTTTCAAACACAACTCTCTATGCATGAACACATGTTGCACTAGTACCTCTTTGATGCTATTTTTATTTGCTCCAAGCTTAAAATCTCGAATTCTGCCCTTCCAAGCAGAGATAAACGAGCTCTCATGTCTTTGCCTTTTTTCACGTTTTGCTTGTTGCATGGTGATCCAACTACCTTTGCTAATGATAGTAGGAATCCATCTTCCATCAGTTTTGAATGAGTTAAACACTGATATGGATGTGATTTGGGAGCTTGGACGCCTTGTTGAAGGTCGAATTTCTGTATCCATGGTAGAAGAGAGAGAGAGAGAGAGAGAAAGAGAGAGAGGACTAGGCTACCATAACGGAGGGAAAAACAATAGAGGAATAAAAGAAAGGAGGGAAAAAACTGAGCGTCATGCTTTTCACCAATTTGAATTTTGATTACATTAGTCATTATCATTAATCTAGAAACATCATTAAATAAAAGTAGCCGAGACTCTATGCCATTAATGTAAAAGATGTCATAATCATGAATATAAGAGACTAAAAATACATAATAAAAATACAATTTGGTAATATTATTATATTTATATATTTTTTAAAATAATTTTTTATTTTTTAAAAAATAGAAATTCCGTTACGGAGGCTTTGCTCTTATTGGTTTAGAGCACTCTCTCTCCACATCCTAAAAGGCATTTTTGAGACCTCAAAACTCTCTTAATGGAACGCTTGGGTGCCAGGGGGGCTCTGGCCGTAAATCCCTCGCCTTCCGGGCCCTGCACGAGGCTAACGTGACTCGGGATTGGATCTCGAGGCCCGCATACTAGTCTAGGGCAGAAACTTGGATTCGTAGTCCCTGTGGATTGCTGGATAGCCTTCGGGTGGATTGTGGATAAGCCTATGGGCTGGACTTTTTGTATTTCAAAGATAAATATGATAACCTGTTAATAAGGAACTTGTTTGAAATTGTTTTTCTATGTCAAGAGCTATGATTACGTGAAAGAACCATTGCCTAATGGGCTAATTAAAGAAGCTGATTGTTACATGTCCAACTAAATGCGTCAGGTAATTAGATAATTAAAACAACCCGAGGAAAGAGCGGTGGATGTGCCCATAGGTCCTACGGATGGGTGGTCCTGGTTGGCCGGGAACTTTTCTCAAAATCACGATGGGCAGCAAGAAGATCATCGAAGAATACAAACAACAAAAGCGTTGACCTAGAGTTATAGTTAATCCCAATTTACGCTTTTTTAGGGGAATGGAATGGGACTATGCCTTATGGTAGAGAGGTTGAGCTTCGCATCCCTCTCGTTTCCCATTCTCCTTGAACCAAGTGCAGCGTGAATCCACTTCAAACTTGGTGTTTCTGCGTAAAGTAGTTCGCTTGGGTTCGACGTTAGTTGCCGTTAGGAAATGACCAATAGGAAAACCCTAATTCAGGTCGATCCTAAGTGGAAATGGCCAGAATACTTCCACTACATGGCAGACGCGAAAAGTCCTAGATCGCAAACCCCATAACATTACATGGGAGTGCCGGGCGGAGCTTTCTAGATGTCCTTTCCAATGGACTGCTAAGATGCGTCCTGAAGATAATAGGTAGACACGTTACAATTGGTATCAGAGCCAATCAATGAAGGATTTGTTTTTATGAAATCTTAATAAGATAAAGTAAAGCAAATTGTAATATTTTCGACCATGTGAAGTTTCGGGAAAATAATAAGGTTGCAGTGAGGTTTCGAACGGGATAGTCTAAACTAATACACCCTTCACTGAGTCCATACGAGACACAACTTTTTGAAACCGTGTATTTCCCATAGGAACCTCCTCTTGGGAGGAGGATAAGGGATAAATATGGGAATTTATGCAAAAAAATTTTTACCTCTTCCCTAAGCCGAAGCGTGGCTGAGGGAAGGGAATGATGCTTAAATGGAATGGAGTAGTGGTGGAGGGGAGGGATCACATGCAGGATCCACGTGGGGGGGAAGGTCCTACCCCCCCTCCTCCCATAAATATTCGTCTCTTATTGACGATGAGGGGGAAGAAGAGGGTGACATATTCTGTCTGTGAGGGAGACGATGGGACAAAATTTACTGTGGAGAGAAGGGCGAGGAGATAGAGTCTACACCTTCTACGCACGCCACGGGCCGTTAGCTGCCGCAGGGCCTTGAGGCCGTTGATTGGAAGCTTTCCCCCCTCCTCGCTCAATAGCGTTACACGCTCTCTCCTGGGCCTTCGGCCAGAGTTGCTTGGCGCTGCCTGGGCCTCCGAAGGCGCTAATTCCCCCCCTCCCCCGTTTCAAGGACAGCCATAGGCTGACGTTCCACCTAGGAGACGTCCCAGGCCTATTTCCTCCCCCCGTTCCGCTGAACGAACCCCTGGGCCATGACCTTAATCACCCCCTCCGATTTTTCGCCATGCATTGACATGGCCTTGGATCACCACGATCGTACCACAAAACTTTTCTTTTTGATCATTCAAACATTAATTTCCAGGCTATCTGATTCAAACCTTAATTTCTGATTGGATTTTGCATCGTGGGGCCCGTGAGAAGAGTAAAAGAGGGAAAATAGAGGGAGTGAAAAGAAGGAGTGGAGTAAAAGAGGAAGAGTAGGGAAAAGATAAAGAAAAGAAGGAGTGGAATGAAGGAGGAAGAGTGGGGAAAAGATAAAGAAAAGAAGGAGTGGAGTGGAGGAAGAGTGGGGAAAAGATAAAAGATAAGGAAGGGAAGTAGAGGATAAGGAAGGGAAGTAAAAGATAAGGAAGGGAAGTAGAGAGGAGTGAAAGAGAAAGGAGTAGTGTGAAAGAAGTAGAGGGTGAGGAAAAGATAAAGAAGAGTAAGAAAGGAGTAAAAGAGGAAGAGTAGAGAAGGAATAGAGGGAGGTAGAAGGGTAAAAAGGGAGGAAAAAAAAAGAGGAGTGAAGGAGGAGGAGTAGGAAAGGAGAAGGAAAAAGTAGAGGAGGTGCAAGGAAAGAGAATAATTTCCTTCTATACCTTTTACCCCAAAGCCAAAGTTCTCCAAGGGTTCATGTGGTTGTAAAACCACACTCACCCATAAACTTTTTACCAACTATAGACCCAATAGAACCTTCTTAGGCTTTGTAAATCTTTTCCTTTTCGAAGAATCTAAGAATCTAAAGGTCCTATCATTCCTTCTCGTGATCAACCATTTTAAACGACACCTTGCCTCGAAAGAGAGACGGTGGAAATCCAGAAGAAAGAGTAGAAGCTACCTTCACATTCGAACTATGATGCCGCCTAGGAAAGTCCAAGGAGTAGCTGTGGGAGGTTCATCTCCCGGTATTCATGTGGATATCTCACCCCAAAACCAGGTTTTTCTTCTTGGCTTTAATTCGGTTTTAAGTCAATCATGCAAAGAGAAATTGTTAGGGATAGGATATATTTGTCCGAGTTATTTGTAATGAAGGAGTTTAGCTTATTTGAATGAATGATAATGTATAGAACATAGTTTCCTTCAAATAGCATCATGCATTATAAATTATGAGCAAGATTATCTATTTACTATAGTAGTATATTTCAGTTAAATCCTGAAGGTATAGAAATTGTATCTTGCATCATTAGTCCTATTCCTTTTTGCAACGAATCATTGTAAATGATTAAATTCATGAAAGGTTTCTTTCGTTGCTCAAATTACTAGGAGGTTATCATTGCTAATTGCAAATCTTAGCAAGGGAAATGATTGTCATTTGGCATGAGTTCGTCTGCAAGGAAAAAGGAAGATTAAATTGAACTCTATCGAATGGAAAGTCAATTGTCACAAGGATAGCAAAACCGTGACAAGGCGATCAATATTACCTTTTAAAAAGATAACCAAACCAACCTAAACTTAGAAATACCATGCTGAGGAGAAAAATATGCCTTGGAAATGATTTAAAGACCAAAGAAACGTTTATACCTTAATCACTTGACTACTTTCCTTATTGTAGGGTCAATAAATTCGTAAAGATAAGGAACTAGGGTTTGTCCCTGAGGTTCTTAAAAAGAAACCCTAGGTTCGACATACGTCAGCTTAAAGAACTTAAACGGATTATTTCAACGCAGGCCTTGCACAGCAAGTATGAAGTCATGTAGTCTTGTGAGACTGGTTCACAAGACGAAAGGGTAAATAACCTCAACAAGGATGGTAGATCCTTATGCAAGTTATCTTGCAAAAGGACGTATTCAAGAATATCCTTCTAAATAAGGAAAGTTATAAACCGGAAACTAAAGTATCTAATGAACTTTAGGGTTGACCAAGTTGGATTAATAAGGTACGCCCTAACCCAGACTATAAAGGATCTCGCCAAGTTACAAGACACCTTGGGAATGAGTGCTAATACACTCAAAAGGAAAGAACACTTCCTTAGTAGTTTGCCAAACAACACGGTTGATTAATGAAAATGTTTGTGCTTGCTAGAGATTTTAGAGCACTGTTTGAATTATGAATTACAACTTAAATGAATACCTATACTTCAGGCTAAAGATCTAAAGAGAGAGGCAGTTTCAGTTACCCCCGACTGCCTGTCTAACCCTAACCAAGGGGGTTGTTGTCCGCGCTAGGAACGTGGACCGAACCCGCCACGAGAGGTCTCTCCATTGAGCTCTACTTGGAGCAGGAGGACGCTTGGGTGCCAGGGGGGCTCTGGCCGTAAATCCCTCGCCTTCCGGGTCTTGCGCAAGAGGCTAACATGACTCGAGATTGGATCTCGAGGCCCGCATACTAGTTTACGAGCGGAAGCTTGGAATAGTGATCCCTACGGATTACTAGATAGCCTTCGGGCGGATTATGGACAAGCCTACGGGCGGAACTCATTGTATTTCAAAGATAAAATGAGGAAATGTTAGTAAAGAACTTGCTTGATATTGTTTTTCTTTGTCACGTGATAAGATTACGTGAAGGAACCAGTGTTTAACGGATTAATTAAAGAAGCTGGTTGTTACATATCAAACTAATGTGTTAGGTAATTACATAACTAAAACAAACCAAGGAAAGTACGGAGGATGGGCCATAGGTGCGGTTGGTGGTCCCGGTTAGCCGGGAACTTTTCTCAAAAATCTCGAAGAACAGCGGGATGATCATCAAGATGAACAACGAAAGCAATGACCTAGAGTTATGTCTTACCCGATTTACGCTGTTTTAGGGGAACGGAATGAGACTATGCTTTATGGCAGAGAGGTTGAGCTTTGCATCCCTCTCATTTCCCATTCTCCTTGAACCAAGTGCAGCGTGAATCCGCTTCGGACCTGGCAGTTCTGTGTAAAATAGTTCGCTCGGGTCCGACGCTAGTTGCTGTTAGTTACTGATCAATCAGGAAAACCCTAATTCCAGTCGATCCTAGGTGGGAACGGCCAGGATACTTCCGCTACGTGGTAGATGCGGAAAGACCTAGATTGCAAATCTCGTAACATTCCATGGAAGTGCCGGGCGAAAAGTCTAGACATCCTTTCCGATGGAGTGCTAAGACGTGTCCTGGGTGATACTAAGAGGACACGTTACACAAATGTTGCTGTCCAAACATTTCCTTACTTTCAATGCTGTCTTGCAGAATTGCAAAGCATGGAACAAGTTCTTGTGTTCCACGTCATGTTTATGACTGCAATGCATTCTCCACATTATCGACAAAGGGTTGAGATGATGAACATTTTAGAGTGAATCTATAATCCGTCGCCTTTGTATATGGAACGAAGATGGACGGGTGCCTCAGAAATCTACTATATAGCCCCCCACCGGTTCGCATATCTACAAACCAACCTAAAGAGGATCAAGTGGTTGAGGACCTGAAAGTCGTGAAGCATTTCATTTTTGTGGAAGCTCACGTAAACTCAACTTTACATATTCGAGGTCGGAGGGTTGAAATGAACTCATATGTATATGAGAAAGTAACCCGTGTAGTCCCCGCCAACAGGATTGAAGTATTGGGGTGCCATGAGAAGAATGGGTTCCAAAGGAAAGGATACCCTGAACTTCCAATGAGTTACCGATTCCTGAAGATCCATGACCCGAAACCATACTATTATACAGTTCCTATAGATAAATGTAATACAAGGTTGTTATCCCCAAACTAAATGTAACAGTTGGCTTATCATCGCAAGAAATGTTGTATTCTGAAAGGGGCTATGCCCATATAAATACAAATAAGACTTCCTTTTATCAATGTTCGATTGTGCATGAGAATCGATAAAAAGTTATGTGGTTAGATTGCTTGGGTGATAGCAGAATTGAATATGTAATATAAATCAATAAGGATTATCGTGTAATAACGTTAAGAAACCTTTATCCAGGCACAACCCAAGTACAGGTTCCTAGTTTGCCTCCTACATCAAGTACTGCTGTAATCCAGGAGAAGAAGTTTCTTCTCAAAAAGATTAAGCCACCCGAGTTTGATGGGAGAGGCAGGTCCGTCCAAGCAGACGTTGAAATTTGGATTGAATCCATGGAGGATTACTTCGAAGCAGCCGGTACTACACCCGCTAATCAGGCTATGCTTGCCAAGCTAAAGCTCACCGACGAAGCCAGACTTTTGTGGAAGCAATGGTGCAGGGATCAAGGGATTGCGGAACAATCCACTACTTGGGAGAAGCTGAAGAAATCCGTGCAGGGAAGATACTTACCACCTCGTATCACACACAGAAAATGAATGAGTTCTACGAGCTAAAATAGCTGGGACTCACTCTTGACGCCTACTATTCTAAAATTTTCTCACTTCTTAAGTATGCGCCACAGATGGACATGACACAGCAGGTGTCCAAATTTTGTGCTAGTTTAAATCCACCAGTAAATACCCGTCTCAAATCTATGCGTCCATCAGATCTTCAAGAAGCACTCATTCGACCTATGCCTATAATTTAGGAGATGCAGTCTAGACCAAGGGGTATCAAAACCTGGTCTTATAATGACCCGAACAGAGGAGCATTCAGACCTCAGATGAAGAGAGTTGAAGGTCAGAATCAGGGACAAAGAAAGAAAGCAAGGACTAATAACATCAACAACTTTGTTCCTACTCAAAGCAATGGCCGAAACCTCCGTTGTTTCCACTCCAATGAGCCCGGTCACTTCAAGAGGCAATGTCCCAAACTTGGAGGAGGACATCGCCAAGCACCTTTCCAAGGAACAAGGAGCCGCTACCTGTGGCAGAGGAAGAAACTCCTACGTTGCTAATAGGCAAATGTAAGAAGAAGAAGAAGATCCGACCATGGAAGCAGAGTTTGAAAGGGCAACAGTCTATGCCGCTCTACACAAGAAAGGCCTGAATTGCCAGTTCTCGATGATTCAGACACCGTCGGACTATCAAGGTAAAAGTTTCAAGACCTTGATTGATTGTGGCAGTACACATTCCTTTATCTCACCAACTTGTGCAAAAAGATTAGGAATAGCCATAGTAGAAGCACCTATCTTGCTTGTGGAATTGGCAAATGGTCGTGAGGTTACTTGTACCAGGCAAACTGCTAAGGTGGAATTCTTTCTGGGAGGAAAGATGACTTCGGTCAAATTCAAGAGCTACGCCAATTGCAAAAAGACCTTATAGAATGTCTATACCGGAAGCAATTGAGCTGAAGGAACAACTCAAGCAACTGCTAGAATAGGGCTACATCCATCCTAGCAGTTCACCGTGGGGAGCTCTAGTACTGTTCTAGAAAAAGAAAGATGGAACACTTTGACTATGTATTGATTACCGAGGGTTAAATCAATCAACTGTCAAGAACAGGTACCCTACTCCTAGAATAGATGAGCTTCTTGATCATCTTCAAGAGGGCAAATATCTTCTCCAAGATTGATCTCAGGTCAGGTTACTATCAGATAAGGATCAAGGAAGAAGATATCCCCAAGACGGCCTTCAATACAAGATATGGGCACTTTGAGTTCCTAGTTATGTCATTCGAGCTTACGAATGCACCTGCCACCTTCAACAGGTTAATGCAGGATATCTTTAGGACATATCTTGATGATTTCGTACTTGTCTTCTTCAACGACACTTTGGTCTATTCCAAACAGGAAGAAGATCATGAACCCCAACTTCGGATTGTCCATGAGACAATGAGGTCACATAAGCTGTATGGTAAAATGAAGAAGTGTGCATTCTTCAAACGTCAGATTGAATACCTGGGATTCATAGTATCAGCAGAAGGAATCTCAGTGGACCCAGCCAAGGTCAGAGATGTGCTTGAATGGCCAATACCAACAACTGTCAAAGAAATACGCAGCTTTCTCGGATTGACAGGATGGTATAGGGTCTTCATAAAAAACTATGCTCTGATTGCAGCACCTCTGATGGACTTAATGAAGAAGCAAACTTCTATTGCATGGTCAACTCCCGAACAAACTAGCTTCGATAGGTTGAAGCAGAGTTTGGTATTAGCACCTATCCTAAAACTTTCAGACCTCAATAAGGAGTTCGAGGTGGTAGATGATGCTAGCGCACTTACCTTAGGATGTGTGCTCATGCAGGAAGGTCATCCTGTAGCATACGCTTCAAGAAAACTAAAGAGTCATGAGAAGAATTATGCTATGCATGATCTGGAATTGTTCGCTATCATGCATGCTCTAAAGCTTTGGAGACACTACCTGTTGGTGGGTAACAAGTTTATTCTAGTAACTGACCATAAGAGTCTCAAAATGATCTTTACCCAGAATGAGCTCAACATGAGGCAACGTCGGTGGATTGAAGTGCTGGAGGAGTATGACTTTGAAATCAAGTACCGACCACGAAAAGAGAATGTAGTTGCCGATGCACTTAGTCGCATGGCATTCCTTAATTCCCTAATCTTGCAGAATCCATCAACAGCTAGATCTCTAGCTACAAAAGTATCTATGCCAAACAATCCAATACTTGAGTTAGCTGGAGAGGAAGCATGCCACGATCCAGCCTATCAAAAGATGCCAAGGGAGATCTCTATCAAGGATCAGGATCAAAAGCTGCAGGCCAAGTATCATGAATTCTCTATCAACAATGGACTTGTCTACTATAGAACAAGGCTATGCATACCGGCAAGCCATTCACTTAATTAGAAGACATTGTGGGAAGCTCATGACTCCCCTTTCTCAGGTCATCGTGGCTATGCCAAGACTCTCAATATAGTTAGGAAGAGCTACCATTGGGAGAGGCTTAAAGGTGACGTTCTCAAATATGTCACCGAGTGTTTGTCTTCTCAACATATCAAAGTTGAACATGTCAAGATGCTAGGGAAGCTGCAACCACTTGACATTCCCCAAATGAAATGGGAATTCATCAGTATGGATTTTGTTGTTGGCCTACCCCAAGTTCAGGGAGGATACAACTCCATCATGGTTGTGGTTGACATGCTTACTAAGGTTGCACACCTTATTCCAGTTAAGAAAAACTATAAAGCCTCAGACATTGCAAGATTGTTTATCAAGGAGATATTCAAGCTACATGGGTTACCTAGAAGAATCATTAGTGATCACGATTCTCTCTTCACATCACACTTCTGAAGGGCTATCTTTGAAGCCATTGGGACTCAACTCTGCTTTAGCACAACTTACTATCCCCAAATGGATGGCCAAACAGAGCGAGTCAATCAAATCATCGAGGATATGCTTAGTGATGGGACCTAAAACGGGCCGGCACTGGCTCATGTACTAGCCGTGTTGAGATATCGAGCTCCACTCTGATATGCTAGGGTGACCGTTGTGCATTTATGTCACCGAGTTGTTAATTGCAGATGCGGTTGGTACACCGCCCATGAATAATAGTTAGATGACAGCTATCCTTATCTATCTAGTTCATGGCTCAGTTAGTATGCCACCTTAGTTAGTTGAGTTTGGTTTGAGACGTGTTGAGTGTTGAAATGACTTGTTTTTTGGCTGATTTTTGTTGTTTTTGAGAGTTGAATGGTTGATTTTATGAGATGATTGATTGGTTTGAAAGTGGTTTGAGAGTGTTTTGGATAGGTTAGAATGGTTTTATTGAGTTCAAGATGTTTATTAGTAGAGATATGAGGTTCTGATATGTTTTGATAGGTTTTGATTGGTTCTGTATACCTTCCGTATAGCTTCTGTTTTGTTCTGTTTTCTTTCTGTATGAAGCGTGGATTGATGATTGATGAAGATTGAGATCTTGTGAAAGCTTATTGAATAGTTTTTTATGGTTTGGAATGGTTTGAGTATGAGTTATGAGGTTTTGATGACCTTCTGTAACCTTCTGTAGATCTTCTGTAGAGCTTCTGTCTCTGTACTGTAACTGTATTGTAGCTGTTCTGGTACTGTACTGTGACTGTTCTGTAGACCTTATGTATGCTTCTGTATGTGTTCTGATGGATGAGAGTGTAGCTTGGGAAAGTTTTCTAACCTTGGAAAGAGGTGAATACAAGTGCAAAAGAGCTAAAAGAAGTGAAAGAAGTAGCTGTTGAAGACTCAAGTAAAGACTGAAGTGAAGTGACAGTGGTGAGCTATGAAAGGACACTGTAGTGGCTCTGGTGACTCTTCATATCAGACATACCTCTTGGGAGGGGTATCCACGACCTAAGAAGGATTATTATGAGTGATTATGAGAGATTGTGGTGAGGATATGATGTATTATTGATGGAGAGAGAGAGAGAGAGAGAGAGTCAGAGATGGCCAATTCTATTAAAACAGTGTAACTGTATATGAGAGATTGAGAGAGAGAACTATGAAGACATTGAAGATGAATACTATGTGATGTATTTCCATTCAAAGATGGTGTATTTCTTTACTTTATTTGTTTTATTGATGGATTTTGTGAAGATATTGAAGAATATGGTTGATTCTATCAAATTCGTGGGAGATCTACATGATGCTGCATGAAGATTTGTTGTGCCTGGTGTTCTTTTCTTCATTGTGATCATATGAAACCTAATAAACAAGCTTGTTGATGTTACAAGATAGATTTTCTTGCAAGAGAATTCCTTTTTCCTTGGTGTTCCTCTTGGGGGTCCATGTTTTTGGTGTGCAGCCGGGGAAACTTGCCATCAACAAGCACCAAAAGAGGCTAAAAATGAAGGAAATGGCATTGCCAACAAGAGGAGAATTCAATGGATGTTTGTAAAGTTCCTTCCTCCACTGAAGAGTTGTAATTTCTCATAATCAAAGCCACTTTCCACAAGAAGTTCATCCCACAATGGCGGAAACACATCACCATCATGATGCATGCTCTATGTGGTGGACACTTTCCTCTTCCTGATGAAGCAACAGAAACTTGCATCTTGGTGGCAAACTGTTTGGAAACAAACTGAAGAGCAGAAACAGAGAGAATGACCATACATGGAAGATTTGGTATTCATTGAGAAGTTTCCAGACATCATCAAGTGGGAGATTGTGAAGAAGCTTCAGGAGTCTTGGTCTGTGGAGGTTCACAAAGACAAGAAGGAAAAGAGTTGCAATTTGTTCGTAGATGCTCAACAGCAAGATACATGGGATGTTTGGTGCACTGATAATCTTCTATTTGTTCAATTGGCAACCTACTGGAAGTTGGTAGACAGAGTGTTCTTTACAACATACATTGTTGAAACCATCAGAAGCTGGCATTACTATGATGATGGCACCACCACAATGCTTAGACGTATGCATTTTGACACCTTCAGAAGCGAATACCTTCCTCTATGTAGTGGCATGAAAGCAGAATTCAGAGACGTTGAAAAGGAAGAAGTAGAAGAAATGTTGGCAAGATAGTCCTCCAGAGACTGAAGCCTTCTGTTATCCCTCTATGGAGCACTAATAACAGAGTGGAGCCAACCCCTTGATGAATGACGCAATAAAGACGCAAGCGTTAGAACGAGTCCAGAGGTACGTGAGAAGAGAGAAAGCAAAAATCAAAGCAGAGAACGAGCTCGCAGAGCAGAAGCCGCCTTTGACGCCCTTGCGGAACTCTTTACAGAAGTCCCAATGGCACATCAAGCCCTTTCTCCTCCTGCTGGAGGTCCACTTCCAAGCTTGATCCGTCCTGGAAATATTGATGATAGGCCAGCAAATGTAGTCCCGTTGGCCAGTTTTTAAGGGAGAGTACAATGAAGACCCCGATCTTCATGTAGCAGAGTTTATGGTAGCATGTGTGGCTAACAATGCCAGAACCCCTGAGCATTGGTTAGCAATATTCCCCGCCACTTTCAAGGGCGCGGTGTTTCAGTGGTATGAGAGACAAGCAGCAGGAACTTTTGGCACATGGAACGACCTGAAGTTGGCCTTCCTCACTAAATTTAGGCATGAAGGTTTTGAAGAGCGGATGCAAGAGGAATTTATGAACCTAAGTCAGTCCTCTGGAGAAAGAGTAGAAGCTTATGTCTCACGAATGGAATCCATCCTGAAGAGATGGACTAATCATAATCTAGATTATGGCATTCAGAAGGGGGTGTTTCTCAGAGGCTTACAACCAGAAGTCCGTAAGTTTGTGGAGCTACAAAGACCAGCCACATTGCAAGCTGCAATAACAGAAGGTGCAAGACTGTAGGATGAAGTGGAAGCTAGATTGGTGATGAATCCAGGAAGAGGAGTCCTACCTCCTCTGATGCCAAGAATGATGTACCCACCAAATGCAGTCCCAAGGACAATCCCCTACCCCTACCAACAGATGCCCCCAGTATCACAGTACAGTGCACCAAATCCACAGTGGCCACAATCCATGCCTCAAATGATGGTTCAACCACAACAACAATGGTCCCAACCAATTTCCCCAATGCCAAATCAGCAGCAACAGTGGAACCCTACCAACTGGAGCCAACAACCAACAGTTCGAACAGGAGCTCTGAATCAGAATCAGAACAGAGACCCCTCTGCACCAACCCAACTTGTTTATGCAGTGATTACAGAGACTCCTCAAAACCCTACTACCAGTACCTCAGGAGGAGAAAGCTTGAAGGATTACTTATCCAACTCAATTGCAAATATCAAAAAGGAGTTGATGGATGTGATTACAGAGTAGCTACAGACGCTGAAAGTGAATACTGCTAGCATATCCAACGTTGCAGGAGCAGGAAGAGATGTGATGCGGTCAAATACTTGGTGTGGTAAGTGTCATCAAGCAGGCCATTTAGCCACTGAATATACACGAAAACCAACCATCCCTGGAGCCTTATGTTCCTATTGTTTGCGGAAGAACCATACAGAGGATATTTGCTCTCTGAAGGAGATGCATGATAGGAGAAGGAAGGAAGAAGACGCAAGATTCAACTTGTTGGAATCTAAAATGATAACACAGGATATTGGACCCAAGCCTAGAGAGTTTGGTCCTAATTTCGGTCCCAGAAGATTTCCATCCCAAAGTTACAAAGGAAGACAGTCTGTGGTCAGAGATCAGAAGTAGAGTGTTACAGATGCGGAGAAAAGGGTCACATTTCACCAAATTGTCCAAATCCCAGAAGGTCAGTGGATTACAAGCCCTTATGCAGTCGATGCAAAGGAGAAGTCCACACTGCAAAAGATTGTCCAAGCCCAGTCCCAGTGAAAAACAGTGTTACTGATAGTCCCGGTCAAGGCCCAAGAGCCTACCTCCAATTTAGTGGAATTGGAAGTTGCTTGCCATCACGCGTGCAAAGAAGAAGGAACCACCTATCCAGAAAGAAAATAATCCTCCTGCCAGAACAGTGAAGTTCAATCTTCCACCAGAAGAATAGAACAAAACAGAGCCTAACAGTGCCGTATAGAGCATTACAGTGCCACAGAGAGTTACAGATAGTTCCAGAGACAGGACCAGAGGTCTAGGAGATAGAAGAGGAGGAATTGCCACAAGTGGCAGAAGAAGTTCCCATGATGCCCCTGTTGGAAGAAACAAGGAAAATGAAAATGGGTGTTGTCCCATTCCCTAACCGATTAGAGAAGCCATTGGTTCCTATTAAGGAATACGATCTGGTCAGAGATCTAGATACCTTTAAACCAAACCTCACATTCCGAAAATTATTGATGTTGTCTCCCAGTTTCCGAAAAAGGTTCAAAAGTATACTGACAAGAAGACGTGGCTTAAGGATTGCTCTCTCAATAGCAACAAAGTCCAACAAAGCTCCAGAGTCTGTAAAAGAAGTGGATGTGGCTAACGCCTTCCTAGATCCGGGTACCCCAGAGACTGGCGTGTGGATAGAAGGCTGCTTCATTGCAAATGCACTGATTGATGGTGGCTCATCAGTAAACATAATGACGGATGTGACAATGAAGGATCTAGGTCTACAAGGTGTGCAACCCACCCAATGGCTCATCAGACTGGCGGATCAGAGCAGAATCAAGCCTTTGGGCATTCTCCCATTTGTGAAGACTACAGTGGCTGGAAGAGATTATTGGCTAACCTATCTGGTGGTGAAGCCAAACTCTTATGGTACATCCTACCCTCTATTATTGGGCAGACCATGGCTTTTTGAAGCCAAAGCAAAGACGGATTGGTTAAAAGGAACCTTGACCTTGGGTAGAGGACCTAATAAAGTGGTGCTGAAGCTATATGGTGCTCAAAAAGGACATGGATCCACCTCCTTGGAATTATCTTCTGACTCCCCTAATGAGGCTACAGATGGAACATCAGCATACGAAGACGCTGTCAAACAGATCCTTCCCAAGAAAACAGTGGCACGTTCCTTAACAGTGGATACTGTAAGCCAACTCCCAAAAGATGCAAAGCCATTGTCAATGGGTGAATACTTCCTGCCTGAACCAGGAATGATTTCCGAAATCACTTCTGACAATGAGATAGAAGCATGGATGTACTGCCCTCCCTGTTACATGGCCAGAGCAGAGCCAAAGACAGAGAACCTATTCTTCTCTTACAGAGCTGAGACAGAGACAAAGACAGAAACAGAGACAAAAACAGAAACAGAGACAGAGCAAGAGACAGAGATAGAGACAGAGCCAGAGACAGAGACAGAGACAGGATAGGAAGGAGATGATATGGAAGAAGAAGGTTATGAAAGCGAGATGGAAGAGTCTATCCCACCCAAAGAGGATACATATGAAGAAGAAGTTCCAGAAGCATCAGAAGCAGATGAGCTCATGCTATGGGACGGAATGGTGATGGTACCATTTGGTCCGGTAAATGGATCTTCTCATACGCAAAATCTTTATAAGAAATGGGTTAAGAAGAATAAGCCGTCTTTCAGCAATGGCTCATGCTGCCCTCAACCATCCTTGCCAAGAAAAGATGATGATAATGCATCGTGCCAACAAGCACTAGTCTCACGATTCCAACATGCATCAGAGGGTCCCTGTTATGTGACGTTCCTGGATGCGTCATCAGAAGATGAGTCTTCAAGCCAAGAGGTAACTGATCTTGAAACCAAATCCGAAACGGCTCTAATCCCATTTCAACATCTCAAGGAGCAACCTAAGTCTCCCCCAAAAGAAGAAGTTGGTTCTAGTGGGACCTCAGAAGAGGACATCACTCCCTTGAAGGAGTTGGATCTGTATCCAGAAGCAGTCCGCAAGACCTTCATCTATGAAGTAGAAGGTGAAAGGAAGTTAACTTTTGTGGATGCAGATGGCACTGAACGTCACTTGAAGGTGGGTAGCAGCCTACCAGAAGAGGAGTTGTCAACCTTGTACAACTTGTTGAAAGAGAATTTGGACGTGTTTGCGTGGTCCTACAAAGACCTAAAGGGGATTGATCCCACAATATATCAGCATCATATTGACTTGGAGCCTGATGCCAAGCCAGTACGGCAACGACAGAGGCGAATGAACCGAATTATTCCACCTTGGTGAAAGCAGAGCTGTTGAAGCTTCTGGAAGCCGAGTTCATCTATCCAGTGGCAAATAGTGAATGGGTTTCACCCATCGTGGTTGTACCCAAGAAGAATGGCAAATTGCGAATCTGTGTGGATTTCTGCAAGCTCAATTCGAAGACAAAGAAGGATCACTTTCCTATCCCTTTCACAGACCAACTGTTGGACACAGTGACAGGACATGAGCTTTATTCCCTTCTGGATGGATTCAGTGGATACAACCAAGTGCAGATCGCAGAAGAAGACCAATCCAAAACCACCTTCACCACAGAATGGGGGACCTATGCTTATCGAGTGATGCCATTTGGGCTCTGCAATGCCCTTGCTACCTTCCAGCAAGTCATGATGGCCGCATTCCAAAATCATCTGCACGACTTCATTGAGGTATATTTGGACGACTTCTGTGTCTATAGTTTGATTCAGGAACACTGGGGACACCTGGAACAATGCTTTGACCGGGAGTATGGGATTTCCCTCAACCCCGACAAATGCATCTTTGGGGTCTCTTTTGGAATTCTGTTGGGCCACATTGTCTCTGCACAAGGGATATCAACAGACCCTGCAAAGATCGAAAAGATCGCAGCTTTGACAACACCCACCAACCTTAAACAGTTGAGGGGATTCCTAGGCCATGTGGGTTATTACAGGAGGTTCATAGCCCATTTTGCAACAAAGGCAACCTCCTTGCAAGAGCTTCTGAGGAAAGATGCAGAGTTTGTTTGGACGGACGAATGTGACAAAGCCTTCAACGCTCTGAAGCAGTGTCTAATTGAGGCACCCATTCTGCAACCTCCTGATTGGACGAAAGAGTTTTATGTACACACTGATGCATCTATTGAAGGCTTAGGCGCAATCCTATGCCAGAAGGGCTCCTCAAAGCTGGATCAACCCATCTATTATGCAAGCCAAAAAGTCACTAATAGGGAATGGAACTATACAGTGTGACAGAGCTGGAGTGCTTGGAAATGGTGTTTGCCCTAGAGAAGTTTCGCCACTATCTGCTATCTACCCACTTTAAATTTTATGTGGATCATGAGGCCCTATCCTTCCTGATGAACAAAGCGGATGTGAAAGGACGAATGATGAGATGGCTCCTTCTATTTCAGGAGTTTGACTTTGAGGTAATTACCAAACATGGTCGTTCCCATGTTCTGGCTAATCATCTGTTGCGTATCCCACAAATTGCAGACAAGGAGCATGATGATCCAGACCTCCCTGATGCTTCCCTATTCCTAGTAGACTGTACAAGAAAGACAAAGATGAAGTGCTCAGAAGATGTGTTGTAGGAGATGAGATTGGGATTGTTTTGAAGGCTTGCCATGACGAGCCATGTGGAGGCCACTTTGTAGGAAAAGCCATAGCCAGGAAGGCTCTGCTAGCAAGATACTGGTGGCCTACCATTCATAAGGATGCCTATGATTACTGTAAAAGATGTGATGCTTGTCAGAGGATGGGAAAACCCACGAAGACAAGTGCCATGCCACTGCAACCTATCCTTCCTTTGAAGCCGTTCGAGAAGTGGGGCATCGACTTTGTAGGCCCAATCGATCCTCCTACCAGAAGGAAACAGAACCGATACATCCTGGTATGTATGGATTATGTCACAAAGTGGTGTGAAGCTAAAGCCCTAAAGCGGGACGATGGTAACAGCGTGGCCCTGTTCATGTACGAGAATATCATCACCCGTTTTGGCAGTCCCTTAGAGCTGGTAAGTGACAGAGGCACTCATTTCATTAATAAAGTCATGGAAGAGTTGACAGAGCTGTATAAGATCCGCCATCGCAAGTCCACTCCTTATTACCCCAGAGCCAACAGTCAAGTCGAAGTCACCAATCGCATCCTTTGCTCGATCTTGACAAGAACGATTTCCGTACATCGTCGTGACTAGGATGATCGACTTACAGAGGCCCTCTGGGTGTACAGAACCTCCCATAAAGCAGCAACAAGACAGACACCCTTTCAGCTGGTGTATGGTACAGAAGCTGTTTTCCCAATTGAACTAGAATTACCCTCTTTGCGAGTGGCTATTAAAGAGCGTTTGGGGGACGATGATTCACTGCAACGCCCTCTCTTGCACTTGGAATGTTTGGACGAAACTCGCAGGATGGCTCTAGAGTGCATGGAAGCCACGCAAGCTCGACGCAAGGCTTATCATGACAGCTTCATCAAGCACAAGGAGTTCAAAGAAGGTGATTTGGTCCTAGCCTATGATTCATGATTTGGCAAGTTTCCTAGCAAGCTCCAACAGCAGTGGATGGGCCCATATAAGGTACTTGCTATCAACCCTAATGGCTCTGTCCAAGTACAGACCGTTGATGCCTCTGATGACCCCTTCCTGATCAATAGATATCGCCTGAAGAAGTATTTCCCTCCTTGGGGATCTTGACAATCACGGTCACCTGATCCTTTCCCTCATTGGCGTGGCACTATCATTCTTATGATACTACTTCTGATAGCCGTTCTTGAGCCACTCCTGATGAAGTGGGCACAACCCTCTGTCCCCTCAGCCCCACCTTCCAGCCTTGATCTCTTATCCTCTATTTTCCACCAGTGGCAGTGGCGAGGTGGGTTCTGACAAATGGTATTTCTACCATTCCCTTGCTTAAATCGAAGAAAAAAAAACAAGAAAAAAAATATAAATATACATATCGGTCATGGGAGAAAAGGATTTAGGTCCCTGTCATGCCGACTTATTCTTCGAGAAAAGGTGGAAACACCCTCGGGAGTAGGAGAAAAAGAAGAGAAAAAAAAACATAAACAAGAACACAAAAAAAAGAGAAAAAAAATATGTTATGGGAGAAAAGGAAGCAATTCCCTGTCATAGCAGGCCTCGCTCCAAGAAAAGGTGTTTAACACCCTTGGGCGAGAAGCTGACTATGGAAAAGGTGGCAACACCCAGCAGTCCAGAAAGTGGATTCATTAATTGATATCCCCAGGATCCAATTCCGAAGCTGCCTCCCTTGGTACGCTGTGTCCTCTGTCTCTCTACAGAGTGTCTAACTGTCCTCTAGCAGATGACATGTCCTATCCAACACAACATTCGATTTGATGGCTACCTCCCTGGGTATGCCTCTTCAACAATAGATGACGCGATCTTCATCAACAAACAATCGAGTGACGCGAGCTTTCATCCTAACCAGATGGGGAACTGAGTATGGGTTGCCCTCTGTAATTATCAACCGAGCGTGAGACAAAGGGTGGGATGAGTGACCAGTCTTTTCCCTTCAAATCAAATGAGAGGTGAGAAGTGTGAATGAAGTGTTGCACGCACGGGATGGGCCTCTCAATGCACAAAACATGATCTGTTTCTGTGCAATGCACTATAAGGCTCTCTGGCCTTCCTTCTTGCACCGTATGCCGGCACAGGGCGGGATGCACAGTTGCACCATCAAATGCGCACAAGGCATACAACCTTTGCACCAGTGACCGTGAGGATTACATCAATGGGTTTCAGGAAAGGGTTGCCCTCCTGTATCTATCAGCAGAGCGTGAGACAGAGGGTGGGCTGAGTGTGACTGGAGTTTCTTCAATCAATTACCGAGAGGTGAGATTGAGGGACATTACGACACTTGGAGTCAGGTATGTTCCCGTTTTCCTATGCACCCACGGGGTGGGTCTCTACCGTCAACACAGGACACGTCACCGTGTTCTGTACACTGCACTGTAAGGCTCCCTTGCCTTCCTCCTTGCACTTATGCCAGACGGGTTGGACGCACTAATGCACCATCAACTGTGCACCCTGGCATACTCACTCTGCACCATTCCCCTGTCGATTTCTAAACCGGGTATGAGATATGGGTTTCAATTATTCTTCCTCGAGTGATATTAGTCATGGGGTGAGTGACAGTTCTTTCATTCCATTTGAGTGCTGTGAGTTGAGTGCAATATCCCTCGCCATTGATAAATTTCATGCGATTCCTTCAACCAGCTACCTCCCTGGGTGCTGCTGCGTGGTCCCTACCATGAAGGATGTGTGTTGTGAAGATGCCTTGGTACCTCCTGCAGAGCCGACCATGACACAGGACATGCCATCGACAGTCAACCTTGATTCTCAACAATATGGGCCAAGTTTTTCTAACCCTATACCTTCTGTTTCTCAGTGACGTTCATGTTTTAAGTGTGGGGACATTAGTGGATTTATTGTGGTGTGGTACTAGGTCCCTGTTGCTCGGTTAACCCTATCCGTTAAGGTCTTAAGTGTGGGGACGCGTCCCTGCGCGTTTACATTGCCTACCCTTCTGCATATGCCTCCACCTGCTAATGCCTCTATGCCATGACTTGCTTTTACCCTAGTGGGGTCCCTTCCCACCCACTCATTCATTTTCCACCCACCCTTGGGGCTATTCCCTTGCAGTTTTCCTTCATTCCCTGATTTTGGGGTCCTGCCATGTGAACATACCCTACATTAACCGAAATCCACATCCAACCTTATAGCTCTGTTCCTCCTTTTGAATTGACATTTTTTCCTTTTTATCTACCCTTGTTCCGGTGCACCATTTTCGCGTTATTAATTTTTGAAGCATTTTGTGCCCAATAGCCGGTTTTCCATGTGAACGCGCTTTGCTTGCTTCGGAATCGTGATCTCACATCATAGCCCTGACAAAAAATTTCTCCCTGATATTTTTCATTTTTACTCCATGTCATTTTGATGCACGGTTTGTCCAATATTAATTTTTTTCGTTTTTCGAGACTTTCTCGTGCGTCTTTTTGACATTTTTCCATGTGAACCTGCCCTGTTTGCATCCGAATTCCAATTTGATTTGACATCCATGTCCCCCACGCCTTCCCCCACCTTTTTTCTTTTTCTTCCATCCTCTTTCGACTTCTGGATTATTTATGATTAATTTTTCAATGTGTTTTCGAGTGTATTTTTGGTGTTTTTTGCATGCGACCCCCTCCTCCTTCCGCCGGAACTGCGTTTTGACATGACAACCCTGTGCCATCCCTTCCTGTGGACATTTTTCCTTCTTACTGCATGTCCTTCCGGTGAGCGATTCGTCCAATATTTATTTCCGATTCCATTTTCGGGTCTATTTTTTGGGTTTTTTCCATGTGACAGTGTCTTATCTCAATTAGAATCATATTTTGACATGATAGGATTGTCGGGCACGTCTTTCTACACATTTTTCCTTTTTCTAGAACCTCGTTCCGATGCACAGATCTTCCGATATTAATTTTCATTTGCGTTTTTGGACCCGTTTTTTGCGTTTTTTGCACGTGAACGCCCTGTCTTTCCCCCGAAACTCCCGTTGCGTGTTTCCCCTGTCTTCCCCCTGCCGTCCTGCCCACTTTTTGTTTTTAGGACATTTCGTTTTGACGTCTGGATTGGCAGATATTAATTTCTCTTTCTTTTTACATATTTTCACGCAACTCGTCCCGCGCGTGAACGCACCCGTTTTTTATTTCCTGTGTCTCCACGTGCCCTGGTCGCATCTGCGTGACCTGTCCCACCATCCCGGTGCTATTCCGATCCCATCATAGCAAATTTTTTTACCCCGCCCCGCGCACGCGCGCGGGACGGGGGTACGCCTCTCTTGCATGGGCCCCCCGCCCATTTTCTCCCTTGGGCACCTTCTTGGGCCCCTACCCACCTTCTTGACCACCCCTCCCCCGTACCCTTCCCCCGGGCACCCCACCCCTTGGCCACCCCAACCCTTTGGCCTCCCCCCATGCCCATGGGCACCTTCCCATGGGCGTACCCCTCCCACCCTTTTCCACCCCTCCCATACCCTTTCCTATCCCCCCATCCCACCCTTTCCCCTACCCCGACCCCTCCCCCCCCCCCCCCCCCAACCACCTTCCCTCCCTCTCCCCTCTCCCTGTCGTGTTTCTTTCTCTCCATCTCCCTGCTCCTTCCCCTTCATCTTCTCCTTCCTCCCCTCCTTCTTCTCCCTCTCCTACCCTTCTCCATCTCCCTCCTCTCCTCCCTTCACCCTCCCCTCCTCCTCCCTCTGCTCCTCAATGCCGCCTGTGGCCTCCTCCCCACCGTGTAGTACCTCCTCCACGCTCGCGCCGCCCTGTGCAGGCCCTGCGTGCCCACGCCTTTCCCTGCTCTGTAGCCGCCGTCGAAGTGCCGCCGTGTACCACCTCTACGCCGCGCCGTCACCTCCCAGCCCCACGCGCCTTCTGATGCCCGCCCTCCTCGACGACGCCCTGTACCCGCCATGAAGCCACCGCGCCGCCTGGACTGTGTCTGCGCCCGCCTCCAGCCCTGAGCCGCCTCTGAAGCGCCGCCTCTGGCCACGTGGCGCTGACGCGCCGCCCGACAGCGCCCTCCGTGCCCGCCTCCCCCGCCACCTGCTCCCTGCACCCCGCCGCCGATATCGCCTGAGCCCCCGCCATCCACCATTGACCCGCGTTCTCCCTCCTCCACGTGCCTGTCACACTAGCCCAAACACCCCACCCCCACCCAAGCCCCCCATCACACACACTCCCTAAATCCCCCCATCTAAACCCCCCTTCCCCCCCCATTACACACCTAACCCCCCCATTACCCTATCTAAGCCCCCTTTCCCCCCACAAATACACAACCCCCCCACCCCTCTGCAAACCCTTGTTTCCCCCCATAATCACCTAAACCCACCACCCCCACCCAAGCCTCCGGACCTACTATCAAACCCCATTACCCTATCTAAGCCCCCTTTCCCCCTACAATCACACACACACTCAACCTCTCTGTAAGCCCCCTGTCCTACCCTGCAGACCCGCAAGCAGACAACCCCACCCAAACCCCTGTTCCCCTGCAGAACCTCAACTAAGCCCCGGTTCATACCCCGCAGACAACCACTGAAACCCCCTCCATAAACCCTGTTCCCCCGCCGAACCGCAGGAAACCACCCTTCCTAAACCCTTGTTCTTTCTCGAGACGCCGACACACGCGCGTGTGGTTGAGTTTGATTGTGTGGGATCGTGTGCGGGAGCTTGTTAGCTCGTTGCTGACACGCAGCTGCCACGCAGCCTATTTCTAGGTATTTTCCCAGATTTTTAATGCAAAAACCCGCAAACCTTTAAAAAAAAACATTGAAAAAGTCAAAAAAAAAATTAAAAACACTTAAAATTCACAAAAAATACAGAAAAATCTTGAAATATTTTTAATCTTTTTGCAAAAAATTGCCCTATTTTTTCTAACTTGCAAATTTTAGAAAAAAAAAATTCAGACCATTTTTAAATTAAAAATACCCAAAAAATGAGAAAAATTCATTAAAAATGCTAAAAAATCCAAATTAATTGCAAAAAAATTCCTAAAAATTTCATTAATATTTTTTCTTATTTTTGGCATATTTTCTAAGATATAAAAATATTGCATTACATCCTAAATTCTTTTTTTTAATCCTTTTTCATTCAAAACACAAACGAAAAAATCTAGAAAAAAAAACTCCAGATATTTTGGGATTGAGAAGAGCGCATTCTTTGCATTTACATACACCCACTACCAGGTATTTTTCCTTTTATAATTTTTTTTAAACCGCTACCCCAAAATTCACGGTTAATTATTAAAATGAACCCTAAACACCACCATGGCACGCGTGCTCGCGCTAAACACACCATTTTTTATTAAAAATAAACCAGTCGTTCACTTAGCACGCGCTAAGTGCGCTTAAGAAGCACTTTAATATTTTTAATAAAAATGAACCAGCCGTCACAAGAGTACGTGCTGGCAAAAAAACGCTCCACATCACCTTAAATTTTAAAAATAAACTTGCATTTAGAGACCCAGTTTGGGTATCGAAGTCCGGGATTCGGATTAAAGCACCACTTTAACCTAATAATTGGTAATTAAAATTTTAAGAAGGAACTGCCGTTTTCTTATTAAGGTTTATCACTTAATAAAAAATTCACCCATTTTTTAAAAAATTATTAAAATGAACCTTTCATTAAATTAATTTTCCCTCACTGCACTTATTTCCCCTTTTTAATGAACTCGTTTCGTGGGATGGATATGCGAAGTCTTCGGAGTTGTCTCCATGGTTCAAACCTGATTATCAAAGTTGTGGTCTTGATATGTGTGGGTTGTGGTTATGTTTTGGTTCAATTTCTTTGTTACAGTTAAGGGTACGGTGTGTAGTTTTTTTTTCTTTATTGCCTGATACGGGGATTTGGGTATTTGCATGATGCATAGCATGAAGCTTTCGGTCGCATATGTCTAGAGGTCATGTCAAATTTTTTCTAGGCTGTGGTTTGCTTGGGGATAGTTGGTCGAGTCACGTTTTACCGTTTTGGTTGATATCTTATCCTTGGTTTTTGTAGCTTTGCAGGCATTCTCCTTGTTTGTCTGTGTTTGTGGTGTGTGTGTGTGTAACCATCTGAATGGTGCCTCACGCTCCTCCCCATATCCAGTATGTCCCACTAGTAAGTAGGGATTACTCTTCCCTACTCACTTTTGAGCCTCTCACGAAGGCGGGACTCGCTACTTTTGTGGCTGCCTCCTTTCCATTGCTTCCAGCGGATCCCTCGATGTGTGACGAGTTTCTGGCCTCCTACAGCAAGAAGTTGGGCCTGGTCCAGGGTACTTCCATGACTTTGACACCTTGAGGCCTAGGGAAGGCTCTGTCTCTTCCCTCCAAACGTACACCCTTTGTTACCACTCGCCAGATTTTCTCTAACGAAGAGATTTTGAAGCTGTTACAAAAACAGACAAGGGAAATTCTGGATGTTAAGAAGGTGATCAACTCTTCAGGAGTTTCCTTTTCCATGATCACTGATCCTGTGTGGAAGTTGGTCTGTCAGTTTCTCCAAGACAGGTTTATGCCTGCAAAAACGCCATCCCATTACTTGTCCAAAGAGCTCTTTACAGCTTCAAGGATGGTGATAAAAGGAGTAGCTATTGATTGGAGCACTTACCTACTCACTAAGATGGATCAACATTTCGTCAAAGTCACCAGGGGCAATGTTACCAATGTCACCTATGGATCGTACTTATCTGCCTTCTTGACCTACTCAGGTCTACAGAAGAGTGTGCCTCCACCTCCTCCATCTAATCCTGTACCTCCTCCTCCACCTTCAGATGAGTCAGAACCAATTGATATAGAGGATTTGGATTCTCCGCCTCCCCTGGTCATACAACGCAAATGCTTGAAGCGGGTAGCGAATAAAGCTCCTTCAGTTCTTCCTTCAGTGCCCATTCCTGCTACCTCTGGCAGTGATCTCCCTGCTTATCTCACATATAATAACCTGTTCAGAGCACATCGAGAAGGTTCATTGGATATATCAGTTCCCTCACTGAACAGTCTAGTATCGGGAGATGCAATTTCTTTCCTCTGTAAAGACATTCAGAGTTTCATTGAATTGTCAGTGACAGTCTGTGTTCAACAGCTGTACGCTTCCTTTTATGAAGAGCTGATACACTCTAAGGACCAGTTGCATAAGGCAACATCCGAGTTAGCCTCTGCTAAGGCTACCCTAGCAGATTTGTTTAAGCAGATGGAGCAACAAACCCACCTGGTTACAACCCAAAGAGATGAGAAATCTTCTTTCAAGATTCAGTTAATAGAGGCTCAATCAGAGGTTACTAGAATCTTAGAGGAGAAGGAGAGGATGTCCAAAGAAGCGCAAGAGTTCCAAACTCTTTTAGATGTCAAACTTTCAGCCTTACAGACTGCTAATGACACAGTGGAATCACAAGCTTTCCAAATCAAGCAGTTGCAAGATCAACTAGCAAAGTCACAGTCTGTTCCTCCAAGCCCTCATGTTTCCTTGATCCCTTCTCTCTCATAGCAGGACTTGGCAGCTCTTCAGAGACTGACTACCTTGTGTCCTCTCTTCCAAGATAAAGTGGAAGGATTGCAATCTCGTATGGACTTGTTATGGTCTACATTTGAGCAGTTTCAGGAATATGTTCCTCCGGACCATTCTTGCTTTGTCCACTACCAATTACAGAAGTTGGCCTTCTACATGAAGCTTTCAATGATGGATCTTCCTATTCTAGAGGATGGTTGGAGTGGGGCTTGGTCTGCTGAGTTGCTGACAGAGGTGGTCTGTATGGTATTTGAAGATTCTGTCACGACCGATACCATGTTGATGTCATATATGTATCTACGAGGAGACTTGTTGATTCCAGATGAAGTGGATATGGTTTGGTATGTGAGAGACGTGGTTTTACAAGCTGTTTTGTATGTCAACCATTTGGAGTTGCGAATAGATGACATGTTCCCGAGTTACTCCTCCAAAGTGGCTACTTGCCCTGATAATTCCTGGCATACCATGATTGATTCTGTGGTCCTGAATCAAAGACATAACACAACCCCTACTTATGTCCAGAGTACTAATCAACTGAGGGTGGATCTCTTAGCTTATCTTTCCAAACATAATCCATTTGATTCTACCTTTTTTTATGCCTATCAGAGAAGATCTATCATAGGTCCTTCTGTTCCTACCCTACTGTATTACCAACAAATGGCTCACCGTTATGATATATATCTTTCCCTCTATCAAACCAATTCCACAACCATCTTACCCCTTCTTTTCCAACCTCAATCTTTTCCTCAAATTTCCATATTTACATACTGCTATTTGTCAAGAATCGCGTGGTGGAGGGGGTTGCTCAAGATGCTGCGCCGAACACACACAGAATGCACAAGGAGAAGCTCACTCAAGAGACAAGAAGATAGATGGAGGCCAAAACGTTTTCTTGCTGATTTCTTCTTCTTCTTCCACACACTTTACAATGTACACAAAGTATAGATAAGATACAACATAAAAGGAAAGTGGCCTACTAAGTCAAACAATGCATAACCGACTACACTAGTCGACTGGCGCTATAACTATGCCAGCTGTAAATAGGTGTAACAACCTGAATATAATAAGTAATGAGTCAGTGGCCATGTGAGAGTCATAATGACCACCGACGTGCTAAGTGTAGACGTGTGGACCCATCTAACCAGGCGGTCCATCATCCATGTCCACATGTGTTGAGCTTGCCATCTCAACACTCCCCCTCAAGCTCAACTGTATCTCTGCAACTCCAAGTAAGCTTCGAAACTTTTGAAGCTTCTCTGTACCCAATGCCTTCGTGAAGATATCAGCTATCTGATCCTGTGTGCTGACATACACCAAGTCAATCTCACCTGCTAGTACCTTCTCTCTCACAAAGTGGTAGTGTACCTCAATATGTTTTGTCCTGGCATGGAACACAGGGTTCCTAGCCAACTGTATACTGCTCATGTTGTCACAATAAATGACAACTGGACCTTCCACCTGCACATCCAAATCAGCCAGTAACTTTTGCAGCCATACTACCTCACATGCTGCAACAGCAGCACCTCTATACTCAGCCTCTGTACTCGACAAAGCAACTGTAGATTGCTTTTTGCTGCTCCAAGCAACTGCTGCACTACCAAGAGAGAACATGTATCCGCTGGTAGATCTTCTATCAGACATACTACCAGCCCAATCTGCATCTGTGTATCCAAACACCTGTACATCTGTACCTGCCTCATAGAAAAGTCCATAATGTAATGTGGACTTCACATATCTCAATATGCGTCTCACTGCATCCAAATGTGGCTTTCTAGGTACTTGCATAAACTGACTCACAAGACCAACAGCATAGCTCAAGTCTGGCCTTGTAATGGTCATGTAGATCAAACTCCCCACTATCCTCCTGAACATAGTAGGGTCTTCTATCTCATCCCCAACATCAGCACTCAGCTTTACATTCTGCTCCAATGGGACTGAAAGTGGTTTGCATGCAGTCATACCATACTTGGACAACATATCCAAGCCATACTGTCTTTGGGACAGCCATATACCATCATCACATCTGATCACCTCAATGCCAAGGAAGTACCTTAGCTCACCTAAATCCTTCATCTCAAACTTCATCTTCAAATAGCCCTTGACTTCAGCAATCCCACTATCACTATCACCTGTAATAATCAAGTCATCCACATAGATGACTATGATGACCAAACCTGCATCTCCTTTTCTCACATAAAGTGAGTGATCAGCATCAGAAACATAAAAACCAATATTGACAAGATACTCTCTAATCTTGTCAGACCATGCTCTTGGTGCTTGCTTGAGCCCATAGAGTGCCTTCTTCAACCTGCACACATACGTGGGATGCTCTAAATCTTCATAACCTGCTGGCTGATCCATATACACTTCTTCCTGCAAATCACCATGCAAGAAGGCATTCTTTACATCCATTTGCTGCAACCTCCAACCTTTGGCTGCTGCCAAAGAAATCACACATCTGACAGTTGCCATCCTAGCAACTGGACTGAAGGTTTCATCATAATCTATGCCATATGTTTGGGCATAACCTTTTGCAACCAACCTAGCTTTGTACCTGCTAATAGAACCATCTGCATTGTGCTTAATCTTATAAACCCACTTACATCCAATAGCTTTCTTTCCCTTTGGCAATGATACTAGATCCCAAGTCTTATTGGCCTCTAATGCAGCCATCTCCTCATCCATTGCTGCATCCCAATGAGCATGACCAACAGCCTCCTCAAAACATGTGGGCTCAACATCCTCAACTAGTTTCACCATATAAGCATAATGGTGAGCTGCATAACCCTCAAAACCAAATCTTTTAACAGGGTATCTCACCCTGCTAGACCTGCGTACCACTGGATCACTCAATGGAGTCTTTGCATTAACACGTGCTCTCTGCACACCTGGAGTCCTCACTGAAGGAATGCCAAGCTCATCATCCAAGCTCTCTGAGCCACTGGAGTCTCCATCAAGAACTGCATCAATGCCTTCTGACACCTTATTCTTTCCTTTGTCTTTACCTGTAGTGCTACTAGATGCACCCGAAGATGTAGAGATACTCCTTAGTCTCCCAGACCAAGGACTACTAGATGATGTCTCTGGTCCACTAAGAGTCCGTGATTCTTGCTTTTCAGCCTGCACATGAGTGTCATGATCATCATCAACATCCAATGCATCACCACTAGATGCATACCAGCTGCTCATTTCATCAAAGATGACATCCCTGCTCACTCTGAACTTACATGTGATAGGGTTGTAACAGCGATACCCTTTCTGCTCTAAAGAGTATCCAATAAAGATACACTTTTCAGCCTTTGGATCCAGCTTCTTCCGCAACTCATCTGGCACATGAACATACGCAATGCAGCCAAACACTTTCAAGTGTGAAACATCAGGCTTCTTACCTGTAAAACATTCTTCGGGGGTCATACCATGAACTGCAGCTGTGGGAGTTCTGTTCATAATATAAACAGCAGTATGAACAGCCTCAGACCAAAAATGCTTAGGCATATTCTTTTCAGCCATCAAGGCGCGTGCAACTTCTGCAATATGCCTGTTTTTCCTTTCTGCAACCCCATTTTGCTGTGGGGTATACCTGCATGTGAACTGTCTCTTTATCCCATGAGACCTCAGAAAATCACTGAACTCATTTGAGAGGTACTCTCCCCCTCCATCTGACCTCAGGCACTTTACTTTCAAGCCTGTTTCTCTTTCAACTACAGCCTTGAAAGTTCTAAAGTGCTCAAAAGCTTCACTCTTTTCCTTCATAAAATATACCCACAGCTTTCTAGAGCAATCATCAATGAATGTGACAAAGTATGAACTGCCTCCAAGAGATACATTTTGTGTAGGCCCCCAAATGTCTGTATGCACAACATCAAGGATATTTCTGCTTACATCTTTGTCATGTGAAAAGGGTTGTCTTGCCTGCTTACCAAACTGACATGCTTCACATACCTTCTGAAATTCTGCAACTTTAAAAGTAGGCAAACCTGTAACCAACCCTTTGGACTGCATTAATTTCAGCCTTTGTACATTTGCATGTCCAATGCGTTTGTGCCAAATTTCAATGTCTGCAACAACACCTTTTCCTTTGGCATACATAGCCGCATTCATAGTAGGAATTCCAGCATCTAGAGTGAACATACGTCCAACTCTACTTCCCTTTGCTACCAACCTGCACTTGTCATTGAAGTCTTCTACAAAGCAGCCCTTTGCATTAAATCTGACTTGCAGCCCTTGCTCTACCATTTGACCGACTGACACCAAGTTCTTTGTAATAGATGGCACATGTAATACATCTGAAAGACTCTTTGTCTTACCATCATGCAAGGACAAGGGAACTTTTCCAATGTGTGAAATTGGGTGGCATGAGTCATCACCCGTCTGCACATAACCTGCATTCTGCAAATTCTGCATCTCTCCAAACCATTCTGCATGGCTGGTCATATGATTGGATGCACCTGAATCAACATACCAAACATCGTCATGTGCTCCCTTTCCTGTAACAGCATTCAGCATATGCTGCATAACAAACAGCCGTTCATTTTTGTCTTCATTCTGTCGTGAAGACGATGCATAGTTTCCTTGCTGCAACTTACCACTGCGGATATCATCTCTCTTAGCATAACATTGGGCTGCAATATGACCTGTTTTGCCACAGTAGTGGCACACAATACCAAAGTTGTTAGAACCTCTGTTCTGCCATCCACCTCTTCCTCTAAAGCTCCCCCTGCCTCTAAAGTTACCACGACCTCCTGAAACCTGCATATCGCCAAATTGCTGATTCAATCTGTTTTGCTGGTTGTCACTACCACGTCCTGTACCACGGCCTCTTGAAGAGAACCTGCCACGTCCCCTTCCAGAACTGGAGTAGAAAGCTTGGACCTGTTCACCACTTCTTTCAGATGTCTCACTCTGCATGTTGATCTCTTCAGTGATCATAAGGGAGACCAATTCATCGAAATCTGGAAATGGCTTTCTGACATATACGGAAGTTACAAAAGACTTCCAAGCCTTTTCATTGTTAAGTCCACCCAAGGTAGACGACACCAAATCATCATCATCGGGCATTGCATCAATCGCTGCCAATGCATCTGCAATGCTTCTTACTTTCAGTGCATACTCATTGATAGACATCTTCCCTTTCTTCAATGTATTCAACTCTTGCTTGAGTTGAATCTTTCGTGCCTTTGTATTTACAGAAAACATACTTTCAAGTATGGTCCAAGCTGCATATGCATTCTCTGCATTTCTAATGTGTCCCAGCATGTTATTGTCAATTACTGCAGACAACCAATACATGACCTTCTTGTCTTTTGCATTCCATTCCTTTCGTGCCTTTGTCTCTTCTACAGTTGGAGGATCACTCACCTCCGGCTCCTTTTCTTCACCTGAAACGAACTCGTAGAGGCCTTTTCCAATAAGGAAGTTCGTGACACGAAACTTCCATGATGGGTAGTTGTTCTTGTCGAGCTTCTCAATGATGGGGCTTCCACTGTTCTCTGCCATTATCACAAAACTAATACCAAACAGCAAGCAAATCTTCTGCAACCCTTGACCTGTAGTGCACAGCAATACACCAGACAGCCTTTTTTACTGTCTGCTCAACAATACATGCAATCTGCAACCTTTTTGCAGATAAACCTTGTGTTTACTCACTGGTAAACACCTTTGAACTTACAGATCTGAAATCTGTAACCTGCGCACCCACGTTCGGTCAATACAGTCGAAGTCACAGTGTATCCCGAAACTGCTGTCCGCAACCTTGCGGCTCTAAAACGGGCCCTGAAACGGCCTCAAATGCCCAAAATCTCTGCGGGAAAGCCCTAAAGGGCTCATCTGCAGAATACACAGCGCTCTTCGCGCACACCAAATCTCACTGCAATCTGAGATTTTTGCTCTGCCCTGCTTCCGGTGCCTCCACAGGCACTATCCAAGAGAAAGAGTGGAAGGATGGGAGAGCTTCTTACCCGTGGCTTGCTTGCTCGAACCTTGCTTCTTCTCCTTTGCTTCAACCTTCGAAATCAGCCTCTCTCAGTGGTGTGGCTCTGATACCATGTCAAGAATCGCGTGGTGGAGGGGGTTGCTCAAGATGCTGCGCCGAACACACACAGAATGCACAAGGAGAAGCTCACTCAAGAGACAAGAAGATAGATGGAGGCCAAAACGTTTTCTTGCTGATTTCTTCTTCTTCTTCCACACACTTTACAATGTACACAAAGTATAGATAAGATACAACATAAAAGGAAAGTGGCCTACTAAGTCAAACAATGCATAACCGACTACACTAGTCGACTGGCGCTATAACTATGCCAGCTGTAAATAGGTGTAACAACCTGAATATAATAAGTAATGAGTCAGTGGCCATGTGAGAGTCATAATGACCACCGACGTGCTAAGTGTAGACGTGTGGACCCATCTAACCAGGCGGTCCATCATCCATGTCCACATGTGTTGAGCTTGCCATCTCAACATATTTTATCGAGGATAGAGTATTTTCCCCTTCTCCACCATGTCCTTCTCCATCCATTCATGTACCTTCTACCTTTCCTATTTATCAGTTAACACCCCTCTTAAGTGATTCCCTAAAATTTTCAGCCACTCCTTCTTTAAATTATTCTTCCTTTTATGATTTTGCCTACCACTCTCTTCATCCACTTTTCCTTTTTCCACTTCCCTCTCCTTCCACTTCTATATCTCAACCACCTCAGTTGGTTAGTGACTATGACGGGTTTGATCATCAGATTTCTAGAAGAAGGGGATGGAGCTCGAATGATTCCCTTATAGGACCTCAGATCAACTAGCCAATAATCCCAGGAGAATGGACAGTTGCCTACGAGAACTATATTCATTTTTCTCAGCAATATTCACAGTCTCTGGATCCTTCTGTGAGATTAACTCCTCATTTTGCTTGGTATCTGGCGTATATGGATAGGCATTCTCATAATGATTCAAAGCCTATTCCAAAGTTGTGCATGAATGTCAATGTAAGCATTGATTCCTAATAGCTGGATATATTGTACTTTCATGCCCTTTGTTTGCCTAGCAGATACCTTGTTCTTTTGGAAAGGATGTACTGCCTTCAGTTTTTTCAGAATCCTCCCAAAACATTTGTAGATGAATCCTTATCTATGGATTGTTTCCGAAATCATCAATCTTTCAAGAGGGATCATCTTTATTGATACCTTTGCCATGTATGGTGGATGATTTTTAATGAAAATCTCTCTTTTTGGAGGAGTCATTCAGATGGTTGTGTTGTGTGTAGTGTTTGTGTTGTGGGTTAATTTATGTAATAAGATCGTGGTGATTGCCTATTGGATTGGCTTTCGTGCGAGCTACATTTTTGGAGAATTGTGGTGATGGGGTCGTGGTTGGATAGTTGAAGATGCTGATGCAGAAGAAGAAGAAGAAAACTCTTATATCCTTGACAAGTTTGTTGTGATTTCTAGTTTGATAAGAAGTGTTAATGCATAAAGGGTTTTCCTTTCGTTGTATTTTTATATCAAATACAGATTATAAGTTGGGGTCGTGGTTGGCTGGACTGTTTTTGAAGAGGTATTGAAGATCAAAGTTGAGATTTTAAATGAACTTGTATTCCCTTTTTCCTGGGTCGCGAGGACGCTTCCTTATTAAGTGTGGGGATATGTTGAGTGTTGAAATGACTTGTTTTTTGGCTGATTTTTGTTGTTTTTGAGAGCTGAATGGTTGATTTTATGAGACGATTGATTGGTTTGAAAGTGGTTTGAGAGTATTTTGGATAGGTTAGGATGGTTTTATTGAGTTCATGATGTTTATTAGTAGAGATATGAGGTTCTGATATGTTCTGATAGGTTCTGCATACCTTCTGTATAGCTTCTGTTTTGTTCTGTTTTCTTTCTGTATGAAGCATGGATTGATGATTGATGAAGATTGAGATCTTGTGAAAGCTTATTGAATAGTTTTTTATGGTTTGGAATGGTTTGAGTATGAGTTATGAGGTTTTGATGACCTTCTGTAACCTTCTGTAGATCTTCTGTAGAGCTTCTGTCTCTGTACTGTAACTGTAATGTAGTTGTTCTGGTACTGTACTGTGACTGTTCTGTAGACCTTCTATATGCTTCTGTATGTGTTCTGATGGATGAGAGTGTAGCTTGGGAAAGTTTTCTAACCTTGGAAAGAGGTGAATACAAGTGCAAAAGAGCTAAAAGAAGTGAAAGAAGTAGCTGCTGAAGACTCAAGTAAAGACTGAAGTGAAGTGACAGTGGTGAGCTATGAAAGGACACTGTAGTGGCTCTGGTGACTCTTCATATCAGACATACCTCTTGGGAGGGGTATCCACGACCTAAGAAGGATTATTGTGAGTGATTATGAGAGATTGTGGTGAGGATATTATGTATTATTGATGGAGAGAGAGAGAGAGAGTCAGAGATGGCCAATTCTATTAAAACAGTGTAACTGTATATGAGAGATTGAGAGAGAGAACTATGAAGATATTGAAGATGAATACTATGTGATGTATTTCCATTCAAAGATGGTGTATTTCTTTGCTTTCTTTGTTTAATTGATGGATTTTGTGAAGATATTGAAGAATATGGTTGATTTTATCAAATCCGTGGGAGATCTACATGATGTTGCATGAAGATTTGTTGTGCCTAGTGTTCTTTTCTTCATTGTGATCATATGAAACCTAATAAACAAGCTTGTTGATGTTACAAGATAGATTTTCTTGCAAGAGAATTCCTTTTTCCTTGGTGTTCCTCTTGGGGCTCCAAGACCCATATATAGGGTTATTCTATTTCTATGTACTTGAGTTCTTTTTGGCTTGCACAACTAAGAAGAGGAAAACTGTTTTTAGCCTCCACCCTTGCGTGTATTCCCCCATTGTGCAAGTAAGAAAGCTACAAGTGAGACTCCTTCCTTCTCTCCCACAATCTTGACATGGTATCAGAGCCTTGTTCGTGGTAAGGAGCTCAAGAAAGCAAGCCAAGTTCACGGTGTTCTAGTAAGAGGACCAGTGTTGCTTTCATTCTTCTGTTTTGGGAGCAAGTCTCTGTAGGTAGCACAGCCGGAAAGTGCAAGAGTGCATTGTCTCAGATTGAGACACCCTTCGCGGTGTAGCAAGAGGACAGTATATGCTGCGGGACAGGGCTTTAGCCCTATGTTGCTCTGTTTTTTTTATTTGAGGCCATTTCAGGGCCTGTTTTGGAGGCGGAAGTTTTCTGCACACACTCTGGAAAAGGCCCAGTTTTATGCTGTGCGACCATTGTTCTACAGGTCGGTGAAAATTTACTGTAGAAATTGCATCGTATGCCTGTGCGCAGAGACATTGGGAGTTACAAAATCATCCTTGTTGCTTGTTGATGCAAAATCGTCACTAGGAAGTGACTGTGTGGTCAAATACCACTTTCGTCAGTTTTGCAGATTTGCCTTTGTGAGACTGAAGCTGTGTTCTTTGCAGTGACATAATTTTTTGTAGTGTTCTGTAATGCCGTCTGATTCTCTTTCACAGATTGTCACTGAAAAGCTTGACAAGAATAACTTCCAAGCATGGAAGTTTAGAATGAGGAATTTCCTTATGGGAAAAGGATATTGGGAATTCGTTGCAGGAAATGAAGAAGAACCAGTTCTTCCTGATATTCCCAATCAACAGCAAAATGCAGGCATTTAAAGCATGGCATGAGAGAGCCAGGAAAGTTATGTACTGGCTGTCTATTAGCATTTCAGACTCTATGATTGTGCATATTCAAGATACAAGTACGCCAAAGGAGGCATGGGATACTTTGTCAAAAATGTATAGCACAAATATGCAAGCCAGGAAAATGCAGCTCAAGCAAGAGTTGCACAATGTGCAAAGAGAAAATATGAGCATCAATGACTACCACATGAAGGTGAAGAAGATTGTAGATGCACTTGCTTCCATTGGGTCGCCAGTGGAAGATGATGATTTAGTTTCTATGACCTTGAATGGTCTAGGAAAGGATTATGCACAGTTCCAAACATCCATTTCCATCCGTGAAAGATTTCCTGATTTTGAGAAGTTGATTGCTCTTCTAATTTCTGAGGAGTAGAGAAATGGTAGTGCATCTTCTTCAGGAGGAACTTCAAAAGAAGCTGTCTTCTACTCAAATGCTGGAAGAGGTAGAGGCAGAGGTAGAGGAGGCCGATCTGGAGGCCGTGGTAGAAATCAGAATATGCAGCAAACTCAAGAAAACCAGTCCTATGGAGGAGAAGGTAGTAACTCTAGAGGCAGGGGGAGCCAAAGAGGTCGTGGTGGATGGCAAAGAGGCCAAAATGCAAACAGCAATGTTGAATGCTACTACTGTGGTAAAATGGGTCATATGGCTAAAGACTGCTATAAAAAGCAGAATGACATCATGAATGGAAAATTGCAACAAGGGAATTATACATCTTCTAGTAGATAGGGTGATGACAAAAATGAGCATTTGTTTATGGTGCAGCACATGAACAATTCTGTGACAAGTGCAGAAGAAAGCAATGATGTATGGTATGTTGACTTAGGTGCATCAAACCACATGACAGGTCATGCAGAATGGATGGAGGATGCAAGGAAAATGGAAAAACCAGGATTTGTGGAGACTAGTGATGATATTGCACATCCTATTGTGCAGATTGGAAAAATTCCTTTGTCTATGCAGGATGGGAAAAAGAAATACCTGTCCGATGTATTTCATGTCCCGAATATTACCAAGAATCTGGTTTCAGTTGGTCAAATGGTTGAGCAGGGCTTGCAGGACAGATTTAATCCTCATGGATGCTTTGTTGAGGATATGAAAAATAAAGGTCGCTTGATAGCAAAAGGAAAGAAGAAGGGCAAAATTTTTATGTTGAATGCAGACATGCCTGAATTGAGTGCAGTAATGTTTGCACATGGGACCGATGTAGTTGCAGATATTGATATCTGGCATAAACGCATTGGTCATGTTAATGTACAACGACTTAAATCAATGCAGGCCCAAAATATTGTTGCAGGATTACCTAAATTCAAAGTTGGAGAAATGCATAAGGTATGTGAAGCCTGTTAGTTTGGAAAACAGGCAAGGAAACCATTTCCTAGACATGTTCAAGAGAGTAAGAAGCCATTGGAATTAATCCACTCTGATGTGTGGACTACTAAAGCTGCATCTCTTCAAGGCTGTCATTATTTTGTTACTTTTATTGATGACTATAACAGAAAATTTTGGGTGTATTTTATGAAAAAGAAAAGTGAAGTTTTTGGGCATTTCAAAACTCTTAAAGCTATGGTTGAAAAAGAAACAGGCCTGCAAATAAAATGCCTAAGGTCAGATGATGGAGGGGGAGAGTACCTCTCAAATGAGTTTGCAAGGTTCCTGTAGGAGCATGGCATAAAGCAGCAATATTCATGCAGTCATATCCCACAACAAAATAGAATTGCATAAAGGAAAAACATGCATATTGGAGAGGTATCTCGTGCCATGCTCAATGAAAAAGACCTGCCAGATTTTTATTGGGCTGAGGCAGTTGCTACAGTAGTCTACATAATGAACAGGACTCCCACTGCAGAAATACATGGGATGACTCCAAAGGAGAGGTATACTGGTAGGAAACCAGATATTTCTCATTTGAAAATTTTCGGTTGCATTGCCTATGTTCATGTGCCAGATGAGTTGAGATCCAAGTTGGATCCAAAAGCTGAGAAGTGCATCTTTATTGGTTACTCTTTGCAGCAGAAAGGGTATAGATGCTATAACCCTTCTACTCGTAAGTTTATAATGAGGAGAGATGTTGTTTTTGATGAGATGAGTAGCTAGTATAAACCAGTAAATGTGATTGATGATATAGATGCACAAAATGGTAATGCTGCACAGAATTCACAGCAGCAGTCACAAAATATTAGTGGACTTGGAGTGTCCTCTAGCAGTGGTTCACATTCTTCGCCATGGACAGGCAGATTGAGATCAGAAGAATCTTCTCAAAGCAATGCAGATAGTGGTATTTAGGTATCACGAAAAGGAAAAGAGAAGGTAGGTCAGCCCATGTTTGATGTGAATGCAGGTCACTCTTATGTGGATGGTGAATCTAGTGGCTCAGAATAGAGCATTGATGATGAGTTGGGTATTCCTTCTATTGTTACACCTGGAGTAAGGAAGACCAGGGATGTTTTGAGAGCACTTGGGAGTGAATCTACTTTGCGCAGGTCTACCAGAGCTAGGTATCCTGTGGATAGGCTGAAATATGATGGATTTACAGCCATTCACTATGCATATATGGTCAAAGTGATACAGGAACCAGAACCCACTTCTTTTGAGCAAGCCATAGGAAAAGAAAAATGGGAGAAAGCCATGGATGAAGAAATCGATGCCTTGGAAGCAAATGCTACATGGGAATTGGTACCTTTGCCTAAAGGTAAGAATGTAATTGGTTATAAGTGGGTTTATAAGGTGAAGCACAATGCAGATGGTTCTGTGAACAGATACAAGGCAAGATTAGTAGTCAAGGGGTATGCACAAACATATGGCATTGATTATGAAGAAACATTTAGTCCGGTTGCAAGGATGGCAACCGTAAGAGTAGTCATTACTATGGCTGCATCAAAGGGATGGTCTTTACATCAAATGGATGTAAAGAATGCCTTCTTGCATGATGATTTGCAAGAAGAGGTCTATATGGAGCAGCCACCAGGTTATGTGCATGTTGTTCATCCTGAGTTTATTTGCAGGTTGAAGAAAGCCTTGTATGACTTGAAGCAAGTACCTAGAGCATGGTTTGACAAGATAGGACAGTATCTTGTCACTATTGGCTTTCAGATTTCCAAGGTAGATTTCTCACTTTATGTGAGAAAAACAGAGAAAGGTATTATGCTACTTGTCATTTATGTTGATGATTTGATTATGACAGGTGACAGTGATGAAGATATCCTTCATGTGAAAATGCTATTGAAGCAGAAGTTTGAGATGAAGGATTTGGGAGAGCTGCGTTATTTCTTGGGCATTGAGGTGATTAGATCACCAAGTGGGATACGGCTCTTGCAGAGGCAGTATGGATTGGACATGCTGTGCAAATATGCGACGACAGGTTGTAAGCCTATTTCAGTTCCTTTGGAGCAGAATGTGAAGCTGAGCGCAGATGCAGGTGAGCTTCTGGAAGACCCTACTATGTACAGACGCATAGTAGGAAGTTTGATTTATATGACTGTTACCAGGCCAGATTTGAGCTATGCTGTTGGATTGGTAAGTCAGTTTATGCAGGCTCTAAGGAAACCGCATTTGGATGCGGCTAGACGCATACTCAGGTATATGAAGTCCACATTGCAATATGGACTACTTTATGAGACTGGGGTTCAGATGCAGTTGTATGGATACACTGATGCTGATTGGGTTGGTGGTATTTCTGATAGACGATCTACCAGTGGATATGTATTCTCTTTTGGGAGTGCTGCAGTCACTTGGAGTAGCAAGAAACAGCCTACAGTTGCCTTGTCGAGCACAGAGACTGAGTACAGGGGCATAGCAATGGCTGCATGTGAGGTAGCTTGGTTGCATAAGCTACTTTTTGATATGCATCAGCCTACAGATGGGCCATTTGTCATTTATTGTGACAACATGAGTAGTATACACTTGGAAAATAACCCAGTCTATCATGCTAGAACAAAGCACATTGAGGTGCATTATCACTATGTGCGGGAGAGGATTTTACTAGGTCTTATTGATCTAGTTTATGTCAACACAGAGGATCAGGTAGTTAACATATTTACGAAGGCATTGGGCGCAGAGAAGCTACGCAAGTTCAGAGACTTGCATGGTGTGCAGGAATTGGGATTGAGCTTGAGGGGGGGTGTTGAGATATCGAGCTCCACTCGTGGTATGCCAGGGTGACCGTTGTGCATTTATGTCACCGACTTGTTAGTTGCAGATGCGGTTGGTACACCGCCCATGAATAATAGCTATATGACTGCTATCCTTATCTACTCTAGTTCGTGGCTCAATTAGTATGCCACCTTAGTTAGTTGAGTTTGGTTTGAGACCCATATATAGGGTTCTTCTATTTCTATGTACTTGAGTTCTTTTTGGCTTACACAATTAAGAAGAGAAAAACTGTTTTCCGCCTCCACCCTTGTGTGTATTCCTCCATTGTGCAAACAAGAAAGCTACAAGTGAGACTCCTTCCTTCTCTCCCACAATCTTGACAAGTCGGACCTCTATCATGCGCTCAACAACCCCACAGCCTTGCGGCCAGGAGCATTGATGACACATACATCATACATTGCCTTCCTAAACATCTTGCGTTTGTATCACATCTCGTAGTCCAACTCTAACCCAATTAACACTCCTCAGAGGGAGTCCTAGCACATTGCCAAATGGCACGAAGTACAAACATGACTGCCGGTACCTCACTGCGACTCTCCTACATCTTGGGGATTGGCCCCTTGATGCGTTGCTAAACATATATAACACTTCGCACATAGTCCTCTCAAGGTACCAATTATTTCCTTCCAGGTTGTACCATACCTCACTTTACTTTCCCCTTAGACCCAACGCCTAGCCTACAGCTTGGGACAACCTTACTCACTCAACGTTGGTCACGATCTAGAGAATACAGGTGTTATGCATCTAGGAGGTATTGTCTGATACCTTTTATCATTTTATGCTTCATGCAAATTGTGAATGCCCATGTGCTCAAACAAAGAAAAATCAGCATTGTGCTTAGTGCAAAAGCATTCTTTCAATGAATTTCTCTGACGCGGAATTGCTACGTTGCACGAACCTAGCACCGAGGAGACCTCATGCTACTAGACCCTTATTTTGAATTAACGATCGATCTATACGATATGAATGGATGAAAACAATCAGCCTTTTCTTTCTCTCAGCACTCAAACACCACTCTCATTCTCTCTACCCCCATTAAAACATAAAGGTAGGGTTGAACTGAGGCTAAACCTCATACTTCAGACCCCCCATACATACACAAACATGAATCTTATTTTTTAGTATTTTTCGCACACTCAAAACCTATTTTTCCCTTATTTTTACCCATTTTCCCTATTTTTCTTGTATTTTTTGCAATATTAAATAACTAAAAATGCAAAATGAATTGTAGGCTGTGGCCCTTAGGTTCGTTTGCAGAAAAAACACAAATTTAGTTGGTGTGTCTTACTATATTTTCCATTTATATATCAAAAATACCCAATTTTTCCCTATTTTGCATGTTTTACATGTTTTATTTTATTATTTTCGGCCATACGGCTCATGTTTTTCTGGTTTTCTGATTTCAAACAGTTGGAAGACATTGCAAACAACATTATTATCAATTTATAGCCCATATGAACGATGTCTCATGTATCAAATAGCATAAAGAATCAAATCTTCTTATAAAAACTCATTACCAATTGTATTTTCGTGTTGCGGGTTTTTATGCCTCATTGTGGGACTGATTTCCATCCTCCATTAATGCTCATGACGACGCACAATCAGCAGTCGTCATTCCTCTTGAACCACGGAGCAATCCGGTTTTCATTGGACAAGCATCCCTCATCCATTCTTCTTCTTCTTCTTCACCACATGAATCTGCCCTTAGAGGAGAGAGAGAGGAGAGAGAAATACTGATTTTCTCTCTCTCTCTCTCTACAGTCCACCATTTTGTGCGCGAAGGACGGCGATACTGAGCGAAGAAGTAGTGGAGCAGCCTTGCTTCATCATTGCTATGGCTTCTTATCAGCCACCATGAAATCGATTTTTTTGGGGGGGGCGCTTTTTCTGCGCCACGCGGCTGCTTTACGACATACCGCCCTCCTTTTTTTTTAGATTGGGGGGTGCCCCCTTTGAAGGGCACCCCTTCATACCTCAAGTGGCTACCCTTCCAAGTTTTGACCGGTCTTTTGGCCCTTTGCGCGTCCGACCTCCGAATTCAGTTCTGAAAATTTCTGTGAACTCGTCTTGGCATCCCGCACTAACTAGTAGCTCCACGGACTGACACAGGCACATGAAAAAATTACTAAAAATCCAGAAGTATCGCACGGGCGTCCTTAGAGCACTTTGACGCTTAAAATTGTCCTAGATCGAGCCGTTGCCTTCAACGTTGAATATTTTTCCCTTGATATTCGTAATTTTTAGCTATTTTTAAGCACTTCTTGGCATCAAAATTCCGCTCTCATTGGTGCCACGGGATAGGGTGACTCAGTCCATCGAATTCCACAATAGATCTACACAAAACAACCAAAGGAAGCATCAAGATGATACAAAATAGATACATACTAAACACAACACAACGCTCTCCCTACCCCCTGTCAGAACCAAGGCATGACATCCACAAGGAGTAGGCCTATCATAATCTGATAAAAGGTCCGAAGCTAGTCACTAACCAACTGCTCCAACACGGCCAAACTAAAAAGAACTATCAACGAGGTTGCCCTAAGTGGTGGTCTGAACTACCTACCTAACTAAGCACAACACAACCAGGAGCTCCTACTAGGCGAGGACTCCTATAGCCTGATCAAGAAGTATTTTCTTTTAACACATTTCTTCTTCTTTGGGGTTTTTATTTTTCCATACTTGGGCATGTAAAAAGGAGGGAGCTGAGCGTAGTAACCTAGGGAGAACATGGCATTGGCCTTAGGTCCTGTCTCGGTACCCAAGAACCTACCAAGCCC
The DNA here is from genome assembly GCF_053477565.2 of Lygodium microphyllum. Taxonomy (NCBI): domain Eukaryota; kingdom Viridiplantae; phylum Streptophyta; class Polypodiopsida; order Schizaeales; family Lygodiaceae; genus Lygodium; species Lygodium microphyllum. The sequence continues at coordinate 50,827,538 of NC_141162.1, forward strand.
TCGCAAGGCGACACTTAATCCTTTTCTGATGCTCACTTTTATTTTCGCTCGAACCTTCCTTAGTTTCTTCTTTTCTAGAAAGATGCCACCCCTAGGAAGACAAGGCATCGGCCCTGGGTCTGCTGACTCGTCCCCAGGAATCTACCAGGCCTTCGCAAGGCAATGATCAACTGCTCATAGAATTTTTCCCTTATCTTTTCTTTGATAGGGGTTAGAACCCCTTTTTACACACCTTCGTATATATTTATTATCTTTAAGATATTCAGGGTTTTTTTTCCCTCATATCAGCTTTATTTGCTTCTTCAACAAGCTTCTCTAATTGCCTCACAACTAACAAGAACTCCTAGAATGGCTGCCTAGCAGGCTAGCAGAACAGGGTCACTAGAACTCCCTTCTAGAACAGGTCTTTTGATGCTTGTCAATGTCTTTACAAGAGGCAATGACTACTCAGACCTCCCTCAAACATACTTAACCTAAACCTCGGGACTGCATGCCTTGGACGCCGGTCCCCAATAAGAAACGAAAAACCCCTTAACAAGTACACAACCACATATAACATAAAAACCATAGTACTCATAAAGGAGAGATATCACCTGGATAGGGCCATGAGAAGCTTCCACGCAACAAAAGGCTCCTTCCAAGGTCTTCTTCCGAACCTGTCTAGCACAAAACTAAAACAAGAAACCATTAACCGCACCTGCACTAAATAGACAACTGGCCCTCTTGGCCTAATGAAATAAAGCACTTCACTACAAAAATTAATCGGCCCTCTTGGCCTAATGAAATCAAACAGAATAACACCTACATATCCTTCCCTGAAATAGCACATATATACAATAATAGGCTCCTTTCCAAGGAGGAAAAACAGGCTCGTAGCCCTAAACTAAATGCATAAGGTTATGACCCATCCCTCCTGCATATATAGCAAGAGGCGTATGCATAACATGTTGTCTAATCAACCTATGGGTCCAGGATAATAACGGTAAATTGGTCTTGGCTACTCTTTGCATCACCCATATCCACCATCGTCTGCCATATATCGCATGCTCTGATAACATTCCCCACAAGCAACCGGGTCCGGTTTCATCATTGATAACAATATCCAAACTAGGACCACAATTGAAGAAGAGGTCTTCCTCATAAGCAAGATTTTCCAATGAATCCGCAAACTGATTCCAGTAACGTGGAATCAGCTGAAAAGACACTCTCTCAAAGTCCTCAAGTAGGGTCATAGTAGTCCGATGATACATACAAAGAATGGGATTCCGCACTGTGTATGTCCCATCTAGCTGATTCAGGATCAACTGGGAATCCCCTTTTACTAACAACCGACGAATACCACCTTGTTTGGCAATATGCAGTCCCATAATCAAGGCTTTATACTCCGCTATATTGTTAGTGAATCCTACCCCGAGATAAGCAGCTAACTTCATCGTAACTCTACGCCAGGGATCTCGAATTACTACTCCAACACTCCCTTTTTTATTAGGGCCCCTGGACGCTCCGTCGAAATATAATGTATACATCCATAATGGGTTTACACAGTCGGCCATCGCGAACTCCTCTATTCGTAATTATGATAATCAAAGCTTAGCATGTTGAGAGGATGAACTGACGGCTCCATCCCACCTTCTTCATTGAACTCAACAGGGATACTTGTCAACAATCATAAGTAGTGATGGAAGAAGACTGTAATCTCCCACATAAAGGTTCCGTCTTCTTGCTCAATCACTTTATACCCTTTGCTCCACCAGATAAGTTTCCCCTGATGGTATCCCTGCTTCAGATATGGGTGCTCCAAATAAGGAATTAACCGACCCATCAACCAACTTTAAGCTCTTCCGCAGGTCTCAAATCATCCCCAGCATGGACCTGCAATGCATTTCTCTGTATTAGCATACTTAGAAATAATAAGGTTTAATCTTATTAAGATTAACCTTATTCTTAAACTCTACTCCCTATAGATCAGCTAATAGGGCCGTAGACCTATTTTTCCCTAACCTGACAATCTTGTAGGGACCATCCCATTTAGGTTCTAACTTCCCTGGAAACAACTCCCTATGCGCATCGTAATAGAGGACTAATTGCCCTTTTTTAAAGGTATATTTCTTCGTTCTAAGGTCATGCAACTGCTTCATCCGACGCTTGGCTACCTCCTGGTGTAATAAGCTCTTCAACTTCAGCTCATCCAGGTGGGCTATAGTCGTGAAACATTCAAAAAGGGAACCCTTATCTCCCAAAGAATGGTTAATTGCAAACCGTATGGTCGGCAATTTGATTTCAAGGGGTAACACACACTCTTTCACATAAACCAATTTGAATGGAGTATGGCCGGTAGCTCGCTTGAACGTGGTATTATATGCCCATACTGCCACATACAACTTCTTGTCCTAGTCTCGTTTCTTCTCAGAGACTATCTTAGACAAAATACCCACAAGCTGTTTATTAGTACTTTCAACTTGCCCATTTGCTTGTGGATTATAAGGAGTCGTTTTATTGTGCTTGATTTGCCAAAAAGCCTCAGTCAAGCTTTTGATCACCTTATTTAGAAAATGGGTTCCACGGTCCGATACTAATTCTCTCGATGGACCAAAGCGGCAGATAATCTGCTCTAACAGGAAACTTGCAGTCTCTTTTGCATTGTCCTGCCTCGTTGCCCGCGCTTCTGAACATTTTGTAAAATAATCAGTGGCCACTATAATATACCTCTTTTGGGTAGTAGATGACGGGGTAATAGGACCCACAAAATCAATGCCACACTTCTCAAATGGAAGGATAGCCATGATAGCCATAAGTGGACGTTTCCTATTCTCTCTATTGTCATGTCTTTGACATGTATCACATCTCTTAACATACTCAAAAGAATCTTGGAAGATGGACGGCCATCAATATCCAGCTCTTAATGCTTTCTGTGCCGTCAACCATCCAGCGAAGTGCCCTCCACATGATGAGTCATGACACTTCTCCAAGATAAAAGGAACCTTGTCAGGCATCACACATCGGCGGTAGATATCATCAACACCTTGCCAATATAGTGTCCCTGCGCGATCAAAGAAAACTTCAAAGCTTGCTGTTTGATTTTTCTCTTTTTAGACTTTGACAAACCAGCTCCCGTCTCTCCTGTTGATAAATAATGCGTAATAATAGCATACCAAGATGGGATAGAAGCTGTATCAATTTTAGACATTTCCTCAATGTCACTTCCTTCAGCCAAAATCTCTTTCGGCTCCCCGAAATCCACAAGGCATTCCACAATACCTTACAACCTCGGTGGCTTACTCTTAATCCCATAATCGAACTCCTGCAAAGTGATTAGCCACTTTGCCAAATGATCAGGCGGCTACAGCTTGTTCATAAGCAATCTAAGTCCTTCCGCCTTCGTATAGAACACTACCTTTTCATAGAGAATGTAGTGCCTGAATTTCTTAGTCCCAAAGACCATTGCAAGACACAACTTCTCCATGTAGGTATAATTGATCTCTAAAATTCCCAATTTTCGACTAGCAAAAGCTATCGGATGATACCACTTTTCTTCCCAAATTTGGGCTAAACAGCAGATACTATGCATGGTGGCTACTGAAAATATATAGAACACCTCACCTCTTTTAGGTGATTTTAAAACGGGTGCTTTTACTAGCTCCTATTTCACATTCTCGAAAGCTACCTTACAAGGGTCGCTCCACTCAAATGAACAGCTAAAGGATAATAAATTCATTAATGGCAACGTTCTTTCTGCCAAGGCATTGATAAACCTCCGATAATACCCTACTGATGACAGAAAGCTGTGTACCTCTTTTGGAGTACGTGGCGGACTCATAGCAACGATGATCTTTATCTTCTCAGGGTCAGTTGCTATTCCTACTGAACTGACCACATGGCCTAACAATAGCCCATAAGGTACTCCGAATACACACTTTCATGGGTTAAGAGCGATACAAAATTGTCTGCAACGCTCAAAGCATTTTCTCAAGATAATCAACATCCTTCCCCTTACAGTGGTTGCCCCCAAGTCATCAATAAATACTTTCAACTCATCTAGGGAAATGTCACCAAAGGTCTTGTCTGCTGTTTGTTGCCATGATCCAGGTGCATTGCATAAACCAAAGGCCATCACATGGTTTGCAAAAGTACCAAAGACCGTAATAAAAGTGGTTTTCAACTTGTCTTCTTCTGCAATTGTCATCTGGTTATATCCTGCAAAGCAATCCATGAACAAATATATCTCCCTACCCGCTAATTGATACAAAATCTGGTCAATAAACGGCAACGGGTAGTAATCCTTAGCTGTCTGGTTATTCAGCTCTCTAAAATCTACACATAATCAGATCTGGTTGTTCTTCTTCTTCCTGATAACAACTGGTGAACACCATTCTGTGTGTTGTATAGGGAAGATCAAACCAGCTTTCCTTAATTTCTGCAACTCCTCAAACAACCCATCCCTCAGTTCGAAAGGCATACGCCTTACCTTCTGACGCATAGGACCACTGCCTTCTTTTATGGGAATGGTATGAATAGCTAGGCTAGGAGGAATACCTCTCAACTCGTCATAACTCCAGGTAAAGATATCACGGAATTCTTGAATTAGGGACATATAGTCCTCTCTTTCTGCTGAACTGAGCATGGAATCTAATTTAATTGGCCGCGAATCATTCGGCGTGCCAAGGTCTAACTCAATCACATCTGCATCTCTTATCCTATCTTGCGGTTTTATCGGCTCATTTAGAGTTATCTGATAGATATCCTCTGTAGTGGACCCCTCTTTAGATTCATCACTGGATGATGTCTCACTACCAGATGGATCGTCAGTTGTCTCTAATTCAGTAGAAGATAAAGGAGCTCTGTCACTTTGAGGAGACTCGGGATAAGCATAGACTATTACTCGATTAGCACCTCTACCTAGAACCACTTGACCGGCGGGTATATCGACTTGACAGTCTATTCGTAAGATCCAAGGCCTACCTAGCAAAACTCCGTAGCTAGGACGTCCTGCAAATCTGATCACCCTAAAGTCCGAGAAACATTCTACACTTGCAACTGTAACACGGACCTTAGTAACGCAACCTTCTAGTTGTCTCAGACTATCATCAGCCATTCTCAGAAGGGTGAAGCTATCCTTTTGGATGCCTAGACCCAGCCTCTCCATCAATTCTGAACTCATGATATTGACAGAGGATCTAGTGTCTACAATGGCATGTTCCACTAATATTCCGTCTACATAAGCTGGAACCCTAGGGCAGTTCTTTTGAGCATGGTCAAACCAATCTTCCCCTACTCGTGCTATGTCCAGAGGTTCCACAATATACCCAATATGTAGGATCTTCTTAAATTCCTTACGTACTCCTAGAGATAATTTAATCAATGGCAAGAGGTTCACATCTAGTTTAACTTCACAAAGAGAACTCGCTAAATCGAAGTCATGATAAGTAGCCAAAGCTCTCTTTTCTCGCCAAACCATCCTCTCTTTTGGTCTTTGGACAGGTTTTGGTGCTTCTTTCTTAGCTCTTGCCTTCTTTCTGGGCACTTCCTCATCCTTCTTAGGGTCGCCTTTCCTGTCAACCGGCTTTAGCAGTCCCCCTTCTATGCTAGGACTCTGGACTTGCGTCCCCTTATCCCCTTGTTTAGGGTTTGCCTCAACCGGTTTTTCCTTATCTTTGTCAACCTCTTTAGCCTTTTGGCCTCTTGTCACGGCTCTTAAGTTAGAGTTTTAGCATCATGGACTCGTACAGCCTCAATAAGGTTAACTCCATTGCCTTGTGGCAACTCTTCTATAGTTGTTTTTCCCCTCTGTAATATTTGCCTAGGTGCATCATTTTGCTGTAAGTTATTTCCTTGTGCTCTATGATTCATTGGGCCTGATTGTTTACTCCCTTGTTGGAGAGAGCTAATCTTACTCCAACAAGTAGCAGCTAGATGACCCGACTTCCCACAAATGTCACATTTCACATTTGGACAATTCCTGGGAAAGTGCTGTCCACCACACCATTTACAACTGAATCTAGAGGGTCCACCCTCTTCTGGGTGTCGACTCCCAATCAAATTTTGTTGCTTCTTCAAAAAATTAACGTCGACGGCTATTTGTCGATATTGTTCGGTAATCATATCGGTATAATGCTTCATAATGTCCTTGACTTCACCAAGGACATTAGATGCACTCGACTCATAGCCGCGATCGTCGACCCGTCGTTCCATTGGCCTAACAATCTGATTTGGCATTGGCTCTGCTGACCCATGGGAACAACATTAGAACTCGAAACTTGGCCTCCAACATTTGATGGAGCTAACTGACTTGCCATAGGCATAGTCACACTGGGAGGAGCCGGTAGTAAAGGTATATTCGAGACCACACTCCCTCTCCCATTAGGGTTAGTCATAGGCATCCCTTGACTTCCATTCGTCGTCAATGCTGGATTGCTATTAGGTACTAAACCCCCATTAACATTCATTCGAGAGGAGTAGGCCGTTTGTAATCGTGCTTCTACTCCCTCTGCCTGCGTAATAGCGGTGTCTATATCTGCTAAGGCCACACTGCTCAATTGTACTTGGATATTAAAATCCAATCCATGCAAAACGTATTGCAATTGGGCAGCTGGTGGAATGGGAATGTAAGTTTGCAACTTACGGAATACTTTCTTCAACTTCTTAGCATATGCTTTTACATTCTCGTGAGGATCTTGATGTGTTACATTCAAGACCCGCAACCAATATTGGCCACCTCTTTCAGGGGCATATTCCGCTCGGAAAGCTGCATAGAATTGATCAATGGTGGTTAAGGTTCCAGACTCTATGCTGTGATACCATACCGCAGCCCTTCCTTTTAATGTCATATTGAAGAACATCATGAGATGTCCCTCGTCTTGGATGCGATAATTGAACATCAATCTCTGAAATTCACAAATGTGAAATTCTGCATTCTCTTCCGCTAACCCATTAAAAATGGGCAAGGGAACCCCTAAGGCTGGTAAATCCAGCATCCCTGTAGGAATTGCAATAGGCTGTGCCATGGTGACAATCGGATTAGCAATAGGAGCTTGAAATGACGGATTCACACCCCCACTTGAAGTGGGTAAACTTGGTGGAGAATAGGAAGAACTTACGCTTCCTCCTGCACCTAACGGAATAAGTGGAGTAGTTAAATGACTAAGACCACTACTTCGTATACGTACTGGGCTACTCCTTTGAGGAGAATAATGGCTTACGATCTCTAACCACCGTCTAGCCCTCTCAACACGTTCTGCTTTCTGGATTTTGGCTTGACGGTCCTTGTCAGAGGACATAAACCAACTTCCTCTTGGTCAACCCTAGATCGGAAAACCACCACTTATAAGTGGCTCTTGGCAGACGCACCACTGATGGGACCTAAAACGGGCCAGCACTGGCTCATGCACTAGCCGGACCTCTATCATGCGCTCAACAACCCCACGGCCTCACAGCCAGGAGCATTGATGACACATACATCATACATTGCCTTCCTAAACATCTTGCGTTTGTATCACGTCTCGTAGTCCAACTCTAACCCAACACTCCTCAGAGGGAGTCCCAGCACATTGCCAAATGGCATGAAGTACAAACATAGGAGGTCCTCCCATGGTTGACTTCCGCTACCTCACTACGACTCTCCTACATCTTGGGGATTGGCCCCTCGATGCGTCGCTAAATATATATAACACTTCGCACATAGTCCTCTCAAGGTCCCAATTATTTCGTTCCAGGTTGTACCATACCTCACTTTACTTTCCCCTTAGACCCAACGCCTAGCCTACAGCTTGGGACAACCTTACTCACTCAACGTTGTTCACGATCTAGAGAATACAGGTGCTATGCATCCAGGAGGTATTGTCTGATATCTTTTATCATTTTATGCTTCATGCAAATTGTGAATGTCCATGTGCTCAAACAAAGAAAAATCAGCATTGTGGTTAGTGCAAAAGCATTCTTTCAATGAATTTCTCTGACGTGGAATTGCTACGTTGCACGAACCTAGCACCGAGGAGACCTCATGCTACTAGACCCTTATTTTGAATTAACGATCGATCTATACGATATGAATAGATGAAAACAATCAACCTTTTCTTTCTCTCAGCACTCAAACACCACTCTCATTCTCTCTACCCTCTCGCCGTTTAGATTGTGCATGATGCATAGGTTTAGGGTAATATTTCCCATGTTTTTTGTTGTATGAAAAGCAATAAAAACCCACTAAAACATAAAGGTAGTGTTGAACTGAGGCTAAACCTCATAGTTCAGACCCCCCATACATACACAAACATGAATCTTATTTTTTAGTATTTTTCGCACACTCAAAACCTATTTTTTCCTTATTTTTACCCATTTTCCCTATTTTCTTGTATTTTTTCACAATATTAAATAATTGAAAATGCAAAATGAGTTGTGGGCTGTGGCCCTTAGGTTCATTTGCAGCAAAAACCTAAATTTAGTTGGTGTGTCTTACTATATTTTCCATTTATATATCAAAAACACCCAATTTCCCCCTATTTCGCATGTTTTACATGTTTTATTTTATTGTTTTCGGCCATACGGATCATGTTTTTCTGGTTTTCTAATTTCAAACAATTGGAAGACATTGCAAAAAACATTATTATCAATTTATAGCCCATATGAACGATGTCTCGTGTATCAAATAGCATAATGAATCAAATTTTCTTATAAAAACGCATTACCAATTGTATTTTCGGGTTGCGGGTTTTTATGCCTCATTGCGGGACTGATTTCCATCCGCCATTAATGCTCATGACGACCCACAATCATCAATCTTCATTCCTCTTGAACCACGAAGCAATCCCGTCTTCATTGGACAAGCATCCGTTATCCATTCTTCTTCTTCTTCTTCACCACACGAATCTGCCCTTACAGGAGAGAGAGAGAGGAGAGAGAAAGATTGATTTTCTCTCTCTCTCTCTCTACAGTCCACCATTTTGCACTCGAAGGACGGTGATACGGAGCGAAGTAGTGGAGGAGCCTCGCCTCATCATTGCTATGGCTTCCTATCAACCATGAAATCGATTTTTTGGGGGGGCGGGGTGCCGTTTTTTCTACGTGCGGCTACCTTCACGACATGCTGCCCTCCTTTTTTTTAGATTGGGGGGGTGCTCCCTTTGAAGGGCACCCCTTCATACGTCAAGTGGCCACCCTTCCAAGTTTTGACCGGTCTTTTGGCCCTTTGCGTGTCCGGCCTCCGAATTTAGTTCTAAAAATTTCTGTGAGCTCGTCTTGGCATCCCGCACTGACTAGCAGCTCCACGGAGTGACACAGGTGCATGAAAAAATTACTAAAAATCCAGAAGTGTCACACGGGTGTCCTTAGAGCACTTTGACGCTTAAAATTGTCCTAGATCGAGCCATCGCCTTCGACGTTGAATATTTTTCCCTTGATATTCGTAATTTTTAGCTATTTTTAGGCACTTCTCGGCATCAAAATTCCGCTCTCACTTAGGGCATATTGTTGTTGTGAGCCAGAAAGGTGGATTCAATACTTGCCTTTGGTTGAAATTGCCTACAATGCTTCTTACCAACAATGCATTCAGATGACCCCTTTCCAAGCATTGTATGGTCATGATTATCGAAGTCCCCTAAACTTCTTAGATCCAACCTTGAGGGTTAAAGCTTCAAGGCAAATGTTGGAAGAGATGGATGACCAAATAAAGTCAATAAGATAGGACATCCAAGCTGCCAAGGATAGAGAGAAGGCCTACACAGATTTGAAGCGTCAAGATAGGGTCTTCAAAGAAGGAGACATGGTCTTCATTCGCGTACGCCCTAAGAGGAGTTCCCTATCCTTAGGAGATTGTAAGAAGCTAAGTCCAAGGTATTGCAGACCATACAAGATCCTCAAGTGCCTAGGACCTAATGCTTATAAACTGCAACTCCCTGAGAACCTAAAGGTTCATAATGTATTCCATTTCAGCCTATTGAAAAAGTATATACCTAATCCTAACCATGTACTTCATGACCAACAAGTTGTAATGCCTAGTCAAGGAGTCCTTGAACTAAGGCCTGACAGGATCTTAGATGTTAGGGAGAGACAACTGAGATCTAGAACCTTGAGAGAATGCCTTGTCCAGTGGAAAGATTATCCCAAAGAGGACGCCACTTGGATAGATGAAGGTACTCTCAACCATCAATATCCCCATTTTATCTCGAGATGAGGACATCTCGATTTATCCAAGGGGGAGAGAATGTAATATCCCAAAGGCACGTGTGAACTTCCTCAATAAAATGGATTTTGGATAATTGATAAAAGCACATTTTTTAATTATTTCCCTTCTCCTCCAGCCAATTGTCAAGCTGGAGGAAGAGGGGAATAGTATGGTAGGCAACCTCCTTGCTAGAGCTTGCCTAGGCTAGCGGCCATGCCTGCTGACACGCAAGGGAGGGAGGATCCCCCTCCCTTACCTATATAAATGGGGGGGGGGTGCAAGCGGAAGGACAGAGAGGGCTGCCATTAATGCCATAAGGGGAAGGAGCCGAGACTTTGAGGCGTCGTGAGGAAGAGGGAGATTGTCGACATCAACGCGCTGCCGCTGTTGTGTGAGGGAGAGGAGAAGTGGAGAAGAGGTGCTGCAAGTCATCGCCAGAAGGTGCTACCTTCCGTTTGCCGCGCCGAGCCGCCTAATATATGCCGCCAATCTCCTATAAAAGCCGCCGCTGCCGCATGAAACTGTAGGCCACACTGGCCTAGCCATCGTGCCCTAGGGGAGTCATTTCCTCCCCCCACGTGCCTTTCTAGGAAGCCTTGGAAACTTCCAAGGTTGGGCTCCCTTAGGCCCCCTTCCTGTGGCCTTTGGGACTACCCCCCCCCCCCCCCCCCCCCCCCTCCCTCCAATTTTTTTTTCCCTAAGGGCCCTTAGACCCCTTTCCTATAGCCTTTAAGGCTACCTTTTTCCCCCTGGAAATTCCCCCCTTAGGGCTCTATAAGCCCCTTCTTCCCCCAAAAAAAGGTTTGACCTTAAAGGTCTTATTCTACGCGTGTTTTTTTAATTAAAAAAATCCCCCTTAGGCCCCCTTTTTCTTATAGCCTTTGAGATTTACCCCCCCTTACAATTCCTCCCTAAGGGCTCCCTTAGGGCCCGTTCCCACCCCCCCCCCCCCCCTGAATTTTCCCCCTTGAAGCTCTATAAACCCCCTTTTCCCTCAAAAGATTTTTCCTTAGGCCCTTCATCTGACCCCCTCGAATTTCCCCTAAGGGCTCCCTTAGGCCCTTTTTATACCCTTTTGTTTACCTCATTACAAAAAGAAGATAGGGTGTTAAGGTTTTTCTTTGACACTCGTAAGGGTTCTTATACCTTTTATTCCCTATTCGTGTGAGTCTTTATAAGGCCATTAAGCCTTTCCCATGGCTTTAATGGGCCTTATTTGCGAAAGATTTTGAAACTCCCCCTTTTTTGAAATCCCTACTTCAAGGAGAAAGCCTTCTAAAACTGCTTCTGACGAACCGTGCAAGTTATCGTAAAGGGAGCTACGGTGGAATTCAAAAAAGGAGTTTCAAAGCTGCATCCACGACAGAAAGGCTGCATTCGCGATGCCTCCTAAGAAAGCCCAAGGTGCAACCGCAGGAGGATCGTATCCTAGCATCCACGTGGATATCTCACCCCAAGTCCAGGTTTTCATTCCTAATTTTTATTTGATATTGTTATAATCGTGCGAGGATAATTGTTGGAAATAAGGATGCATTTTTCGTCTTAAATACTTTAGAAAATTGATATGCATTTAGTTCATATTTACAAAAACGGAATTAAGATAGCGTACTTCATTTAAACATGGAAGTATAAACTGCATATCACATTATTAAGCCATATCCTCTTCGCAATGAATCATCATGGGAAGTGCTAGGAATCCTTAGGAAAGTGCAAGGCATGAAATGATTCTTATGATGCATAACTCTAGGCAATTATCATTTGTGAACTGCATAAATTATCAAGTAAAAGGTTGCTTGTTTAGCATGAATTTTGTTTGCAAGTTATAGGAAGATTAGTTGGAATTAACCTAACCTATTCCTGACCTTAAATCGATAAGTTAGGGCTGAAAAATCAATTTACGTGTAGTCAACGAGTGATGTGTTTATGAAATGATAACATAACTATCTTCAAGAGTTAAACAAATTGGCATAAA